>NC_079335.1:143842225-145339725 GCF_029582105.1 Oenanthe melanoleuca
CGAGCTGCATCGAGAAGGGAGACCTCAGCTATCTGAGGAATCTCCAGCAGGAGTCAGAGATACAATCCCTCATCTCTGCCCAAGCCGAGGAGGGGGCAGAGGAGAGCAGCCCACGGGTTATGCCAGGGGCTAACATGCATGTCTTGCCAAATAAAGGACAAATGGAGAAAGCTATTGCAGGAGGTGAGCCAGGGGCTGTGGAGGGAGCAAAAAAGGGATTTGTATGTGAAAGCACGGGCAGAGAGGGTGTGTTAGAGAGAGAGGCTGTGCATGCAGCAGGTGTGACAGGCACCACTGTGCAATGTCTTGGGAAGTCCCTGCCCACAGCCATGGGAAAGGAAGAAGTTCTGTCCGGAGGGCTGAAGGTGACCACAAAGTCAATCCAAAGGGTTGCAGATGCCAGCAAGAAGGCAGAGAAAGAAGAAACCACCACTGCACATTTGAAAGAACCAAAAACTATGGTAAAAGGCACATTTCCAACCCAAGTGACAGCTCAGAGGGCAGAAGTGGATGGGAAACAGCAGAGTGTGGTGCCTGGGCAGGCCAGCCAGACTCAGACAGAAGAAAAGGCTCTGGGGACTGACCTTCAGGCTGCAATGCAAAGCCTGAGGCTGGCAACAGCAGAAGCAAAAAACATTCAGCACCACGTTCAGAGCAAGTTCCAGAGAAACAGGGAGGAGGTGCACACAGCCTGCAGGCAGCAGACAGTCAGCTCACAGGGCACCACGACCCTCCAGTCGACCGTACACCAGCAGGACTCTTCATCCAGCAAGCAGGAGAGCAGCAGCACTGCCACCAAGACCACCACCACCAGAGTCCAGGAGGCATCCAAGACCCACACAAGCGTGTCTCAGAAGAGCATAGCATCACACAAAAAGGTCAGTGCTTCTGAGGAAGTACAGGGAGGACAACTGTTGAGCCAGGAAATCCAAGTTGTGCCCAGTAGAGATTTTAGCATTAAGGATGGCCTTTATACTGCCACACCTGTGAAAACCTATATAAACCCTTGTGTTGAGTCTGATTACAAAGAGCAATCAGTACAAGAAGAAAGAGATGTTGGTGTCAGAGGGGATGTGCAGACAGCTATCAGAGCACTGCAAAGTGCCGCCACTGAACAGCGCCTGGTAGAAAAGGAGGACGTTGTCCGAGGTAATTTAAAAGCCACACTTCAGTCGCTGGAAAAGTCTAACGTTAATGTCTCCAGAGGGGATTTTAAAGCTGCTATGATATACAGAAATGCAGGGCAGTCCTATTCTGTGTGTAAAAAGAAAAATGAGACTCAACTGGCTAGTAACGAGACTGCTGTAGTGGCTTCAGGGTCACAGGCTGATAATGACTTTCCTCCTCCTCCCTCAGTTGCTGTGATGAAAGCAGAGCATTGCCCACCCTCAACTAAAGCAGCAAGAGAAGGTGCCCTTCCATTACCAACCAGCAAAGATGAAGCCCCAGGATGTTCTGCACTACTCCAGACCCCTCTCCCTTCTCTGTCCTGCAAACCCAGTGACCAGAGTCCTGCAGAGAAGCCCAGGCCTCCTCCAAAACCAGAAACTACTGCCCCACCCAGGAAAAAACCTATTCCCCCTCCAAAACCTGAGCACCTTTTACATGAGGCACATTCTGCCTCTGCAAATAACAGCACAAGCAGATCAACAAAACCCATCCCACCACCCCTGCCTCCAAAACCTTCAGGCTTGAGGGACATCAGCAAGCCAAGGTCTTCCCCCACAGAGCTGGGATTAAACTGTATGGAAGTTCATGAACAATCAGGCTATGAGGAGGTTCAAGCAAAATGCTGCAATCTAGAGACATCTGTGAAGAAGACTGTCACAGTTCAGGGTATAAACCCTGAGAGAAAGATGCCAAAATACACTGCCAAAACCCCTCTTCAAATAGCGGAAGAAAGGTACAAGGCCAGCAAAGGAGGACAAGGAAAGGTAGAACCAGACAGTGCTGAGACCTCAAAGCCAATGAAAAATGGAGTGGTTGGTTTTGAAGTCAAGCAAGGAGTGATGAGTGATAAAGCAGCTGCTCCAAGGAGATTCCCAGGAGAGGTGGCTCAAAGGCAGGGAGAGCTGTGCCAAGAGAAGAATGGGTGCTCTTCACTGTCACCTCCAGCCTGTCCTGGCAGAGCACAGGCACAGGATGTGCCAGGAAAAACTGAGCCAAATACCCCTCCAAAAAGAGGAGATGGCACTGCACAAAATGCCTCATCCAAGGTGGAAAGGGAAAGTGTCTCTAATTCTTATGGATTGTGGGATAGTCAGAGAGTCGTGCAGCAGGTGCATGAGAGGAGGCAAACGTCTCATTCAATGTCCTTCCATCAGCAGGCAGTGAACTCCTTAGAGGAGCACCAGCAGGGAAACAGCAGGCAGCTGAAATGTCCTGACAGGGAGGCAGAGACACCTGCCCAGGAGAAGCCAGAGGTCATTATGAGAGAGAAAAAAAAGAGAGAAACGGAAGATGAGCGTCGGAAGAGGTTGTCAGTACACAAAGAGGAGATCATGAAAGGCAATGTCAAGGAGGCTATGGAGATCTTTGAGAACCTCAGGAGACAGGAGCAGCTGCAGGAGATCTTGACCCGAGTGAGGGAGTTTGAGGAGGAGACAAGCAAGGTGGATGTGAAAGCTCTCAAGAGCTTCTTTGAGAAGGTCCCCGAGTGGGTTGTGCGCCAGAAGGCAAGGCAGCAGGACAAGGCTGAGGCAAAGGAGGACGCTGACAGTGCCCCCTCCGTGGATCTGGTTTTTGAGGACCTGGAGAGAGCAAGTGCTGAGATTCTCCACTTGAAGGAGCAGACGCTTGCCCGCATCCAGGACATCGAGGAGGCCATCAAGAAAGCCATTTATTCTGTTTCTAGCCTCAAGTCTGAGTCAGACATTGCTGGGCTCTCAGGGCTGTTCAAGGAGTCTCTGGGGAGCGCCCAAAGCTCTGTGAGCAGTAGCAATATCCGTAAAATCAGTATTGTTTCCAGCAAAGCCAGGCAAGAGGAAGTCGTGCTGGAGACAGGGGGAGCAGCATCTGTGGAAAGCGCAAAGGTGGCAGAAAAGACAGAGGCAGCCAAAGCAGAGCTCGAGGTGCCCCGCCTCATTCAGTCTCGTGTCAGCTCTCCCTCCTCTCCTTCCTACATCACCATCGAGTCTGCTGCCAGGAAACCAGCAGAATCAGCCAGGACAGCACATTCCCCCCAGGATGGCGCTTCACCAGACTGTCTTGACTCTCCAGGAAAGAGGGATGCTTTTGCTCAGAACAGCTTTAGCTCCTATAACCACCCCTCAGCAGGGTCTGCTGGGCACGACAAGAAACCCTTGGAGAAGAAGCCAGACCCCGTCCAAACAAAAGCTGGGCTGAGCTCCATGAAACAGCACACGCCTGGCAATGCCAACCATGCAGGCAGTGACAAAGAGAAGGGCTCTGTGGACAGCTCCAAAGAGAGCTGCCACTGCGGGGTGAAAGGCAGCTTTTCGGAATACCGCTCCCTGAACGTCCCCAGCCCACAAAACCCACGGAGGCAGAAAAGCATCCTGGAGCTGCAGACAGGGCCTGATGGGTCCAAGCTCTACGGGGCCACCCGGACTGTCATGGAGCAGTATGAGGAAATGGACCAGTTTGGAAACAAAATCATCACTTCGTCCACCACAGTCACCAAGCAATCCGAGACACAAACGTCATCCACATGCGACGTGGTTTCTCATCCCCGCTATGAGGTGTCTGCCTCACCTGTGTTTCGGAGGTACCTGAAGAGCCCAGGTGAAGATTTCCACACCAATGGGAGTTTTCAGGAGCCAGGAGTGGTCTTTGTCACCTTTGGCAACTCCAAGCCAAAGAAATAGGAGGTTCTGGAGAACAAGAGAGGATTGTGTAAGACAAAAGAGAAAGGCCATGATAAACATTTCTCCTGTTTCATCCACATTACACACAGGGATTTGCCTACACCTTAAGGACTTCTCAGGGTCATTGTCTTGGTGTTTGCACACAGGCAGGACAGTGCAGCCTGCCCTGACACTGGAGAACAGCCCTCACCTGGCCAACATGACAGACTTGGTGCTGCACCACAACCCAGAGTCCTGGCACTGTTAGAAGCACAAGGGAAAAATCCATCCATGGGCACCTTGGGGTAATTCCCCTAGAATGTTTGGTGGGGGTTGGAGGTGTTGGATCAGGCTTCTCTGAACTACTGCAGAAGGAAGGATAGGTAGGAACAATTAAAGAACCAATCAATCTGGTCATTGGCAAGCAAACACCTCTATGGTACCTTCTTTTTCTAAGAAGGGCATCCTACACACACACACACACATATATATATGCAAGCTCATATTGATGGGTGGGTTGGATAGGTTTTCTCTTAGTCATTAAGAAAAGAAAAGGAAAAAAAAAATCTTGAGTTGTTGTCACTCTTGGACTTGGGGGAGTTATTTATCAGTTTGTTTTTCAGTTCCTGGAAAGTGTTTGATGATACTGGAAATTGTAAAGCCAAGACCTACAGCTACTATCAATACCATTCCCCCAAAGAAAGATGCTATGAAAGATTCTTGAGTCAGAATGGTTACTGCTTTCTTTTCTTTATTTCTAGAATTGTAATTTATTATTCAGTATACACAAACCCCTTATTTTAGATTTTCCATGCTTTCCTACATGTTTACTGTTTAAACTCATTTTGAGACTTTGTAAAGTGGTTTTTCTTATTATTATGACTTTGTTTTGTACATTCTCAACTCAAGATTTTAGATTTTTGTGGGTTTTTTTTTTTTAACTTCTTTTGCTGCGTTCTGACGGTAAACTTTACCTCTGAAAATACTTTGGTCTGGTCAAGTTTCTTTTGTTCAGTGCCTGTTTCCTCTGAAAATACCTAGAAATCATCTCTTGATGGACCAGTTGAATCACACATAAGTTGCTGGAGGGATTTGTTCTACATCTGCTGTATGGTGTGGGTGGATCATCAGCCCTGCAGCAAAGAGTGTTCATCCTCTTATCCGAAAAATGAGTGCAGGGTGATGCAGACTCCCATTCCAGGGCTCTGTGTAGGTGTGTGGAGCCTGGGTAGGGTGGGCAGACCAGGAAGGGTCTGGACACTTGTGTGTACCCCTTTCCCCCATGGGAGAAGGCAGCTGAGGTGCTGGGCCCCCACAAGCCTTAGGAGGAGGAGCAGCCCTTTACTCCAGCCCTTACTCACTGCTGTGCTCAGCTCACCTCACTCTGAGCTCAGGGAGCAAGGAGATCTCTCCAGGTGTGGGGAATGTGAGGAGCCCATGGAGGGCCTGGATGGTTTCTCACAGAATCACAGCATATCCTGAGCTGGAGGGGATCCTCAAGTCCAGCTCCAGGCCTTCACAAGAAATCCCCAAAATCCCACCCTGTGGCTGAGAGCATTGTCCAAACACTTCTTGGAGCTCAGGCCAGTGCTGTGACCACGTCCCTGGGCATCTGTTCCAGTGCCCAACACCTCTGGGGAAAGAACCTTTTTCCTGACATCCATCATCAAGCTCCCCTGACACAATTCCAGGCCATGCCCTCAGTTCCTGTCACTGTCACAGTGTCCAGTGTCCCTCTCCAGTGTCTGCCCCTCCTCCTCACGAGGAATTTGAAGACAACAATGAGTCTCCCTTCAGTCTCCTCCAGGCTGAACAGACCAAGTGTCCTCAGCTGCCCCTCACAGCTTCCCCTCAAGGCCCTTTGCCATCTTTGCTGCCCTCCCTTGGACATTCTCTAATAGTTTAAAGTCCTTCTTTGTGTATTGTGTAGTCCTTTCTGTATTGTGGTGGCTAGAACTGCCCACAGGACTCGAGGTGAGGCTGTGGAGCTGAGTCCTGCAGCCTGGCTCAGGCTGCCAGCCTCTGGGGCTGACTGCAGCCCTTCTGATTGAGCACCCAGTCCATCAGTCCATCTGACAATGGGACAGTAACTTCATCAAAAAATTAAAAAAAAAAAGTTAATAAGTTAATATTTGCCTTTTTTCCTCTGAGGAAAAAGAGCCCACACTAATGAATTAGAAGTCCTTTAGTCTACCACTCCATGTCCCCAAGCCCATAGTTAGATTTTAAATAACAATTGTCATCCTGCATTATGAACACCTTGTTCAAGGTGTCCTAGACCATGTTGGAGTTCTGCTTCCTTCCCAGAAAAAGATGCATAACCAGAATGCATTGATTTACATCTTGAATCGTGTGAATTTCAAAGACATGCCAAAAGAAGAACAGGGACATAATTTTCAATTCCACACTGAAGGCTGAGCTGGAAGAGCAGATCATAATAAACTGAGCAAATCTATTTTCTGGCAATCAGAAAAAAATAACAACTTAGACCTTCCCAACTCCTCTAGTAGGACCAGTTGCAAAAATAAGGGAGAATTATCTGGAGATTATCTTCAAAATTTTTTCAACACTTCTTTTGTCTCCCTGTTTGTTTCCATCACAGTTTCCATCACATTTATTTCATTTCTCTTGAAGGACAGCTGTGGAGCAATTTTAGTAAGCTGCAAAAGGTTGTTTGGGCAATGAAAATGACTCCACATAAACTCAAATAAACCCAAATATCCTCCACTACCACTGCTTAAAAATACCAATCTTATTGTTTGTGTTTCTGGTCTTAAAGGATTTCTAAATGTCTCAAAGAGCCATTTATGAAGCTAATATCATTTAAGACATGTTTCTTTCATGGTGTTTCCATCATCTAGGAACAGAAATATGATGAGGAGACAGATGCTGCATTATTTCAGCCATACATGGCTCCTTGAGACACTGAAAGAGCTGGAGAGAAAAAACAAATGCAAAGATTTGAAACTCAAACACAAGCTGAAGGATCAGTTCACATTCCCTGCACTTCAGACTTTGCAATAATAAACCAGCAGAGCACATACAAACTTCCAGATCCCAAATGAGTTGTCACAGATTTTCTGTGATTTTGGGGTACAAGCCATGACATTGTTCACTGTTCTTTGCCCTGGTGGGTCTCTGCATTCTCACACAGTAGATATTTTCAAAAGAGAGCAGGATGGTGGAGTTGTCTGGACCAGGAGACAGAGGACACTTGGTATTGTCAGAGCTGCACCTCCTTGAGGGGTCCAAAGATAAGTTCAGGTACAGGTTCTGCTCTTTTACAGCAGTGGACAGGAAAGAGGCTTCATTGGAAGTGCCCACAAAAAGTACAAAAAGTACTGCCCTTCCCAGCTCTGCCAGTTGGAGTAATACTGAACAAGTTTGAGCCACAGTGACATGTCTAAACAAGTCCAGGCTGTAATCTGTATTATATGCACCAGCCAAACCATATTTAGCTGTTTTTCTCCATATTTTGCTGCCTAGTTATTTTTCTGCATATTTTACTGTTTCTTCACATGCTTAGCTGTTTTTCTGAATATTTCTTAGTTTAGACCAATGTTTATAACAAGTGCACAGAATAAGCCATTTTTAAGTGTTTTTCTGCAACTTGTTAAGACTGTTCAAAGCCACTGAAACATAAACTGTGCTAAATCAAGAAAGAAAGAACTAAAAAACAAAATACCAAAATTAAAAGACCCAAGATAAAATTGGGCAGCAAAGTTCTGGACAGTGACCAATCATCATACCTGAAAAGCTCGTGCAAGGCACGTGAACAAAATAAAAGCACCAATCAAAAAATGAGTAATTGCATAGACAGGAGGGTTAAAATTTATAATTAGAGCTAAAAGTAAACAATAAATCAGCTTCTGCATAATCATATTGATTTGCTGTCCAAAAGTCCTGTTTCTCCTACTATAGTCACTGGCCTCCCTGAGGACACTCAGTTTTCAGTCTGAAAGATTCATGTTCACCATGGAATCATAGAATCATTAAGGCTGGGAAAGCTCTCTAAGACCATGGACCCAACTATTAACCCAGCACTGCCAACTAAACCCTGCCCCCAAAAGCCACATCTGCACACCTTTTAAATCCCTCCAGGCATGCTGACTCCACCACCACTGCCCTGGACAGCCTGTTCCAGTGCCTGTCAAGCCTTTCTGTGAGGAAATATTTTCTGATACCCAAACTAAACCTTCCCAGGCACAACTTGAAGCCATTTCCCTTGGTCCTATCACTTTCTACTTGGGAGAAGAGACAACCCCCAGCAGGCTGCACCCTCCTGTCAGGGAGTAGTAGAGAGTGAGAAGATGCCTCTTGAGCCTCCTTTTCTCCAGGCTGAGCCTCCCCAGCTCCCTCAGCTGCTCCTCACAAGCCCTGTGCTCCAGACCCTTCCCCAGCTCCTCAGCTTATCAATAACACAGGCATTTTCAGGCTGACCTCTGCTGCTATATAAAGGTTTTAATTAACACAAGGGAAAAAAAGGCAACAGCTGATAAACCATAATCTAGCTGCAACTTTCAGCACTGCAGTAATCAGCAGTGTGCTGAAAGAGCATTCCAGGAATACCTTGTAACTGCTTTTCACAGAAGCCTTAGGATAATTTCCTTGCCCACAGTGCCATTCAATTGCTTCAAATCACTTCTGTATCTTCCAGACCATTAGGAAGGCTCATTCCTGGGGCTGACAAATACGCCTCTGAAGAGCAGGAGTGTTTGCTATGCATCAGACAAGGAGCATTGAAAATAAATCCTCCTGTGAAAGAGACCAGTATCCCCTGTAAAATGTTATCCCAATTTGGAAACACACTCCAGGAGCTCAGACATTCATTCCCAGTTCAGAGGAGAAAGATCCTGCTTGTTTGCTAAACATCTCTGCCTCCTTCCTTGCTCATGATTAAAGGAAAGCATTTTTTTCTTATATGACACAGACATGTTGAGTTACTCTCTTCTCTGCCAGGACACAGACCCTTGTGCTCATCACCATCAGAGGAAGTTCTGCAGTCACATTGGCAAAATTCACCTTGCAAGCAGATTGATCTTGTACAACTACATGGGTCTGTTTCAGGGTGCTTGTTTTAGATGCCTTAAAATCTTTAGACTCCCTTAAGTGGCCCTCCACTGAGAATATTAGGACTTTAGACACCCATTACTTCTGTATTCACTTACAGACCCATGGTTTGCTCTGTGCAGAGGACTGGAAGACTAGAGGGGTTGTTTTCAGACTGAAGAAAAGACAGGGATTTTGTTTGCATGCTTCCCTCTAGAAGGAAGGAAGAAACCACAAGATGTTAAACTCTTCTTCTTGAAAGTGTTCTCACAGGAAAACAAAGATGAATTGGCCTTAAAAATTTGTTCCCCAGGTGTCTGTTGCAAGTAAAAGACAAGGTTTTGTTCCCTATCTTGTTCTTGTTCATGTCAACTCATCTCTTGAGATATATAAACATCTTTCCTATTTCATAGAAACACAGAGCCAGAGAATGTTTTGGGTTGGAAGGGACCTTAAAGATCACCTAATTTCAAAGCTCTGCCATGGGCAGGGACACTCTCCACTGGATCAGGTTGCTCAGGGCCCATCCAAACCGGCCTTGAACATTTCCAGGGAAGGGGCATCCACAGCTTTTCTGGATGCCAACTTGTTTACTCTGGCCATCAGCCACTGCACATGAGAGCAGAAAGTAAACTTGCTTTTTCTTTGAGTTGAAAATGCTGCAAACCAGGGTGGGAACATGTGGAAAAAACTCAGAGGGATCAGAGAGCCCCAGCAAAACTGTGGCAGGTAAGCTCCCTACAAAGAGGCAGAGCTGCCCTGATGTGAGGGGGTGTCAGTACTCAGAGCCAGAGTTAGGCTGGGCCCAGCTGTGCTCCTGGGGCTTTGAAAAGACCTGCATTTCCAGATGAACTCAGCAGCTAAGCTGAGCCTCTGCTTTGCCCCACAGTGAGGAGAGCACAGCGACATCCTCACTGCCACCTGCATCCTCTGGGTCACTTGGCTGTGCAGAATACATGGAGCTGTTTCTACAGCTGGGCTGACAGCCCAAGATCCTTTTCCCCCACTCTCTCTCTCCATTAATGTGGCTGGTGCTGGCAATGTGTTCCAGAGAGGTTCTCTGGGCTTTTCACATGAAGAGGTGTTTGGGGAAGCAGGTTGGGGCACACAACACAATCCAGAGAGCAAACACTGAAGTAAACCACCAGATCCACAGAGCTGTGGCAGCTTTACACTTATATGAGCTGCCTTTGCTGGGTTTGGACTATGTCTGTGTGAGCAGCCTTAAGGTACCAGTGATTCCAGGAGTTGCACAGAGTTTTTGAGTCAGTGCAACATTTCTCACCTCACTCAAGGTTTTTAAATTATTAAAATTTAAATGAGTCATTTACTCTCAATCAAATGAACATATTTTTTCTCATCAGAGATCCAAGGGTGTTCTGTTTCTGTACTGACTGAAAATTAACACGAACCCATTCAAGATGACAGGCAAATTGAGTCAGGCAGGAATCTGAATCTCACAGTAGATCTACAAGAGAAACAACAAGAAAACACAACACAAAGCAGGATACTGAGTAAATTACCTTGCAGGTAATTCCGGGTGGTCATGATCCAGTTATTTAACCCCAGTCTCTCCTTCTGCAGCCCATGGTGACAGAAATGTGTGCCTCCTGCCTGAAGCCTGTGCAGCCCATGGAGAGTGTGGGCACTGGCAGGCTCCGTGTGCACCACTCGTGTTTCTGCTGCCACGTCTGCGGGAGGAAGCTCAGGTGAGTGGTGGGACTCACCTGCTTCAAGGGATGTCCAAGTGCCCTGGTTTGAAGGACAGGTAACTGCCAATAAAGGCAGAAGCTTCTTTTTGAAATGAAGAATGTAAACCCCCTCCCTCCAAATTATTATAATTTTGGAGTTAAGGGGCTTTCAGGCAAAGATATGGGAATTAGGAATAACAGTTCTTTACTAGGAAAATTAAAATAGAAATGCAGTATTACAAAGAACAATCCCAAAACACTGCCAGAGTCAGAATCCAAGCTGACACCCGTCAGTCAGTCAGGGTGTTGGCACAGTCCCATTCAATGGTGGCTGCATCCTCCTGCAGTGGCAGATGTGGTTCAGCTGGAGCAGTGCTCCTGGAGAAGGTGCAGTTTCCTCTGAAGCTCCAGGGATGATGTGGAAAGGTCTGGCTTTCCTCTGGAATCCAGTGGAAAGAAGGTGCCTTGGTGTCCAAAATCTCAGTTTCTATCTGGGTAGGAAAGGCTTGGCTCCTCCCCTGGCTGGAGCATCTCCCAGTGGGTTGATGTAATTTTATCAGTCATGCACTGGGACTCAATGGGCCAGCAGTAGATGATATGTTTCTGGAGGGAGGATGGGCTGTGGAAAAGACAAAGATGATTGCCCAGCTAGTTTAAATATGGCCCATTAGCAGATAATATGTGGCAGGAGATCAGGGTCACTGCCCCGCCCGGCTGCAGCAGATGGAGACAGAATTCACATTTCTGGCCACATCCTGTATTGCAACCCAAGACACCAAGCAGTATCCATCAAATTACCAAGGGTAATTCTGACAGGGCAGGATTCAGGAAATGAGAAAAAGGGCAGTTTTCCTGATTCCATCTGCCTCTCCATCACTGCCTACCTCAAGCCTGCAGATGCCTCTAGATCAGGAATCTGCATGGGTAATGGTGCAAGGATGAGCTGAAACTACAATAAATATTTACAGTTTGGGAACACTGATAGGAGATGTAGTTGGAGGAGTCATTTGGGTACCTCCTATGCTCACAGAATCATTAAGGCTGGAAAAGGCCTCTAAGATCATTGAGTCCCAGCATTTACCCAACGCTGTCCACCACCAAATCGTGTTCCCAAGCATCACATCAAGCCAGGCAGGTTGGAAGGCACCTCTGGAAGCCTCCACCCAGCCTTCCCAGGCCCAAGGAAGGCAGGAGCCCCCAGGAACATGTCCAGGAGAGCTGGGAATGGCTTCAAGCCAGGAGGTTACCCAGTCTCACTTGGGGTTTCTCTTTGAATATCTGACCACTGGTGAAAATGTTTTTTCTTGCATCTCATCACAGTTCCCTGTGTTACAACTTGTTCCCATTGCCTCTCATCCTGTCACTGCTCCCCTCCAAGAGCACCCCAGCCCTGTCTCCTCTATAATGTCCCATACAATAGACACTCACAGCCAGGAGTTTCTCCCTCCCAACCTTCTCCTGGTAGGTCCAGCTTTAGCCTCTCCTCAGATGACACAGGTTCCCTCACCACTTTAGTGGCTTTTTGCTGGATTCCTTCCAGTACAGCAATCTCTTTTTTTGCTGAGAAGAGCCCAAAACTGGACAAAGTACTCCACAAAGAATCTTACAAAAGTCGAATATAGAGAAACATTCACTTTTCTTTTTTTTTCTTTCTTTGCCATGCAGCTCAGGATGTAGCTGGCTTCCCTGTCCCCAGGGCACAATGCTGACTTGTTTTAGCTTGTCAGTCACTGAGACTGCCACCCCCTGTGAGGCTGCTTGAAATCCTGTTGCCCCCAGCCCTGCAGACACTTCCTCCCATCCTGCAGTTGTTGTACCATGGGAGCCCTGGGCAATTTTATGCATAAGGTCCATGCTGTGCATAGGGGGGCAGAGATGAAGTGCTGGTATGTAGCCTGGCCTGTAAATGAGAAAAGGATTGCACATAACCTGGGCTACAGCCCCCAGAGGTATTGCAAGGAAATGTTTAATTTTTCACGTTGTTTTGGTGCTTGAAAGAAAAATCAAATATGTTCTGAGAAAGCCACCACTGCTTTTGAAAGGTTTCATTCTTCAGCCCCCTCCCTCCCTTCCCCACTGAAAAATGATTTTGTTGAAAGCCTGTCTGTCAGTGCTACAGCTCCCCTCCCACACAGCCACTGACAGCTGTGCCAATGTGTGTTTTCCAGCTTGCAAAACTATGCTGCCCTCCACGGGGAGTTTTACTGCCAAGTCCACTACAAGCTGATGGCTGGGGCTGGAAGCAGAAGTGAGATGGAAAGGCTGGAGCACCACCACCTTCAGCATGGACCACAGCCCCAGGACTGGTGTAACAGAGCCAAAAAGACTGAAACAAGAGAGAAACCCACATCCTTCAATGCACAGTGTGATCTGCAGCTGGCTGAGCACAGGAGCAGCAGGGCTGTCCTCTTAGGGAACAAGCTCAGAACAGTCTGGCCACCTTCAGCACCAGCCTTGGCTGCAGATGGGAAGGCTGGAAATGGAGTGAGTTCCTGGAAAAAGCCTGCACTGAGCCTGCCAACCCACCAGGCTGCAGGCAGCAGGGCAGGCAGGATGGCAGCAGTGGAGAAGGGAAGATTCTTACCTGGAATCACCAAGGAAAGAGAGCAGCTGCATTCCTGGCCCAAGAACAGAGAGCAGAGGGGCCGTGAAGGGGCTGGGGATGGGGATGGGGCTGTGCCTGAAGGGAAGCAGGGTGGGAAGGTGTCCCAGAGGGTGGCTGCAATCCAGCAGGGCCAAGCCCAGCTGAAGAGAGGAGCTGCCTGTGCCTCCCTCCCTGCTGTCCTGGAGCCTGTGAAACCCCTGCCTCGTGCCTCGCTTGCTCCCCACCCCACCCACCAAAGCCCTAAACCCACCCCCAGGAGGTACCTGGGGGGCACAGGGGGCTGCACTCCTGCTGCCACTGAGGCCCCAGTGACGCACAACAAGGTCTGTGGGTCACTGAGCACACCCAGCAAAGCAGGCACAATCACACATGACAAGCCTGGACTGATGGTAGCCACCCCAGACACTGCAGGGGCCAAGCATCACCTTGGAGAGGGAACGAACAGCACACAGAACATTCAGGTGCCAGGAGAGCCCAAAAACAGAAACACCACAAATATAGAGCTAAAATATAGAGCAGAGGATGTTGATCCCTCTGAAAATGAAGCTGAACAAGCCCATTCCCCCTCTGATGTGCTGAGGACCTCTTCTGTATCTTCTGGTTCCCTGGAGCCAGGAGGGCTGAGTGTGTCACCTGAGATCACTGAAATGTTGAATGAGAAATCAAAAACCAAAGAATTCCCTGGGAAACAGATGCCATTAACTTTGGGGGAAGCTATGCAGCCATCCAGCGTAAGTGATTTTTCTGGAATTGAGAGCAAAGGGGCAGAATTTGAGAAGACAAAAGAAAAGAAACCAGTAACTATGTCAGCATCTCTGGAAGAGCCCAGTCCTGAGCATACATCTCAGGAAAATGAAGCTGAAAAGAGCAGAGTCTCTTCATCTGTTTGTCCAGACAGGACAGATGATCACAAAGTGTCCTCCTTACAAGAAACAGAACCTCAGGACACATGTGGCCACCTGAAAAGTAACACTCATGAGGGTATTTGGAGACATGATACTAAATTATCTGGAAAGAATTTTCTATCAACAGACACAGCTCTGAAAGGAGCTTGTGCCACTTGCCCCTCACATGATGAAGGCAACAACCCCAAGTCAAAGGATTCCAGGGAAGTTCTTAGTGAAAACACCTTGCACATCTCTGAGCAAGCAGCCAAGACATCAGAATATTCCAAACCAAATACATCCTTGGACAAATCCAGAGACTATCCAGTAGGTGAAGAAAAAGTGGATCTGAAACTTCCAGGGGAAAGCACTGTGCCTGTGCCACAGACTGGTGCCCAGGGCAAGGAGGCCAGAAGCAGCCAAGCCTGTAGAGAGACATCAGGTAAAGGTTTCAGGCTTGGGAAAAACCCCCTCATTACCCTTTTTGGCTCTGAAGACAAAGGCAGAACTCCCAGGAAAGAAACAACAACCCAGAGGAAACCCACAAAACCCCAATCAGCTCTGGCCACTTTGTTTGGTCAATCCTCAGAGAAGAAGCAGAGTCCACGAGAAAAACCTGTAAATAGTGATGGCAGGACAGAAAAGGCTCAGAGTCTCCTAAGCTCCTCCAGCCAAGCAAAGCAAAATGCCTCCAAGGATGATCAGCCTGGAAAGATGGAGGTGTTCCCAAAACACATCCAGGAGAGCTCTGGAGGATTCCCAGGCTCTGCTGAGGGCAAGGAGACTGATGTTCCCAGCACTGCCATGTCCCATGGTGATAAACATGACAGAACTGAACTTGACATTCATGACCAAGTGTCTTTAAATAGTCAGGTTTGGCAGCAGCAGGAAAGCTGTTGGCCCCCTCTCATGCCAGCACAGAAAAATCAGAAAGAAGCTGCAGGAATCTCAAATCATGGAGCAAACCCTCTACAGCTTCCTCCAGAGCTTGTGCCTGCAGCTGACAGCAGCAAAAATCTCACCAGGGAGGGGAATCACCATGATGCTCATCTGCCAGGAACCCAGAACCTGTTGAGTTTGGATGTCCAGGACACAGTGGCACAGGATGGGATATTTTTTTTACCAGGCAATTCAGAAAAGTTACCCAAGGATGCTGAGCCTCAGTTTGACAACATGGATTTTCTGGGAGGCAGTAACTTGTTCTTTTCTAGAGGACAAGATTTCCCCAGTATGGCAAATAAAACTCCAGATTCAGATTTGCAAAACTCAGAGGCAGAAACTCCACCTTTCTTTGATCCAAATCCTTCAGATTTATTCCATGAAATCTCATCAGAAACCAACACCTCACTAGAGCTCTGGGACACCTCCAGCCTCTCACTTCTTGATGGGCAGGATGAGATTATTATCAGAGACCTGGAAGGGATTCAGGGCTGTGAACTCCTGCTGCAGGTGGATCCACAAGGCCAGGCTCCAAAGGCAGCAGAAGAAATGTTTGGAATGGGTCTCAGTGCTGAAGGCTCCACCAAAAAACAGGATGACAATTTGCCCTCAACACACATGTTCAGCAGCTGTGCTTCTGAAACCTCTAATCAGGGTGTCTTTGATCCTTTTGATGTTGATTCAACCAAAATGGGCCAGGTGGCTTCTGAAAAAATGAACAGGAGCAGAAAAACATCAGGAGCTGAAGAAGATTGTGCCAGTCTGTCTTCTGAAGACCTGGAGATGTTAAATTATGACCTTTCAGAGAAGGAGTTCTTTATATAGGTTGGAAAAAAATAAAAGGGGGTAAAAAAATAACCACACAACCCTCCCTGCAGCACAATTTAGCTGATATGGGACCAAAAGTGATTCTTCAAATCAGCTGCACAATGATAAGCAAAGATAAGTGAAATCACCTTGCCAAGGCCAGAAGGGCAGAGGAGGGAAATGAACCTTGGTGTCTTGAAGTCTTGGGGTGTGGGGACATTGCTAAATCTGTTCTCTTTGTGCCATTGCACTCTGCTCTTCCCTGACTGTCCTCTGCATAAATATTACATAACATAAATGCTGTACAAGTTAACAATTATACTAATGGTAAACAAGCTTAAGAGAAACTCCAGGGGGTCAAAGAATGAACTGTGCATGTGCTAAGCACATACTAAGCACCTACACTATTAAAAAGGTCATACAGCATAGCAATTCACGTTTTAATCAGCTGTCTGTAAAAAAAAAAAGATAAAGGTGTTAAAATGATTCATTTTTAATATAGAACAAAATTAAAGAAAATAAAGAAAATAAAGAAAAAATGAAATAAAATAAAATAAAATAAAATAAAATAAAATAAAATAAAATAAAATAAAATAAAATAAAATAAAATAAAATAAAATAAAATAAAATAAAATAAAATTATAAGATAAAATATCCCAACAAGTTCCCTGGCTCACTAGTGCCAAAATAACCCTGGCTCTGTCAGATCTGGAGGAATAAAGCTGCTTAATGGCTGCACCTGCTGCAAAGCAGTATCAGTGCTCTGTGCAGGGAAACTGCTCCATCAGCATAAATTGGGGAATAAAGGGATATTCTTGAAATTCATGAGACTCATCAAGCTCTGAAGTCAGAGTCACCCTTGGGTGATCAAGGGGCTCAGGGTAAAGGAGCTGCTGTCTCAGAGCTGTGCCTGAAACGTGGCCAGGTTGTGCTTGGAGGTGGAGAGGACTCGAACACCCTCTCTGGAGCAGTGGGAAGCTGGTGGCCCCTGTCACCTGTGCAAAAGGTGCTCAGAGTGAAGTCCCGGGTGAGTTGTCACTGCCAAATGACACCCATAAACCTGATGTGTCCCTGCCAGCTCTGAGAGGAGGGGAAAAGGCAGGAGCACCACAGCTGGTGGGTGTGAATCCATCTCCCCACAGCTCCCCCCAGCACAGAACTGTCCAAAGGGGTGTCCAGCCACTGCCACTCCTGACCCACAGAGAAAAGCCAAGCCCATGAATTCGTGCATCAAAGCTCTATTTCCTGCACTAAGCCTCATCCCAGGCTCTGGTTTCTCTTTCTGAATTCATGCATCAAAGCTCTATTTCCTACACTAAGCCTCATCCCAGGCTCTGGTTTCTCTTTCTGAACTTCTCTCTAGGATGCTCCCCCTCCCTTGTCCTTGATGTTGGTGTACAGTTTCCAGCTGTCCATCCCAGGCCTTCCCTGATGCCCTCTGATAGAGGCTTCTCCATTTTAAGAGGTTTTGCAAACTTTAGTAATCCCCCTAGGCAGAGCTGCTGGGCTGAGAGCAGTAAGCCCAGAGTCCCTACAAGAGGGAACAGCAGCTTGCAGGGCTGCCCCAGCCTTTCTCCCTGAGAGATCTCCCCCATGTAGGATGGACCCACTCAGCCCTAAATGATGGAGACAGGTATGAAGACATCTTTCCACCAGAAATGCCACCTGAGGGTGACAAAGGACTTTCCCAGGGCTTCAGAAGAGCCAGTCTGGTCATGGCTGGAAGAACAGATTTAAGGAAGGAGTCACATCTGCATCAGCACATGAAACTCACTCAGATCTGGGTCACCCCCAAGGAGGTTTTATAGCCATAAATTGGACCTCTGGCACAGAAAATGCTGAGGGCTGAGGAATGGGAGGGAAGACCATGAGCCACACACAACAGGGTGAGCCTGAAGCCTTGAGCTTGTTGCACACTGAGAGAGAAGGCAGGACAGGGACAAAGTGTCTCTGCTAGAGCAGATCTCCTCAGCCAAGTGTCACGGTGTGACTTGGGTTTGCCAGCTTTAATATATCTAATTTCTTTTAGAGACGGGACCCAGAAGTAGAGACAAGGCAGGCTTACAACTTAGAAAGGTACAAGAAGAAATTTATTAATAACACAAAAAAAAAATTCAGAATAAGGTTCCTAGATTGTTTCCTTCTCCCTTCATTCAGCATTTCTTACCAACAAACATACAGAGAGCACTTCAGTTAGTGATACATTCAAATAATCAGTTTAGTTTACTTAAGAGAGAAAAGTCCCTTTTTGTTTCTGGCTTAGGGGGCGTCTTTTACCTTCACAATCCACATCCGCCCGGGAAAAAAATATTGCAGATTATGATTTTTCCTCCCATTCTGTCACAGTCCTTTCAGACCTGTGCAATGGGTTATGTTACACACATGGGGTAGTACTTTTAAAGGCAGGCTGCTGAAAAACAAGATTCTCTTTATCTTCTTCACTATCAAATGTCTCTGTCTCTATTCCAGTCCCAAGACAGAGAGAGTTTCATTCACCGAGGCACAAAAGTCATCTCTTTCTCTATTAAATGTCTCTGTTCACTTTTCAGTCCCAGAACAGAGAGCTCTTATTTTCTCCAAGGCAAAAATAAGGTTCTTCTTCTCAAGCATCCAAACCTCCCCAAGTATATTTCACAGTTTAAAGGAATTTTAGTGAAGTCACAATCCCCTTATCCCACAAAAAGGTTTTCAGCTACTTATCAGTTCGCATCTTTTCAATCTCTGCCTACCAGGAACTTTATCTTCATTGCGCTGACTTCTGAAGTCTCCAGGCTTTATTCCTTCCCATTCAGGAGAACTTAGAAAAATCGAGGATCTTATCCAGGCATGAAGAAGTTACAATTGTATCCAGAACGTGAAGAAACAGCATGGGCAGCTGGAGGCCTCTTCTCTCAGAAGGCGGAGGGAAGGGGGAAGGGAGAGACTTTGGTGGCTCCCCGATCCCCCCTGCTCGGCCATGCCCCGTGGAGAGGGGAGCTCCGGGCAGCGGGGCCATGCGGTCAGGGAGGGGGGGCCGGGACCATGCGGCCGGGCCGGGGACCCCGCAGAGCCGGGCCCGGGGTCCCAAGCCGGGCCCCCCGCGGAGCCGGGGCACCGGGCCGGACTCCAGGCCGAGCCCAGAGCCGGGCCGCAGCCCCCGGCCTGGGGACCACCACCCCCGGAGACCGGAAGCCGAAAGCCGAAAGAGCCAGAACAAAGCTGATTCACTGTGTTTCGTGAAAGCGAAATAACTTTTCATTGGTTTCCCGAGCTGTCCATCACCAAATCAGCTCTGTGATTGGTGGCAGCAGCCCACAGGGGAAGCTCCCGGAGACGGGAGAGCCCCTCCCACTTCCCAGCTCCAGGGGGCCTGCTCGGAGGTAAATCCGCCCCTGCCCCCAAGCGCGTGAAACCAACACACCAAGCCATCCTACCAGAAGGCCAGAGATGGATTTAGGGTTAGAGGAACCTCTGGAAGTCGTGTAGCTCAGCCTCCTGCTTGGGGAATGTCTCTGAATAGCAGCAAGTCCCCCCCATCCAAGCTGAGTGATGTTTGGCTGTGTGGTGTGTGCAGATGATAAATGCACAGCACTGGTGTGAATTTACACAACTCTAAGTAACATTTACTCCTCTCTTCCTTTACTCTGAACAGCACTAACCAGTGTGAGCTCACTCTCCCACTCCAGCTTAGGGGGGGATACTTTAAAATCCATTATTCTTCTCCTTTACTGACTTTCACCAGCACAACGGAGCAATTCCCACTCATGAAACACCATTCCAGGCTTGTGTGACCCAGGAGTGACTTTGGAGGCTCAGATATACTATGGGCATTGAGAATTAAAAACAAACAATTTGAGAGGAGATTTGAAATGAGCAGGTTAATGATGTGTTCATAGCTCTGGTAAAAGCAGCCAGGAGCTCTGGTAAAACCAACCTTTGTCAAAATAAACAGAAAATTTCACAAACTGAGGGCAATCCAGCTGCCCAGTTTACCAGGAATAAAGACACAAACCACTTAGGTAGTCTACCCAGGAAGCAGCTCAGATGTGCAGCAGAAATCAGGATAATCTGCTTTTCAAGTGACATCAGAACCTCAGGCAAAGCCAAGATGGTGTCATTTCCCAAATCCTGTGTGCTCTGAGTGTCTGTGTGTGCAACATGCTATTTTCCTTGAGGGCACTGTCTAAGTCAGGTCTATTTAAGGATTATCCCCAGAGACTGTAGTTTAGATCCAGTTTTAAGACTAACCAGAGTTTCTACAAATGAAAACAGAGAGCTTGGGACACAGCTGTCAAGAGTAAATCTACTGGACTACCAACCATATTTCATGGTCCAGAGAAGTGTCCTGCTTCTTTTACATATAGTCTCCAGGATGCATTATATATTATATATTATATATTAATTATATATTATATATTATATATTATATATTATATATTATATATTATATATTATATATTATATATTATATATTATATATTATATATTATATATTATATATTATATTGTACATATATATTGTATATATATTAATAGGAACAGCAAATTTACTCTGTTTGCTTCCCAGTAAAATTAACCCTCATTTGGAGAATCCCAACTTCATGCCTCAGGCAAAATTCTTGTGCTGCAGCACAGCTGCCTTCAGGAGACTTGAGACACATCTCAGGCTGTGAAAGAACAAGATGTCACCATACTGTGTCCAAGAGTGGCAGTGCTCTGGCACCTTTGTTCTGCTCCCAAGAGCAGGGAGGGAATGGCTGGTGACAAAGTGCAACCTGGAGGACTGCACTGTATCATCCAAATGGACTAGTGTGCTAATACAGGTGTTCATTTTATCACACTTGATTAGGGTTTTAGTGCTCACACAGTTTAAACATTAATATTTGCCTGTTTAAGCCAGAGGCAGCAGTGCAGCCTGGCCACAGAGGAATTCACCATGGCTGAGTTCGGGGATCTTTTGCGTGTTCTGGGGCAGTGTGGGCGCTACCAGAAACTGCTGGTCCTGCTCGTCTCCCTCCCACTGCTTCTCAATCCTTTCCAAATGGTTGGCCAAGTGTTCATGGTTGTGGAGGTGCCCCACCACTGTGACACCAGCTGGATCCGTGCTGTCGGCCCCAACCTGACGGAGGAAGAGCAGCTGAACCTCACCCTGCCCCGGGGCGCGGACGGGCAGCTCGAGCAGTGCTCCATGTACTCCCCAGTGGACTGGGACCTCGATTCCATCCTGGCCTATGGGCTGAATGACACACAGAAGTGCAGCAATGGCTGGGTGTACCCCTCAGGACAGCCACCATCCCTGCTGACTGAGGTCTGTATTTGCTGTTTGCTGTGCTGGGATGTGGAAAGGAGGGGATGGGAGTATCCTGACCTGTGGTCTAGTCAGCCAGAGCCAGCTGTGGGGCAGTCAGGTTGAGATTTACTGCAGGATTTTGCCTCCATCACACAGCTGGAAGCCCATGATGAAGATGGCTGGGGACTGCACAGGCAGTGATGATGGGGAATGCCAGTCCAGCACATGTTTTGCCCACCATCTGTTCCCTTTCCAGTATCCAGACCCTTCACTTCGTGCTGTATCTGCCTGGAGGGACATTTTGGACATCTCTGCCACAGTATCCCCGGTTCTTCAGCCTGTGAAAGACATTTACCTTCCAAGGGGTTGTCTTTGATATTTCTTGGGCCTCCAGAAGCCTTCAGGGCTTCAGATATGCCAGGGGCCATGCAGTTGAGCAAAATCCTTGTTTATTAGCATTTTAATTATTGTTTTAATTATTTTAATTATTGTTTATTAGCATCCTCAACTTCTCCATTCTGCCTCATCTCCCACCTTCTAGTTTCCATGGTAGTGGTCAGTCACAGGTTGTACTTGATGTTCTTGGAGGTCTTTTCCAACAAGTTTCTGTGATTCTCCCTCTGTGGACCTTTGCTCCTTTCTCACTTTCCCTCATTCCTCCTCCCTCCTTTCCTACCTGCCAGCTCCAGCACTTTCTCACAAATTCCTTTCTCTGAGCTGGAACAGAGGAGAAACCCCAGCCTCTGGTTTTGCAAAGGCTCCTTGGTGTCCCTGAAGCATTAAGTCCACTTCAGACAAGGCTTCTCTGCAGGTTTCAGCACCTGCACACCTTCCCATTCCTTTGCTGGTCCTCCTTTACCAGAAAAAATACTACTCTCCTCTTTCCACTCCCTCAGGGTTGTTTGGGCTGGAGGGGAATCCTGCAGATCCCAGCAGACATGCAGCAGGATGCAGAGACATGCTGAGCACCTCATGTCCATCTCACCATTGATTTGTGGCTAAGTGCTCACCATGAAGGGCTCAAGCCCTTGTGAAGGGTTCTCTGCTCCCAGGGGCTGGAGCAAGAGCTCAGGCACCCAGATCCTGGATCCACCATGGACCAGAGAGGCTGCCCACCCCCAGAAAGCAGCTGGTGTCTGTCAAAAGCAACAACATCTGTGTTTTCCTCCCTCCAGTTTGACCTGGTGTGTGACAGGGCTGTCCTGAATGACGTCTCCCAGTCCATCTACATGGCTGGGCTTCTCGTAGGAGCCACGTTCTTTGGGATGCTAAGTGACAGGTGAGGAAACACAGTTCCTTCCCAGAGACACTGCCCAGCACCCAGGGACAGCCCAGATGTCCATGAACTGAACAGGAACTGCTCCCTTCACAAGACTCAATTCCCTTGCCTGAGATAGGGTATCTGGGGCCACCTGAGAGGTCTGGAAATGTCTGAGGGTTTTAAAAAGGCAGATACAGCCTTGTAGGGTGGTTCTTCAGGAGTCACAAGTTTAGCCCCTGCTGGTATCTCAGGCTTTGCCAGAGCATGATGGGCCAAGAGTGGAGACACTGATTTTTCTGCACATTATTTCTTAGGATGTATAGAGGAGCTATGTTCATATGGATGTCAAATCTCCTCTGGTTCTCAAATCACTTTGCCCCCCTCCTGGGCTCTTCTCTCCCCAAGGGGTCTCTGCAGGTACTGACTGGCTCTTCTCTCTTCCTCCACAGGATAGGCAGACGGCCAGTCTTTCTCATCTGCATGCTCCTCCAGGCTGTGTTTGGCCTGGCAACTGCCTTTGTGCCCCATTTCTATGTGTTCATAGCCTTCAGGTTTGTCGTGGGAGCTGCGGTGTCAGGAATCATGATCACAGTCGTATCCCTGGGTGAGTGGGAGGCCCTTGCCTGAGGCAGCAGATGTGGCCTCCCAATAGATAATAACAAAGGAGAGCCCAAAGAGAAGCCTGAAGGTTTGTTTTTCCTCTCAGTCACAGAATGGGTCGGTGTGTCCTACCGGCCCAAGGCAGTGCTGATTGCTCACACGGCTTTCGCCATCGGGCAGATGTCGGTGGCTGGTCTGAGTTATGGGATCCGCAACTGGAGGCTGCTGGAGATTGCAGGATCTGCTCCTATGTTTGCCCTTTTCTTCTACATCTGGTAAGCAGGAGCAGGGCAGAGCTTCTGGAAGACACAACACGGGTGTGAGGGTGTGAGTGAGGAGGTGGCAGCAGCTCAGAACCGAGCTGGGTCCTTCCCATTGGAATGCAGGTGCTGCAGGAGCTGCTGCACAGCTCAGCACATCTCCCTGAACACTGGACTGCTGAGAGCAGCAGCTGCTTTGCTTCAGGTCTCCAAATGGAGCCTAAATTTAGGGTGTTTAGACCCATTGATCCCATGGGCCATTCACTTTAGGGTTGGACTTGATGAACCTTGTGGGTCCCTCCCAACACAGAACATTCTGTGGTTCTGTGATCTGATTCTGTGGTGGCCAAGGCTTGCTGGATGTGGTCCCAGAGAAAGGGGCTGTGGGGGAGCTCAGCAGGACACAGCAGCATGTGCTGGGCTCCCCTCCTGGCAGGGTGCTCCCAGAGTCAGCTCGCTGGCTGGTGACCAAAGGCAGAGTGGAGGAAGCCAAGAAGCTCCTGCAGAAGGCGGCAGCCACCAACAAGCGCAGCCTCCCTCCAGAGCTCCTGGAGCAGGTACTGGGGGGTTCTCGTCCTCACACACTGCCCTGGGCCCTGCAGCAGCCCCTGGAGCTCAGCTCATCCCAGAAACCTCTCTGCATCCCACTGGGCACGGGCTGGGCATGGGCTGTGGGGCTCCAGCTGAGTCACACAGGGACGAGCTCAGCCTGGAGCTTGCTGGGGTGTCCCTGGAGATGTGGCAAGGACTGAAATGCTTCCCTGGCTTTTGTCCTGGGAGCATTCCAGGAGTGTGACTGATGAGCACAGAGTCTCTCTTTAGTCTGTGGGTTTCCATGCAGAAATGCCTGAGGAGGAGTTCCCTCCTTGCCCACCCCAAAGTTTCTACACTGGGGAAATAAATGTTCATCCTGAGGAACCTGTCAGTCACCATCCCCTGTGCCCACTGGGCTGCCCTCCCTCCCAGAGCACGGGGGGTCACAGGCCTGTCCCACCAAAAAGGAGATGGACATGGGTTTCCTTTCCCTGCTCTGACTCTTTGATTATCTCTGTTTTGAAGTTGAAGCCTGAGAAAGAGGTCAAGTCTGCAAGTTTGCTGGATCTCTTTCGGAAGAAGAACCAGCGGAAGGTGACTTTAATCATGTCATGTGTCTGGTAAGACATTCCCTGGTCCCCTCTGTCAAAACTACTAGATGAAAGAAAAGAAGTTGATGGTTGTCAAGAATGGTAAATTAAAGTGACTTTTCTGGTAATATATATGTGTATGTCTTTATCTACTATCTTTCTACCTCCACATACAAATGGACCAGATTTACCATGGGAAGAAGATGATTATCCATGATACTGTGGGTTTTGTTAGAAAGGCTTGATTAACACCAGCTTTGGCAATCCCTGCAGTAGCTTTGTGCCTATCTAGAAATGCAGGTTTTCAGTCTGGAATTTGCTGACCATATGGAGATCCATCCTGCTTTATCTGCTGTAACTTTGTCCCACAGAACTGTCAAAGGTGGTGACTAGAACCTAAACAGAGACTGCTGGAAGTTTAAATAAGTTGCATCTATTCTAACCTTTCTAATTTTTGGTTATAAACCTCCATAAAACCATCTGGTGACATGTTCTATTCTGCTTTACTTGAATTTCAGGTTTGCAGACAGCATTGTCTACTATGGGCTGAGCCTCAGCGTGACCGATTTTGGTCTGAACATCTACCTGACACAGCTGGCCTTTGGGGCAGTAGAGTTTCCAGCTCGGATTTCCTGCATTTTCCTGCTGGAGTGGTTTGGAAGGAAGAAAGTGCAGGGCACTCTCCTGCTGCTGTCTGGCCTGTTATGTCTCATCCTCACTGGCATCCCTGAAGGTGAACTTTCCCATCCTGTGAGCAGAGCTGGGCAGTGCCCTGGACATCCCTACCCTTGTTCAGATCCATCCTCCTCCCATCCCACACTCATTCCACACTCAGGCTCAGGTGTCTCCACTGTCACAGCCAGGGTGCTTCATCCCCAACATTCTGACCTCCCCTCACCTTGGATTCCTTCTCCCTCAGGGCTGTGCCTGGCTCTTCCACAGCCCCTAGCCCTTGGCAGGCAGTGTCCATTAGACACCACCACCCTCTAGACACCATCACCTCCTGGCAGAAAGTACAGAAAAGCACTTCAGCAGAAGTGCTTCAAAAGCCACCATGTTTCCCTTTCTTAGATGAAGAGAAAAAGCAAAAGCCCACTCCCCCTCATCTGTTTGCATCTGTTTGTGCCCCAGTCCATATCCTACCCCTGCTGCTGTGCCAGTGCTGTGAGTGAGACTGAAGGTAACAGTAGGGGCTCCCCAAGGTTTTCAAGGTCAAGGACATGGCATTTCCAACCAAATACTCCCCAAACACCTGTGGTGGCTCAGCAGCTCACCTCAGCTGCAGATCTAGAAAATGCCCAAGGGTTCAGGAGAAATCTGGCTTCTCTTTCCAGAGGATATTTTCCAGCTAAGGGGATGCTGGGTGTCATTCCAATGGGTTAGATGGTGTCAGGAAAATTAATCCACAAACACCAGAGGTTTATGTCCAAAAAAGAGACAAAGGACTCCTTTTTCCTTTATTCTAATAAAGGGCGAGGCCATGAGGCATTCCCCAGGGATCCTTCAAATTTTTGGAGGAAGCAGCCTCCTTTTATCCCAATTTCCTGGCCACATTTCCCTCTCTCTTTCCCCATGGGCTGAGGTACTTGAGAGGCACAGACTTCCCAGAGCACCTAATACCTGAGATTCCCCTCTAATGTATAACCCTCCCTTTTAATTTTTAATCCTTATTCAATTTATAGTTTTTCCCCATTGCTTCTTTCATCTTCCAATATCCAGTTTCATTTATCAGCAAATCTATAGTCTGTTTGTAAAGGCAAATATCTTTTTCCATTCATCAATCAGTGGAATCCCTCCCATTGTTTCTTTTATCTCTAAGTGCTAACTTTGTCTACCAGCACATCTACAGCTTGTTTGTAAGGACAAATGCAACATTCCTCTCAGTGGTAAGTTTGCTTAGCAAGTCTAATAGAAAGGGCCATGCCAAGAAATCCCACTGCAGAGAGTTCTGGTCCCAAGTGAACCATCCCCTGGAGGTTACAGTGGCTGTCTCTCATCTTCCCCTCAGAGCAGCCCCTGGCAATCACTGTCCTGGCTGTCATTGGCAAGTTCACATCCACGGCTGCTTTCTCCACCTCCTACGTTTACGCTGCTGAGCTCTTCCCCACCACTGTCAGGTGAGCTCTCCCCACACATCAGGGCTTCCTTTGGCCAAGTGTCCTGGTTTGAAGGACAGGTGTCTGCCAATAAAGGCAGAAGCTTCTTTTTGAAAATGGAGAATGTAAACCTCCTTCCTCCAAATTATTATTATAATTTTGAAATTAAGGGGCTCTAGACAAAGATATGGGAATTAGGAATAACAGTTCTTTACTAGGAAAATTAAAATAGAAATGCAGTATTACAAAGAACAATCACAAAACACTGACAGAGTCAGAATCCAAGCTGACACCCTGTCAGTCAGTCAGGGTGTTGGCAGCAGTCCCATTCAATGGTGGCTGCATCCTCCTGCAGTGGCAGATGTGGTTCAGCTGGAGCAGTGCTCCTGGAGAAGGTGCAGTTTCCTCTGAAGGTCCAGGAATGATGTGGAAAGGTCTGGCTTTCCTCTGGAATCCAGTAGAAAGAAGGTATCTTGGTGTCCAAAATCTCAGTTTTTATCTGGGTAGGAAAGGCTTGGCTCCTCCCCTGGCTGGAGCATCTCCCAGTGGGTTGATGTAATTTTATCAGTCATGCCCTGGGACTCAATGGGCCAGCAGCAGATGATATCTTCCTGGAGGGAGGATGGGTTGTGGAAAAGATAAAGATAATTGCCCCAGCTGGTTTAAAGATGGCCCATTAGCAGATAATATGTGCCAGGAGATCAGGGTCACTGCCCCACCCGGCTGCAGCAGATGGAGACAGAATTCACATTTCTGGCCACATCAACCCAACACACCAAGGCTGTAGGTGGTGATGGGGCCACACTCAATCCAGGAGTGCTGAGCCCTACCCACAGCTCCTGCTGCCCCTCTCTCCCCAGGCAGACGGGCGTGGGGCTGTGCTCCACCATGGCGAGGGTGGCCGGGATCCTGGCCCCGCTGATCATCCCCCTGGATCAGTACCACCGGGCCATCCCCATGGCCATCTTTGGCAGCATCCCTGTGCTGGTGGCCCTGTCCTGCATCCTGCTGCCCGAGACACGCGGCGTTGAGCTGCCAGATGACACAGGGAATGACCAACTCCCCCCTGAGGTGGGTACAGGAAGCTCTGAATTAAAGTGAAAAAAATATCCAATTTTAAGGCAAGGAAAAAATGCCAGAATCAGGGATGAATACAGTCTCATCTCTTCTTCTTTCTTTCTTATCTTCAGCAGCAAAAAACTGAAGAATTCTAATGAGACACCAGAGATGATGACAGAGGCTTGGAGAAGGATGTCTGCAGATGCTCAGAGAGCAAGTGGTGATAGGACAGACATCTACTGACACTCTAGTCTGATTCCATAATTCTTGAAGCAGACCAGGGAGGCCTGGCTGCCTGCAAACTGGTCTTTCAGATGATGAACACAGTATCCATGGTCACAGGGAGAGGAGATGTGTGTCTCTCTGCCTTTGGAACAGATGCACTTCCAAGTGTCCCTGAAACCCAGTTTGGCCATGCCTGGCTGGCCTCCCAGCGTGTTCCCCAGTCCTTTGCAAGCTGGTACCCGTGGAACCATCCCTGTTGTGTTTTACAGCAATAAAGAATCACCAGTAGAGTGGCTGTACTGGGCAAAAGCGGGCACTGGGTTTGTCCCTCTGCACTAAATCCCTTGGGTCGTCGGGCTGCGCCTCAGCCCAAGCCTCGACGTTTGATCAGGATGTCACTGCACCCCTGTCACACACCTATTTAGCTTTTCTTTCCATGTGCTGTTGAAGTTGAGTTTCTACATGAATAATATAAATTATGCTCTGAGTTTGATAAGAGACACTTGTAATGCAATATGTGAATAATAAATGGTGTTGACTTTTTTTTTCCTACTGTTTCACAGTTGGCCTTTGTAACTGCTCTTGGCTCTGGAGTGTTTTCTACACAGAAATTGTAAGTCTGTAATTTAACATGCAGATGGAAACGAGCTTTGTTTCCATCAGACATAAACAATGCAGAAACAGAGTGTTAAAGCAGAGTGGCTGAGTTCAATAGGGATTTTTTTTGTTTTTTCAAAGTCTTCCAACAAACAATCTGCATTTATTTTGTCTACTAGCAGCTGTAGAAGCTTCCTAAATTGCATGGGAATGCTGCAATTCGATGCCAAACTGTGGGCATTTGGACAGCTTTCTTCAGTCATGGTGAGCTTTTTACAGTGACCTTCTGTTAGCTGCTGCCAGCTCAGTCATGGCATTTTAGTGTCATCCAGTGTCATGCAAACAAAAAAGAAGGGTGGGCTCCTCTCCTCTCTAATTTGTCTGCCAGCAGAGGATGTATTTCCGTGCCCTCCAACTGATCCATGTTCTCAAGCACATCCATGCTCTCTAGGTTGCTCACTCAGATTTGCTGCACCCTTTGGTTTCCAATCTCTTCGTGCTCTAGTAAATGGAGTTTTGAGTGCTGGGGTGTCCCAAGTCCAGGCCAGATGTGCCTGGAGCTGATATTCATTTTGTGTGTTGGCTTTGGTGCACAAAATCACCCCAGTCATGCGGAACATGACCATGGTTGGAGATGGGATAGGGAGTTTGCAAAATCTGGCCTTTCTCTGGTTGGTTCAGCTTTTTTTTCCAAGATCTCAGGCTTGGAGTGGCTCCCACGGATCCCCTTCATATCCTGGTCCATTTTGGCAATTGCCTGATTTTGGACCAAAAAACAAGCCAAAAGTTCAAGATAAAAACCAGAGCATTGCTGCTGCAGATTGGGGGAAAAGATAGGGGGGAAAAAAAATTATTGCTTAAACCACCAAAAAAAAAAAAAAAAAAAGTTGAGTAACAAAGTAACTGCCAATGTCCACTGCATGGGATGAAGCACATCAGAGGTTTTTTCTCGTACAAAGCCCTCTCAGGGGCTCCCAGGCTCCTGATCCTTCACCCAGATCTATCTCAAAGCTACAGCAGCCATTTCTGGGCATAAAGACAATCAGAAAATAGAAACCATCATAAAATCACCCCAAGACAGTTGCTTAGCTAGCTTGGATTTTTGTTAGCTTAAGCAAGAAGTTTCTTTTTCCCCCTTTTCCTGGCCTGAAGAGACTGCAGCAGCAATCATCAGCAGATTTTGTTGGCTTTTTTTTTCTTGAACTGTTAGGCTTAGTTTTGGTCCAAGATCAGACAATCTACAGGAGCTGATCAGGTGGGAGTGCAGGAGCTGCTCCAAGACCTTGGGAAAAGCTGAATGAATAAGAGCAAAGGCACTAAAACTCACCAGTTTAATTTGCTGTGAGGAGGAGACCAACACCAGAGGTTCCACTGGCTCCCATCTGTTTTGCCCAAGCTGCTGTGTCAACTTTTTTCCCTTCCCTGAGACAAAGAAGCTGGTGCCATTTTGCTCCCGCTGCCACAAAGCCAGTTTGTTTCTTTCCCTGGCATTTTGGGGTTTTTTTGTTCTGCTCTGGAGGTGTGTGTGTGTTGGGGGCAATGTTCTGACAGTTAATTATCTAGCATTTATTCTTTTTTTTCCTTTCCCATGTGGGCAGTTTGTCAATAAACAGTTGGGTTTTTTCACTTTGACCCGCTGGTATCCATTTCCTCACTGACAGAAAGGCATTACTGAAGCCCTTTTTCTTCAGCAGAAACATTAATTCCAAAGCATTTTCTCCTAAATTTGTCTCTAAAATGAAACAAGCCACTCTTCCCAGCTAAACCTCTCTCTCCCCATTTTGTCCTCATAACCTCATCAGCCTCTTGGCTCCCTCCCTTCAATATGGAATCATCTTCTTTGCCTTAGTCATTCCTTAGGTCACATTTTACCCTCAAAATCATGAGAGCCCAGAACATCCCACTGAGTGCATGCAAAAGTGTATTTGCATTCCCACAGGTTTATGTTTGCATTCCCACATGCTGTTCCAGCACTCCTGGCTCCACTTTGTGCTGTCACCTCTACTCATTACAGCACAAGGCCATGTGTGGGCTGGCTAGGGGCAGCATTAGGGAACTGCAAAAACATTGGACATCCTCCCACTTGTGCTGAGCTGGGCAAAACATGAGTAAAGCTATTCAGGTGCTCCTCAGGTGCACAGTTGAGGGGTATTCAAACTGACAAGGTTCAGTGATCCAGAGCAGAGCAAATAAAATATAATACAGAGCTGTTGGAGTGAGTCCAGAGGAGGCACAAAGATGATTAGAGGGATTGAAGAACCTCTCCTGTGAGGAAAGGCTGAGAGAGTTTGGATTGTTCTGCCTGGAAAAGGCCCCAGGGAGAGCTCAGAGCCCCTTCTATTGCCTAAAGGGGCTCCAGGAGAACTGGAGAGGGACTGGGGACAAGGGATGGAGGGACAGGACGAGGTGGAATGGCCTAAAACTGACAGAGGGGAGATATAGATTAGATGTTAGGCAGACATTCTTCCCTGTGAGGTGGTGAGACCTTGGCACAAGTTGCCCAGAGAAGCTGTGGTTGCCTCTGGATCCCTGGAAGTGTCCAAGGCGAGGTTAGACAGGACTTGGAACAACCTGGGATAGTGGCAGGGGGGGATTGGAATGAGATGATCTTTAAGGTCCCTTCTCACTCAAATCATCCAAGATTCCATGAAATGGATCTTCAGCCCATGGGAAGCACAAATGAACTGGAAGCAGAATTACAGCAGCTGTGGTTGGACGCCTTTATTTATGAAATGAGCTAAAAGAGAGTCTCAGAGTACAATTTCCTTCAACAAGTGTACATTTGGCTGCAAGCTCTTCCCTCAGCCTGTACCCTCAATGCCTTGTTTGCCATAAAAGCCTGAAGGAGGCTCCCAGTTTTTTCCAAGCCTTTTAAGGCTCCTCAGCCTTTTCAAAGGAAAGGAAAAAGGACTGAGCTCCTCTGTTCTCAGGGTGCTGAAGAGGAGCACCACAGCAAATCCTCTGAAAAGCAGTGCCAGAGAGAAAATGGCACCACAGCCAGTCCTTCCTGGCAGGACATTGTCACATGGCACTGATTTTATCCCAAACTGTCTTGATCAAAATGAATATCCATGAGGTACTTTGGTCCGTGGAAAACATGAAGGCATGACAATGGAGAGAAGAAATATTCTGGTATAACATTCTTTGACACTACCAGAAAAAAAACCTTTGAGTTGAATAGTCATGTGCAATTCCCAGGCTTCTTCTGTACCCATCCAGTGGGAAAAAAAAGTTGGTTGGACTGAGGGACATGAGATAATATGAAGGGAAGCACAGGAAAAACAGTTTTACAGTATAAGACAAAAGCAGTCCTAAATCTTTTAATGACTAAATGGATCCAGCAAAAAAGGAATAGATTAGAACAGTGTAGAAAAGACGACATTTCCCAGAAAGATCTCCATTTTTTTCTAAGAGACCTACTGTCACAACATCCCTCAGTTTCCTGGAATGAAATGAATCAAATTGGTCCCACACTGCACCCAACAGCACCATTTTCCATGCCCAAAGCATCCTGACAGGCATCAATTCAAAGCCACCAGCACTGAAGTGAAAATTCTGCTGCCTGTTAGACATCCTTGCTCCCTGCATGCTGTTTCTTCCATCACATCTTTTTTTTTTTTTCTCAGCTAAGTATCTCAAATTAAAAAAAAAAATTTAAAAAGGAGTGTTTTATGAGAGAACGGGATGATCTTGCTAGACAGTCACGATAAATCACTCCCTGCAAGTGTGAGATTATTTTCAGTGCTGCATCTGCTCCAGCTCTTCTGTTAGTGAGCCCAGGTCTCTCTTGCAAGTTTATTCAATGCTCTAGTGGGTGTCTCACTGGACAAAGTTTACAGTCTCACCTTCCTGGAGGCATAACAGGAAAAATGAAGAGAAATTCTCCATTCTAATTGTTGATTTCTTTCTTCTTTTCCCTCAAGTAAAAAGCACCCAATTTTCTCTGGTGAGAGCCAGAATTTTCTCTGTTGGACACCAGTGAGAGCCTGCAGTGCCTGAGGACAAGCTACAGAGGGAGATACAGGAAGGCAAAGAAAGACAAGGAAACCCAAGAACTGGCAGTGAGGGCGTGAGCAAAGCTGGTGTCCTGAGGTGGAGAGACCCTGCCTGTGCTCAGCACCCACACAGCACTGGGCTGCCTTCATCCACAGCCACCTGCAGAGACAGCTAGAAGTACGTGCTCTTCGTGCTCTCGTTGTCTTGGCCACCACCTTTTCCTTTCACCTGCCCATTCTGGGAGCCACTGGTGGCATTTTCACAGACCTGATGAAAGGGAAAAGGGTGTAAAAGCAAGGAAAGGTGTGTGATGAGCTGATGGCAGCTGTCCCTGAGACAGGCAGCCTGCAGCAACTGCATCCCATTCCCTACTGCTCCTGTGGACATCCTTCTCCCAGCAAGACAACAAAAGTATTGGGTGCAATTCTACCTGGCCCCATGGGGGATGAGGGCTGGGAGCCATGAGAGGGTGAAAGTCAGAGGATGTGGCTACAGGGCACCAGCGCTTCCCTGGGGAGGGCAGAGGGAGGAAAGCACTGGCTGTTCTATCCCACGGGCAGGAATGGAGGGATGACCTCCACAACCAGGATTATGGGGTCTCCTCCCTCCCCTCCACAGCAGGACAGCCCCAGGGCACTCCATGCAACTCCTAAAGAAACTGGTAATTGATAAAAGATTCGTGTTAATCATAAAAGTATTGGGGTTTGTATAAACCAGAACACTTAGGTCTGAAATGAAGCAGGACACTAAAGAAAGGAAAATATATGACTAAAGCATTTTGTTTTAAATCCCCCTGTTATGAATATTATGTTTTCTCAATAAGTTGTATCTACTGACAGCTTGCAAAACAAGGCTTTCACACAGCCCAACAGATTCTGCCAAATCAGACATCCTGCCTTTGTGTAATCAATTGCAGCCTATCCCTTAGACCAGACTTCCTGACTTCTGCCATTTCTTATCTGCCAAGACCAGATGGTAATCTATGGGACTTGACAAATTGTCTAGAGACTCATGTCATCCAGAGATCCCACAGACTTACCTGCTTACCTGGCAAAATTATGACAACAAAAAAATAACAATTATTGATGACTACAAGGAAACCATGCTATAAAAGGGAGCTGCAAACCAAAGTTCGGTGGAGCATGGAGTGGGCAGTGGCCCCCATGTATCCCCATAGCGCTGCTTGCTCTGTCTATATACAATAAACCAATCTAAGTTTTGCTGAATATCGAGATTTTGTTTCTCATTTATAACAAAACCGAGGGGCTCCCCACATTCCCTCCCCAGAGGCAGCCAGGGACCCACCTGGGCTGGAGGCTGGCTGTGGCCGGTGTCGTCCGGCAGCTCGGCGCCGCGGGTCTCGGGGAGCATGGCGCAGAGCAGCCCGCCCAGCACGGGCCCGCAGCCGAAGATGGCCATGGGGATGGCGGCGTGGTAGCGGCCCAGCAGCCGCACCAGCGGCGCCAGGATGCCGGCCAGCCGCGCCGCCATGGAGCACAGCCCCACGCCCGTCTGCCTGTGAGGGCGAGCGGCTGTGGGCAGGGCTCAGCCCCCGGGCCACCGTGGGGCCACCGGGCTGCTGCCCCGTCCCCACCGCCAGCCACGGCACAGGGGATGCGTGGGGACAGCTCACCTGACAACCGTGGGGAACAGCTCGGCCGCGTAGACGTAGGAGGTGGAGAAGGAGGCTGAGGCAGCGAACTTGCCAATGGTGGCCAGGACGGTGGTTGCCACGGGCTGGTCTGAGGGGAGGAGGAGAGATGGCTGCTGTGGGATGGGAGAGGGCTCAGCACCCCTCACAGATGGGGATTGTAGGGGATTGATGGTCCCAGCTGTGTCACCTGCAGGGAGCCACGGCCTCTGACAGGGCCTGAGCAGGGACCAGGCCGCTCCGGCCCAGTGGCCATTGCAGTGCACTCTGCAGCCATCACCTCACCTCCCCAGGTCTCATTTTCCCAGAGCACAGCTCTGCTGGCAGGGGGCTCAGCTCTGCCCTCCGCTATCACCATCAGCAAGAAAAGGTTTGGTTTTTGGACTGGTCCTGTGGGTTCCAGGCTCAGCTAAGGCCTAGAGGTATGTGAGTCACCCTGGCTGGGAGGACAGACCCAGCAAGGGAAGGGTTGGGGGTCTGTGCCACCCCATCCCAGAGGATGTCCCCTCTGTTTGGGATGGGGTTGTTCACCTTCAGGGATGCCGGTGATGACCAGACACACCAGGCCACTCAGCACCAGGAGAACAGCCTGCGTTTTCCTCCTCCCAAACCTCTGCAGGGTGAAGATACAACCAACTCGGGCTGGGATTTCCACTGCTCCAAAGGCCAGCTGGGTCAGGTAGATGTCCAGGCCAAAATTTGTCACGTTCAAACTCAGCCCGTAGTAGACAAAGCTGTTCACAAACCTGAAAGCCAAGCAGGGGGGCACTGAGCAAGTGTCAGCCATGAGGAAATGCAGCACCAACCTCCAATGATAACATTTTCACCAAGCCACAGCATTTCCAAAGAGATGTAAAACCAGAGGAATAACACAGGCCTGCCAAAGCTGGAAATGCTCTAACCTTTCCCACAAAGCATCTTAAACAGACAGAAGCAGAAACACCCATCAAACAACAGTCAAAACCCACAAGGTGAATTTCTTAATGACTAATTCTCGATGCCTTATTTTCCTTCACAGAGAAATGTGCACCAGGGAATGTCTTACCAGACACATGACATGATTAAAGTCACCTTCTGGAGGTGCCTCTTCCGAAAGAGATCCAGCAAACTTGCAGACTTGACCTCTTTCTCAGGCTTCAACTTCAAAACAGAGAATATCAAAGAGTCAGAGCAGGAAAAGGAAACCCATGTCCATCTCCTTTTTGGTGAGACAGGCCTGTGACCCCCCTGTGCTCTGGGAGGGAGGGCAGCCCAGTGGGCACAGGGGATGGTGACTGACAGGTTCCTCAGGATGAGCATTTATTTCCCCAGTGTAGAAACCTTGGGGTGGGCAAGGAGGGAACTCCTCCTCAGGCATTTCTGCATGAAAACCCACAGACTAAAGAGAGACTCTGTGCTCATCAGTCACACTCCTGGAATGCTCCCAGGACAAAAGCCAGGGAAGCATTTCAGTCCTTGCCACATCTCCAGGGACACCCCAGCAAGCTCCAGGCTGAGCTCGTCCCTGTGTGACTCAGCTGGAGCCCCACAGCCCGTGCCCAGCCCATGCCCAGTGGGATGCAGAGAGGTTTCTGGGATGAGCTGAGCTCCAGGGGCTGCTGCAGGGCCCAGGGCAGTGTGTGAGGACGAGAACCCCCCAGTACCTGCTCCAGGAGCTCTGGAGGGAGGCTGCGCTTGTTGGTGGCTGCCGCCTTCTGCAGGAGCTTCTTGGCTTCCTCCACTCTGCCTTTGGTCACCAGCCAGCGAGCTGACTCTGGGAGCACCCTGCCAGGAGGGGAGCCCAGCACATGCTGCTGTGTCCTGCTGAGCTCCCCCACAGCCCCTTTCTCTGGGACCACATCCAGCAAGCCTTGGCCACCACAGAATCAGATCACAGAACCACAGAATGTTCTGTGTTGGGAGGGACCCACAAGGTTCATCAAGTCCAACCCTAAAGTGAATGGCCCATGGGATCAATGGGTCTAAACACCCTAAATTTAGGCTCCATTTAAAGACCTGAAGCAAAGCAGCTGCTGCTCTCAGCAGTCCAGTGTTCAGGGAGATGTGCTGAGCTGTGCAGCAGCTCCTGCAGCACCTGCACTCCAATGGGAAGGACCCAGCTCGGTTCTGAGCTGCTGCCACCTCCTCACTCACACCCTCACACTGCTGTCATGTCTGCAGGAGCTCTATCCCCATCCTACTCACCTGATGAAGAAGAAAAAGGCAAATATCGGAACAGATCCTGCAATCTCCAGCAGCCTCCAGTTGCGGATCCCATAACTCAAACCAGCCAGGAGCATCTGCCCCATGGCGAAACAGCAGTGAGAAGTGAGCACTGCCTTGGGCCGGGAGGAGACACCGATCCATTCTGTAGCTGAAGGGAAGAAGGAAGGCTCAGAGTCATCCAAATTATTTCCCCCGAGGCAAACAGGGTGTTTCCCTGGAGGAGAATTATTCTGGAGGTGAGGATTAGACTGACCTCCTGTGCTGGGACACTGTGCCCTTGCCCTCCTCTGAGCACTGGCTGGGGAGAGATGCTCCCCAAAGCTCTGAGGGATGAGAAGTGGTCAAAGTACCAAAGGACAGAGAAGATCAAGACCTGTCCTCACCACGGTGTTTTTCTAGTCAAACATGACTATTTTTACTTCTGTTAAGATTTTCTATTTCATCTTGAGATGCCCCAGGGCAAGGGCATCCTACTCACCTAAGGCCAGTATTGTCATGGTGATCCCTGACACGGTGGCCCCCACGACACACCTGAAGGCCATGTACACATAGAAATGGGGCACAAAGGCAATTCCCAGGCCAAACAAGCCCTGGAGGAAGATGGAGATCAGAATGACTGGGCGGCGGCCGATCCTGGGGAGAAACAGGGAGGACATAATCGGTGTCTAGAGAGACCCCATGGGGATGGCAAAGAGCCCAGCAGGTGATACAGTGATTTTTATCACCCTGATAAGGCTCAGAGTTGACTGTGGGGGTTACAAGTGAAGCACTGCACAGATACACTGTCTCTCTCTCCCTTCCCCTCCCTGTGTGGCCATGTCCTCAGAGGACCCAAGGACTTTGGTCAGGGTCCCTGTCAGTGAGAAGTGGTGACAAAATGCTCAGGGTGCACGGTCCAGACAGGCTCACACCACCTGCTCTGTGCTGTGCTGGCTTTGCACAAACCCTGGGCAGGAGATTCTGGCTCCTCACCTGTCACTCAGAGGCCCAAAGATCATGGATCCCAGCAGCAGCCCTGCCATGTAGATAGCCTGGGCAATGTCATTCAGGTCCTTCTTATCACACACCAGGTCAAACTGGAGAAAAGAGAAACAGATGCTTTGGTATCCCCTCTTCCAAGGATGTAAATCCTCACAGTATGCACAGGGCACACAAGTCAGAGGTGCTCTTTGGGCACTTATTGGGGTCCCTCTCTCGTGCACTGGGACCTGCAGTTCACCTTGTTCAGCCCAGCCAACCTGGTCAGAAAATTTTGCTTTAGTTGGGCCTGGGGACAGAAGCAGTTTGCTTGCTTCCTGCCAGACCACCTGACCTCCCAGAAGAGAAAGGCAATGCTGATTCCTGGGACAAGCAGTTTCTGTTAAAGAGATGTCCTGCAATTGCCAGCATCCAGAGGACTTCAATGGAAAGAGTGACACAGGAAGGATCATGGGACCATTAAATGGTTTGGGTTGGAAGGGGCATGAAAGATCATCTAATTTGAACTCTCTTGGTAGGGCAGGGCACCTTACACTAGACCAGGTAGATCAGAGCCCCATCCAAACTGGCCTTGAACACTTCCAGGGATAGGACAGCCACAGCTTCCCTGGGCAACCTGTGCCAGGGCTTCACCACCCTCACAAAGAATTTCTTCATAGTATTTCATCTAAACCTACTCTTCTTCATCTTAATGTAGCATCTTTCTCAGGTAACAATTGTGATGTCGGGGGTTAGACTAGACAACTTTTAAAGGACCCTTCCAAGCCAAACCATACCATGACAGTAAGCTGGAAAAGTTAATTCCTGCATGCAGAGGGATGGGGAAACCCAGAGGCTGGTGGTCTCCCCAGGAGTGATTCATCTCCCCACTGGCACCTCTATCACAGCTGCACCCTCTCCAGCACCACACCTGGGGCCTGTTTGCTGGGGCAAGGTTTCCAGCTACACCTGCAGTAAATCCCAACTGCACCATGGTCAGGCACCAGCTCTGGGGAACTGTGGCCATTTGGGTGTCCCATCCCTTCCACATCCCAGCACAGCAAACAGCAAATACAGACCTCAGTCAGCAGGGATGGTGGCTGTCCTGAGGGGTACACCCAGCCATTGCTGCACTTCTGTGTGTCATTCAGCCCATAGGCCAGGATGGAATCGAGGTCCCAGTCCACTGGGGAGTACATGGAGCACTGCTCGAGCTGCCCGTCCGCGCCCCGGGGCAGGGTGAGGTTCAGCTGCTCTTCCTCCGTCAGGTTGGGGCCGACAGCACGGATCCAGCTGGTGTCACAGTGGTAAGGCACATGTGGGACCATGAAAAGCTGGCAGAACTGGTGGAATGCCACACTGAGGCAGGGGATGACAGAGAGCAGCACCAGGCATTTCTGGAATCGCCCAAAATCACCAACTGCTTTCAAAATTTCCCCAACGCCTGACATTGGTGGCTGTGTCTGGGACAGGACAGTGCTGGGACAGACCTCCCAGAGGGCCGGAATTAATGTTTAAACCTCAGATAAGCTCTGCAGTCATAGGCTGTCACTAGAAGCACACCATGTAATATATTAATCATCCCTGTGCCACCCCCACGAACATCCAGTGCTGGCTGGAGCAGAAGGACCCCTGTTTCAGGGCACCTCCTCTGCCAGGGCCAGCTGGCACTGACAGGGAACAGACTCTTCTCTACAGTGACTACAATGGCTGCATTTGCTGAACCACTCAGGAAAGCAAGGTTCAGAGGGGCCAAAACGAGCCCACGGTGAGGCAGAGCTGGGAATAAAGGGAATTATGTTAATGGATGGGCAGAACCAGACATGAGGAAGGGAAGGGCAGTTTATTGTGATTCCAGGGGATGGCAGCTGCCATTTCCTTCATCTTCTGCAGGTGCCCTGCAAGCCAGGCACAGGATGCCTCCCCTTCTCACCAGTTTTGCAGGCTGCTAAGGGCTAAATACACAAGGGAGTTGGGGAAAGGGTAAAGGGATGGGAGAAATTTGACACAAGGCAATGGTCCTTGAGGCCCAAATGCCTAAAATGATCATTGAAAACAGAAGTCCAGCATTGCTCAGCCCATCCCTCACACAGGAAAAGCATCTGCCTGGGGCCCCTTTGAGATGTCTATGAGGTGCCCAAAAAGACACTTGGATACACCTGCTGCCCACAGATCCATGAGAAGGGCATTGTAAATCACATTGGAAAACAGACCATGGATGCCCCACTGGGGTTGACCAGGGCACCCACAAAGAACAATTATGGTGGAGGAGAGGAGGGAGGGCAGTTCATGCTCTCACCAGTTGTCAGAGTATAAATCCTCCCATTTTCACACCAGCCTGTGTCATCCTGAGGAATTCCAGGACACGGGAAACTCATCCCCAGCTGCACAGAGCATGCAGAGCTTGGAGCAAACTCTCAGCTGGACACATCCCGAGTGCCCACCTGGCTCCATTTCTGCACACAGCTCCTGCAGAGATGCACTCGTGGAATGGTTTGGGTGGAAAGACACCTTAAAGCTCGCCCAGCTCCAACCCCTTGCCATGGGCAGCAACACCTCCCACCAGATCATGTTACTCAGATCCCCATCCAGCCTGGACTTGATCTCCCCTTCCCCACCAAGTCTTCCTGGGGGCTGCCAAACCTTCCACCATCCCAAACAGAAACAAACCCCTCAGGGGTTACAGACCACTCAGACAAACCCCCTCCTCAAGACACATCATCCAACCCACTGACAAACGAACCACACATCAAACACCTGGCAATGGACAATTTGTTCTTTATTGATTAAAAATTAGACACATGCAGTAAAATACAAAGTCCAAAAAAGGAAAAAAAGCCTGACTATTTTACATCTTTCATTATAATCTACAATACACCAAAGTTGTGAAGAGGATCCGTTTTCATTAACAGAGCATTGTCCTTAAAAGTAGGAACTAACTTAAAATTACCACCTGCTTCCAGGTTCAGATCAGAAATTTGCACAAAAACCAAATTCTTAATGACACTGGAAAACAATTATGAACAGCATTGGCACTTACTGGAACAACATCAGAAAAGACAGTTGTCTAGCACTGTAATAGCCCAAGTAAATATTTTGGATCCCTACCCAAAAGATCTGGAGATCTATAGAGCAGAACCCATCAGCTTCCTCCTCACTTATTTTCTCCATTAAAGAACTACGGAACCTTGGGTTAGCGTGAGCTCAAGCTCTCTAAGTCCTGGCTTTGGGAAAATGGGGAATAACAATAAATAGATGCTGCATTGTTCCATTTGAGCAGTTTGAGTCCTAACCTTCCTCAGCACCAGTACACAAATGAACAAGGAGGTCCCCAGGGCATGCAGGCAGAGGGAAAATAATACTGTACCACAACTACCTTGTCTCTGTATCCTAAAGGCTCCCAACACATCCACACTGAGCACAGGGTGATGGGAAAAATCAAGGTGCCAGCCTGCTCTTCCCAAGCCAACAAGCTCAATGTGGGACAGGTAGGGAGTGCCTGGTGTCAGGCAACAGGGAGTGGTGCCAACACACACTTGGCCAAGCCAGCCACCACCAGCACCCTGCTATCAGGCACTCGCTTCCTGGGCTCTAGAGAACATCAGCTCAGCACCCTGGGATGATCTTATTCCCAAATTCTCATCTTCCCCTCCCTCCCCTTCACACTCACCAGCCATGGGGCTGCAAACAGCCCATGGGGACACACCCAATACCCACCCAGAGGCTACAAGCAACAGGGGTGGTTAAAAAAGAACATGCACAATTCAGGAAGCTTCCACAACTGCTCATAGAGAACAAGATATAAATACAGATTGTTCATCTGAAGACTTGGAAATGAAAAAAAAAAAAAAAAAAAAAAAACCAACAAAAAACCAAACAGAACAAAAGTTCTAATTGAACGTAGTCATTCCACTCTGTTTCTGCATTGTTTGTGTCTGATGGAAACAAAGCTCGTTTCCATCTGCATGTTAAATTACAGACTTACAATTTCTGTGTAGAAAACACTCCAGAGCCAAGAGCAGTTACAAAGGCCAACTGTGAAACAGTAGGAAAAAAAAAAGTCAACACCATTTATTATTCACATATTGCATTACAAGTGTCTCTTATCAAACTCAGAGCATAATTTATATTATTCATGTAGAAACTCAACTTCAACAGCACATGGAAAGAAAAGCTAAATAGGTGTGTGACAGGGGTGCAGTGACATCCTGATCAAACGTCGAGGCTTGGGCTGAGGCGCAGCCCGACGACCCAAGGGATTTAGTGCAGAGGGACAAACCCAGTGCCCGCTTTTGCCCAGTACAGCCGCTCTACTGGTGATTCTTTATTGCTGTAAAACACAACAGGGATGGTTCCACGGGTACCAGCTTGCAAAGGACTGGGGAACACGCTGGGAGGCCAGCCAGGCATGGCCAAACTGGGTTTCAGGGACACTTGGAAGTGCATCTGTTCCAAAGGCAGAGAGACACACATCTCCTCTCCCTGTGACCATGGATACTGTGTTCATCATCTGAAAGACCAGTTTGCAGGCAGCCAGGCCTCCCTGGTCTGCTTCAAGAACAGACTACGTCTAAGATGCAGAATGAAAGCAGCAGGAAGGACTGTTGAATGTAAATTAAAAGGTTCAGCCCTCATGCCATGCCTGGCACTCATGTGGAGAGAACCAAAATGATAAAGAAAAAAAATAAAATTAAGGCAGTTTACATAGGGAAGCTGACTTCTAACACCTCAAAGTCAAGGAACTTCTCAAAAACACAAACACAAGGAAAGGCAGCTCCCCCTCCTATGGGTTAAGACTCTGCTTGCCTTTTCAGGTGCAAGCATTCAAACCAGCAGTTTTAAAACACACAGCCAAAGAGAAGCAGATTTCTCAGCACTCCAGGTGACCCAAACAACATGTACATTGGTGTTTCAGATAGAAGGAGAAGCAGGTAAAGAACCAAAAAGAAATCCGTTCAGTATTAAAACTTGTGCAAAAATAGCAAGTGAAAAAAAATGAAACCACATGTAAGCAAACACTTAGGCAAGATCATCAGAGCAGTGGAACCCCCTGCTTCGTACTCAGTAGTATTTCTCTTTAAAGTAAGGCAATAATAAAATGAACATGCAGGCAATGACATGTTGGGTCTGCATGTTTGAGATGACAGATACAAAAACATGAGAGTTGTTTACAAAAGGTGTAAACGTCATCGGTAATTTCAGGAAGGTTTGTGATCCTATTAAGGAAAATGTTAAAGCTTCTAGGAAGGGGGCTGTAGTTCAATTCTTTGGCAGTAGTGGTTTTTTTTTAGGCTAACAGAAGCATTACGAATATGCACATGTGGGTTCTCTGTTGGGAAACATCTCCTGGGACCAATGTTTAGCTGATGCTGAGCTGTGCAAATCCTATAAGTTTGCCATCATCTGGAATTTCTGAGCCGTCGACACCAGATGCCTGAAACAGGGAACAGAGATTCAAATAGCAACACAGATGCTCTACCTTCCAGCAGAAAATACAAGCAGGTGTATCAGGCAGGGTGGGGGGAGGAAGCAGATACAGGACAGCTCTGCACTGTATTCAGCAGCTCACACTACCCGAAGTTAAAATTGAGTGATTCGGTATTTTTGCCTTTTTGTTTTTTAAGCTGTGAAGGGCTGGAACTGAAGTGTTTAGACATTATTTGTGTAATAACTGGGACAAAACAAGTGAAAACTCCTTACAGGAAGAGTGAGAAATAAGAGCACTTAACTGCTCCATTCCCAATAACCTGGTTATAAAGCACCTTTGCTTTGCCACTGTAACTCCCCCTGAATTTCACCACCTCTGAAAGAGTAACCTGCTCTACTTTCAGTTTTGGCTCTCTTCTTTGGCCCACCACTCTTACTTTCATTTTTTCTTCTTCATTTCCCCATTTCCTCCTCAGAGACAATGTATCTGGACCCTCCCTCATTCTCTTCCTCCAAGAAAGGAGTAAGTGGCAATTCTTAGCCCATCCACCTGCCTTGAAATAGTTCTGCAAGTGCACATCCCAAGCCCCAAAAATACCCCTTTGCAACATTTATAATATATTAATTAGCACATCATCTCATGTTTATCCCAGGTGCTGCCCAGAGGATACAAGCAGGGAGCCTGCAGTGCCTAGAGTTATACAACCAGGAGCTTTGGGAAAGAAGGGAGGATTTAGAGAGCATACATCAGATGCCTGCAGTAGACATCTACATGCAATGCCTTCTCCTTGCAAGGGACAACTTGATCAATTAGGGAACAGGAATAAATACCAGTCTGAAAGTGATGGATCTGTTTGCCTGGGGCTCTTCCACAATTTTCTGCAAATTAGCTGCAACTGAAATCACACAAAGAAAATGGGCAAATATTAGGACAGGCTGGAGAAAAACATCCCAAACTCATTAATCCTCTTTCTATTACTCAACAAACTTCAAATTTGTACACTCATAAGGAAAGGTTTAGGTCTCAATTAGACTCAGTCTACTTAAACCTGCAGTTTTGCACTGTGAAAACACTGTTATTGTTACCACATTACTCTTTCAGAGGTACTTATTTTTCCCAGGATGTGATGGGATCAATAGTAATAAATGGCCAACTGCATCTGGAAATTCAGTTATTTTGCACTAGCAGCTCTCCTGTATACAAGGAAAGCTTTGCTTGCTGCAGTTGGAATACACAGGCAGTGCTGACAGTTTAAAAGTCTCATCTGCTGCACAGGATACATTTATTTAGCAAACTGCTGTTTGAGGCAGCTGTTCCCCCCATACAACTCATGTGCTGCCCCAGGGCATGTGCACCTCACCCTTCCTTCCCCAGCCCAAATTACACCCAAAAAGCCTGGCTGATTCCAGTCCCAGAGCTCTCTTGCATGGGGCCTGTGAGCAGGACAGGCTTGTGCAGCAGTTGGATGATGCACCTCTGTCAGATGATAATGATTTGGCTAATGCATCAATTAGACTTCATTCAGCATTACAAGGAACATTTGCTTCACAATGCTACCAACTAAATCATCTTGTGAACTGGGGATTGCCTACATGTTGGCACAGAACTGTCACCAGAATTGACAACAGTTGTGCAGGGCAACTGGGGTAGAGAATCACAGCCAGAGGAAATTTTCCTATCACCCACTACTCAGGTAACTTTTAACATGCAAAAAATGACTGAAATGGTTAGAGCAGAAAAAATAATTTGTAATTACCTATTACCAGATCTCTGCCATCAACAAGACCTGCTGAAATGAGCTCCTGAGACACACCATCTGCAGTATCTGTTGGGAAAAATACAAGAGTCATCACCACAGAGCAGAAATTGTCCAGCTGGTGGAAGCACCACACAGAAACCTAAAGGAGGTTGTACAAACAAAACAGTACAAGTGCTCTTTACAAAAGACAGATGTCAGGGTGCACACCGGGTGCTGTGGATTCACTGAAGGGCTGCACTTTAGCCACATCTATGAGTTTTACAGCAGTGCTCCAAGCCCAACCACAACAAGCCCAACCACAACAAGCCCTTTAAGAAGGCACTGTCTGGACAGACACTCACACAACAGCACAACACCAAACACAAAATTTTCCCTTCACACACTGGAATTTCCCAGCAGCTCACCTTTTCCTGGGGTGAATTCAAACCGAATATCATGGAGCTCTTTATTTGAATTCCTGTGGAAAGAAGAGAATTTTATATTAAAGAGACCATTTCATGGTATGATAGGTGGCCAAAAGAGAGTGCTGTCATTGAATAATCAGTCTCTGAATTCACTGCATTCTACCCCCTCCAAGGCAGAAATGCATCACTTGGTTGTGCATGTGGAAGCAGCACAGTCTGCCTCCCAACCTGACAGAGCCTGGCCAGTCAGGACAGCTGACTGCCACCTCTCTGGTACAAGGCCATATTGTTCCACTGTCTCAGTAACTCATATCCCTGAGCAGAGATAGCCTTGGAGCACATGCTCCAGAGGAGAGAAGTGCTCACTGGCTGCAGATGCACACACACTATGGAATGATGCTCAAAATCCCCACTCCAAAGCCTACCAGCAACCAGGATGCCTCTGGAGATGAGAGGCAGGATCTTTTAATGAGAAACTGCAGTGTGTGTGTAATAAGCATAGAAAGATCCTTTTTTCTGCCTGTTTCTAGTGACACAGACCAGAATCCACTCCCTGAAGTGGGTAAAAGCTCCTCACTCTCAGAACTGGCTGAAGTCTGAAGTTGTGCATAAAGATTAAGATGGTCCAGCACAAGGCCAGAACCCCTGAATCCTTTTAGGGAACCCAGCTAACTCCTCCTTCCCACTCCATGAGAGTTTAGAAATGTTTACACAAATAGCAAAACCTTTCAATATACAGCTTTTGCCAAACTGAAGTGGATGTGATAAACTGCTTTTCCAGGTCACAGTTTCAGAAGAGCAGATAAATCCAAGCTGACAAACACTTAACCACACTATTAATTAAAAGGCACAGAAGAGAGGCAGTGGCCCTCTCTACAAAGGCTCATGTTAACAGAACAGGTCAGTTTTGTGTCCTTACCTTAACCTCAATACAAGGTTGATGGGGACTCTCACATCTCCCTGTACCGGAGCTGCAGCAGGGGCTGCAGGTGGGGCCTGCAATAGGATTAAATCATTTTAAAGCAGGTTAACAACTCCTTGCTCTGGTTTTAAAACTAGAGATAACCTTGATCAACTATAGGTACAAGTAAAAGTTTAACTCATCATTGAAATCATGGCACTACAGTGAGAAAGACAACAAACCAATGAACTAGGAAGGCTTCACACTTAAACAGGAGGGTCTCTGCAATGGCCTTGAAAAGAGTAAAAGCTGCACAACTTTGAGAAATGCCAAAATGGCAGGAAACTTCAGAAGTGCTAAATGTAAAAAGATTACTTGCTTTGCATTAAAACTTAAGGGTTTTGAATATTCATGACAGCTTCAAGAATGCCTGTGTTTTAATCCCTGCCCCAAACATCTGATTTAAAAACCTGATACAACTGCATCAGGAAAAAAATTTAATTGGCAGATTAGCATGTACTCTCAGTTACCCTTTTTCTCCCATGAAATCAAAGGCTATAAGAGCATCTAGCAGCAATTTTATAGCTGCCTATTTTCAATTCTAAATTACTTCCGAGTAACTATTGGAACATGTAATCAAATAATTTCATATTGGTTAGCAGCAAATTTCCAGTAGAGTGAATTTAGGAGTTGCTCTGAACTTGTTACAGCACTTGTGATATTTCCAGTACAGAGCTAAGCTACCAAAAAACCCCAGATAAATCAGACATGGGTTGGTCACCTGTACTGCCCATGCTGAAGGAAGGGTTTTATACCTGCAGGAACAGGACAGACAACACCAGGTTGATAATTTAAGCATAAAAGTCTTGACCAAGTGTTTTTCATCTAGATTACTTGTTTTATTCACAAGAGAAAAAAAGAATAACTATTTATTTAAGACTAGCATTTTGTTACAAGGTGCTTTTGGCCCAGCAATGCAACTCAGGGCCTCTGATTACAGCCTGGTTTCTGTTGAAGCTGAAAACCACCAGGTCAGTGAAAACAAACAAGGGTTCATGGAGAAGCCCAGAGCTCTGCAAAACAGTAACCAGTGAGCAACAAGAACCAGAGGAGAGCCATAAAGAATAAAACTGACAGAGAGAGCTATGAGGAAGAACATATGTAGAGCTATAAAATAGAGCATATTGATACTAAGAGCTATAGAGAAGAACACTGAAACAAGTTCATGAAGTTCAGGTTAAGACAAGCTACCAATAAATAAGGTATTGGGCATTAGTGGCAGATATTCTGCTAGTGCATATCCCAGGTGTCACTGACACCAACACTGCTTCAGCCTTCACTGCTGCTGGTGTTTCAACTGCTGCATAAAATTCAGAGATTAAATACTGGCCTTTTTAAAGAGAAGGGGGTTGATTTAAGTATTAAAGTTATTTTGATGTCACCAAGAGTATGTCAAACTTCCACTGTTTCAGATTGTTCTAGCACATCTAGAACAGCTAAGGGCAAAAAGCTGGCAGGAAGGGTGTCTGCTCTTACCGGGGCTGCTGCTGGGGCTGCTGCTGCAGCTGCTGGAGCTGCTGCTGCTGGGGCTGCTGGAGGAGCCTGGCTGGGTGGAGGTACAGCAGTTGGAGGTTGTGCAGGTGCTTGTCCTGCAGCCTGAGGTAGTTCAGTAGGTGCCTGTGCTGGAGCATTGAGTGAAGAACCTGGAGGCTCAGCTGATGGAAACAGCTGCAAGCAAAAAGGAGTTTGAGTGAGAAAAGGAACTCAAGAGCTCTGATTCAAGCATCAGCTTTCCCAGAAGTGCTTGTCTGCCACACTTAGAGAAGTTCAGTGCAAAGGGCATTCCCAGGCCTCCAGGACATTAATGCTGATCCCCAGTTGGTGTCCAGGGGTTTAATGTGTCCTTATGTCCAGGGACCCATTCTGTCCTGACACTTTCAAGTTTTGCTCACCAGTAAACCAAGATACCAGCATGGCTGTGGATCTGGGACAAAAATTACATTCTGTGGCAAGGCTGTGTGCACACAGATATATCCAGCTGGGATTAGAGCACCCTATCCTTCAGTCTCCCTCTTTCCTGGAATCAGAGTCCTCCTTGTATTTCCAAGTAGCCATGAACTCAGAGCAGAGCAGCCCTGCTTTGACTTGTAGCTCTTTTCAGAGAACAAAACCCAGCAAAGCAGTGAGATAACTATTGACTGCTGAGCCTTGGACCAAGCAATGCCAAAGTCATTTGGGTATCAATGGAAACTGAATTCAGAGTTCTTCAAATCACACTAGAGAAGATTCAGGATTGGACTTTAATCTCTTGCAAAAAATGAAAACAACCAACCAACAAAAAAAACCCAGATGAAATTAATTTGAGGGTGGGGAAAAAGATCTAAGTGGAAGTTTAATCTCTTTTTTTACCTCTTGTTATTCAGCACAGAGAAATCAATTTTGGCACAGGACCCAAAGAACTGTCAGCTTGATGGCACTTCAGTGTGCCCTCCAGCTTACTCTGACAGCTTGTAGGAAATATAAATCACCTTCAATGCTGGAAACCTGGACAGGACACCTCCAATGGGAAAATTCATCCCCAAGGGATTCTGGTTTCCAATTTTTTTTTATTTAATGTAGAATTTGTCAAATTATAGTGCCAGAACTGTAATCTTTCACAAAACCTCCCTTTATAAACACTTCTTGGAAACAAATGAAGAACAGGATAGCCCAACCCAAGACAAATTTCTAGGAGACAACTCTGTTTATCTTTCAACACAGGTAGGGAAAAGACAGACATAGCACAGTCTTTGGCAGATAAGCAGCACCTATCACTGAAAGATGAGACATACTAATATTCCTAATGTAAGACAGTTCAGAACTGAAGATGATAAATTGCAAATGAATTTGTGTTTGTTATCAAACACTACTATAGAATGCTTTAACAGTTCTGAACACAGGTTCCAAAGCAGAGAATTAGGCAATGCCAACCAGATATCCTAAAGTTGTGTTCTGTTGGGTTTGTGTAGTTTGGGTTTGTTTGTTTTTTTTTGTTTTTTTTTTTTTTTTCTAAGGAGGAAATGAGAAGAGAGTTGTTTTGCTAGATTATTTTTGTGCCCAATTCATTACCTTGCAACAAACAGACTTTTGCCACAGCAAGCTGACAAGACATACAACAAATTTACCTCAAGAGCTCTTGGCATTACACAGCCAAGGATCCTGAGCTCTTCAAACAGAGCTCAGCTAGATACTGGTTTCCACTTCACACAGTATTGCTTTCAAAGGCTAATAAAGCACCTTCCTTGAAACAACAGCAATACTAAGAGTCATCTTTTCAAGAAGCCATTTACAATTATAACTTACCTCAGAATTCTGTACAGGTTCTTTCACTCTGGGAGACTAAAAAAGAGAGAAAAAGATGTCATTGCCTAGACCACAAAGAAGCTTACTGACTAGGAGGACTTGTCAGAACTGTACTCAACAGGAGAAACCTACACAATTGTTTCAAGTCACACATGTGAAATAAGATGTATGATAAAAGGGACACCACACAATTTGTTGTCATATTGTACCACCCAGACACACAGCCACATGTCAGAACTTGCAGTCAGTATTTCCAAAGTGGCACACAACACCTTAAATTGCTATCACTGTTACTCATCAGCAAAATCCAGGACTCCTGAAGATTACTCAGATTGGATGAAATTACTTAAGCATCAAGATGGGAAAATCTATTCCAAGCTACTCAAGTCTGGCAAAAAAAGATACACACAGGTCTGCCTGCCAGAATTCTGCTAGGAAACAAGTTCCCTTCACTTACTTAGAGAGGTAGTTTCCAAACCAACTTGCTTAAAACATAAGAACCTCTGTAGGGAGGGGGGAATCAGCCTTGCTTGTGCTGCTTTTTGGAAGGAAATCCTTGGCCTGCTCTCCCTGCCCTTGGACCCTGCATTCTGCTGTGCTCCTTGTGAGAGAAAGCAGAGAACTGACAGGTAGGTGTATAACCAACAAAGACACCAGTGGAACAAAGAGGAAAGCACAGGCAAAGAAACGTGACCAACTTCTGCTTATCAGTAAAACAAAGATAACACTGAACTAGCTGTTTCACATGAGCAGGGAGGAATTGCCAAATACTCCTGGAAATCCCTGCAATTAAGAGAGCCTGCAACTTTGACTTCCAACAAGACCCATGTGGAGATAGGTGGGATGGTTTGGTCTACGCTGGGAACAAAAAACCTCTTCCTTCTCCACATAATGGTCTAACAGGTTGCTGTTTGGACAGTACAAGCTGGACAGCAGAACATTAAGGCTCATCATGCCCCTATTCAGAGTTTCTCCACTAATAGAGGCAACTACCTTAATGAGTGCAGATCAGAGCAATTTCTAACATATGACTCAGAAGTTTCTTGTGAGAAAAAGCTGTCTTACTCTCAGAACAGCAAGTTTCAAAAAGGCCTCTGGACTTCCCTCAGCACATATATGTGTAGGTAGTGTCAGGGAAAAAGTCACACAGCCAGAAAAGCAAAGCCTGAAATCCACCTCAGTATGCTCAGCCAGTTAGCAGGTAGGATGAAAAACATGGCATTGCTCAGAGAAACAGCCCTGCTCCACATCTGCAGGCCACAGCTGCTGCAGTGTTCTTCCAGGAACAAAGCTCATACCCAAGAGTACCTGGATGCCTCAAGGAATTACATAAAAGGAACTTGTCTGAAAGATTAGTGTGCTTTGTCTGAAAGATCAGTGTGCTAAGCACTGTACACATGAGTATGGGAACACTGGCCCTGCCCCTCAGCTGACAACTGATCCAGATAAATGACACACAAGTGGTGAGAGCCAGTTGAGTATGAGCCAGCAAGTGCCCAGGTGGCCAAGAAGGCTAAGGGCACCTGGCCTGTATCAGGAATAGTGTGACCAACAGCACTAGGGCAGTGGCTGTCCCTTGTACTCAGCACTACTGAGGCACCTTGAGTGCTGTGTTCAGTTTTGAGCCCCTCACTACCAGAAGAACATTGAGGGCTGGAGCAAGTCCAGAGTAGGGCAAAGGAGCTGGGAATGGCTCTGGAGCACCAGGAGCAGCTGAGAGAGTTGGAGAGATTCAGCCTGGAGAAAAGGAGGCTCAGGGGAAACCTAACTCTTCACAACTCCCTGACAGGAGAGAGCAACCAGGTGGGGCTTTTCTCAGGTAACAACTGAAAAGAAGAAATGGCTTCAAGCTGCACCAGGGGAGGTTTAGATTGGGTGTTAGGAAAGATTTCTTCACTGAAAGGGTGCCCAGGGAAGCGGTAGAGTCACCATCTCTGGAAGTGTTCAGAAAACATGAAGGGGTGCACTTGGGAACAGGGTTTAGTGGTAAACACAGTGGTTCTGGGCTATCAGTTGGACTCAACAAACCTGGAGGTCTTTTCCAACCTTAGCAAGTCTATGATTTCATGAAACACACGGACAGAAAGAAAACATGACGAACACTAAAAAACATTTACCTAAGGCACAAATAGGATGACTTTGGGGATTAGTTCTAACTAATTTTTGCTTGTGTAATCAAAGACGATGTGAGTAAACAGTGAAATGTGACCACACAACTCAGATTTACTGGGTAACAGAAAGTGCATAATTTAAAAGCCCACAGAGCTCAACTGCTTGAATTTGAATTACAAGTTTTAAATGCAGAGAGGAAGTTCAGAAGGTCTTTATATCACAAAGGTAATGTTGATACAGCAAGTCACCATATTCAGTGAATGGAAGAGATATTTCTGGCTCTGGGTATAATAAATATTTGCCTGCTTTCACGTGCAGTCCTAGGAAGAGACTTGTAAAATACAGGTTTCCACATATTAAATTCACCCTACTTTTTCTGCAAAGTGGAAACAAGTAAAAAATACCAACACTTTTCATTTATGTAGATAATTTTATGCAGGTTAATACCTCAGTATTTTGGCACATTAAGTCAATCTGCAGGGTCTCCTTTTACTTTGTGGCTGACAGCAGTAACATGCAGGTACAGATGGAATCACAGAATCACTAAAAGGTTGGAAAAGACCTTTAAAAATCCTCTACTCCACCCCACTGCAATAGGCAGGAAAAAAAAAAGTGCCACCTAGTTAACACATGTTATTCTATCCAACAACTTGGTTAAAATTGCAGAGGGATTCACAGACAGATAGAATTTATACCAGGTGTTTGAAATATGACCAAAAAAAACCAGGATAAACACTAACCCTCAATAACACCACTGTATTTATGGCAAAAGTTGGCAGTTTGGATACAAGTCTTAGGACTGCTTGAAAAGGAATCAAATTCAAGTACCCAGGCAGACATGTAGTGAGGTCTGAGGTGCCAGAGTGCCCTTCCTGACATCCTGAAACACACAGCTGCCCCAGAATGCTGTTACACATGAGGAGCATCCAAAATGAGAATACACATCTACAGGGAGGTAACTGATCTAAGACCTGCTACTCCAACATCCATCCTAAAGATTTGCTGGATGAGAGACCTAAAAGTAAGGGCAAAGCACAGCCCAAATGAGAGCAATCAGGACAGGCAGCAGTAGAAGGAAAATATACAAAGAATCAAGAAAAAACTGTCTTGAAAAGGAGCTTGTAAACATGTGTGTCAATCTGCTTTTTCCTGCCTAAGAGGAATGAAACAAGTAAGTACTGTTCAAACACAGTAAACAGTGTTAAGTCATGGTACCCTGAGCTTTGAGACAAGATACAACAAGTTCCAAATAATCTCTGGAACAGAACTAGGGTCTTTTACAATATTGCCTCCTAAAATTTGATCATATTCTAGCCTACAAAAGGAATTTAGAAGAATTCACTTATAAAGCATCAAATAATTTCAGTAGTAGCCACCTGGTAGCAAGAGATTTTCCTTGCTCATGTATAATATGAAGCTGGACACAATAAGCTCTTTAAGAAATCACAAGAGCTGCTGTCATGAATAATGTGTTTACTGTATCAGGTGGCTTTTAAAAACCCAAGCATTTCAAAAGATGTTGAAAAGATGCAAAATCTTGCATTTAATATTTAAATGTCTATTCACAACAGCAACAGAAGCCAGGCTAATGAAAGAGAAATGAGAGAAGTTGTAAAGGGATAAATGCTTCAAACCAATACTGCTTTTTTCCCTTTCATACTGAAAAGCTTCCTCTAAAAATCTTTCACTGTCTCACTAATTCAATTAGAGGATGATTAAAAACACAGAGTCCATTTCCAGCCACCTGCTGTAGTGAAAAGGGGCCATTATAGTCAAAACCCACACAGGTGACTGTTGGGGGAAACAACCTGAAAATTCATTGTAATCTTTCAGCTGATCATTATGCATTACTCCTCTGAGTTGTTTGGGAAGGGGGTGTTATATATGTTGGGAGAGGGAAAAGTGGTGTTTTCTTGAGGATTTTCAAGCACAAGACTAATCACTCTTGTGACTTCTGGAATGCTCTAAGGTTTTCTACCAGGATTAATCGTTTTCAGTATAACTGGGGGGCTGAACCAGGTCTTACATGTTTCAGGCATCCGCCATATGAACAGGCCCTATTGATTTCAGCTCTATCCTGGAGAGGGCAGTAGGATAAAACCTCTCCTGACACTTCCAGAAGAAAGCATCTCAAGCAGTCAGCACCCTTGAAGGGAATATCCTAGCTGCAGTGAATTAGTATGCTGAGCTGGAAGCAGGCTGTCTGAATTAACATTTCCAATTATGCTGAACATCCCTGAATGAGAGCAGCTGTGCCCCACCAGAATGACAGAAAAGATCAATACAATTTCTTCAACCTGCAGTCTGCTTTCTTTGCTTCAGCTCCCAACTCGAGGAAGAGATTACAGCTTGCTGTGTATCATGCTTAAGGCCATGTGCTCCCCAAATATTTTTAGACCTACCACAATTGAAAAACAAAACAGAGACAATGGAGTTTGAGGACCCACCCTGAGCTGTGAAATTGCTGCTCTGCCTTCCTCACTTTCTTCATCAAGCTCATCATCACTCCACTCCCAGCCACCATCTTCGGTCTTATGAAGACGCCCGCTGGAGCCTGGGACTCTCCGGACCTGCTCAGCACAAGGACACAGGAAATTACACCTCAAACAAACAGCTTCTGCAGTTGATTTTAGAAGAAATAACACCAGAACATCTTCAGGTTGCATCACCTGCCATCTGACTATTTTATTGAAATGAACAGCTCTACCTAGAAAAAGCTGCACTGTAGTAATTAAAAATGTGAACACAAGCACATAAAATAGTACAACTGTAGTAACAAGAGCCCAGGAGGTTTTCAGTACCTTTTTGGATCTTTCAGTGATTGTTGGTGCTCTCTGTAACATCTTCTCTTGTAAAAACTCTTTATTCTGCAAAGAAAAAAATACCAAACATTTGCATAGCTGAAAATGTCCTTTGATGCCTTCATTGTCTCTTGATAAAGTAACTGTTAAGCTGTTCCTAGCAGAAAGTGCTTTATATGTTTCATCCCTATTCCCCCAAGGATATTAACCCCTCCCCTACTTTGGGCTGCAGTATGTGATGTTTCTTCTAAATACCTTTTCAGTTAATAATGGCACTCTCTTTATGCAAAGTGACATGGAATTAACAACTGAGGAGCAGGGTATTATTCTGGTTTATTTGGAAATATACATATTATACTGCAGTCTCTTGTATCCTGCTGAGGCATTTGGCATTCTTCCACTTGCAGATACTACGCCACCTGGATCCAACCCCTTTACTTTATCTTACTCCTAAATTTATGCCTGTCCAACTGTCAAAGGCAAACTTCAGACAGGGTCGAATGCAGGAATCCCTCTGTGCTGGAGTAAACAAATCAGGGCAGAAAGACTTAAAGTGGCTGAAAAATTGTACAGCATTTATGTTTAGAGAGGCAGTAAATGCACTGATCACAACAGACTGAATATTGGGGAACTGCTGTGATGCTTCATTGCATTAAATTTCCTCTTCAGCAAAAGGTGAGCTCCTGACAAAACAATTTTCTCACTGCTGAACTGTGGGGCCAAACCTGTGGCAGCAGGGGAAGCAGAGCAGTCCAGGCCAGCCCTGGCACTTGGCTGGGCACTCCACAGCACACCAGTGCAATTGGAAAGCTCTGCTGCCCCTGCCCACGCAGAGCTCCCAGAACTCCCCCAGGACAGCTGCTTGCAGGCAGGATGGAGAGCCTCAAGACACACTCTGTCATTCCTGATAAGTGGCTCCCAGCATTATCAAACCATACTTTTGCATAGCCTAGATGGTATTTAAATATATGACTCAATATAGATGTATAGAAGGCACACATTTCAGCCCTCAAGTTCCAGCTGTCAGTTTGGCAGTAGCTGATGTGTGACAGTAATTTAACCCCAAGTGTGAACTGGCACAGGTTTGCACTTCAGATGCCGGGTTAAGTATGGCCTCATTTTCAATAATGTTAATCTTCTATCACCACCCATGCTAATATGTTACTTTCTAGCAGCTTAATGAAAGCAGGAAGGAGATTTAACACACAATGGAGTGTAACATGAACCAGAACTTGCAGAACCAAAAGGAGAAAGGTCAGCAATGTGTAAGCCATCTTGTCACTCTGGACACCAAGTGTGCATCCACCATACTGATGCAGATTAATCAGCTGCCTAAAATCCCACTACAGACAGTGAAACCCCAGTTAATACTGTCAAGAGCCCAGATATCAATTAAACTTGCCCTAAGGCAAAATTCTGCATTTCATCAACTGGATCACCCTCCAGACTTCCCTGGTTCATAGAATTATCAAACCACATAATACTCTGAGTCAGAAGGGACTCACAAGGATCAAGTCCAACTCCTGGCCCTGCACAGAACACCCCAACAATCCCACCTGAGAGTGTTGTCCAAATGCTCCTGGAGCTCTGGCAGCCTTGAGGCTGTGACCATTTCCTGGGGAGCCTGTTCAGTGCCCCACCACCCTCTGAGGGAAGAATCTTTCCCTAATATCCAAACTAAACAGCTCCTGACACAGCTTTGGGTCATTCCCTCCGGTCCCATCACTGGTCACCACTGAGACCAGCACCTGCCCCTGTGCTTCTCTACATGAAGAGGAAGTGCAACTCCCCCTGGGTTGCACCTGTTAAGATTCCTGTCAGCTTTAATAGGGCATCCAGCTCCTGGATAAAGATACCTGGTGTGGCCAATTCCATCAATCTGCGAGTTGAAAACTACTCTGATGAACTGGTGATGCTGCTGTGCTATGCCAAGTATGCAGTCTCCTTTTGACAGTTTAATCTGCATTCTGCTATAAATCCTGTGCACTTTCATCACAAAAAAAAGAGAAGCAAACAGAAAACGTTGCCCATGCCCATGGAAATGCAAATCCTGCCCTGTGTTCCTGCTGTCTGTCTCCTGCAGTAAGACCTTGCACGCTGCATATGCACTCATCTCCAGGCAGTAATTACATAATGCTCCCTGGCAGCTCACTCCAAGGCTAGAATTGGGAGTTTCCCACTGTTTTGTATCACAGGATCTTCACTTTCCATAAGGCAACACAGGATGAAATATCTTTAGGTAGCTCTTGCACAGTGGGCCTCATTCAGCCCCTTGCACACAGACTGATGATAGAGTTCACTAAAATCTAAGTTCCACTCGCTGCAGCAGAGACCTTTATGGTTGGACAGGCAGCCAGAATGGCACCACTACAAAGGAAGAACAAACCCAAAAGGCACTGAAAGACATTTAAATGCTCAAGAATTCCTAGATAATTTCTGTTACCAACAGCATACACAGGAGATACAGAAAGGGGATTTTATTCTGCTCCTTCACAAAGGCCCATTCAACTCACTCAGCTCTGCTGGCTCCAAGTGAAAGAGCCCACACTCCTTCCAGTAAAGCTGTCACCCATACCCTATTGTGCTTCTGAAAAGTCCTTTCCACAGGCTCTGCACAAATCAGTTTAGGAAGTGTTTTCTTACCTTTGCTTTTGTGAAAAATTTGTGTCTTAGGAGTTCTGCTGCTGTTGGTCTGTCAATAAAAACAGATGTAGAAAAGACAATTATAAATGCTCCCTTTCAACCCAACGGTCTTCCAGGCTGCTGCAGCTTGTTGGCATCTCGTGAGGGCATCAGCTTCTCCTGTATAATTCCCCTAAAATTAATGTATTCCAAGTAAATTTTACACCAGCAATCTTTTAAATTACTCAGTGTATTCTGAACAAGGCCTATTCTGTTCAAAAGCAATGAATAGATTGGTGGGGAGAATTTACTCCCATTTTGATGCTGAACTTGAGACTCTTAGATAACAACAGGATCACACAAAAAAATTGCTCAAAATGGAAACCACAGAATCATCACTGGAGTGCAGTACTCACCCTGTGCAAGTAACAGTTATTTCAGAGATACCTGATTAAATGTGTATAATTAATTATATTAAACACAGGTGTGATGAATAATCTCAGTCTAAAAGAACATGAACAAGTACAAACTATTTTCCCCTTTAAGTCAGATTTCAGAATAAATACTGGAAAGTGAAAGGCATCCCTTGATGGGCTCAGGAGGAATTTGCTTAAGAATCAAGCCTACATGACAAAGTGGCAGCTTACAGCATTTTCTACACTACAAACAGTGCTTAAATAGTAACAGAGTTTAATCAGTGACTTGCAAATCATTACAGGGTTTATTTCATCACAACAAAAGCCATCCACCTTAGAGCAAGGGAGTGCCTAAGATAATGAAAAAGCAATTGCACTAAATTCTTTTCCCATGCAATATGCCAACCTCCTGTTTCCACAGTCAGGATGGTGCCAGTGGCTGTAAGAAGTGCTTGAGGAGAGAGAAAGGGTGTGCCATAACTCAGTGATTATGTATAATCTGATCAGCACACATCCTAACCTGCAAGGATAGGATATGCTTCAGAAAGGTGAAAAAATGTCATGCTGGGAAAAAACCCCAGCTATCAACTTTTATCAAGCACTCAACTGGATTCATTAAGCATTTCAAGGGTAATGCTTGTTAGAAGAGAGAGACTCATTGCACAGTGCGTGAGAAGCTTGTGTTCCTGCATCTGACACAAGAGGGAACTGAAAAATGTCTTCATTATTATTATTTTATGAAAGCACTTTTTCCTTTCCAGAATTAAGTCTGCTTACTGAGGAGGAAAAAAAAAAAACAACCTAAGAGGTATTAAAAAATGGCACAGCACACGCACCATCCCCTTGGTAATATTTCCTACATCACTGAGTAGCCAAGATACTGTTCAAGGAAGGCTGAAAGTGTCATCAGGTCACTTAAGCAATCTGTATTGATGAAAACATGCTGGTAAAATTTACCAGTGTTTTTCCTGATTTCCTATCCAAACCAAGTATTACATATAATTAAACAAGTCAAAACTACACTGAAAGCCTTCTCTGGCAAATTTTTAAAAGTTTATTTATGTAGTTTTGCAAGTAAACATTTCCCAACCTGCAATTTCTGATTTATGAACACAAAGCAGTTTTGACTGGGAACAAAACATGAACTGAAGTCACCTGCTGGAGGTGGCCCAGGGAGGATGGCCCTACCCAGGCAGTGGACTGGGATGCACTCTCATTAACCCAAATGGAAAATGTGCCCTGGCCAGGCACAGTGCCAGACATTTATCCATAAAAATAAGGACAGCCAAGAGAATTTGTTGCCACACAGCCAGATTGCTGTGTTCCTTGTGACTGAAAGGTTGGAGGGGCAGATAGCGTACCAACTTCAAAAAATAGGGAACATAATGATGTTTGTGAGTTTGGGTTTGGTTGTTTTTTTTTTTTTGTTTACATGTTTTGGTGTGATCCATTCTTACCTTTTTTCAGGGTCTTTTTGTAGGCACGATGAAATCATCTTCCTAAATGATTTCCCATATTTCTTCAGCATCTCCTTATCTTGCACACCAGTTTCCAAAGATGGAGGATCATTTTGTAGTGTCAGCATTAAAACCTGAAATAATTATTGGTATTGGCAATGAGATTTTCCTTGGGCTTTGTTAGAGACAGGTCTTGGGGAAAATGTATATTAGACAAGAACTTTCATCAAGCATCTGAGTCAACAAGGATGTGTTAACAACAAAGATCCACAATTTAAGTTACTGCTTTCCATCCCATCTCTTGGCCCACACTGCAGTTTATGGGCCAAGCACAAGGCTGGAATGTGTTTTCAGGTCTGTTTTGGGGGATTAAAAGCACAAGCAGAGCAGAACTTCTATCAGTTTTCCTCATTTGAGATGAGCAGTTGTTCAAGGCTTTTGATTCAATGTACCTCCCTGAGGTATTTCTTAGCTAGAAATCAAATTAAAGACAGAGAGGAACACGAAAAAATACATGAGTTCACTCCCATGTACCAATGTGACAGCAGGTAAAGACATTCCTCACATAAGCACCCATCAAGCCAAACTGGTTCTTTCCCTCATATCACTTAAATATTCTGAAAGATAGGAGAAAATTACTCATTTCCATTTCCACTTGTCACCTACATTCAGATGAATATCTATTTTTAGAAAAGGAAGCAGCACATAGCACATTTAAATAGCTTTCAACAGCTATATTGCTTAGGGCAGCAAAAGCCCATCAATCTAGCTGAAATTATACAGCTCATGACAGAATTCCCTGCTTTCTTCCCCACTCCTTGAAGGGTCACTTAATGCATGAGTAATTTTGCTGCCTAACAAAATTAATCTGCAGTGCAATAGAATTACATTCAATAAATAAAATAGATAAGTCTTCTTGCAGGCTGCATGACTGGAACCCAAACCTCACAGAACTGGGGACTCAATTCTATCTAGCATATGACAGCACTAAGTAGGTGCTGTTGATACTAAACAGATGATGTTGGTATTCAAAGCTTCATCCTATGCATTCAAACCACAATAAACAGAATTACAACTTGCAGAAGCTGCTGCAAAATGCTACCAATAATCACAGCCCAGAAGGAAATATCAATGAAAGCAGCAGCACCTAAACCAGCAGCACTTTTCCCTGAACTGCTCTTTGCTTTACCACAGCCACTGATATTGCAGGAAATTTAATGGCATTTCTGAACTACCCAGCTTCTCAACAGTTTCTGCATGTAGATGAAAATTCTCAAAAGTAATTATGTTCTACAAGAGTTAAACCTTGCAGAGTCCATCCATTTGGCATGGATGTGCCTGTTCAGAGTTAGCAGTAGATAGATTCCCAAATGCAATTGTAATTGTGGTGTGGGAGGGGATGCACCCAGGCCCTGAAGAAGTGACATCCAACTCCCACAGCACTTCACCAGTTAAGACTTGAAAAATGGGAGTGTTTTTGAATGGTTTGGGTTGGAAGGGACCTTAAAGTTCATTTAATTCCAATCCCCCTGCCATGCACAGGGTCAGCTTCCAGGAGCCCAGGTTGCTCCAACTGCCACCCAGCCTAGTCTTGAACACCTCCAGGGATGTGGCAGCCACAGCTTCTCTGGGTAATATGTTACAGTGCCTCACCATCCTCACAGTAAAGAATTCCTTACTCACATGTAATTGATCTCTCAGTTTGCAGCCACTCCCCTTTGTGCTATCACTATCTGCATGTGTAAAACATCACTCTCCCAGTGCCAACAACAGATGGACTTGCCACCCACAGGCCTCATATCCCAGGTCACTGCTCTAACCATGAGCCTTGAGGGTAGAACAGCCACTGTACATTCTTGTGTTTGATCCAGAGGACCACATATCCCAGGAGAACCAAAGTGGCCTTTAAGTGGGTGGGCCAAAGGGGCTTAAAGTTTTGTGATCGAGAAAAGGCTCCTCAGATATCACAAAGGAGATAAGGAAAAAGATCTCAAAGCTCAGTAGAAGGACAGGATGTTTCAGACCTCAACTGATAGGTGTCAACTCTTGAGATGTACCCTCCCCCAAAAGAGGAGCACATTACAAGCAGCTCCTGCTTCAAGAGTCAGGAAACAGAGAGTTAGCCAAACTTCTAAGGTGATCTAAGGTTCAAGATATTTGAAAAAGAGTTTTGATGTGTCAAAGTTTAAATTAGAACATTTCTTTCATTTCAGCCATAATAAAATACTGTTGTTGCCAATACCACAGTTTCATACTGATGTGCTACTTTGAACTGGATCAGTGATTGACAGGATTGTCAGTGTTAAACAAAATTATACATTATTTCAGATAACTGGTAACATGAGAGGTATCAAGAGCATGTCTGAGAGGCATTTAGAAGGATTATCAATGCAGGAGGAAGAATGGCTAGCCAAGTGTCACTGGGTGCCCATAAGGCATTCTGGATCATTATTTATAACCCTAAAAACATCTGCTGACTTCAGAGGTTTAAAACACACAGCACTTTCCTTAAGAACAGTGAGACTCAGGATCTAAATAAAAACTGTAGTTTCAGATAATGCTGATGAAATAGTGTATTTTTAAAAGGTGACTCAAGATACATCCAAGAACATCATGATCCACAAGTGCAGGTTGAAAGGACAAACTCTTCTATGCAACATGCTAAGTTGAGAGGACAAACTCTTCTGTGCAACATGTTAGCCAGATTCTTGGAAACATCCACAGAACACACTGATCCTTTATCTTGCACAAATATCTGGAGATCTGCTCACCTTCATCGGTGGATATTTATGGTAAGGAGCTGCTCCTGTAGCCAGTTCAATAGCAGTGATCCCAAAGCTCCAGATGTCTGCCTTGAAATCATATCCTCTGACCTGAAAAAATATTAGAGGATGTTATCCTGTGCCTCTTGCAGTCCTAGACTACCACCCATTTCACACACCCTTTCCCCACAAATTTGGAAAGACCAGCACTATAGAGATGGAAACACTTGGTCCCTTCTCTCCCCCCAGCTCCTCATACCTTCAAGGAGGTGGTTTTTTGTGAAAGTCATGGCTGTGCACTGTACAACCAGGACTGCTCTGCCATAAACTCCACTGCAGAACATAAAGGTGCACTGGGCTAACCCAGGCTCTGACTGCTACACACAGACACAGAGTCATTACAGACTGTAATAAAACTCTCATAGTTAATAGATGGACTGCTACCCCTTGGGACATCTGCCTCACTACACTTTTAGCCAACCACTTAATCAACCTGACTGCAAATATGCTCCATCCTGGAATTTCACAACACACCAGCCCAGTAAAAGCCCCTCATTCCTGCCTGCAGACTAATGTTTCCCTCCACTAATTAACAGTAGCTTCTGCACTTGACATTAAACACAGGCTTGTTCAGGAAAATTTATAGCATTTACTTCCCCTCCTGCACAGGAAAAAATATTTCATATGCCAAAGCAGTTACTTCCTCATTATCATTAGGTAATATTTTGGCACTTGCTTTCTCTGCTGCAGGGGAGAGACATTATGTACTAACTTCAAGAGCAGCTCCAAAAATCAAAGTGTTTTGGTTGCTTAGGATGGTTTGTGTTTCTTCTCACTACACTATGGAAAAATGAAATTTGAATCAGAGCAGAGCTAACAGGGGTACTGTGCTCAGCTAACCTAACAAGCTTCAGAAAGACACTCCTTGTGATGCAGCCAAAAAGCATTCCCCAAGCTACCTTAAAGATGATCTTGAATCTTGGCAAACTAACAAAAACCCCTCCTGCACTGTTTGTCATGTAATACTAGAGTTGGACTGAAACTTGTTATAGAGACAGGAATTTATATCCTGCACTGATTTCTTCCACCCTGTAAGCACAATTTTTAAGAGTCCAAAAAGTCTGAAATGTTTCTTGAACTGCCTCAGTTTATGGATGCCATGACTTGGAACAGATTTCAAGTGAGTTAAATAAAGATAACTAGTAACATTTAAATGAGCACAGGACAAGAAGAAATACACTGTTAAGAGTGATTTTTTTGCCTTCTCATGCTATTTTTTGAGAACAACTTTCGGGCATTTCTTAGCTCCATCTTTCAGTTACTCTTGCAGCACACCAATCCACTGTACAGCTCAACTTCCTGACAAGATTTTAACTGTTAAGTGCAAAGGTTTTTTCCATTCTTTCACATAACCCTGCTTGCAAGTGAAAGCTTTAAAGCTCAAAAGTGTCTGCAGCAGTTCATCCTGACATCTGTCCAATACATTAGTCACCACCCTGCAGTTAGTTTATATCAACAACATTTATTTTTCTCATTAACCTCTTTTTGCCATAAATGCATCAAGTGACCATACATTAAAAGACAAAGTTGAGCAATCAAATATTAACATTCTGAAGGAATTTAATGGTGCTGAAGTAAACCAGGTGGAACTGGGTTGATAATATCTACATTTGAACAGCCAGCTTAGAGCGAGCCCTCTGTCCCTCTTCCCGGGTCGATCCAGGGGCTCAGAGTGACACCTGCTGGAAGGCAGCAAGATCATCTAATGGACATGGAAGGATTTCACATCAGCATCATCAGCATCCCAAATACTGCTTTAATATGCTATTTGCAACTGGTTAGATGTGCACAGCCTTGGTGGAGGTACTGCACTCACTGAAAAAAAAAATTATCTCCTCTGTGGGGAACCACCCCTCACTATGTCACTGAAATATTTATTTCCCATTTTTAGCTCTCTCCTTAGGGTATTTTTCCCTTTTGTCTGAGTATCACTGCAAAGAGCCTAGAGCAGCACCATTAGATCCTGGCTAGGCTGCTGAGCCCTGGGCACAACACACAGGACAGAAAAGCAAGGGACAGCTCTGATCTAGCTTTGGAAACACCAAATACTCTATATATTTTAACTCAGCACTAAATAAAAAAATCCAGAAGAATGTGACAGTGAAGCAGTTCAGAATCAAGTTTGCAAAGACAACTCTGACTTGGCATGTGTGGCTTTATTCTGCCCTGCTGCACTCTGAGGAGGCTGCAGCAGTGCTGGAATGCACCAGCCCCTCGGTGCCACCATGGGGAGCCACTGAAAAGGGCAAACATTGAACAAGCCTTCATCAATAACATATTTTAAGCTGCTCCAAAATCATCTCCGTTCCTCAAAAAGTTTTAGGTATAGGAAAAAATGCATTAAAATGCCATTTAATGCACCCAAAATTAGCTGCATTTTAAATACAGATATATATGGAGGGTCTTATTTAAGATCCTCTCAAGCTTCAAAATATTTTTTTGGGAACAATAGCAAGGAGAAATGTATCAAGGTGAATTTGCTTTAATAAAACAAATCCTTCAATATTTTTGTTTAAAAAAAATCTGAAAAGAAAAATGGAAATCCATTTATAGCCAGTTATATTTCTGCTTAGCACACCTGTCAGAAACCCAGGCCTCTATCAAACCAATTTTAAGGGGATGAGGGATAATTTTTGGAATACTCATGGCAATGAACATCAATGCCATTGACAGCTACTGCAAATGCCTTGGTAAGACTGGGGTGTTTTCTCTGTGAATCTTGCCCAGAAATAGGCAGCAATTTTAAACAGTTTTCAGGTGTCCTCCATCAAAAGTCACACAGACAAAGCTTCTTAGTTTGGTCTTGAAGCAGTGGAGGACAAAAGTGACACTTTTCCATAGGCAAGTAGAAGAAGTATAGCATCTTTTAGTGAGCAAAAAGAGCAGAGGAAGAAGGGGGAGATACAAGCATTCCTCAGCATTTACAAGCCAAGAGAAGTTAAAAACCTGAATGAAGTCAAATGCATGTTATTACACTGAATTAACTCCCCACGATGACATGTCACAACTACCCACCCTAAGTTCTTATGTTTGCAGATGCAGAAGAGCACGTTACTGAGCTGTGAAAATGCATATTTACCACGTGTGAAACTATTTATATTCTACCTCACATTCATGCAAAAGGGAGGGGCAGGTTAATCTTCTTTATGCAACTAACTGAGCTGCCTCATCCTCACCTTAGGCAGGAGCCTGAAGAGAAGCAATGGGGCAAAATCTACTGAATACTTAACATTCCCCAGAACAAGCCTGGCTGCAAAAGGCAAGTCAAGAAAATCCTGTGCTTTTAAAAAAATCCTTCAGGATGTCAATTTATCAACTTAGTTAGAAATAAATATAATCATTGCTGATAACAGGAATTCCACGTGCAGATCAGCTCAGAGGACACTGGGAAAAATAATTCACCTGTTCCATAACTTCTGGTGCCATCCAGCAAGGTGTGCCCACAAAGGTTTTCCTGACTTTATTCCTGGTAATGTCACCACCAGTGGCCAGGAACGCACTAACACCAAAGTCTGAAAAGAAAACAAGAGCAGAATTTATTAAGAACACATCCTGAGCAAACTGAAGGGCTGTCCCTTCTTTCCCCTCATATTCCCAGCCACCTATTAAGTACCAGACCATGCAGTCACACATGAGGGGTTTCCTAATAAAGGAGGAATGATCAGTTAGCTAGGAGTGCTGGTACATGAACTGCCATTCAGCAGTTCACCATTCAGTTCCTGGGGACAGCAGAGCTTTCAGCCCTGGCTGGCAGAGAGGAAAATTCCACTTTCCATTACAGCCCACTGGTCACATTAGAGCCTGCCCACACTCCCCCAGCAGCCCTGCTGCTGTACAAACCTGCCCTGCCAGCCAGAGCTGTATTTACATTTGCACACACACATAACTGTACTGAGCCTCCAGCAGCATCCTGTAACATCCACAGCAAGCAAGCTGGGTGCAGAGAAAGCCCCTTAAAAATTTAACTGTCCTAACTGAGGTATCAGTCCCTTATTCTGGATTTTTTATTACCAGACTATGCTTTATTTGATAATCCTCCATGGCTGAAAGGCTCAGTGCTTTAACAGGACCTTGGACTGGTTCCTGGGGATACTGAATGTGCCACAAACCAGTGGAATATCCCAGGGAAGCCTCACAAAGAGTGATTCACACCCTGCACAGCATCACCCCACCTGAAACACCTTCCACAAACCAGGGTGCTCAAGGATGTCCTTTGCACTCACTGGTAATTGCATTTCTTCATAAATCACTCTTATGTGAAAACTATGCTGTAACCTCATGTTTTATGCAATTAAGAATGACATAGAAAACAGAGTCTGTTACCAGCAGCAGCATACAGGGACAGAAATGGGATAAAGTATGTGTGTTCAGAGAAGAGCATTACAAAAGATCTGCAACCAAGTCATTCAAGACAAGAGAGGATGGCACTTTGGAGGAAAAAAAATAAAATTAAATGACAGGGAAACTTACCACAGAACTGTATTTCTTCCCAATCTGCTCCAAACTACACTATTTATGTATTGCTGAATTACAGGTCTGCAATGGGCCTATAAATCAATACATAACTCAAATCCCCATAACTTTATCCACACACAAACTTTTTTTAAGCACAGGACAAGTAATTAAAATCTCAAATGCCAATTTTGAGATTGATGACAGCAGACTTGAGAGCAAATGTTTGAAATTCCAGAGATATTTAACATAAAACCAGAACACTATTGATCACAACTGGTTGGGAAATTCTTGAAAGACTGTTGACAATGCAAAATGTAAAAGCCTTGGCCCTGTTACTCCATGGCTTAAGGATGTTAAATGAAAGAATTAAATTAACTGCAACATAAGATCCCTCCTCACAATTTGGAAGTCATGGTATCCATATGAGGACTGTCCCAAGTTCCCTCTGCATCACACCAGCAGTGCAATGAGTCACTTCTCATTAGAATTTCAATATTTAAGAAACACTTCTAAAGTTATCACTCAGAAGATGGTGAAAGCTTCCGGCTCACTTCAGTTAGAGACTTCCAGGACAGAAATTTGTGCTCACTGAAGTATTAGATGTGGGTAACTGCACGGTGACATTAAAGAAAGTTGCACAGAAATCAGAGCTAAAACCAGCACTAACAAAAGCCTATCATTAGGATTCAGCTCTTCCAGATGTGTTGTCCTGTTCTTTTCCTGCTCCCAAAGGCATCTTAGCTTCCTGCTATGCTTGAGTTTTAACACACCTAGCTGGATCACTGTCCCTATCAGTACTGCAATCTGAATCCTCTGCAAACACACTTTTTGCAACAGTGGTTTTTGCTTTGAGATTTTCCATGTGAGTATCCATCATCTTTGGTTTTCTCAGAAACTGCAGGAGCTCCCTAAAAGATTCAGAGTAAAGTTGCCTTTCACTGCTCATTACAGGAAGTCTCCCAAGAGCTATTGTTCTAAACACAAGAGCAATTAGAAGTTCTTTTAAATAAGATAATACTAACAGAAACTTGTCCAAGTGCCATCAGCATTTTATTGTGATGTGCTGTATTTGAACTTGCACATATTATCTTACCTCAAGTTTCCATGCAGTCATTTTGAGGGGAAAGGAAATGCCATTCAAAGCAAAAGCATTCCAGCAGTAAAAACACAAGTCCTTCACACAGCATTCACCACATCTCACATCAAACGTGGGTTTATGAATTCCAGATGGAAATCAGGCCCCTACATCTGCCATCTCAAGAAAGCTTAAATGGAATTAAAGTTTATTTCATTACATGGTTGATTTATTTAATGTTTTCCCAATTAATTTCCCTCATTTCCAGTGGGCTAAAACAGGCTCCAACAGCCCGTGCTACACCCCTGTAAGGAATGACTTTGTGACCATCTTCTCAAATGTCATCTTACTAACTTTATCCAAGCCCCAGCTATTCAGATAAGAATGTGCCTGCTCTCAGGAAATATCTGCAAAGCAATAAAACACAACCTCAGCCACAAGTTTGGGTTCAATTCCTATTTCTGAGCAGTTGGGACCATCTGTGCCTCAGTCTCTCTGCCCCCAGAAAGGTTAAAGCAGAACTAGGTTATTGCAAATGAATTTAACTCTAGAAAATGGGAAAATCCATGAAATTCAGGATAGCTCTGAAGTGTTTACACATTTGTACTCTTCCTTGGCAGCTCGCAGTTTATATTGGCTCACTACAGTGATAACTGGAAAGGACTGAATCACCAGAGACAGGGAGGAATTGGAAACGGTTGGACCTGGTTTGCAATACCAGCAACCACCACTGCTGGGGATCCAGCGACTGTCAGACATCCTAAAGGAGCCCAAAAACTGCAGACTTCCAGCAATGTGACAGCAAATAACAGTCTCAAGGGTGTCTGGATGAAAGTTATAGGATTTTTTTTCCATTTTTCTGAAGCAATGTAGAAAAGATTATTGTTGGAGCTGTTTCAGTCATTTAAACCCAGAGATTGCTAAAAAAAAAATCCCAAACCATAAAGATGTGTATCTCCAGACTCTCATATCAAAGCAAAATCCAGGATGGGAATGTCAGTTCTGCTGATGCAGGCTCTTCACAAAATATGGCCAATTTTGTCTCCTCCAGCAGAAACGTGTTGCAAACCATATACTCCACAGGACACTACAGTGGCATTGAAGCTGCAGAGCAATGTTTGAAATAGCATGCCACGAGGCAACAATTCCTGCTACTGAAGTATCCAAATTGTCAAACTTAAAAACTACTCTGGCCACTCAGGAAATGTGGCAGCTGAAAGGGAAGACCCAGTACAAGTAACTCAGCAACACAAGAATGCTGTGGCAGGACCACATCACAACAGGTACCACCACATATGTGTCTCTCAGGAAGATACATTTGCTTTATCCAAATCTAGAAGTCTGCTGTTAAAAATAATCTCTCCTTGGCCATCTCATATTGTAACATTACCTTAATCCTAAAAATTAGCTACTGGGTTTAACTACCTACAAGGTACATAGAAGGGAAAGAAAGGAAGAATGTGCACTAAGAGCCAGGACCAAAACCTGCTTATATCAGAAGGGCTCCTATAGAGTTTTGTGAGCTTGAATCAGACCCTAAAGCAGTTTTCAACCTCAACAGGGGCAGAAAAGTGGAATAATTCAATCTTGACTTCAAAATCACTTTGAGTTGTCTTTAAACAAGAAGCACTTCAGAAGACAACACCAAGTGTTTTTTCCACTGGTCACCTTCCTTCTTGTTCAGTTGTTCACCATCAGAAAAATATCTGCAGTTGTACTTAGTGCTTTCCTGTAAACCTTAAAGCTTTTAGAGCACTGAAGATGAATGAACCTGGCAGCAAGAAGAGGAAGGCAGTGATAAATAGCAATTTTGTGCTGAGAACGCAGCAGGTGGTAGGACACCAGATAAAAGGAAGATTAGTGGAGAACAAGAATCAAAGGCTTCTTTCCTTTTAAAGTCTAGATGGATGCACAGTGGTATTGCATCTGTAAATGCACACTTGTCCTCCTACTCCACAAAGTAACTTCAGGATGACAAAGCCCAGGCCAGCAGACGCCACCCACCCTCAGAGACGTTCACAAATGGTTTCAACAATCAAACAGTGCAACATCTCTTCAGGGAACACAGATAGCACAAGAGACAAAGAAAAAGTTATTTCACAACTGCAGTAGAGGTCCTAAAAGTCTCCACCAAGCATAGAGAAAAATACTTCAGGCTTTTTATTTGAAAGGGAGAAGCTCCAAGGTGTTCATGATATAACACAGGCTACTCGAGTGAGCCCTGCAATCGACACTCACCTCTCAAGTTAGATTTGTGTCTTGCCCCTTGTTCAGGCAATTTAATCTCCCAAAGTTAGAGTTTCCTAAGGGAAAGTGGGGAATGACACTGCCTGCATCATAGCTCGATGTTTATGTAGAGTGCTATTTTAGTGCAATGAATTAAGAGCAGTCAGGAACACAGCGAACCGGTGACAAGCTGGCATGGATTTGTGGAAAGTTACACAAATTCAGTTACACAAGTTTTGCCTGGCCTTAACTATCCCCGTTTTATAAATAGATAAAGAGAGAGGGGTTAGGCAATTTGCCCAGGATCAATTAGCAAGTCCTGAACGACTTAGTGAAATCTCTATCTACTTCAACTGCTTGGCAACACAGCCTGCCCAGGCCAGGGCTGACACTGCAGGCACCTCTCGGGAGCGCACATTGAGAATTCTCCAATTTTAAACCACAAAGAGATCGTGTTATTGTCTCCACAACCAAAAAATCCACACATGGGGAAATGTGCACCTCTCAGCCCTCTGCAGACACTTGTATTATCACATTTAATCTCAGAGAGATGGGTGACAGTATTATTTAATATCTCAGTGGATAAAATCAGAGAAAAAAAATTTAGTCTGCATTCAGTATCAGCAAGATGCTCACATCATACCATGGCTGGAGAGTGGCTCATAGTGAAGTCCCATGCATCCTGGGAGAATTTCTTCTCAACCTCTCCCACCCCTTCCCAGTCTATCAAGATGCTCACTTCATTTCACAGTAATTTATAGGTCCTGCATAATTAAATAAACTGACAAATGCAAAGCCTTGCTTACTGTAAGAAGCCATCTCCTGGTTTATGCATCAATACTGGTGCCAATGCAGTTTTATGTTGACAGAGTGTTTTTATCTGTGCACTTTGAGACTCCAGGGAGACGATAAATGCCAGGGCAAAGAGGTTTTATGCTCTGATTAAAAGAAATGAAGTAATTGCCATGGAGAGGCTGGAACACAAAAGAACATGGCTATCTCCATTTAGATTGCAACCACTGTCAGCACAGCCCAGAACAATGGTATCAAGGAAAGAGTCCTGCTCTGTCCACAAGACTGATTAATCCAGTGTGAAGGAGAATGCTTCAAATTGAGAAAGCAACACTCTGAATTGTAACAGGCTCCAAAAACTTGGTACCAAGCCACAAGCCCAAGCCAGTGCCCTGAGAAGAGAAATGTTAAGATAGAAGCAAACTGCCTCACTTTAGGTTCTTGCTGGTCAGCTCGATCTGTTAAAGGCAATTTTCTCCTTGGTTCAGTGGATGCACTTTTTGAAAGCCAAAGGAGCGACACAGTTAAAAATAGTCAGGAGTAAAAATAAGACTCAGGGAGGAGTTTCAAGCTGAGAATTTGTGCAAGCCATTAGAGGAATTTTTAGAATTCCCACTTCCAGCAGATGCCCCAGAGCTCATAGATCTCTCCATCTCCTTACCTGAAGCCACCTTCAGCTCACAGTGCTCCCACAGTGGCTCTACCCATATGCACAAACACCAATTCAGGGTTACAAACAGAACATGAGAAATGTCTGACACACCTTCATCAAGTTGCTTTTTCTGTTCAGCCTTAACAGAAGTGCACAGCCCAAAATTCACAAGAGAGGCTTTAATTTTCACTGGTTAGAACTGTGTAATACTGCAGCAAAATTACTGCCATGAATTCCATACAGTGAAGATTTCAAGCAATTAAATTCACATTGTGGAGGTACAGTCCTGCAGTGAGGTTTCCACCACTCAATCTCAAGCGCACCTTGTCTTTTCTCCCCCTCAAAGGTTTTCCAGATTGAGATGTACATTGCTCATTTAAATTTGAGAATTACATTTCTTCTGGGACAAGGAACAGGAATTGTGTCAAGCAGAAGGAAACACATAGGAACACAAGGTCACAAAAGCCAAAGACTGAATAAGACCTTCTTAACTGTTCACAGGCAGTTTGGATAGAGGAGTGGCAGAAAGGAAGAAGTCATTACAAAAGAATGGAAGTCTTTCTTCCCCTGCTACATGATTTAAATTTTTCATGTATACCAAACCAGCTCCTTGCAGGGAGGTGCCTCATTCACTCCAACCCTCAGGTTCCATTCCACAGCTGATCAATCTTTTGTTTTTTATCTCGTGGTGTAACTTTCCAGTGAAACTTAAAAGCGTTTGTTTCATGGGAACAAAGTGATGTCATCCAGCTCATAATTGAAGCACTCAACAATCAACAGAATTATTCATAATATGCATTAATATTATTGTCAAAGGCAAGTGCTTTGATCTTGCTGAAACAAATCTCGTTTTATTGGGATTCGTTTACTTCCAGCATTCTTTCCTCCTCAAAAAATTCCCCAGAAATTCTGCTATTTCATCCTGGGTCAGAAGGCAAGGAAGCTCAAGTGTCAGAAATTCCCAGAGAAACAAAATCTCATGTTATGACCAGGTCAGGCTCTTCTCTATTATTCATTCATTTATTTTCATTTCTTTCAAGTAATCAGCTGCCTCCACAGAAACGAAAGTGCTTCCTGCCACTGCAGTGAACCTTCTGACCTTGGTTTAGTGGCCCTGCTGTGCCTGATGAAAGGTGGCAGGGTTGGTCCTTCTGCATGTTCTAAGAAAGAATTTGTAAAGAGGGAACTTAGCACATCTCTCAGTGCTGCTTTTGCGGGATATGCAGAGAGATGAATTTCATCATTTAAGTGCTGCACATATAAGCCACAAGTAGTTCAGTTTAGAGAACATGTACAATCACACACAAAATGAATCCTCTGAAATGCACAGAGCTAAGACCAGTCAAACTTAAATCTATTTATGAACTAAAAACTGCTCAGTAGAAAAAATACAGTAACAGGTACCTATTGCCTCTGAGCCTTAATACAAAAAAGCCAAGCCCTGACAGCCTTGTGGAAGAGAAACACAAGCAGCTCTCTCTAAGCTGGCAGAAACACTCTGAGTTACAGCACTTTGCAGCCTCTCCCAAAACAGCATCAAAAGCTCTGTGCAATTACAAATCCAACCTGTTTTATCTTAGTGCCATTATGGAAAAAACTGTAGGATTTCACTGTATAAAGTTTGCTCCTTGGAGCATTTTAGAAGCCACTTTCTACCTTCCATCAGCTGCCACACAACTGAATTATTTACACCTCATTAGAAATATAACAGCAGGGATTAAGGGCACCAGGATACTTAAAAAATAAAACAAAGATACTTCAGGTTGTAAACAGAAATAGGTGCTATGTCCTGTAAAAGGGCTTATTGTCCTCTGCAGAGAGGAGAGCTACCAAAAAAAAAAAAAAAACTGCATTGCAACATGTTCTACTTCCTGCTGGAAAATCAACACCTTTCATTCCAAGATGCAATAGATACTCCAAAGGAATAAACAATGCTACAGGCACTTCTCCCTCACACAACAGTCACTGCTTCATCCCTAAACTCCCAGCACACCAGCCTGGCCCACTGCTGTGACTCTACCAGCAAGACAGGGCACTAAAGAAGAGACCTGGTCACATGAGATATGGCTCTGCAATTAAATATGGGATTGAAAATGTTACACATGTACAAGAGTGTTTGCCAAGCTGGCAGGAAAGGACACGAGCTCTGCTCCCCAGCTAGAAGTGGCACTAGGACTAGAAAGGCACTACAAGACCCATGGGAAGTACACAGTACTGAGGGAAAAGAGAATTGGAGAAAAATTGTACTCAGGATAGGAAAACAGCACGCTGGGAAGAGAAGGAAAAACAAACCACAGGTTCTAAATGTACTCTCCAAAAATCTTGGCTTACTTAATACTCTGCAATAATAATAATAATCAAAAAACACAGAATAGTTTGGGTTGGAAGGGACCTTTAATGGCCATCTTGTCCACCCCCTGGCAATGGGAAGGGACACCTTCATCCAGAACAGGCTGCTCAGAGCCCCAGTCAACCTTGAATGTTTTCAGGGATAGGGCATAATTCTTGATTTCTGAAAAGAAGAGTGAAGTCTGTAGGAACATGTATGAAATAAAATATCAGAAGAGTATCAGGAGGCCAAACACTCCACACAACACCCTTTTCCACATGGTCTGTCCTAACCCAGGACTGTTTCCAACACAGCTCTGTTGTTGAAGCTCATGTCAGCAAGGACTGCAGCAGACATCTCCAGGCACATCTGTGTTAGCTAAAGCAACTGTCTTAACAGTTTTTCCTTGCATGACTGCTTCCAAGACTTCCAGCTCACCCCAGTCTGGGCTGGGCCAGGGCAGCCACTTAAACACCCTCTGTTGCCACCCAGCTCAAGTGAAGCAGAGCAGGGAGCATCCACAGGAGCAGTTTGACCGGCTGATCTTTCCTTAAATGACTTTTACCATCAGATATGCCCATTTCCTTCTGATGGATCTGTCCACCCTTCACCAGAGACCTGTGCAAAACCACCTCCCACGTCAGTGATAAATCAGTGAGGTCTGTGCACTCCACTTCCAAGCCTATAAACTTGCTGATGTAAAAGTCTGACTAGCTTGTGCCAAGAACTTTATCTGATTTATTGATTCTGAGGACTTCACAATCAAATGATTTATATCTACTGATTGTCATTATTCCAAGTAATAGTATTTTAAGATAACAAGACATAATGAACTCTGGGTTGGCTTTTCAATTTGGTTTGTGGCTTGTTTATTGCTGGGGTTTTTTGTTTGTTTTATGAACTGTGGGATTTTTGAAGCTAACATTTTTATGCAGGTTTCTCCTTGATAATTAAACTATTTCTTTGGATATGCAGTTATGCTTAAAGTTTACTCAAAGCTACCAGGAAAGTTACCTGCAATTTGCACTGAGCCATCTTCTCCAAGAAGAATATTTCCTGCTTTCACATCCCTGTAGAAAGATAAAGCAACAATAAGTGGAAGTCATTAAATCTTTACTTCAACCAACAAAAATACATTAAAAGGTATTATTTCTTATCCTTTGTTTCTTATATTGGTAGTTCGTGCCTCAAATCATGCAGAAATAGGGACTTAACTGTAACTTCAGCAGACAGACACCAAGTAATATTTGTATGGTTTATATTTTAGGTACTACACACAGAGAAAAAAAATTAAAACTTGGTAGAAGGTACCCTTAAAAATGCAAGGAAAGTGCTTTAGTGGTCTTAGAGCCAGCTAAAAAGGTGAAAAGAGAACCTAGCAATGGTCAGATGCTAATGGACCCCTTTTTAGGGGGAGAGATTTTAAGAGACAGTTAGTTGATCTGTTTCTCCCCCAGCCCCACGTTTCACTGCTCTCCAGCCTTGGAGAAGTGCCCATGCTTCCTCAGAAAATCAGTTTAGCCCCATACACTGGTGAAAATGCAGAGAGCAGAAAAATGTTGTTTGCTCCTGGCTTAATGAGCCTGGTCAGTGAAAAAAAGTCTGTTATCTTTTTTTTTTTTTCTTCCCTTTAATGAATAAACACACAAGAACATCCAGCATGTGCTATGAATGTTTTGCACTATCCTCTTTCTAGCCAAAAGCTCTGGTTTTCAGGTTAACAGCAACACTTCTCCATCCTTGAGGGGAACACTACTGTCACTACAAACACTTTGAAGTTTTCCAGTTTATTTTCACAGGCTGCTCCACATGCCAAGCCACGAGGAGCACTTCATAATTGACACCCTTGCTCATCAGCATGGCTGCTAAGCTTGCATTGCCCAGGAACCCATTGGGAACAGGAGCAAAAAGAGGAAAACAACCCTAAAACAAGTAGATTTTCCCTCCACTGCCTTTGGCAAATATTCCAGATCCTTTCACATACACAAAGAAGTCCAAAGCTATTTTTTTCTCTCCTCCCTAGTGCATCATGAGAACAGAACTGGTGTGATGGCCTGGCCACAGAGCCCCAGTCAGGCCCTGGAAATCTCCTCCTTCCTGGCTTTGCTATTCTGAAGAGGAGGCTGGGCCACTGCCAGTTCCAGGCCAGGATAATTTTAAACACATCCTCTCCAGCATTAGCATTTGTCAGACTCTTCCTGGTACCCAGTCTAGGACAGTGGCATGGCAAGGCTTTTCCCTAGCACACAGCAGAACACAAACCATCCACAAGGCAGTCCCACTAAGGATGAACAGCAAACTGCAGCAGACAGCACCTTTAGCCTTCAAACTGGTATTTCAAGTCATGCCAAATGTACACCTCTTGCTAGCAGGGCCCATCCTGAAGCCTAATCCCAATTTGAATCACAGGTATGAGAGCAAAGTACAGGATAAAAAACTAATTTGCTTTAATAATGAAAGTGTGTCACATAACTTCAGAGTTTCATACAGATCTGATAGCCTCAAGAAGCTGACTTTCCCTTCCAGAAGCATGATTTTGTTTTCTTCCTGCAACCAGCACCTGGTAGCCATTGCAGACAACACAGCATCAGTGGATGCTCTTAAGTACATGAAGGACCTGAAGGGATTAAAGGCAGCATTAAGGGCAGAGTAGTGTAGCCACCTAATTAGCATCCATTAGCAATGGCCAAATCCAATATAATTGGTGCTGTTGAGCTAATTGCCATGAGAGACACAAACCTGCCTGAGGCCTGCACTCCTATAAACTGCTCATGGTCCATAACAAGGAGGAATGGAAAAGCTCCCTGCCAATACTTAGGTAGAAGATGCCTTTGGGATCAGGAGCACACAGAGCCACGAGAGCACAGCACTGAAGTCTGCTGTGTGCTAGGTAAGGAGCTGGCTCACACGGTGTGAAATGTGCTTGGCACAGGCACAGCCACCTCCAGGAATCCCCCTGCACACCAGCACTAATTCAGAGGGAGCACAGGGTGTTCAGGAAACTCTCCAACCCTACTGGAAATGTTTACCCACAGCTGATTCTCCAGGATGCACGAGGCCCTGACAGTTCCAGGTTATGGGGAAAGGAACAGCATGCACAAAGTTGCCTGTTGAAGTTATTAATTCTGTTACTGGAGTAAGAGTAATTTCCTCTTCCATCTGTACTCCAAGGCAGCCCAGGATGCTGGAGCATTTCCCCAGTAAGCTGAGCCATGCAGTATTGTGCAGCCTGTCCAAACTTCCCCTCTGGCAAAACTGCACGTGTGGCTCACCAAGCCCCCACAACAGACTACACTCAGCCATGAAGGAAGTGCCAGGGAAGATGTTAAGCAAAACTAAGGATGATGCCTCAACTATTACACACTTCATAATCCAAAACAACTCAGGCAGGTTCCACTGGCACAACAACAGCAGCCAGAAACCAGCAGGCATTCCCTATCACCAAACCATCCCACCACAGCACAGCAAGCTGGACAGGCTTAGAATGTAAGAAGTAGTAAAACAAGCACTCAGATTGAATAGAAAAAATGAGCCAAAGGACTCCAGGCCCTTAACCCTCTCAAATCAAGAGGCTTGCTTTCTTTTTAACTTCAGCTTGGATTAATTAAAATTTACTATTTTCTCATCAGAAACAAAAGTCAGTAAATATGATGCTTAAAGTTGGATCAATAAATTAAAACAAGTCATAGCCACAATATGAAATCCAGGAGGGCAAAATAGCTGCTGCCAAATATCCAAGTCAAACTACAGAATTAAATCACCCCTTCATGTGACACTTCCTCAGTGACCAGGCCTCAGCAAAGACTGTCACTCACCCCAGTCTGGCACACTCCACCCCAGAGCAGCAAAACTGATGGGGCAGCAAAATGTTTGAGGAGTCACTGTTCCATAAAAGCAACTTCCAGCTTTCCTATTCCCCATCCCAGTGTAACAGCTCTGCAACAGCATCAGGTGAACACAGAGCAGCCTTAACACTGGGTGGGCACAAACCCCTTCCTTTTAGTATTTACTGGTTCAATAGCAGCATCTTTGAAGCAGGTTCTCTTCTAAAATCATATTTAAAATTAAGTGCATTTGAAGCAATGGGGTAAGGGAAAGATGATCAGTGCTTTCCTGTTTATTTTCATCAGAAGATGCTTATAAACTTTTGAGCTGAATGGTGAGAAGTTTGTTACTCCAGGATATAGTTATTGCCAAGTGTAACAATTTGAAAGCACTTCCCATTAATGTGGTAATGACCATATCCTGGGCTGATACACTGGGAACAAATGGTGTGCCTCTGGCATAATTGCTATAGTGGAAACAGGAAGCAGCTTTAGCATAAACAACAATTATATCACATTTTAAATGAAGTTACAGAAGGCTGGAGTAAACTTTCATGTTAATAGCTTAACAAATGCTACAATAGTTCTGGACACTCCTGCTCCACAGCTGTCATCTTTCTCTTCTAAAGCCTTCAAGAGTCCTTCCACAAAACAACAACTATGTTTTTATTTACCTTGTACTTCACAACCAGAGTGGGAAGAGCGGTTTGGACTAGATCCAGTGCAGAGCTGGATTCTCCACATCAGCCTTGAAAGGTTTCACAGCAGGGCAGAAACCCTTCTTCATCTGCAATCCAAACTGGTTTAGCTTCCCAGTTTGACCAGACAAGAGTTACATCACATTAATGCCTGCAGGTTGGGGCTGGGCCCTAAGGCATGAGGTGCTGTACGACCAAATCTCATCCCAACAACAAAATTATAAAATATATAACAAAATTAAGCTCCAGCTACAGGAGATTTGAGAGCACAGGAAGGCAATAAGAAGATGCTCCCCAGTTTTAAGTGCCATGTTCCCATATTCCCCATAATTAATTTTTTAGCAGGGCACAGAGAAACTACATGAACTGTATCCTGGTGGCTCGTTCCCACTACAAAGAGTCCTTAAAATCCTGCTAAATAATCAGATCCACCCTCATCTGCAGCCCTCAACCCTTGGGCCCATCCCACAGTGGTTGTTACAGTCACTACAACCACAATAGAAGGGACCTGAGCAAAGAGTGCCACCCCAGCAGCTCTGCAGCCCAGCAGGGAGATGAAAACTGTCCCAGAAGAGGGGAAACAGATAAGCCCTGTTTACTCTGCCTCTGCTTCCAACCTGCTGGCATGTGCCTTTAGAACACAAAGCTGGCTGTAAGCACAGCCATGAGTCATTTGCCCATTAGATGCAATTTACATCAACTGCAACAATAAATTTTCACGGACTGAACTCTATAGTGCATAATTTGGCATGAGGAAGGAGCAATAGGTCCTGCCAAGTCTCATTTAAAAAAAGAGAAGGTGCAAGATGGAATAATTACTATTTTCTTTTAAAGGTAACCAACAACTCAAAATATTTATGCTGAATGCAACCAATTGCTGGAGTTGACATTGCTCCAAGAAATTTGTAAAATACTTCCAGGACAGTATCTTTACATACAGCTAAATATGAGGCAATCTGTGACATTTTACACCAAATGGGTGCTATTGTCCCTCTACCATCAAACATTCCTCTGCTTTCAATAGCATGCTGTTACCTGTGTCATCTCTTCCCTTCACCTTATAAGCCAAGATCTAAAAAGCTGGTGACAGGAAAGAGCTTTACCATTTAGAGCTGCAAAACAAACTAGGCTTAGAGCATGCAGGCAAATCAGTATTTTTACCCCCTCGAATGTCAGCACTTTCAGTACAACACAGGAGAAGGCATTCAAGGCAATTGTATTGAAAGTACTATACATTAGCATGTCCCTGCTCAGAAAAGCTGTGTGCACTAACATTTTCATGCCACAGTGTTGAACCTAAAGTCCAAACTCTCAGGTGAGGTGCAATTCCTGCCTGTTACAGTGCTGCACTGAACTGCAGAGCCAGACTGGAAACACCTCCCAGAGCTTGAAGGTTTTCCAATGGCAGAGAGCTGGCAGAGCAGCTTCCATATTTCCCTGCTGAGCCCAGCACAAGAGGGAAGAGAGGGCCAAGTCCACAGCTTGCTTCATCCCTGCTCATCCACAGCCCTCTCAGCACGTCCTCGTGGCCACTGGCAGCAGGGCCCAGAGGCAGCAGCCAGGCTGCCACAAACTCCAGCAGGGGAGCAGCCCAGTGACATGCTTTATTGCCCAGGATCAGGGAAGCACAGCAACTGCTGCTGCTCTCTTCTCTGAGCTGCTCTGTCAGCTGCTGGGCTGTGGTAAAAGACCACAGCCTCCACACAGGAGCTGAGCCAGCAGCACAAGGCAGCTCATTATTCACTCCAAGTCTAAAAACAGTGGAAGCATTTTTGAAGCTACACCTTCATGGGGCTACATAGGTAGGGAATAATTAAAGGCTTTTGAATTATCATGTTAATGGCTGGAGAAAGTTAGATGAATAATCCAACGTTACCAGGAATTTTAAAAGTTTTTTTGCAATTTTTTTTAAGCAGACAGAAGCAAGGCTTTGGAAGGCAGAAGTGACAGACAGACTGGCTTTGCAAACAGAGCCATGTGAAGACAAAGCCCACTGGAAAGGGCTGTCAGCTTCTATCACAGAGAGTTTTAAGAGTACAGGAAGTACAAATTTCTTCCCTGACCCATTAGATCCAGGCAGATCACTCTGAGTGCAGTGAAGACCTCCTGGGAGAGATCTCCATCCTGTCATCTGGCATAGGCAAACAGAAACCCCAGTAAGGGCTGCATGAGAAATTAATCTCCCATTGCACTTCACTGTAAAAACATAAAATATCTTTCAGAGGCTTCACAATGCACTTACTAGTTACAACTCCTCTCGATTTTCCTCCCTCCAGTGCTGCAGAAGTGGACTGCTGCTTTAAGTAGAGGGTTTGGGGCCCAAGAAACCAGGACTCAAATTTGATTTCTTTTAGGTCAAGTCACTCTGGCAGCTCAGACAAGGGACAACTCACTAAAGGAAGCTGCAAGAGATGTGCCTGAAATTCACTGTCATCTTGGTTGCCTGAATAGCTCCAGGGGCTGGGAAGATGCTGAGGCTGTAGAGAAAGCATTGTAGACCTTGGGCTAACTCAATGCAAGCCTCTATTATGAAGTGAGACAGGCAGCAGTGTGTCACATCCCTCACTGTGTCCCTGTCTGTCACACAGCCACCATTATTACTGTGCCTGCAGTTTTCCTTTATCTCAGCAAATTACACACAGCTCACACTTTTCATTCCTGTGCAGACTTTGTCTCTGATGGTTTGGTGCTCTCATTAATTCCTTCTCTTCTCACGTGGTTCAAGCCTAACAGAGGATTAAAGGAGGTGCAGTTCAAGGACAGATCCTGCCTGCCTGGACTCCACCTCCATCCACAGCCAAGCCTCCAGCCCAGCAGCAGTGCTCAAGTAACCTCAACTGCACATCAATAGGGGCAAGTTGCTCCAGATAAATCCAAACCCTAAAAAAAAACAGTTTTCAGACACAACAGCTCCTTCAGACAAAAAATAGCCAGGAAAGGCACTGGACCTAGGCCTGCCTCCCAACATGGAGATGATCTAACTATACCAATATTCACAGCTCCACTCCTTCCTCTTGCAAATGAGGCCTTTGCTTCACACATTCATCCCAAAGCACATCACTGCTTTAACATCAGCTCAGGACAAAGAGGATTTGCCAAACAGCCCATACTTTTGACAACCTTCAGCAGTTACTACAAGAGAATACCTCCATCTCAGACTTCATACACCACTTTTAATGTTCCCCCTACTCTGTCAGAACTTCAGGTTTTTTTTCTCTAGTATAAGGAAAGTACTCTGCCCAGCAGGCTTTAAAATCAAGCTTTCATACATTGAACAGCTGCTAAAAATGTAACAGGATTTCTTCCACAAATTCATCTATTCAGCCTGTCCATTTCCTGATCCTGCTTCCTAAGGACTGCGGTGGGGACGAGGCACAAAGACCCTTTAACAGCTGCTGCATGAAAAGCAACACACAGAGTGAGCTGTGGAGTCACAAGGTCTCTTCCTATCCCTGGAGGTCCAGATATTTCTAGGACACCCTGCCTTAGTCATTGGTAACAGAGGGAAACAGTCAAGTTATAATGTGGTCTTATTTCAGTATTTCATGTCAAATTCTTTCATGTGGAAGGAGGTGGGTTTGCTTCACGTGGCAATACCAGTGACACCATCATGCTGCAGTACCTCCTGCATGTAAGAACATGTTACTAGTGCACTCAGAAATAGGAATCTCCAAAAAATTACCAAGTGCACATCACCCCAGTTTGAGTACAAGCTGCACCAGGTAGCAGAAGGAGCAGGAATGTCAGTGATTCACACATCTCCCTGCCATGATGGAAAGATGAAAGGTCATTCTGGCAAGTACAGAACCAATCTGGATCAAATTAGGCCACAAAAAATTGACACAGGGAGCTCAAAAAGGACTCCATTTCCCAAAGGCAATAAGCACTGTGTTCTGGAGGAGCTGTAAGTCTGTCTCTATACACACAAGGTCCAAGGTATTCCCCATGCAGCCAAGAGCTGTCCCTATCTACAAAGCCACCCACAGCTCCTGCTCAGCCATGACTGCAATGTGACACAGGAGGAAAAAAAATAAAAAAAATCAAGACAGCCAGAGCTCACAAGAAACCTGTCAGAAAGACTTCTTTCTCCAAAATCTGTAAGATAACAGTTTTAAGCATGACCAGCATAGGAACAAGTATCTCTATTCCATCCAGTTATTCCCATAAAATGGGGAAAGCAGTTATAAAACCAGTAACTGCACAATGGAAACAAGTTCTCTCTGCACTCCCAGTCTCACTTGGTGAGGCTTTCCAGGCTACCACAAAGGGGTAGATTTCTCTGTGGCAGTTTTGTTTGTTGTCCTAAATGTGTCTCACTTTTGTTTTTGAAAGTATTAACTTTACTTTTTAATATCAAGGCAAGATATAATTCAATTTAGTAAATATAAAAAAATTATTTCTGATGCCACCTTGCAAAATTTTCAAGTGTGTTAAATGTGTTACCACACAAATTTAGCAAGTGGCCCTTTTCTCCTGCTTTAGTGAAAAGACTACAGTGGTCTGAATAAATGTTTGAAGCACCTCTACATATGCAGCTTTTAGGATCTGTGATGACCATAAATTCTGGTGCACCAAAACAAGGAACAATATCCAAAGCTGTCTTTTTAAAGTGTGTTATATTCACATCATGTATCATCACAGTAGAACAGATGAACAAGACAATTTTAACAATTACTTAGCTGCTGGAGAGATGCTGCAAGAGCCTAAATTGGGTGACCTAGTCTCGGCAATCTACACCAGTTAAAGGCAGTGACACGAGGAAGATGTCAGTGTTGTACATGTGTGAATGGCACTCGTTTCTTCAGAGTAAAAGCTAAGAGCCTGCTACATTTTCACTTGATACAATTTAGTGCTGCAGACAGTGAATGATTATTCCCCTTGGAAACACATCAAATTCAAATACTCCTGACAATTTGAGAATTGCTGGAAATCACCATTATTTGAGTGTACAACTCAGTCATGGATCATTGACTAAAACCTGCCACTGCTGTTGAACCTTTAGATCATCCAACCTCTATTTTCCCACTCTTCATCATACTTTTCCTGCTTCTCATCTCCATGTATTAAAGCAGAGAGAAAAACCTAAAACCTCCTCTCCCTTTTATAAAAGGCCAGAATAGTTCTACCAAAGAGTTGGGTTTTCCTTTGGACTAAACCAAAGTTACTTTGAGTAACTGCAGGACACCCACTGACAAAAGTTCAGAGGCAGCACTTGGGTGGGAGGGAAATGACAGGAGGGCAAACCCCTGATGGCAGCAGCCACACCTTGAGGCATCACCCTGGAGCCCACCTGCACCCTTGTGCTGCAGGGAGTTCCCAGAAGTTGGAACATTACCTGGAGCCATTGCAGGGCCCCCAGCACCTATATTTACTATCAGAGGTTAAAATGCCAGGTTTTAGATTTCAGAGCAAAGACTGTCTTTATCCACTTTGAGGAAAACTGTCTCCACAGGAGTCATTGCTTCTGGCTGTCTGCAGATTTGGGATTTACATCTGGTTTGTATTATCTCTCTGCAACTGGGAATTTTCTTATTTTTAAACAATGAATTTTTGGATGATGCAGTGGAAGAAACAGCCATCAGGAAAATGTGCTGGTTTGCCAAACCACCACAATACATCCCACTCTGACTGTGCAGAGAGTGGGGGGTTCAGTGGTCCTTGGGCCTTTAACACTGCAGAGCAAGGTGTTTATCAGGGGAACAAATCACCCTGTACAATCTAGAGCAGCCTCTTGTCCTCCTTCCTACTGAGACACACAAGAGCAACATTTCTGTTCTTCTGGCTTATGAATTGTTTACAAATTAAAGCTCTAGAACTTCTATTAACTACCATCTCTAAAGGTTTTTTCTACCCATCCCATACTATAAGAGAAGAAATCAAAGAACACCTCTGTGAATAAAAAATTGCACTTCTCACAGCTAGGCAATAGCCAACTTCCCAATTACTGGTGTCTTGACTTAAACTGGCAATTAGAGGTGGAAAGGCTCCACATCCTGTTACCCATTCCTAATCATCCCCTACCAAAGTTCACTTCCAAAACACACTCCCCAAAGCAAGACCACAGCACTGCAGAAAGGAGGGCTTGAAGTTCTCCCACTTCTTCCCACACTATTCCTAAAGAAACATGAAAGCACAGTGTTTCAGAGGCATACTGGAATCCAGTTTAACCACAATACCTGCCAGCATGGCTATCAATGCATTAATCAGCTACATGAGAATTAAGCTTGAATCCTGTAGGACAGCCAAGTTCTCCCAAAATATATCCATCAGCTCCTTCAACTTAAATCAAAACCTTGCTACTGGAGGTGAACGCCTGCAGAATCCCACATGCCAGTATTGGTGATGTTTATGTGCAGATAGATAGATACCCATTTTTCAGAAGTTATTCACTCTTAGTATGGGTAAAGAGGCAAAGAATCAAACTTTGATTCCCTGTCAAAACCATCCTAAAGTCCAAAAAAAAAAAAAAAAAAAAAAAAAAAACCCAAAACCCCTAAAAAAACCTGAACCTACCTGTTATAAAAGCATAGCAAGAATATTGTTCCCAGGGTCTCTTCAAAGCCACATTCAAACAGCTGTCCCAGCACCCTGCTGCCCACATTCTGATTTTGCAAAGACACCAAAAACCCCCCAAAACATTTTGTATGGCAGCACATACTCAGCATATGAAACACGTTGCTGCTCCTCTCACCCTGTAAGAAGTAGAGCAGCAAACAAACTAATAGCTGGATTGCTGCCATGCCAATAGTTCAAGTGCATGCAACTCTAAACCTCTTCCCAGGCTTTTTTTTTTTTTGTTTTTACAAAAAAACAGGACAGTATCACATTTATTGTGCTGCAATAAGAGAATCTGGTTATATTTGAGCAGTGTATTATTTCACCTGGACTAACTAAAATATTCAGTTACACAACAGCTAATCATGAACAGAAGATAAGCTCAGAGATAAAAATAGGGAGAAAGACAGAGAGACCTTGTAACAGTTAATCAGCATGATTTATTTGTCAGTCTGCCATACACAACACCACCTGAAAAGGAAAGCCTTGAAGTTCCCTCCAATAAATCTTTTCAAGCAATAAAACCTCTTGGGTTGATTTTGCTTTAGTTTTATTTCTAAGTCATTCAAACTCCTGCTAATCCCCAAATACACAGAGGAATCAGAGTCCAAATGGGGAAGAGGTACAACATACCCTGAGTGTCACCCAGCCCAGATTAGCCTGGCAATGACCCCTCAGAGCACGTCAGTCTTGTTTGACTTCCATACAGAAATGTGCCCGAGCAGATTCCTCCAGGACAGCTTCACCCAGGGCTTCCGAGTGCAGCCCTCTGTCCTCAGGGCTCTGGCTGCTGCCCAGGTACTTAACTCACTTCACATGAGCCGGATCACTGGGATGGCAAATCCTCCCTGGGATCACCGTGCTACGCAGGGAACCGCAGCAGGGACAGCAGCAGCTGGCACGGGAGAGGGGGACAGGGACAGGACAGTGAACGCAGGGAGCTGCCAGCTCCCAGAGAAGGCAGGCACTGGTGACTCTGGAGGAAGATGGGCACCATTTGTTATCAATTATTACTGTGGTATAGAGTGTTGATGAAAATAAAACTGATTTTGTCTTCTCTGTCTTTGTCGTAAGGCCTCAGACACTTCCCATCAGCCCTTGCAGGATGAAAGCAAAAAAAACGTCACTTTGGGCAATGTGGGAGACTTCAGCATTTATTCCTGAACAATGGTGTCTATTCAAGTCTCAGACTCGCTCTGGCTGTTAATTAGGAAAGTAAACAAAAAAAAAAAATCATAATTTGAGCCTTCACTAGATATTTGGCTTTCTAATCTCCTCTAGAGAATACTGTCAAACTCCTCTCCTGTCCAAAGCAGGGATTTACACTTCCACACCAAGGCAGCTCCCCAAACCTTAATTGGAAGTGGCATTAAGTTCAAGGCGGGTGTAGGCAGAGCAAGATCCAGCAGCAGCAAAATTTCATTAAGCCAGTTTTTCACGTGTTAACTTAATATACCCATTTAAGATGATGCATAATTTAGAAGTATTGAGCAGCTCCACTGACAGAAATATGTTCTCAGATCTCACCAGTGATTTACATCCCCACTTCTGGTCTACAGTGCCCACAAAATTACATTTGGGACCCAATATTCATCCTTTGGGCTGTGCCACGGGCCTGGCTGTCCAACTTCACATGTGCTAATTACAGTCATTCACTCATACTGTGCCTCTAATTTTATCAAGTTGTTTTCTCTAAGGCGTAACATGAGCAGAGTTTGGATATTTAGCGTAACCAGCTGAACATTTTTCCTGCTAGATGGCTGCTTGCTTTGTGCTGGCTGTTCCAGGTCTTAACTAAAGCCCTTCAATTTTGACCCTTCATAGCTGATCTTGCTCTGGCCTGAAGTTCACCCCAAGTACAGCTGCCTCACACTACAGACAATATCTGTGGTTCAGCCATCACTTGATGTGCTTTCCTTTAGAGCCAGATACTTTAAGCTGACCCAGGGGACCAAAGTTCAGTTATTTTAAACACTTCCTCTCAGAGCATCTCAGGCATGGCTGCAATATTTCCACCTGCCTTTCCCATCAGGCATGGCCAGTATTCTGACCCCTAGCATTAAGCAAAATGGGAAAACCAGACAAATATTCCTATGGATGAGGAAAGGTCCCAGCTGCACTACAACTTTAAGCTGTGTTTTCCTCAGCAGCACACACACATCTGGACAAAATGGAACACAGCATGATGAACTCCATTAAGGAAACATGTTTCATCCCTCAAAGGCATGTCAGCTTGCCTTCTGCCAACAGCCAAAACAGCCTTGCATCACAGGTAGGAAACCACACAACTTTCTTTCTGCATCCCACTTCTCCAAGTTTCCCAGACCACTGTGCCCAGCACAATGAGATAATCCAAACCCTTTTCTATGATAAGATATTACACCACTGTTGGAGCAGCCCCACAATATAGAGATGAAACACATGCAAAGGGGCTGATGCACAGCCACAACCATGACACAGCTCTGATTTCTCTGCTGAAGTATGGGCAAAATGCTTCAGCAAGCAGAATAGAAATGGTCACAGCAAGTTTGATCCAGTTCACTTCCAAATGATTCAATATGAATCATATTTTCTTCAGACCAGCAGTTTGAATTTTGTGAACATGGTATTTTTGCTGAGTGCAGTAAAAAAAAAAAACATACCACACACAAAAATATTCTCTCTAATATTTACCACATTTACTAGTTTTGCTTTTCCACTCCAGCCAGCCAAATGGAGAACCACCTCTCTTCAATACGTAAAACATTATGCAGTATCTTCCAAGAAACTGATATTTAACAGGTTTCTGCTGCTTTAATAGATATATTTCTATTTCACTAGACCAGAAGATAACTAAATCAGCCAAGCAAACCAACTGCAGGTCACAGATGAACACAATTCTGTCAATTACTTATGGCAAAGCAAAAAGTTACCATGTAATCATGGCAAGTAAGTTGATTCATTACTTTACTCTAAATTCCCAGAGGTGCCTCAAGTCTTATCTCAAAAAACAAAGTTAACCAACAAGCAACCAGCTATAAAATCAAAACTATCTCCAAAGAAGAAAATTATTCTTGTTAATTCAGAAGTTTAGTTGAGACGGGAAACTGAAATTTGAGACTTTTTGAAGAGAGAAGAACTCCACCTGAATTATTTCCAACTGTTTCTCTCCTTTTAATTCAAAATAACCTACAAAAGCCAGTCAGTTTGATTGAAACTATGAATACTTCTTGTATTTCCTAATTAAAATAACATTTTGGCAAAAAAATTACTGCTTCTTGTGCAGCTATAAGAGGACAGAAACTTACTCCAGCACAGCAGCAGCAATGCTTATAATGGCATTGTACCAGAAGAGAGCCAAGCTCACAAAACTCCCAAGAAAGAAGAGGCTGTTCCAGCAGCAGTCTGTGGCTCGGATTGTGTATATTACCCACAAGCAGTATATTCTATTTTCAGCACATATTTAGGATTGCAAACTTCAGACTTTTTAATGCAGAACAGACCAACTTAGCATCTTCTCCTACTGAGCTACACCACACCTTGACATCAGGACAGAGGAAAATGTGATTTTAAAACACATCTCAAACAAGACAGCAGCACAGAAACCCACAAATTTCAGTGATCTGTCAAATCACAGGCCATTAGTTAAATGGATTTTGCCTACAGAATAAGTTTTTTCCATTATTTTTAATTCCTTTTTTTAAAAATGAAATTACTTAAATTCAAATGTTGATCTTGCAGTTCACCTAAATAAAAAAAGAACTGGAAAGACTTATTAAATTGCTCAACTCTGCCTAGGCAGTGCTCTTGGTAATTTGTAACTCTGCAAGAAACAAAACCAGTGGAAGTTTTCCAGCTTTCCATCCACTACACTTTGCAGCTGAATGTTAACATTTAGAAAGACATTCCCTGTATTAGAAATTTCAACACCCTGAAATGAACCCAAATTTGGCCTAGTCATTGAATATAGACATAGCATAGAGAATACAAATATTTGAATTCTACAAGTTTTCAGCTTTACTTTCTTCTCTTTATGCCCTCAGCAAGTTATGGGATGAGACTGATCTGTTTCAATAACATTATGAAAAAGTGAGAAAAACATAAAATACCTGTGGATTTGCCCGTTTTTATGCAGGTAGTCCAGTCCCTCCAGCACTTCCTTAAGGATTGTGGCTATACAGGCTTCATCCAAGACACCAGTCTTGTGTTCTCCTTTGGCCACAATGTGCTTGATAATATCCAAAACAGAGCCTAGAGAAGAGTTAAACATCTTAGTTTAAACTAGAAGAACTGATTCACAGTGAACAGTAATTTATCATTGTTTAATATACAAGAAATTCACTGATGGTGGTCAGGATCAGAGTCAGATGTTGAAGCTTCTGCTGCAGGAAAGGAGAGACAGCAATGCACCCCTGGGGGCAGAGACTCAAAGTGGGCTGTAAAACCCCTGTGAACACAAGCAACTGAAGTTATTTGAAAAAAGTGTAAAATGTACACACACAGGACTCTTGGAAAACTTAAGTAGATACTGATGCTACAGCTGGCTTAGTGCTGAGTACTGGAGATGCTGAAGGGGGAAATGGAAAAAGCAGGGGGCTGCCAGGACTCAAACTGAAGGCAACAAGCTTGATAAAATTAGGCACTCTTTTTCAGCTCCTACAAATTCTGTGCAGAGGAATAGAAGGAAAAAAAATCTCATCTGTTAAGAGCTGGTACAACCCTAACAGGGAAAAAAGTGGAAATAAATCATTAAATAGAGAACAAATGAGGCTGAATTCTGACAATAAGTCTGTTCTTCACTGTGTACAAAACTGGAATAGCTTAGATCCTTCCCTAGAAGCATGTTTAGTCTCTCTCCCAAGCATGGTGTGAATTACATCATCTTCCATGACAAACCAGGCTTTAGAGAGCAAACCACTTCTTCAAAGTGCACCCAGGAATAAACGGAACCAGTGACTCGCACCAGGCCTCTTGTGCAAGGCCCTGCTTTTCACAGACACGGGGTACTGCCCTCTTCCTATTGCATCTGCACTGAAGACACTTCTCAGAACTTTTATTGCTCCAGCATGGCATGGCTAAGCCTCTTTTCCAAAGCCTGTGCCATTTAGCCCCTTCAAACTTGGGTTTCTATGGTTCAATGACTGGATAGGGACTAGTAGGGTTTTTATAGCTATGGGCACAAAGCAATGTCAGCAGTACTGGAAGTTCTTAAAGAATGAGAAAAGCAGGCACAACTGGAGAGCACAAATTGCAGCTTTGCTTGTCTTGAACAGGAAACTTACAGGGAAAGAATAGTCCAGTACTAACTCAGCTAAAACCAAGCTCAGTTTTAGAAAAGTTTAGAGAAGTTAACTATTCCTAACTCACAATCAAAAAAGAGAATTATTTTTTGATCTGAAGAGCAGAAATTATCATGAATTTGGTCCATGGGAAAATTAAAAGTTTCACCTTGTAAATTCCTGAGGCAAGTGAAAAATAAAATGGAGGTTTTTAGTTAGATTTTCTTTTCACCCTTCAAGTTCAGGTAGACAAAAAAAACCCCAACCCTCCTCATTAACATTTATTTTATTAACTATCCCAATTGAATTGCTAGGCCAAAACAATTGTGCAGATCAGTTTTCACTTAGAGTCCAAAAGGAAAATACTCTATGAAAGCAGTGGCTGCAAGGTTTGAATTCAAACACCATGTGGAAAGGCTCATTTTGCACAATTCAAACTGCACAGGAAACAATTACATGGGTGCTCAGTGTCCCTTAGATGGTGAAAAGCAGTATATGCTGAGCTCATCTAAAAGCTTGCTGCAGCCAGCACAGCCACTATTTCTCACTTTCCATCTTCCCTGGCCCACGGGCACCAGCTTCACCTGGACACCAAGACATCCAGTAAACACAGTGAAAATAAAATGCAGGATAAGTTGGTTGCCCTGAATGGCACCTTCAGCTTCCTCTTACCAAAAAGATCTTTGCTTAGTTCAAGATATTTGCAGAGGATACAATCTTGACACAGAAGACTCTAATAAAAATAGGTGAAAACCCTCAGAGAAAAATATTAAAAAAAAAAAAAAACCAGAAATGAAGTTACATAACATCACCCCAACATTTTATGCAACAATACTCTGTGTTTAACTTTCCTTTACCCCACCCAGGCAGAGAAAGACACAATCATGTTTAGTGAATTTTGACATGGGTCTTAGCCAAATGTTTCACCCAGATGTAACTCAGGTTGTTTTGACATACTTTGGACTTCCTCTCCATCAGAGCAAGAGGATCTTTACTGAAGAAAGCTAAGATTTCAGATGTTGGAAATGAACCCCTTTACTGAAATCTCACCTTTATGTTCTGAGAAAAGAATCTTCTGTTGTGTGTCATGAGGACTCACCTGGTGTTCAGCCTATCATGTTTTCACATTTAAAGAGTACATGCTTACTATCTTTGAGGCTTTTTATTCTGGACAAGAATTTCTGTGACATCAAAAAAAAAAAAACCCCACCAAAAAAGCCCCTCCACATCTACTCTTGAGGCTTTTCCTCTGAAATGTGCCTTAATCCAGAGAACAAACTGTCACTTGTTTTACAAGTCCAGTGAAAATATGTGGTTCTTCACGTACTCGCTTTGTCCTCTTTCCACCCACAACTCCCTTAGCAGACTTGGTTCACAAACATTTCCCTTCTCCTGCAAAGGGCTCAGGGAACATGAGGAGGCAGATCATATGGTGCTCAAATTCATTTGGTCAAAAAAATCCTCTATTTAGCCAAGTTAGAGGTTGCATTTAACCCTGAAAGGGGGTGGAGGGTAGACAGACAAGAGGGCATGCACAGAGCCAGCCCCAGTTATGAAAAGACTGATTCACACCCTGCCTATATCTGCTCCCAGTCCTGCCTGACACTCTTTAAGAACATTTATTTTAAAACCATTTTCACATTGAGATGTTCAAAGAAGTGGGGGAATTTATCAGTCCTCTGCAAAAATGAGAACAGCAAAAAGGGACCAGCAAATGCCCACTGCAGGAAACAGCAGAAAAGCAACCCAAGAGCCACCTTTCTGCTGGAAAAAAGTGTTCTTAGGATCATCCCCCTTTGTCTGCTCAGGGTTTGGCCACTGGCACCACAGCACCACAAAGCTGTGATTTTTCTAACTCACAAATCAATAAGTTTGGGAGTTGGTTCTGACTCACAACTCAACTGCAACTTCATTAAGCACAGCACCAGGGGATACAAAGAACACAGCCAAGCTGCATTTCCCAGCACTGCTCCATGCAGTGTTCCAGCAGTCTGGCTCAGGAAGCCTGGCATGAGCAACAGAAAAAAAGCAAATCCCCAAACAGAGACTCACAGCCAAGGTAGGAACTACTTGAAAGGAGAAGTCATGGGAATTTCAAGGAAATTTCCTGTCAAGGAAAACCTCCTACTAGAAGGCCAGGACTGGATAGCAACATTAGGCTGAAAAATTCAATGCAAAATTGATCCCAGGGGTCTCAGTTACATGTGTGACACACTCACTAGGGTAAGACCTCCACTGTCTCAGGATACACACAAATTTCCACAACTCCATTATACTGGACCAAAAGATCAGGCAATCATAATCTAAAGAGGAAAATTACTTGTTTAACAGTGGCCTGTTACCAATCCAGCAGTACAATAACTGCTAAAATTAACTGGAAACTAATTCAGCTCAACTGGAACCAGGGCCTAAACCACACCAGAGGATGTGCTTAAACTGACCACGCTGCTGGGAAACACCAGCAGGACTGCAGAGACTGCCAGCTTCTAAGCCAGCTTCAAACCAGTTTAGGAGTAACTGGGGAAGAGAGAGCACATCCAAACACAGCTGGTTCTCTGCTTAAATGCAGTTTCACTATGGATTTCTGCTCTGTGTGCAAACTGCTAAATCTCACTGTAAGACAGAACCTAGTGGCCAGAGGATGAGGTTCACACTGGAAACAAGGTACCCTGCTCTATAATAACAGTTACAAGATTTTCAAGAACACAAATCCACCACCATGTCTCCAAAAAGAAAAACAAGCATCTTTGACTCCTCCCTAAAATAAAACCTCTATTTCAGATAATGTTGTGAAGCACTCTGGTGTGTATTATATGTGGCATTCGACTTGATTACAACAATTCCCTCATGATTTTTCTCATTAAAAAGTCACAAGTAGCAAGTACAGACTCACAGTACAGGAAGGTGAACCCTAAGTCAGAGAAAGGAAAAAAAAGAAATTAAGTTTGGCTGAGGCTGCCTGGAAAGCTCTTCCAAGCCCAGAAGGGCCACATACCAAGAAAACATAAAACAAGACACAGAGAAAAGGGTCAGAACTAGAGTCTAACCATAAATATAAATAATGCTGTCATTAACAAGGATGTTTAAAGAAAGCTGGTGATGAGCAACTGATCTCAAAGCCCAACAGAAGACAAAGGAAAGGAGATAACATTTAGTGATTGATATGGAAAAAATGCAGCTAAAACAAATTCCTGCCCATCAAATATACACCATGCAGCACATCAACAGGAAGCCCATGAGATACTGTGCAATCTGATGAAGCATTTAGCATGACCATTCATCATCCCAGTGTCTCAGTGTACTCTGACACCAATGGCCATGGAAATGCACCTACTTAGTAAGGAGCAAGCTCTCAGTGCAAACTGTATAGCAGCCGAGCAGAAAAACACTCTCTTCTCAAACTCACAAGCTTCTCAGTCTGCTCCAAGAGTTGCTAATGCAGTAGCTCCTAAGGACAGCACAAGTCACAAAGAACCTGCACACAGACTTCCACTCAGCTGAGAGAGCCCAGCCTGTAACTACTTGCAGAAGGATATTCAGATTTTGAATACTGACATCAGGCAGACACTTGCAATGGACAGTCTTGGATCCCATCAAAAGCAGTCCTGACTTGCACCCCACACATATCCAGTAAAACTGATTCTTTCAACACCATGAATTGTTTGCTTCTCCAAAGATACCAGGATACCTAAGGCAATGAAATGAGATTTAAGTGCCACAGTTCACCACCTCACTGTTGAGGCCCTGCACCCCCTTAGAAAGCCATCCTATAAAATGGGATCACTGAAGTAACTGGAAATCCAGTTTTCCAGGCAGGGTGGAGACCAAATCGCCCGGAACTCCTTAAACCAGCTTTGCTGCTGAAGAAAACTTCAGTCTAATTGCACCCTCGGGGCAAAAAGTCCTAATTGTTCCACTGATTCACTTTCAACAGCAAACCACCACAAACAGTGACTGAGGCTTCCTGTTCCAAATCCAGAGCACGATTCCTTGACCTCACCTACACCAGCAAGCCTGAGGAATGGCATTTAGGAAGCCTGTTTCTGACGTTTCTCCTCAGCAGAGGAAGAAAACATCCACAGCCATCAGTGACACTGATGCTTAGTGCTTAGCACTGCTCAGTGCTTCAGCACATGGGGGATGAAGCAGAGAAAGGCATGAAAACCTGAGCAGAAAGGAAAGCTGATTTGGAACAAGATTATAGATAAATGCAGGAGTATTGCTGCTGGAATTCTACATGCCCCCAGAGGAAGAAAAAATGTACAGCAGAGCTGATTGCTATGGGAACCATATCTCACATGTTATAATATAACTTAAGCGACAGAACCAAGATACACTAAGTTAAATGCAAAGACAACTCCTCATTAAACTTTGTCTGGGAAGCAGAATGGGAAAATTTAATCTCTAACTTCCAATTAAAAAAAAAAAAAAAGAAAAAAAAAAAAAAAAAAAATAAAAAAAGAAAAGAAAAGCAGCTAACAGTACCTGCGTGGAGTTGCCATTTAGAGGCCTGGCACAAGCAGGCTTGAAAAGTGTGCCAGGTAATCACCACACAACTTTGTGAGAACCAAAATCTGCCCCAAACTGGACAAACACTGATGCTGAACAGGCTGAACCTTTGAAATAGGGGAGTTGGCAGATTCACTGCTGCTTCTTTCAAGACATCTCAGCATTAGCCAGTGGTTTCAGTGAGCCTGGCTGTCATTACAGCCAAGAATTAAATCTGCAGCTTGTCAGTCTCTGGAAAACAGATGAAAATGCTAAAGAAGGAAGAACTGCTTGGATTCAGAACTTCTGGGACTGAGGAATACAGATACAGCTAGAGAGTAGCAAAGTAAAGGAAACAAGTCATACAAAACAAAGACAGATATTAACCCTGGTTAAACCGCCTCAGAGGGAAAGCTAAGGAAATAACTTCCTGCCTCCTTCTCCCCAAGGCACGTGCATGGATGCAGAAGAAATAAGGAAAAATTACAGCAGACTAAAAGATAATATAATAAAGGGAGCAAAACAACCTATTGCTGTTGTGATCAACACATTTATAGGAGAAATCTGAAGACAAACTAATTTTTCACACTTTTCTTATTAGTTAGGAGTGGCAATGTATCTACACACTTTGCATTCTACAATCATGTACAGTCCCTGCCAATCCCTGCTTCTGACTTATCCTATCCTTGTTTGAAATTAAGTTGCGTTTCTACAAATAAAAACCAAACCCCTCCAGATGAATTAAAAATAGCATATCTCTCCCCTAAGAAAATAATTTGATATAAACATGAATATTTCTAAGGACCTGTGGTTTATGCTTTGATCATAACTGTTGGAATTAGGAGGGGGCAGATCAGAGATTAACACATCAGAAGCAGAACAAGATGTCCTAACTCTCTGATAGAGAACTAAGACTTGCCTACCTCTTTTGGTCTGGCATTCTGAATTTCAGATCAAAGGTTGAAGCAAGAAGTTGATTAGCTAATCTTAAAAACTCTCAGAAAAATAAAGTTTAACTATTTCAATACAGCAATCTCCTTAGCAGATTTAATCAGGAGCCTTCAAGAAGACAGAATATCCAAGAGCCCTATCTGGAAATGTTTAAGTATTTAAAATATTTGCATAGTTTAGAAATATTTTGGAGGTTTCATCTGCTGCAGGCTAGGAAAGGAGAACTTGTGTGATGTAGCAAGTCACCAGAACCAGCTGCTTCATAGGAACAACTGTTTTAGAGTATTATCTACAGCCATGGGTCACCTATGAAATGAGAGCTCTTGTTAAAAGCAGAAGAATTTAGAAGAGCAAGCAGATCACAATCAGTAAAAGCACAAGAACAAAAGCACAGCTGCTCCTCTTCCTCCTAAAAAGCCACAGGAGTTTGAGAGCAGGACTGGACTTCAGCAGGCTCTAAAAAGGCATGAATAAAATTCATGACAGCAGAATGCCAGGGAGGCAAAGAGCAGGTCAGCAGCTGCCTAGAAATAGCCACTGGATTTTGGTTTGGAGTAACCCTGGACTCAAAGGCTGGGGTGTCAAGTTCACACTGCTAAGCTCACAACCCTACAGAACTTCCATCATTAGAGAACAGGGTCTGCAATTTCTCCTGAAGGGAACAGAACAGCAGACACTTCACAAACCTGACACAGACATCTCCAGACCTGAAAGAAGCTGTCAGTAACTGGACACACCAGCAGCCCTTGTCTCTACCAGCTGCATCTCATCACAGCCACGTTTCTGCCATCAGCAGCTCCACACCTGCTCTGGGCCCAGTGCTGCCAGCTCAGAGGGCTCTGGGCAGTGGCTCCCACCAGCCTGGCTGGGCCCTGATGCACATCAGCTACTTCTTGCCTGCTGACAACTTTCAAATATAGAAATCTCCCATCAACAGAGTACTTGTGGAGACAAATAGTTCTGTTTCAGTGGCAATGTCAGTCAGGTAATTAAGGCATCTTTGAGTGTACCCTCTGGTTGTCAGAGGAGCAACACTGTTAGACAATAGCAGTGCATGGATTTAAAGTATTTTCCCTCAGAGACATTTCTAAAGCACTTGTATGTATGACCAGGTGAGGATTTTAACGAAACACTGCAGAAAATAAATTAAATTGCACTTACAACAATAAAAGAGGCTTGCATTACAGATTGGGCTGTCTTGTGAGCTGTTTATCAAATTAATAAGGTCAGTGTTTGCAGGCTGAAATTAAATCTAGTTTCAGCCTGAAATCACACCAGCATACACTGACAGGAAAGAGGCAATAAAATTCTGAACTTCACTAAGAATAAATTCTCAAATACAAAAGCCATGATCAAGATGCAGAATGGACATCAGAATGTATTTCATATGTACCTATTGAGATGTACAAATCTTTTTGAACAGCTAAACAAAATGAAAGTGTTAGGCTGTACCCTGTTTTGGGTCTGCTTTGGTGGAGGGCTTTTTGCCTGTTTGTTTTTTGTTTGTTTTGGGTTTTTTTTTCTTTACTTTTGTTTTCTGGTTTAAAAACCAGCCCAAAAGTTTTTCCTGTTGAGAAACCCAGATCATTATTTTTCTCACTGGATGACAGATGACCGTGAAATGAGCCACTTTATTACTGATAAGAACTAAGCTCAAAGGAATGAGAGGCAGTTTTAGAAGTGTCTCTTGTTACATAAATCACTCAGCTTAAGACCAACTGAAAATAGTCTCATTAAAAGTGAATGAAAAAGCTCTTTAGTCAGAAAGTTCCAATCACAAGTTTCTTCCCCCATCCTTAAGATTGTGCTGTAGAATTCACCTATGAAATTTAATAAGAATTTCCTGAAGCAGAGATATAAAAGAAGTATGAAGTAAATATATAAAAGAAAACAGCTGAAAAATACCTCACAAGGTATCCTCCTGCTTAGAAAGTGACAGGTAATTCTCAGGGTCTATTTACTTTAGCAATTCCTCCAGCCTTCAAATTATTCTTTTTAAGTGAGAAAATTTAACAGTGACTCAAATACTGGGGAGAGGGAAGAATTAGACTCTTACTGGTCTGTCTTCTACTGTATGACCCTACTCTTCAACATATGCAACAGAAAAAGAAGCAGGGAGATTTCCTAGTACTGCTTTCCTGCAAGTCCCTCACTAAATGCCAGAGCTGCACAAGGGTCAATTATCAGGCTGAAGAACATAAAAGCCCATTCAAAGGGAATATTAAATGAGAAGCAGGTCATCATTCACACCAGCAAGAGGCTGGTTCTGAAGCAATAATTATTTTTCCAGAAATTTTCCAGTGTAGTCTTTACATCTGTGGTGCCTTAATAACGATGGTCTGACTTTTCCCCAGCTTTACACAAAAAGAAAAAAAAAAAGAAAACCACCTCCACACAAAATTGAGAACAAACAGACAACATTTGGAGGTTCAAGGATGAGCCTCATCGTGACTCAATTCCGACACAAAACTGCTGTGAAGTGACAGAGGCAGCTGTGCATTTTCTTCAAAGAGGTTGTGCACTCTCCTGGAAAAGGCCAAACCCATTGCTGCTGCCTCTCCAACACCCCTGAAATGCCATTTCCTCATGTTGTGGAAACTTTCCCATAGATACACCTTTTATACACACAGCAACACTGCTTGCTCTAAGCTGGCAGAGTATTCTTTTCCACACACAGTCATCACATCTTTAATGACCTGCTACATGTCTCTCTAAGAAAACAGAGGGCATTGCTTAATGACATATGAGCACATGAGACATGAAAAACCCTTTAAGATAGGCTTAAGGCTGGAATGGAATTTGATTTCCCCTAAGAGAACTGCTAAAATTCTCTAAAGAAAACCTTCAAAGAGACATGTTTTATGGTCATTGTTGAGTTCTTGTGCAACATGCAAACAGGTTTAGCCAGATTTTTCCACATCATCTCCTGGCATTTTACAGTCCTCTAAATTAAGCCAAGAACAGAGAAGCCAGATTGGGTTTTTTTCAAAAGCAAAAAAAAAAAAGTTTGATTTTTTTAAATTTTTTTTTCCCCATTTTCAATTCCTGTTCACTGCAGAGCCAGGAAAATGATGAAGACAGGCCCAGGATTTAGAAACAGCCCTTTGTGTTAACATTCAGAACTTGATTCCATTTCTTGTCTCAACTGTAACATAAACCAGGATCCTGGAAAATATTATGACTACAAATAAAACATTACTGATATGAAATTTTCAAACTCACTCTCTCAAAAAAAGTCATTTCTCCAAAGTTTGAGAGAATAAATCCAGAAAAGGGAAGTTTCCCTGGCTTTGTTAACCAGGCAGTGACTTTCAAAAGCCAGTTAGGTGTCACTACTGATGGATGTAACATGAGAAGCTATTTCTGAGCTGAATGAGTTGCAATCGAATATTATTATTAATACAGAATGGCTGGAAAGATGCCTGGGGTGCTGGTGACAGTGGCTGAACATGAGCCAGAGTGTGGCCAGATGGGCAAGAAGGCCACTGGCACCTAGCCTGGGTCAGCAATAGTGTGACAGCAGGACCTGGGCAGGGATTGTCCCCTGTGCTCAGCACTGCTGAGCCCACGCCTCAAATCCTGGAGTCACTTTTGGGCCCCTCATGACAAGAAAGACATTGAGGGGCTGGAGCGAGTCCAGAGAAGGGACCAGAGCTGGGGAAGGGTCTGGAGCCCCAGGAGAGGCTGAGGGAGCTGGGAAGGGGCTCAGACTGGAGAAATGGGGGATCAGGGCAGCCCTTCTCACTCTGCACAACTCCCTGACAGGAGGATGCAGCCAGGTGGGGGGTCGAGCTCTGCTCCCAGGGAACAAGCAGTAGGACAAGAGGAAGCTGCCTCAAATTGCACCAAGGCAGGTTTGGACTGGATATTAGGCAACACTTCTTCATGGAAAGAGTTGTTCAGCACTGGAACAGGCTGCCTGGGGAGATGGTGGAGTCATCTTCCCCACTGGTGTTTAAAAGACATGTGGATGTGACACTTGGGGACAGGGTTTTAGTGGTGAACTTGGCAATACCAGGGTAATGGTTGGACTTTGTGATTTCAGAGGTCTTTTCCAACCTAAACAACTCCACAATTCTATGAAATGTCTTAATTCACATGTGGGAACCTTAAGAGTTAAACAAGGGAGAGAGGAAGAAGGGAGAAAAGGTTTTATTCTGCCTTTAGGGTAAAGAAATTGGACCACTCACCTCCACTAAGTAACTTCATCACCAGCCAAAGCTCATCTTTCACCACAAACGATGTGTAGTAAGATACAATGTTGGGGTGATGGCACTGACTCATGGCTTGAATTTCTTTCTGTAGAGAAAAATAAAACATTAGCAGTTGGACACAGTGCTTATTACTCATTTGGCACTGAGGTTATCTTCCTCAAGACACAAAGACAGTGCAAAGAAAAAGGATACCTAGAAAGTAAATGTAGAAAATCCTCTAATACTCTAAACACTCAGGCTGCATCATACTAGAGCCAAAAGGTATTTTAAGGTATTCTTCCTGTCTGTCTAGAGGAAGTAAAAGTTAACCAAAATATCTGTGGTAGAGCCATCAAAGTGGTGGCAATCAAAATACCTGCACTCAGCTACAACAGAATATTCCCAGAAATTCACTCTGCTTTGTGACCTAGGAAGTTTGTGCTGACATAGTTAAATACTATGCAACAGATGCTTAATCTGTTGAAGACTATCATTTGGATGAGAAAAGGAAATATTGGTCACTGGGGAAAAAAGGCCTCTTATTCCTAATGTTTCTTCCCAGCAGGAAAGCAGATGGCTTAACTCAATTAGGTTGAAGGCACGAAGGACAGCTGCATCCTTTGTCACACTGGAAGAAGAGAGAAACCACTTTGAGATTAGAAAGTCAGTAGCTACTACCAGTTGAGGACAATATGAAATATGTTGAAATATTAAATTGTTCTGAATTTTGACTGTGTTTAGTCTTAGTTTTGGTTATGGGTTCAGGGTGGAGGTTTTCCAGTTATGGAGGGAACAACACCATAGAAAACATTGACTGATTTCATTATGCAAGCACAAATCACCAGTTTGGACAGAGACTCACAGTTTCTTGGCTGTCCATACACAAAGCCATCCCCTGAGCCAAGCCTGGCACCCTGCACTGCACCCAGCTGAGCCTTTGTGCTTCAGCCAAATCCCCCAACCTGACAAATTGTACCCACCCCCAGACAATCACCCCCTCATCCCATGAACTTCTGCTCCCAACTACAGCATTCCTTCCCAGGACACAAGGACAGCAAGCGCCCTTCACTCCCTCATCCTTCCCTCCCTCCAAGCACAAGACTTCCCTGGCACTGAAGTACACAAAAGAGTTCTGAGAAGAATTCACTCCCGCCCAGGGCACCCCACAAATGCAGCACATTTTCCTCCTGCTCCTGTACATAGCTCTGCTTGTGACTGAGTTCTGAGTAAAGGCACTGCTTCCCCTTGGCAAGGCCTGAGCTGGCAATCACAGCTCCAAAGGAACAGGCTCATGTTGATTTATCCACTTAGCACTGCTTTTCAGGGAGAAGGTGCATTTGAGGAATCCAAGGCAATTGGTTCCTCTTTCTGCTTCCCCAGGAGAGGCACCAACTTTCCAGGAAACTTAACAAGCAGATTAAAGAAGAATCCTTCTAAACAGGAAAGGATATTTGAAGAGTGGGGAATAAGCTATTCATCTCCATGTTGAATACTCTGACTAAAAAATACTCTGAAAATAAATAGAGCCTAAAACAATATATTTTGCTTACTCTGACAGCTCCAGCTCCCTTCCTTGCAAACTTTCACTTGTGTCAAATCATTTTTCACAAAGGAAATAAATCAGCAACTTTGGAGTTTTCTGTAGTTCTCTGTAGTTCTCTCTCTGACACTTAAAATATACTAGACAAGATAAAGTGGCACCAGAGGAAACCAAGGTGGAAAGCAGCAAGCTGGACTGGTAATCCATCCCATCAGCCAGACCTGCCCCAAATCCACCACTCTCAGGAAGTATCTAGAGGAGCTGGCTTCATATTTTCTCAGCTAGACTGCTCAAAATATTTGGAAGCAGTTCCCTGTGAGATTGAGAGCAATATGAAAAATGTATACAAAAACTGCATATTTAATATATATTTGTGTATGCTACTGGAGAAGGTAATGAGACAAAGTCTGAACTAAGTTTACTTAAGATACTAAAGCTAGGTGAGATTTTTGCCATTTAAGCAGCCCCATACTACAGAATTTTTCAGTCATTTGGTGACACTTAGTTACCATTTTATTATTAGTTTTGAAGAACTTGCTCTCTCATTCACTACCACAGTCTGCTCCCTGGGCTGGGAAACACAGCTAAAAAAAAAAACCAAATAGCTCAAGTCTGTCATGTGCACCAAAGCATAAAGAGGGAAAATAAATAATCACAAACCTGATCTGTGCAATTAAACACCTCTGACAGCCAGTGGATGTATAATACAGGCAGATTAATCCATTTCTCACACAGTGTAGCACAGCTCTGAATAATTAATTGCATCACAGCCCATGATTTTCAGTGTTTTTACATTATTACCAATCAGAAGGAGCAGCAGGCAGGCAGACTTTCCCTCCAACCCACACCCCCCCATTTAATTTTCAGCAGTTTTCTAGGCTAATCTCACACTGGCTACATCAAAGCTTGGTTCCTGTTCTCCCCCAAAGAGGGTACCAACATCCTGAAAGCTCAACCCATACAATTGTTTTAAGTGATAGTGGCAAATCACAGGGGCTTTGTGGTTAAAATGCTTCCTGGCATAACTGAAACCAAGCCAATTCTGTCATACAGCCACAGTCTCCTCCAGCAGTACAAATGCAGGGGCTGAAGGGCAGTAGCTAGAGCAGGAATCTCACTCAAGGATCACTGGGCAGCTCTGCTCAAAAGCATATTTAAGAGTAGGAAGGGATAAAATGCAACAACAGCCATCTTGTGTGTAGTAAGCTCAGCTTTAATACTATTCCCAAAGCTTTTGGGAGAGCTTGCTACCCTTCAAACAGTCACAGCAGGTCAAGGCTTTCTTTCCCCACCTCCCTAATAAGACTGCTATCCCCAGATAAGAGTTACAACTGTGCATCCTTTATTTCCCCCAGCATCAAAATTATACTGGAAGACTGCTAATAAAAATCTCAGTGATTTCCTCACCTCTGTAATAATTAATTGGGCTGCTCTATACAAGTGTTAAGGTGGAAAGGCTGCTCTATTCCCTCTCTGCCAACAGCCATGGATGGGTCACTTGATCCAGACCCACAGATGCAGTAGGTGATAAGCAGCTCTTGCACCCCTCACACTCCCTGGCTTCAGTGATGAGAGAATGCCTTCCTGCCAATTCCCATAAACTGCTCTGCTTTCTGCTCAGCTACAGAGAATGAATTCCCAACAACAACATGTCTAGACACAGGCAATGGTTTGGAAATGGTTACATGCTCACCCTGGGCAAGATATTTTTAATATCTGTATTGTCAAATACCTAAAGCAAATAGACTGGGATTAGCTCTAAATGCCTCCATGGCTTCCATTAAGGGCTCTGACAAATCTTCTCAGAACTTCTACAGGCAATAAAAGAAACATTTCAAGGCTTGCAAAACAGTAATAAAACTGCAGTGAAGTATAATCTAGAATCATAAGCAACTACTAGTCTCCTGTAAGTCAGACATACTTCTGGAGATCAGCTCCTTTGGATGAGGGTTTATTTGCTCAGTGATACACAATTGAAGTTGGAATTAATAGGAGCAGGTAAGGCTGTGTTTTAGCTACCAGCTCAAGTTTCTTAATGGTATTTTCTTTTCACATCACCACCTTTTACTCTGCATTTATCTGCCCCTGAGGCTTGCTTCAAAGGCACTTGCTCTCAAACACCAGGATAAAAATTGTGCTTTATTTAGTTTTACTTCCTACATACTGACAAACTCAAGAGATATAGCACAGCAGCAGAGTGCTTTCACGTGGCTACCTGCAGCTTCAGAGCAGTCCAGAGACTCAAGGTGGCTGCCCTGTTTGAAGGGAATCACAACCATAAGAGAAGTGGGGAGGGAAAGCATGGCTGGGGCAGAAATCAAAGCAGGTCAGATGTGATCACCCCTTGAAAACACCAATGCTTCAACTGTGGCTGTCAAAGATCTTATACCATGAGATTTCAGCTGAGAGATAAGGCATTAAAGCTGCTCTTCATCCTTTTAAAGCAGGATTTAAAGCTCCAGTCCCACAGGCAGCCATCATCATTCTCATTCTGCTACAAGTGAAATTTTAACAGTTTAGCTAAAAGGTTGTAAAATTGAGAATAATAATTAAGTTGCCTTTTGAGGCAGCAACATTACCAAAAACAAAAAAGAAATCTAAACTTGTTCTTCTACCAAAATTAACTCAAAAGATATTTTAACAAGGTGGGGGAAAAGCACAAAAATCATAGATTCTGATTCAATTCTCACTCCCTGGATCACCCAGTTCAACTCCTTGCCTCAAGTGGCTATAGGAGCTAAACTGGCATGAGTAAAGAGGGGTTAGATTAGCCCTAGAACAACAGTGGAAAAGAAACTATTCTGAAAGGGATAAGTTCATCCATTAAGTAATCTTCAAGGATGGGAACAAAACAGTCCCATGGCAAGTCATTCAGCAGTTGCTCATTTTAATGGCTAGTCTTCAGTCTCATTCAGTGGTCATTCTCTCTTTAAATGTCTTCAGCATCAGTGAAAATATACTGAAGGAACAACTGTAGTGGGGTAGCAATTACTACATGGCCATTTTTTATTGGTTCCAGCCAAAAAGCAAACATGAGTGACTGCCTCCTCTCACAGCTACAAGCAAGCCAGCTTTACCCACATCCCTGACTAACCCATCACTGACCCTTACAGCTGCTCAGATCAACACCCAGTGCTTGCAGCTCAGCAATGCTGTCAGTGTGACTGGTGCCCACAGACAGCTGCAAGCCCTCTGAAGTCCTTTACATGCACTATCTCATCCAATCCAAGTGAAGGAAGACATCCAATGTTCAGGATTTCACCCACCATTAATTCTGATGTTCATAGTGAACTTGACAAAAAACACCAAAACAAAACCTATACCAGGTAATTAAGACTTCTTTTGCTGCTGCTTTGATAAACAATACAGCCAAGATGTACCCAGCACAGGTTTAAATCTTAAACTGCAATCTCAACATAAAAGGAACATGTAACACAGCAAATCAAATGACCATGCAGAAACCACATATTTATTAGACTCCCTGGCACTGACACTTGGACTTTTCCCTGGAGCAAGCGTGAAGATCCTCAGGCCTGGAAATGGAGTTATAATGGCAATTCCCATCAGATGACAGGCATGGATGAAACATCTGTACTACTTCCACAGCAATCTGCTGCTTTGTTCCCAACAACTTCACAGTCTGGTTAATCCACTTGTAGGAAGTGCTCCATCAGATCAAAAGGCAGTTCAATATCCTGTCCAAGCCTTCAAAAGAAGGTGTAAAAACTCTATAAAAAGCAGTTACACAATTATCTGCCCAGAGGGTAGACTTCTGACTAAGCCTGAGCAGTTAACAGTTGGCTTATGCTTTAAACCAGGGGAGCTCATAATCCTTTTTTTAAATCCTATCTAATTTAACCTTCTCAACTATAGGTTGATTTATTTAATCTCACGCAATGTTTGATCTCCATGTTATTGGCAGCAAGTTCCCTGGGTTATTTCCATGAAATTCTAAAGGACATTTCTGTTTAACTGCAGTTCAGCTTGTTCCCTCAGCCTCCTTAACTGCCCTCTGGCCACAGCACTGAAAGAATAGTACCTTTACTTCTTGTGTGCAACCTGTCAGGCCCAGGGCAATCAGCCTCTGGACTAGAAAGATTTTGGAATCTTTCTAGGAACAGCAACACCACATCTCCCATGCTCTTTCCCAAGCCTGTCTCTTGTTGAATCATCCAGGGAATAAACAGGCACCATTTTCCCCAAGCTGGGAAAGCCCAATGTGAAATATCCCATAGCTTATGTTTCTCTCTGCTGTTCAACATTCCTGGTAACTGCTAAGCTGACAACCCACGTCATATGCTACTCATGAAGAAAAAAGTCTCCATCTGGATGAAAGAAAACTCAGCTTTAATTGCATGAAAATGAAGTAGAGCTTGTAGGACAGAGGGAGGATTTAAGGCCTTTTAGATCACTAATTCTTTAAAACAAGAAAACACTTATACAAGAAAAAAAAAGGCTGGAGGCATGGTTATTTTGAGGCAGATGTTACACCATCGTTTCAAGGATTGGCAACAGCAAAGCAACCAGCATCCCACAATGGAAAAGAGCAAAACACAGCTCTGAATGGTGTGCAGCTGTGAAATACAACACATGAGCAAGCAGACTGTTTGCAAACCCACACTGGTGTGGTTGTTAACTACCGTGGGTTGCAAGACAAATAAAAAGTGGAACTTCAGTAATAAATCAACAAGTCCAAGATCATTTGTAGGCAACACTATATTTATCACCTCTCTTTACACTCCACTCCCAGTCACACCCCTGAGCAAGAATTGTAAGTTGCATTGTACTTCTGTCAGCTGAATCCCACAGGCAGTCCAGGAAAGATCTGGGAGTATTCAAAGAGGTACAGGGAAATAGATAAAAACGAAGCATGAAAATAAATGCCTGACAAACATGACCTAATTCAGTAGCTGGGTTAGAAAGAACTCCATCTCTACACAGCATTGCTCCTGCTGTCTACATTCTTTACAGCAATTAGAACTTCAGCTGAAAAGCTGAATGCCCTTGACTTGCTTGCTCATGATTCAACAAAACTGGCCCTTCCTGCATTTTCCATACCCCACAGCAGCAATAAATAATGCACTGAATTTAACCTAAATGTCATACAGTATATGCAAAGTGTGCATTTATTCCTGACCACCCACACAGCTCAAATGTATATTGAGATAAAAGGATCAAGATCAATACCTTTAATGAGCCAAGTCATAGCACTTATTCACTCCAAACACAGCCTCTCCAAAGCAAGGATACGGTCCCAGATTTCCTGGCCTCTGGATACCTGTTAAGCTTAAAGGAAGCTCAAGGCCACTCATCCATCCAGCTGGTGACAGAGGCACTTACTCTGCATTTCCCACTGCAAATTAACCTTCCTCTTCTCCATCCCAAGCACTACAAGTGCAAATCACAAAGAAGCACAGACACTGAAAGAGCTGTACAAGAACCAAATCATCTTTTTAAGGATGGCAGGATGGTTTGCTGGTCCCCTACCCTCTCCCAAGCAATGTGAGACTGTTCTATCCTCTTGGCTATGCAGCTTCTGGGAATAAGAACTTCTCTTCAACAGAAAAGTCTATGGGTCTGAGGCACTGCAGAAAAATAATTATGAAATAATTCAAGTACAATTCTCCCTTTGCTATCACACTGTCCAATGAGTGGGCAGTGCTGTAACCCAAGAGCATTCTCCTGACCCCAGGCAGGAAAGCAGAGTTCACCATAAGCTGGCTGCTGTGCTCAAACATCCTCAGAGCAACACAAGGATAATGGAGCTCATGAAAGTCACAGCTGGTGATTTTAACTGCACTGGGGGAGAGAAGGAAGCAAGGTGAGGGTATAACATACAGCAGTGTGAACTCATCATATTTGTCTTTGCATTTGCTTCTGAAAACAACTAACCTACAAGCATCTACAGTTATCTTTTTTTTTTGTGGGGAAGGCACAATCCTGCAATACCAAGTAGTTGCTCAGAAAAGTGAATTAAACTAATTGGGAAAACTGCCATGTAGGGAGACTACAAGACCATAAAACTTGAGAATATTTACTTTAGGGTAGAAACAGATAGGGAGACAAGATAAAAACAAGAGAAGGTAAGAGCATGTGGAGCTGGGAAATCAGGAACTTCCATTCTTTTGGCTCTTGCACTGAGAAAAACACTTGTGGTCCAATAGACTGACAAATTCAGAACAAACCCAGGGAAAACATACAACATCTACCTCAGCCCCAGAAGCTGCTACAGCTCAGAACCATCTTTGTGCTCCTCTACCCCTCTATGACTTAAATTGAAGAATACTAACAGCTGCATGTTAAGCCCAGAGAAGGACCCACACCAGATCTGGTCACAAAATTGGAAGCTGTGGAGAGCTGGCAACAGCAATACATTGCAGGCCCACCCAAAACAGGAAGAATCATTGTGAGGAACAGGTCAGCCAGAGACTTAAAATGTGCAATTAGAAGTACTTATCTAAAATTACACATCAAGTCTCTGCAGTGTCTCTTTCTGAACCTAATGTTTTTAGCCAGAATTGGCAATTACTCAAAGAATCACAGTCTCAATTACTACATCCTGACAATGCAGTCAGGAGTACCAGAGAGGCAGGATAGTATGGGCAAGGCACACAAAAGGCTTGAAAAGGATCCCAAGGGTTGGTATAAGGACAAAAAGACAAACTGTGAGAAGAGATCTTGAACTCCTACACTAGCATGAGCTGTAAGAGGATTTGAACACAGGCCACCATGAGTCCTACATGCAGCCCTCCACAGGGACACTGACAGACTGCATGGGGCCTTCCCTCTTAACCGGGGCAGATCTGCAGATGGCCATAATGACAAAAATACCATTAGACACTAGATGGAAAGTGCAACTGTGGTGCAGGTGATTTGCTGAAGATTGTACAAATGTAGAGGTAGCAGGACTCCCAAATTCCATTTCTGCTCTACCTTCTAATTGCAAGCAGCAAAATAAGTGCCTGAGGTAAACTATAGAAGCTATCAAGATTCAAGGGTACAGAAAGACAAGGCAGGATTATGAAAATCCTAGAGATGCTCCAGAAGAAAAGATGGTACCAGGCTTTATCTCCATAATGCCAATATTGACTGTAGAAAGTTTTGCCCCAGAGAGCTCTCTCATTGTAGTGAAGACACCTCGGTGTTCACAGGAATGTCTGTGTCTGCCTGGCTTAAATTCAGGGTAAGGATTCCAGATGTGAAGAGAATGAGATAACCACTGCAGTGCAGAGGCACCAGCTCACACACACAGAGAAGAAAACCAAGCCCATCAACACAGGAGCCAGATGAGAAAAGAGAAATTCAGCTACTACTACCACAGCTACTGCAAAAATCTGTTTTTCATTGAGACAACCTCGAGTAAAGAGGCACAGAGCAGCAGAAAATTACAGCACAACAGCTCCAAAGGACTCAGTCTCCTGTCCTGAACTCAGAATTACAGGGATTTCCACATGGCAGCCTGCAATATGTCAGTGATCCCTTTAGCTGGCATCAGTACCAGAAAGAGATTAGGAACAACAGCTAATTCATTCAGTTTCTCTCTTTACAGGTGAAGGGAAAAAAATGTAAAGAACTGCAGGAAAAGAAAAGCAAGCAAAGCCATTCCCTTAAATTTTAAATATTCTGAAAGCACATAGCTCTGGATCCCCTTGAAATTTCAGAGCTCTTTTGGGTACAGCAGAGCTTCATACTTGCACATTAACTCAGTTCAAAACAAAGGGATTATACAAAGTGCTGAGCTCTAAACAGTCTCATGTTTTGCCACAATTGATCTTTTTAACATTTTAAGCACCATATCCCACAAACAGGACAACTGAGCTGCCTCTAATGAAGTCAGTCGAGTTCCCTCACCTTCACCCCACTTCAGGAAAAGTTTTAAGGCACTTGGCAAAAAGATATTTCAGAAATAACTGAAACAAGTCCCCAGACAATTGTGATTGCATACCAGGAGTTCATCCATGCTGGTCTGACACTTCTCAAGATTGATCCGTTTAATCGCCACCTTCTCCTTCTTGGGAGCGCAGAACGCTGCCTGGACCACCGCGGTGGCTCCGCTGCCTGGGGGGGAAAGAGAGAGTTACCAACACCTCAGGGACTCCAGCAGGAAGGGAGGGAGCCCAGACAACAAAATTCTGAGTGCCAGGTCACAAAGAGAGCAGAGCCAAGTAAAAACCCAGTAAAGCACTCTAGGCACTTCCCACCGTGCAGCTCCATGGGTTGGCTCAGCCACCACATCCGAGTGCATCCAGGGCAAGCTGAAGGAAAACGAGAGTCTTCACAATCCCTTCCAGGGATCATTACAGCTCTGCAGACCAGAAACCCTCTCCAGACTCCAGATTCCTCATAAAAGAGTGATTCTACTCATGTACTTTTAAAAGATATGTCACTGAGGTCACAGACTTTTAACCACATGTGTTTGCACCAAGTGTCAAAACAAGGCACTCTTTGCTACTGACACTAATGAGATTTTTTTCAAATATTTTTATGCATTAATTGCTGTTCTCATCTCTCCTCATTTTATGCAAAGACACAAGGTGGGTTTCATTCAAGCATGTTCAGCTCCAGCTCTCACACTGCCTCAGTTTCTGGGTTGAAAAACACAGCCCCAGAACATTTAAATTCCAATAGGGAAAGGATACCACATTTTAACATAGTCCTTCAAACTGCTACAAGCAGGGAGTTCTGGATTTACAGTACTCAGCAACATCACATCCTTTGACATGAAAGGGAATTAGCAATAGTGAGACTTAAAATCTACTTGATGTTAAGTCCATTTTTGTTGGCCTCCAGAAGCTTTTACAACATTCATGTCCCATCAATAGGACACCTTGTTGCTTTACTTTTTACCTTCATCATGGTTCCCCACAATCACACACTTCACTGGAATGGAGTAAACAGACATGAATAAAAAAGGGGATAGGATACGTGGAAAAGAGCTCAAAGGTTCCTATTATAAATACCTAAAAATGCTAATAAAAATAAAGAGAAATGAAAATTACTCTGCATTTTGGTGTAACATCTATTTTAGCAGATTCTCCTATTATTAACACTATATAAACAACTTCCAGATTCTGCAATTCAAATAAAGGACATTTTTGCAAGCTTTGTGATTTTTTGCTAGTACATTCACAAACTGGGGGCAAAAATTTTGATTTTCAAACAAAGGCTACTGAAGCTCCCTACAACCACCATCAAAAGCCTTCTCACACAAAGTTACACCAACTCAAAATTCCAGGTGAGTGAAAGAGCTTGAAACCAGCCCCAAAAGACAGAGGAAAACTGCTCCATTCTGAGTCACTGAAATAAATTGAAAAACCCTGAACTGTGGGACTCTGCTCCTCTAATCTTCAACCAGTACCTGCTAGAGTGGAGCTACAGGACTTTGACTTCACTTTATATGGCATGGCCAGTGCACCCTGGACATCAGCATCAGCTTGTCAGGACTCACTGTACTCAGGAGCTTGCATTTTAATGGCAGAAGTGTGCAAAACAGAAAATGCTAAGGTTGCTAATTTCCCAAAGCAAATGGGTTTTTAAGTTCAAGACTGAGGCCATTTATTACTTGCACACATATTGTTTTTCAGAGACTACTCATAGCACAAGGTAAAACAAAGTTATTAGGAAAAGGACAGTAATAACAGCAAGAATATTTACAAGGGGCTTTGAGAACAAACTTTGAGTGCTGTAAGTAGGTTCTTGAGCAAATGACAGATGATGGAGAGGTCTATGCAGATATTTAACACAAAGTGCTCAGAAAGAATAAGGGGGGGAGGTTTTGACAGCAGACTTTGGTTAGACTGCCAAGAGCAGGGCTGAAATATTCAACATTAAGCACAGGACAAACATCCCAAAAGCAAACCTCCACAGCCACTCCCTGTAGTCACTCTGGTCAGGAGTCCAGTATGAAAGCAGCAGCCCCAGCACAAATGAATTTCCACTCACTGGGAATCCTGGGTGGCACTGACCTTCTCCTTTCCTCCCAGTACCTGCTTCTCTTGTTTTGTTTCTGCTGCTTCTTTGGTGGGGGGAAAAAAAACATAAAGATACAAAGGCTCAAGACAAAGAGAGCAGCACATGTAGAAGTGGTGACAAGAGGCAGAAGTGAGTTTGCACCTCCTAGCACTGCTTGTCTCCCTACAGCAACAGCCTTTTGGAAGTCAGAACAAAAAACAAACACTTTATCAGTTCTTTGGAAAGAGTTCGATCCCAGCAGAAATGCTGCTGCTGACACATTCAAAGCACCAGTATTATGATTTCTTTCTTTGGATGTCTTGGTGCATAGTAATGGAGGCTGAAAAAACAAGCCAGATGCTGGAAGAATATATGACTATGCACCTCAGAGGATTGCCTTGTCACACAACCCTTTTCATTCCCCACTTGGTTTCTCAGTGTGTATTTTTACCTCTAAAGCTGCCTGTCCTCATCAGCACAGGTATCTGTGTTCAAAGACTTTCTGGGTATCTCAGACACCCAGTGTCAGCGTACTCCTGTTCCCCCCCACAGCATGACATTCCAGGATTTCTGTGTAAGCACAACTGGCAGAGGTGCTTCTAACAATCCAGATGCAACATCATTACTGTGAACCAAATCCTGCACAAGATGAAGTCCAGGGCTTTAAAGAAGTCACCACACAAAGAATAGCTTTGTGTTTTATTCTTTTAGGATGTGACTACCAGAAACAATAGATGCAGCCTAATTAAAAGCAGGACCACTCATGCCACAGCTCCTTTCCAGTCCTCCAGTCTGAAGGATCAATGCTCACTAGGGCTTCAGGGCAAAAACTGCTTTTCACTAAGTGCTGGACAATGCCCCAGCCTACAGGGACTCGATCTGTTATGAGTGTATGGCATTATTTGAACAGTAATGAAATCCCAAACTAAATCCTTCTGGGCACATGGCAGGGAATCATCTGAACTCGAGACTCCTCCCATTTAATTCCCTGCTGCTCCTACTTTTCTGGCAGCTCTCTTTAGTTCGATCACCACCTGCTCTCCCCACTCCCCCCTCTCCTGCTAATTCGTCATTTCTTTCAGCTCCTCTGTAGCACTAATTACAGAGAAACAATGAAATCTCAAAAGCGTATCAAGCGAGGATTAAGCCAAGCTGCAGCACGATGTGCCACAAGCAAGCTGCTCTTTGGAGGCAGCAGCCGCGTGCCGTGCTGCTGGGAGCAAACAAAGACTGCTTTCCATGCTTCTTCGGAGAGTTCAGGAAACATGGCAACACGGGCACTTCAGGCTCTGCAGCCACACGGTTTGTTTATTAAATGCCAGGGTGCAAAGAGAAAGAAAGGAGAGAAGCTGCAGCGAGGATGCTGAAGACATTGCTAAGTGAAAACAAGGGAGAGATGACACCAACAGAGAGAAAGTTCATCGAGGAAGTTTTGTAAAGTCTAGGAGCAGGTAACAAATATGTGGGCAACAGCAGGGAGAGAAGAGATTTCCTGGGCTGCTATGAACAACCTCCAATGAGGAAAAACCCCAAGGGCAGTTTGTGCCAGGGTGCACAACTTGGACAAACCAACTCTCCCAGTAGTCACATATCTGCTGTGATCAGAGCCAACTGCAGTCCCAACCACGTGGGCAGCACAGGGTTAATGTTCCTGTGCTGGGTTCCTGCTCACTCCCCACCTCAAGACACTCTGATCAAGGTCAGTGCTGAGGCTCTTCCCTCTGCCTCTCTCAAGATCAGCTTTCGGAGAAAATTTGCTCCCTGGTTAATCTCCTCCAACAGAACGGCTTAGCAAAACAATGAAAACCAGGCACAGCCAAATGCTTGCTGCTTTATTCCTGAAAAGCAGATCATTTTGTTGAAGGATGATAGGGAGGAAAGAGACCCCAAGTTGGTATTAGGATCTGCTTAATACCCCCTGCTCTTGCCTCTGTAGGCTCTCAGATATAGTTCTAACCCTTAGGATAGCAGCTGCAAAATTCCTGCATAAGAGGGTCACGACCTACTTTAGAAAACACCGCCTTAAGAGGAAAACATACCCTTTCCAACCCCTGCTTCTTTCATGTTTCTACTATTAAATGGCTCTTCCTGAAATAAAACCAACCTCTGAAAGGATTAAAATAACCCAAATAAAAGTCTCCAAGCACTCAGTTACTGAGGCCTGATTTTCCAGGTTATCTCCCTTGGATCCATGGTCCCTGTACCTTCAGCACCCACAGCTCCAGCCTGAACTCCTTAAGTTGAGACAAAGTCCCTATCAAAGCCCAGCAACAGCTTTCAAAGGAGGTTGGATATCATCTCTTCTACAGTTCCACAATTTACATGAAGCTTCCATTTTTGAAAATAAAGACAAATCCTCCGAGGTCACAGCTGAAGCTAATGGAAACCAATTACTTCAAGGGTAATTAGAGGAGTGGAAAGGCAGGGGACTGACTGGAGGACACTGCATGTTCCCACACACTTTGTCACCAATTTAACTGAATCTCTGCAGCCACATAAGGACATTGCAGCTCTCCCAGTAAGACTGGGATGAATTGTACCAATGCCTCTTCCCAGTCAAATGCAAGTCAGAGATCCTCTTGGCAGAGAGATCTGCTTGAGCAATGGAACAGTCATGCCAAACAGTCACAAGACAAGCATCAAATCCTGGCTCCAGGATAGTGTTCTCCAACCACCTGCAAGAGCAATTTGAAGTAGTTACATGGAAGAAGGACTCAAAAAACAGTGTTGCCCAACCTCTACATTTACTTCAGGCACCCACAGAGATGTGAAAGTTTCCTTCACCGTAACTCAGTTGCTCACAAAGCTGTTACAATCTACAGGGGACCTGTTCCATAAGAGTCTTAGAGCATCAGTCCCTATCCTACTGCAGCACCAAATCCCCTCTACAGAGGAAATATTCTTTCCCAGGGTCAAATGAACATGATGAACTTAGGTTTGAAGGAACCTCTAGACCACCCTCCTGCTGAAAGCAGGATCAAATCCCAGCTCAGATCAGGTTCCTCAGCATCAAATTCAGCCTAGTCTGGATTTTCCTTAACAAGAGATTTCTGCAATATTTTTGTCTGTGTTTGACCACCCACATAGTAAATGTTTTTCCCCCTTTGCTAAATAATCAGATCTCCCAGTTTCACTCTTTCCTCCATGCACCTCTGTAGAACTCAGCTTCATCTCCTCTAGAACTTCCCACTAGATAGCTGAGGACAGCAACAACTCTAAGGCTGGGAAATCCATACCTACCCCCTAAGTCACATTCCCAAGTCTTCAGCATGGGGCAATGCCCAGCCAAACACCTCTGCACAACCCTGCCCAGTGCTTCCCCCCTTCCCTGCACACACATGACCTCTCTATTTTTAAGCAAGATCTGGAATCCATCCTCCACTATCTGGAGTGCGGTGCCAGAAAGCCGCTCGTGACGCAGGCTCTGTTTATAATTGTGCCCACGGGTTTTCCTCTTATGAACAATGCACACAAAACACTTCCCTGCAAGGCTGCTCTGGAGCAAGCAATGATTTTCAGGTTCCAGGTACCCCAAAGCCCAGGAGACCTACAATGCTTCACAGCCCAGGCTCAGCAGGCTCACTCCATCTCTGGATGCTTCAACTCTTTGACAGCCTCATGCCAAAGAGCTGTGGGAGCCCTGCTCTAATTACTCATTCCAAGGACAATACAGCAATAAAACAAGAAGCTACAAGACTGGGAATAGAACTTCTTATGTGTTCTTACAGAGCAAACAGATCTAATTAAATCAGAAATTAAATACTGGATTGCAAATTCCGACCTATCTTCCATTGTTTGGTCCATTTCCTATGGAGGTGAAGCAATGCCTCTATTTCCTGCACCTCATTTGAAGCTTCTGGGGAGAAGAGTCCTCTTGCAAAGAATGGACTGCTTCTAAAAACAAGCTACAGAGAGAGGAAAAAAAAAAAAAAAAAAAAAAAAAAAAAAGCCTACTCTCAAATTTCCAGCCAACTCAGCATGGGGTGGGAATACTCTTTTCCCCAAGAAGGATTTGGTAACAAGAGTCCACTGGATGTCAAAGTTTTGCTGGCACAATCCCCACGAATCAGGAACAGTAAAGTAATGCAATGTTAATGGTACTTGAATATGTTTTTCAAGCCATCTCCTCACTACATGTGACATTCTTACTACAAAATGGAAGATGCAATCTACAAAAACAGCTACAAATAGTGTGAATAAAATCAAAGGAAATTCATAACAGGACTCAATCATACTCCTAGTATTGCCACAGAGGGGGCAAAAAGTCTGCTTATCTGTGGAGAAGAAAAAGCTTTCACAGCAAAGTATCATCTACTCAGCATGGGACTGCAGGAAGAGTGTTAACAATTCTAGAAGTGGAGTTACAGCCCCAAATCAACAGGAAGATCATTTGGGTGCTTCTAGCACTGCTCAGAGTGAGCTCAAACAGCAAGCTGACTCTGAGTACTGCTCTTAGAGACACTGGGAGCAGCAGCAAAACCAGTAAGAGAATTCAACTGGGCTTGCTCTGCGCTGGGTTGGGAAGCCTGTGGTAAACTGAAGCAGCAGCAGAGCAATAATCCATGGCCACAACACAAAAGAGGTACAAAAGCACAGGAATGAGCACAGCTCTCCTCCCACAGCAACACTGAAGTGCAGACGTGCACCTACCTCCAGGAAGCTCCCAGAGCTGCACCAAACACAGCCACACTCACTTTCCAAGTTCAATCCCAATACAAATTTACTGCCTATTGAGGAAGAACCTTTACATTTCTTTACAAGCTGAACGATGGCATATCCACAGCACAAGCACCTATTTAAAACTCTGGTAGATGTAATAAGAGGCCGGGTTTAACTTGGTACACCTTCTCTCAACTCAACAGCAGAGACAGAAAGATACTGTGTAGAAAAGCAGGAGAGAAACACTTGCTAATACAGTACAGGGAAGAAATAAATCAGAGAAGCATAAGCAAAGGCAGAAAGTGAAAGCAGATTTAACTGGAAAGTTGTGAGGGAGCCAGATTTAAAGCCTATATTGGGGGTGGAGGAAAACCAGCAATCCCCACGGACTACAGCATAAGTACACACAACGTGCGTGCAACAGTCCTGCAGGAGTGTAACAGCTGAACTCTCTCATTTACAAGACAGAGGCTACCCTTGTATTTCTGATGAAAAGGCTTTAGGAACAACAGCTCAACCCTGGTTTAAAGAAATAATTTTAAAACTTTGCATTTCTGTGTGGTCAATGTCATAATATCACTCCACCCTTCAGTCCAGCCTAACTCACATCACTGCAGGCAGCAGGCTCATTCCAAGTTCAGGTTCACCTTGAGCTCAGCCCAGTGCTGGGAACATTCAGCTGGGTTCAAGCCAAAGGTGGCTGCAGGTACAGTAAGACACAGGGCATGGGCAAGGATGGGGAGGTAACAAGGTAGAGAATTAAGACTTAAATAAAAGTGACTTCCATTCCACACCAGCACATCTGATGACTAGAAAAAAAGTCTAGACCTTTGACTAAAGTATTGGAAGGAGGAATAGGAAAAAGCAGTTTTAAGTCATCAACTCCTATTTGTTTCATTTAAATTGCAGGTGTATCACTTTGCAATGCTCTCTGATCATTTATGCCAGTACAGAGCTCAAGTAGTTTGAGATTCTGAGCAAGTTGTGAGGCCAAATATTTCAAATAGTACTCCAAATACAAGGGATTTGTGTTATTAAGACATCATTATGTGTCCTTCTCAAAGCCTGAGAGTCTTTGCTCTATTTATGTCAGCACCTGCAGTGTCCAACAGACAACTGATATTCCAGCATTAATCAAGCACGCTCAAAGAATTTCAGAAAATAAGAAGCATATTCTGAAAGTCTGCTGTCCAATTAGAAATAGAGCCAAAACATTTGAACAGCAAATAAACTTGCTGACAGTGAGTTATTCAACATCTTGACAAGAGCTCTCAAAGTTGAGAATACCACTAAAAACCACACATCGTGTCCAGAGCTCAGAGGTTTCTGCCCATGTAAGACAATGTATTTCTCAAGATTCCTAGTGCTCCGTGCACAGTGGAAAACAATAAGCTAGAAAAGATCACACAATGCTGCCAGCACTTGCTTAAACACACTTCCCCTTCAGTGGTCCACCAATACAGAAACACTCAATGCTGCAGACTTATCATCCAAGTCTTTAATTCGCTTCTCAGATTCAGAAGAAGGAATATAAATCCAAATCCAATCACATGTAAGAAGTTCAATATTTTCAGAGTCATTAGCAACTGATGGGCAATACCCCAAGCTAGGTACATCCCCCACGGCCCCACTGAACTCTAAACTATAAATAAATAGATAAATGGCATTGATTTCTAAGCTGGAAAGATGTTAGCTACAGTAATCTAAACAACACAATGCCAAGGTTGCTGCAGAGAGGGAGTCTTAAGGAAATTTTCACCCCACCTCACATTGCATTGTTCCCGCAAAAATGTTTCAATATCTCTTAGGCCCTGAACATAGAAAAGTGTCATCTGTTTTCCACCTTCGGCAAACGTTCAGGTTGAGAACCCTCACAGACTAAGCAGGGAAGTGACAGGCTTGGAGAAAAAATGGTCAGCCTGTCAATATAAAACAGGCAGGACTGGAACAGAGGGCGAGGAATAGTGCTGGCCATGCAGAGCATGTCAGCAAGATGTGACAAAGTTGTCACCAGGTCACTTTGCTGCTTCATTTCATCTGCAGTCACCAGCCCACACCCATGAGCAAGGCAAAATTTCCACTGCCTCCCCCTGACACAGAGCTGCAGCCCCCCAGCAGCAGACCCCACACCAGAGCAAGAGGTGCAAGGAAAAAAAAGACCAGAGGAAAATCCACTGGCCACAGAAGGTATCAGAAGAGAGAGGGATTACCAGGGAGGAGTATCAGCCCATCTGACATTTCTCCAAAATTTCCACTGCAAACACCAAAGCACGGAAGAGAGGGTGGCAGAGGGTGCTGCCCTTGGCTGTATGCCTGACCTCCCACAGCCCTCACAACATCCCAAATCAGCCCAGACTAGCAGACATTCCCATCATGCCTTTAACAAAACACCCTCCAGCTGTCCAAGGTACCCAGGTGATTTGGAGAACACCTCTGAGACCATTTTCCCCACAGCAGTAACTACAGTAAGCTCCAAGGGCCAGTTACACAAGTCCTGCGTGACCTGCCACATTTACTTAAGATGCTATTAGCACGCCTAAATTAGATTTTTAGTTTGAAACCAATTATATTTATTTGATTTGGTGCCAACATCTCTGGCTAATTTAAAGGGCACTGCAGCTATGCAGTGTTAATTCTACACGATGGAAAGCAGGCTCAAACATCTCATTTCCAAACACAGCAACTTTAGTGGAGAAGGTTCATCCTTCCCTTTTAATCACTGTCAGTTGCCTTTACGGTATATGCAGCAATGTAAATATCATGCTGGCTGTCATCAGGTATTACCAAGACTCAAAATACAGTACTGGTACAGTAGCCAAGCCAGTGTTGTCCTTTCTTTCCTCCCAATCTTTATCTCTGAACTCTGTCTCAAATGTAATTGTCAGCTGTAGAGGATATTTTATTTGGCCGAGTTTCCACTCAACAGAACAATCTGTCTGCTTACAGTGCAGATGTTTGATAGTACCATGGTTATTTTAGGTAAATAAGCTTTTAAGTATCAGATATATTCTCTCTCAAAGACTATTATCCTTTCTTTTCAGCAAATATCTTGATCTAGTAAATATTTTCTGCATCTATTAGTCTGTTCAGCACATAAGATTAGCCCACTAGTTAAAAATTACATTCTTTAACCAAGAGTAAAGAGAACCATCCTGAGCCTTAGTATCTGGACAAATAACTGAGCTGATGTTGCCAATTCATCAAGCCTCTCAGCTGTTCAAATAAGATTTGCATTGGTGAGTCGTTCAACAGGAAAACTGTTCACACTCAAGATGCTTTTTTCAATAAAGTACAGTTTGCTGCAAGTCAATACCAAGGTATTGGCACTTATGTATTTATTAGCTGTTAATACCAAGCTATTTATTAGACAGCAATTGACATCCTCAATGACTATTTTTACTTTAGTGAAAGGAATGGAACTTATGGCTTCACCTTTCAACTTGCTTGCTGCTCCTGGTGGGGGGACCCTATTACCCTCTACAACTCCCTGAAAGGAGGCTGCAGCAAGCTGGGAGTCAGTCTTCTCCCAGGTTGCACCATGAGAGGTTTATATCAGATATCAGGGAAACCACCTTCACTTGAGAGGGCAGTCAGGCCTTGGAACAGGCTGCACAGGAAAATAGTGGAATCACCACACCTGGAAGTGTTCAAAAACCACTGGATGTGGCAGCTGGGGACAGGGTTTAGTGGTGAACATAGTGGTGCAGGGTACTTGACCAGACTTGATGATCTTAAAGGTCTTCTCCAATCTTAATGATCCCATGACTCTACAATTTTATAACTACCTCCCATGGTAAGAGACAGAAAGGTTCAAAGGAAGTAAAGACATAACACATCAAGTTTCCAAAGACTTCCATTTCCATTGGTAGATCTTTAGGCATCACAAACTGGAGACATTTGTATCAACACCTTTAAGGCTTGGAGTTCATCTTTTCCTGCACCTTCACAGGGAACTGGCCTTGCAGATACAGCCTGAACATAAAGCAAGTAGTGTAAGAAACCACTAAGCCTCAGCCACGTGCTGAGAGACAAGGCATTGCTACTTTCCACTGTTGTAGGGAATCCATTAAGCAGCTGTTTCATCCAGCAATGACAGGGTCACAGGGAGATTTCAGTGTTTAATAGAACGTGTGTCAGTAATTCCCCCATGTGCCATTTCCAGCACAAGCATTCATTAATTCAGTATGGGGATTATACAATTTGGCATCAGTCAGAGCAGGGGACTGAGCTCCATGACCCTGGGAGTCCTCACTAGCTCTGTGTCTCAGCAAAATAAGTGACAGGAGCTTTCCTGTTTTGTTCTGAAAATTGACACCATTAAATCCATCTCCATGGATGTCACAGGAAAGATGTCTACTCCACAACAAGAAGCATTGTCTCTAATTGACAAATTTTCAAGACATCAAGATAATCTAATATTTGTTGCCTACCTGGAAGCTGGAGACAGTCTGAAATTCCCAACTGCAATTTCAGCTGCCCCACTTAATAGATGTCACCTCAGACCACAGCTGAGCTGATAATTTTGTTAAGAAAAATATTCTCTAAGAGCTCTCATCCCACAGCCATCAATGTGCTCTCTCACTTTCCAAATACCAGTTTCCAATTTTCCAATGCCCTCTGTACTGTTTTCAAGGCTTCCTTTTCAGAAGAGCTGGAATGAGCCTCAGAACCTAAGGAAATGCTCTTAAAATCCCCTACAACTGAAAATGAACAAGAGCCTAACTCAGAGATAATCACAGTTGAAAATGCACAACCTATCCAACAGGAACTATGGTGCTTTCATCCAATATTTAGTAAACCATCACTTTCACAAAACACATGCTGAAATGCCCCAAGATGCAGTAATCTCACATCCTGCCACAAGTAACTCAACACAATTCCACATTCACAAACAACACCCTCCCTCTTCTGATGAACTGCAAAATTCAGCAATTAGCTCTGCTCTAAGGCAAAAGCCAACTTCAATTCTTCCACACAACAAGCCAGCACAGGATACCACTGGACAAGCCATGTGCTCAGTCATATCTCACCAGGAGTGAGGTGGGTACTCAGGGTCAAATTTTCACTCTGCAGTTTTAACTTAATTCAACTCTGTGGATGGATGAAATGGGAACAGCATCCTCCCACACAGCTTTATTATTAGCAAGGTGCTAGCAATAAGAAGTAAAGTTTGTCCTTAAATTACCATTCATGACTATAAAACAGTAAAACTCTGGCAAAACCCAAGGAGAATTTATTACAGTAAGAGATGATCACTGGAGTATTTCAATTCACACTATTCCTTAACAGCTGCTTATACCTTTTCTTTCCAGAAAGAATTTACATAGGCTCATTTCCTGCCCAAAGGAAATATCCATTGGAGAGAATGCTATAAAGTCAGTCTAGCATGGAACACTGAAATTAAAGAAAACAAGAAGTTTTTCTCTCCCCAGCCTCAACCTCTCAAGACAAGGCAGTTGGAGCAGAAAATTGAAATCTGGCAAAAAATTAAAACCTCATTCAGAAAAGCTTGTGTGTATTCCCTCACAAATGCATTTTAATTTGACTTAGTTATCAGACTGAAGGTATTGTTCCACAAGCATGCAGTATAAGCTGTATAAAACTAAGGGATGGGACGTGAAAGGAAGATTTGCCTAATACGGTAATTTGGTGAGAAAATGAATCAGTGCTCTGAATTTACTCTGTACTTCATTCATAGATGGGATCTGTGAAGCCTTTAAGAGTAGAAGACCATCATCCCCTGTAGACTTATCCATGTGTAGAACCAAAGAGGTCTCAGAAACCCTGGCAAGGCACATTACACTAGTTTGATGGAGGTTGATATGTAACCAAGTATTTTTTCCAGGATAGAATTTCCCTTAATTACAAGAAAATTCACATTAAGCAAAAATTCTGTGTGCAGTGGTGCACACCAAGAAACAACAATCTTTAAGAACCCCGAGGAGCAGTGAGAAAAAGAACATGGAAAAAAAACTTTGCTAGTTGTTGTAGCTGTTGAGCAGCTGTGAAAAGTACTGGATTTTTCATTTCTGCACTTGTATCACAATAAAGCCCTGCCTGCCTGTACAGTGTGACAGGACCACCTAATACAGTTAAAACCAAGTAAAATGCAGGCTGTGATGACTAACATGAAAACCCCACTCATGAGCAATGTTTCAAGGCAAACAACACACCCAGACAAGTTAAGGGCTCAAACTTAGGGCTGACACAGCCCTACACTAAGGTCAGTCCCTTCATTTATGTTCATGCACACAAGGGACACAAATTCTCACTCAGTACCAGGCCCTGTATCCCTGCTGCCATTCAGCTGTAGTTACAACACCATTTGCTAAAGTGATCTTGCCTTACTCAAGCCAGACAAGTTGGATTTTGCTCTTAGTCTGGCTCCCTTCATTAGTATATGCATTATTTTGCCTATCAGAGGTACCCCATCTCTTCTCACACACCAAGAGCTATGACCTTCTGATTAAGAGCCTGGACTGCCTGTCAGCCAGGGACACAACCCTGTCTCCTAGACCTTCCCATGTGGCTGCCAGGAAGAGACGGAGTTTCACGTGTTTTTTAGAAACGTCAAGGCTGAACTCCCTTAGGTGAAGTCACAGGAAACTGCAGTGACTTTGAGAGCCAGGTCCTTCATATCTGCATCTCAGTTGTTCAGTTCTAAACGGAATGCAGAATAATAGGCTGAACTTGTCTGGAAAGTCCCAGCATCACAATATTTCAAGGATTTTGCAATGCCAAATTCCACTGCTCCAACAGCTATTCTTCTACACCCACAAAGCCCTAAAGTCTGTCTCTCCCTATTAAGAAAGTTTAGTAACACCAAGTTTACAAGCACTCCATCAGCATGTCCACAGCTAAATTTATTGCTGCAGAGATTTACGATGGATATTGTCCATTTTTGGGGAAATCTTCCAAGAAAACTTGACCAAGACACAGTTAGTTGCAACGCACTAATATAATCAGCAATAAGTGTTATTGCCATCATTTTAGAGAGCTCAATCTTTTAATAAAAGATTACATCTCTAGACTCTGGTTTAGTGGGCAAGCTGCTAACACTCAGAAAGAAAAGAGATGCTGCCAAGTTTAAATAGACAAATATTCTGGGGAAGAGTTGATTCTCTTCAAGATTTCATCAGCTGCAAAAGCAAGAAGCCTCCCAGGCATGCATTTGTCAGGCAGCATGTACACTCCTTAGGTGTGCTGAGAAGCACAGCACAACCACACTCCCCAGCATCAGCCAAGATATTTGCATTAAACTGAAATTATTTAAATGGATTCTTGAGAAATGGAAGTGTTAAACATTAATCGGTCCAGGTACCTAACAGTACTGGAAGCAATTGCTACAAAGAAACCAACCCAGGAAAGTGGGAACCCTTCTACATGAAACACCCTGCACGTTGCTTTTTTCCTTAATACCCCAAACAGCTGAAAGCAGCAGGGTCTGTCTCTGGTCTCCCCTTCAACCAGCAGGCAAGGCTAACAACCACATTCTTCCCAGCCAGCCTCCTCCATCGATGCTCAGCTTTGTAAGCCCTCATTTTGCTGCCTTGTGCATTTTATCCTCCTTTCTATCAGGGCACAGACAACAGAGGCACTAAAAAAAGGCACATGCACGACCAAACACCTTTTGCTTTCACTTCCCCAGAGGTGAAAACTCAGCTCAGCTCTAACTCTAGCAGGGCAATGGTATCAAAGGTCTCAAAGAAAGGAGATGTGTGAAGTATCCGGAGGAAAGATAGCCTGGATGCAGGAGTAGCTTGGCTATTCTGTTGCACTCGGCATCACACAAGATATATTTGCCTACACCCAAGCAGCAGCAAAACCGGTACTGAGCATCTCCCACTTGAATTCCCAAGCAGAACAAGTACTATGAATGACCACTCATTTTTAAACTTATCTACATTTGCCTAAAGTTAATTTAATGCAAGTCTTAACATAATATAAAATAACTAAGGCTTTTCCACCAACTTCATGAGGAAAAAATGAGCACACAAAGAAAGTCTTCAAATGAATTAACCAGCCTGAATACTGGGAATACAGTGTAGGAATCAATTTCGCTCAGCAAAGCTGGGGGGAGGAGTGGGAATCCACGAGGAAATGCTAAAACAAAACATATGGCACCAAGACTGAATCTCAAACACTCCATTTAGAGCTCAGGCAGTTATATTTTGTACAGTGTAACATTTTTCTTGAATGGGTTTTAAATATCAGGCGTGTGAAACTGGCTGCAACCAGCACACAGGCACCACAGCTAGAAAGGAACACCACGCTCCAAAAAAAAAAAAAAAAAAAAAAACAACCAACCCCTAAAGTTATCATTGGACAAGAGCCTCCCATTCCAGCCTGGCTTTTATATTCAAAGACCCCAATCTCTCCTGGTCAGCACCCCCAGGCTGCTCATTTTCAATGGCCGTGATTTCTTAGCAGGAGACTGCTACACAAGCACCAGACACTGATACCTTGATAAAATTTGGGAGAGCAGATACCTCCATTCTACAAAGTTCCTCTCTACCCACAAAAAAAAAAGTTCACCCACACAGGGCTGGGATGAGCACAGATAGAAATCAAAGTACTCAGTCCCAAAAGATCAACAAATTCACAGGCAAAGCCCAACTCTGAAGCTACTTGAACCACAGTCATTAAAAAAACTAATCATTCCTTAAATGGTGACTTCAATTTTCAATTTAGGCTTGATTTCTGATGGGATAAGAAACTCCCACCACATCTGTTCATGCAGCCTGCGCTGTCCTCGTGGCTGTGAAGGAATCTGTCAGGGGAGAGCGGGCACAGGAACGAGCCTGGGAGCACTCCCACCACTAATTTATCTCCTGGTTCTGGCACGGGCTGTTTGCAGCAAAGGGGATGCTCCTAAATCAAACAGCCACAGTCAGCACAGCTCTCATCTTTCCAAAAAAGTAGCAAAAGGAGAATGACCCAGTTCCAACCAACTTCACTCTCGCTCCCAGCATTTCCAAGAGGAATTGTGAGATCCAGGGGAACCCGCATGTGTGAGTATCTGATCAGCACAAGCAGCATGAGGTCGAATTTTTGCAGGCTTCAAAAAGAAGACTGCAGTAATTTATATGCAATCCACGCTCAGAAGACCAACCACCTTCACAACCACAGCACAGACTATATTCTGCTTTTTAGATAAAAACTGCAGCGTCTCCAAAGGCCCTATTCACCTGCAGAACTCTCACTACTCTGGGGATATATTTCATTGAAATGCTTTTTAAATTGCTTCCTCTACCCCACCCACATTTTATCCTTTTTTAAAATGAAATCAGGTTCTCATCTGACCAAAGTTCCTTGATTCAGTGTACCAGTAGTTATTTAAGCCTAAGGAGGCTACTCAGCAGTTATTAACACTAACCAAGCATAATCAACACGGATATTAATCCACACCTTTATAGTGGCATGAGTCATCCTCAGTGCTGAATAATCCTTTTTTATTTATATGCAGTATTAACCAGAATCAGGGGGGCAGTTTTACAGTATGGCTATTTTCAAGCAAAAACTGTACAAATAAAAGAACTGAAGTACAAATGGATTTCCACTATTCTACATGAAAAAACAGCTGAGCTGGTAATCTCAAAATTTACTCTTAAAATTTAAGAGTAATTTTTTTTCCATCAGGAAACAAGTTAAATCCTCTAAAAACACTAATACAAGGTTCATCTCTTTCCACACCAGAACATCTTTGTTCCATGCTGAAGAACCTTTACAGCTCTTCAGTTATAAAGAGAGCTAAAAAAAAAAAAAAAACAACCAAAAAACCCTTGAGGTTTACAGGAGACATGAAGCAGGAGGCAAGGCAGTCCAGCTCAGTTAACACAGTGACATTTTGTCCCACAAATCATATACGTGCTAGGAAACTTGCGTCACATCTCCATCCAGGCCGCTGGCAGACACACCAGTGTTTGAAACGAGCAAAGGGGGGGGCAGGGGACAGCAAAGTTAAAAAGAGAAACCATATGTTTGCAATATACACATCTCAGTGTACACTCCATCACATGCCAAAATGCCAACACAACCTTTCAGTGAGCCGGCAACATCCAGAAACCTCAGTATGCAGAGGGACAAGGAAAAGATACAGAAGAAACTCAACACTTTTTCCAAATTTCTCCCCAAGTTCTGTCAGTTAACACGAGACAACACATCTCTGTGCTCCTCCCAGTACTCTGAGGCTGTGGGATGTGCGCCTCCAGCAGCAAGTTCTCCCAAGAGCAGAAGTGTATTTACATTCCCTTTTGTTCCTATCCCACCCCACTCCCCAGCTACAAAAGGTATTTGCTCTTATCCTTGATTACTCAGGTCCAAATCCTTGCTTTGTGCCACCACAAAGCACCCCTTTGCAGGCCCTCAAAAGAAAAGGAAGCATTTCCTACACAGAGAAATTCAGTTCTTTTTCCCCAGGAAACGGGTGGCATGATCTCCCCTTTCCTCCCCACACCTGTATGTCCTGCTCCTCAGGGAGGCTGAGCACCCTTCTCCCCAGGGCACATTTTCCAGAGAAGGTTCAAAAAGTTCGTCTGTAGGATTACATCTTCCCTGTCTTTACAAGGATTTGTTCTCCTTCCTAAAGCACTGCTACTCACTCTGAGCAGAGGGAGAGGACAAAGCCTGATTCCACAGGGCAACAGGGATTTCCAGAAGGATTTCCCCCACTCCACAGCTTTAGTTCCTTCCTACATTTAAACAATGCTAAGGATTTAATCTCATAAAACAGCAGTTTCACAAACTCTCCCACCCTCAACAGAAAACAAGCCTCCCCACGAGGCTGAGATGGAAAGCCTGGGCATGACAGTGCTACGTCATCCAGAAACTTCAAATAAAAGCACTCCACAAAGATTACTCAAAGAATTAACCTCCTTCCTAAAACCCTTTGGCCGGGAGCCTGCCCTGCCACTCTCCTGCTTCATTCCGAGCCTCCGGAGGGTGAGACTGACCTCAGAGTCACCTGTGGCACCACCTCTGATGTGTCACACACTCGCCCTAGAGCAATATATCCCTCAAACACACCCCAACAAAATGGTCGAGACAGCCAATAAATCAGTACAGCAGGAGGCCTTTGGTAACTGGGCAGTTTAACGCCAAGAGAGAGTGAAGAAGGAAAAAAAAAAAAAAAAAAAAAATCATTTAATGGAGAGAGCAAGAGCTGGGGCCTCGAGTGGAGGACAATGAATGAAAACGCACGGCAGCAGCAAAACCCCAGGGTGAAAGGCTCGTTCAGCGGCTCTACCAAACCCTCCGTGCAGGGACCAAAGCAGTGCGGGGCTCTGAGAGGGGTTATCGCCCCAAATGAACGGGGGTGCCCTAGGAGAGAGCGCACGCAAGCTCTGGAGCTCGCTCCCGCTGACCACCTCATGCCCAGCACATCTCAGGAAGGAAAAGCCACCCCAAAGGGGATCCTGTCCCAGTCACCCCGACACGAGGGGACACAGACCCTGCGCAGAGCCCAGGGAGGAGCCCCATGCCAGGGAGGTGTCCCCGCCACCACTACAATCCTCTCCTGGGATAGAGCAGACACGCATCGCCTTCCGTGAGCCCCACACACGGATGAGGAGGGGCAGCAGCCTCAGCAGAGGGGTCCCACAGACCCTCAGGCGAGGGGACAGATCCTCTCACAGCCTTTCTACATACGTGGCTGGGAGGGGCGGTCACACAGTCCCAGCCCGTGACGGGGCGTGTGAGACGGGACCCCTCCCAGCTGAGGGGCACCCCAGACCCTCACACCCCTCAGAGTGGGGGGGACAGACCCTCCATAGCTGAGGGGTACCCCAGACCTTCACACAGCTCAGGTGCGGGGGAACGGACCCTCTCACACTCTCACATGGCTGAGGGAGGGGGAAGCCACACAGTCCCACTCCTTTTCGGGGTGTGTGACAGGATCCCCCACAGCTGAGGGGGGCCGGACCCCCCTTCCCTCAGCGGACTCACATCCCCAGATCCAAGGGGCACTCCGCACCCCCCAAACCCCAGTGACCGCTTACCGATGACCTCCTGCAGCTCGTAGTCATCCTTGTTGATGGACCAGGGCAGCGCGCTGGGCTCCTCGGCCATGGCCGCGCCGCGCCCGCCGCCCTCCGCGCCGCGAGGGGGAGCGTCCCCGAGGGGCGAGGGAGCGGAGAGGAGGCGCTGCGGTGTCCCAGCTATTCCCGAACCCCGGCCGAGCCCGAGCCCCCTCCTCCTCCGCCTCCTCCTCTCCCGCCGCTACCGCCGGCCCAACTCCGGCCGCCGCCACCTCCTGCACCTGCCCATGCCCGGAGCGCCTAACGTCACCCGCGTGCGCCCCGCCCGCCACGGCGGGGAGCCGCCCGCCGCCATCTTGAGCGTGGCGCGGCGACTCCCCGCCCGCCGCCAGAAGGTGACCACACCACGGTTTGCTCGGTTACCACCACCAGCCCTCGGGGACGGGCCGGTAAGGGAGGATTCCAAAGCGAAGGACGGAGGAGGAGCCCCTAAGGGAAGGGCGGGGATGCCACACACAAAATGGCGGTGCGCCCATGTCCCCGCCCTCAGGCACAGGGCGGGAGCGGGTGCCGGTTTAAGAGCAGTGAGGGCAGCGATCCCGCTGCCGGATCCACTGCTCCCATTGGTGGAGCAGCTGTCAATCACGTGCCGGCGTTTCCCGGGTCCCTGTGCCCGCGGGGCCGGGCCCGATCCCGATCCCGATCCCGATCCCGATCCTGATGCTGATCCTGATGCTGATCCTGATCCTGATCCTGCGTGAGGGGACCCAGAGCCTGCGGGCGGCAGCGGGGCCCGGCCCGGGCTCTCCGGGGATGCACCTTCCCTGCTTTAAAATAGTGTGAGGGGTCAGGAGGCCTGGTGTCCTTGCAGCCCCCGAGGATGGACCATTCTCCACTCCACGCTGCAGTTCCAGCGTTCCTGGGTATGTCCAAACCCTCATGGAGATGTCCTGCACGCTCATCCTGGGCTTCAAGGCTCTGCTTTAACCCGGAGCTTTTTTATCTGGATGCATTCAGGAGTACATCTGGTGGTCATTGAGGAAAACAAATTGAGATTTAAGAGTGAAGAGTGGCACCATGCATTCATGAAGGCTGATGTCTCTCTCTAATATATATACATTTAAATTTTTTTATTGTTTGAGGATCATGTTTTCCCCCAACAGGAAAAGAGAGAAAACAGCATCTGAGTATTACAATGCAAGACTGTAACCATCAGGATAACTCACTTGGAATCTCAGTATCAGGTTTCATCGTTCTTTGCTGGTCACTGTTCTTCTTGTGGCTTGATGTCAGGCCCGTCTGTGGGTCAAAGAACATCAGTTACATGTATTTTTAGTTTATTAGGACAAATTCCTGAGATGCCTGTGGTGAACCAGGCTTTGTGGAGGGCCACTGCCAAAGGCATGGTCTGACCACAGTGCTTTCACTCGTGTTCTAATGCAGTACACCAGCTCCTTCCTTCTATTCTTTATTTTGTGTGTTCCACAAAAAGCCCCACAGCCCCATATCACACACTGCTGTGCAGGCACTCTACAACTCTGTCATAAGGCAGAACCTCCAACTGAAAAGCTGTTTGTTTTCCTGCTTGTCTATGTTAAACATTCCCCTGCTGAGCCATATTTAATATTTGTTAAATATGCCTTAATTACTGCTCGGAACCATCTCTGTGATCTTTTAACCACGTTACAAAAGGAGTTTATATAGCAATTAAAAACAGGTTTTACCCCAGAGCAGGCACCCGGGTAGCTAGTGTCGTATTTCTGATAGCTAACAGCATGTTAAAAATGGATCTGAGCCAGGCACCAACAACAAAAAGAGACTTATACACTTAATTTTACCACATGCTTTTAAATTCAGAAGCATCTTTCGGATTCTCTTATTCTGGGCTGAAAATCTTCTCCCAGAACTCTTACTGCTTTAGACCACTGGGCTAGAATTAGGTCCACAATGTGCCTTGTTCTTTAAGGATAACCACAGGCTTTGATCAAAATTAAAATTTAAAACATTCACTGGCAAGACCTCAAGTGGCCACGTGAGCATAGAGAGATGAGTGCTGCATTTTAGTTTTCCAGCTCTGCCATGAAAAATGCATTTCCATATTTTTAAGCCCAGATCTCTCATTCACTCATAGATTCCAGGTCTCATAAATTTTGCATTTCTTTTTTTTAATTAACTCAGCATTTTGAGCCTCTCAAAAGTCAGAGGTTGCTGTGGCACTCTTTCACTTAGTGGGTTGCTCCAATCTGATTCTGCTGAGGGATGAAAACATGGAGCTGGATTCCACAAAGCTTTTATTCCTTCATCCCTCCAAGCAGCACCTTCTCCTCTTTCAACACTTCTGCTCATGCTCTTTTTCCTGATTTGCTGTGTTTTGCCTGTCTCGTGTAGGCTGTGAGCTCCTCAGGGCAGAGGCAATGCCTCTATTTATAAAAGAGCTGTGAAGTGGTGCTGCTGAATCAAGTGCTCTTTTGTAATAACAAGGAATTTTAGTGGAAATGTGAAGTGGAAAAGCAGCTTCCTGGTGCATCCACCTCCGCTCTGGACCGGGCTTTAGGGGAGACTGAGAAGTGGAAAAACTTCAGATGTCTTTCAGGTAGGAAAGCTGCAGCCTGAGAAAAAAAAAATCCCCGAGAAAAAAAAAAAATTCCAGAGCTGGGTTTCCTGAATTTTTTGACTTCCAGTAAAACACCACGGATCAGGGCAGACAGGGCCCTCCTCCTCCCTTGATTCTGCAGCAGAATGGAGGCTTTCTCCTGGCTCCTGCATTTCACTGATATCCTGGGGCTGGTGTTCCAGTGCCAAAGCCTTGGCACACCAGGCACACAACACAAGCTCTCACACAAAATGCTCCCCTTCTCGTAAGGCACATGGTTTCCTGCCTTTCTGGGCCAATTACTTATTGTTTCAGTGAAATTTACTGGCACTGTCCAGCTCTTAGCTTGGTTTTTCCATCCATGTAATATTGTAAAAATGGTGTTTAATGCCCAGTTTGGTTTTTGATGCTCACCACACAGACATTGCTACCTTTAATACCTGGAAAGGGTCCTTGATGGGTTTTGTCAGCAAGTCAAGGGAGGTGATTCTGCCCCTGTACTCCAGTCTGGTGAGACCCCCACCCGCAGATCTGCATCCAGCTCCAGGGTCCCAGCACAGGAAGGACGTGGAGCTGTTGAAGCAAATCCAGAGGAGGCCACAAAGATACTGGAGCACCTCTGCTGTAAGAAAAAAGCAAACAAACTTTCTAGCAGGGCCTGTTGCAATAGGACAAGGGGAAATGACTTTAAACTGAAGGACTGTCAGCTTAGATGAGATATCAGAAAGAAGGTTTTTATCATAAGAGTGGTGAGGCACTGGCACAGAGAGGTGGTAATGCCCCATTCCTGCAAATATTCAAGGTCAGGTTGGATGGGGCTCTGAGCAACCTGTTCTAGTGGAAGATGTCCCTGCTCACTGCAGGGAGGTTGGGCTGGATGGCCTTTTAAGGTCCTTTCCAACTCAAACTCTTTCATGATTCTATGATCATCATCACAACTGTGAACATAAACTGACGTTATTTACACTTGGGTCACAGAAAACTAATTTAAACTCCAGTTTGTGTCCTGAGGCCCTGCAGATTTCACGTTTCTTGCCATGTAACCTCTCAGATATATAACTTTCTTCTTGTTAGAGTTTAAGCCAAATTTGCTCTTTCAGCAGAGCCACATAGAGACATTTGCTGTCACATGTCAGCAGTGTTCAGGGGCTGTGGCATGTATTGCCATGTTGATGGTGTAAAGCTCTTTAAGGCACCATAAAACCTTGTGTGTAAATGCAGTGGCTCCCAGGGCTGGTGCAAACAATGGCAGTTAATGTGCCTGTGGAGCTGCCTGGTACAGGCCTGGGCTGAGGGAAGCCCAACAATGCCTGTTTTTATTGCCTTCGAGCTGGGCAAGCCCATGTCCTCGAGCAGAATGCCTGACCTTGTTCCACTGCAGAATTTGCCTGCTGTTCTGTCTTCATGGAAACACTTCCAGGTTTATTGAAGGGACCTTACTCTATCAAACTGCAGCTGATTACTTAACTAAGTACAAGGCAGTTTCCTCTCCAACAAACAAAGGCAGGCACTGCACTCAATCTCCAGGGGGTTCTCCTGGCAGCTTTGCTTTGGAGAAATGAGGTGAGGACCCTGCAGTGGAGGCAGGAGCAGTGATTTCAAACCCCTCAAATGGAGCAAGCTTTTAATAATAGCTGTTTTCAAACCACAAGCTAAATTCCAGTCTAAACCACACCAGCAGGTTTTCCTAAGTGATCCGTGTGCTACCCTGCATCTCCTCCCCGTCACTGAGCCATTTTAAATTCAGCTCTGAGGTCACTTTGAAGTCAAGTAGCTGAAGGCCCGGTTTTAACAGGTGAATTCTGGTTCTCACAGGGTGTTTACTGAAACCAGCTTTCGCTCTGCAAACACACTTCTCATCCCAGCACCCTGCCTCTCCACAGAGACTCTGTGCTGCTCTCTTACTTCATTCACTGAAAATAACCCCCAGATTTTAAGCTCCAGGAAACAAGCAAAGAGTTTAAGACCAAGACAAGTTTTTTACTTCTTACTCTTTTCTTCTGCCTTTATGATTTTTCGTATATAAATTGAAAGCCATTTAACCCTCTCTGTAACAAATTAAAGCTTTGCTTTCTCCTTCCAATCTAATATAAAATCAATGCCAGGCTTGAGAAATAATTGTAGCAAGATCTTCATTAGCACATACCTGAACCACCAGTTAACAATAAGCCCTTGCTCTGCTCTGGTTTACAATAATGCTTTCTTCATTCCTCTTTGTCTTTACAAAAGCCAATGAAAGGCACTTCACATGCCTGTACCTCTTTTTCCCACCGTGAAGGGTAAATCTCCATCATAAAGCATTTTTTAAGCAGCTGACTGGGACAGGGATGAGAATGTGTTTCACAGCTTTTTTTCTGGTTCTTGAAAGTGCAAAATAAGCCTGGTGGAAGCAGCCAGACCCTGATGGACAAGTGGATACGCCTGGCCTGACTCTTCTGCAGCTGATGAAGGGTTTCCAGGGACTGTTGGCTCTATGATGTAAAGCTTTGTGTGTGTGTTTAAGACCATTTTGACAATTTATTATTCAACAAAACTCTTCTAGAAAAGAACTCCGTCTGGACATAACTCCTGACAAACCCTCAGAATGAGACTGAAGTGTCCAGGGACACGTGAAACTGTCTGCTGCAACAGCAAGTGGCAGGGAGGGTTGGTCATGGCAGGACTGAGCACAGAAAGCAGCTTTTGGAGGTGACATTGCTGCTCCCAGGTGGTACAGCATGGATATTCTTCAGCTAGGAGTGCTTAGACCCAATTTACAGCTGGCAAACTTTGAAGAAATCAAATAAAACTTTTTTTGTAATGTTACAGTGAAGTAAGAGGAGTTCTCTTAAAAGGCAATGAGAAAAGAAACCCTAGGAATAGAAAGATAGGATTTAATAAGATTTCATTCTCTTCTTGCCATCTGGGAATAAAATTTGTGAGGGAATACTGTTCTTATCCTTATAAATGGCCAATATCTTCTTGAACCCAGCAAAGCAGAGGGCAGGCAAGGTTTATGGTTCACATTAGCAGATTCTAGTGACATGAGTTTACAATAATGGTCTAATAGTTCAGTTTAACAGTGACTCATGGCTTATTACTGTGGTGATAGGAATGTAAAGAGATCTCATTTGAAAAAAAAATATATTTGGATAGTTCACATCCTTTCCTCCCTACTCATGAATTCCTATGCCATTGACTGTTAGCTGCTAAAAATAGGATCCTTTTTGTGTGTCTAAAGGAAAACCTAGGATCAGAGAGACAGTGGGAGGGGACCAAGGCCCTTAGACACAGAGCCTTCAGGAAATATTTTTAATGAAAGCCCTGTGAGAGTGCAGGAATGCTTTTTAAAAATGAGAACAATCTAAGAAGGTATCTTGGAAAGAAGAATTAATGAATCACAGCAGTTCCCAGCTTTGGTATTTTACACCATAGGGGTGGGAGGTACAGGACCAAGCTGCAGCTTTGTCTTGGAAAAGCTGTTCCACTTCAGCAGCAGGAAGCTCCAGGGAACAGCCCTATGGGCTGATGAGGATCCAAAGAGGAGCCATAAGAGGAGACTCACTAGGAGTCATTTGAAGTTGTACAAGTCCCTCAAGGACAGCAGCAGGAAAGAGGATCTGGGAAGACGTGAGTAAGGTATCTGCAAATGAAATGCATTATCACCATCACCCCTTTGAAAAAGAAAAAAACCCACATGGCACCTCAGAAACAAACTGCTGAAGTGTGAAATCATGCAGCAGGGAAAGCTGTCATAGAGAATCAGAAATTGATTTAATAGCCACAAATTGACTGCTGCATGATTGGTGCAGATTGCTGCTTGCTGAGAGGGAGAGAGATGCACAGCTCTGGAGAGCCGAGCACAGGCACCGCCTGGCAAAAGGTGTGGAAAGCAAGAATTTTGTCGTTGGTAATTGTACGTGTGCTGAATGCTTCCTCTTCAGTAGGGAACAATTAAAATCGATGGCAGGATTCGAGGTAACAAAAGGAAATGACTGATCAATATGCACGTCTTGGAGCTGAAGACAAGACCGTCTGCCAAGAGCAGCATGCTGATGAGGTGAGATCCTAGAGGGAACCTGAAACGCTTCCACTCCCGATGCTCAAAAACACAGCTGAGCAGATGCCAGGTGCAGTGCTAGGAAAGGTGAAGGAACCGAGGAGTCTAGAGAATAACTGTTAGGAAAAGCAGGGAATGTTAATTTTAAACTAAATAGATTTGAAGTAGAAAATGTGATGCTTCTCTTCTTTGTCTTTCTAAAGATCTCAAAAGTCCTTTACTGACCTTGAAAAATTATGGTCTTTACATACTTGTGCAAGGTTTTATTGATACTGAGACAGTGATAGTTTAAGACCAATGTCCAATTTATTCCTCAGCTCAAAACACTTGAACTCTCATTTTGCTGAATATTTCACTGGAGAGGTCTCTGTCAAGTGCTACCAAAAATCAAGCACTAAATCTTTTATAATTCAATAGCTTTAAATCTGTCACCCAGATTCTGAATACTTTTGAAAATGTTTCTGTAAAGCCAACTGCAGGGTCTGCCATGGCTCCAGTGGGATAGGGAAGTACACAGGGAACTCCAGGTTTATTTTCCCAGTTTTTCCCCTCCTGAGTGATATTTGTTTCTGAGAAAACAGCCTCAGAAATGGCACATGAGCAGTTAAACACCTCAGGTCTTGCAGCTCATACATCTCATTCTGCTGACACAGACAGAAGGCGGACACACTGAAGATCAGAGCTAGAAAAATGCTGCAAAAACTTTGTGAAAATTCAATTCATGGTAACCCCACATTTGCCTGAACATATTCCCTGTGAGTTCCTGACTAGCATCCTAAACAGTGGATAAAGATCTATTTTATCACCTCATTACTTTGATTTCATTAAGAAACCACAGAAGATTGGTAGCATTGAGCCTCCATGTTCTCACTGGGCTTGGAGCAGGGGTTCTCCTCGTGGTCCTGCATCATGTCACCCACTGCTCCTCTGCTCTCTTGGCACAGGTGAATAAGCAGCCTCTCCCCTTTGGAGCCAGCAGGACCCAGTGAATCTCTCCCTGGAGGCTGGCACCCAGCCAGACACACTGCTTTGCTCTTTCCCTGCAGGAATGCACAGAAGGACTGAGAGCTGAGCAAAATCTGGTCTGGGGAGGGTTTGGATGCTTGACTCTTGAGAAAATGCTGGGATGTTCGTCCCAGCATCTCTGTGCTCCCAGCCATCTGCCACCTGCCTCCTCACTGGGGGTTCTCTGTGTTTGCTGGGAAGGGGAGGCTTGGAGGCAGAGGATGGAGCAGCTGTGCTGTCCTTAGGCTCAGCTGGACACACTGCACATTGTCCTGCTCTCCAAGGCAGGGGAAAGCCTCTGGAAACACGAGGAGGAAAAAGTTCCAAGCAACCTTTTGTAGAGAGCCATAGTTAAGTGTTTTATAGAAAATACAGATGCATTCATGTCCTTCCAGTCCAGCCCCACCAAAACCCACCCTAAGCAAGACTAGGAACTGGAGAAATGGGAATCAAAACCCCTCCACTGGCTGTGAGGCAGGAGAAGCTCCATGTGCAGCTGATACTGAATGCTCTGAACTGCCGGGATGCATCCTTTGCTTTTGTGGAAACCATCTATCCAGCTGAGATAGAAGGATCAGGCTGTCTGGTGGGCAAGGACAGCCCCAACCTCTGCCATGGCATGAGCAGCTTTATCAGTGGAAGCAGGATGAGGAAAAGGCACTGCTAAGCTGGGTTCTGCTGCAGAACAGAAAATGCATTGTTTGTAAATCAGACTTTGGAACTGCTTAAGACTTAAGCACAGCTTCAACTAATTAAATTTTCACAGTGCAGCACAGCCCCAGAGAGAATACAACACTGTTCAGTCCCCTGACTGCAGATTTTGTTGCAAAATAAACAAGTTTTTCCAGGGCTGGGCTTGATAATGCTGATCAAGAGGTTGGGTTGGGTTCAAAGTCATCTCAAAGTCCTAGTGGGGATACAAAAATGGTTGTAACACCTAGAGAAAATTACCTTTAGCAAAATATTTGTACACAACACATGTTGTAAAGCCCCAAATGGCATGGCAGAGGTGCTCTTTAATAAACTCTATGAGCATGTTTCCCAGCAGTGTGAACCTTGTGGGAGTTGTTTTTTATTGCCTTATTAAAATCTGTTTTCAGGATGCTCAAGTAACATTTTTCCAGATATTTTTTATGCATAATTACGCTTCCCTATGCTAGTTTTATTACTGTAAATGTGCCCTCTGGACCAAGCAGTCCCTCATGGTAACACAGCTCTTGTCACGTTGGTCAAAAGGAAGGATGGAATTTGATCCATCAAGGTCAATACTTGTTCTCTCTTTCTGAAGCTGAGAACATTCTGCAGCAGTTTTACCAGGTAAACGCTGTCCTCCAGTAAATGAGGAAATGGCACCAACATTCTTGCATCAAAGTAAAAGAGAGAACTGGGCATATTTCTTCAGCAAAAGGGGAATGACAGCTGGAAAAGAGCGGCTGCTGCTGGACCTCTCAACCCGACCTGAATCAGAGCTCAGGCTCAAATATGGGCAAGAATCATTAACTGCTCCAACCCCCAGACCAGGGGAGTGTGTAAAGCTGCACTGGGAGTGATGGGATGCCAGCACTTCCAAGGAATGGGACCCTCCTGGCAGGCTGCTCTTGCCAGCAGTTTCTATTAGAATAATCTCTCTGGGATGGTTTCCATACTGCTGTCCATATGTTCATAGTAGCCATAGCAGAGGCACAACTTCATATGCTCTATAGGGAATGCAAGTGTTTTAGGGTATGGCCCCTCCCATGGGGAAGAGCAGCTCAGCCTTGACCTCCAGGAATTCCTTCCCACCAACACTTCCATGATTTAGTGATCCTTCGTCTTTCCCTGTGTGGCAGGGCCTCGGCCCAACAGCTGCTGGTTTCTGAGTTATGGCTCTGGCTTGGACTGAGTGTGAGCCAAAGGAAATCAAGCTGGCAGAATCACCCGGATCCCTGCGCTGTCAGAATCCCTGCTGGGGCCTCCAGAGGGGTGTGGGACAGGAGCAGCATCCCAGCACAGCCCTGGCTCCATCCCCTCCAGCCTGGTGGGCACCAGGGCTGAACAAATCCAGGATGGCAACGCAGATCACAAACCCATAAACAAGACCTGGAGAGGAATTAAGTGTCTGAAGTAGAATTCCTTGACAAAATCTCCTCCTGGCATGACATAACTCTATTTCTCTCTCCCCCAGGCACTGCCAACTACCCCCTCTGATGACATTTATCCACAACATGAAAATAAAGAACTATCCCATTTCACTCCTCACTTAAACTTCATTTTGAGACACAGTTTTGTTCTTCGATGCCCACAGAGCAGATTTAGCCTGCTGGTTTTTCATTCTTTATTTTAAAATGTTTTCACAAGTAGCAAAAGTTTTTGAGGAGAAAAATATAAACATTGTTTATTTTCAGAATGCCTATAAAGACAGATGCTTTCCCTCTTTGTATCAGATCACAAAATTATAAACATATATGTCTGTATATAAAAATAAATGATTTGGCACTAATAGATTCAACAATTTCAGAGAGGGACAGAGACAAAATAGAAAAAAACCTGTGACAATTTTACAAATCCCTTTTTTAAAGGTGTTCAAAAATTTTGACCTTCCATTGAGCATGAAAGAGGGGAGGAGAGCACCAAATGCCACTGAAATGGGCAAATGGTTCACAACATTTTGTATAATTCACAATGCCACACTTCAGGTTACTGTGACAAGGCAGATATGAAAGTGTAACAGTGCATAAACTCTGGGGTTTACATGGAAGAGAATACATATTTAAAGAGCATTTTATGTTTTAGGGCTGTTTCCTCACTTTACCCCAAAATAATTATTTCAGCCTATAAGATATATAGTGACTTGTAATAAAGCAACAGCTCCATAACAGTAAAACCTTCCCAGCATCCAAGCCAAGCAGAAAGAAGGGCCAGGGCACCACAAGAAGGACGGTAACAAGATCCCAACATCTTTCACCACTAGCTGGAATATGGCATTTATCTACTGAAACCCAAAAAATTTTAGAAATCCAGCTCCTCTGTTTGCTTTCCCCTCCAGAACCAGCACATTCCCTGTTGGGGAATCACCAAATCACCTTTTACAAACATTATTTTTTCAGCTGTTAATTTCCCCTCATATGCAACACACCAAGTCCCAAACCATCAGGACTTGGAAGACACCGCACGAGGTTCAAGCTGCCGAAATTCTCGCTGGTTTTGGGGATACTTTAGGGAGCAAGGGGAGGAGGAGAAGAACCCATTTGTGTTTTTTCCATGCCCCACAGGGTCTGTGCCCTGCTGGCTGTGTCTTCCCATCCCACCTGCATTCTCTGGCATGGGCCATGGCCTCCCTCTAGCGTCCACAGCCCGGGCTCCTCTGCCTCAGCAGATCCTGAGCCACCACCAGAGCCCTTCCAGCTCTCCAGGCAGGAGGAATCTGCCTGTCCTGCGAGTAATGACCCATAATTGATGTTTATACACTCTCCAGAGTATGAGAATTCACTGAGTCCCCGGAGTGCCTGGGGATCAAGCAGCCTCCTGAAGCTCTTCTATAATTAACATTTAACGATTATGCAGCAAGCCCGAGGCAAGCAGCTGTCTCCACTTCTGCAGGAGAGGCCCCAGGGCAACAGGAGTGGAAGACAAACTATTCAGAAACCCCTTATCAACTTAACTTTCCTTCTCCCGGTGCCCACAGACTTTTCACTTGTTCTAGCAAGAGAGGAAGGTGTAAATGTCACCTTGGCACGATGGCAGCAGTAACTTTTGTAGAAGAAACACCCAGCTGCTGGATCTATCCCAAAATGGCTCCTGCTGCCAACATGATGTGTGTGAATGAGCTTCACATGCTCAGGTCAAGGGCTGCTGCTGTCAGCCAGGAGGAACCAGCAGCAGCACCTGGACAGGATTTGGCAGCATCCCTGGTTAGGGATCATTCACTGACAAGGAGTGTGAGGGAAGGGGCAGGAGCACATTTCTGTCCCAGCCCTGGTAATGCTTTAAAACAAAGCTAAAATTGAAAAAAAAAATAAAATCACATCCAGATGCAACCTTAAAAATGTAAACTAGTAAAACATTAAGCTGTAAAATCAACATGCGTCAGTGGCTGAAATAATGAACAAAGGGGCAGAGTTCAAGCAACTGCAGATACATAAGCAAGATTCCTCTCTTCCCCAATTTAAAAAGTCAATATTTACTGTAAATCTGTCTAATACACCAATGGATCGCTTTAAACACTCCTTTGAGTAGAACTCATGACCTCCACCCTGGAGCACCAATGAGATCCACTAGTCATGGGCAGGATTCAAGGCCAAGTCTAACAAGCAGAGCAGTCTTGACATTGCTCCGAGCCTTAGTCACAGAAATACAGTCATTATTGTGGCAGTTAATTAAATTAGGCTCTTTCATATTAATGCAACATTCACCTCCATATTTTAAACAGCCCAAATGTCAATTTAATACACTCCTTATTCAGTGTTTAGCCCTGTGCCTTTGAGGCATCCCAAAAGCTGCTGTGTTTTGGAAGGCTTGTAAAGGTGAAAGAATTTGAGATCTCGACCCACTGAGGTGCACACCTTGGTCAAGTCAATGAGCAACGGCAGCCCCTGCTTTGTGTAAGGACTGTCACTGAAAAGATATATTTTAAGACTGAATTTCTCCTGAAGAAGAAGTAAAATTTAGTAATATCTGGGAATATTAAATGCTGGTACAAGGTGTCCTGAATAGTGACAGACCTGTTCAATGTCATAAAATTCCCACAAGCCTCGATGTTACTGTAGCTTTTGAAATATTGAAAACCCTGCAGTGTGAGGCTTTGAGGTCTTGTTAATTCTTACAACAGAGTCTTCCTGTATCAGACACTCTTTAAATGTGTATTTTCAGTATTTTTAGTGAAGGTGCTCCACAAATGCTGGATGCTGCTGCTCACTGACTTAACCCAGAACACCCACACAGTTGTTTATTTCCCCTCAGAGTTGTGAAGAAGTGCTGGAGAGAGCTCTTTGTTCCCAGCCACAGGCTCAAGCAAGGATCCAGGTTCTGAAGTGGTGGAAGACATCCCTGGTCCAAAGACACAGCCAGGACAGGTGACAGGAGCACCCAGCTCTCAGGACATTGCATCAGGGCAGCATGAGGGACTTTGCCAGTCTGGTCCAGAACCATTTTTTGGTGCAAGGATTGGTGTAGTCACAAATCGTGATGAACCGTAAGATACTCGGAAACTCGTTTTTCATGGATTTGTACTTGACTGGAATCAGCCGCTTGTGACGAGCACCTGGAAGAGAGGTGCCACAGGCAGAGGGTCACACAGAGCACAGGCAGAGCCCACACCCATCCCTCCCCACCACAGCACACATCCAGGTTTGCTCCTGACTGGGCATCATCTGGTTATACTGCAACCAGCTCTCACCCTGGAGAGCGAGTGTGAGTCCTGATTTACTCAGGCTGCAGGTGTTCCCAGTGAATCCCCCTGCTAACATGGACTGCTGGTTTTGAGATGAGCACCCTCCCTGTGACTGCTGCTGCTTGAAGGAGCAGCTCTTCTACAGAGGAGTTTCTGCCCTTGTAGCTCTCCACCTGCCACCACCTGCACTGTGCCCAGCACAAGTGATGACACTGAGACCAGGATGAGGCAAATAACCAAGATTTCATAACTGCAGCAGATGCTGGAGTCATCCATGGAGCTCCCAGAGCCTGACACCAAACCCCTCTGTGCATTACTGATACCCCACACAAACAGGTAATGCTGTGACTTCTCTAGGCCTGCACTTCCACCTGTGTTCTCACTGGCAGATCTCAGGTCATTCCATGCAGATGGAACTTCTTTTCCAGTTCTAATGGAAGGTGTGATGCCCACAAAAAAAAAAAAAACTGGTGAAGAACTAAAAGGATTTTTCTACAAATCTTTTCTACAAATCTGGTGGCTGATACAAAGTCGTGGGAGTGTTCAATGGATTAACTGATATCATTAAATCAGTGTGTCAAGGAAGATGAAGTGAATTCCTGTCTCTGCCACCAGCTTCCAGTCTAACCTCTGGCATGTCCTTTATTATATTATGACAGATGCCTGATCTAGAAAAGAGGCTTTATATCCAGATACTCTTCCCAATTCTACATATCCTCCATACTGTTAGGCTGGGCTGCACTTACTCCCCAGCAACACAGACAACTGTAGAACAACTAGTGGCTAGAGAAGAGCAATCACAACAGACCTGGCAGAAGTGAATTGGTGGCTTTTCAATTCAGAACAAAATATGTAAAAATTTTCCCAACCTAAGCTGTACATTCATTCCATATTTTTTTACCTATCCACAATACTAAAAGATTCTTGCAAGAATCACAAAATGGAATGGGCTGGGTTGAAAGAGGCCTTGAAAATCATTCAGTTCCAACCTCCCTGCTATGGGCAGGAACACCCTCTACACCAGGTTGCTCAGAGCCCCACCCAGCCAGACTTGAAATCTGCAGGTTCATTACCTGTCACCTAATTCCCAGCTTTACTCACATCCTGGATTTATCACACTACTTGTCTCTTTAGCAGCAAATTTTCCTGTATGGATCTGGAAGCCCTTCACAAGCCTGACATGCAGCTCTGACATTTCTGGAGCAGGCAGCATTATCCCACTGACAGCTGGAGCAGTGCAGCACAGGCAGCTCCTTGCTCACAGCCACACCAGGAAAGTCAAGAGCAGGGCAAGGGACCGAGCCCAAGCCCCTGCCTGCACAACCAAATTATGAAGCCTCTGTTAGTTCCAGTGCCCACTGACCTCAGCTGAAGGCATAGGTGTCACTGCAATAAAAATGATAATGTGCAATTGCAAATGGGATATTTGTGTGATCTTACCTGGGGAAAGACTAAGAGCAAATTTGGTCTGGAAATCACATTCGTCGCTTTCCAAGTAATCATCTGAAACGACAACCACCATCCTCCGACACCTGGAGATTAAGCAGGGGAGAAAACAAATAAAATGTCAAATGAGATGGTTTTCATTCCCACAAACAGAAGCATGTACTGCTCTGAATTGCTCCAGTGGAGAAGGACTTGGCTGTGTTCCAGCAGGAATTAACTGCAGAGCAGAACAACTGACAGACATATAGAGATGTTACACAGAAAAACCTGATTACAGATACACACTCATATACCAAAAAATGAGGAAACAGTGAAGTCCAGACTATCTCTGCAACCTTTATGTGATCCTGTGTCTATATATGACACACAAGGCAAAGAAAAGTGACTGAACATAAGTAGCATCACCACAGTGGCACCTTCCCCATGAACACAATGAAGTGACACACTGGGGAATGCCTGGGTCGTCCTTCTTGAGCCAAGAGCATAAAGCAAACCCCACTGAGACAATGTGGATTTTGCTGTTTCACTGGCCCCACGCTGCAGACATCACTGTAAAATGAATGTAATGTTCCACTGCACTCACAGCTGGCCCCAAGAGCCATGGCTCACTTACCTCCTCTCTATGAGCTCTCCACTGATGGACCACACACAGGCTCCTGGCAAGACATCCCGATCAAATACACAGAGCTTCAGTTTGTACTCTGTTTGCTCCAGCTCCCTGATCATCTCCTGGACAAACTGGAGGTCTTTCTGACAGTAGCAGATGAAGGCATCAAATATCTCTGTTCCACTCCCTGAAACCATTAAGAATGTAGCTGTCATCTTCTACTATAAATGAAGTTCATTCCTGTAGCGAGCTTTCAAGAGCTCCCACAGACTTTAACTCAGAATCAGGAGCCTGACTCTGAGAAAAGGTTTGGCCAAACTTGCAAAGGTAATTTAGCATTTTATTAGATGAGCTGCCCTTCAGCCCAGACTCCTGTCCTTACCAGGCTGGCAGGAGGTAACACACATCAGTGCCCTGGCTGTTTTCACTGGCCAGGCTGTTCACACATACACACACATTGCCTGGCAGGGGTCAGGGAAAGGAACTGAGGTGCAGACAGGCAAAATCTGTGGAGGCAATAACATCCAGCCACAGGGAGTCTGGGTGGAGCTGGAGGGAGCAGAGTACCCCAGGGGATGCAATGCAGAGCCCTGACACTCTGGGATTTCACTAAGAGTTTCACAACTATAATATCCTTGTGGCTCTGGGTCTTTTTTCCCTAGCTTACCTAGTTGAGATCACAGAGATTCAAACTTCCCAAAACAGCATTCAGCAATGTCCTGCCATCTGCTGCCAGTGGAGCTATGGGTGAGCCTTGACATTTGGAACCTGTCATTTTTATGGCTAAGATATCAAACGTGGGTACCTGAAGTCATATCCTAATGGGCCTCTTTTCCAATTACTTTAATGGCTGGCAGCTCTTATTTATTTATCAGTTATCCAAATATTAAAGTGCTGCATTTTAAGGGCAATGTTTCTCGTAATTAAGTGCCTTAATGCAGCTGGCTAGTTTCCAACTGCGTTATTTTTTTCTATATTAATGTCACTACAGATATATTCAATTTTTTATGCCAATTAAAGCCTACCACAGTGAAAAAATAGATCAGGCTCTAAAAGCTGCTGGGTAAAGTATCAACCCAGGAGGCAGATTCAGCCCAAGAAGCATCCAGTGAAGCAGAAGTGGAATGTCTGCCAGGTCAGACAAACTGAGGGTGCTGCTGCAGGGGAATGGTGCTAACTTGGGGGTCACATCAGGCAAAGCTGCTGTGTACAAACAGCAGGATATTGCTCTGTGGACATTTGGGGATGGTTTAATGATGTCCACACATGCAGCAAAGGTGGCCACCTGAAGTGAGTCTGGCCAGCACAGACCTGGCTGCACACACAGCAGTGCACACACAGAACCCATTTCCTCTCTCCACCCACTGCACACCCAGCCCTACTTCAAACCCACTTCCTTTTCATTCAAGGTGGTTCCACCTGCCACAGGCAGGGCAGGAAAATCACCTCTGACACCCTTCCCCCTGGGCTCCAACCCCTTGAGCTTTCAGCAGCTGCTGCTCTGGGCCAGGCTGGGCTAAGGGACACATTTCCCTGAAGTCTCCTCCCATGTGTGCCCAGTGGCTCTGGGCCAGCCTGCTCCTGGGTGAAGTGTTCCCCAGGGCTGCTTTCCCTCTCTGCTCTAAGAACCAGGAAAAATGAAGAAAGCATTCTGGCCTGGGGTATGAAAATTGTGGGAATTCTGAAAGCAAGCAGGTTTTCTGCACTCCCCATGGGGAAGGAGATTCCATCATGAGGTGTCAGGCAGCAATGGCAGCACAGGCTCTTACCATAGGGATCATCCCTGATGGTGATGCCCATCAGTTCTGAAGTCTTTGGCACGCTGCTGTCCACTGCTGGCACCTGGAGAGGCTGGTTGGCCTCTTCCTGCTTCCTCTGCCAGTACTTCTTGCAGTCCTCCTCTGCAAAAACACACAAGCAGGGCAAGAGGCTCCTGTGACGTAGGTTTACACTGCTGGAGTTCATTAAAACAGCAATAAGTATTTCATGGATCAGGGATGCTAGAGGGAAACCCCCTGTCTGGTTTTTTTCAGCATGCAGAATTTCTCTCACCTCTTTCAGGATGTCTTGATGCTGCCTCCACCACCTCCTCTAGCAATTAATTCCTGAAAATCACTCTTGATATTTTAAGAAGTACTTTCTTTTATTTGTTTTCTTCTTCCTCCTCCCCTTAGCTCTACCATATCCCAGTATTTAATACTAGGAGTAAGGTACAGAGCAGGTCCCAATTATGATTTCTGCTCTCATTGTTCTGCATTTTAGAGTATGTGAAAACACAAAACAGCTGGGGAGGTTTTCATGGTGTCAGTCTTTCTGCCCATGTAAAAAGCCATAAGACAAGACAAAGTGGCCTCAAGTTGCACCAGGAGAGGTTTAGATTGGATTTTAGGGAACAATTCTTCACTGGAAGAGTGGTCAGGCAATGGAACAGGAAGCCCAGGGCAATGGTGGAGTCAGCACCCCTGGAGGGATTTAATAGATGTGTAGATGTGGCACTTGGGGACAGTGCTTAGAGCTGGCCTTTGCAGGTCAATGATCCTGTAGGTCTTTTCCAACCTTAACAATTCCCTGCAGACACACAAGAGCTGATTCACACCCCCAGCCTTTGCCAGCCAGGACAACTGCAGGTGACAATGACTCTCCACACTCACCACATACAGCAGGACATCTAAAATGTGAAGGAGATCCTGAAGCAGCTTTTATGTTGTGCAACAGCAATAGGGATCCTCTTATCCCAAGCTGAGATTGATAGCATAGGCATGACCCTCACCCTGAGATAACTGAAGGGCAAAGACCTGTCACAGTCACTGCTGTCAACTTCCCAATCAGGTCAGTGATGGGCACAGAGCTATTACAAACCTACTTGGTTTAAAAATAAATCATAAATCTAAATGTGAAGTCTTTGGGGAAGCAACAAGAAGCTCTGCAGCCTCTGCTACTCTGCAATTACAGAAGAACTGAAAGTAAAAGGAGATTTGAAGACAGGAATTAAGAAAAAGATCAAACTCCCTAGATACTTTGCCTTTACTTAAGATTTAAAAAAACCTCCCAACAAGTGTTGATCAGTACTGGTCAGCAGGCACAGCTAACTGATGCAAGAGCAGAGTAAAGGATCCCTTGGAGGTGCAGGATGCTGGTGGGAGCCCAGTGAGTTCTCCTGTAACACAACCTGGCACAGGCAGCTCTGCAGGAGCCCCAGCCTGAGCCCCCATCCCCTGCTTCTACCTCAGCTTTGCATCTCTTTACTGGATTATCTCCAATCTAATAAGGCTCAGATCTGATCAAAGCTTTTCCTGAGGCTGAGGCATCCCCAGTCTGCTTTTCTCCTCCCCTCAGCCTCCCAGTGCTGCAAAGGGAAGAATCAGCCACATTCTTTACCAGCCAGGAGGTTTAGATTTCACATATTTCCTCACTAAAGCCCTAACTCAGGTCCCACCTCTGCCAGTTGCATGAGGTGTGTCAGCTAAGTATCTTTGAAATCACAATTAAAGTCACTTTGAAGTTGCCAACGGGTTCAGCAGTCTCAGAGGAAGGACTGGCACACAGCCACCACCTTAAGTGTGCCTTGATTCCCTTGGGAGCCAGGTTCATAATCCAAAATACTGCTGAATAGGCAAGAAGAGGCAATTATTTAACAGCATTGCATAGTGCTCAATACAGAAATGTTCATTTTCAGTGAATTTGCTCCAAGTCTTCTCTCCTTGCCTCTGATTTGGGATGGATCAGTCCCCAGGTGGAAACAGCACCTGACTGTACAGGTTAATGAGAGTGAACAAGAACCAGGGATGACTTTGGGTCCATAAAGATAAAGGATGCTAAACAACACAACCAAGCAGCAAGAAACTCTTCCAAACTGTCCTCCTCCACCAAGCATCTAACTACGCTTTACATTCCTCTGGCAGTCAAAACAATTACCAAAGAACTGGGAAAAAAAGAATAGAAACAGGAAATCTAAAGCACAAAGTCAGAAGCATGATAAGAACACAGAGAAAACAGACCCAGTAACTGTCAGGAAACTGAATGTAACTGACCCAGTAACTGGCAGGAAAGTAACAAAAAGCATTGAGGTTCAGCAGGAAAGAGCACTAATGTATCAAAGAAAAAGCTTCACATCCCTGAAGATGATAATTCTATAGCAAAATAAACTGCAGAGGAAGATCACAGTTAGAGCAGAGCTGCTGGGACATCAATATTGATGTTTTCTGATTCTGAGCTGGATCCCACTGAAGAAGTTCCAGTGGTACAGAAAAATGCCCCTGGCATCAGGAAATACTGTGCACAAGAGTACATGAAACTTTCCTTTCCTTTCCTTTCCTTTCCTTTCCTTTCCTTTCCTTTCCTTTCCTTTCCTTTCCTTTCCTTTCCTTTCCTTTCCTTTCCTTTCCTTTCCTTTCCTTTCCTTTCCTTTCCTTTCCTTTCCTTTCCTTTCCTTTCCTTTCCTTTCCTTTCCCTTCCCTTCCCTTCCCTTCCCTTCCCTTCCCTTCCCTTCCCTTCCCTTCCCTTCCCTTCCCTTCCCTTCCCTTCCCTTCCCTTCCCTTCCCTTCCCTTCCCTTCCCTTCCCTTCCCTTCCCTTCCCTTCCCTTCCCTTCCCTTCCCTTCCCTTCCCTTCCCTTCCCTTCCCTTCCCTTCCCTTCCCTTCCCTTCCCTTCCCTTCCCTTCCCTTCCCTTCCCTTCCCTTCCCTTCCCTTAAACTTCCCTTCCCTTCCCTTCCCTTCCCTTCCCTTCCCTTCCCTTCCCTTCCCCTCCCCTCCCCTCCCCTCCCCTCCCCTCCCCTCCCCTCTCCTCTCCTCTCCTCTCTCCTCTCCTGCAAGAGCTCTCAGCACCAGCAACAGGTCATAGGCCCTCAGTGCAGTCCTCAGCCAAAACTTGTGATTTTCCTGCAGCCCAGGCTCTCCCACTCCTTCTGCTGCAGTCTATTCCAGCTCTGACAAAGCCCATCCACCACACTCCCTTCCAGTGGGACAGAGCTCAGGGCCAGAACCACCCTGCGTGATCCCAACGCTTTTGTGAAGCCCCAGATCTTCTGCACAGTGGAAGCTTCCTCAGATTTGTTAGGAACCTGTGACAAGCAGGTGACAAAGCACACTGATGCTTTTGTTTTTTCCCAAAATGTGGCCTTCAGACTGTGATCTTAAGCATGAAGGACCTCAGGGCCAAAGGGAAGTCCTGCATCACTTCTCGGTCAGGCTCTCTACAGAGATGGATTTCTACATCTTTCTTTATCTCCATGAGTAACAGGAAGTGAGATTTAGTACTTCCTCATTGCTAACTCAGTAAGCTCTGTTGTACAACACAGGCCTGCAGGGAATTCTCAGGCTTTGGAAATCCTTTGGCAAAAAATTTCCCTTTCTGATGACAGCTGGGTTCCCTCGGAATTTCTCTGACCACAAAGAATACAAAGAGAATTCAAAAATAAAAAGTTATCAGAACAGCACAAGAACCTTAATTCTTCCCACTGACCTGTCTCAATTTTTTCAGTTTGCATGGACTTTTTCTTTCCTCTGACATTATCCAGTTCCACACATTCCTCATTTCCTCCAACAAACATCTTCCTATCACACTATATCCACAGATCACAATTTTCACACTGTCTGGTGTCAGTGCAATCTCGTTCCTGGATAAGAGCATCTTTTGACATACAGAAACACTTGGGAAGGTTTGGGATAAGACAGGGCTCCAGGTTACTTTGCAGAGCTTGTCTCTCCTGGAAGCCAGGTGAGCTTTCAGTGAACCCCAGAATGGTTTGGGCTGGAAGGGACCTTACAGGTCATCTCATTCCAACCCTCTGCCATGAGCAGGGACACCTTTCACTATCCCAGGATGCTCAAAGCCACATCCAGCCCGACGTTTGACTCTTCCAGGGATCCAGGGGCAGCCACAGCTTCTCTGGGAACGTGTGCCAGGGCCTCCATACCCTCAGAGGGAAGAATTTCTTCCTTATAGCTAATCTAATATCTAATCTTCTAATATCTAATCTAAACCTCTCTTAGTTTTAAGCTGTTCCCCCTTATCCTATCACTATCCGTCCATGCAACAAGTCCCTCTCTCTCTTTTCATAAGCCCCCTTTAGACACTGGAAGGGGCTCTAAGGTCTCCCCAGAGCCTTCTCTTCTTCTTAACACCCCCAGCTCTCTCAGCCTGGCTCCATAGCACAGGTGCTCCAGTCTTTGTGGCCCTCCTGACACCACCGAGGATGCCACTCCATCATCTGGAAAGGGCTTTTCTTCTCCAGGGGGTTTCTTCTTAACCTCACCTCCACAGACAGAGCAGCAAAGAGCAACACGAACGGCAGCAACGGAGGGACCAACACGAACAGCATCCCTCCCTCCCCAGGCACCGAGAAAGCAGCACCGAGGGCAGGCTCTGGGATTCCCTGGATGGAATTCCCTGGGCTATCCAGGATTCCCCTGGTTATCCAGGATTCCCGGGGTTATGCAGGATTCCCTGGGCTATCCAGGATTCTTCGGGTTATCCAGGATTCCCCTGGTTATCCAGGATTCTCCGGGTTATCCAGAATTCCCTGAGCTATCCAGAATTCCCTGAGCTATTGAGTATTCACTAGGCTATCCAGGATTCCCTAGGCTATCCAGATTCCCTGGTTATCCAGGATTCCCTAGGCTATCCAGGATTCCCTGGGCTATCCAGGATTCTCGGGGCTACCCAAGATTCCCTGAGCTATCCAGGATTCCCTGAGCTATCTGGGATTCCCTGAGCTATCCGGGATTCCCTGGGCTATCCAGGATTCCCTGCTTATCCAGAATTCCCGGGGCTATGCAGAATTCCCTGCTTATCCAGGATTCCGGGCTACCCCACCTCTCCCCATCCGCTTCTCTCACCCACGCTGCCGGCCAGCTCTGTCAGCACATCGTGGCGCCCCAGGTCGCGCAGCACATCCAGCAGCTGTCCCACCGTGGCCCCGCCGGGGCAGCGCCCCGGCCACTCGTCCAGCAGCGCGCCCGTGGGGTCGGGCAGCGCTTCCAGCCGCCGGATCTCCAGGAAGCTGCAGCCCAGCGCCTCGGCCAGCGCCGTCCAGTCCGCGGCCGCGGCCGCCCGCGGGTTCAGGTAGAGCCCGAGGCGGCGGCGAACGCCGTAATTGAGCGCGACCATGGGCACGGCGTGCGGGTCGGGCCGCGGGGCCGGGCTGGGGACCCGGCCGGGCTCCGGCGGGGCTGCAGCCATGGCCCTGCCGCGCTCCCCGCTTCCCCCCGCCCGCGCTTTCGCTTCCCGGCTCGCCCCGCCTCGGCCCGCCCCGCACGGCTCGGCCCGCCCCGCGGGGACCGGCCCGGCCGGCGGGATGCGCTGCGGAGGGACGGGGCAGCGGGGAAGGGATGGGGGGCATCGGGAGAGGGGCAGCGGGGAAGGGATGGGTGGCATCGGGAGAGGGGCAGCGGAGAAGGGATGGGTGGATGGCATCGGGAGAGGGGCAGCGGGGAAGGGATGGATGGCATCGGGAGAGGGGCAGCGGAGAAGGGATGGATGGATGGCATCGGGAGAGAGGCAGCGGGGAAGGGATGGATGGATGGCATCGGGAGAGAGGCAGCGGGGGATGGATGGCAGCGGGGAAGGGATGGATGGATGGCATCGGGAGAGAGGCAGCGGGGAAGGGATGGATGGATGGCATCGGGAGAGGGGCAGCAGGGAAGGGATGGATGGATGGCATCGGGAGAGGGGCAGCGGGGAAGGGATGGCATGGAGGAGAGGGACAGCGGGGAAGGGATGGGTGGATGGCATCGGGAGAGGGGCAGCGGGGAAGGGACAGCGGGGAAGGGATGGATGGCATCGGGAGAGAGAGGCAGCGGGGAAGGGATGGATGGCATCGGGAGAGGGGCAGCAGGGAAGGGATGGATGGATGGCATCGGGAGAGGGGCAGCGGGAAAGGGATGGGTGGCATCGGGAGAGGGGCAGCGGGGAAGGGATGGGTGGCATCGGGAGAGGGACAGCGGAGAAGGGAGGAGATGGATGGCATCAGGAGAGTGTGCCCAGCAGCACCAGGGAAGGGATGCTCCCCCTGTGCTCAGCACCTCCAGTGCTGTGTCCAGTGCTGGGCACTGGGGGGCTGGAGCGGGTCCAGAGAAGGGACTGGAGCTGGGGAATGCTCTGGAGCATGAGGAGTGAAGGAGCTGGGAGTGTTTAATTTGGAGAAAAGGAGGCCCAGGGGATTCATTATCACTCTCTGAAGCTCCCTCCTGACAGGAGGTTGCAGACAGGTGTGGGTTGGCCTCTTCTCCCAGGCAATAAATGTTAGGGGAAGATGACAGTCTTGAACTGCGCTGGGTAAGTTTAGGTTGGACATCAGGAAGAATTTCTTCCCAGAAAGGATGATTACATTGGAATGTGCTTCCCCAGAGAAGTGGAATCACCATCCCTGGAGCTGTTTAAGGAAGGACTGGATGTGGCACTCGCTGACATGGTGATGTTGGGTCACAGGCTGGACTCCATGATCTCAGGACTTCTCCAACCTAATTGATGCTGTGATTCTTCTGCTGGGCTTTGTCCAAGTGTAGTGCCCTGCCCTCTGGAGCAGCCTGGTCAGGGATCTGTGCTGTGTGTGTGGAGACACTTATGCCAGAGAGAACAGTGCTGTCACTAAACTGTTTCACTCTATTCCCCCCGAATCACCCCTGATGGCCACATTCCTGCCCAGGTCTCTAATACAACAAATGGTAGAATTGTAAATGTGGCCCTGATAGGACTTGTGGTCAAGCTCACTTGGTTTTTTTGTTTTTAGCAGAACAACTTGCTCTTGTGTTTAATGTCTGTTTATTTCACACCCAGACCTGAACCCATCAACCCAGAGTGTTCAGAGATTTTACAGTATTACAGTTATTCTTTACAGAACAGGCCCAGTGGGTCTCTAGTAGCAATAAATCCAGAACCATGTCCCATCTTTGGTGGTCAAAGTGTTGAGATCTGGGCTCCCTCAGATGACAATGTTCCATGACAGCACAAATATGGCCATCTCCAAATTCACAAACTCTTCCAGCAAGTAGAACATTCTGCATAAAAATAAAATCCTAAAAATGGTTAGGGATCCATTTCAAACTGTTTTTGATGCTGCGTACAACACACAATTCTTGGCTATGAACTGAAAATTTTTCAGTTTCCAGGATTTTTCCAGGTACCAAAAACAACAGGGTACTGCAAGGAAATTTTCAGGAGGAACACACTGCTTCTCTAAAGTCCTGCAGGAGACACACTAAAAGAACATCCCCTGCAGTCTCTATCTATGGAGCTCTGTGGAAATGAGGAAGATAAAATATTCCAGTAGCAAAACTTTTAATTGCGCAACAATTGGTGGGTTCAAAACTGTAAAAGGTTAAAAATTAGCATAAGAAGTTTCAGTTCTGACTGAACACCTGCCACATAAACCAATGGCTCCAGACTGTAAGGAGAGGTGCTGATAACCTCCAAACACCCACATGCAGAGAGTGTCCCTGGGAACAGCAGACAGGCAGATCCTGTATTTTACCATGCCAAACCTGTATCTTTGGCTTGTTCGAGGTGATTAACCATTATCCAGGCACCCTCAGCAGCTAAACCTCCTGCTGAGCACTCCTTCAGCCTTCAGCAAGCATCCTTCTTGTGAGAGAAGTAAAAATCAATCCCTCTGTCCTTGTGCTGTGCTGGTCCTCTCCTGCCCCTGGGGTGGGAACTTCCTCCCTGTGGCAAAAATGACAAGGAACAGCAAGATATTTACTGATGCTGCAGAGTGGATTTGATCACAAAGCAGTGCTGACATCCAGGAGAGTGGGCACATGGAATTTCTGCCTCCCAAGTTCACTCAAAAGGGCAGGAAAGCCTGACAGGCACTGCTCTAGGCTGGGATTTGGGAAACTAGGATTTCTGATAAGGTGAGCTGGGAAAGTTCATCAAAATTGAACTTTTGCCTGATGGAGAAGCTTTTTGGCTTCAAGTTTCATTACTGCCTCAAACTGGTGTCTCACTAAGGTTCTCCTGCAGAGTCCTTTCTCTCATCCCAGGAGGTTACTAACCCAGGGCCTCCAACAGCATGGATGGAACAGAAGGCTTTGCTTCCACAAAACTTTCCACTCATGGCAAAGGAATCTGGCCTAAAAATTTGGTACTCCACCCTAGGATTAAAACCTGAAATGGGGCCATGCTTCATTCTTCACTGACTTGGTACAACACCTAAATTTGGGCCTGCACAAAGTATTCTCACACAGAGAAAGGGAGGGAAGATGCATGGGGGAAAAGGCAAAATGCTGAATGCTCTTATAATACAAAACCTTGGTTACATCCATTTCCTTCCAAACCCATCTCCTCCAAGAACAGCATCCCAGGCAGCAGATTAAAGCCTTGACATGCTGCAGGATCAACATCTCATTCTGCCCCCATTCTAAGGAGGAGATACACCCAAAAAGCAAAGAGCAAGGAGCAGACTCCATATTAACAGGCCTTGCTGACTCCAGTTTGGATGCACTCAAGCAGGAATTTGGTTGTTTTTATTTCCACCTCCTGAACAGAAAGGACACTGGGTTGTTTCTCTCCTGTCCACATTTATCAGGGGGTGGTCACACCAGTGGAGGCCTTGGAGAAACCCCATCCCTCTGGCAGGGCTGCCAGGGCATGGAAGGATGCTCAGAAGGACAAGCTGTGGCTAAACCCTGCTGACTATACAAGGGAGACAGAAGCAGCAAAAATTTACATCCTTCATCACAGCAGGTAGGACAGACAGCTAAATAATCCTGGCTGCACAGAGATGTAATGTGAGCTGTTGGAGTCAGGGGTCTCTGAATTCTTCAGAGAGAAATCAGAGTGCAGGGATTGAATTAAAGCCTGTGGATGCACTGAAGTATATTAAGCCACTCACACATAAAGTAGACATCTAAGTAGAAGTAAGCTGGTAATTTTAGGGTGAGTTCTAATGCTTTTAGTAAGTGAAAAGTTTCACATGCTAGAGTAGCAGAGTGAGTTCTAGTGAAGGTTGAAACATACTGATATCTTCAGCAAGAGGCTCCAGGCCCATAGTTGTAAACAGTGCTTAGACATAATAGAGCAACAGTAAGAATATTTCTTACATTTTTCAGAAAGAATAAGATAGGTTCTATGCATAGTCTAACATGGTGTGCTAAGGAACTAGAATTCTAATAGGTTAAGGAGTGGTGGTCTGAGTTTGCATCTTATCTTGTTGGAAAAATCCTGTATAAGAGTTTGTATTGGGGAGAGTTGGTGCTTTTAGCCATTGGCTTTTGCCAGGGCTTCTATCCATTCACTTAGTGCCACTGCATTTGCCATTGCTTTGCTATTGCCTGTCTGCTTGACTGTTGAGTCTGATGTCCTTTGTAATAAGATGTGCTTCATAATAAATAACCTTTTTAACTATTAGCTGCTTGCTTATTTAAGATAACCCAACAAAGCAGGAGCCAAGAGCTTGAAGTAGGAGCTTAAGAGCTCCAGAGTAGGTGCCTAGAGCACTGGAGGTCTGAGAACCTCACAGTGAGCTTGCATTAAAACAACTTTTTTCCCTTTACAGCTGAGAAAGAAGAGCAGAAGTCCCAGAGACTGATGCAGAGCAGCCCCTGGAGCCCTCCCACCCATCCCACCTTCCCAGAACTCACAGGCCTCTGGTGGATGTGTCGGCTCCACTCTGGGGCTGTTACCACTGGCTGGGGGTAGGTCTCACCCAGAGTTACTCCTGCCTGGGAGAGAGCAGCACTGCTCAGTGCCCAGGGGGTGTGGATGTCTGCTCCCTTGATGCCCTGCAGTTCTGGCACCCACAGCCGGACATAATCCCCCTGCAAACAGAGTAAACAGGACAGGATCCATCCAGTGACAGTCTGCAGGTGCTTCCCAGCAAGGCTCTGTGCCAATGGGAAAGAGAGGAGCCAGATTTCCTCTAGAGAGGCTGGTGTTGTACAGCATCAGTCACCTCTGACAAGCCTCAGCCCCTCCTGCTAAACCCTCCACCCAGAATTAGTGCCTAAAGGGAGACCTGGATGCTGGAGCTCTTCCCCCATGCTCACACTGCAGGCAGAGGAGGGAGGCAGAGGTGCATTTTCAGCACTGTGCTGTTTAGGACATCCTGAAATGAAGCCACCCCCTAAAAATTTCCCATGACTGAAGGTAAATAGGATGACTAGCTCAGCTGCACACTCTTGTGCTCCTGAATCTCTCCTATTAACTCTACTGCTGTGTCCTCTACTAGGACTAATTTCTGATTTCTTGCTAAATCCTGCCAGCTACAGTGCCAAAAGGCAACAGCACAGCCTGATGTGAAGCTAAGGAATAGTGTGGAAACAGGTAATCCAGTATGTGAAAACTGGCTAAGCAACTCCAGTATGTGAAATGGCTAAGCACATGGAAAGGGCAATTTATCTGCTCCCACCACTTAAGACAGGACAGTCAGAGGAGTCACAGGTTTAATCTGCTCTTCAGCAGCTCTCAAGCAATGGTTCTGTCTCTCAGGTAACTCCTGAGATCTCCAAGCAGCTGCTCTGTACTCAGGGAAGCATCTGTGTGAGGTACTGGTGGGATGTGGCTGTGACTCAGAAGAAATGGTGATGAAACACTGACCAGGGAGGGTGTGGGGAGTTCCAACCTCCCTGGGGACAGCAGCAGTTAAAGTTACACTGCTCTGCACCAAGGAGGAACCTGCCTGACCTGGCCAGGAGACACAAGAACTGCTTTAGCATCCACAGAGCACACTGATCTCCTCTGCTCCCTGAAAGCACCACATGCCCTCCACTGCACTCATCCTTGTGAAACAGCCACACAAGACTCACATTCCCATCGTAATCCAGGCCTTGTTTGATCATGTTAAACTTCCTGCTGTCCCGTGGGTCGTTGCCAACGCCAGCACTGTATAACCAGTTGCCATAATTGCTGCACACATCATAATCCACCTGGGAAACAGAGGGAGAAAACTGTCAGGAGGGCAGGGCTGGCCCTTGGTCAATCTTATCTTACATCCTCTAGCTCAGGGGGAAATTCCTTGAATGGGATTCACTCCAGCCAGACTGGGGTGGTCAGAGCTCCCCCCATGCTCATACAGGCACCTGGCTCAGAAAAGAACCTGCATGGCTGCTTTTCACAGCTGGGATCAGCTTCCCAGACTACTTCAATTCACAATACTTAGGTCAGTGAGATAGATAAAAGTCCAACCAAAGTCTCTTTCTCAGTTTCCTTCCTTTTAAAGGAAAACCCTTCTCTTTCTGCCATCATTTGGCAGACTTCACAAGTAGACCTAACATTTGAATGCTCATATTCCAAAAGAAAGTATTCAAATATGAGAGAAAATTCTTTCTGACCAGTTACCCAGACACCATACACTGGCAAAATCATCTCTGCAGATCCTACTAGGCAGTTTGCAGAGAAGTCTAACTCAGACAAACCACACAGTGTATAGAGGATGCAAACAATACAAACACTGCAATTTTTCCCATTGTCAAGTTATTCCTTCTTTAAACAAATAAAAAACTCTCAAGGATGCTTATATAAAATGGAGCAAGGCTTTTGGAACAAGCACAAGTGAGAGCAGAACATGATCCCACCTGAGTGCTCTTCAGCTGGGCAGGGTGGCTTAAATCCAAGACCAGAAGTTTTCTAGTTGTAGGACAATTCAAACCCTGCTCAGGAGGGGAGTGGAAGTGATAGCAAGGAGAGTTTGGGACCTCTGAGCTTTCCCAGGGGTGTCTGTGCTGTAAAAGCAGCAGCTGTGGCAGAAAGAGCTGGTTCAGTGCTGCTCTCTTCTCCCTTTCCTGCAGCCACAGCAGCAACCAGCCCACAAAGAGATGTTTGCAAGAGCTCAGCCCCTCCCTGGATGGATGGATGGATGGATGGATGGATGGATGGATGGATGGATGGATGGATGGATGGATGGATGCTGCAGGATGGCAGAGGGCTCAGGAAGCAGCTCAAGCTGCCCTTTCTCTGCAGAGCCAGGTCAGGGTGAGCAGCAGCAGCTCTGCACCAGGCTCCCCCTTCCTAGCTCTTCCTCCAGCTGGTGAGATAAGGAGGGGAGAAAGATGCCACTGGGGGCCTGATTGTGTGATTAGCATGCAGGAAAGTGTGTGTGGGAGTGAGGGCAAATCCAAGGGGGCCTGGAGGAGGCAGGATCACTTCCCCCTCAGCCTTGCCCCTTCCTGGCATTCTCCTCTGTTTGTTTTCCTGCCTTTCCTTGGGGCCTGACCCTGTGAATGAAATCAGTGAAGGCAGAGCTGAGATATTCTCAGTTCAGGACACCAATGGTCTTTGGCCTTTCCCTTGGCTCCAGCAGAGCAGGGAGCTTGTGCCTCAGTTTCCCTGCCTGTCTGGTGTGGATGGCACACACAGACACTTGTGGGCCTTTGCTGGCAGTATTGGAGATGAAATAGGCATTGCTTTCCTTTTTTTAGAGGAAAGTGAGACCAGTTTCAGTTCTGCACTGGCCTCTACCCTTCTACACCACATCCTCCCCACCAAGCTGATGTCCCCTGGGTGCTGGGAATGCCACCAGGTTACAGAACAGAGCTGTGTGACACAAGATGGGACTGAAGGGCACAAGGATCAGCCTGTGCCACACCAACCTACAGTGGCCATCAGCATCTGGGGCTTCCCAAGGTGAAAAGGCCAGTGCAGTGTGCTAAATTCTGCTTCCAGCAAGGCTGGAATATAAATATATATATATATATAAATATATATATAAATACCCTTAGGAATACATGCAGATAACACAGGCAGCATCTTTCTAGTGTGAGACCTTCCAGGTCTTCCTCACTTGTGGAATAGGACACACTTGTGGAAGCCTCTTGCTCTTATCTGAGGATGGGGCTCCCAAAACCCCTTTCTGCAGGGTCCTGAAGTCCTGCACTGTGTTGTTGTCCAAACCCACTGGCATGAGAGAGCACCCAGATTTTCCTCCTGCAGCCAAAGCCATTTCAGAGCCCAGCTCCACAGAACTTAAAAAAAATTATATTCACAAAAAAAGTCTTTTTTAATTGCAGGTATTGGCAAGGCAACTGGGCTTTCTCTGCCCATCCAGCACTCTGAGTAGAAAGTTTTCTGATTGCCAGTAGCCTCCTGTATCCCACAGATAAGACCTTTAATGTGAGGCTGATGTGAGCATTTGGCCTTTTTCAGTCAGTACCATGAGAGTCCATGGGGACTGAGGTCAGGGAAGTGACCCAGCTGTTTAACTGAGCTCACACAGCTGCTGATTGATACATGAGAGGAATTGGTGCTCCAGCTGGCAGGGAGGCCTGTAACACCCCAGAAAGAAGGAGGATGCCTCCAGCCAGGGTGGAGCTCTGATCCAGCTATTGTCCCTACTTGCCTGTGCTTGACTAGAGGCTTCCCAGTGTGCATAATCAGTGCACAGACACTGTGCCAGCACACAATTCTTTTTATGTTCTATTTCTGGGCTGCCCTCCTCCCCAGCCTCTGGGGTGAGCAAATCAGAGCACTGTTGGCATAATTCATGTTTGAAAGTTTGCTCAAGTGCTATGGACTTCTGGCTAAGAGATCAACACTTACTGCAAACTTCCCTGCTACATCTTTGTTCGTGGCAGATCCACTGTGGCAAAACTCCTTTTACTTATGTGAGTTTTGGGAAGTTCACACTCTGCAAAAAGTATCTACATGGTCTTGTCCCAGCCTGAAAGTTACTGATCATCACTTGTACCCTGTCTCATAAATCAGGGCTGTCTTCCTGCCTGTCATTAAACTCCAGGCACACAAAGGGCCCAGTCTTACCAGCAGGTACTCAAACCATTCTGCCCCCATCCTCCAGTCCAGCCCCAGGTCCTTGGTGAGGAAGCTGGCCACGTTCTGCCGCCCTCTGTTCGACATGAAGCCCGTGGCACTCAGCTCCCTCATGTTGGCATCCACAAAAGGAACCCCAGTTCTGCCCTCTGCAGAGACAAAACACAGCCCTGGGATGTCAGGATGGATTTGGGCACTCATAAACCAGCCTGTGGTCATGTATTCACAGCCATTTCCAGGACAGTGCCAGTGCACAGCAGCAGGGAGAGGTTTCAGTGAGGTTTAGCTGGAGTGCAGCCACTGAGATCCACTGGAAATTAAATGGGATATCATACTGAAAATTAAGCTGGGGAGAAGTTTTGGTAATAAGAAAACAAACAAAAAAAAAATACAGAAAAATCTCAGACTGGAAAAACAATCAAGTGGGTTGCAGGGAATTTTGCAGAGTAAAATAAATACACAGACAGCAGTGAGATGGGCCAAGAACATATTCTTGACAGGTGACTAACAGAGGGATATAGTGGACAAATCCCCCAGGGTTAGTACCTGAAAAGTAGAGTTTGTCTGTTGTTAAGGAAAAGATTTACTGTGCCTGGATGATTTATTTTATCCTGTGTGCAAATGGGTATACGTGGCATTAACACAAAAAAAGGATACAGAGGTGTGTATTGCACTGATTCTAATACTTTAATCTGTTAGTCCCTCCAAGTTTTGGGATAGTATGCTTGCTATTCATAAAGTTGTAACAGCTAAAGAAAAGGCTGTGGGATTACAAAAGATGTGATTTAGTCTAAATCTGTTGTAGCCTTGTAACCAAAAGCAAACAGAACCAAACATAGCAGGCATGGCAATCTAATATTGATAAGAAGGGCTGGTCAGCCCTGTGACTAAAAGGAAGGGACCAGCAGGTCACAAATATTCCCTCCTGGGCAGGAAAACCCACCTGCAGTGCCTCCCACAGCAGGGTAACCCTGTGGGCTGCAGCTGGGCAGTGTCAGGCTGGGAAGGGAGGGCACACACATCCACCCCTGGTGATGCAGCTCCAGTGCCAGGCTGACCAGCTGCCCTACAGAGCCCTGAGTCACAGCTGGGGCACCTGTGAGCCCCAAGAGCACACCCAGCCAAACCTTTCCACTGACCTTTCCAACACTCAAAGAGCTGAAGGTCCTTTTTCCAGGGGATCTCTTTACTTTGAAGCCCTGTGGAGGAAAACAATGACCAGCTGATGCAGAAAATACTGACACAGTCAGTTGCTCACAGCACACAGCCAGGGGTGCTTGGTTGACACAAGGCATGAGGGTGAAGCTCAGCCTCCCAGTGCCACAACAAACAAACCTGCACAGGTTTGGAGATGATCCATTCCTCCCCTCCAGTTTGCACACAGAGGGTGCTCAAACCCTAATGGATTTTGTCTATTTATTTTGCTGATATTTTCTCTCTTTTCATTTTTTTAATTAAAAATTACTCAGACCTCACAAGTGGACAGAGATGTGCTCTGGCCCAAACTGGTATTTTCTCTTTCAGCTTTACTCCAGGACAATGTTTATGTGAAATCTGTTTCTGTAGCAGGTACTACACCCAGAATTACCTGGCAGAAGCCCCAGGTAACACTTTGCTCCTGCAAATGGGACAGGAACATGAGACAGATGAGGGGGATGATTTAATGCTTGCAGGATCCAGTGGCAATTACAGCTTTCTGTGCAGTGGAGCAGAGGCAGCAGGGACAAATCAGCTCTGAAGGTCAGGCCCACCACTGGCACCCAGTGCCACCAGAACAGCCACACAGGCCTGCCAGATGTGGCACTGGGGGAGATGCTTCCCCACAGCTGGATGCCAGGCAGGCTGCCCTGAGCACTGAGCCAGTGCTGCATCCCTGCAGAGCAGCTCACCCAGCTCAGGCATTGCCTGACACGTGGGCTGGGTGTTGGCTGTTGCTCAGACCCCCATTTCACACACACTCCTGTCACTGGGGCTGGAGCTGAACCTCATACTGATTCTTATTTAGTGCAATATCTGGTTTTTGGGATTCACCCTGCTGGGTCAGTTCCTACTGTGTCCCAATCCCTCTGGAGAACTCAAGCAAGCCTGGATTCTGCTGAAAGATGGAATGTCTCTGGAAACAGCATCTTCACTCCCCTTGTGCTGCTGTTTTCCCACATGTGTCAGTAATACTCCCTGTGTCTGACCAGATTTGGGGATCAGTGTCCAGCACCCTGGTTCTGAGGCACTTCTGTGCTAACAGAGCTCCCAGCAGCATCCCAGGGTGGTGACACAAGCACTATGAAAAGAACATTGGTACAACTTAATGCCAACAGCCTCTTCTCTTACTTTCCCTGCTGTAAGAGAATACTTTCCCCCCAAATGTGCTGATCCATACACACCTTTTAATGAGAAGATCCTTCTGCCATACTTCAGGGCCACAAACCGAAAGTAATCCCTCCACAGCAGTTCAAACAGGACCCTGAAACACAAAACCACCTCAGTGTTTCGCTGTGGGTGACTTATGATCACTGAACTAGGATTGTGCTTCCCTACAACCCATCATTAACACTGTGAGGTTTATTCACAATGAGAGATTTTCCCTGTGACACCAGTTCTTTCCCCAAGCCTCCTACCCCTGCTTACAGGGAAAGCAAACTCTGCATGAATCACTTGGGAAGCTTCCCTCAGAGTTTCAGGAAGCATGTTCCTGCTTCATCCCTGCTGGGATGTAATTCTCCCAGAGCAGGGTGAGGGCCTGATTCAGCTTCACACCTCCCCAGGAACCAGCACATCAGCACATTCCTGAGAGCTTTGTGTTCCTTTGAGCAATCACCTTTGCATGGACTCTAGGACACCTTTCAAAACTGGTTATGTTGGATCCCAGAAACCTGGGAGTTTTGAGCTTTCTGACACTGACCCCCTAGAGAACACTACTTTGACCTGAGGCCTTGGAGAAGGCTTCCAAATTTGAGTGATGGAGTTAAAATCACGGGTGTGTAGTTAAATAGAAGTGTGTGATTTCACTTGGTGATGGGTTTTGAATTTGAGGTTTTTATAATATAATAACAGGTATGGGACAAGATGGAGGATTTTGGGTGGTGTCTCTTTTTGTCTTGTTCTTCCTTCATGATTTCAGGTAGTTTCTGGTTGGACAGTCAGTGCTGCACTGAGGGTCACAGGAGTTTGGTTATTGGGTCAAAAGTATAGATAATATAGGTGTTAATTCTCTATTGGACTGTTTAGCTGTAAAAGACCTTGTAACTAGCCAGGTTGATCTCCATTTTGCTCACTTTTAGCTGGTAGCTGGAAGTGTTGCAGAACTCTCTGTACTTTAGATAAGATTTAATAAACAACCAAGCCTGAACATGAGAAAATTCATCTCCTTCACGTTTTTAATCCACACTCTGAGTGAAGACAGAAGAAAATGAAGACAAGCCAATAATTAGGTAGTGCAGCCAACCCATTTACAGGTTCACAGTGCTCCAGTCCATTAGATCAGGTGCTAGGCCCATAGGAAAAAGGACAGTTTTACATAAAAACTTTAATATAGAAAGAGCTTCTTATAAAATGATGGCACACAGCCTCAGAGACCTGCTTCAACTCTATGCCATATGGGAAGCACCCTGCTCAGCTGATTTTTAGGCTGACAAGATCCTTCTGGATAATCTGGTTACAGAACAGAATCACAGAATTAGGGAATCAGGATGGAAAATACCTCTGAGGTCATCCAGGGCCATTTGGATGGCCAAACATCACTGTGTCAGTCTTTCCTTAAATACCTTCAGGGACAGTGGCTCCACCACCTCCCTGGGAAATCCACTGCCATGTCTAATCACCCTTCCAGTGAAGAAATTCTTCCTAATGTCCAACCTGAACAGGACACTGTCCAAATCCTAAAAACTGTGATAACACTGAAGTTTAATGAGTCCCTCATCCTCAGCCACCATTGTACTTCATTGTACAGGTGACTTCTTGGTAGCCTGAAAGCTTCATTTTTATAATTACTGAACACTTTAAAATGCTAAAATCACCATGGCATGCCAGCTGCCAGCAGGCTGGCTGACCATTGGATGGAAAACAGGAGTATGATCATTTCTTGAAATCTTTCCTCTCTTAACTGCTTTTGAAGTAAAAGAAAACCCCAAACATACACTTCATAGGTGTTGATATTTTATCTGTCATTTGAATTTTAATGAAACTGAGCAGCCAGAATGGTTGGCAGTGTTCTGCCTGCTCTTCACCAACCACTGTGCTGTTTGACATGTTGCAAATGTAACAAACCAAATGAATATTTAGTTCTAGAGTTTGCACAGACCTTATGGTTTGGGATTTTTCCCATCCAGGTCTAGTGTTAGGCCAGGCTCTGACATGAACCTGTTTCTCTATCAGAGCTCCAGGTTCTGATTCACAGTGTCTGGGAACAAGTTCAAGGCCAGCCCAGGGATGGATAATCTGAGAGGTGAGGAAGAGCATGGGTGACAAGATGGGCAGCATTAAACCCAATTCCCAGTGCCCTCTTCCCCTCTGCTATGAGAATTGCACAAGTCACACAGTCACTGAGACTTTGAGGCTCATAAATTGGTCTGAGAAACCCTTTGGGTTTTATTTGTAAATTATTCTTCCTTCTCATTTAGCCCATAAGAACAGAGATGGACAGTGCTGATTTGCTGAGATTGTTTTCATGAACCACGGTTTCCCAGCAATAATAATGACAACTGGCATTCATAATCTTTACTTACAAAGTGCCTAAAGCCCCTGGGTGTCGAGGACAGACTAATAAATCTGTACTGAAAGAGAACTATAGTGCAACACAGAGGAACCAGCCAGCAGGCACAGGAAAAACAAACATTAATTATGAAGAGAGTTAACAAATCACTCTCCTGTGCAGGAAATGCCAGGTTCCTTTCAGAGAAAATAAACCATGTGATGGTGCAGACATACCAGTATGTGCTCTGATTTGCTGTTCTCTCTCTCTCATACTTCTGGATCTGCTCATAGATGTATCGAGGTGAGATGCAGCCCAGTGCCAGCCTGGAAGCAGAGGAAGGATGTCCTGAGTGCCTTGCAGGACTGACACTTGATGTCAGCTCAGAGGCAGGAGAGGGGTGTTGAGTTGCTGTCTAAAAATGTTGTTTGGCTTGCATTTCTGACCCTGATTTCCTAAATGGCTTTAGTCAATTTGTAATTTCTCTGCAAGTCTTTGAGAATTCTCTTCCAAGAATCAAAATCCTTCCCTTCCTGGGGTATGACTGTTACAGGAGTCTCCAAGCTATGGAGATAAATCATTTTACTCAAATTTGGCAAGTTTTGCCTAAATGATTTAACAAACCCAATGAAAAGACTCTCAAATGTCAACCTCTGCATCACATGTCCTGTTCTTTTACCACAAACCTCCTTATCCTATGCCCAGGGCTCCTTTTCCTGCAGAACCTCAGTAGCTCATTTGAGCAACACAGAGGGCAAGTGACTGCTGAAAATCTGAGCCCTGGCAGGAAAACTAGGGAATCAAAGCCTGCTCTGGCATTTCAACCCACTGGGCTCCTTCTATTTGTTCCAAATCAGTTCTGCTGCAAGACAGGAAAGAACTTGCAGACTCCAACCCCATCATGCAGAGGGATTAAGAACAACTTTTACCTTGCTTTTCCTAGAAATGCATCTTACTGCCATTTCCACTACAGCTTGTGGAAACACTGGATGTTCTAATGAATTGTGGAAAACAGGAAGAAAGGCTTTGAAGAGTTTTTCCTTAATTGCTGACCAGCTTTAATGGCCAGTGAGAAGGGAATGAGTGGCTGCAACCTGAACTGCTCTGATTCTGATTATGTGACAGAGGAACATTTTGGGGCAGGCAGATCAGGACTGTGTGCCCTGAGCAAATGGAAAAACTCAAGTGAGGCCACAAATAACAAACTTCCACAGAGCCAGCAGTCCTGGGATCCTGATGTGCCACCAGATGGAGCCATCCACTGCAACCATCAAAGCACAAGAGAAATCCTGACCTGTAACAGCCTCAGAAATTTGGTTCTCATTGCAATTCTGTTGGGAGAATTCAGATGCTCTCAGCTTAGGCTGAACAGGGTTCTGCTGTTGCAATTCCAGTCTGGAATTAACACTGCCTCTTCCAGCACCAGGGACTAAAGCCCCTAATTAAAAATCAAAATATTTATCTGAACAAAAGATCCTTTCCAACAGGAATAATCAGAAGTGTCTCTTCACCCCACAGAAAAAGAGAATGGCAGTGAGGTGGGGTGTCACTCCCCAGAGTATTCAGGAAACCAGGACTGGGCTGAGTTCTACTACAGCCCTACCACACTGAAGCTGTGTTTCCCTTCCCACACCAAGCAGCACAAAGCCAAAGGTGAATGGTGAGTCCCTCCTGCACACCCAGCTCTCAGCACAGCTCTGCCTCACTGCAGCAGTTCCAGGGAAGTGCAGCCTCAGAGCTGCTCTACCACAACAAAAAGGGCCAAAGGAATCACTCCCAGACCCTACCCCTGCCCAGAAGCACTCAGAGACAGGTAACATCAGTTTGGGATAGAAGCAGAGAAGGATTTTCCATCCCAACAAAAATCTTTACCATGGTGCAAATTTGGTTGAGTAATCCATTCCCACCAGCCCATTCCGAGTCTCCTTGTAAGAGGCCACCAGGTTCTGTGAGAGCAAAAGAACAAAAGGTTTTAATACCTTAAAGCAACCTGCTCAATGTTCTTTCCTTCTGGAGCCAGAGCAGTCTGGCAGGGCTGGGCTCCCTCTCATGGCTCCTGCAAGGACTGCACAGCTGCCCAGTTCCTGCCTCACACAGACATGAGTCAGGCCAGCAGCTTTCATTACAGCTCTGGGGTGTGTGTGTGCCACAAGCTGTGCTCCCCTCTTCAGCCTTGTTACAGTCTAGGTGCTCTAAAGCATCTAAATACAAGCACCATAAAGTCACTCCAAGACAAGCCTATAGCACGTTTTTCTACAAGCACTGTGCACCTGTGCTGCTCCCTGCCCATTCCCATCTGATTCTGGCTCAAAAACCCACTGAAAAGCACCAGTGGAAGTGGCTGCTTGTTTGGGGGCTGCAGAAGCAGTGTGACAGCACCCAGCACCCAGCTGCAGGAACCCTGACCCTGCTCTTTCTGTGCCCCACACATTTACAGCAGGATGCAGATCTCCCACGACCTGAGCATTCCAATGCAGAGGACAGAGGGAAGACCAGTCTCTCCTTGATCTTCACTGCACAGGTTACAATTGTTAAAGGGCTGTTCTAGCTCACCGGGGAAGACAATATTTGCATTACAAAAAAAAAGAAGAAATGTTTTCTGGCTCTGATGATATTAATGCTTGACCAAGAGCAGAAGCTATGCACACTTGTACTCATTTGGGTTGGGATGGAGTTAATTTTCTTCATTGCAGCTAATCTGGGGCTGTTTTGGATTTGTGCTGAAAACAGTGCAGATAGCACAGCAATGTTTTCTTTACTGCTGAGCAGAGCTCACACAGCCTCAAGGCCTTTTCTGCTTCTCTCACCACCCCACCCTGAGCAGGCTGGGGGTGCACAAGGATTTGGGAGAGGACACAGCTGGGACAGCTGGCCCCAGCTGACCCAAGAGGTACTCTAGACCATAATGATGTCATGCTCAGCATATAAAGCTGGAAGTCAGGATGTTTGGAGTGATGCCATTTGTCTTTCCAAGTAACTGTGATGGAGCCCTGCTTTCCTGGGGAGGCTGAAAACCTGCTCACTGGTGGGAAGTATTAAATGAGTCCTTACCTTGCTTTGCCTGTGCATGCAGCTTTTGCTTTCCCTATTAAATGGTCTTTAACTCAACACGTGATTTTTCTCACTTTAATCCTTCTGAATCTCTCCTCCTTGTCACTGGCAGGAACTGAGGGAGCAGCTGCTGTAGGGCTGAGCTGCCTCATGGGGTTAAACCAGGACAATGCTCCCCAAAAGCAAAGGCATGCAGGAGCTTTAGAAACACAGCTGAAAGGATGCCCTGGGGGCTGTCCCAGGGAGGCACTGGCAACACCACACTTTTAATCCATCCCAGCTGGAGAGCTGCTCCCTCCTTTATCCAGAAACTGACTGGGGCCTGATGCTGTTGGAAATCAGCACATGCACATTTGAATTCAGACACGGCAGATTTAAGACAGTTCCTCAAACCAGACCAGAAAGAAGTTCAAAAACTGTCTGACAAAATGCAGTCAGCAGGAGCTCCACTCCACCAAAGCAAGGAAACAAATAGTAGCTGTCATCACTGGCTGCAAGATTTCAAACCAGACTACAGAAACCTCCTACTATTTATAACTGTGGGCAGAACTTGGGTTGGTTGTTCATCACCCCAGTTGCAATTCCAGCCCTTCAGAGCACTTTTCACTCCTCCAAAACAGAGGAACTACATTGCTGATGACGTGGGACTTGAGCATAGAAGGAGCAAATCAAGGTAAAGCAGCTAAAAAATTTTGTCCCAAGTCCCAGAAGTTAATGGAAAAAAATACCTCAGAGAGATGGCCAGTAAACTAGGCTCCTAAGCATTTGGCTTACATTCCCCAGTCCCAGATGACTTCTTTTTGGTCTAGTTTTGTCTCTCTGAAAATTGAAATAATGCTAATTCCCTCCTTTTTATATGGGAGCTAAGGAAATATTATTAGGAAGTGAAATTGCAGCCTCACCCACTTGCACAGCCATGTGTACAAGGGGGAGGATGTAGGCAAGGAAATGTAAGAGTTACCGTGTCCCAAAAATAATATTGCAGCCTCATCAAAGCCTGGCTCTCTCCTCCACTGCAGGGAAAGGCTGTTCTGGGATCAGTCACAGGATCTACCACAATAAAAAAAAAAAAAACCAACACATTGTTACCTCCTGGGAATGCATCTCAAAGGCAGGGAGCTTAAAATCCAGGGATGCTCAGCAATGGGGATGTCTGCTTTGGGAGCATAAAAGATTGTGTGGTCTTCCTTTAAAATAAGGGTAATATCAAATATATTAAAAATCACTAAGAGGAGGTTTCCAACCCAGCTGCTCCTACACACAGGGAATTTAATTTAATTTTCATTGTGAGTGAACTGAGGCTTAGTTACAGTTTGAAGGGCAACCACTGCCTCCATGTTTTGGTTCTTGGTAAGAGACGCATCACAGACTCACAGAATGGTTTGGACTGGAAGGGAAATTAAAAATCATCCAGTTCCACCCCCCTGCCATGGGCAGAGACACCTTCCACTATCCCAGGTTGCTCCAAGCCCTGTCCAAGCTGCCCTTGGACACTTCCAGGGATGGCACATCCACAGCTTCTCTGGGCAACCTGTGCCAGGGCCTCACCACCCTCACAGGGAACAATTTCTTCCTCACATCTAACCTAAATCTACTCTCTCTTAATTTGAAGACAAATATCTGCCTGACCCTGCAAGTAAAGACAGATGCTTCTACAGCACCTCCCAGACTGAAAGGGCCACGATAATTCAATCACCCTTAGGGACTAATTTCATGCATCTCTCAAGCACTAGTTGCCTCTGCATTTTGACAAAAGGACATTTTTTCTGTGACAGAAACACTGCAAGATGTTTGGTTTGTATTAACCATCAGAGCTCAAGTGCAGCCACTGCAGGTTCAGCTTCACTCTGGCTGAACATCTGGGAATCTGGAGCAGCAGGAAATTATTTACTTTGCAAACCACATTTTTTTCAAAACAGATCTCAGAGTTGGATATTTTTTAAGAACAGCATCTAAGCAGGATTTTATTAGAGCAGCTTCCAAATGAAGTTTTCTCACCCTTCTGCCCAAAATCCTCCATTGTAGGGATGTTCCCTTCCTCCAGCCCTGGGGCCAGGGGCTTTAGCTGATCTGCCATCCCCAGCGTTGGCCGCACCTTGGCCCCGGATTCCAGCGCTTTTCGGAAGTGGGTGTAGACATCGGGCAACCTGCACAGATGGGAGCAGCCAGGTCACACCCCCTCCCCAGGAGGACGAGCGTTCCAGCCTGTCCTCCCACCTTTGTGATGCCTGCTTGAACACTGCCCGGCACAATAGGGGCAGATGCCCCCGGGGAGAACAGCCACCAGAAGCTCAGCCCTTTGCCCAATTTCCTTCTGCTTCTGATGCAAATCGTGCCTTTTCAATCTAAGGTGTGCCCTGGTGGGGAAATGGTGAGAGCCAGGTTTGTCTCACCTGATTAACACAGCTGACCTCAGTGTAAAAATCTACATCCTCCTGGTGCCTTTTCAGGCAAAGGAGAAAAACAGGCATTTTCATGGCCTGACTTGTCTGCTCTTGTTATAAACATTTTCTACAAAACTACACTTCAAGTGACTGCTGAGGGAGCAGTGAAGAGTACACATACCAGTAGTAAAAAAAAAGTAAATCATCTTAGCTCTCTTCCAACCCAAACCATGTAATGGTTCTATGAAGCTGCTTCAGATGAAGCTTAGACTGGATATCAGGAAAAGTTCCTTCACAGAAAGGGTGGTCAGGCTGGAACAAGCTGTCCAGGGAAGTGGTGGAGTCACTGTCCCTGCAGGATTTAAAAGATGAGGGGATGTGGCATTGAAGGACATGGTTTCCTAGTGAGCTTGGCTTAGTTAGTTTTGATTTGGGGTTTGATTTTATGATCTTAGAGGTGTTTTCCAGTCCCTTAATGAATGGTCAAACACACACCTTGGCTTTAAACATACAGAAGCAAAAATCCTACTGGTGCAGAGGGCTGAATGTGCTGCTTCCCCTTTGTGTGCCTGAGCACTGATCCATAAAAGCACAAACAGATGGACTAATTGGTCCTTTCTCTGTGGGACCAGGGGACTGGGAGCCCTGCTGAGTGAGAAACAGATGGGACAGTGGAGGGGTGACACCACAGAGCAGCCCACCTGTCAATAGGCCTGAAGGGAAGATCATCCCGATGGTACAGCGTGGACCCCCAAAATGTCTGAATCTGCACCCCGTGCTGCCTACACACCTGGCACAGCCCCTTCTCCACATCCAGCTCCTCCTGAGTGGCCTAGGGAGAACAAAAAGGCACAAATGCAGCTTCCCCATGCACAAAGCCCCTGGTCCTGCCCTCCTCACTCCTCTCCACATTGCCTTCATCCCTTTGCCCCACTCAGGGACTCCCCACCCCAGGAGCTACCCAGCTTCTCCAAGGCTAACAACACCACAGCCCAGAAAGGCTCTGAACACACAGCATCTGCATCACCACTTGGTCGTGGAAGAAACATTCACAGCATAATTTTATCTTTTAACTGTGTCACTCGAGTATTTCCTTTACCTCTTCATGGAAAACCACGGCGGTGACAGAGCCCAGCTGAGTAATCAGATCACAGACCACATCTTCTGGCTTCCCCTTCCTCACAACCAGGGTACTGAAACACAAAATATTGGCCTGAAATAGTCTTGATGTTGCTGTTATTTATGTGCACAAGAGGCCATCATCCCAGCCCAGGCAGGCACTCGTGTCCTGGTTTTCTATGCAGCACAGTGTGTGGAGGCAGACAAACAGGATTTGACCAGGCTGCATTTTTTAGGAGCCTCTAAGCAGAGTTTGTAAGCCTCTGGGGTTTAGTTTGTGTCAAACACATTCCTGCCACTCTGGATGCCTTAGAAAGGATGACTGGGCACAAAGCCAGGCTGTTACCTAAAAGTGAATCTGTTCATCCTCACACCAAAGAGATTCAAGGGCTGGCTGATCCACCTTGTCCAAGTTTCTCAGAGAGGTTGTCCCACCCCTGGAAATATTCAAGGTGTGACTGAACAGGGCTCTGAACCTGATCTGGTTGAAGATGACCCCTGCTCATTGCAGGGGGTTGGACTAGATGGCCTTTAAAGCTCCCTTCCAACCCAAGCTATTCTATGACTCCATGATCTTTCACTCTGCAGAGCCAGATATTAACTGGTAATGGATTCTTCAGGCCATGATCTAGCCCAATAATGGTTCTAAGGGCATCATAAACAAGGATATCTGAGCCTAGAGACTGTGTTTAGTGGGACAGGGCATAAGGAAATAACTCTCCAGTCTCAGAAGCCAGGATCCACACTGGTCTGTCTCAAGCCAGCTCCCATGGAAAGCTCTCCAGGGACAAGGAAGGCTCCAGGCCACAGTGGCTACTGAAATTGCCCGCATCTCAAAATTCTGCTGTTCATGTTTCCCACTGTCAGCACTCTGGACAAAGCACTCAAGGCTGACACTCATCTGGGGCACCTGAGAAAGCAAAGCCCAGGTGGCACAGAGCCTGGATGGCTCTTTGTCCCCTGTGCAGTGACCGCAGCAGGGGCCACACGTGGCACCCTACTGTATCTACAAAGGGCTGAAATGAGCATCAGAGCCCAGGGTACCCGATCTGAGTCACAGCACAGGTATGTGCTGGAAAAGAGCAGGAAAACAGAAATGCAGATGTCATTCCCACCGTGCTTTCTCAACTACCTTCCTTTTCTCTTGAGCGTTTCCCGGAGATCCTTCACGCTTTCCAGCAGAAAGCGGAGCCTGTGGGGCCCCGTCTTGGGCAAGCCGTAGCAGCGGGTGCGCAGGTAGTGCCGCGGGTCGAAGCAGTAGAGGGGAACCACGAACCCCGCGTTGCGCTGAGCCCAGTGGAGCACCTGAGGACACAGAGCGGGCTGTGAGAGCTGGGACAGGGCGCAGGGAAATCCCTGCCCGTCCTGCAGGGCTGATCCTGCAGTGTAACAGCTTAAAAACGAGGGATGCGGAACTCCAGGCGGGCTCTTTAAAATGCTGTTTATTGTATCCAAATGATGCAGCAATTCACGGGTCGTGGTAACAATAGCCCAGCCCTCAGCTGTGGGTTCGTCCGAAACCTTCTTCTGGTTCTGGTTACAATGCATTATATACTTTTCATTACAGAGCATCTTAAAACACGACAACCAATCAATACCTTTACTATTACCTATAGCCTATCATACTTACTAATATTACCATATTTATGTAACGATTTTCTAATCACTCAAGGTTAGTATGTTACAGTTTAAGTTAGAAGTTGTTTTTCAGTGGAAAATTCTGAGATCTTTTCATAACTTGCAACATGGCACTTTTGTTTGTTTGTGAGAATTTTTTTGCTTGATAAAAACATATTTTGTTTGAGGTGGATTTATCCTTTGCTCGAAGTCATAAAAGCCCCTTCTAACTCACTTGCCCTTTGCCTTCTTAGTTACCCAGCAAAACTCGCTTAGCAATTCTTCTACATCAAAACTTGCTATCATCTTTATACTTTCTTCAGATCCTACATTCAAAAATCTTTTTGTTATACATACATATCTGTGAGACTTTCCTGTTAACTCCTCCTCTTTCCCAGCACCGCAGAGCCCCCGGCGCTCCCCACCTGGTTGTCGTGTGCGCGCAGGTCGCAGCGCAGCAGGCAGATGGCCGTGCCCGCCATCCCCGACATCCTCCCGGGTCCTGCTCGGCGCCACCTCGCCCGGCTGGCTCCGTCCCCCTGTGCCCGGCCCCTCATCCCGCCCCGACGGGGAGGAGCCGTCCTGCTCCGATCCCCGCGTCCGCCCCCAGCGCATCCCATGGGATGGACGGGCAGGTCCCGTCCCGCATCCCTGCAGGGCAGCGGGAGCGCAGCGAGTTCCCTCGGACCCCTGGAGTCTCACCAGAGCTCTGCCCCAGCCTTATTGCTCTTATTTCTCTTAATTCTCTTATTGCTCTTATTTCTCTTATTGCTCTTATTGCTGGGTGTTTTTGACAAGCCTCTTCATCTTTTTACACCTCGTTATCTTTCACACGACAGCGCGGTGACAGCAGCCACCCTCTGCAGAGGTGAGTGGCACCGAGCCCCGCCCTGCTGCGGCGGTGCTGATCGGTGCCCATCCTTTCAATGCCAAGGCTAGCACAGGAACCAGCTTTGCACAGAGCTTGTCACCTGCTGACCCACAAAAGGAGAGCTGTGCACTGTGCATTAGCAATAATTAATGGACCTGGTTCTCAGTGCTGGAAGAAGTGGCTGAAGTGAAAAGGCTTTGCCTCATCCTATGGCTTCCATCACCTGACATTGGGCACCAGCAGTCACACATCCCTTGCTCACTGAATTGTCCCTGAAGATCCTTTTTTTTTTTTTCTTTCATTCAGCTACTCTCATAAGAGGAAGCCAAGCACAGGAACTGCTGCCAGTTCCCTCCCTCTGCCCAAGGAAGCAGTGGAGTCACCATCCTTAGGGACACAGCTTAGGGGTGGATGTGGCAGTGCTGGGTTAATGGTTGGACTAGAGGTCTTTTCCAACTTAAACGATTCTATGATTCTGTGAAATGCTTGGATGATGTGTTCTCCAGCCACCTGCTTCCCTTGTGTAACTCCACTGATTGTCCTGGGATGGAATAGAAGTGGAGAAAGCTTTAACACGTTGCAACAAGGAGCTGGTGATGATTCAGGATCTGAGTTTACAGCAATGAGTTCCTGCAGCTCATTTAAGTACCTGAATTGCTGAAATGGAGTTTTTGGTGAAGCCACACGGACTCTGACCAGAGATTAAATGTGCTACCCAAACTCCAGTGGGTCCTGGGGAGTCCTGGCTTCATGTGCATCTCCTCCAGGCCTGGTGGTGCTCTGCAGGCAGCCTGCACCAGCTGGCAGTGGGCAGTGATGTGGCTCCCCGTGTAACCCACATGACACATCATCTCCTGACCCCTTCTCTGTGCACCAAGGGCTCCTTTTCCTGGCTCAGCAGCTGCAGCCCATTGAGAACCAGTGACTCATCCCAGAGGGCTCATGTTTGGTAAAAGAGGAGCCAAAACTTTGGCTTGTGCCCAAGGAAAACACTGCTGTCCGCTTGCAATGCTTAGAAGACAACATGTCTCTTTATCATATTAGAAATAATGAAAAAAAAAAAAAACCAGTTTATAAATCTTCCCTGTTTGCCTTTGCCTGCATTTGGACGAGGACAAACAGTGCAGTTGGCTTTGCTTTTGTTTGCAGTCAGGCTTCCCCCACAGTGTCTTGGTTGACATGAAGCTGGGCCAAGTCTGGCAGTGCTGACATCCTCTTGCAGCTTACTCAGAGACAGCCACCCACGTGCACTGCAATGCCAAGAGCCTCATCAAAGGGTGTGCACAAAAGGAGTGCCCTGTGCCTGCCAAGGGGGTGTTTCCCACTGGCAAGGCAGGCTGGTTTCCACTAAACACACACCTCTGCAACAGAACACTCAGAGAAGGTCTGAAACTCTTGATGTGACAGGAAAGAAAAGTGAGTTTAACAGCAAGTCTCTGCCAGCTTTGGATCTGTATTGATATAAAAGGTGTGAGGTGTCCAACAGTGGCAGCAGGAGCAGCACACAGACTCTGCACCCACACAGCTGTGGGATGTGGTGATCCAGGCAGCAAGAGTGGGCAGGAAAAACAGATGTCCATAAGGGATGGGCAGCTTGCTCAGGCCCAGAACCCAGATTTATAGCACCATACCCTTTCTGTCACATGGCTGGAGGTTGGCTCTATTTCTTTTGCACTCTTGCAGGAGAGTGCAAATCCTGTTGAACACTTCAGTGCTCATCATATCCACTCTGGATTCTACCCAGAGAAAAAGGATAGTTTTTTTACTTAGACAGTTTCTTCTCTTCAGATTCTGCAAGTACATCTGCCTGGTCCTGCTTCTGTGAGACCTGATGAAATCATCCTCTGAAAATAAGTGTAGCAGGGGTGTTTGGGAAAGGCAGTGTGGGCAGGAGTACTTTGTTCTAAAATTAGAAAGCAGGAGACCTGGCATTGTGAACTGCAGGCCTGCCAGTCTCCTTGCCTGGATTTTCCATTCAGATGAACACAGTCCACGAGAACAAAAGCTTTCTTTTTTCCCCCACTGACACCTGTCTCTTTACTCCAGGATGGTGTTCCAGCTTTCCATTCTCCCCTTGGGAAGCAGGGAATCATTGCCTGCTTGCAGTACTAGCAATCTCTATGCCAATACAGAGGGAACAAGCTGTCCACTGTTATTTTTCTTCTTCTAAGTATCCTCCAAGAACCAGCTCCTTTCCTGGAGACTTGAAGTTAGGCAATTCATGGGACTTGTGAGAAAGTCTGTGAGTTTTGACAAAGTTACACAGGGGACCTGTAATAGCAGAATTGGATATCAATATGAACAGCAGCATGTGAGCTCTTCATTTCTCAGAGAAAACCTGGGATACCAGGTCATGGACAGACAACTTCCAAATCAATAATCATTCAGCAGTCCTTTTCCCCTGGCTGCTTTGGGTGTCCTTTTTCACTCATTAAAGCAATTTATGGTCTTTTGTTCATTCCTGGTGGTGAGTGTGACAGAACTGCCTGTTGTACCCATCCTGGATAAGAGAGTCAGAGGATTGTACCTCATCACCCCTGCAGTAAGGTCACCTCTTATGGCTTTTGCTGAACAAATACAGAAATACTTTAGAAATACAGCCAGTTTTGTGAGATTTCTCTTTTCCTTTCCTCTCCTTTCTTCTCTCCTTCCCTCCCCTCTCATGTTCACAAGCACCTGTGCCAAATTTCATTCACAATGTGTACCCACCATCTTAATTCAGATGGTGTTTCACCTGTCAAAAGCACAAATTGGCCTGAAAAATTTCCTTTTTCACTTTGGAAGCAAATCCCAACTGTTGCTCCTTTCAAGTCTCTGTGAGAATGACTCTTTTGCATTTAGCTTGTCATGCATGAAAAGTTTGACATCGTTATTTGATGTTTTACTGATTCTCCCTCCGAGCCCTTCACAGAATCTTGAATCATGTCATCATTAGAAGTTTCCATAAAAGCATAAAAACTCTAGGATCAACACAGGCAGCAGCTCTGCTCAGGGACAGACCAGAGATTCTGTTACCAGTCCTGTTGCATCCAAGTGTGTGCTCTAATGGCTCTTTGACGATGACAAGCACAGTTTGAGTAGCATGATAAATCCTATCCACCAAACACCTCTCTCTTTTCATGCATATCTGATGCTACAGCTAGATCTATCTTTCAGCTTTTTGAGCCATTATTAACAGTGACAACCTGCTTTTAATGCAAACTGCCTTCCAGAGACAATGCTTAGATGCCAAAGGATTGGCACTCTGTTCCCTGGTGGAAGCAGAAGGACACAGCCCTGCTCCATGGGTTCAGTTCTCTGCCTGCAGAAATGCAGCCACTCTTTCTACAGGTCAGAGGCTTTTCCCAGATGCCATTTGTCACTCTGGATTGGAGGGCTCATGCCACCAGAGACAGGGACAGTCTGGCCTTGGCTCTGCTGTGATCGTCCTTGTAGGAAAACACAGAGACCGATTGCTCTTTGTAGTTCAGCTTGTGACCACTATTCATTAAATCTGTCATTTCCTCTTCTGCCTTTCAGCAGTGTTTCCTCCATCAGGGAACCTAATGACCCTCTGCAAGCTCTCATCCACCTACAATTACTGGACCTGTGTCAGCTTTGCCAAGTGGGTTAAATACTGTTTAGTCTCCGGTGTCAGCTGCTGCTTATGGCTGCACACAGGTTTGAAACACACTCTCACCTGGCTTTTATTATATCTTCAAAATAGTAGAAAAAAATATCTACCCAGGCAAAGGATCAGACATGCACCACTGCAACTGAAGTAGCTTAATATCAGTGGAGTATACTCACATCCTTGGCTGATGGAATTCAACAGAGCTAACCAAGGATTTACTTCAACCCTCAGCTGACAAAAAAAATCTCTGTTCAAGAGGCTTTTAAAGTGGGAAAAAAAAAGCAGCTGTGGTTTTGTGGTCACAACTAGACCTGGGAACATGATGTCTGTGTTGTGTTCTCCTCCATGCTCTGTTCTTGGAAGGGATCATTTCAACCCTCTGCCTACAGCAGAATTTCTTCTTTTGTAAAATGGATGTAATATCACTTCCCTCTTGCAGTTTGAGTGGTGACTGCCTTCATATCAGACACCCAGCCCTTATGGTGCTATTAAAAGCACAGAAAATTCTAGAAAATAATATATAGAGTGGGTTACAGTCAAATAATCTTAGGTACTTAAAAACATCCAAATGTTCATGTGCACTGAGTTAAAAATCGATAGTCACCAAGCAATTTCATACACACAGGCTGTGACACAAGGACAGCTCAGTGGGATGTCTACAGCAGATATGGGTGCTGTCAGGGACAGAGGAAGATGTTACAGCCCTGCCATGGGTGCTGAGGTACAGCTATCCTACACCCCCTTTTCTTCTTCACACCCCCACTGGACAGAGGATTCATGTTGAGTTTCATTTTAAGGGGGCAGCAGTTCAGCAGACAATATTTCTGGGAATCACATAAACACTTTTGCAGGGTAATCATTATTAGAAGGAAATGCCATTTTAAGGTGTCACATCTACAGGAATTTTCTCTTGGAGACAAATCCCAAGGGGATCATGTCCTGCAGCCATCTTCTCTTTGCCCTGCAGAGAGTGAGGCTCTGCTAGAGATGGGAAGAACCAACATTGACCAGGGATGTGAAACTCTGGCCTGCAGGCTCAGTCTGGAGAGCTTAGTGCTGCTCCTGCAGCATCATGGTTTGGCCAAGGAGAATGGCAAAGGAATGGAAACAAAAACTAAAAGTCTTGAAAAAAACGCCTTCACTTTCTCCACTCCTCCCCAATTCATATTTACTGTAGTCCCCACCAAACTACACCTAAAATAGCTTTTGTCTGTTGCTATTTAGCCATTTAGGTCAGATCTACCAGCTGCATGAACTTACCTCTATTGTACTATTGCAGTTGGACTGTTGCCATCCTCCCCCCATGGGTTTTCTACAGATCTATATTTCAAAGTTATGGCTCTTGCAAAGCTCTGCTCTCTGAGTTCAGACAAGCTAAAAAAAAAATTAGTCATGTTTCCTCTAGTCCTGCTGCTTTACTAGGCTTCCTATTTGCAATCAAATTATTTTTAATTTTGACCACGTTCCTATTGTTTGCCAGGAAGATAATCATCTTATCTCGCCGCCGGGATATTTCTCTCCTTTCTCATGTAGTTTCAGATGGATTAAATAAATACCCCTTACACAAAGCACACCAAGCTGGGCAAAAGGGCATTTCACCATTGCTGGCTGATCTGAAATTTAGGAAATGTCTCTTTTTTGAGGGGAAAAAAAAAAGTTTGGAAGGACCCAGACATGCCATAACAGCAGCTGTGCTAATTGTACACTGTCAGTTAATTTTTGTCCATCTCAGAGTGGCTTTATGGGAATTTGTAAGTAAAAAAAGTAATTTAGAATTTCAAAGTTAGTCAGTGACACTGGCTTGGTTTACCAGTGCCAACAAGGGTCACAGGTGCAGTCATCTTGAGTTTTTTGTAAGGGGGAAGCCAAAAAATGTCTGAGTGGTCCTCTGAGATCTTTCTGTTCCTTCTTCCCTGGGGAAGCTGGGGAAGGAAGAGGGAATCCCCCACTGTGCCATCTGTCCATCCAAGGAGAAGGATTTTTCCAGGACCATCAGTGGTGTTTTTCTCCCCCTCTGCCTGTCTGGAGATCCCATCAAGGGGACTGGAATGGGACAGGGTCAGTTCAATGCCTTTTGAGCTCTGCCCTGCAGTCTTTTACAAGGGAAGGATTTCTGCCCAGCAAAGGCCAGCAGCCAGGCAGCCAGCTCAGAGCAAACCCAGTGGGGAAGATCAGGCACCCTCAGAGCCTCCCAGTGCTCCCAGTATCCCTCTGTGGAGGAACTGGTTTGTAAACACGCAAGCGACAGGCGCGCAATGGAAAGTTGTGTGGACGAGTGGCACGGCTCAAACCCAAACTGCTCTGGTTTGTTTTGTTTTTTTGGTTTTTTTTGTGCAACCTTCACCCACATCCACTTTCCTCCTGCTGGATGCTGAGTGCTTTTACCTCCAGCTTCCTAATTATGGGAGCGCCGCCGCTTGTGTTTCACCGCAGATGAGGAAATGAGGACATATGGCTTTTGTGATAAGAGATTTATGGGAGCTGTCTGTGCAGCAGCCCTGCAACTTTCTATACAAGTCCATTTATAAAACAAAACATGTGTAAACAGCCAGGTTTTGATTGTTTCAGTGATTTCTTCCCCCTCGTGACAGATGTAAAGGAAAAACTGGAGGTTTCCACTTGGTGCGTGCAGATAACTCCGTGGCAAATGGGAGAGATCCCACTTGCTGTAAATCACTCCACACTTCCTTTGATTTCTGTCACCCAAAATCCAGCTCCATGTGGGTAAATGGGAAGAAATACAAAGAAACAGGGGCTCAATGGCTGCTCTACACTATCCCCTTTCAGCTGTAGGAGTACAAATATTCCTGAAAAGCTCCTGGCAGGAGTACAGTAAATAGTGCAAAATACCAATTGAAAAGGCAGCCAAAATCCAGTGATTATAATGGGTGGCTTTGACTACACCCCTGTAGATTGATTATCGTTCAAATCAAGAGACAGATTAGAGATATAGGATCATATTCTCAAGGAACAAAATCCTTTTATCAGTGGGGACAAAGAACAGGGCACTGTGGACACAAATACCTATATCCATGTCTGGGCCATGCTCTTTCAGTCCTTCTCCTGTCCCTTACACTCCACTCATGAAAAGCCAGCTGCAGGGTGCAGAATCTTGGCTCTTTTCAGGGAAAGTCTCAAGTTTTCTCTCTGAAGTTCCTGAGGAGCTGAGATGGAAACACAGGATGTCCATTGCAATTTTTGGCTTTCTTGCAGTCTCAGCAGCAAATGTCATGAAGATAATATTCCTTGTGTGATTTCCCACAATATTCAGGTGTCAGATGAACCCATAAATATTCTGGAATAGTTCTGACCTTACCTGAGAAAGTTTAAACTGAGCCTGTTTGCAGACAAGCAGGGTAATTCTGCAAGGCTTCCAGCTTCACACTTTTCACCAGTGTGACAGAGTCACCTTGCAAATACAAGGTTTGGTTGAACTTGCAGAAGTTCCAAGCACAATGCACATGTGAAAAATCTTCACAGAAAAACGCCCTCCAATGATGTTTCCTTAACAACCTACCCAGAAATCAGACCCTCTTCACTTTCACTCTGTCCTTTTTGGAGATGTTTTTGGGCAGAGGAGGTGAGTCATGGAGCAGAGGCAGTGTGGAAATTTACATTCAGCTATGAAAGTGCATGTTATGACTACAATGAAAAAAAACATGATCCACACAACTCAATCTCAGTGTAAGTCACACCCAGCTTCGAAGGAATATGAGTTTAAGACTGTTTGTTTTGGTTGATTGACACTGCTGGCTGCTGCAAGCTGCTTCCTCTGCATGTCACACACAGCCTTTGCTTTGTAGATCTGACATCTCTCTCCAGGCAGCTGTGTCCAGCCAGGTGGATGGACACAAATGCTGGTCAGAGAGGGCTGGGGGGAATCTCTTTTTTCTGCCCCTCTGATGGAGCAACTTCCCAACCCCTTGAGATGGGAAGCAGTATTCCCAAGTGTCTGGTGGGTGGCAGTGCATGGAGAGTGCCTCCCTGCTCTTGGGTTTTCATGCTCTGAACCTTCTCCTCCAGGATGGACACTGAGCATTTTGTCTTCAAGTGCAGGACTCACCCTTGCCTTTTAAATTACAGTGCCTGCTGCTGCCACCTACCTTTTGTGCTGGAGTGGATCCTAGAAATACTCTGTACATTGAGCCTAGGAAGGAGCCCAGGATTTCCTCCTCATCCCAAAAGCTAAACCCAAGCTACAAACCACGAGGTTAATTTGTTGTGTGGACAGGAGGCTTGATCTGCAAAACGTTTCCTGCCATGGAAGAGGAAAGGTTTCAAAACCCATCAAGAGATCACTTCTTGCTCTTGCCTGGCAGTGAGGGCTTTCATACAGCAGATTTTGGCACCTGCCCTGCAGAGCAGGTGCTCATATCATCCAGGGAGCATTTCATGCCACAGGAGATGCAGAGAAAGGTGTCTGGGAACTGTGTGACCCCACAGCAACTGAGATCTGAACCCAGCTCTCACCCTCCTCAACCACTCCACCACCTTGTGATAGTCAAACAGCAGCAGAGATGAAATGCCATCCCCAAATGTTTGTCCCCAGAAAACCTCTGCATACCTGTGGGATTTTCTGAGGAGGAGCACAAAGCCCATAGGAATGCTGACATGTGGTTTGTGCCAGGTTTGTCTATCAGGCAGTCCCCAGTTGGCTCAGAACACGTGAGAAATATTTTAGTGAAATAAATGTGGTTTTTCTGTGGACCCTAAAAGTAAGAGGGACATAGGAGAGCTCTAAGGCTCCTTTCCCACCTGCTTTTCTGCAGCAAACAGCAGACCTGCAATTAATTTTTGGTGAGGAGGAGCTGTAGCCAAAGCAGATCTGCCAAGCCCAGGTGCTGCTGGGCAGAGGTTTCAGCATCACAGGCTTGGATTTACGTGCTGACATCTCCTCCAGACCCACCCCCAGCTCCAGCCTTCAGCTGAGGAGCTCACAATCTCTAAGTAATTAGTTCCTTTTCTTTACCCTGAGACAGCATCACTCCTGTACAGTTTGCAAACTAAGTATAGGAATGATTTCACCCACCATTCTCAGCTATGTTGATGGGAGAGAAGGTCTGGCAGACAGCAGCTTTATGCTGCTGCTCAGGGCAGGAAGTAAGAAAGGATATTATATCAAACAGAAGGCATGGGAGAATTTCAGGTTAGATGGAGCATACTTAGTCACAGAAGAATTGGGTCAGTGCTCTGGGACTGTGTTCACTTCCTGCAGGAACCCTAGCACAGCCCAAAATAGTAGCAGTTAGGTAAAAGCCAAATATCTTCCCATTTTTCTCCCCACAGCAAATACTAATGCTTACGTCATTAAAGGAGAAGCATAAATAGAACAAGCCTGGGGCTGTGATTTGCAAAGTTCTTGATCTGTGGATGAACCATCAGCTTTTCTTATAGCTCACTATTACCCACTTGTGCCATCAAACTTTGCACTCAAGATGCTGTCAGGATGAAATAGGCTTTCATATCCACCCAACATTTACACCAGTCAGCTAACAATCAGAGCACCCATCTATAGGTTTTATGTGTGGTGTGGTTTTTGTCTCACTGACTGGGACAGCAGGCACCAAAAAAAGTGTCCTGGTGGGAGTTTTGGACAGTGTTTTGGAAAAGGAGGGAGAGTTTGGCTCTGTGGGTACAAGATGTGCCACCCTGTTGTCTCAGGCACACAGAGCTGTTTAATTTCACTGTACAGAGCCAAAACAGCCACTGCTCCCCACCGTGCCCTCTCCAGAGGTGTTCACTCCTCTCCAGAAACTGGCAGCCAGCACCTGTACAACACCTGAAACTCTGCACAGAGCCAGACACCTCTGCCCATCCTTCCACCAGCCTTTGGAAATGCTTCCAAGAGCAACCCAAGCTGGCAGAATCCAGGGGCAGGCCCTCAGCACACCCATCAGCAGAGAGCTGTGGAAATCTGTGGAAACAGCCTGGACACACATGAGGATCCTTATATTGTCCAGGGACAGCCTAGAATTGAAATCCCCCTAGCAGGATTCATGGGCCACCAAACACATTCAGGAAAGGAGAGATGCTTGGAAGAATTACTGCTTTCAGCAGTAATTGGTGTGTGCAGAATCAATTCCCATTAAAACCAGTTGGTTTTAAAGGAGCTGCTTGTCACTTTAGTGCCTTATAATACTTGAACCTCAAGTCCTGGGGTCCTGTGCCTGGTTCCCAAGGTAAACACATGTGATTTATTTCAGAAAGGCATCTGCAGCACAGGAATTCATGACATACATCCCTGATGGGCAGCAGCCAACTTTTCAAATGTGCCAAGTTGCCAGAATTTTATTAAAAGCTGTAAAGAGTTAGAGGGAAGGTGCAGAGAAAAGCACCCTCCTTCCCAAAGCCAGGTGGCTTAGGCTCGACTCACGCTGCTTCCCGAATGGATGAGGCAAGCTGGAGTCAGAGGTTCCTTCCAGCAACAGCTCAGTCCCCCTGGATGTGTCTCTGTAAGCTGCACAAATATTCTGGGCAGGGGGAGGGAGAGAGAAAAGAGTGAAACCTATTCAATTACATCAAGATCACGACTGGCCCTAGTAAAATCATTTATGGAGTGAGGGAACCCGGAGCGGTTTGGGCTGGGGCCATCTGCAGTTATTTGGGATATACAGAATCGGTTTCTATGGATTTTATTAACAGGTCACGCGATTGCATACGAGGATGTGAGATCTGAATCTCTCACAAGGGGTCCCTGGTTGGGGTTTCTATTGCCTTTATAGGCAATGGCTCAAACTTTCTTGCAGCAGTACTCCTTAAAAACTTGAGGGGAATGGGGCTGCTTTTAGGGTCCAGCCCCATTTTTTTTTTCTCCCCCACCAAAATCTTGAATTTACTTTGTTCCTCTTCCTCTCCACAACACATTTACTAAATGGGGAAGCAAGGAAATAATCAGAGAAATATTCTTACTTACTTTTTCCATTGTCTGCATGAATTTTCTCTTTCCCACCAGTCTGAGGGATATCTGGTACATAACTCAGCTCCCACTTCCATCTGTTTTTCAGCCTCTGGTTGGCCCTTTTTAGGGATAATTTTGCTTCTATGCCATTGTTGGCTCCTTCCATACAGAGAGTCCAAAGGAACTTGGACACACAACAGAGATTTGGGACAGTGGGTGTAGATCAGAACAGCCCAGAGCCTTCTCTACCTTTCCAGGGAGCTGCCCAGGGAGCCCTGAGCTGTTCCGGAGAGCAAGCTGTGACTCAGGAACAGTCTAAAGCTCTTTGGTTTTAACTATAGCTCAATTTTACTTTAATTGCCCCAAAGAGGCAAACCCAAACCAAGTTATCAGAGCAACTGCTTCACATCCCAGCTGTGTGGAGAAAGCTGGGCCCTGCAGAAGGCAGCAAGGTACCACCATCTTCACCAGCATCCTGATGAAGCCTCATCCCAGAATCAAGGGGTTTCATCCGTTTTCACCATCTCCTGATTTTTTATGTCAGCCCTAGGTAGGACAGTTTGCATCCAGCCCTGTTTTTCCAGAAGGTATCAGAACCTCAGCTGAAGAGCAGAGGTCACATTCCGTCCTTCTGGAAAGCACAGCCGGGGATGTCCCACGGTGTCTCACCGGGGCTGATGTGACCTGCGGGAGCACGGGAAACTGCGCCTGGACCGAGCGGGGCTGCGGGACGGGGCACGATCCGGGAGCTGCCCTGGGATTCGGAACCGCCCCGGGTGTCCGAGCCCACCGGGGATCGGAACCGCCCCAGGGGTTGGAGCTGCCCCGGGATTCGAAACCGCCCCGTGGTCAGAGCTCACCTCGAGTCTCACCGGGGCTAATCCCACCTGCAGGGCCAGGGATGCACCACCGGGACCGAGCGGGGCTGCGGGACGGGGCATCCTCCGGGATGCGGAACCGCCCGGGGGGCAAAACTGCACCCGGATCGGAACCAAACTGGGGTCCGGAGCTGCCCCGGGGTTCGGAACCACGCCGGATTTCGGAGCCACCGTGGGGCTCGGAGTTGCCCCAGGGTTCCGGAGCTGTGCCGGGGCTCGGTGTCGCCCCGCTGGTCGGTGTCGCCCCGGGGATTGGTGTCACCCCAGGGTTCCGGAGCTGCCCCGGGGCTCGGTGTCGCCCCGCTGGTCGGTGTCGCCCCGGGGATTGGTGTCACCCCAGGGTTCCGGAGCTGCCCCGGGGCTCGGTGTCGCCCCCCGGAGGCGGTGCCCGGCCCGGCGCGGCCCCATCCCCGCTCGGTCGGCGGCTGGCGGGGCCGGTCCGCCCCCGGCCCCATCCCTGTGCCATTGGTCCGCGGCCGCTCCGCGCGTCACCGCTTCCTCCCGCTTTTGTGCGCCGGCCCAGCCCAGCTCCGGCCGAGCCGAGCCGAGCTGAGCTGAACCGAGCTGAGCTGAGCTGAGCTGAGCTTTTCGGAGCCGCGCCAGGCGCTGGGACCCGAGGTGGTGACACCAGCCCCGGGTGGCCGCGCATGTCCCTCCGCGGGTGACCCCGGTAAGTCCGTCCTCAACCCCCCTTTCCGCGGGCGCTGGGTCCTTGCCTCCGTGAATAGTTTCGTTCTTTTAATTATTCTGCTGTCTGCAGAGGTGACCGAGAGTTTTGCAGCCGGCTCTGGCTTCCGTGGCTTTTTCTTCCTTCCTTTCTAGTCTGGCAAGTGGGAGCTTGTCCCTGCGGGTATTTTTGGGGGGCCGCGGGGGGGAAGCGCGGGGTCCCCAGATGCGCTGCCCAGAAGCAGGGCTCCGTGTCCGTGCGAGCCATTGAAGGACTGCCCTTACCCGGGGCTCCCCGCACACCCCTGCCCTGTGCTGCTGCTCTCGGGTCGCTGTTTTCCCCAGGTTGTTGCCTGTGGCTTGTCCCAGCTGCAGGGATTAGACTCCAGTCCCCGTTTTGGGATGCATTGGCGTCTGGAGCCAGCGGATTCTGGATGCGGTCGCTTGGCTCCGGGTCCCTGGAAAGCATCCAGGGAGGTGCGGGGGTACGTCGCCATCCCTCGCTCTCCTGCAGAGCTCTCTGGATGGGATGAGCGCGGCAGGAAGCTCTGCTGGGCACGGACCCGGAGCCCTGCGCGGGTCCCCGCGTGGTGCGAGGAAAGCTGGGTTCGCACCTGCACCGATCGAGCGCTGCGCGGGGCAGAGCCGCGGCTCGGGAGGATGCTCGGGAAGGATTTGTGATCAGCACCGAACCTCTGCCCTCCGCGGCTGTGCGGGAGCAGCGGAGAGAGGTGGGAGCCGCGGACCAGCTGGGCAGGTCGGCACGGTGGCCAAGTGCAGCTCTCGCTGGCCCTGGCGCAGCTCGGAGAGAGGTTCTCCCTCGGCTGCTGCTTTTATCCTCCTCTTCAATCTCTGTCTTGTAATCCAGTAGTTTTTGGGAGTGGACCCACTCCCGGTTCGGGAATGGGTCTTGCATGTGTTGCTGGTGCATGAACCAAAACCACGGGGCTCGTTTGGGATTTGTGCAGGGTTTAAGTGATTCCAGGGATTTCCAGGGTCAAGCTCTTTCACTTCTTTGGTGAGAGTGAATGGCTGGGGGGGGATTTCTTTCTGTGACACCTTCTGGATTTATTTCCAGTCTGGTATGTGCAGTTTGACGTAGTTCTGTGCAGGGTTTGTGCATGGAGTGCAGCTCTTGGAAGCAGCTCCTCAGGTGTGTGTGAGATCAGTTGCATTTGGGGCTTTGCTCTACCTGTGTCAGATGGTCCAACTTCCAGAACCCCTAATTTGACAGTAATTATAAATAGGGTTTTCAAGGTTTCTCGGAGCAGACCTCCACAGCTGGGCACAGCCTTTGCCCTGGGAAGGTTTTGCAGCTTGTAAAAGCTCCTCTGTTGAGGCAGGACGTGAGGCTGGATGAGCTGCCAGCCTGGTGGGATGTGGATGTAAAGGACCTTTTATACCTTCCTCGTGTGAACGGGTTTTGGTGCCGCAATTTTTTCCATGGGTCCTTAATCTCCACCAGAAACCCACAGCTCTGCCCTGTCGACGTGTGCTGATGGGCAATGCATTTATTTTTTTGGAGCCTGTCAGAGGGAAGTGTGCTGAGGCAGAGAGATGTGGTCTGGATTTTCACCCAGACGAAGCGACTCCGGCGCGGGAAGCCAGCGAGCCCGCGGCCAGAGGAGCGGCTCCATCCCGTCCAGAACGTTCCTGCTGCTTGTGATGCTCCGTGACTTTATCCTGCAGCCTGGACTCGATGCTGTGTGAATTTTCCCGTTGGGAAGACGCTCCCACGGTGTGTCTGGCTCCCTGGCAGAGCCGTGGGATGGAGTGTGCTGCTGCAGCATGGAAAGTGTTGTGCTTCCAGCCCTGCTCTCCCCAGATGGACGTGGGAACGAGAGCGAGGGCTGGCAGGATCTTCTGTGCTGCTGGATCTGGCCCTGCTGCCGGAGACCTGCTGGTCGAGGCTAGAGGGAAGTGAGTCAGGGTTTGCTGTTAGAAGGGATATCTTTTATTAGACTGCTCAGGGAAGGCAGGCTGGCTTTGGAGTGCACAAGCCTGTCTACATGTAGAAGAAAGGAGGGAGTGATTGCTCGGAGTCTGCCTTGGCTCTCCAGACTGAGGGAATCAGAAAAGACAGAAAAAAAAGATTCAACTACAGTTCAACCTGTGCAGTTCATCTGGCCAGAGGAATCACACTTCATCCCCCTGCAGATCTCTGGACTCCTTAGATCCTGAGATGCATCCCACGTGCCAGCCCTTCACAGGAGGTGGCTGAGCCCTTTCCAGTTGTGGGAGACAGGGATGCTGCTCACTGATGCCTGACAGCAGCAGGAGGCTGCTGGGCTCAGTCCCTTCCACTCCCCTCTTTGCACAGAGCACAGGCCAAGCACAGTGTGCAAGAAATGTGCAGAATGTCAGCTGTGCACTGGGGAGATGGAAAATGCAGTGTGGAGCCATAAGGAGTGGAATATGGATTTAAACTTTTTTTGGTTTTTATTATTTTCCCAGACGGGGGGAAAGCTATAGATAGTCCATTGATACTGAAACTGGCAGGTTGACCCTCAATCCTCAGGTTTATTTTATTTAAGCTCCAAAAGGGGAAATGGGTCACCAGGTGTTTTTGATGAGTCCCTCCAAGGAGCAGGTCCTCTTTCCCACAGGCCAGGGCACTTCAGCATTTCTTTCTACCACCTTTTCTGCCTTTGCTGAGTGCAGTGTGAGATGCAGAGGTGGTGAATGTCATCCCAGTTGTGCCTGAATCACACTGTCTCTGTAGGCTGGCATATCCCACATGGCATGAGCCTTTATCTGATGTGGTCAGTGCTGTGGTGAGCATCAGACAGGCAAGATGAGGGGTTTTCTGTCTGTGAAGGTGCAGGTGAGCACGCAGGAGTGTGGATATGTGGGCATTTTTGTTTGTTTTGTTGTGTCCCTATTGTTCTGATCTGGTCTAGCCAAGTAATCTTCTTGTTAGTCATTAAAATGCTGCTGGTGCCCAAATCAAAAGGGTGGTCAGGCATTGGATCAGGCTTCCCAGGGAAGTGGTGGAATCACCATGCCTGGAAGTGTTCAAAAACAGAGTAAATGTGGCATTGGGGATGTGGTTTAGTGGTGGACTTGACAGTGCTGAGTTAATAATTGTACTCAATGATGTCAGAGGTCTTTTCCAGCCTTAGTGATACTATGATCCAATCAGTCTGTCTCAGTTCATCTTTAATGACACAAGAAAGTAAAAGCTAAGACCTTTAAAATTCAATGCCTTGCTCCTCAAAGGCCCTGGGGAGCTGTTCCCTGCAGCAGACCTGTTGCACAGGCACAGGGAGCACAGGCAGTAGGGCTGCAGGCAGGGGGTACCTGGCTCCCTGCTTTGTTTTGGCACTGGGGATGTTGCTCCAGGAGCCACAGGGCTTGGGGTCAGGCTGAGACCAGGATGGGAGAAGCAGCATTAGCCTGGTCCTTGATGGGGACCCCTGCAGCTCTACATCCCTGTCTCTGTGACCAGGGCTGGGGACACACCATTGCATGTCATTGCTGTGTCTGGTCTCAGGTGCCAGCTTCTGGTCCCAGGGCACTTAGAATGTCTGTGAAGAGAAACCCACAAGATTTTACCTGGGCTTTCTGAAGCTTTTAGAGGTCCAAGGTGAAAGATATACCTGTACCCTCTAAAACAGGGGGTTCAACTCCCAAATGCATTCCCCAAGCACTTTTTTTCTATGCTGGAAGATCCTAATATAAATGTCAGTGGAGACAAAGTGGCTCAGAATTTAATGGGAACCTGTGGTTGGTTTTGCTCTCCTGAGTTAAACCCCAGCCTGGCCACCATTTTATGCAGGACTAACTGTGACTTCTGTGAGAACTGCTCTGATTTTCTTCTCTCCACTCTGGGGAATGATTCAGTGCAGCCCAGGGAGAAGGAGCAGTGAAGCAGGGTGGAGCTGAGGCAGGGCTTGGCTCGGCAGCTGCTGGGACAAAGTCCTGCTGGCACAGCGTGCCGTGCCCAGCAGCTCGGGCAGATCCTGGAAGGAGCTGGCCGAGCTCCTGCCTGGGCTGCTGTGTAAACACCATGTGTTCAGGCCAGGTCCTGGGGGGCAGGAGGATGGTCAGGTGTTCAGGTAGTGATTAAACACCAAATTGCTCGAAAAAACCAGCCCTGGGTGGGTGGGTTAGAGGTGCTCTGCAATACTCATGTGGCCAGGGACTTGTGTGCTAAAGGGACAGAAAGTCCTCTGACTGATAGCAGGGTGATTCACATGGAGAAAAAGACTTTGTACAGTTGCTTTGGGAAAATAATTTGTGAGATAAGAAGACTTTGTGATGGAGGTAGGAACGCCTTGCATCCATCAGTGCTGCAGGGTGTGTGTGGCCCTGCAAGGCTTGGAGTGCTCCTGTCTTGGCATGGTTGTGTTTGTCTTGTCCACGTGCAGGTGTGTCCTGCACAGTGGCTTTCAGGTGCTCCCAAATCCCCAAGGGAATATTGGAAACTTTGCACATGACTGCCCTTAGCACAGATATTGTGTGCAAGAGTGAACCCTGTGTTGAACTGGTGCAGAGGGTCAGAGGAAGATGCTGCTGCTTTGGCACATCTGGTGAGGTCTGTCCTTGTTGGGGTTGTCCTTGTCCTGCAGTCCTGGAGTAGTCAGGCAGCTGGTCTGGATGATCATTGTAGATCCCTTTCAGTTGAACTATTCCATTCAATGGATATGCACAGAAGTCCATTGTGATGAGGATGGTGAATTACTCAGATTGCTTAGTACTCTTGTGCTGCAGCCTCTTGTTTTTGGGGCTTTTGTACTGAGCAGAGGTCATATCATCACAGTCTAGTTGTGAGCTGGAAATAGTGCAGTGCCATCCATGGTAAATTAGAGCCTAGAAGAATTTAGCAGATCCTTAATCTCTTCCCAGTGGACTGTCTGCACCATTTACTCTGCAAGGTGGCAACAGGGATGCTGTATCCCAAGCCATGAGCATCCTGCAGAAGGGTGGTGGACACAGGGTGATGAGCACATCAGGCTCTCACCGGCTCTTAATATCAGCAATATCTTGCCAGATACAAATTTAAAGGTTGGGGCATCCCCTGCATAGGGCAGTGATTTGCTAAGGAAGGGTTGTTTGGGTCAATGTGGGAGAATGGGTTGTGAGAGAATAGAGATGGTGCTGTGGGCAGCCTTGCCCCGATGAGTTACAGCTGTGCTAATTACCAAAGAGTGGAAACAGCCTTGCCCTTAATAGGTTGCAGCTGTGTCCAATTAGGATGTGTGTTAAGAAGGCTGGGCTGGCTGCTTGTGCAAGAAAAGAAGAGAGAAGAAGGGAGAGAGAAGGAGTTGGTGTTGTGCTGATGTCCATGGAATTTTGCAGAGAAAAGGGCTGATGCTTGTCACTATCTTCAATGTTAGTCATTTGAGACTGCTATCAATCAGGGGAGAAGTATGAAAGTTTTCCTGTTGGATGATAAATGGCTGGTGCCATCTTTGGTGTCAGCTGTGTGTTCACAGTCAGGTTGAATGGCTTGGGGAGGTGTGAGGGTAAGGACTGTTACCACAGGTGATGGAGGTGGACAGCAGAACAGGTGGGAGTGCATGCAGAGAAACTCCCTGTTAAATACCTTATTCCTTTTAGCCTCTCTCCTCTTCCTCTCTGTCACTACCTGGGGAGTGCCCTGGGGGAATCTGTCCCCCTTCTGCAGGGTCAGTGCAGTGTCATTGCCAGGGCAGCTGATAACTGTGTTATCTACAGCTGGGTGATGCAGAGGGGGCTGATGATTGTCTGATCTACAGAGGGGTGAGCACCCTGAAGTCACTCTGCTGTGGGAGTATGTGGCTGGAGGGAGGTGTGTGGGCTGGGTAAGTGATGAATAACCAGTACCTTGAAATCAGAGGTTTGGGCTTCCTTTTGTTGAGACTGATCTGTGCATTGGTGTAATGTGGAGCAGGGCTTGTTTGATGAAGCATCCTTTAATTAAGATACCAGGCTGGCCAAGCTCCTGGAGAGCTTTCCTTTCTGATGGAAAGTGTTCATACTGCAGCCTCAATGCCTTCTGTTTGCCTTTCAGCACAAAACTACAGCACTGGTCCCTCTATTGGAATCCTTCTGCTCTTAGAGAGTGGCTTTTGGGAAACCTCAGCACCTGGTGGTTAATAAACCACTGGTTTGCTGCTCCTTGGTCTTAGTCCCTCGGTGCTGGTGCTAACAGAATACCAAGAGTCATTAAAGAAATATGCAAGATATTCCAGTTATTTCTCTTTGGATGGTGCTGGTAGCAAGTAAAAGAGATAAACAGATTGTGTTGAGCTGTGCTTAGCTTATTGCATCACTGGTTATACTGAAAGGGTCAAGGTCCAGCTCTGGATGTTGTTGCAGGATGCATTTGAGCTGCTCCTGAGCTCTGCTGTGCTGTGCCAGAGGGAAAATGTTTGGGAAAGGCATCATTTTAGTGATCTCTGTGTGTTCCTTGTGAGTGGTGTCTGTGGCTGAAGTGTCTTAGTGGAGTTCACCATGGGACAAGTCCTGTCAGGTTAATTTCTTGGCTTTGCACTGGGAAACTCTGCCCTTGGCTCCTGTTAAACCCCTGAGCTGCTCTTGCTGTGGCAGTGGCAGCCAAGGGAAGCCCTGCTGACATCTGCTGGGATGGGACTGTCAGATCAGCCTGGATGTGGTGCTACACAGCACAGAGTGGTGCTCTGTCCCACTCCTGTCCTCAGTTTTCTGCTAGGATGGCTCCTGGTGGCTTGGCTGGATGAATCTGGTGTCCTAAACTGAGATCTGCTCACTCCTCTTGTGACATGGCTGAAATGAGGGATTTGAGGAACCATGCCTGTTCTTGCTTATTTTTGTTTGGATTGGGGGTGTTTACTGAGAAGCTGAAATGTTAAAGACATGCACAACGCACCTGGTGATGACACGAGAAAGAGAGAAAATGTTGGTTTAATCATTCCAATATTTCAGCAACTTCACCTCCAGCATTACAGGTGTGAATAAAACCTGGTGTGAGCCTGGTTGGCTGTGAGGGCTGAGGATGTGTTTTCATAGTTGGCTTTTGGATTCAGCACAAAAGGTACTGAAGATGGTAGCATCCCCATCTCTGGATGGGAATGAGCTTGTTCTAGTCTTGGTCTGTGTCCAGGAAATCCTGTTCTGGAGAGTTTCCCTTTCAGGAGCCCAGTGGGGCTGTCCCAGGGAGGTGGTGTGGCACACTGAGCTTGGATGGGATGGAGCAAGGCTGCCTGTACCTGGTTCATCATCACTTGGGAAGCTGATTTGCCTTTCACACCTGGTGCTGCCAGAGAGGAGCAGTTTGGTGTCTGACCCCTGTGGGAGCTGCCCAGGCAGCAGTGGCTGTGTGGCTGCTGTGGGAGTCACCAGGAGGTGATGAAGGTGGGAAATGTGTGTGGAAGAGCATGGAATGTGTTGAACAGGATCTCCCCTTGGTGCATGGGGATCCTACCACCTCCCTGCCCTGCCTTGGGCTGGATTTCCAAACCCTTGGACAGGTATGGGTGGGGGGCTCTAGGCTGCATCTCAGGACATCACCACCTTCATGGCCATGTTCAGGAGTGTCACCATGGAGTGGTGCCCCTGCAGCAGTGTCTCCAGCCCACAGAGGGTTCCTGCTGTTCCCTCTCCCCTTGCTGCCTGTAGCAGGTATCTCTGAGTGGGGAGCACTGGTAACCCCTGCAGCAGCACCATGGGGGAGGCTGTGCTGAATGCTTTCATGGGACGCAATTTATGGCATCTCCCATAAAACCTCCTGCAAGGTACCTTGCTGCACAGCTCTATTTTGGGGCTGCCTCTGACGTTATCTGTCAAGACAGGAGCTGCTCTTTGGCTTACTGCTGAAAGTCTGGCTGGGGATGGATGACCACTTGCTTACCTAGCATTACCAAAGCAACGAGTTGTTGCTTTCCATGACTCATGAAAATGCACTGTAGGCTCTCTTAAGAATGGCTGAGATCATTTTTTGGCTGGCTTTGGGCATCTGGTTTCCTTAGCAAATAGCAGTGGGGGTGGAGGGAGGGGGATTTCCAAATTCGTTTCTTTGTATGTGTGATCTGGTTTCTAGAGCTTGGCACAGAAAGCACTTACTTCGTTTTAAAAAGGGGATTAAAAAAAGGACCCCTAACTTCCATGTCTTTAGTTTTTGTACCATGTTTCATTTAGTCATAGTTTGGTGTAAAAAGGGGAAAGGTGCTAATAATATTACAGAGTTGTATGCTATGTTTCTCCTCTTAAATAAGCAGGGATAGAAGCATTGAGTGGTGTTTTCCTTTTAGAAAGGAAATCTTTCTGGAAAAGGAGGTATAAAGGAAATTCTGTGAACAAAACTGTAATTTAATCTTTTTTTTTTTTTCTTTTTTTTTTTTTTTTTTGGGGGACCATGTTTGCTCAAATAGGGGCAGCAGAGCAGAGTGTTAGCAAGAGTTGTTTTAGTGTTTGGTTAGTCTGACTATTATTTTAAAAATATTTATTTGTAGTCCTTTTGTTTTTTTTTCCTGTGTGGTCCAAAGGCAGCAGCACAGACATCCTTGAGAACTGAGTGCAGTGAGATAAGCATTAACCAGAAGAGAGTGAGAGCTGCAGAGGGCAGGAGGTCCCAGGTGCTCTGGCACCTCTGCAGCCAGGTTAAAGCAGCCTCTGTGGGATCCTTCCCAATTCCTGAGAGCAGGCAGAGAGCAGGGAGGGGAAATCCTGAGTTGGCAGGAGGTGATTGTTTGGATAGGGAGATTTGGGTTTGGTGTGCCATCCTTTGCAGGGCTGGGAGGAGCAAAGGTTTGGTGTGTTCCACACTGTGCACACCCCAATGCAGAGCTCAGGATTTGGGAGCTGTGAACCAGCCCCTAATGCTGGGCATGGGCTGGGCTGAGCTCTGCAGGCAGAGGATGGGGCTGGAGCTGCCCCAGGGCTGTGCTGGGAGCAGCAGGAGCACAGCAGCTCAATGGCCCGGCTCTTGGCCAGGGCTGAGAGGGAACAATGTGCCTGAACAGGTCTGTGCTCCCTTCCTGCCATCCTGGAGGTGAGATCATGCACAGACAGAGGCTTTGCCAGAGAGGTTTCCTTGCTGTGCCCTTGTGTGTGCCTGGTGAGCAGGAGGAGCTGCTGCTGCTGTCTCTGTGAGAAGCTGATGAAAAGCAAACCCTTGGAGCTCGAGGAATGGCACGGCTGAGCTCCAGGGAGGGTGATGGATGCCACCCCCAGGGCTTGGCTCACCCTGGGCTCCACAACTGCTCAGGCCCTTCATGATCTTCACCTCTGAATTTCTGTGCATCTTTGCTAGTTGGTTTGGGCAGAATGGGTAAGACCACTGATTTAACCAGAAGTGTAGTCTTTACCCTCTTTTTCCATGGATATAATGTATTCAATGCATAGCTTAGCACGCCACAGATCCAAGTCTTCTAAGTCTTAATTGTTTTGTTCCATGCAAAAAGCATGACCTGAGGTCTTCTCTTTGTGGTGCTTGTGAGTATTTGAGCATGTAGCCAAAGTTAATTTTTTTTGAAGTGGTGGGCAGGTGCAGCCCTGGTGCTTGTAGTGCCGTGGTGACACTGCCCCAAGCTCAGCAGGACATGGGATGAGCCCTGTGAAATCCAACACAGGCTTTTTCAGAAAGTCAAGTCCTAATTTATAGAATAATTTTTACCACCAGGTAATTTTCTGCTGGGCAAGATCCACCAGTAGCTGTGAATCTGGTGGTTTTGGTGAGCAGGGAATGCCAGCAGATGAGCTGGCATAGCTGAATTCCATGGTTTTACCCTGCTCAAAGCTGGATAAGAGAAGTGGAAATAAAATTGAGAAAAATGTTCTGCTGTATTATTTTTTTGACTGTTGTGCCTTGATACTGTCCCCCAGTGCATAATGTTCTTTTTTACTAGAAAAGCCAGTATCAGGGTACCCCAAAAGGGCTGCTTAGTTTCTAGGCAGGTGTTGCTATGAAAACTATTTTCCATCTTTAACTTGCAGATGGAAATGTTGAAGGAACCCACCTCTCCCCAAAATTAAGTCATTCCCTGTCCAGTCTAAGGTTCCCAGTGTGTAGTATTGGTGAAAAGGAATCCTGGATTGCATTCTTTCCTCCAAAAAATGCAGATTTATTTCTTTTAAAGTAGGTGCTTCTATTATTTCTTGTTTGGGCATTTCAGACACGACTTGCACTTCTTCAACTTTTGACATCTGCAAATAGTTCTTTTTAACAAAAAAAAGAGGAAGTGTGGATTCTGATGTAATCATGTGACTCCAGAAAACAAGGTTCTTATGAAAAACAGAAAATGTTGTGAGAATTTGCAGTGCTCAGGGTTATCCCATTGTTCAGCAGAAAATGAAGTAAAACCTTCTATTCCCAGCTCCCTTTCCAGAGATGCTGCCTTATCCCTTGGTGTCCATCTTGTTGCAAGGGATATTTAGGCTATTTGGCTTTTGGTGGTTTTTTTTGGTTTTTTTTTTTTTTTTTTCTGGTGGGGGATTCTTTTTTATTATTTATATGGTGAAATATTTTTCTCCTTGCATGATGAAATTTGCAGGTCTGTGGCCTTGAGGCTCTCAGGTGCTCTGAGTTGTGTGAGGATGGTCTCTTGTGGAAGCCTTGCACTCTTTAGGCGTTTTAAAACCAAGAGAGAGCCTTGCTGCTGTTGTGGCATGAATCAATGCCAGTGGAAATGGCCATGAAAACCTAAACAGCTGCATTGGAGCCTCTTCTCCCCAAACCCTTTGTTTCCTTGCATTTCCTTTTCTGGAGTGGTTAGGGTTTTTTGAGCTTTTTTCTGACATCTATCACAGGAGGCTTGGCCTGGTTGTTTGCTGTCTGTGCTCTTGCCAGCCTGCCTTCTGCAAAAGTAAAAAAAAGTGCCTTTCCATCTTGGAGCAGGAGGAGAGCTTGAAGAAGCACAAATAGGACAAAAATGAGGTTCCTGTGCTGCTTTTGGCTGTGGGACAGGAATTAGGGGACTTGCTTGGGTGCCTCAGAGCTCACTGAAGCTGAAAACCAGGCTAATGTGAGTCCTCTGTTGCTTAACTTTGCTTGGGTAAACCCTGTTAGCTTCTCTGGAATATTCAAAACCTGCCTGGGCGTGCAGCCTGCTCCAGGTGAGCCTCCTCCAGCAGTGGGGCTGGACTGGGAGATCTCCAGAGCTCCCTTCCCACCACAGCTGCTCTGGGATTCTGTGAACATCTGGAAAACAAGATGTCTCAGAGGGCAGCTCTCCCACCACGAGCAGGCGAGCGAGGCCAGCGTGTTTCTCTGCGACGTGGGGGATATTTGTCCTGTGACTAAGCAGAAAAGCTAAGAGATGGAAAAGGTCCTATTAGATCATCTCATCCACCTCCCTGCTGGCCAGCAGCTTTTCTCCCTGGTGTGTGTTTATGAGCAGGCTGCTGGGCAGGCAGGAGTGGTTTGTTCAGGGCACTGTGCAGGTGAGGGACTGCCTGCATGTGACTCAACCTGCACGTGCACACGTTGCTTGTAGCAAAACAGCAAAAAGAGAAAAGGGCCAAAAGCTCTCAACTTGCCATTCTTGGCATGTTTTGAGCTTTCCCCTTAATTTGCTGTCAGTTTGTGCAGGCATGAGCTTGTCTTTTTATAGCATTCTAGGAATAAGCTAATTTTACTTTATATTTATGATGGAGTAGGTGGCTTGAAAACTAATAATAATAAGGGGGAGGAAAAAATAGCAGCCTTTTGGAAAGGAGAGGTCAGCCAGCTGGACCTCTGCACAGCTGGCCATGCTCTAGGACAGCAGTGTGCAGAGGCTCCCAGAGGGGATGTCAGAGAGGTGCAGGTGGAAATGCTATTGCCATGACAAACAGAGCAGTGCTGCAGTGTCAGAGCCTGGGGACCATCAGCACTGCTTGGTTTGTTACTGCTTAGTAACCACAGCACATGGATTGGGTTTTGTTTTGCATTCCCAATTGCTGCTCAGAGCTCTTAGGTTGAGTGAGAATAAAGGGACAAATTGTGTCCTTACCTAGATCAGGGGAGAACTAGAGCATGTGCCCTGGTGGGGAATGGGAGCAGAATTTCCTACCCAGCCATGTGAACTGCCTTCTGCTACTGAGATTCTGCTGGTTTTTGCACTTATGATCGCTCTGCTGGCTCCAGAGGTGTCTCCTGGTCAGCAGCAGTGTGACATCAATATTTAGGGTTGAGGATTTGAACCATTCTGTGGTGCAGGCAGCCAGCCTTCCTCTGCACAGGTGACATCTTTTTGCTGGTGGTGGCACTTGGTTGGACACCAGGGGCTGTTCTGCAGGGTCTGATCCATTTCCTCACACCACAGTACATTCTGTGTGGGTTTTGGAGGTGTTATGGGATGCCTCCTGGCTGAGCAATTGCTCTGTGGCATGGGGAGAAGCTCTCCCAGACCCATGGAGGGTGTTTCATGGTACAGGCAGTGTCCCTGGCACCACTGGTCTTTCTCTTGGCTTGTCCTGTGGAAGTGACAGTATCACAGATGATGTTTTCCAGGAAAACTTCCAACACTTGTAAAGAGCTCTGACATGGGCTTTGCCTCCCTTCCCTCCACCAGACATCTTCTAGGGAGGAGGGAGCTGGAGCAGGGCACGGTGCACACAGGGAGCAAATCTGCCTTATTTAATTTAGAGAGAACTTGGCCTAAAGATGTAAAAAGGAATTGCAGGCACTGTCTGGACACCACCTCTCCTCATCAATTAGCAGCATTAAACTCTCAGCAGGGAGGATTAATTAGAAAACTGAGATTTTTCTATCATGACAGCCTTCTGGTTTCCATTGAAATGCAGCCGGAGGACTGGAAAAGCTTCTGTGTTTTGTTTTGATATGCAGGCATATGTTTCTTTCCATCCTGGAAATTAATTCTGTCTGTCTGTAACAGAGCTGTGGGAATCAATATTGAGCTGAACTGTATTTCTCCAGAGCTTTCTTCTAAAAGTAGCTGTCTGCTTCCCCACTGTGCCTAATAAGTGACCTGATTTTGGAGCTGCTGAGCAGCTGGTCTGCCAGATCAGAGGTGTTGTACAGCTGCCTTGATGGTGCAAGGCTGGTTCATGGTTTCTCAAGGGTGGTGGGCTTCTCTTTTCTGCAAGTCTCCAGGTCAGACTTCCTCTGAGCTGGACAAAATGCCCACAGTGACTTTCCATTGCTCCACACCAGGCTGGACATGGTAGGAGAGGATATTACTCATCCCACTGCCTCCCCTGCAGACTGCTCTTGGCCGTGGTGAGCTGTCATGCTCTCAGTCTCAAGTTCTGCAATGCCCTGAGCTGGGTTTAGTGGCAAGATGCGCCTTTTCCTCAGTGTCATCAACTCTTCTCCCCTCCACTGGTTTTGGGGATTAGAGTGAGTGCAGCCTCAGGAAGGTGCTGCCTGGCACTGGGGGAGCAGGTCACTCTTGGTGATGGCACAGCTTGGAGAAGTTGCCTTGCACTGCAGCAAGCAACAGCTGAGCTCAGGCTCTGCAGAAGCACAGCTTTGTGAAAACTGGGTGGAAAAGGGCTGGCAGGAGAGGCAGGGCAGAGCTGGGAGGCCCTGAGTGCTCTGAGCTTTGGGCAGTGTGAGTGCTCTGCAGGCTGTGAGGCTCTGTGCTCAGGCTGCTTCTGCACTGGTGATGGCTCATTTCTTACTGAGAAGGCAAGTGCACTTGAGTTCATGTGATACTGCAAGTCCAGAGGAGGAGGAGAACAAAGCCTCTGTGCAAGCTGCCCCACATGCTTGTTTCATAACCCAGCACCACCCCACTGATGGCAGCATGGTCCTGGGGCTGTGCAGAAGCTGCTCCTGCTGCCCAAAACCACAGCTGGCTTCTCATCTTTGCTTGCCACTAAGCACTCACTGAGCTCTGCTTTCTCCTGTCAGGTTTTATCTTTTCTGTCAGAGTCAGGATTAAATGCATGAGAGATGGATTTTCATGTTTGGACTCAGATGTTTATTAATTCTTATCTATGTTACAGTGAGTGCTACAGCACTTCTAGCTAACAAGCTAAAAATGGTGATCTATTTTGTGTTACGAGATCTTTTAAGGTCTAATTGTCCAGTTAAGAACTAACACCTAAGTTATTTTTGCTTTTGACCCAATGACCAAACACCCATGACCTGCAGTGTGGCATTTTCTATCCAATTAAAAAAGTACTACCTATACCCATGAAGAGGAAGGTGAAGAAAGAAAACCTTTATCTTGCCTTATACCTATTACTGTATTCTAAAACCCCAAATTCCAAGCCTTCACCATGTGATATTACGCACATCTATTCAAGCTACACAGCAGTGATTCTAGTTCTATCATTCAACTTTGGAAGCCTTCTCCAAGCCCTCAGATCAAAAGCAATGTTCTTTTGGGGGTCAGTGCCTGACAGCACTCCCAGTTTCCAGGGTTCCAACATCTCCCACTGGAGAAATCTCAAATCCAGAGTTGCAGAGTGGCAGGAGCAGGGAAAGGAGCTGTCCAGATTGGTGGTGGCTGTTGGGGTCCTGGTCTCCCTCTGTGCTCTGGAGGTTGTGCCTCTTGCCCACAGAGCAGGAGCAAATCAAGCAGGCAGCTGCTGAGAGAGCAGAGAGTGGTCAATTAGTCCTGAGCCCTTGGCTTCACAGTCAATCAGAAAGTTGTGCTGGGATCAATAAGATCCAGCCAGGCTGCAGGGATGAGGCTGTGGCTTGTTAAAGAGGAAGCTGTGCAGGGGATGGCTGTGAGGGACTATTGATTGTGGCAGGGTAAATGCTGGATTTCAGAGGCTGTGGGATGCTGGCTCTGGGATGTGCAGGTGTGTTACCCTCTGGGCTCTCAGGGGTGCTGCAAGGCAGAGAAAGGGGCTCAGAGATGTGGGAGGAGTGTGGAAGTTGGCCTGACCCTGCCATGGTGTCATGCCAAAGCCATGGGATGGATCTCCCTCCTTCCCAGTCCTGAGCTTGGTCACTTAGTGTTAAAATCCCTGTTGGATCAGCCATAAGGCTGATTATGTTTTTGATACTGTTAGATGTTGAAGCTACAGAGGCAGGGTTGGTTTCTGCCTGCCATTATCATCTGGGCATCCCAGTCCCTGGTGCAGATGGCAGCTCTCAGGCCAGGTTCTCCATGGCACAATATTGGCTTTGGTGTAAAGCTTCATGCATGGAGACTTTGTTTCTCATACCAGATGATTTTCTCCCAATTGCTTTGCCCATGAAAGATTTTCTTCTGAGACAAAGACTTTTCTGATGGCTTATTTTACCTGAAAATACTGTTTATCTTATTTACTATTTTACTATCTATTCCTTCTTTTTGGTTTCTGCTCTTTCTCCTTCCTTTTTTTTTTCCCAGAAAATTGGAAGAAAGAGGCCTGAAGCTTTACTTTTCCAAATACATGGTTTTGCTTTAATTTCCCTCCCACGAAATCTTTGGTTATTTGAGGAGAAAGATAAAAATAAGGCAATGAAAACCTGCAGGAGGAAGAAATGACAACATTCTTCTGCCTTGGTTTTTATATTATATGTAGAAATACCTTCCCTTTGCTGTGTTCACTTAGAGGGGGATGTTCATTGGAATCAGGGTTTCTGTAGGTGTAGCTGGCATCAGGGTTTCTCTCTGACTCATGAGTGCACAGAGAACTAGCTGAGGACAGGATTTTGTCCTGTGAAAGGGAAAATGATGCAGGACAGTGTTCTTCCCTAGCTGCAGATCTTCATCCTCACAGGCAGGGCTGTGTGTAAATAATCCTGGCTCAGCTTCATCTGGGGAGGTGAATGTTCAGGCTTGCAGGACATGAGGCTCCTTTAGACTTGGTCACTTCAGTGCCTGGTTTGAAAACTTGGATTTAGGCACAGTGAGACTGAGGGTGGGATTTGGGGTGTGATCAGGTGTCTGCAAATTGGTTCGTCTCCACCAGTTGCTGGGAAGGTTCCTCTGTAGAAAATGTGAGTTCAGTAGAGACACAATTCTGTGCTGTGCAGACCCTGATAGAAATAAAAACCCAAACAGGTGGGAGACGTGTTCTCTGGACACTTGCTCTGCTTGACTTTGTAAAATAGATTAATTCTGAGCTTTGCTGATACAAGAGCCCTTTCTAATCCTTTTGATTTGCTTCTTTGCTTTATTGTTACAGAAGCTTGAGATCTGTATGGAAAATCAAAGCTATTTAATGTGCCAGTGTACATTACTGATTACTGCACTGACTTCAGTAAAGGGAATATTACTGCAAAGCAAGAAAAGGGACTGAGAAAAATAGCAGTACCTAAAGGGACTACAAGAGAGCTGAAGAGGGACTTCTTACATGGAGTAATAGGACAAGGGGGAATGGTCTTAAACTGACAGAGGGGAGATTTAGATTGGATATTAGGAAAATCTTTCCTGTGAGGGTGATGAGCCCCTGGCACAGGATGCCCAGAGAAGCTGTGGCTGCCCCTGGATCCCTGGAAGTGTGCAAGGTCAGGCTGGACAGGGCTTGGAGCATCCTGGGCTAGTGGAAGGTGTCCCTGCCCATGACAGGGGATTGGAACCAGAAGATCTTTAAGATCCTTTCCTACCCAAACCACTCTGATAACTCACTGGAGTGTGCTGTCTGGAACATTTCATTTATAAAGTAATTTCTGAGAAGAGGATTTGTTTCAAGCTCTCAATGGCTTCTTTAAAGGGCTGTCAGAGATGCTGACAGCAGGACTCAGGTAGTTTCTAAACCTCTTATTCTCAGTACACATTGTGCTAGAAAAAGTAGGATGGCTCAGGAGATTTTGTTTTTTTCTCCAGAAGCAGTTGTTGAGTGCAGCTACCCTGGCTGGGTCCCTGACTGGAGGAATCCTCCACTGAGCACAATGGCTTTTAAACACACACCTCTTCTCCCAGAAATAAGTGTTGTGAGGAAGATTCTTAAGCAGTTTTGGGATGCCATGGCCAAAACTGGGGAGCAGAGGTCTCACTGATGGGTTCTGATACAGAATTGTTTGTTGGGTTTCATGGGCTGGCTCCTTCCATGAGCTGTGCTGGTCTGTGCATGTCACTTCCAGCTTAGCCTGATCAGGGGAGGTTTTGTTTTCCTCCTCCTGACTCATGAACTTTGTCCCTTGAGCTCTCTGGGGAGATACACCTGCAGACCTGGGCTGGTTGCACACTTGTCTGCAGAAAGTCCATCCCAGCTGCGTGCTCATAAACATGGAACCAGGGAATCATTTAGGCTGGAAAAGAACTCTTAACATCAGAGTCCAACCAGAACTACCAAGTCCATGACTAAACCATGTCCCTAAGTGCTACATCTACAAAGATGCACAGTCTTAAATTGCTATTTTTTTACTTCCATTGTGTGGTATATCCTTTGGATAACCTGGGTGGAAAATGCCATGAGGGCAGGGTCTTGTGTGTTTGGAGTGGCACCAAAATTTAGCTGTTCTTTTGTGTATCCCAGAACATGGATCCAAGTTCCAGGGTAGTTTTAAGTACAGCAGGTTGAATGTTCTGTAGTATCTAGAGAAAACTACAAGGATGATGTTGGGATGATCAGAGAAAATCTGTAATATTCCAACCAGTCTCCCTTTGATCCCTCTTTGCCAAGCCTGCAGGCTGCCTGAGCTATCAGCACACATACATTTGTGTTCTCACCATTAAAACAATCTCATTTGCTTTGCTGTTGTTTTTAACACTACCCCAGCTCTGGCCTCTGAAGCTTTTTGAAAATAACATTTACAATAATATTTTTAACAGTTCCGTAGTATACAAAACTCCAGTGCTCTGGCAGGACTCCCGGAAACTTGCTGAAAGTTAATGTGGTCAGCTCTTAAAAAGGAGAGATTTTTTCCACTTGACTCTTGCTTGTTAAACTCTCTGAGCCCAACATGTTCCCTGCTGCTTGAAAAAACAAGGAAAGTCCCAATTTTAGCAATGCTAGTTTGAGTAGCTTTCCAGCCGAGCCCTATTTCAGGGGCAACTGTGGCTTATTATTATTTTTTTTTTTTACAGTGGTGTGTCCCTACACCTTCAAACTGAAGTGCTAAGTGGTGCTCAGGCAGGAATAAGTGGGTGCTGCTTTCCCTGGAAGCCTGGGGATGATCAACTGCAGAGGGAGATGCTGCTTGCTTGTGCTGCAGTTGTGGCCAGACATGCTGGCTTGAAATCTGTGTTTTCTGGTGGGTGCTGAGCCTCTGTGGGGTAAGAACAACCTTTTTTGGGGTGGGTGAGACTGTAAATCCCATATATCAATACTAGACTGCAGGTGACTCCAGCTCTCAATGCTGGACTGCATTCTTCCTGCTTTCCTAAGCTTCATCCTACATAATTCCTCATGGTAAATCTCTTGGTTAATTTGTTTTGTCTTCCCTTTCATCCAGGAGAAAATCACACTTCTCCATCCTCTCCTCCCTTGCTTCGCTTTCTGTAACTTAGATCCACAGGAGCAAGAATCATGGATGCACAGCCATAGCTGGGCTGTTGTCTTCCTTGAGCTCAGTCTTGCTTAAATCCCTTCCCAGGAGAAAAAAAGGAAGAGCTGGCATTAATTTTCGAAGTGAATTAATAACCTTGCATACATCTCTCATGTAGATACTCATACCCTGCACTCATGGATCCATAATGAAATTGAGCCACTCTGTCTGCAGAGCTGAGCTCAGGTAAACCAGAACTGCTTTTCCCCTAGATGAGAACCTCTGTCCTGGGCTTTGCTGCAGGTGAAGTGACTTCCAGCAGTTCCCTGAGCAGACTGCAGCAGCAGAGTCTCTTGCATGCACAACACAAGCCTGGAATACATTGCCCCAGCATCTCTGGGAGCCAGCACCTTGCTCAGCTCTCTCACTGCTTGCCAGGTGCTTACCTGGGACAGTTCAAATAGATTTACAGAGTTTTGTGGGCTATGGGAGTGGTGCAGTGGCCAGTGGGAGCCCAGTTTCAGATGCTGACTGGTTTTCTGTCCCAAACTGCCAGCACTGATCAGGGAGCTTAGTGGGAGGAGAGGCTGCTTGGAACAGCATCTACAGGAAAAGGATTTTCTTTTTTTTTTTTTTTTTTTCCCCCCTCTTATTTTTCCCCCCCTCCTTGTTTTTTAAGGGACATAATAATAGGACAGAATTTGTACTAGAAACAGGAATTTGTCCTTCTGCAACAGGAAGCTGCTGGTATGTATTTTTGGGAAGCCACGGAAACGGCCAGTGTTTGAAGGCTGGCTGTACTCAGCATTGAAGGATTTTCTGCTAAAACAGAAAACCCTTTTCTCTTGTGTATCAGTGGAGATTTCCTGCCCTGTGTGCAGGGGCTGCTTTGCTCCTGAGGGCAGTGGGATCTCAGGGGTTTGCTGTGGCAGAGGTGATGGAGAACAGCACAGGGGAGGGCTCTGCTGATGGAAAGGTCACCTGTTTTTTTTCCAGGGCTTGTTTGCACAGTTCCTGTAGGTGCTTGTTTTTGTGACTAGGTATGGTTTGGAAAGGTCTGGAAGGTCTCCAGAAAGACATTAGAAAAATCCATTACTCTGATAGGAGAGGTGAACCTGGGCTGTCCCAGGAATTTACAGTTAATCCAGACTGTGGCCCATGGTGCAAACTATGCACTCAGCTTAATTCCTGGAAATGTCACAGCACTTTTGAAAGCAAAAGTGAAGGTTTGGGCTGTTTCCTGCTCTTGTTATAATCAGATGGAATTTTTACCCTGCTTTCTTGCTGGTTTTCTGCTCCCTCTTGATTCAGCATTGCACAGACTGAGCAGCTCCTTCTCAAGGTCAGATTTTTAACCATTCAAGCTGTTTGCTTGCTTCTTTGCCTCCTCCTTGGTTTGAAAATGGGCAGAGCAGAGTTGCTGGTGGCCCTGGGCTCTCAGGCTGAGTGATGCTGTCCTGGGAGGAAGCTGCAGAAGCTGAAGGAACAGCATTTTTGGGGACACAGGGACATCTCTGCTGCTCTTATCTGCTGCCTTCCCTTCCTCCTCACCTTTCAGAATAGGTTGGATAAATATTTCTCACCAGAGCTGCAGAAAATTGCTTCAATCTATGCTTGGGATTGTTCCTGGTTCTCTTCAGATTTGCTGCTGTGTTTGAATTGGTTTGACCAAGCCAGGAGGTTTTCCAAGTGCCTTTTCCTACCATTTCTGACCAGTGCCTCATATTTAACACTCAAAGATCTGTGTCAGTGTCCTGGAGCTCTCATTGACTTCAGGGCAGCCTGCAGTGACTGCAGGACAGCAATATCTTACTCCCTATGCAATTCTGATCAAGTTCTTGAGGTGTTTCTCCCTTTTCCTGTGCTATCACACAGGTTTATGACCAAGAAATCTGAGGGCTTATCAGGCAGCTAAAGTGGAATTTGATGTTGTCTTCTAGCACAATGCCTTTTAAAAGGTGCCCATCTTTAGGTGGATTTTGCCTTTGTTCAGTCTAAAATGAGGCTTTTCATTAGTGAGCAGGGCAGGCTCCAGTGAGCTTTAATTTCTTGATGACTAAAAAACCCCAAAAAACCTTACTGGGTGTGAGAGTTTGGCTGAATACAGGATGGGAAATCACTGAGCCCACTTCTGTGCTGGTGTTGGGGGCAGATTGAAGGCAGAAACTCTGGGGGGGCTCCCTGGGACACACCTTCCATGAGGGATGTATGGGGCAGTCACTGCTGCTGGGAGCTGCCTGCACTCATAAAAAAGCTGGTCCAACCTTGGGGAACCTTGACTGCCATTTGGAAAGCCTAAATTAAGGCTTCTGCTTTGATTCAGGACTGTTTTTCCATGTCCTGCTGTCAGTCTGTTCCCCAAGTGAGTGTTATCCCACAGGGATGCTGTTGACTCTGAAGTGTTAAAGATGCTATTGCTTTAGGGTTACATTAATCATGTAAAAACACGTTAAAATATTGTGTTCTGCTCTTAAGGAAATACAAATTGTTTACTCCAAGGTTTTAAAGCCATGGAGGTCCCAGGTTTGTGGTGTTACCTTTGGTGTGTGCAGATTCCTGGTCTCCATTCCTGACTAAAGGTTCTCCTTTTCCCTCCTTCCCAGGGATGGTGGGGGGAGGCTTTGTGGAAAGTGGTCCATGACCCTGTTGTCACATCAAAATTAATCTGTGTCTGTTTGTTACAGGTGGATGCTTGAGAGAGGAGGATAAAGCACAAGAGTCTGGGACCAGTGGAATGGAGGCCTGATGTAGATGGAAAGATGGGTAAGAACAGGATTCCCCTGAACAATTAATTTTCTGCAGCCTGTTAATTTTGGTTGGGATTACCAAGTGTGGCAACAGACTGGGAGACATTGCTAAGATGCTCTGAATATGATATTACTTTCTAAGTTATGATTAGCATTTTAGTTGTGCCAAAATTGGATGAATTTTCTTCTTGTTCTGAGTGAGATCTGGTGGGTTATGTTTTAGGTGGAGTTTTTTCCCATGTGCCTTGTATTTCTCTGCAGAATCTCTTCATCTCCTTCTCCCAAGGAATTTTCTGTTTTAAACAAAGCTTGAATCTATTGCTTTTCTAATTGGTGACCTGGATTATTTCCACCTACCTCTTCTGCTGGAACACTTGTGTATTAGATGCTCTGTGGGGCTGAGGGAAACTTTATTAAGTGGGAATTATTTATAGTTCTGGAGGTACATAATTTTGATCTTATCTCTATAGATAAGAACTTTCTCCTGAAGAAAATTATGTCAGGAATTGGGACCACTTGGAAGTGCTTAAATGGCTTCCTGAGCTGGTGACCCAAGAAAGGAGAAGAGATCTTGGAGTCCTGGTTGAATCTGAGTGCTTTATTTGCACATTTGCATTATTGTACACAAGTTCACCCAAAGCTTCTCAGGGATGGCTGAAATTATGCTTTTAAATAAGGAAAAAAAAAAAGTGATGTGTGTGGAAATATCAGTAAATCTAGGGTTTGTTCTTCCAAGTGTGTAGAATCACAGAATGCTTTATGATTTATGTGTTGTTTTTGTTCTTTCTTACCTAGAAGAGTGGTTTTGTGGGAAGAGGACTAATTTAAAGCTAGGTTTAGGAAAAAAAAAAAGGAAGGGAAGAAAAAGTCCAGATCTGCTTCTTCAACATAAAGAATGACAAATTTCAGTTTAAAATCCCTGGTGACTAACCCCAAAAATTTTTAGAAACATTTTCACTTTGAAAGCAAAAGTCACTGTTTTGTCAAGGCAATGTGGCTTATTTTAACAAGGAAAGCTCAGACTTGCCCTGAGCACCAGCAGGGGAGGAGTGGCTGGCTCCAGCCCAGTTGTCAGGAGTTTGTAAATTTGCTGATTCCTTGTACAGAGAGTGGTTGATAGGACCTGCTCAGGGTGCCTTCAGCCTGCCAGCTGCAAATGTAATGTGGGTGCACTGTAGCAGCACTAATTGTGGGGATTCTGTAGTGAAGAGAGGCACTGTGGCTGTTTTTTCTTCTTTTTGAATGAGAGTTGAATCAATAGAGCCCTGTGCAGGTTTGGAGTTGTTCTTGCACTTGTGTGTGAGTGGCAGGTGCTGTGCATGTCCCTTCACCAAGATGTCATTGCTGTGGCTCATCACCAGCAGCACCCACACCTGTGTGGGGTTAGATCTGCCAGGATCTGTCCAGATTTGGATCATGCTGTGATCCCAGCCTGGTCTGTGGCTCAGCTGCCAGGGTGAGATGGGTGAAGTGTTGTGTTTCTCCATCAGTGTCCCTGAGTGGTGCTTCTCAGTTAAAGAATCACTGCAGTAGCTTTGCTGATATACAGGAATTCAGGCTAAATTTTGAGGGTTTATTAGTTTCACTTTTCTCCCTCTTCCTTTTATATGTGTTTGTTTACTCATGCATTGGGGTGAGGGAACATTTGCAAAGGAAACTGCCATCACATCATTTATTTCCTTCTTGCAGAGACCACAGAGATGTGTTGGATGAGGTGATCTGACAGTCTATACCTTGTTGTTTTTTTTTTTTTCCTGATACCCTATTTGCTCAGTGTGTCAGAGTTCAGCACAGGACTGTTCACTCCTAGACATGTTCTAGGGAAGCTGCATGACCTTGCATGGTGACCACAAGATGGGAAGTGGGGACTTCTGGCGTCTGTGTGTCGTGCAGTGCTTGGACCAGCCCTGTGCAGCTGGGGTGTCCCAGGGCTGGTGCAGTTTCTCTGCATGTGCCAGCTTGGGACCAGCCTAATTCCTTGGCATTGAGTCTTTTTATTCATCTTGCAGTCCATTTCTATCTGCAACCTCTCCTCAAGTGTCCAAGACTCTTTGGAATTTGATCAAACTGATGCCTGGAAATGCTGACCTGGAACAGAGACTAGGCAGGGCAAAAGGAGTAAAACAGAATTTATTGAAAGGATCCACCTTGGGCAGTGCAAGAGCCTGGCAGGGGCTACACCCAAATCAAATCCAAGAGTGCTTATGACACTTTCCAAGGTGTCCACATCTCTGGTGCAAGACAGTGGATAAACAATGACCAATAAGTATTAAAAATTGCTGTGTTTATACATGACATCACAGTAAAAGTAACACTAAAGCTGCAGGACTTGGTACAAAAAGCACCAGCTTGTTTATTGCTTAACTCTTTTTTTTGTTTGTTTGTTTTTAAAATGGTTAATTATTTTCAGTTGTGGTTTTGAAATACTATGTGCATGCATGTGTTTCTGGTGGCAAAAACTCCAGAAAGGCTGATCTATTATGCTCAGTGTACATCCATACAGCTCAAAGGTTTAGGTCTTTTGTGCTTTGCTGGAGTGAGGGTGACTTTTGCTTCAGCAGAAAGGTCATCTGAGGTGTGGGAGGTGGGAGAATGTCCAGTCAATACTACAAACAACACCAGAGTGTGTGATTGCAGGCTGGGCTGGCAGAAGGCACAGCTGAAGGCTTATTTGAACAGTCATGGCATGGCCATTCTGCCCAGTTCCTTGAGTTTTTGGGGGGCTGCTGAAACAGAGAACTGCTGGAGGTGATGGGGGCAGAACAGATCCTATCCCATGGATGTCTCAGCCCTCCCATGCTGTGTTTTCCTCATTCTTCAGCAGGCAATGCTTTTGCTCTTCACTTCCTTATTGCTCTTTATTTTCTCTTTGTATGCTGAGAGCTATTAAGGAAAAATTAATTAACGTTGACTTGCAGCACTTTGTAATATAATAACACACATCAGGCTTTCTAGCTCAGATTGTGTTGTTTTTGAGAGGTGTCTGAGGTAATAGGTGCCTGTGGTCTCCTTCTCCCTTTCCTGGCACTGCACCTATTGTACCCAGGGCTCAAATTTAGGGTGCCCTGGGCACCTGGGGGATGTGGGATTGGACCTGCACCACATCTGGGATGTTGCAGCTGTTGCTGCAGCAACAGGTTAGGAGTTCATGGGCTCTGGGCTGAGGCTTTGAGTGCTGGAAGTCGCTGGGCTGGGAGGGAGAATGAGTTCTTTATGATCCCTCAAATAACCTTCAGAGGTATTGGAGCCAGTCAGGGGAAATAACTTGCCAGTTACATTTCTTTGCTGGGTAAACATTTTTCTCCTTTCAAGTGTGCTCAAGAGAGAGGTACAGGTTGTAGGGAGAGGTAATATCTTTTATTAGACCAAATGATAGAGGTGGAAAAAAACCAGGCTGCCTTTCAGGCACATAAGCCCTTCTTCAGAAGGAGCAAATTTTAAGCTTAGCAGGGAAACTTCTGGAATAATTGGCCCAAGTTTAATTCAATTATGTTAATCCATTAGAGGAAAATTGGTGTTTGTGGAGCAAAGGGCAGAGTTAGCAAAAAAGTTGTGAAAGTTTCTCGTGGGATGAGAAACCTACTGCCTTTGAAGTGGTGAGGAGTAGCAGAGTTACAGGCATGCAGAAATTTTCTTAAATGTGGTTGGTTTTGCTTTAGGGGTCTGGCTCCTGCTTGCAACTCTCCTAGACTAACTTTAATTTGCAAAAGCAATGAGAAACAAGGGGTTTGTCACAGGCAATGGTAGGTTTATGGTTGGGCTCAGAGAGCCTGTCTTCTGTTCCAGCATCCCAGTCACTGCCTGGATGTGATGGGCAGCAGCTGTTTGCCCAGACTCTTCCCTCTTCAGCAAATCTTCCCCCACCAAATGCCACCCAATTTCAGCCCAGACATTTTCCCATTAGCTCAGAAGGGGCGAAGGCTGTGAGGTGGCAGCACCTCCATGGGTTGTGCTCCTGAGCTGCTGGAGGTGGGGAGCTGAGAGAGAGCTGCTGTCAGGGTGTCATGGGCTGTACCTGGGAGAAACTGGCTGCTTAGCTGGGCTTTGCCACCCTCCAAGTGTGCAGGGGACTTGTGGTGACAGCTGTGCCCAAGGATGTGGCAGGGAGGAGAGCAGTGTGTGCAGAGCCTGGGAAAGCTCTGCCAGTGGCTCTCATCCCGTGGAATTTTACTTGTGCTGTCAGGGATGGCTATTTTGGGAGTGGAGGCTTGTGGTGAACCACAGATGTAACCTTGCTTTCCCTGCCCTGAGCTAAACCAAACACCTTTTGGATCCCAAGCCCTTTTCCATTGCAGCCTCTGGGGCCAGGGAACATTGGGGTTGTGCCACGGCGCTTTGCAGCTCGTCAGGAGAAATTTCTTGTTTGATTTGTGGCCTAACCACTGAAACTTCCACGTGTGATAGAACTTGCCATCCCAAAGGCTTTGGTTTTGGTGTTTGCAAGGTACTGATCACTCAGGGTTTTAAGGGCATCACTCTCAGGTCTGTTAAACTGAAGTGCAGTCCCAGTAGCTTTGCCTTTGCTTTTGGTTTTTCCTGGGGAAATTCAGAGGGCAGTTCAAGCTCTTTATGATCTCACCCTGGCTCTCAAATGGGTTCTGCCATAGTACAGGAATTTATGTGCCAGGTTAGTATCTTTTGCTGTTTTCTCCATGCTCTCATTAATTGATTGGAGTCTTAGCCTGTCTGGATTACATTGGGGATATTTACTTGTTCATGTGCATGACTATTTTGGAGACTGGTTGGGTCCTGTCATTGGTGATTTGATTTAGCTATGTATGTGATACACATTTATAATTCTAAAAATAAGTGGTTTTGCTTTTTTAAATAGATTTTTGCATTTGCCTCCAAGCCCATTCCTGAGCTCTGATTTCTCTACCCTTTTGCAGGGGGATGTAAAGGAATGATTGTTTGTGATCTCAACACAGTCTCCAGTTTGACTATGCAATTTTTCCAATAGTTGTATGGATCAACTGAGGGTTAGCATGGGATAGAGGGGGAATAGGAGGCAGGAACTCAGCTCTAGCCCCAAGAAAAGGAGTATGTGGGGTAGTGTAACTGTGCCCTGAACCTACACATGTTCTGTTGGGCACTTGGTGTGATGGACATCTGCAGCTGTCAAAAGCCTCTGATGGCTTTGGTTTTCTTTTCACAAAGCAATTACTGATTGTGCTATAGAAGTAGAATTAAAAATCTAAACCAATGTCATTTATGGAGAACAAGAGTTGAGCATCAATTTGTCAGGTTGAAGGTTAATAATCTCTTCTCCCTAGTGCACCCTTTAGCATCATAATTCTCTGAAAATAAGAAATGTGCTTCCAAGAACCCCCAGCACATCACAGCACTGCTTTTCTACATGAGTTTGTGTGTCCTGAGCTCAAGACATCAGTGAGCAAACTCCTGCCAAGAACTCCAGCACATTAGGAGGGTCTTTCCTTATTTCCTCCTGTGTAATTGCTCTGCTTGACCTGCTGGGCTGTGCCCTGCCCTTGAGTCCTGCACAGGGGTGACCTTGGCATCCCTTGGGTGGGGCTGCAGGAGGGAGAAGGGCAGCAGGATCCAGCTGCTGCTGAGCCTTTGCTGACTTGCAAAGGGAATGTGCTCCACTGGTGTCTGCTGCACTGCACTCTGCTCTGGAGGAGGTAATTGGATAATTTTTCTCTTTATCAGGCTCTGGACGCAGCTCCAGACAGTGGCAAAATGCTTTGTGCATGTGGGTTGGATTTATGGGGAGGTTTGTCTGGGTCTCCCTAGGTGGGTGCAGGCAGCATGCTGCTGGCCACAGATCATTCACAGACAGCCCTTCCAAGGGGGTGGATTGCACAACAGTGTTTGTAGCTGCCTGTCAGAGTGTCTGGGTCCCTTCTTTGCTTGCTTGGGGGCTTTTGTCATGGTCCAGGTCAGGCTCCTGAGCCTCTGGCTCACTGGGCTCCTTCCTGGTATTGACTGGGGCAGTCAGTGATGGTATTTACTTACTAATTGATCCCTTCTGTTAAGAATCAGAATAATTTATTTTAGAAAAGACCCTTAAGATCATCAAGTCTGTGCTGGTTTGGTATCTTGGCCCCTTGGTGTTTGTGCACAGCCTGAATGCTTTGGCTGTACCTGCCTGTTCATGGTGTTTGCAGGTACTGAAAAAAACCCAGCTCAGGGATTTTCTTTTTCCCTATCTGGCTTTTGGAGAAAAGGCAGCATTTATCTCCACAAGCGAGTTCTTTGACATGTGCTCTCACATGGGTGAGTGTTGTCCTGTTCCCTGGACCAGGAGAGACCTGGCCTGGTCTGGCCCTGACCTTCTGGGAGGGCAGTGGGCAGCCCAGGTGGCTGCTGGTCTGATAGATGTGGATTTCCACTGGAACACGTGGGCCAGGTTTGCTGTTACCCCCTGATCCCACAGCAAACAGACATGAAAAGGTGCTTTGGCCACTGAACATTATGTGCTCCTTTCATCTTTCCTCTTAATAAAAAAAAGTGCAACAAAACAAAAAAAAAAAACCCACTGGAAAGGGCTGCAAAAATCAATGAAGTAGTAGTGGCACAAGCTGTGTGTTTCAATTTACTTAAGTGAAGAAGGATTAAAAGGAGATGAAATCAGTCTGGAGAAGATGGGGAGTGTCTATTAACAGAGGGGTCCCCAAGATACAGGGATATCAAGATCTAATGAATAGAATACAGAGCAAGCTCTAGTCTCAAACAGGAGTTGAGATATTTGTTGCAAAAAGGGGTTACTGGAGTAAGTACATGAGCTCTTCCAGCTGAGGCTTTCTGAAGAGCCTGTTTTGTGTGATTCCAGGTCAAAGCTGGGATGTGGAAGCTGCTAAATGAATTGCTGTGCACTGTTTACAGCCAGGAAGACCAGATCAATCTCTGAATTTAAGCTCCTTTAATGTGCTTAGCTCTGGCTGCAGACTCATGTGGTCTTTAGCAAGGCTTTTGTCTATCTCAGATTTCTGTCCATCAAATGAGACAAAATCCAGCCCATCTCCCTTTCCCTCTGACAGTGTAGCTGAAATTCCATCGGGACAGGGACTGCCCTTTGCAGGAGCTGAGTGATGCCAGGAGAGTGAGTCTTGTCTTTCAGTTCAGGTTCCCTTTGCTAAGTGATAGATGTTGTATACCAGTCAATCCAAAAACTGTGTTTTCAAAAAAAGCCAGTGAAAAGGAAGGGCTGATGTATCTTCAGACCAAATTCAGCATTGTCAGAGTCATCATCACTTGGCTCCATATTTCTTTTCACTGTGGTTTAGTGTATTTCAGTATTTCTGTCACTATAGATTCCAAGTCTTGCCCATTGGAAGGGCTTTTACTGAAGGTGACAATGTTTCTTTGGGGCTCCCCATCCTCTCTTCATCCCCCTCTCACAGAAGGAATCACAGAGCACTTCTCTCTGCCTGGGGACATCCCCAGTGGCTGCATCACCTTCTGGAGAGGTGGATGCTGGCAGTGGAGGGTGCTGCTGGAGTTTACACAGGCAAATGCTCCATCAGCATCAGGGCTGTGAAAAGCACAGTGGGATCTTCAGTGGCCACGAGTGGTCACAGCTGAGGTTTTTCTCTGGATCCAAGTGCCTGCAGGGCCCTGGAGCTGCCTGCTGCAGCCCTGCTCAGGAATGACTCACAGGGCAATATTCCTCCCTCCTGCAACGCCCAGGACTTTTCCCCCACTCTTCCCAGCCCTGGTTCTGCCTGGTGTGTGTGTGAGAGAATCACAAATCACAACCCACCATGTTTTACAGGATTCTGCTTTACTTCTGCAGGCTTTCCTGTGGACTTCATCCAGCTGCTGCTTGTTTTTAATTTTTTTTTTTTTTGTGTTGATGGAAGCAGCTTCATGGAACTACCATAAGCTGCCTCTTAGCAATGACCTATTAGTGAAGCCAACAATAACAACAATGTCTAGACCATCACACAGCTAAATTATTCCTTTGTCCCTTCTTCATTTGCCTTCTCTCCTGACTCTTGAATTGTTTTGGGTGGTCCCTGTTTACCTTCAAGCTTTTTATTTCTCCCTTTTAAAGTTTTTTTTTTTTTTTTTTTCCCCCCTCTTTGAGCAGTGAACTTGCTGTACTAAGACTGAAAGTCCAGGTTCCTCTCTCCCTCACCCAGGCTGGAGCCAAGGCCACATAGCAGCACTGGAAATGTCTCTGAAGGGCAGGAGGATGTGTCATCTGCTGGTTTTTTTTTGTTTCACTCCCTGCTTGGATTTGCCAAGTAGCCAAATACCCCAGATTCATACTGGTAATGCCTGGGACTCAAGAGTCTTAACATCTTGCAGAACTGAAAACTTGCTGAGAGAAGGAGGCATTCTGGTTTTGATCTAGGATCCTGCCAAAATGGATGAGTGTATTTTAGTAAAAATAAAAACCCTGTCTACTGGAGCTCCACTGGTCATTGCTTCCTGGGAGTGCTCTTGGCTTTCTGCTCCTGTGTGTTCCTCTCTGTGGTTATGGATATTTCCCCCCACCCCCAAACCTCTGGGAAATTAATATCTTTTGAAGCATCTATTCTTTTTGGTTGGAAGTGATCCTTGGTTGGAAGGACTTGGCAGTGTGATCAAACAAGCTTTGTCACAGGAAGCTGATTTAAAAAGCACAAAATTAAGTGTGTTGGTGGAAAGCAAAGAAGAAAGAAATTGGTTTCCTACTAAGGGAAATATCTGAAAGCTGAGGATGGAAGAGACATTGGGGACAGAGGAACAGTACTAAACACAATTTATTTTTAAGTTTCATTTTTGCTGTCTCTATAATCAGCTTTTCTCTGTCCTGATCTTCCATGGTAGAAATAATCCTGTTTACATGTTGTGTTGGAGATCAAGTGGGATTTGCTGTACAATTCATCCTGTGAGCCTACAGCACCTAAAGTGAATTTGTGCAAATCGATGCCAGAGTGGAGCTGGCCCAGGAGGTTGTTGGGAGCAGGAACCTGCTCACATTGCACAAAGATTTCCAGGAGTCTCCAAGTCCATCCCAGCTCCAAGGATACTTCACTGGTGTTGTGCAACTCGCAGCTGTTTAGTTCTGGAGCCATGGCAGAGCCTGGGGAGGTGTTTGCTGTGCTGCCTCAATGCTGCCTTCTCACTAGGCTGAAGAATATTTGGGTCCTGCCAGGGCTGGATCAGGAGAACAGGATTTTTTTCCTGTCCCTTGGGCACGGGATTCCAGACAAAAATTGGCATTTTGTCCTTGGGAGAGCCATCCATCCTTCACCCTCTCCTGACTCAAACCAAGCCAAAGAGAGCAGGAGCAGCCTGTGACGCCCCTTCTGCTGGAAAGGCTTGAGAGTGGCATTTGGATTTAATTATCCAGTTAGCTCCAGTGCTTGTTTGAATTTTGACTGCACTGGCTGAGCTGGCTGCGTATTTCCATGGAACAAGGTCCTCCACCCTTCTTGGGAGTCAGCTTGGAGACCCCAAGAGCTGTAATTAGGATGGGCAGGAGGTTCAGTCTGGGAAGCATCAGTGCCTGTGCAAAGCTGTCCCAGAGAGGACTGGGAAGTGTTGATTTTGCAACCGATGATGCAAATGGTGCTGCTGCTCAGAAGTTGCTTCAGAGCCTGGTGTGGGGGGATTTGTTTTGAGCAGTTGAGGTTTTGGTCATTGCCTCCCTGAAATCTCAGTTCTCCTGGAGTAACAACACACTGTTAAAAGCAGCTGAGAAATACTTAACCACATAGAAATACGTTAGTTTAAGGAAATACTGTATTTCTGCTTGTGCTTAAGTCATTTTTCACTCTCCAGCAGCAGGAGGATGCTTGTGTACGAAGAAGTTTCTTGTTTCTTTTATGTTTGTATAGGAAGAAGTTATCTTATTTTGTAGCAGTGATGTCATGGATGTGGATTTTAGTTGTTTGACAATCAATACTCATGTTTAACTAAAAATCCTCAGATTCTTTTCAGAATGCTCTTTTGTGTAATTATTTTTGTAGCTAAAGGAAGGAAAATGCTGCTTTGACAGTCAAATACAAGAAATAGCTGCTTTCCTTTTTTTTCTTCAGTACCTGATTCATAACAGCTGGAGCCCAGTTCTACACCACTTATTCTAGGCCTTCTTAATCTGATGGTTGGGGATTTCTGGAAACCAGCTCAATTTAAGCAGTTACTGATAATGAGTGGACTCTCCTTGCTTTGCTAGGTTTGGAGAGATGCAAAGGGTCACTTCTAGCAGAGTTTTTTAGCCTGTCTTCCTAAGAAATGTGACTTATTACTGGATTTGCAGCATCAGGAATTTTTAAACCTGTGTTTGGTGGACTGTTACCAAAGTGTGGCAAGATTAATGTGTACATAGAGGGGGAAGACAATGTTATGTAAACCAGAGCACTGGTGGGTTGACCAGAGGTTTTTCTTCTGGAATATGTTGCCAGGGAGGTTTGGAAATGGGAGAGGGGTGAGGAATTGGGTGGTTTTGGTACCAAACCAGGCTCTGCTGGCCCTGTTGGCCCAGGACATTTCAGATTGTGTTTTGTGTCAGGCAGCTCAGGAAACTTGTGTTGTCACTGGCTGGAAAAAAAAAAGTGAGGGTCACTGTAGAGATTAAAGCTTTGGTGGAAAATTCCTGGAGGGCAGCGTAAAGGGGTTTTGTTTTTGTGGGTTTGTTTTAGCTCATCCCTCCCCCTATTCCCTTCCCCCTCCACAAAAAAAGGCTTTTTTCCTTTTTTTTCCTTTTTTTTTTTTTTTTTTTTTTAATTGGGTATTTTCCTACTACAAAATCTGTGTGGAAAACTATGCTTGTCCCAGAGGTCCTTAAAAAAACAAAAACAAAACAACAACAAAAGAAAAACACTCCAAACCTGGACTTTGGGGATGGTCTGTGTTTCTTTTTTTTTTTTTTTTCCTCTTGAACTTGAACTAAAAGTTATCTTTTTCTTGAGTTCTTTCCTGTAGCATTTCAGGCTGTGCTCTCTGCCACCCCTCTGGAAAAAATATCTGTACTTTCAGTAAACAGGGAAATGTGGGAGACGAAAGGGATTACATTTTAATGTACTTAGGCATGAATTTTATTATTTTATCAATTATATTTTTAGTATTTATATACAGATATGTTTATGTATTGAGCATATATACACATGTTGCTTTCAGGAAAATGTTTGATGTAGACATTAGAGCTCATTTCTGAGTTCTGAGGTGTGAGACTGGAATTAAACATTTCCCCTCTTTTTTTTCCCCCCTTATTTCTTTATTATACTGTGGGAGCAGAGCATGCACAAGAAGTCTTTTTCTCATATATCTGGGTTTTTTCATAGCTTCAGTGCTCATAGAACCCAGCAGGAGGAGCAGAAAAAGAGATGGTGTTATATCTGAGCATGAGAATCCAGAACATACACCTCCCTGGGGAAACACCCTCAGTGTTTGGGTCCAGTCCTGTCTGATTTCATGTAGTTTTTGTCATTTTTCACATATTTGTGGACTTTGAGTTAAATCTGCAGGCTGGCCTGGTGTAGGGGTGGTTCTGTCCCTGGAGACACTAATTTTTAGACAAGATTTGTAGCTGTGTTTGTATTTTTTTTTTACTGTAATAGCTGCATGTGCTTAACGTTTGCCTTGGCTGTGTTATGGGCATGGAGTGTGCAGTGGGGTCTCACACACCCCTGACATTTGTGCCCTGCCCTAGGTTGTGACAGGGTTCTCAGTTCTTGTGGTTGGTATTTTGCATTTAACACTTCATAGCTGCTTTAAGAGCCCACAAGCAAAGTGTTGAAAAGGAGGTTGCTTTCAGATCTGATGGGTTCCTCAAAGTTCTCCCATTACTGCAGAAATCAGAAATCCCATGAGGATTCTGTCTCTTCCATCCAGCATTGCTGAGTTTCTCACTTTTCTCATGGATTCCTTGCCCTCTCCCCTGGTTTCTCACTGCTTCTGGTTGTGAAAATTAATTGTGGCTCTTGAGCACCTTTAAAGAAGAGTGAGGAAAGACAGGAACACTTTTCACCAGCCCAGGTTACTCCAAGCCCCATCCAACCTGGCCTTGTACATGTCCAGGGATGGGGCAGCCACAACTGGGCAACTGTGCCAGGGTCTCACCACCCTCACAGAGGAAAATTTCTTCCTAATATCCAATGTAAACCTGCTCTCTTTCAATTTAATGGCATTTTTTTTTCCTATCACTGCATACTCTTATGAAGAGTCCTTCTCCAGCTTTCCTGCAGGCCCTTTCAGGTGGGGACAGTGACACCTCATTGTGTCTCATCTGTGATGAAGGAACCTGTATGTTGAAAACAGATTGGGCTGGGAGAGACTGGTGTGGTCTTGGAATGCCTCTCTTAACAGGACATTGTGTTTTTTGATCCATTTGTGTTGGAAGTTTATATTTGCAGTGCTGTATTTTCACTCTGCACATCCCAGGGCAGGGTTGTCTTCCACACCTCAGTTGTCTCTTCTTTTCTTGCAGATGAAGAAGAAGCTCTGAACTCTATTATGAAGGATTTGGCAGCTTTGGGCAAGTGTGGGGGTCTGCTGGACAACAACAGGAATAAAACCAGTGTCCACTCCAACAAACAGGTATGGCAAACTCCAGCAGACCACAGACGTGGGTGTGGTGCTTGCCATGCTGGCAGAGTTTAAATGTTAGAACTGAAGTTAACAAGTTCTTAGCACATCAGAAATACCATAATTTTACCAAGTTACAGGGTTTATGACCTCTCTTTTTGGAGAGCTGAAAAGAATTTACAGGTGTTCCTATATCACAGAGGAGCAGAGTAATGCCCCAAATTATTCACAAATATAACAACTGAGCCTGGAACTGGGATTTGAGTCCCACCTCAAGGTACTTCTAGCTCTTGTTTAGCTCTGAAAGTTGCAGAACTTGTTTCAGGCTGTGCAGCTCTAGCACTTGGGTAAGTCAATTGTTTTCTATTGACAGCATTAATGAAATACAATATTTGTTATCTGCACATTTTACTTCAGATATCTGAAGGACAGACTGCCAATTCTGAGCTGTAGACACCCAGGCTCTTTGGGGAGGAATAATGTCATTCTTACATAAAGTGTTTAATTAGTAGTTACTGCTGTTTATCTTTATGCTCCTAAACCCAAAAGTTTTGGCCATTCAGAGTTGTTTTGGTGAGCAGAAAACTTTGTCCCTTGAGCAATGTCAGAAATTATTTGCTGACATTGATACAATAGCTGAAGTGGATTTAATCACATGTTTGTGTATGGAACAAATATTATGTTAACATGAAAGTTGTGAAGAAAGAATTCAGTTGTCAAAATAGCAAGAGAAGAAGATAAGGACAACGGGGAAGCTGCTGGAAGCATGGCAGCAAATCCACTTGGAATTCCACCTCTAGTGCTGGGGTTTAGAACGAGCTTGCAGTCAACTCTGCAACTGCTGGATGCCAAGTGAGGGAGAAAACAAGTTGTCATTTACTGTTGTCATGCACTTTTTAGTGGCACTTGTGCTACAAAGAAAGAAGTCTGGGTGCAGGGAGGAAGAATCCCTTCCCAAGTCCCTCTGGACTTCCCAGCCTCATGCAGACGAAAACACATGCGCACGTCTCCGTTCAAAGCGTGTCCTGGCGGCAGCAGCTGCCCGAGCTGAATCACTGGGTTTGTGCTCGGCTCAGGCTGAAATAAGTCCAAGATGTTTACAGAGCTGACCAGAGGAGCTCAGGGCTGGCTCCCTGCAGCTGCAGGCAGAGCAGAAAACCCAACGAAGCTTTGGGTGGCTGCAAGGGCAATGTCTTGTGCGCAGTGATGGGTGGGGACTGCGTGGAGCCAGCTTGAGTTGCTTTCAGGGTGGCAAAGCTTTTCAGGCTCTTCTTAAAACATTTGTTTTGCACAGTGGGGGAAGATCCCTGCTGTCGTTTTTGATACCTGGGCTGTTAATGCAGCACCTGCTCAGAAAACCAGATAATTAGCTGAAAATAAGAAAAATTATAGTTTTTATTGATTGAGTTCTTATCTGAATAAAGTTGGCATCTTGCAGTCAAATTCACACCCACAGCCTGTCCACTCTGCATCTTCATTTATAAATCATTAATGGAGGTATGCTGTGTTCTGATATCACCTTTAGATTAGTTGGCTGTGAGTTGTTTAATTTTATTGCATTTTTATTATATATTTTAGTATATATATTTATTATAGGAATCAAACTTTCCCTCTTATTAGATCACTGCTTGGAGGAACACTTCCTCCTTTATGATTTTTCTTTTTATCTAGAAATATAGAATCCTTAGCTGCATGCTCAGTGTTGCTCAGAGCTCTGTGATGGAGGAGATGAGGAAGCTCAGGATCCCTCTCTGCTCACACATCCAGAGCTGAGGGTTCAGACCAGAGCCCCAGGAGATGGAGGGCGTTGGAGGATGCTGAGTTGGGCTGGCTGGAACACGTCTGGCCTGCAGCACAGCAGGAGGCGAGTTTGGGAGGTGGGGAGTGGCCGGAGGAGGTGGAATTAGTGGGGACTTGGTTCATGGTTGTAACTCAGTTTGATCAGCTTGTTTGGGTCACTTTTGGGTTGTTTTGTAGGACAGAAATTGATGTGGGGGAGAGATTGATTGTTATTGTGCCTGTGATTTGTTCTTCCTTTGGTTCCTGGTTTTCCCTTTTTGATGTTTATTTTTGCCTGTAATTAGTTTGGGTGGTTGGGCTGAAGGATGCCCTGCACAGTTTTCTTTCTTGGAGGGGGAATGAGGCACAGGGGTAATCTAGTGATAAAGTGTCCTCTTGGTCATCTCATTGTTTGTGTTTCTCATGAGACCCTGCAGCAACCTGCTCACGTTGAACTGGTTGGGTTTGGGAGTTCAGTTAGTAAATTAATGAAATAATATTTCTTTTTTGTGGAAAAATGTTTTTTCTGAGGCTTGGGAATCCTTTAGTTGGTGTTCCAAATTTCCTCTGAAAGACAGAGTTCACAACAAGAATGTGTTGGCTAACCAGCCAGTTCTCTGTGGCTTGCAGCAGTATTTTAGTACACAGAGAAACAAAACCAAAGTGCTATCTCATTCCTGTCTCCTGGAGGGCTTCCTTAGTGCTCTCTTGACACAAGTTAAAATTTGAATCCTGCCAGTTTGTATTCCTGGTAGGCCTGGGCCACACAAGAAAACAGCTTGTGATGGGGCATTCTCCAAAATCTTTCTTTCCCAAAATATCAATAGTTTTGCTTCAGTTCATCTTAAGAAATTAACATCCTTTTGGCAAATTCCATAAAAATCTTTCTTTTCTTAGTTTTCTTTCCTCAGAAATGAATTTAGGGTGAAGGCTGTGTTTCTGGATGTGCAATACCTCATTGCAGAACACGCTGGAAATCAGAATAGTGTGGATGGTTTGAATTGCCCAGGCAGCAGATGTGATGGCTGAACTGGATTCTCCTGAGTCCTGGTCAGGTGTGGCAGCCACTACATTGTCCTGCCTCTCTGCCTTCTGGCAATTACAGGGACAGGCATCTTTTCCTGCCTCATGTGGGTTAAAGTGAAGCTGTTCTTTGGGAACAGAGAGATTGTTCTGACATTACTCCTAGTGCAGCTTCTGCACTGGAATTCCTCTTTTACTCCTTTAGTCACTGTGTTATTCCTTGTGCATCCTGTGGCATGGCTGGAAGGAGTCCTTTCAGGCTATCTCTTGGGCTGAACAAGGGAGTTTGCTCATAGAAATGTCTCTGAAGAGGGGGAGAAAGAAACAGGAGAATGAAGATCTGTGTTGTGTTCATTAAGGAAAAAGATGAGTGGAGTAAGAAGGGAAACCCTGAATAATTAGGAAATCCTGAACAAAGGGATGGAGGGAGAGAAGAGCAATTAAATTAGCATTTATTTTGTATCTATTTATGTGCACATCCATTCATTTCTATAAATAGCACTTGGCAACTGGCAGTATGAAGCTGTTTGTCAGTGGCCCTCTGTCACAGCCAGTGACAGCCAGCAGTTCCTCTGCCACCTTAATCACCATGGCAAGTTCTCCCACGGCAATTAAATATTTGTAGGAAATGTTTCTCTGTGTACATCATATGTCAGACTGTCCCAAAAGTTGTCCTTTTAGCAAATTACCTCTGGACTCTTCTCTTTGGCAAGCTGGATGCAAGACTTGCTCATAACTCCAATAAAGTACAGCTCATTTTGTAGGGCTCTCTCTGTGGGTCTTTGAACAGTCTCAAACAGGAGTTTGGTTTTATCACCTGTATTGCATTTTGGGGATGTGATGTGGATGGGCAAAGATGGGAGTCTCTATGAAGGGATCTGTAGGGCTTTCCCCACCTGGGGAGCAGAAATAAGGGGCCAAGGGGGAACATCACTTGGCTGGAGACGGCCAAGGCAGCAGAGTCCCAAGGACTTAAAAGGCTTTTCCATGTTTGTGTGTGGAGCTGCCTTGGGTGTGAAGAGGGTGATACCAGTGAGAAATCCAGCTGGGAAAAAAGCTATTCCCTGCCAGGTGGGTGGTTTTAGATAAATGTTTTGAAGCCTGTGATTTCTGCTGCAGTCTGAAACAAGTGTCTATAACAGGCAGCAGTGAACTTCCTAAACATCATCTTTCCACTGTCCTCTGAGCTGCTGGAATCCCTTTCAGAGGGGAAAAAAGCTGCAAAGATCCAGAAGGACTGGGGTACATTGTGCCTTCTGCCCCTGAAATGAGAAGGGGGCAATGCCAGAGCAGCTCCTTTCTGTCTGATTGCTGAACAAGCTGGCGTGCGTGGGGGTTGTGTGCAGATACTTCCCAATGACGTGGATTAGTCATCTCCTGCTGCGGTCTGGGGCTGTGCTCCAGCTGTCTGGCGTGCAAGGAACGAGCAGGGCTGATGCAAACAACCTGCACCTTGGGGAGGTGGAGGAGTCCCCTCAGCCTGGCCCTGTGGTGCTGAATGCTCTCAGCCAGAGCCAGGAGTTGAGGAGGAATCCCACTGCTCGGTGGCCCTGTACAAAGGGAGTAACTTGAGCGCTCATGCTTGGTGGCTCCGCGGGGTTCTCTCATTGTTTCCTAATCGAGCACGTAGAAAATGAGAGAAGTGAAAACAATCCCTCTGATCACCCTGTGGCATGCAAAAGTGGGTGTATTTTGTTGCCCCTGTATTACCCAGGAGGGGAACTGGGGCAGAATAAGTGCCTGAGGTCTCATAGGTGGATGTAAGCAAGGAATGAGCAGCACCATGGGGCATAGGAGGTCCCTTGAGATGACTTTTTTTTTTTTTTTTTTTTTGCCCTTCTTGACCACAGAAGGGTTAATGCTGAAGTCAGAGGCTTTGTCCCAGTTGGTTTGTGAGGCAGCTGTAGATTTGGGTGGAAGAAATGCTCTGAAGGCCCCATCCTTGTGGTGTCTCAGTATGGGCACAGCTGGTTAGATTTGATGGGAGCAGATCTAAAGCAAGCCACAGAAGTGGGGTCTGTGCAAAGCACTGTTTCTGATGGTAAGCTGAGTTTAGGAGAGGAGAGGACATGATGGGGGGAATCCTTGAATTTGTGCTAGTCTGGGATTTTTCTAGAGTGGCAGTTTTAGTTGTTTCAGTGACACAGGCATGGAGGTGCAGGGCTGCTCCTCTTCTGCCTCTGCCATTAGACAGCTTCTGCACAGGCTCAGCTTGGACCTGTATCCCAATCTGAGCAACCCGCTGGCTGTTCAGCAGTGGGTGAGGGTGCTCAGCATCTTCTGCTCCTCCAGAGCCACTTCCATTTTAGGACTAACTGCTTGTTTTCTTGCTCTCTGTGTGCTTTTATTACAAACAGCAGTCAGCTCTTCAGGGATCTCTGTACAAAATCATGATTCACCTCGTTTGGAAACACTTTTTCCGTTTTTTTTCCAACGTTTTCCTTAATCTAAACCAGCACACAAGGCTGTTGCTCCAGCTCTGAGGGCCGAACTTGGCCAAGCCTGCTGGGGTATGTGGTCCCCAGCCAAGAGGCAGAAGCAGTTGCCCCTTTTCTCCCCAAATTCTCTCTCTGAAGCTTGGCAGTTTTGGTCTTTTTCTCTGTGAAATCAGAAGTTCTGAGGAAAGAGCCAAAAATACCTCAAGGAAAACCTGGAAAGATGGTGCTGGGTTTGTGGCCACAGCAGTGGCTTTGCTCTTTCCTCTTGGAGCAATATGGCAACAAGGAGTGCAATCCTGTGTGAGTGCAGGGCTGGAGGAAATGCTGTGGGGGATTTTGGAGCAGGAATCCTCACAGAAGCAGAGGAATGGCTGTGGCACTGTGGGGTATTTTGGAGCAGGAATCCTCACAGAAAAGGAGGGAATGGCTGTGACGTTGTGGGGTATTTTGGGGCAGGAATTCTCTCAGAAGCAGAGGAATGGCTGAGGTACTGTGGGGTATTTTGGGGCAGGAATTCTCGCAGAAGCAGAGGAATGGCTGTGGCATTGTAGGGTGTTTTAGGGCAGGAATTCTCTCAGAAGCAGAGGAATGGCTGTGGCACTGTGTAGGGTATTTTGGAGCAGGAATTCTCTCAGAAGCAGAGGAATGGCTGTGGCATTGTAGGGTGTTTTAGGGCAGGAATTCTCTCAGAAGCAGAGGAATGGCTGTGGCACTGTGTAGGGTATTTTGGAGCAGGAATCTCGCAGAAGCAGAGGAATGGCTGTGGCACTGTGTAGGGTATTTTGAAGCAGGAATTCTCGCAGAAGCAGAGGAATGGCTGTGGCACTGTGTAGGGTATTTTGGAGCAGGAATTCTCGCAGAAGCAGAGGAATGGCTGTGGCATTTCCTGCCGGGGCTGTCGCTGTGCTGTTTGTCTCACAGCGGGGCCTGCAGGCGCCGGCCAGGCCTGGGCCGCTCCGTGCCCGTGGAAACAGAGGCAGAACTGCTCAGAGACACAGCCCAGGGGACAAACACCCACCTTCTGTGCTTCCCTGCCCCTCATCTGCTGCAGGGAGTGAATCACAGAATGGTCTGGCTGGGTTTTAAAGGCCAGGCTGTCTGCTCTGGGTAGGGACATCTGTCACTAGAGCAGGTTGCTCAATCCAGCCTGGCCTTGAGCACTGGCAGGGGTGGGGCATCCACAGCTTTTTTGGGCAACCTGTTCCAGTGGCTCATCAACCCAATGGTAGAAAATTTCTTCCTTATATCCAACTTCAATCTAGTCTCTTGCTGTTGAAAACTGTTGCTTTCATCCAGTCACTACAGAACCTGGTAAAAAGTCTCTCTCCATCCTTTAAAGCCCCTTTTATATCTTGAACTGTTGCAATAAGGTCTCCATGGAGCCTTTTCCTGGTTTTTTTTCTTCATACCCTTTACCAAAACTCCTCCTGCTTTTGTGCCTCAGTTTCCTTTGCTTGCTCCATTATAGTTTGAACTCTCACAGTGCTGATGAAAATATTGTTTAAATGCTCTGCCAGAGCTCAGGGTTTAAGGCTGGTACCTGTGACTGTCCTTACCCCTCTCCTGCACTGTATTTGACACAATCCTTTGGGTAGCTCAGCTTGTTCTCCTGCACCCACTAAGGACCTCTTCATTGAAGGAGAGCAGGGCTGCCCTTGACCTCATGTGACACCTGATGGCAGGGACAGTGAATATTCCAACTTGGATTGTGCAAGGAGTCACATTTCTCACAGAATTGCACGAGTAGGACCCAGCAGCCTCCACTGCCCATCCCTCTTCCACCTCACCATTTGCATTCTGTGTTGAGTTCCTGGTGCAGGTGCTGGTCCTGCATTCCCCCTGGTTGTTCATTTGAGGTGCTGGGTGCAGACTCACAGGAGGTTCTGCTCCAGCACTTGGCAGTGCCCCAGGCTCCCTGTGTAATCTTAAACCAGTTGCTGCAAACCAGACTTCCATGGGTGTAAAAAATCACAGCCTGCTCCAACATTTAGGAAGTGCTTTGCATCCCCTGAGATTTCCTAGTACTTTGGGCACTGCCCACTCTTTTTTTTCCTCTTTATAAAAGGAAAAAAGTATTTGTTGCTGATAGCAGTGATGAATTCAGCTTAAGCTGTGGGTCAAAAACATGAGCAAGCCAAGCGAAGCCTGAAAAATTAAGCAGTAATCAACTTCTCAGACTGATAAATATGATTTTATCCTTCTTCCAAATGCTTGCAAGCTAAAGGTCTTGGTTTCTTTGAGGGAGGCAAGAGGTTATTGTGTTTTATATTGAAGAAAAATGTTATCTAATTAAGAAATGAAGTAGGTTTTCATTTCCCTGTTGCAGCCCATGTGTTTGTAGCTCTGCTCAGAAGCAGAGCAGTGTGGGGCAGCTGGCGTCCTTCAGCTGGCACCGGGCCATGGCACATCAGCTTTGTTGTTGATGTAGAAGAAAAGGATGCAGCAGGGTCGTGGCTCATTTTTTTTCATTTTCTTCTCTCTCTGGAGCTTTAGACGAGTGTTCTGACATTTTCCAGCCATAAGCTGTTTTTCAAAACTTGTTTGTCTGTGAAATCTGTGCTGCTCAGCACAGCCAGGCAGCGTGTGCTACATCCCAGCTCAGTGCAGTGTTCAGGGCTGTGCTGAAAGTGAAACCTGTGTTTTGAAAGGTTTCCTGCAGTGAGGCCAGAGCTATGTGAGCTCTTCCCCTTCCACGTCCTGCTCTTTTGTTAGGAGAAACCTCGAAAGTTCCTTGCCTTGATTTTTTTTTTTTTTTTTTTCTTTCTTTAGAGAAGGATTTTGTGGTGTTGGCCAGTGTGAGTTTACTGACTTTAATTTTTTGCCAGCATCCAGGAGGGATGAACCAGCTAGACCTGCTCGGAGAGGCATGTGCAAATAAAAATTGGCGTGAAAGAGCCTCTATCTTTTTATTTTTTTTTTTTTTTTTTTTCCAGCACAGGTAAATCAAGGTGGCAATCCCACCTGTATTTGCCTGTCTCCCCAGAATGATTTGAACCTTCAGCATGAGGTTGGTTATGGTCATCTCTTCTCCTTTTGAATTTTGGACTGGTTTAGAATTAATCTGGTATTTTTACATGGTGAGCCTGGTTCTGGAAATGAACCTGGAGATTGTCCAGACTTTGTGGGTCTGGAGAACTGGCTTTAGCCACTGAGGTGATGTAAGTTTAGCCCAGCCTGGAGTGCCCCATTGGTGACTGTCCCAGCACTGGTTCTTCCCAGCCCTTCTGGAAACACAGAAAATGCCATGAGCAGAGATAACAAGAATGAGTTTTGGGTGATCCAGCATGTTTACCCTGAATCCACTAAAGCTTTTCAACAGAATTGCCTCCAGCCTTGAGTTACTGAATTTCAGTGGGTGTTTGCAGAGCTTGAGGAGCTGTCAGTTTAAAAACAAACCGGAGGGCACCAGTCCAGCTCACTTTCCTTGTTAGAAACAAAGCTGTTCCAGTGCAGCTCTGCTTTCCCTCTGAGAGGATGGAAAGTGTGCCTTCACACACTGTCAGCCCAGGCCCAGAGATAAGTGCTGTGCTCAGGAAGGGCTGTCACCCTCCCAGCTGGGAGTTATCCCTGGGAGAGCAGGACCGAGCCCTCCCTGGGGCTACACCTCGCAGGGAGGTGGCCAGCACTTCTCTCTGCATGGCAAGAGAGCTGTTGGAGGAGGCTGGTGGGCACTGTGGGTGGGAAATGCTGGTTAAGTGGACTGACTAGACCTGGTCTGGGAAGTAAAGAGGGTTTTGATCTGTGTTGGAGACCGTCGGAAAGTCCTGGAATGATCTAAGGGATGCTTGGCTCAGGCTTGGTCTGAGGAGCTGAAGGGATGAAAAAGCTCCTTGTGGTCTTGATTGCTGCTAAATATGCACAAATAGATGATGGGAGAAGTGGTTTTTACTGGTCCCTGCACAGCTGTGTGCCCAGTGTGCCTGTGAGTCCACTGGCTCTTCTTTGGGCAAATTTTGTGGTTTCTCTTGAGGTGAGCAATGGGTCAGTTCAGGGTGGGCATTTGCTGTGCATTGGGCCTGATACACTTTACATTTTGTAGGTCTCCACAAAATAGCAGCCAGTCTTCAACCATCCTAGCACTGTTGGCTTAAAAATTTCAGACTCTCCCCACTTCCATTAGAGAATGCTTGCTTTTACTTCTTAATTCTTCACTCTAAATCTTCTTGTGTTCTAGTAAATATCCTCTGAGGTTTGTTTTTTGAGGTTCCAACAGAAAAGTACAGGGGTAAAACCCTGGGAAGCACTGAAGGTGGACAGGCATCAGATACTTGCCATATTGACATCTTTGCTAATAGTGCCTTGATCCCAAGTGAGTTTAGGACTATTTACCACCTTATGAATGCATTTTTTTAAAACTAAGTTATATAAACGAGTGTCATCTTGCTTACAGAAGAACTTATCTTTTGACAAGCACATTCCTCAACAATGTGGAGTGTCCCCAAAGGCTGTGATTCTATCAAGCAGCTTGGTCTAAATAAACCAGATGCCTTACAGAGTTAGGAGAGTCTCCCTGAGAACTCCTGTCAGCTTTGGGTCTTTGAGTCAGTCCAGGATGCAGTTTGGCACCTCACCATTCTGTTTTCTCTTGCAGCAGCGAAGTGTCAGGATCAAGTTTGAATATGAAGGAGAGAAAAGGTAGGTACCTTGTCCAGTCCCTGTGAATATGGGGAGAAATTACCTTTTTCACCCAACACTGTCTGGCTGACTTCAGCCAGCTGCTGCTGAGCTCACAGCAGGATTCATTCCCCCAAAATCAGCTGCACTTTTCTGTGCCAGAGCCCTGCCTGGTCATCCCATTTGCTACAAGAAGCTCCTGGGATTTGCATGCAGGCAAAATGGTTCCAAGCTGGAAGCCATGAAATGTCTCTTTTACCAGTGACATTGGGTGCATGCTTGGATCCTTTTCTCTTGTTAATTCTTGAGCCCTGCTGAACCACAGTGGAGCTGGAACTCTACAGAAATGTGTCCTTTGATTAGCAGTCCATGACACTTACTTAAGATAACCAGATTTTGGGCATGGCTCCCATAAAAATAGGGCTGGGAGTTAAAGCTTGTCCGCCCTTCCCTGCTTGACATTTTCATGGAATCACCTCTGCTTGGTGACTGTGACAGGGCAGGACACAGCCTGATGGTCCAAGGTGCATGTTAAAGCCAAAGAAAATTTAAGTAGTGTTGTTCAAGGGTTAGATTGTACTTGCTGTGAATACCTACAGAAGTGCTGCATGTGGTGGTACAGGAGAGTCACAGGATGCCAAACTGCATTGTCCCCACTTCCAGCCCTCCTCCCATTCAGAGCCTCTTGCTGAAAATAGAGATGATAAATCACTGACCATTGCCTGATCTGGGTTTTCTCCAGTGGAGCACTGCTGGACTTTTTTTTCACCTGACCTCACATTAGAGAGAGGAGCTGTACAAGGATTTTTGGTAGATATTCTTGCAGGGTAGTCAGGTCCCCTCTTGGCACAGCAGAGGAGCAGCATTTCTGTGAGTGTAAAAGCAAGGAGCAGTCTTTATGCTTTGTGATGGAATACAAGTCCTTTCTTTTGTACTGTCAGTCAAATCCCAGTGTGCTTCCACTAAACTGAGGCTGTTGTATTTGTTTGTGTATACAGGATTATCCAGTTTCCAAGATCAGTCAAATTCAAGGAGGTGGTGCAGAAGGTCACAGATGCTTTTGGACAGACGATGGACTTGGTCTCTGTGAACAATGAGGTACTCTTCTCCTTACTGCTCAGGGGCAGCTTTGGGCTGCCTGGTGCCAGCTTCAGAATTGAGCACTGGTTTGTTCTGAAGGCCCTGATTTTCTGTTTTACTTGGAGGTGAAGAAAAATAACCTTGTTTTGTGGTTCCCAGCTAGTTGAGTGCACAAGAGCTGTTGTCTGGAAATAGCTCAGATGGATTCTCAGAATCCAAGCTGGGATTTTCCTTTGTCAAAATTATTTCAAGTAAGGCCTGTTACACAGGAACATTGTCTTTTCCCCAGAACAAAAGATCCCCTTCACTCCATCAGGGATGTGAAGGCAATTGCAGGAGCATGAAGTGCAGAGCAGGAGGGACAGTGCCGCTCACACAGTGTTCTTTTATCTAGCCCTGACTTTGTCTCACCCAAACCTCCCCAGCACATTCTTGTGGCTGGCTCTGCAGTGAAATGTGCATGGCTGAACGTCCCTGCAGCAGCTCCTGTGGCCACATGAAAGCAGCCAAGAAACCCTCCCTGTGCAATCCTTGCATTTTAAGGCTTGAAGATCTTTCTCCTCCATCATTCATCACACAGGCCTCTGTGGTTTTGCCACTTTCTCTTTGAGTCCAGCACTGAGTGTGAAAGGAGGGTCCTGCTAGAGCTGTGGCAGCTGTTTTGGTGTGCTCAGTGTTTTCTTGAGGCAGCTGGAGCCACTGGGTTCTCAGGGTGGGTTTGGCTTTGGGAAGGAGGAGAGTGCCAAATGGAAAAGAGGTGGGCTTTTAAACACAGATCCTTTTGGATCTGCCCTGGCAGTTGTCTTGTTTGAGTATTAATTGCAGATGACCTGCAGCCTTTGATTAAAGTATGAATGGAGAGAGAGGTCCTGAGGAACTCTATTTTTTTTTTTCCCCACCCCATTTATTATTTTATCCCTTCTGTTTCAATAAAGATTTGCTCCACAAAGAAAGTTCCTATTCTTTTACAATAGGTACCCCATGATACCAAAGTGTCCACTGGGTTTTGACTTTGAATGCAGTCAGGTTTCTAATCTTGGGCATTTTCTTTGACAGCCCTCTGGGAAAAGCCTGCCATTGAATTCTCCAGGAATGACTCATTTCATTCCAGGTTTCTTCCCACTGGAAGAGGATTTCTTTCCAACAACAGCAAACAGAAGCTTAAATAATGCATCTTATCCCATGTTAGAGACTGTCTCTCTGGGCATGTGCACAGCACATAGCAGGGCCATGAGCAGGCCTTTGGGTACTCCTGATTTCTTAGGCTGGGGATGACTTTCAGTGCTTTGTTTTCCTATACATAAAAATTCCACCTCGTGAGAACCCACAGCTCTGGGAAGATGCCTGAGGAGTAGTAACTCAGGGTTGTTGTTGTGGAAACACTGTAAACAGACAAGAGGGATCTTACACATAGCCTACGTGTCCATGAGGTGACACCCCAGCATCTGGCTCCTGGGTTGGGGTTTTGGGTGTCATGACTGCAAGTTTCAGGGGGACCATGACCACAGACTCATTGCAGTTAAATATTTCAGCCTGTCTTTATGCCCCAGGGGAGCTGTGCAGTAATTCTTTGCTGCCATCAGCCATCTCTCTGCCTTTGGCACTTTGTAGACCAAATTTACACTGAGGTCAGTCACTCCTGCAGAATCTCACTGAGTGACAGTCCCTGTCCTGGTGGAGGAGGAGTTCTGAAGCCAGGATCAGTGAGATGACCATGCCAGCTGGGTGGAGCAGGGGCACACATGAATCACATCCTGGTGGGACCACGGATCAGAATCAGCAGGCTGGGGCTGCTGTAGATAAGAGCAGGGCCTGGCCCTGGGTGTCCCCCATGGGGCATGTCTGTGTTAGTGCTAGGCTGGGCTCATCTTTCTGAGGAGTGGGACAGCAAAGCCAGGCCTGGCCAGGGAGCAGCACAGACACCAGCTTGTGATGTGACCTTGGGCAGACGTTCACTGAACCTCCATGTGCCACCATTTCTCTTCTGACCTCCTGTTGTCTCCTCCAAGGCTGCCCCTCAGCATCATTCTGGGAGCTTAGGGAGAGTTAAAGCCTGGGGAAATGGTGGAGGCACCATTACTGGGGGGAGGGAGGAGATAAAAGCATATTTAACAAACATTTGTTGAGAGTTGTTGGTGCCAGTTGGTCCTGTGTTGGGCAGGAAGATGAACTAATTGACCTCTCAGATTTTTTCCCCAACCCTGTTTCCTACAATTCTTTGGCTCTCTGTGGTGTCTTACAGAGTGAGGTCTGACAGTGCTGCTGTAGTTGGTGAAACCTCAGCCTTTGCCCTCACTTTCTCAACCTGCAGTGGAGAGAGCATCAAGTCCCCCACTAAAACATCAGGCTCCAGGGGAGGATGCTATTTAAAAGAAAGAAAAAAAATCTAATAAGCTCTATTTGTGCAACTTCTGTGTAGGTAAACTTTTCTGTTAATCACAGTTACTCAGTCTTTAGATCAAATAAACCCAGATTCAAATAAATCCACCCTGGCAATTACTTCCATGGTTCTGCACAAGTCTGTTTTGAGTTTCATGCCTAGCAGCTACCTGTTCCTGATATCCATATGTACCACAGTCTGGAAGCCAAATGGAGCAGAATTTTCTTGCCAGGTGTGGGTAACAGGTAAAGCCAAGCTAAATACTGGCTCCAGTTCCTTTTACAAGAGGGCAATTTCTTACTGATGTTTTTGGCTCCTCTGAAGGAGGCATGCAAGCATGTTCATGTTCTGATGTTGGAGAGTTGGTGACCTACAGAACGTTCTGTTCAGAGCAGCAGCTGGGGCATTGCTCTGGACACTTGTGAGGAGCTCAGTGCAGGGATGGGTGAGCAGTGGGGATGAGCTTGGGGTTCAGAGTTAAATTCTGCTTGGTGCTGAAACAGCAGAGAGCAGCTGTGTCTGTCTGGGTGAATGTAAAGGAGGAGCCTTGTCTGCTTAAGGCAGAGCCTTTGTGAACTTCAAGAGGGTTAAGCAGTGCCCCAGGGGAACCTCTCTACCTCTACTGCCTAGGGGAGCAGGTTGAGCACTGCATTTAGGAGACATACTCAGTGCCATCTTCATCTGACACCTGTGGGGAGTACAAGTTGTTCATTCCAATATGAATGAAGGATGAGAGGATTTGTAGAATGGGCCAGGTTGGAAGGCACCACAGTTTGCCATCTGCTCCAACCTCCCTTCTTAAGTAGGGGTCAAGAAGAGAGCAGTAGGGCTCAAGAAAAGAGAGAAGCACATGGCACAGGATTGTGCCCAGATGGTTCTGGAATATCCCCAGGCAGGGAGACTCCACACCCTCTCTGGACAGTCAGTTCAGGACTTGGTCACTGCACAGGGAAGTTCTTCCCCATGTCCAGGGGGAAATTCTGGGATCAGTTCCCTTCTGTTCCTCCTGTCCTGTTGCTGGCCCCCCAAGGAGCAGAGCTTGGACCATATTGAGTCCCCTCTGCAGACAGGCACAGCCAGGGATAAGGTCCCCTCTCAGCATCTCCTCTTGAGCCTGAACAGCTCCAGCTCCTTCAGCCTTTCCTCATGAGAGGGATGTTCCCTTAATCTTCCTTGTAGCCTTGTCTGGCCCTGCTCCAGGAGCTCCCTGTGTCTCTGGAGCCAAGAGCTGGGCACAGCACTCCAGGTGTGCCTCACAGGGCTGGGCAGAGGGGCAGGATCCCTCCCCTGACCTGCTGGAAATGCTCCTCCCAATGCACCCCAGGGCATCACCTGAGGTGTGTGTGTCCACAGGCCAGCAGCCAAACCCTTGGCACCACCCTGGGATCAAAAAGGGTGTCCCAGCTGGCTTGTGTCACCTGGTGTGGCAGCTGCTCTGAGTTGCCTTTGCTGTGGCTGGTGGCAGAGCCCTGATCACCCAGAAGGCTAAGCCACTTTTCAGGAGTTCTGGGCAGCTGTGGCTCCCAGTAAGACCAGTGAGAGCCTGCTGGGAGCTGTGGATTTGGTCAGTAGATTTACAGTATACTTTGGCACAGGCATGAGAATAACATGTGCTGTGTTGGCCAGATTCAGTGCCCCAGGCAACCTGCAGAGGCTGAGGCCTGTTTGATATGAGATTAAGCAGAATATTCTGGAATGAGGGGCAAGAAGTTGTGCTTTTAATCTTAGCCCAGGGCAGCAGAAGGCACAGAGCTCCTCTGAAGTGCAGCTGTGTGGGGTTTGGAGGCTTTGCAGGCTGTCTGCAGGACATGGTACACCACACAGCAGGGTTGGGAGGGTCACATTCCCCGTGGAGGTATGAGGGCAATAGTCTGCCATTTCCCAGGAAAACATCAGGTCTTTTTGCTGCCTGACAGACAAGGCACTGTGGAGTTCTCTGTTCTTATAAAGAGCAGAAGCTGAATTCATTCTGTTGGGAGTGAAAGAAGTGGTTCTTGGAAGGAGAGCAATGCACACCTTTCACATCAAAAGCGAAAATACTTTTATTTGTGGGATGTTCCCTGGTTTTACCTGATGGGCAGACACCTGGGAGCTGTGTCAGTGTGCAGGAACACAGGTTGCAGCAATAGGGAAGGGCACAAAGCATCTGCCAGAGTAAAAGTGGGTGTAACTCACTGGTGTCTTGGAGCAGCACTGTATCACCATCAATCCAGTAAGGACATGGGGTGGTTTTGGGGCTGGCTAGCAGCAGGTCCTGCCTGCAGAATCAGAGCAGCAGGCAGCAAGCCCAAGGTTTTATCCCAGCCCTCTCCTTTTCCCACTAGCTGGATCACTGGTGTGACCTTTAAGCTTTCTGCTTGCAGATGTTGTTTGTTGTGATTTTTTTTTTTTTTTTGTGTCTGTTCCTCAGTAAATGAGGTCTTGGAAGAAAATGTTAGAACTTGACAAGCTGGAGGGCACAGGTCTCTGTTTTCCATTGTCTCCTTAAGTTCCTCCCTCTCCCCCGATTCCCAAGCTGCTCCCTGTAAGAATCTGGCTCCTTCTGTTTACCCAAAAGTGTGACATTGCCATCCTCTGGTGTTTGTTTAATCCCTTCCAGCTCCTGATCCCACTGAAATCCCAGGAAGATTTGGACAAAGCCATGGAGCAGCTGGAGCTGAGCCCTTCCCTGAAGAGCCTGCGGATCCTTGTGAGCGCTCCAAAGAAAGCGAATGTGAGCCCTTCACCTTCTCTGCTCCTTTGTGTCCAAGTGAGGTGCTTTGTTATTGTGGTGGGGAGTGGAAAAGAATCTCCTGACAGTGCAGAGCAGAGGGCAAGCTGCTGATCAGGGTGTCAGCCCTGCTCTGGCCCAGCTGCTCAGAAATCTTCCTGTGATAGTAAACCAGGGGCTGAGCTCAGCTCCCTCTGGCTCCTCCTGCATCCTGAAAAGGGTTAAATACCAGACTGACCCTCAAACGAGGTTAAACTCTGAGAACTCCTTGTGCTTTCTTTCTGGAGATACTGCCACCATTCCTTTTCCCCTCTCCTCTGTGTTCAGGGTGATGCCCTGGCCCTTGCCATGCTGGGTGGCAGCGTGGGGACTGTTCCCTTCACGTGCTGCGGTGGTGTTAAAGGCTGGGGAGACAAAACTGGAGATTCCTTCAGTCTCATGCAGAACTGCCTGGGTTTTTTCCATCTTTATTTATTTATTAGTTTTTCCTGAGCTCAGTGGTTTTGCAGTTAAGCCTGTTAGCTTGACCTTGCTTGCACAGAGTGTCTTGCCAAAGCACATGTCGTGCTGCCCCAAGCACGGGCTGTAAAGCAAGGGATTTGTAGATGTTGCAACTCCTGTTTCTTCTTTTTATTTCCTAGAAGTACTGGAGAGACTGGGAGTCTTGAAACTTACAGTGCTCATCCCCATTTTACTGCTGGTGCTCACAGTCCTTGGAGCTTCCCCAGACATTTTGAGAGGCTTGGGAAGTGCAGGGAGCAGAGTCCCAGGGGAAGCTGAGCCATCAGCTGGGGTTTCCTAAACCCTGGGTGGGAAATGGGGCAGTTTGTGGGAGCACAGCAGTGCTGCAAGGCAGCTGCTGGGTGCAGAGGAGCCAGGTGGATTCCTGCCTGCCTTTGAGAGCATTTCCATCTCTTCCTGAAGCATGTGGCCATGCTCCTGTGTGTGAGAACACATGGTTCCAAGGTCATACATGAAATTACCATAAAATCACACTTCACTCACTGTAGGGTATGTTCTTAGTACCTTAGTAAACCTGGCCACTTCCAAGTTACAGCTGGATATGCATTTGTTTGCTCTTTCCTTACCTGTCTTCCCTGACCTTCCACTCTCTGTTCCTCTGCCCTGCTACAGAGGAACCTCTGCAGTGCCTAGGCTGCCACTGGAGTCTAGGCAGCATGGGGGAGAGGTGCTGATTTTGGGACTGCAAGTATTTTCAGTCCAGTGATCAGTCTCTGTACCTATCTGGAGATAATGGAGTGCAGGAACAGTCTTTTATGTCAAATATCTGTATTTGTCATTATCTGTGGGTGTTTAATCTTATTAGACTGTTTTATTAGCAGATGTGAATTGTTTGTGAATGGTTTTTGGATCACTCTAGATTACGTGCATGTCTTCTTTCTTTCCTTTTTTTTTTTTTTTTTTTTTTTTTTTTAATAGCTCTTGGGTAATATGGTCACGGGGAGCCAAATACAGGGTTTCACATGGGCTCTGGCCAATTCTGATCATTCCCTTTGTCTGATTAGCAGCTCCTGCAGCCCAACAACAGCAAGCAGCATGAGATGAGGATCTCCAGATCCATGGGTGATATCATGGGATCCCTGTACAAAGACTCAGAGAGGACACGCAAGTACTCGACAGGTGAGTGAGACACAGCTCCCTGTGGGGGGCTCTGTGCTATTTCAACCTGCCCATCACCCTCTTCCTCTCCTTGTCACAGCCCTGTGGGTGTTACAGTCTGCATGGCCACCCTGATGTCCCCCACAGTAACTCAGTGCAGTTGCTGCTCATCCTCAGGCTGAGGAACAGACTCTGCAGGTTGAGGTTGTGCTGGGCAGTCACTTGGAGCATAAAGTGAAGAGATTGGGGAACCTGGGATGTAATTTGGGGGTGGGAGATGCAGTGATAAAAATTTCCAGTTAATTTGATTGCACTGAGCTTTATCAAAGTGAAGAGTGAAAATCTGTAGAAAGCCAGGGCTGCTTGTGGCTTTTGACTATTCCTTTGACTGTGTGCTGTTGTTCTCCGAGTATTTATCCCCCTTTCTCAGGTGGCAGGATAATGTAGCTGAGTGGGCTTGGGCTCCTCAGCTGGCTGGGACCACCTTCACCACATCAAGACCAAAACTGTGTCTGTGGGCCACCAGTCAGTTCTTGTGGGTGAAATGACATCTGTGGTAGCTGTTTCTGGGGTTTCTCAGGAGCATGTGTGCAGTGCTTTGCAGTGGTGACATTCCAGAGGAAGGGGAGCATCCCTTTCCTTCAGAGGTGCTGGAAGTAGGTGCCTGCAACCCCTGGCAAACACCTGATCTCTTGCAGCCCTGCAGGGACTGGAGTTGGTTTGTAGCCTTGTGTGATTTTCTTTAGTTTTCTGAGTTTGAGTTTATGCTTTCCTTGCTTTCTAAAATACTTTGTTCTTTGAAATCCTCTTGAAAATTAGGATTTTCAACAGGAGCTGTTTGAAATCAACTGTCTGTAGGAGCTTTTGTGTGAAGAACCTTGTAGGATTTTGTGGAGGGCAGGGTGCCTTATGCAGAATTGGTAAAGTAGTATGTAGGACTGTGTAGCAGGAGCATCATTATTCATATTCCAGCCTGCAGACAGGATGAATGTTTTTTTCACACAGTGAATGTTCTCTGCTGTGTCTGTGGGTGCAGGTTATAGGGTCATTCCTACAGATTTTTATCATTTTCATGATTTTCAAGTACTTGCCAGCTGTAGAACTGACAGCCTTGAATAAAGTGGAGCCCTCTTTCAGAAATACACATGGAGAAATACTTCATCCTCTAAAGATCCTCTGTGCTTATATGGCAGTAAATATTTCCAAATACTTCTCTGTGCAACAAAAGACTGCTTTTCTCCAAGGACTTGCCCCTTCTCTGTTTCATAGCGTGTGCTGATAACATCCTGTGGTTTGCTGCATCTCAGACAAGATGTATAGAAAATGTTATTCTAGGGTAGGTCCAACATACCCCTTGTGCAGCCATACCCAGCTTTTATTGGTGCCAGGGGTGGGTGGCACATGTGCAAGGACTCTCTATGAGCCTGGTGTTGAGATCTACCAGGTTTATCTTTTCCTAAAGGTTAAAAGTACCCTAAATTTGCCTTAAATCAATTTTTTTTTTTTCCCTAGCTCACATGGTTTTTGAGAGTTTGGCAGAGTCACTAAATGACCCTCAATGCTCACATAAAGCACAGAGTCTCAGCAGAAATGGTGCAAAATTTCTCTGCTGCCCTTTTTTTTTTTTTTAGTATGGCTGTTAATGAGCAAAGAGCTGTGGCACTGGGAACTGTCACTGATATGTGGGCCTGTGATGGGCAGGATTGATTCTGTGTATAGCTGTGCTAATGGGAAGATGTTCTTGCAAAGTTAAGACTTTCCTCCCAACTTTTATGCTATGCTTTGTTCTGTCCTTCCTGTTTTGGAGCTGCTGGCTCCTGACCAGCTCTGCAGCACTGACTGTGAGGTGTCACTGCCTTAAGAATGCCCTGAGCCAAGGCAAGGCAGACAAAGGGTGAGTTATCAGCTCTGCAAGGGTGAGAGCCTGAGGTACAAATGGATTTAGAGGGAATGCTGGAAGAGCAGAGTGCAGGAATGGACATAATGTGCTGCTTTAGTCAAGGTAACAGGGGGAGCACTGGGCAGCACCAGCTGTGGGATGCAGAGTGTGCTGATGTTGGGATTTTCAGGAGCTAATGTGCCAAACTCTGAGTCCTTGGCACTTTGACAAGGTCATGTGGCAAAAGTAACCAGCCTGAGCATCAGTCATACCTGTTTCTTTTTCCATGTAAACTATCAGTATTGCAAAGAGGTTTCAACAAGCCCTATGGATGACAACAGAAGGTCACTCCTCTCTTTGGGTTATCTGGGGTGTGTAGCAGCTACTGCAGCTCTGCTTGGGGGTGCTGACAATCCAGCAGATGCATTTTTGACCTCTTGAGTCAGAACTGGGCAATCCAGCAGCTGGGCAGAAACTCCAGGGAGCTGAAAGGGAGAGCTGCATTTCAAATGGAGCATAAAACCCAGTGTCAGGGAATAGACAGACAGACATGATGCTGTGTTTTGTTTTCTCAAAGTGGGGATTTCACTGAACTTGGTGCACAGTCAAAAGGCACCCTAAGAGGCTGGGAATTCTGTAGGAGAAACTCTTTTTCTCTTGCAGTCACAAGGCATTTCACAGTGTTTTCCTTCTGCTGTCATCAAAGTGGTTGCTATCAAAAGAGGATCTTAACTCAGTTCAGCTTTTCTCTTGAAACCACATTTAAAAGGAGATTTAAAATGTCTTTATAATGAAAGGTAGTTCAGGGTCATGTTCTCCATGTTTCTGAGATGTCTCATGTTTTTCTGCTGACTCTGCCATGTAAACAGCAGTGGAAAATTATAAAACTGTATGTAATTGGCACAAGCACATTGGAAGGGAGGTAGATGTTCTGGGGAGGATTTAGTTGTTTTTGCTTCTGCTGGGCAGAAAATGTGTTCAGGCCGTGTCCCTGAAAAACCTTATGCAAAGTCAGTATTTTCTTTTTTTTTTTTTTTCACCATAAACTTTTTTCAGTGGAAATCCCCTTCCAGTTTTTGGTGGCCAGCAAAAGCACAAGTGAGCTTGGACTGAAAAAAGAAAACTTTTCAGGTTCTGGATTTTCAGAAAGCTGAGGATTGTTTTTATTTACTTTGATATACATGTTTCAGAACATTATCCAAAAATTACTTTACAGCCCCATTACAAGCGTCACCATTTCAGTGGAAACATTTACCAGAAGCCTTATTTTACTGGTTTTTTTCATGGAAAACCAGGCTGCTGAGCCATGGCTTCATGTGCCTTGCCAGCTTTCTCTGGACTAGGAGTATTGCAGGAGTTAGGATGGATGATGCCTGCTCTGTTTTGAGAAGAGGAGGAACATTTATGTGTGTATTATGCCAGCTGCTTTGGAGCTAGAAAATAGGTTCTAGGTTAAAAGTACCCTAAATTTGCCTTAAATCAAACTGCAGAAATCCATGCTCAGAAGATCAGCAAGGAGAGGAGGGAGACTTGTAGGAATCCCACTGGAAAGAAGAAATTGAGGGAGATTTGGTCCATCTGCTCACATCTCCCTTTGACAGGACCAGAGAGAAAAATTTCCAGCAGGTTTCTCTCTCTCTGTCCTGAGCCTGGTGTTTCTGCCAGGGCTCAGAGGAGCAGCACATCTTGGGAACGTCATCCCAGGGCTGGGTTCCCTGTGGCTGCAGCTGTGAGCAGAGGCAGCTGCCAGCAAACCCTCCCCAGCCCTGGCTCTGGCTGTGCAGGAGCTTCTCTTCCCTGCCTGATGCTGCTCAGGAATGGGTGAAGTTTTGGGAAGAGCAGGGGAAGATGAAGCCAGGGAATGTGGGGGTGGAGGGAAGCCAAGCCTGGCACAGGGGAGCTGGCTGTACGTGCAGCACCACGAGCTCTGCACATACTGCATGAAAGGCACTTGTTAAATGAAAATATCAGAAGGGAACATGAAAGGCCCCAGTGGGTGCCAGCAGTGACTGAGTCTCTGTGCTGTCCCAGTTCTCTTTCCTCAGGACATGCTGTGCTCTCATCTCAAATTATGGCTTTACATTTGTATCTGCATGGAGCAGGAATCCCTCCCCAGAGCACCTTGCTGCAGAGGGGAACCCAGGTCGGATGCTCAACCAGTGCCAACCCTGAGCCAGGAATCCCAAACAGAGCTGCTGAGACCTGAGCAGCACTCTGCCTGTACAGGAGTGCCTCACAGCCTGCCCCATCCCCACTGGAGCTGCCATCCCACAGACCCAGGACAGTCCTTGGGGGTCTCCTCTCCCTGCCTGCTGCTGCTGCTGTTTCTCGAGTATTAGGTCAAGTGTGAAGAGCAACTGTGATGTGTCAGACAGGCACATCTGGGCTTTTCTGTTTCTTCTTCTGCCTCAGGGTGGATTAATCAGCATTATCCAATATATCCAATGTGCCTTATGTTTTCCCCACTATTAATTAAGCCTGCTATGAGATACTACTGCTGCTCTCTCTCTACCCCATTCCTCTGTTTTCCATTCCTCCCCTCCTCCAGCAGCACGGGAATTGCCTGAGGTTTTGTTAACAGAGCAGGATAGGGCTGGAGTAGGGAATCAATCCTGAGCTCCAGAGCTCTGCTCCCAGCACCTCCCCATGTTTCTCCCAGGGCATGCATGAATGCAAAGCAGCAGCAACCAGTGCTCCTGGAGGTGTGAAGCTTCAAAAATTACTTTGGGCAGCACTTCTGCCCAAACAGCCTGGCAGAAAAGGGATCTGCTTCACTCCAGCAGTTTCCAAGCATGCAAAAGCCTAAGCACTTTAATTTCCTCACCTGCTGGAAAGTAGCTTGTGTCTTATCCCCTTTTAAAGTTTTTGGCAGGAAATGTGATTCTGGAAGGTCAACACAGCTGATCTATGGCTGGGAGTAGTTGTTACAGGCAAAGGCTTAATGCAAGATCATGTGAAGTCTTTGTGCTTGTGATAAATCTGGTTTAACTCCCTGGGTTCAGAGTCAAACAGGGCATGCACAGCTCTTTGTAAAATCACAGTCAGAGGGTTTCTGGATAACAAGTGGGTTGTTGGAGGAAGAGATCCCAGTAGTGCATGAGCATACCCACACTTCATTGCAGAAGGACCAGGAATGCTCAGCAGAGCTCAGATGCAGCAGTTACCCCTCACTAAATCCTCCAGCAGCTTTTTGGGGCAAGAGCCACCCAAATGTCCTTGTGCTGCATTCCACATTGGCATCTGCTGAGCAAACAAGGGGCTGCTGATGCAGTGGTTTATTCAGGGTGCCCGAACTGCTCAATAGTTAAAAGTTTATTTATTTATCTTCAAAGAGAGGATGCTGTACTTCCCAACTGGTTTTGTTTTAGGGCTGGTGGAAAGCCAGTTCGTTATGAGTGCTGCAGCACTTGAGATTCTCTCCTCTTGATCTTGGCATTACTTCAGTTGGAGTTTTTTCACTGTGTTCTTATCCTGCAGGAAATCTGTAAAGGAGAAAATAGGAAGAAGAAAAAAAAAAGTAACTCAAAGCCATATGACTTTTATTTTTACGATCTAAGCAAGGAGTCAGAAGGAAGATGTAGCACGGGACAGAAAAATATGTGTGTTTGGTGTAAATCCAGCAAAAAGGCCTGATTTAATGATCTTTAATGCTGTGTGACACTGTTAACATTCACAGCTCCTGATGAGTATCTGCTTAAGTGAAAGGTGGGAACTTGGGTTTGTAGTGTTGATCATACAGATGGATTTCTTCCAGAGATCCTTCTGGCACAGAAACTGTGATGCAGAATTAGCAGCAGGAGAGGCAGAAGTGTTGTGTTGATAGATCAGTGTTGCCTTTCCATGATGGGGTGGGCCCCCTCCCAGTACCTTTCTCCTGTGCTTAGCCCTGGGCGTGTTGTTAGCAAATGGTACTAATGAACCTAGAACTGGGGAGAGTGCCACAAAATGGAGACAAAATGTGAGGAAACACATCTCCATGTGCTTTCCATCTCCTCAAGGATGTGTGCTTTTCAGAAACAAGTGGTTGTGTTGTGTGAAAGCTCACGTTGCACAGTGCCAACCAGCTGAAGCTCCAGCATGGATCCACACAGATCTCCATCAGCAAATCCTTGCCAGGGAGTGATGACAGCACAGGGATGGAGGGGAGGGACTGCAGAGAGTCAGGCACAGCCAAGACTGTGCAGCCTGGGCCAAGCAAGGGAAGCAATCCCTTATGCTGGAAGAGGCACAAGATAGAGTGGATTTGGAGGAATCCTCATAAAGAAGGTGTGGAGTTCTCTCCCAGGTGCAAAATGGAAATCACCTTCTGCTAAATAAGCCTTGTGAGGGAGCCAGTGGAAGATTTGCTGTCTGTGCATAGGGTGCACAGGATGGAGGCTCTGGGGTTATAGACAGGGGAGACAATTTCCTTGGCCTAAAGAACCCATCCCATAGGTCATTCCTGCCCTGGGATTTTTGGATTTGAGAGCTGATTTTCCTTCCCCTTTACTTTCATGGAGGGAAAGGAGGCGAGAAGAGGGTATTTAAATGCAAGTTCTTTTCCATATAACAAGTGATGTTGCACTCAGTACAGCCAGGCTGTTTCCCAGGTGCCTGGACAAGGCAGTGACCTGCTCCAGGGAGGGAATGTCCAGAGATCAAAGGGAGGGTGGATTTGTGGTTTGCTTTGAGATTTGATTGTATCCCAACAAAACTCCCAGAGCTCTTTCCTTTCTGGTGTGGCACCTGGATACAGTGGCAGCTCTTGCGATCCAGGGTGTGTTGAAGGTCAAATCTGCTACACCATGTGTGGTCCCACAGTAACAAACTCCCCCTGTTGCCGCAGCTTTGTAGGATGCCCATGAGCAGCATCACCCCTGGAGCTCCACTCCTACCCAAGCAGTTCATCTCCAGGAGCCCTGGAGCAGCAGCTGTGTCAGGGTTGGGTGGGAGGTGCCTCCCTGACTGGTGTCCCCGTTGCAGGCTCTCTGCACACCGGGCGCAGCTCGCCGCCGCCGGGCAGCGTTCCCGAGGAGCAGCAGCAGATCGCGCGCCAGGGCTCCTACACCAGCATCAACAGCGAGGGCGAGTTCATCCCCGAGACCATGGACCAGAACGTGAGTGGGGCTGGGCTGGGCTGGGAGAGCTGTTCCCACCACTCAACTCCAGCAGTGCCTGTGCTTGGGGCCAGCTTTTTCCAGGAATGGCTGCCCCCGGGCTTGACACGCCTGGGAAAGTCTGATTTCCAGGAACCCTGAGAGCCAGCTGCTGTGGGGATGGCAAATGTGCCCAGGCACCTCAGATAGCCCTGGAGCAGCACAGATCTGGGGCACACATGTGCACCAGCTGCCAGGCCCTCGTGGCCACAGCATTCCCAGATCCCAGGACCATGAGGGAATGTGCCAAGCAACTGATTGCCTGTGATTGCAACAGCCTGGGGATATCAGCAGCTCTGGCTGCTTCCCATGTGGTGGGAGCCTGAGCTCCAGTTACAGTTCTTGGCTCTGCCCACAGCCTCTGTGGTTTTGTGTCTCTGTCCCTCCCCCATTTATATATTTTTTTTTAAACTCTCTTAATAAGATAATTGTATATTCCAGTCCCTCAGTAATGAAAGAGCAGCAGGTTCCTCAGTGCTGAGCAGTACCTTATCCTCCAGTCAGTTTGGTACCCATGATGAGGGAAACTGCAGTGTCAAGGGACCACAGTTGGAGCAGCTTATACCTCCCTCTCTGTTTGCATTTCTGCTCAATCTATAGCTCTGAAGAGCTTAGTATTGATCCTGTGAAGTCAGCTGGGCTGTCTGGGCACATGTCATTCTTATAAAGCTCATGGAAACACAGGACCAAGGTCCAGAGTTTGCAGGAGGGACATGGAGGGACAGCTGGAAGGCACCAAACTCAATCCATCAGGCTGCTCTGCTGGCCCCCAAGGATGTCCCTGGGGAGATATGTATTTCCTACACTCAGAAGCACCCACTAGCTCCACATTTGCATGCAGACTGTGCCAGTGTTTCCATGGCAAAGTTGTGTTTTCAACAGTTTGTTATACAGCCATTAATAAAATGAGAAGTCACTCTGGGTGAGTCTTGGCAGTGTCAGAGTGCAGATGTATCGTGTGCTCCTTGCAGCCAAAAGTTGGCTCTCTATTGTTTTCACATGCCTCCAAAACATGTTGGGGAGGACAAAGACAAAGTGTGTGTGTGTGCGAGGGGAGGGTCCCCGTGACCCCCTTGGGTGTAAATCAGCCCAGCTCCACTGGCTGTTCTTGGAGCTCCATTAATTCAGAGCCCTGAGCCTGCTCCAGATGAAGGTTCCCAGATGCTCTCCTTGCTTTTCCCCAGCATCACACTGTGGGTGGCCTGCAGCCCTTTGCTGGCGATTTAAAAGCAGGGAAAAGGGGTTTGGGGAATGGTTTGGGATTTTTTGTCTTCCCTCATTGAGCAGCCATGTTTTTCCCTGCATGGGCTTCAGAATGTGCTTGTGCTGCTGCTTCCATATATGCCTGTGGAAAGCCACTCAGAAGCTGGAGCTTGCTGCCTTTTGGGGAACATCCCTGTGCAAGCCTGTGATGTAACTGTGGTCTTGAGACCAGCCTGGCAGATGAACAGAGGCTGAGTATGGAGCATGCCCCAATTCCCAATTTTATGCTTTTGAGAAATGAGTCTCCTTTCAGCTTTAACTGCTGGAAGAGACCTGGCAGATGTGCAGAGTGGTTTCTATCAGAGTGCTTGCTCCTCTTTGGCCTAGTGCATTTTAAAGGAGGTTTTGGGGTAAAAACTAGGAAGCAGAGAAAAATTGCACTGTGCAGTTGGGACAGCCTGGCCAAAACAGCACGAGCTGTTATGACAACCAGCTGAAGAGTGCTGTGGAAAGGGAACAGCCTGTGGAAAGGGAGGCTGTTGGGGAAGGAGGAGGGATGTGGGAAGCAGAAAGGTGGCTCCACATGGTGTTTAACCCTCATTGCTCAGCTTTCCCAGGACTGGGCTGTGGAGCAGGGGTTAGGGGATGTCCCCAGCCAGGAGGGAGCATGGCACAGCTGTGGCACCACTGGCAGCACAGTGTGGCATGGAACAGGCTCTGCTCCATGTGGAAGTGCACGCAGCTCCAGGGTTTACCACTCCATACAAACCCTCTATTGTTACTAGCTAGCTATAAATAACCCTGGCCAGTACAATGTCTCATCCAGGAAGCGACACAAATGCAGCTTTTGACTCACTGAGCTGGTGAGAGCCAAGGCAGTTCTTCCAGCCAAGAGCCCTGATGGTGCTGCTCTTATCAGTGGAGAGGAAGGCTGGGCTCGTGTGCCAGGGCAGCTCGGGAAGTCAGGAGTCCTAGCCCTGCTACACAATATCCACTTGGCCTTGGGCACATCATTTGTGTCCTGATACATACTTTCCTTTAGTAGTAATATTATTATTTCTCCCAAATACTTTGAATCTCATTGACTTCTCTCCATGCTCTGAACATCAGGGTGCTGATTATCTTTGCTTCAGTTTTCCTACCAGCAAATAGCAGTTGGAAAGAACAATAATGCAGAGAAGGCATCATAAATGGGTGACCCTGCAGAGGTCTGCTAGTTCTGGAGCTTGGAGAGCTACAGTGCATGGTTTTATTGTTTCCCCTTTCCTTCCTCTGCCAGATGCTTGAAGCTTTCATCAGCCCTGATGACTCGCTGTCTGGGAGCTGCCAGTCTCTGGACAGGTCTGTGGACAGGTGAGTTGTGTGAGTCACCATGTTCACAAGCTGAACTGCAGCCCCTGCTCCACAGCAGGATCAGTGGCAACCCCTCAGGTTTCTGTTAGGATGAGGATGCACCTGAGTAAAACAAATTTATCTTTATCACTGAAAACCAGATCCTAGCAGGGATGTCTGTGCAATTGTATGATTTAACTTGCAGTAATCTGAGCTGGACAAAGACAGCCTAGCTTTGTGTAACCAGGTTTTCTTTTTTGTCTTATGAGATGAAAATTCTCACAGAATCACACAATGGTTTGGGTTGGAAGGGACCTTAAAGATCATCCAGTTCCAATCCCCTGCCATGGGCAGTGCCACCTTCCACTAGACCAGGTTGCTCAGTGCTCCATTTAGCCTGGCCTTGAACTCTTCCAGAGAAAGGGCATCCTTATTTTCTCTGAGCATCCTGTTCCAGTGCTTCACCACCCTGACAGCACCTCCTTCCCCTCTGGCTCTCTGCAGTCAGCAGGTCAATATTCCATCAGCCTCCCCAGTCACACTTTCTGCTCTCCACTGACCACTGCAAACCCAGCAGCCCCTGTGCAGTGCCAGCAGCCACAGACGTGTCACTCAAGGTGCTGAGGACACCAGATGAGCAGTAACTAAGTTTAGCTGCTCAGCAGGAAGCAACTGGGACACACTGTACTAACCCAGGCTGCGGCTCGGTGGCTGGTGCCATTGAGCTGGGTCCCGGCTCACACACGTGTTTGCTGCTGTGCAGGGTGAGCTCTGGATAAGACACAGTGTCCTTTTGGGAAGCAGTCTGGTTTTTTTTTCCATCTGCATCAAAGATTTTCTATTTTTTTCTGCTGTTGCTGTTGCCATACAGCGCTGAGGCTGCGTTCCAGCGCTGATTGTGTAGCGTGCTTTGGGTTTGCAGCTCCGTGTGCTTTGGATCTGTCTCAGCATCAGGGTCCATTTCCTTTTTGTGCCTTTTAATAATTTCCTGTGATGTATTTGCTCATTGTTGTGGCCGTATCGAAGCTGGATTCCTTGTGTTCCCAACCTCTCTGCCCCAGCTTTGCTTTTGCATGGATTTTGCCAAGAAGAACAGCAGAAGGAGCACAGGCTGTTTGTAACCCTTCTGAGAGCTGAGAGAAGAGCTTTAGGCTGTTCACTCTGTTTGTGAGAGGGTGGCATGGCCTGATTTCCTCTGCAGAGCAGGCAGATGTGCTCAGTCATGGGTCTAGGAGCTGGAAAAGGCACAAGGAGGGCTGTATTATTCCAAGGAACAGGAGTCAGTGGGAGTACTCCTGCAAAGGGGTGACAGATGCCTTGCAGCCAGTTTGGGATGGCATCAGCCCAAGAGGATAAAGTCACTAGGCTGAGAGTTAGGAACAGCACCACAAACTCCTCTTTGCCACAGCAGTGATCAGCTTTGACATGAGTAGGTTTCAGAGCACTTCACAAAGCTGATTTCTACTCTGTGCCCATATTGTTAAAAGAGGGAATGGAAAACCTACATGCCCTGATCACTCTTTAAGAGCCTGGGGTGAAATTGGGATTGCTGAAATCCCTTTGCAGTGCTTTTTTCACTCTCTCACTGTAGTTTAAAGGTCTTGAGGCACCAATGCCACACTCTGCCTCCTGGTGTTGTGGGAGGCTGGGTGTTCCCAGTGGTGGTGCAGGGTCTGTGGTAGGTGATGCTGGACAGAAGGGAAAGCTGCATGAACTGAGCATGACTGAAGGACTGTGGTGTATACACCTGCAGCAACTGGCAATGTTCATGGAAAGCAGAGGTGTGTGGTTGAATACTTGATGCTGAGGGAACAGAATCCTGTGGCCCTCCTTCTGTGCTGCCTCATGCACAGGGGTGATGATCTTTGGCCACTTCAGCCTGGTGACTGTGGGTTTTGCAGCATGCCTTTTGTTTGCCACAGGAACAAGCTGTGATCCAGCCAAAAAAGTAATCTTCATTCTGGTGCAGGATAAGGATGGGAGTTCACTGATCAATGCAGCTTGTGGTTTATCCTGTCCTTTCCCTAGTTTATTAATTCCATAGCCCTTCTGATATAATAAATGAATTTTTTTTCCATCCTTTTGCAGCCCTCCCTTTCCCCAAACCCCTGTTCCTGGAAGGAAGAGTCATCCCAAAGATGGTCTTGATTGCATGGGTAAGCACTCTTGGTGGTTTCTATTTGCTGAGAAGTATAAAAAGAATGTAGTCAAGAGGCTGGATGAGCACTATTAGAGAGATGGCACTGCATGAAAAGTAATTAAAGCAATCAAGCAAACCAGCTCCATGGCTTAGGTAACTCTTCAGAACTGACCCTGCAATGATCAAATGTGAATGTTGTCTAAAATCAAAAGGCCCAGAGCATCAAATACAGGCAGGGCTACTCTTGTCTTCATTAGCCCTTCTTGACCCTGCAGCAATACCTTTGGGATTGGTTTGGAAATCAATTGAGAGCAACAATAGTCCAAACTGGGCATTTGGGGCCCTGAGGTGGATGGAGGCAAGCAGGCAAAGCTGTAGATCTGTGTTAGAAGATGATGCTGAGGGGGCCACACTCTTGTGTTTGCAGGCAACTGCAAGGTGCTGACAAGCTGGGAACAGCCTTGTAGGATCAGCTTTTGCCTGTTTTTTGTCATCTGGGAGTTGCCCCTGCAGGATCTCAACTTCCTACATAGCAAACCCCAACTCTCTAGGGAGTTACACCTCTTCCACTTGCATGAATAATAATCTGCAGCACTGCAAATGCAGTGAGAGAAACTGGATTGGTGCTTGCACAGATCATAGGTTACTGCTTAATCACTTACAAACATCCAGCTGGTTAAATAATGGAAACTCTGTAATATTGTAATGACTTGCACTATTAAAAATGAGCAAATGGCAGGCAGCCTGTGGCAGGATAACTCCTTGCTGGCCTGAGGCAGGGTTTCTAGACTGAGCTGCAGAGATGAAGCTGCAGTCAGCCCTTGTTGCTGAAGGTTTTAATTCTTCCCCCGTGGCACTTTGCTTTGAGACACCTCTGGGCACACGTGGCTCACCAAGAACCTCTTGCCCTGTCCTTGTTGCTCCTCTTGCTGACCATATTTCAGCCATTATGTGCTCTTTTTGGCAATCACACTGAAGTACAGCAGAGGCCAGGAATGGCCTCTGAGGAGCTGCTGCTGGCCCCAGGCTAAGACAAACAAACAATCAGAAGGGGCTGTGTCATTAGAATTGGATGGAAGAAAAACAGCAGGTGAAAGAAGGGGGTGGAATGACAGATATTTTAATCTCAAGTTATTTGGTTCTACCAGCAATGGCATCCTGTGCTTTGGTTTTTATTAAAGAAATATGTCCTTATCTTGCATGTCCATCCATCTCTCTCATCATTCAGTGTCTAAACTCTGATGGTCTTTAATCCCTTCTGTATATTCTCTTTCTAGCATTTAATCAAATAAATATAAGAGTTTGGAGCTCTGGAGGTTTAAATTTGCTTTCAGAGGGAAGGAGTCACATCTGAAAGAAAAAAGGGGAGATATTATCAGGTGTTAGCTAAATACTGGATTTTTTGCATTTCCCTGGAAATAGCTGATATCAGAGCAGAGGTTTTGGAGTGGATGTGTCTAGTCCTGACCCTGCCTGACAGTTCTCTTTGCACATTGATTTTTTTGCATTTTCCAAGTGCAAATAAGATGTTTCAGTGCTCTGCCTTGGAAACCAAGCATGGTCTGTGTTAATCCCCTGCCTTGCACTTGAACAACATGAGCCAGGGTGCATAAATTCAGCAGTTAAACCTCTGCTTTAGGGGCACTAAGGGCAGTGTGTCTAACCCTGACCTTCCACTGAAGAGTTTGTGACTGTGGGCAGGTTTCACAGGGAGCCTTGGGGTATGCAGGGCTGTGTAAATGAACACTGTCACCTCCTTCTTGCCTCTAACTCAGTGTTTCCCAAAAGAAACACCCTGAGCATTTAATACTGAGCTGATCTCAGAAATATCTGTGTCTTCTTCCCTCCTGCCAGATTTTGACATCCCATTCTGTGAGAGGTTTGGGAAAGGTGGGACCTTCCCGAGGCAGTATCACCTCTCCCAAAGTCGCAAGGACTACAGTGATGGTAAGGAGGTGATGGGGAGGGAGGTGATCACACCTTGGTGGCTTGAGACAGTACCTGGGACTGGAAAGACTTGGAAAGGAGAGGTTTCTAATAAAGGGAGAAGCACCCAGTGCTTTGGGATTCAGTTGTGTGTTCAGAAGGGTGTTCTCTGTGAGACCTTGCAGCTCTGCTCTTGGGAAGGGCTGAGCATCTACTGCCTGTCCTCTGCTTACACCTCCTGTTTTAAATTAGCCATGGGGATGATTGGCATTTCTCATCCCTGGCACTGTCAGCCTTCCTATTCCCGTAAATTGCTTGCTTTTGAGGGTGCTTTTTGTGACCTTTACAGCAGGTTTCTCACTGAGCTGCAGGAAATCCCCAAGCAATTTCAGGGTAGCAGTATCTGTTTGCTTCTCTGTTTTAAGCTGGTGAGCTCTGAGCTTTGGGGCCCACTCCATCACCTTTTTCCTGCTCATTCTTTCACTGTATGAGACTTCAAATAGTGGGAGGCAAAAATTCCCCTGGGAAAAATGTACTGAGGACATGCAGAGAGCATATTGAGCTTTCCAGAATGATCTTCATCTCTCACTGACACCCTTGTAAAAGCAGGCCCTGCTGTGTGGTCATTTGCACATGGACTTAGGGATGGCAGGGATAATTTTCAATGTCAATCTCTGCCTGTTCCATGTTTAATTGTGATTAACAACCAACAAACCCCCTGATGTAATTAAACTGTTGCAAACTCCTCTGGAAACATCTGCATTAGATCTAATGCCTGCTGTTATTAACTCTTAAATTGAATTTAAAATCTTCACAGGGCTTTGCTTCACCTTCATTACACTTGATTTGTTTAATTTGAGGAGGTGAGGGTCTGGGCAGTGATGTGAGGTGGTGGTGACAGGTGGATCCAGGCTGGTGTGTGTGTTCTGGCTGTAACTTTGCCCCTTTTCCCTGCAGGCAGGAGGACTTTCCCCAGGAGTTACTTCCCACAGGAGAACCTGTTCCAGCTTGTCCCTTCTAGCAGAACCAAGAGCTTTACAGGGGACAGCAAGCTCAGCACTTTGCAGTATGATGAGTACAGGCCCAAGTGTTGGAACAATTGTGAAAAGGGTCTGCAGGCTTTCAGCACCTCCCCTACAAAAGCCAGGAACTGTGAGTGAGCCAAAGCCCTGGGTGCCTGAGGTCTCAGCAGAGCTGGGATTGGGCACAAAATTGAGTTCTTGTGACCTGCTGAGTTACTGGGCACCAGCTAAGCCAGCCATGGGTGAACTTTGAATGCCCTCCCACCATCATGAGGCACATTGTACCAGCTTCTGTCTCATGAGAAATGTTTAGTACAAATTAAGGTTCAGTACAGCACCCTGTGTCTTAGTTTGGCCTTTGGCTGAGAGCTGTGTGGGGTCAGCTGGTGTTCAGCACTTGCTGGGTTGCAGATGATTGCTTGTGTGTTGGACTGTCACTGTGGTCACACAGCAGAAGCTTCCCAGAAGACTTGGGATGTGGGAGCAAATCCATCCAGTGTTTCTGTTCATTGGCTTGAATTGCTGTCACCCCAGCTCCCAAAGATGGTCTTGCAGGCTCATCTGCTATTGCAAGACTGCCCATGATATAGAAGCTGGTGCATTTTGGCCCTTTTTCGTGGTGGATAACATCTCAGAAATGACCAGTGAGGTAAAACCCTTTACTGGCTCCTGACTGGATTGCTGCTCAGCCATCCTGTATTCTGCTAAACACTCCCACAGCAGAAGGGAAATTCCAGTGTTGGCTAAGAAAACAGTTTTTAGAGGAAAGACTCTTAATGAAATAGGACTTTTCTGGGATTTGTTTCTGCTCTATGCAGACTGGGAGACATTCCCCCACACCAACAGCAGCACCAGTGTATTAAAACTATTTTGTCCTGGTGCCCCTGGGAGGGAGTGGCTCACTGACTGCCCTGTACTCTGTAGGGTCAGATGGACCCTGATGCTGAAGTCTCCCTTCTCTCAACCCTCTCCTCTCTCCTGTAGCCCTGCAGGCACCTGTGAACTGGAGGCTGGGGAAGCTGCTGGGAAGAGGAGCTTTTGGGGAGGTTTACCTGTGCTACGATGCCGACACGGGGCGGGAGCTGTCAGTGAAGCAGGTGCCCTTCGACCCTGACAGCCAGGAGACAAGTAAGGTGAGTGCAAGGGCAGGGCTGTTCTGCAGCTCCTTGGGGAACTGTGGGCTGAGGGTAGAGGTGTCCATGTCTCTGGCAGGCAGGGTGTGGGGACAGGGTGTTTCCCTCTCTGGGGTAGTTCTGAATGGCTCATGGCACCAGTCAGTGCTCTGGTGACTTCTCTGCCTCCCAGTTCCTTGGTTACAATGCCCTGCTCTGTGTCAGGTGTCACCTCTTGCAGGTCTGTCTGATCTTCCTTAGTTTTGTCCTTCTTGCTCCCTTCACCTTCTCTCAATTCTGCTCAGTAACTTTGTTGAAATCTTTCCAGAAGAACTCATTAAACACAAGTAATAATAATAATGATGATAATAATAATAATTATAATAATAATAGTAAGTAAACATGTTTCAAAGCTGAGCCCAGTCTTTCTCCTTGCCTTTCTCTTAGGGCAGTGGTTCTTATTTCTGAGCCTCATGTGGACAATGTCTTCATGGGCATCTTCACAGCTGCTGCTGTGCTCAGCATGGAGCAGTTTTATATCATGTTCCCAAAGACCCCATTCGTTCCCTTTGGTTTGTTACAGGAGGTGAATGCTTTAGAATGTGAGATTCAGCTGTTGAAGACTCTCCGTCACGAAAGGATCGTGCAGTACTACGGGTGCCTGAGGGACCCTGAGGAGAAGAAACTGTCCATCTTTGTGGAATACATGCCAGGGGTGAGTGTGGTTCCTGCTGGAGATTGTCCTGAGTGGCAGATTTAGAGTTTTCTGGACTTTGGTGAAATTTGTATCTGTCCAGCAGAGCTGCTTTATAGCTGATGAGCCAAACCAAAGCAGTGGATGCATCCCTAAGGGCTGGGAGAGCTCAGGATGTGAGTCAGATGTCATGGTGAAGCCCCTCAGCAAGCACTGGGTGAAATGAAAAGCCTTGCAGGCAGGTTTTAGGTTTGAATCCTGAAGCAGGGTGTGTTTGCAGTCTGGAATCTGAGCTTGGTGAATGTGGGACATGATCCAGATCTTGCTCCAAACACTGTGGCCTGAGCCCATCCTTAAGTATTTACTGCAAATCCCTGCAGGACAAGCTAGTAGTACAACTGTCCACCCACAGCTGTCACCAATTATTTGTGGCTTTCAGCACGTGTCTGTCAAAAACAGTGGTATTCACTTAGAGTCTGCTGTTGAGGACAGAGCTTTTTGTGGGCAGCATTATCCTCTTGTGCAGGAGTGGCTTCAGTTTGTGGCTTTGCTGATATAGGATGAAACAGCCACAGGGAGAAAGATCAGAATGCTTTGAGGGAGTTTAAGCAGGGACTGGAGAATGTACATGGGTGAGTTGAGCATCTCTGTGTTTGGGAGCTTGTGAATGACATCAGCCATTAGACTGATGGTGTAAAACAGCATATTTACATTGTTGGAGGATGTGTTCTCCTAAGTCCCTTCTGTCCAGCTGGATTTGTTCCCCAGAGTGTGAGAGAATAAACCCTTGTTTATACAGAGATTTGTAAGGTCAGAAGGGACAATTAAGTCATTTGGTTGCAAATGATTTTGGTTGTTATGTGCTAGAGGCTGTCTGAATGCATGTGAGTGATCAGGTGGACTTCCATGCCTCTGAGTCCCTTCCAAGCCCTGTCCTCCCTCTGTCCCTGTGGGCTTCTTGCCTTCAGGCCCTACCACAGGGCGTGGACCCAGAGGAGTAAATCCCAGGAATTCCAGCACTCCCCTTGCTGCTTATTCCACAGTGTGCTGATGTTTGTTAGCAGCCAGGAAACCAGTGTCCAGCAGGGCTGGAAATTCAGTGTTTGTTTTTTTAAATGATAAAGTCGAGCTCTGACCAAATACAGATTGACTTTGCTGCAACAACAGCTCGTTTGACAAAAGCAGCTCAGGGCTCTGGTTTCCAAGGCCAGTGGAAGTGAGGGAGTTCCCAAACCTTGCAGAACAGCAGCTCTGCAAAGCTGGGTCTGGCCAAGCTTCCAGTTTAAGACAGTCAACTTGGCAGAATCTTCACAGGGCCAAGATTGGGTGCACCCTTAAGCTGCCTTTCTTATGACATCCCTCAGTTAATAGCTGACTCTGTAGTTTCTGTCCTGCCCATAAGCTGTTTTTTAAATTGTGCTTGGAAAACAGAATGGTCCATTTGACCACAGGCCTCAAAGAACCAGTTTCACCTTGTTTGATATCTCCTCATCATCATGAGGGAGGGCAGGATTAGAAATCTGTTTTGGTTGTAGTGAGGGAATGACCCTGCAGACAGGTTATATTGAGGGAGTCATTTAGAGCATCTCGAGCTGCTTCAGCAGTGATGAGAAAGGAAAAGGAGAGGCCCATCCACAGGATCACCACCAGCCTCAAAAGAAGCCAAAACAGTAGCTGGGCAGAGCAACAGCAGAGATGGGTGGATGTGGAAATGCTAATGCAGTTTGATGGGCTGACTTGGAGCAGAGCAGCCACTGTTCCCAGAACAGGACTGGCAATCTCAGATCAGCCCCAGAGCTGCAGGACAAGCAGAAACAGGATGGGTTTCACTTCCCACTTCCCAGCTAACCTGAATACTGGAGGTAGAGCTGAGTGTGAACCCAAAATCTGCCTCTGGTTCATCCCTGCCAAAACCCTAAACCCAAGGGGATCAGCCTGCTGCAGATGATAAATGTCTGCCTCCCTGCTTCCTTCCCTCTTTGATCAATACCATCAAACCAGTTTAAGCCTGCATGCCTGGGTCAGAAATTCAGTGATTTGCAAATGATCTGCCCTGCGTGGTCTTGTTGGAGCAGTCCTTTGTGAGGCTGGTTGTCCCTCATGGCTATAGGTGTTCCTTGCTATGCAAAGTTTGGGAGGAGGTTTTCAAAGACTGACTCCTTATCTTGACCCTAAAGAAGTGGCTCTCTGTAACTCCCCAAAAGGAGATTGTAGACAGGTGGGAGTTGGGCTTTTCTCACAGGTAACAAATGATAGGAAAAGAGGACATGGCCTTAAGCTGCACCAGCAGAGATTTAGATTGGATATTAGGAACAATTTCTTCACTGAAAGGGTTGTCAAGCATCAAAATAGGCTGCCCAGGGAAGTGGTGCAATCACCATTATTGGAAATGCTCAAAAAGCCACATGGTTTAGTGGTGGACCTGGCAGTGCTGGATTAATGATTGGAATGGTCTCAGAGGTTTTTTTCAACCTTAAAGATTCTATCAATCTAATTAATAGAGTTGATCTTCTCATTTGAGTTGGAATTCCTTGTCAATTTGTTCCTTCTCAATGAGCTGTTGGTGGCATCCCTCCAGCCACTAGAGGGGGAAAAAGGTCTGTGGTGTTGGCAGGAGGAAGCTCTGACAGGCACCAAACCTGTGCCTTCACCTCCTGGGGGATCTGGGACACCAGGACAAGTCTTTGCTCTGTTCAGTGCTTAGTGGATTTCCGCTGTTTCTGCAAATAAGATTTGGGGTTTTTTTTTGAGCTGGAAGATAGAGTGGTCAGGAAGGTTTAAGAAGTTGCTGTGGCATGATGGTTTCTCTGCTCCTTATGGTTGTTTCTTTGCAACAGGGCTCAATAAAGGACCAGCTGAAAGCTTATGGTGCTCTGACTGAGAATGTCACACGGAAATACACCAGGCAGATCCTGCAGGGAGTCTTCTACCTACACAGCAATATGATTGTCCACAGGGATATTAAAGGTGAGTGGATAATTGAGAGACTTCTTGCTTGCTTGGGTTTGTTCAGCCCAGCCTCCCCCTGCTCCAGTGCAAATCCTTGTGCACAGCATAGTGCTGGGATCTGCTGTTTGAAGTATTTTTGCCCCTGCCCTTCACCAGATGGAACCATGAAAGTCTTGAGCAAGCAGCTGAAACCAAAATCTTGTGCTGTTTCCTCTCTCAAGGGATTATTGTTAACTGCCCTTACACATATGAAAATCTGGGGTACCATAGGCAAGAATTGAGAGACTCTGGCATTTGGAGAGGTCTGAGGCTCCTTGCTGCTGTCTGTGGGTGGGCAGGAGAATCTGTTTGCCCCCATGCACTGCTCATTTTTGGGAAACCTGCTGAATGAGGGGATGCTGGTGGGAGTCAACCCTCTTGGACAGCAGCTGCCTTAGGAGAGAAGGATTTGAAATAATGCTGAGTCCAGCCCCAACACCAGCCCCCTTTGGGCTCCCTCCTGCCTGGCTCTTTACCTGTGCCCTTCCTGCTCTCCTCACTGTAGCCACTTGGGATTGCTGCTTCATTTCTTGGGGGTCTTGTCTTTGCTTCTCACCCCAGGTGCCAATATTCTGAGAGATTCTGCTGGAAATGTGAAACTTGGAGATTTTGGGGCCAGCAAACGCATCCAGACCATCTGCATGTCTGGGACTGGGATTAAATCTGTCACAGGAACACCATACTGGATGAGCCCAGAGGTGATCAGTGGAGAGGGCTATGGAAGGAAAGCTGATGTGTGGTAAGGAACACAGTCAAAACCCCCCACTGCTACTGAAATCAAACAATCCTTTTGGGAAGCTGTCATGGGAGCAACAGCTAGTAGGTGGAAGCAGTGCAAAGGATGGAAAACAGGAGATACATGTTAGGATCAACTGTGGAGATATCCAGAGGAAGCATGATGTAGCTAAGTTTCCAAAACAGGAGCACTCAGAATCACACCTTGCTTTTGGGAGCTCTTGTCTTGTGTGAATCTCACGTCCAGTGCATCCTCGTAAGTGGATTTTAATTCTGGAAATCAGGTTGATAACAAAGCTCACTAAAAGACCTGTTGATTTTTGGTGGCTCTGATTTTGGGTTCACTGAATCCAGCTCAGGGGATCTTCAGTGGCCTCCCCAAATCTGCTGCTGGATGTTTGCATGTGGCTCAGGCGCAAAGACAACCAAAATCATTGGCTGCTTGTCAATGTTTTGATCTGTGGAGGATGACAGATGGAACCTGGAGGAGTTGGGATGACACTACTAGTCTTCCCAGTATATGAGAAGGAAGTAATGTCATCCCAGTGTGGTTTTTGTTGGGTGCCCAAGCAAAGAGGGCAAACAAAAAATAATTGAAGAGAATCCTAATTGGGTGGGAAAACTTACAAAGTCCTTACCAGGTGTCCCTGTGCCCTGTGTCACCTGCATGGCTGATGGGAGGCAAATGTTTAATTTTTAAATTTTTTAGGATCAATAGGATAGACTCAGGATAGGCTTAATTTTTTAGGATTGTTTATGAATAGGGGTACCAGAGTATCTCTGCTGATACCAGGATTCTTGAGCAAGCAGAGGGACACATCTCAGGCTCTTTGCTGCTCATCCCAGGTGCTCCTTCTCTGGTACATCTCAGAGATGAAGTTGGATGTGGGCAAACATGTTTCATTCAGGTTCAGCTTCACTGGGAGCTACATGCTATTGCTGAAGCTGTGCTTCAGGGATGCTCCAGTGAGTTTTTATGTATCTGCCAGCTTTGTACTTATCTTCCATTTAAAGTGGGCAGAAAAGGCACCAGCTTTAGGGCAAGGCTCCTGCATTCATTCCTGCTATGGGAGTGGAAAGTCCAGTGCTGTGTGAGCCTCAGGGGAGCAGACATTCCAGGGACATGTGCCCATGCCCTGCAGGTTTGCTCCCTGCACAGCCCCGGTAGGCAGAGCGGGTTAGACTCAGACCGCAGGGCCGTGGCATCGGTCGCTCACGCTGTGCTCGGGTCCTTGCAGGAGCGTGGCCTGCACCGTGGTGGAGATGTTAACGGAGAAGCCGCCCTGGGCAGAGTTCGAGGCCATGGCGGCGATTTTTAAAATCGCCACGCAGCCGACCAACCCCCAGCTGCCCGACGGCGTCTCCAGCTGCTGCCGCAACTTCCTCAAGCAGATCTTCGTGGAGGAGAAGCGGCGGCCGACGGCCGAGGACCTGCTGCGACACCCCTTTGTCAGCTGCGGGCTCTGAGCGCCGGCAGCGGGGCTGGGAGGTCGGACCTCACCTCAGCGGGGCTGGATCTCAGTCACAGCCCCTCCTCGCTCGCCGCTGCCCGGCCCCGCCGCGTTTGGGTTTCAAGCTGCGCTCGGGACTGTTGGGATTCAGAGCGAGGGGTTTCCCGGCCTGTGCGGGTGCTGGACCGCGGAACCTCCCTGCTGCCGGCGGTACCGGGGTCGTGGCCCCTCGCCAAGGAACTGCTCTCTGGGGGAAGCGTGACAAGCGGGAAATGTCCCCCCGGCACGGCGGCGGTGCTGGCAGCATCCCCGGGACAGCGGGGAATCGGATGCTCGGGGCCGTCACCGCCTTCCGCAGAGGAACAGACAGGGCTTGAGATGATCCTCAGAGCGCAGAGTGGGGGGACCTGGGCGTCCCCGTTCTCGAGGGGACCGGCCCGCTGGAGCAGGGGCGGCTCCGCGGGCGGCGTTTCACACTGTCCTGTGCCTTACGCGGTTGCAATCAAGGAGTGATGCTCGGCTCGGATCTGGTGTGAGGATGCAGCAGCCGTGTTGACTTTGCCTTGTGTGTGTGCGTGTGTGTCTGGGAACAAGGGGGTCTCCTCGGGGTGCAGGAGGTCTGTGCCGGGTGCGCCCGCGGACGGATGCCCGGGACCCCTGCCACGGGCTGAGGGGTGGGTAAGTGATGGCGCTGGTGGTGGGCAGGAGCCAGGATTCAGCTGGCAGCTGAAGAGAATATCAGCAAGGACAGCTCTGCTTATAGCCAGAGTTCTGTGCTGAGGCTTCCATCGTGTTCTGGAAGTGGAGCTGCAGGGAGAGCCCAGTGGATCTCTGTAAAACCCAAGAGAGTGCCTAAAATTAGGCAGAGGACTGGTGCCTGTGAATCTGGGTGTGTCCTCCTCTGGCACCTCCTCCTCTGTGCCTTGTGAACCATCCCCAGGTGCAGGGAAGGGGAGCATCACTTCCATGGTGGTGCCCAAGGCAGCAGCTGCAGGACAGTGGAGCCTCAGACTGGGAAAGTGGAGCTGCAGCAGTGGAGGGCAGCTGGAAGCAGATTCCTTCCTGCAGTAGGTTTCAAGTTGTAGGAGAAAATGTCAGTCAAAAGCAGAGTTGGACTACAGCATCTGACCAGCACTACCCTGCTGGAAAACCAGGGCAGGAAACATGCATGGAGTGCCTGGAAGCTTGTTAATTAATTAATCAGATCTTGGGGTGTTTGGGATAAATTTGCCATCCCACCTCCCTGTTCTCTGCTGCATTAGCTGTTTCCACCAACTCAGCAAAGGGATCAAAAAGCACTTACCAGGAGATTCCATCCTCAGGCCAGTGTGTCAGACAGGTTTATTATAATGCTGGCTTTCAGCAAAAATCAAAAGTGTTGCTTAGACTTAAGAGGGAAGTGACAAATTGGTGGTTTGTGTGAACACATCCTTGAGTTCTTCCATGTGGATCAAGACTTTGCATTGCTGGTTGTGGTGGTGAGAGCATGTCCATGTCCTCAGCTCTCAACAGAGAAACAAGATTTAGGAGGTTGCCCAGTGTTGCTGTGGATGTCCCATTTCTGGAAACATTCAGGGCTGGATATAGCTTGGAGCAACCTGGTCTAGTAAAAAAGTGTCCCTGCCCCATGGCAAGGAGTTGGAATGAGATGAGCTCTAAGGTCCCTTCCAACCCAAACCATTCAAAGATTTTATGATTTTAAGAATTATTTCAGTTCTTAAAGAAGGATCACTGTGAGTATTAGGGTAAATTAAAAGAAATAACTAAAAGAATTCCTTATAAATTTGTCTGACAGCTTCCAAGGCCATTTATTTCCAGGCCAAGTTTCAGGGCAGCTGGGGGCCAATGCTGGAGCAGCACAGGGGTTGTGTCAGTCACCATGCTGGTGATGGGCATCACCATCACAGGGAGGGGCAAAAGTCTCCTTTTGCTGAGGGGAATGAAGAATTTTATTCTGTGAATTGGACCAAATCCATCAATCTGGTCAGTAATATGGGATGGGTGGGTGGAAACAAACACAAGGGAAAAAAAAAAAAATCAGTGTTGTCTGGGAACGAGTTTGGCAGAAGAGGGTAACAAAGTGTGTGTTCACCAAAGCTAAAAAAAAAAAAAAGAAAAATCAAAACCATTTTTAGGCTGTTTTCTCTTCTTTCATTAAATCTGTTTGGTTTGGGTTTTCTCAGCCTTTCAGTGGTGGGTGGGTGTTTTCCTTCTTTCCAAAGATTTGAGAGCCAGAGGGGGATCCTGGCTGCCCCAAAATGCTCCCAGGGCCCTCAAACCACCTAAACCCTCCCGTGGATGGATGTGGCTTGTGTGAGTGTGAATGTGTGTGTGTGTGTGTGAGACACTCCTCAGGTGCCTTTGCCTTTCTGGTTTGTAAAACCCTTGCAGTGTTCTGATGTACAGAATGGAACTGGGAAAAGCAAATTGAATTATTCTGCCATGTAAAGTATTTTTCTGTTTGTTTGGTTTGTTTTTATTTTATTTTGCCTGGAGTGGGCCCTGCAGCTTTCCCTGTGCACTGCCATGTGTCCATGGAGTAATTAATTCCTTTTGGGGGGTGGGCTGGAGCAGGACATTGGAACAGGCTGTCCAGGAGAGTGGTGGAATCACCATCCCTGGAAGTTGTGGATGTGGCACTTGGGGATGTGGTTTGGTGGGTGAACATGGTGGGATTCGATCACCTTGGAGGTCTTTTCTAACCTCAGTGATTCCAGAGCAGTTCCCAGCATGGGTGGGGGCACAGGGGGCACTTAGGGTGACCATCCCAGGGACAGTGAGGGTGGGGGGTGAGGGGGGTGAGATTTGTTGGTTCCTGGGATTTTCTGGAACAGATCAGTGTTGCTCTCTGAGCCAATGGTTCTGCGTGTCCCTTTGTCCTGACATTCCACCTTGGACTCCCAATGCACAGGCTTTTGTGCTTCTAAACTTGTCATTTATTTTAATTTATTTATTTTTATTTTAAAATTTTGAGTGTTTTTCTTTACTTCTATTTCATCTTAATTTTCCCACTCCTCCCCCCATTTTCTCTCTCCTATTCTTGTCCCCCCCACCTTTTTCCCTTATTTTTTTTCCATCCTTTCCCCCTCCTTTTTTCCCCCCTTATTTTCTTTTTTCATCCTTTTCCCCTTCCTTTTTCCCCATATTTTCTTTTTTCATCCTTTTTCCCCTCCTTTTCCCCCTTATTTTCTTTTTTTCATCCTTTCCCCCTCCTTTCTTCCCTTATTTTCCTTTTGTCCTTTCTTCCCTTATTTTCCTTTTGTCCTTTCTTCCCTTATTTTCCTTTTGTCCTTTTTTTCCCGTCCTTTTTTCCCGTCCTATTTTTTATGTTTTCCTTTACTTTTCCCCCTCCTGTTTTTCCTTTTCCCCCACTTTTTTTTCTTTGATGTTTATTTTGGTTTGTTGGCCTCGGGAAGGGAGCGCGCTTCGCTGGGGGCGTGGCCATGCAAATGAAGGGGCGGGGATGCAAATGAGCAGGAACATGTCCCGCCCCGTATGCAAATGAGGGGCGGGGTCAGGCGCAGAGCGGTCGGCGCAGTGACAAGATGGCGGCGGCGCGGCGGGCGCAGCTGGTGCTGGGGCACTTGGCCGGGGCCGCGCCGGGCCCGGGGGTCGCTCCCAGGGCCGTGCCCTGTGCCGGGGGCCCCCCGCGGGCCAACAGCCCCGACGATGTGGTGGTGGTGCACGGCCGCAGGACCGCTATCGGCCGCGCCCGCCGCGGCGGTTTCAAGGTACGGCCCGGGGGGATGCTGTCCCCACAGGTGCTCGGCACCGCCATGGGAAAGCGGTGCCCCGTTCTTCGCCTGGGTGCTGGACCCTGCGTTGTGCCGAGCGGTCCCTGGCAGCAGTCACAGCCCGCTGTCACTGCCCTGCCGCACGGAGCAGCCGCGGGGTGTCCCTCACCTGCACAGCTCGGCACGGACCCGCTGCTCCCGGGGCGGCATCCACGGAGTCCTGGGCAGGAGCGCGGTGCCAGGATGTCCCTAAGGGTGCTCGTTCCTTGTCTTCCTTCCAGACAGGTCTCCTCATGCTAGCGGTGCTTCCCACCAGCTGAGGGGTCATCCTCATCATGTTTCTTGCACAAATTAAATGGAGTGGCTCTATTTGCTGGCTCTTGTCACATAAACCTCTGTAGCTGTGTGATTTTGAAGGCTTTGCAGGGCATATTCCTGTAAATCCAAGGAAGGTAAAGCAGCGTGTGTGTTACAGTGCCTGAAGGAAAGCTGGGGTAAAAACATGCAGGTAATTCTGCTGTGGTAGGAGAACAACAACCACGGTGAGCTGAGGAGTGGAGTAAAGCTGCCTTAGCACCACTGGCCAGCCTCTGATCCTGAGCTGGTGACAGAGAACTTACTGGTGTTCACTGGTGGTGCTGATCCCTTGTGCTTTTAGGACACGACACCCGATGAGCTGCTGGCTGCTGTGATGACAGCTGTGCTTCAGGATGTCAACCTCCGTCCTGAGCTCCTGGGAGACATTTGTGTGGGTGAGTGACAATCTCTGCCTGGTGGAACTGCTGCTCTGGACAGCTGTGTGGAATACTCACAAGTCTCATGGGGCTGGAAGGGGTTAGTGTGTAGCATTAGATTTTCACCCTGTCCTGTTGGTAGTGGGGCTCTGTTCTGGTTCTGGGCAGTACTGAGCTGTGGTGGTGGGAACATTGCTTCAATGCCTGTGAGGGCAATGCAGCCAATTGACTGAATTGTCTTTGCACTCAGGGAATGTGCTGCAGCCTGGAGCTGGTGCCTTGATTGCAAGAGTTGCACAGTTTCTAAGGTAAGGTCTCAGCCAGACTGAGGTTCTTCCTCTCCTCCTTGGGCCATGGAGTAGCACAGGGGCAGAGATTGCAGTGAGGCTCATGCACTCCCAGGAATTACAGCAAATCACCTTTTGCCTAGAAAATGGACTTTGATCAAGTGCTCAGAGAACACTGATGGGAAAGAGACAGGAGGCAGGTGAAGCTGTTGAATCTGTTTTTGCTGCCTGTGTTGGGCCTCTGAAAGGAAAATCATGTTTTGTGGGCTCCCAGCTGCACTCTCTGGTCCCAAAACCATGGGTGAGCTCAGATCTTCCTGTCATTGCCCAATGCTGGTCAATTGCTCCTGTTGTGATGGATCCCAGATTCCAAATATTTCAGTTAGTTTCTGTTGCCGTTGTTTGCTTCTGTCAGTCACTGCACAACTACTACTTTAGAGAGGTCCAGGTAAAGCCTGCCATAGTTATGAATATTACAGATCTTTTCAGGGTTTCTGGCCTGGGTGAGAGCTCAGGATCTCCAGGGGAGGGCTTTGCTTACAGAGCACCTTCTGAAGACAGACAGGGGAAACACAGCACTTGGAAGCACTTGCAGGTGAAGTAAGGAAATTATCTTTGAACTTTGGTTTCCCTTGGTGCAGGACCAAATAGATCAAGAAATGGATAAAGGAATCTGCCTGGAACTTGAGGGCTAAAGTTTAATCAAGTGGATTAATGCAGTCTTAGAGCTTTGGGTTGTTGTTGTTGTTGGTATTTATCACTATTTTTTACCAACACTGTCTTGTTTTCCAGTGGCATTCCAGAGACCGTGCCGTGCTCCAGTGTGAACCGGCAGTGCTCCTCGGGGCTGCAGGCCATTATCAACATTGCTGGTAGGTGCTGTGGGCACTGGCTTCAGAGTCAATGCCTGTCCCACTCCAAGGGCTCATTCTCCTGTCCTTCAGTCTCTCTGAGCAGTGAAACAGTGATCATGTCTTGTGCTGTAGGGAATTTTCTGTGTGGTCTTAGCTAAGTACTTTTATATCATTAAGTGGCTGAGTTTATCCCTAGAGAAGTAACTTGGTTTTCTGGGGATAAGTTCCACCATCACCTCCATATCAGGCAGCTTCCAGTAGGGTCCTTCCAGTTCTCTCTGGCCCCATGTTAGTCCTCAGCCCCATCAGCTCCTTGGCCTGGCTCTCACTCTGGCAGGCACAGGAGGGTGAGGAAATGCCCATTTGGCTGTACTGGGTGCTCAGGTGTTTGGAAGCTGCAGCTGGGCTGGAAATGCTTTTGCTGCTGATGACAGTAAGAATATTTATGCACTGCTGTTACAGGTGGCATCCGAAATGGATCGTATGACATTGGCTTGGCCTGTGGGTAAGGAAGTATTTTCATAGTGCTTGCTTAGGCTTCCTGAAGGTAACACTGTCCCTGTGCAATAGCCTGCCATAATTAGCTTTTTAGCTAATCTCCAATTAACTAGTCTCTTGAAAGACCAGCAGCTCTCTTGGATGAAGAAATTAATATCCTACATGTGCTAATAAGTGTCCTGCAGACTTACTGGATCTGTTCTGTGCTTCAGTCCTAATATCACAAGCAATGTTTATTTTTTAGAGGATTATGTAAATGTTAAGTTGGTTTTGGGGAAATATTAGTGACCATGTACACACTGACTTCAGAAGAAGCAGTGAAAAAAAAGCTATTCAGTAATCCTGAGTTATAGCTTGATGACTGTAATCTTTCATTAATTATTACTGCACACAGTAATGTCCACCAAGATGTTGTGCTTAAAGGGACTGATGGCCTTTGCACCCCTGGCTGTGCCAGACACTAGGTTTTGTTGTGGGAAAGTTATCTGGCCTCTGCGCTGCAGGGTCCTCCATGAAGACATACAATCCATAAGTTACAAATAGCTTTGGGGAGCTGAGCGTATCCCAAGTTTTATTCTTCCACAGAGTGGAGAAACCTGGGATGAAAACACAAAAGGCAGCTGGGATTTCTCTTACTTAAAACCCAGTCCTATGCCTTCCTTCAGGAGCAGGATAGTGCTTACTGCAAGCTGCCTTACTTTCTGCTTGCATTTCATTTTCCAGGAGTAGTTTCTTTGTTATTAATTCTTCATGAAGGTATTTGTGTGATGCAGAGTACAATTCAAACCCTCTTCCCATTGTAGGCTTCATAATCTAGATTGACCTTACAAAAGCTTATGAGTCTTAAGTGATGGCTTTGTATTTGTGCAGTAAATTTGAGTATCTTGAATGTGTTAATTCATTTGTGGGTCAAAGATTGCACCCTGTGGGATCCACGTCTGAAATTCTTTGTGTTGCGAAACACAAATGGTGCAACTCATTGAAAGCTCTTTGCCATGGTTTGCTCAATACTTCTTTTTCTACTGCCAACCTGTTGTTAAGATCTGAGCAATATTTTTTTTTATGTCTGTTAAAAATCTCACTGAAAACTCCAGTCCTTGAACCTCATTATGTTTGAGGACAAATGTGCCAGAATCATAGCAATTCCTTCCTAGCTGTGGAAACACAAGAAATTAACTGCTGACATTGGTATCCTGTTCTAATGAAGCAAGAACCAATTGAATCTCACAATCTGTTTTCATTTCATGATAACTTTTAAATTGATGATTAAAGAGCTTCTGCCTCAGCCAGTTCCTAATTAGCAGCTGTGTTTCTGTGGAATAATAGAAAAGCATGTTGTCAGGATACTGAATTTTGATCAGCCTTAATAGAGCAATTCAAATTTTTCTTGTGTTTAGTGTGGAAACAATGTCCCTCAGAAGTGCAAATAACCCTGGTGATATCAGTTCCAACATGATGGATAACCCCAAAGCTCGAGATTGCCTTATTCCTATGGGGTAAGTGTTTTCCCCTTCCCACAGTTTCAGGGTTTTACAAGGCTCTGTCTCCTCAGTGACCATAGTTACAAATCAACCTGAATGTGGAGAGCTTGGAGCTGTGTGTGTTGGCATCCTTGGTTGTGGTGGAAGATTAATGATGTGAAATGGGGGGAAATTACCAACTCTGATCAAAGATTTTCTTGTCAGACCTGTGGCTTGTTGAGCAAGGAGAACAGATTTGAACTTGTTCTGGTGCTAGATTTGATTCAGGATTCGCTTCTGCCAGCAGTTCTCAGTTGAGAATGCAGCAGTTGGCTTTCAAACTAAAGCCATTGCTTGTACCTTGTGATCTTGGTAGAAGCCAACTTCAGCTTCATTAGATGTGTCCTTGGATTAACTCAGTGATGTTTTTTCCCCAGAATAACGTCAGAAAATGTGGCAGAGAAGTTTGGAGTTTCCCGGAAGAAGCAAGATGCCTTTGCCTTGGCTTCCCAACAAAAGTAAATGCTTTTTTTTCAGTCTTTTTGGGTTTTTTAACCTTTTAGTGAAGAAGTAGAAAACACACAGCTACTTCCTGGTGAAGTGCAGCCTTTGTGTTGCCTTCTGCCCCTTAACAGTGAACAAAGAAGCTTGAGGGGGTCTGACCAAAATTCAGTGTCTGTGCAGGGTTGTGTGTGATGAGGGAACTGGAGTCCGGAGCTGTACTGGCATTGTGTGATTGACCTCACACAAGTATCACACAGACTCTGAACAGTGAGTGCCCTGCTTGTTTCAGCATCCAAAGGTCCCTGCCCATGGCAGGGGGTGTAACTGGGTGATCTTTAAGGTCCTTTCCAACCCAAACCATTCTGTTTCTATGACAGAACCTCAGGGAGGTTTCTGGAACGAGTGCATGATGAGGTATTTTCATAGTGCCTTTGGCTCAGGATCACGGAACCTGAATGTTGGAGCAGCTGCAGAAGGAGCCTTTCCCATGAGTGTGGCTGTTCATGGAGAACTGCTGAGCTTGTGAGAAGAGTGGCTTGTCCTCACTGCAGGTGTTTGGCTCTGAGAGCATCCAGTCCTACCTCTGATAACCTTCCTCTTGGGTTAAATCACTGCCAAAGTCAACTGACCCCAGAATCCATGGGGCTGTACTGGCACAGCAGTGGCAGGTGATAAAATTTCTGCCATCAAAGAGTTAAACTTGCTTTCAGAGCTCTGTTTAAGCATCAGCTTGGTCCAATTATTTATCTAACACAGGAAGCCACTGCACAGGGTAGTTAACCTTTAAATTCCAGCCCTGCTGCTCAGGGAACTTGGCATGCCAGCCTTTCTCACTGCCATGGAACTGATAACCAAAAGGATATGTGAATGTGATCCTCATTCTCATGAGGCAAGGGATGACTTTCTGGCCTTGGTCTCAGGATGTCTGTGGAGTTACTGACCTGTCCTTCACCACTTTGCTCCAATTCTCTTACCTGTAAGCATTAAATGCTTTAATTTTATTGATAAAAGTGCAAAGTGATAAAGGGGTAAAACAAGCTTTTAGTCTCCAATTTGTATTCTCTGTGAAGGATTTACCTCCGAAGGGTAAATCTAAATAAGCTCTGCTTTGAAGGCTTTTAAAAATCTCGTTGATAGGAAAGGTTAAGTGTACATGGCTTGTGCTAATTTTGGTTTAGTTAACTGCATTCTGCCTGGTCATGACAGTTATTGACTGCTGCAAGTTCAGGGTTCACTTATTCTCTTACAGTTGTGATGTGGCTGTACCCCTAAACAAATAAAACTTCATGTTGGGGGCTGAGGGTGGTCAGGCACAGAGGTGTTGATGGGAACAGAATGGGGATCTTGCTCCAAAATGAGTGATCCTGTGACACAGATTTGGGGACAATGCCCATAATGTTGATGTAGAGGTAAAAAGTTTGTCTTCCCATGAATGGAAATAAGAATTTGCCTATTGTCTTGACCACCACTCAGCAATGATGTACCAAATCCCACTTTAGTTCATTCTCTGCTTTTCTTCACATTAGATCTCCTGCAGTTCACCTCCAAAATATTTTAACTTTTCATACTTTTTTTTCTTGCCAGAGCAGCAAAAGCTCAGCAGATGGGACTCTTCAAAACTGAGATTGTTCCAGTGAAAACCACTGTTGCAGATGCTGAGGGCAACACAAAACCAATCATTGTGCACCAAGATGAAGGGATCAGGCCCTCCACGACATTGGAAGGCTTGGCAAAGCTGAAACCTGCCTTCAAAGAGGATGGAAGCACTACAGCAGGTCAGCTCAGCTGTTGGGTTTGTGCTGTTCCTCTGGTTTACCTGCCTTTCCTAGAACAAAAACATGTTAATAGGTCTCTTCCAACAGGCAATGCCAGCCAGGTCAGCGATGGAGCAGCTGCTGTTCTCCTGGCAAAACGTTCCAAGGCAGCGCAGCTGGGACTGCCGGTGCTGGGGGTGCTGAGGTCCTTTGCTGTGGTGGGGGTCCCACCTGATGTGATGGGCATAGGGCCAGCCTATGCCATCCCTGTTGCTGTGGAAAAGGCAGGTGAGAACCGCCTGTCATTCAGGGAGTGCTGGGGACAAGCAAATCAGACTCCTTGGATTGAGATTTAAGGTTGTATTATACAAGCATGTGCAGCTGTTAGCCCCAGGAACAATGAAGTTAAATCTAAAACCTTGAAAGAGGTCCTGCTTCAGATTGTTGCAATGCTTTTCCCTTGTACTGGTGTGTAAATTGTCATTCACTCACCTTTGAGAAGCTCAGGAGTAAATCCCTGCACAGGCTCAACAAGAGTTGACATGTGGCAAGTGATTCAGTGTTCACTTAGTGCTGTTTTCCCTTTATCATGACCAATGTGTAGGAGGTGGTTTTCTGTTTGGTTTTTCTCTTTACAATTTTGTCATCTTACTTTTTTTTTTTAACACATTCATTGGGTTAAACAGCTTTTGTAGCTGATGAGCTGATTTAGCCTGGCCTGGCTACAGTCACATGCCCACCTGTAGCTTTACTCTTTCACTCTCCAAACACCCTCTTAATCCTTCTGCAGATAAATCACACCTAATCTGAGGAAGCTTGGCAGACTCAGTGAGACAATGCCATGAACTGTGATGTTTTGCAGTCTTTAGACACTGCTGTACATAAATTTGTTCAAGTGTTAATACCCCACATGGAGCTGAGGTTTCTCTTTTTTAGCTGGAGTAGAACTGGAATTCATAGAGGGAGGCTGTCAGGCAATTACTTTCTTTGATATAGTCATGAGGCAAAAATACCTCCTTTTAACTCCTGACTTTTCTGGCCCATAGGTCTGACTTTGAATGACATTGATATATATGAAATTAATGAAGCCTTTGCAAGCCAGGTGAGTGAGGATCATGTTTGTATTGCTGCATTGCTTGGCAACTGAGTGTATTTCAGCTTGGTCTCCAGGTTAAGATTTTTAACTTGTTCCACATATTACATCTTCAACCAAATGTTTATAACATGTGCAGACTATTTTCCTTTTTCTTCAAATAAAAATGACCAGGGCATTGCTTATACAGCTTAATATTAGAAAAAAGTCTGCTAAGTAAGAATTGGCTATTGTATTCTCATACCAGCTTGCAACATCTGTTTCATCAGGGATTTGTTGTCAGGTTGTCTGTCTGAATGTGTGTGGGCTCAGTTTGAGATGAAGTGGACAGTTCTAGCTCACTTCTCTGTACCTTGGATCAGTTCCACTCTGTTCCCGTGAGAATGATGGTGCAGCTGGAGTCAGGCCTCTGACCTGGAGGAGGAGAGCTGAGAACTAAGGAAGATAAGAGCACCTGCATGAAATAATTCCCTGTGTCTTTCCAGGCTGTTTACTGTGTTGAAAAGCTGGGCATTCCCATGGAGAAGGTGAACCCCCTGGGAGGAGCCATAGCACTGGGACACCCCCTGGGCTGCACTGGTGCTCGGCAGGTTGTCACTTTGCTCAATGAACTGAAGCGCAGAGGGAAGAGGTGAGTGATGAGCATCAGCATTGGCCTCATACCTGCTGGGTGTGCAGCTCCCCCAGGCTCAGGGTAACCAGCTTGGGTTAAGCTTTCTCCATCCTTGGATGAGGAAACTGCCTCCCTTTGGGTTAAGCTTTCTCCATCCCTTGGATGAGGGAACTGTCCCTTTGGGTTAAGCTTTGTCCAGTGCATGGATGGCTTTGAACCTGAATTCCCTGGGGCTTTCCTAGTGAAACAGGAGAGGAGTATAAAGCTCAAATTTATTGTGTTCTTTATTTTTATTTTTTCCCTGGATGATGTAAAGCTGAGCTGTCTTCTTCCTTTTCCATAATTCCCCATGTTCTGTGTTTCAGAGCGTACGGAGTCGTGTCCATGTGCATTGGCACCGGCATGGGCGCTGCGGCCGTGTTCGAGTACCCAGGGAAGTGAGCTCCAGTGCTGACCCAGCACCACCACAGCTCACTCTGCCTTCCTGGGCAGAGCAAGTGATTCCCACTGAAATCAAGTGGGCTCTGGGATTTGCTACTAGATCTACAAATTTTAGGCAGAAATTGTGAAGTAGAATCAATGGTGCGGCTCTGTGAAGAAGGTGAGGAAATGCAAAACTGGCACATGGCTTCCTGACATAAGAAATTAGTTCAGCTGAAATTCAACTACAGGCCCTGGTGTGGTGATTATGAATGAATATTTTTAATTTAATTGATCTCTTTATTCTGTGAATATTACCAGAAGGAAGAATAGTTCATGGGACAGTATTTTTGTATGACAAATTGGCAAAAAGAGTCACTCAAAATGAAGAACATCAGTCCACGTGAAAAGACTTTTCCATCATTTCCTTAAAAGGTTTCACCATTTTGTAAGAATTTAAAAGAGCTTGTTTTGAAGCAAAGACTTGACATCCTTGCCTTTACTTACAACTGTGTCTGTCCTAGCCCTGTCAGAAGTTGTCTGTGTCTTAAATTGTCCCTACACTACAGCTCGCTGCTGGTGGAGCTGTTCTGAAGCCTCCAGTGGGGGAAAGTGGAAGGACTGGAACATAATTTCCACAGGAAATGCCTGAATGGAAAGGCTCTGTTCAGTTGCTAGAAGCCAGGATTTGGATGTGGCCATTCCTTCTTTTACAATACATGTGAGTTATCAGTTTGTGTGACTCCAAGGACAATCTTGTGCATAATCATATTTACTTACCTAACATAAAGCAAATTGCAGCACTACATTTACTGCAAGCACTGCATGAAGATCAGTGATAGCTCAGTCCTGCAGTGCTAATACAAACATGTTCCATCTTGTGTCTTTTGTAATCCCTTATTTCTTGTCTTGTCTGAACAGGAAGATCACTGAAACTCAGCTTGAAAAAGAAATTTACTCATTGCTGCTTTAAATTTGTAACAAACTGAAGTTCTTTGTCCTGACTTTTGTTTTGCACTTAATAATACAATTGGGTTCATGCAATACATTTGTTTCCTTTTTTGATGATTTTTAGTTGAAGGTCATGATGAGTTAGAGCTCTTTGATATTTTCACAATCCCATGCTGTAGCCTGTCTCATCCAGCAATCACACAGGCTGTGTGTTAGAGCCAAGAAAATTGAATTATTTAGAGGGGATAATGAGCCATTAATAAAAGCCTTTTATTTAATGGGAGTGGAAAATTTAAGAGACTAAGAAGAGGGAATTCCAGTGACCTTTAGCTAAAATAATACTAAAATAATTTAAAGAGAAGTGAGAGTAAATGGGAACCATGTGGGGGGAAAGAATGAAAAGGAAGAAGGGTTCCTCCCTCTGTTGCTAATGGGGATGTTCTCAAGGCCCAAGCATGATGAAACACACAGGTTGGTAATTTTCCAAGGAGACCAGGGAAAGTTGGCTCTTCCCCTTTTCATGTAAGGCACAGAAAAAACAGCCTGGGGAATGCTGGCCTATTCACCAATTCTTGCTTTTATTATGTGTCAATGTCTATTTTAATGTCAAACAAATAAATGAGGCAAAACAAAAGCTACTTTAAGGTATGAATAGTCTTCATCTGTAATGCAAGGCATGCTGGGCTCTGCAGAGGGCTTTGGCCTGACTTACACAGCTGCTTTGCTATTCAAAACTTTGTTCTGTAACTAAAGCTAAGCTTATCACAGCAGTAAAACTAACAGTACAGACTGTGACTACAACTCGTTAAGGTACCATGAGAATTTCTTCCCTCATAACTGGAATTTTCATTCTGCTAAAATTCCAGTCCCCACTAAAACAACAGTAGATGAAAATATAGGCTCAGCTGATGGCACACCTGCATCCAGCCTGTTACCTTGACATTTGTCTCACATTGTCCTGCTTAATTCACCTTCCTGCAGTGCTCTCCTCGCCCTCTGAGATGCAGCTTGCAAGGCTTCTCTTCCAGCATTCCAGAAATGGTCACAACAGCTTCGTACTCAGTGTTGCTCCTAAAATGCACAGCAGGAAGTTCAGTTATAGCTACATGCAGTCCTGTGTTCAGGGATGAGATGAAAAGGGGACAATGGTATCCTAAGAATTCTCCAAGTCACAAGCACAGGTCACTAATGTTAGTGCCAAGTCCATAGGGTTGTGTTCTGTGGGTATAAATTACATGGTGTTTGAAAAGAATGTTTGGGTCTGTGCCTGAAGACACTGAATTCATGTCTGAAAGAATGAGAATATCATCCTGCTTGTGAAATTCTGTTTAGGTGAATAAATGAAATGAAGCTCTGCTGGGAGCAAACACCTGTGCTGCCTTGATGTGAAAACTGCTCCCTGCAACAAAGTTTGAAGGGAAAAGTTTCTGTCACTCCCCTGAGACAAGGGGCAGTCAGTGGAGTCCAAATTGTAAATTAACATCAAAAAGGTTGAGCATAGCTTGCCCAAGGCTAATGCCACTCAGTGCTTCTGAGACTGTTCCTGTGAAGGACTTCTCTGTGTCCAAGTGCCAGCTGTTGTTAGGGCCTGAGGCAAATGCCTGTTCTGCTACACAATCTTTGTTTTTTCCTTCTCATAAAACAATTGTCCTGCAGAAAGACTACTGATTTGGGGAGGTGAATTATTAAAATCACCTCACACCTTGCATATAATTATCTCCTAATACCACATTGATCCCACACTCTGCTATGTTGGGAATTCTTCCTGTGGAGCCCCACAGATGAGCTGGCTGCAATACAGCAACATCTTTGCTTTCTGATATTTCCAGGTATTTTAAGCCATGCTGATTAGTGTATTTGTCAGACAAAAAGAAGTGCTTCAGGCATATTCAGCAAGGCAGTCAGGAGCCTGGGGAGGCTTCTACTCCACCATGCTCCTCTAAGTAGGGACAGTTTAGTGCAGCTGCTCAAGGCTCCATCCCACTGCAATATCAGTTAGCTTCAGTGATGGAAATCACTGGATTGTGTTCCAAGGAGATGGAAGTTATAACAATAACTCACCTACAGCTGGCTTGAAATTTCCCTGTCAGCAGTTTTCAGAGCTCACTGAAATCACTGGGATAGACTTATTTTAACTTCCTGCCACCATGTGATAACCTCCAAAAATAGTTTGTAATGGAAAATGATTATTTTTTTACAGGAGTTGCATCTCCCTAATCAGAACAAAGAAATGAAAGTCTTTGGGTTATCATAGGATCATGGAATGTTTTGGGTTGGAAGAGACAGCAAAGCTCATCTTGTTCCAAGCCCCTGCCCTGGGCAGGGAAGCCTTCCACTAGAACAGATTGCTCAAAGCCTCACCCAGCCTGGCCTTAATTCCAGAGATGGGGCAGCCACAGCTTATCTGGGCAACCTGTGCCAGGGCCTCACAATGCTGAAGTTCTTTCTAGTCTAACCCTGCCCTCTAGCAGTGTGAAGCCATTCCCTCTTGTCCCATGACTCCAGGCCTGTGTCCCCAGTCCCTCTCCAGCTCTCCAGGAGCCCCTTTAGACACTGGAAGGGGCTCTGAGGCTCCCCACAGAGCCTTCTCTTCCCCAGGCTGAACAACCACAGCTCTCAGTCAACAGCACAATTTCAGTCCTGTTAACTACCTTGCAGCAAAGCTGATCTGCAGAATCTCTCTGGTAGGTGCCTCTCCTTTACGTGCCTCCAAAACACCTTTAGTTGGGAAGATGGAAAATACTTCCATGGCGTTAGGCTTTTTCTGCTCATCTGCAGTGGAAGGGGCAAATATCAAACAAAGCCATGCAAGATCCTTTGTGTAAGTGTGTACAGCAAGTAGCACTCATGGCAATGCACCTCTTTGCTGAGCAACTAATAAATCATGTCTCACACTGTCAGAGGGTTTCTGTGCATGTGCCCAGACTCTGTTTTCATCCTCCAATCAAGAGCAGTGATCAGTGGTCTCCACATTGAAGTAATAAGGCCCTGATCCTCTTTCCTCTGGAGCCCATCTGTTATTAACAGCATTAGACTCATGCTCAAACTAAACCCATGAGGAGCTGCTGCTTCTTGTTGCCCCTCAGGACTAATTTATAAATGAGCAGAGTATGTCCCAAGAATTGTGAGGGCTGAGACACAATCTTTTGGTTAGATGTGGAGTAACTGCTAAAATCACTAGTGGTACAATAATGTCAAAAAAGGGAGAGAAAAAGCCCCCATTAGTGAGAACAAAAGCAGATCATAGATGTTTACACCCAAGATCATCACATATTTGCCCTATATTGAGTGCATGCAGTCTTAATAAAAACACTGAATAGTAAAACTCTGTAATGAGGACATCAATTGCAAAACCAGAATACCCAGCAAAGCAGCCCAGGAGCTTCTGCAGCCGCTCCGGTTATACAGGAAGACATGTTCTGTCTTGGTCTGTGCAACAAAGCAGGTCTGGAAATCAACCAAGTCACAGGAGAGCTCCAGGACTGGAACAGTGAGGTAGGCAGTCAGTGGGACCAGCTTCAAAACAGGAGAAAGGGAAAAGAAAATAAAACCCATCTCATTTTTATAGAACCTTAGTAATTCCTGCTTCAGCTGGGTCATTCTTAACCTCAACCACTGAACCAAGAATCAGTATTCTGTGTTGTGAAAGTCAATTCCCATTCTACAGCCTTGTGTGAATTAAGTTGTTGCTTGTGTTTTACTTTTTTGGGACAGGTTTTCAAACCAGACACTGTGGTCTTAATGAAGTAACATGGAGTGAACGTCCTCATTTGTTTTTAGGGTTTTCTGTGGAGCTGCAGACATTACAGCATCTCCTGGTCCCTCAGGACTGTATATGGCCCACTGTGAGTCATTCAGTTTGTGCAGATTGCCCAAGATGATGATTCAGTTTTCTCTAACTTAGATATGGTGCTTAGTGTTACACAGGTCATGCCTCAGAAATACCTGGTATGAAAAGAAAATAGAAGTGCCTGCAGTGTATTAAGATGCTGAAGGCTGGGAAGGGGATTACAGATTTCTGACTGGAAGGGATCAGTCTTTAAATGCACATGCTTTTGACCACACTGCAGGAGCTCAGTGGACTCAGGAGCCTTTCCAGAAGCCCTTGGGTGCTGCAGGAGGCAGTGCCTGGTGACTCAGGCATGGTTTGCTCCCTGAGCCAGCCCTGACTCTGTCTCAGAGTCATCCTGTGATTGAGCATGTGGCCCTTTGAGTGGCACCTGGGCTGCCATGCAGAGAGCTGGGGTAGCAGCACCTGGGTGTGACCCCAACCTGCACAGCCCATCTGGGACTCTCCTGCAGTCTCAGCAGAGAGCAACCCCAAAGCCACTTTCTTTACCTGGATGGCCCCATTTACTCTAGAGGTGCCTGTAATTCAAGGTTGAGTAAATCCTAATCCAAGTCAGAGATGCTGCTGAAACAGCTCTTTCCCAGGGCCCAGAGATCCTGCTCTGACCTTACCTGGGTCGTGTAGTTACTGTGCTCAATGACCAGATTTTGATTAAACTTCAGCTTTCTCTCTCCACTCTCCAGCTGGAGCACTTGGCATCCAGGAAGCAGCTGGGTCTCTGGCAAATGTTGATACCTAAGTAACTCCAGAGTTGTGTGGAATGACACTTTCACCTGTGGGAAGAGGAATTCCCATGACTATCACATAAGACAACACTGTGTGCAGGAAATCCAAAGTACACATTGCACAAAGGCCCAGACACACATTTTCCTATTGGAACCCAAAGGTGTCATGCCAGCAGCCAAATTCCCACTGGAACAAAGCAATACAATTAAAGAAAAAAACCCCAGCTATTTCCTATGAATCTAGTACAGGGAGATGGATTGTAAAAGTGAACAGCTGATCTCTGAACCACAGGAGAGAAACAGTCTCTAGCAAGCTGAAGGTTTTGACTTCTCAGGGTAAAAATACCATGTTCCCACAGCTGTCTTAGACATGTAAATCCTCTTTCTTCCCACACATGCAGAACTGAGATGTGTGTGTCTCCATGTCAAAATGAACACAGCAAAATGAGAAGCAGGCTTCAAAAATGCAACAGTTACTCATTCTTTGCAGGTTACCTAATTCTCCACTCTGGACTTTGTTTCCTTTAATGCAATTTCTACACCCAAAACTAATCAAATTTTCCTCTCCTTGCAGTGCCTACATCTAATTTAAGGAAATGAGGGAAGACTGCAGTCATTGGAAATATTTTCATTTGTCCAACATATATATGGCTATTGATTTGAGTGGGCTCCAAACCCACAGGGTTTACTGCAGGAGTTTACAGCACATCAAAGTTGATGGGAAAAGCACATCAGGAACAGAAAAAGATTACCTGCAGAAAAATTATCTGCATCTGCAAAATATCAGGCAAAATGGTAGTAATTAGTACTTACTAATACACCACCATTTCCCCTAAAACTGGGAGATTTCTATGCTGGTTGTGTTTTTCTCTATTCTGGCACAGGAATATTATTTTTGAGCCTACCAGCATGTTTTGCTGTGGATAAAGTACATGTTGCAGTTGTTGTTCCCTTTCATCCTTCTTGCTGTGGGATGTTTTGGTGCTCTTCTTGGGATCTGCACTGGAGAGGCTGAAGGGCATAGAGGGTGTAGACAGGAAGAGCCTGAAGTACAGAGGAACCTTGGTACAATTCATGACTTTCAAACTCTGAGTAATTACTGAATCTGTCAAAACCTGGGGGAGAAATGATTCAGAACTGGTCAGTTTTAACTCCCTGGAGAGGTTTGTGTTGTTCTGTCTGGTCATGGAGCACCAGCAGGGAGCTGAAGGATTTTACCCCAAAGCAACCCAGTATTTTCTACCCATGTTATTCAACAATTCTTGAGTGAAAAACCAAAATAAAAGTAACATAATTAAGTTTTTGAATGTCAAGGGTCACAGCAACTGAAGTGACTCATTTTACTTTTGGATCTTTATGTCCTGAAAATCAGAACTTATCTTTCTACTTATGAACTCCCCTACAATGAAAGAAAAAAATTGAATAAAGCATGCATTGTCTGAGCTCAGATTTTCTTATTTCTGGCTAACAAATACTTGTACCGCTTTTTTTTGTTCCCTATCTTATTATATACAATATAGAAAATGAGGCTACTGTTGATTAAGATGCATTTTCAAAGCCATGTGCACACAGCTCTGAATTCTCCCAGCAGCACAGCAATACAAGCAGCAATACAAATACAACAGTGTGGGACATACTTACTCTATAAAAAGGCCTTGCAGGAAGGAGATCACTCGCCACTGCATGGAACACCATTCCTCTGTCGTGATCTGTCTCCACTTCTAACCTGAGTGTAAAGAAGCAGGGCTGGTCACAGCCCTGGCCCAGGCTGTCCCATTGCATGGGGGTGCCAGCTGTGAGCACCATGGCACTTACAGGGGATGCCTCAGGACAGCCTCCACGTGCACTTGGAGTGGTGGAGCTTCGTAGCCCTGGCTGCGCCGCACCTTGTTGGGCACCATCCTTGCAAACTGACAGCAGCATGGAAACAGAAATCATGTGGGAAATGGTGAAATGGTGGCACTACACCTGAAATGCTGCTTTGAGCCTGAAAAGCTGTCAGCCAAAATAGGATTCTGCTTGGCAATGTAGTGTCTGTTTGTAAGACATGATGGAGCAGCAGAGGCCAAGCAGTAGCTGGACTCTGAATGGCTGTGGGTGATACTGATGCAGGGAAGGTTTAGATTAGACATTAATAATAAGAAATTCTTCACTCTGAGGGTGGTAAGGCCCTGGCACAGGCTGCCCAGAGAAGCTGTGGATGACCCATCCCTGGAAGCATTCAAGACCAGGTTGGATGGAGTGTGGAGCAACATTTTCTGGTTAAAGATATCACTGCTCAGGGAAGGGTAGTGGAGCTAGATGATCTTTTCCAACTCATAACATTCCAGGACTCTATTATCTACATTTCTTTCTTCAGGCATAAGGATTATTAGGGTTATTTTTTATTGAACATTGTATTATCATTTATTCAGGTTACCTTGCACCTTTGCAACAATTAATGTCAGAAAATCTGCTGAGCCATTCATAAAACACTGTTCAAGCCTCACATCAATAGTTGTTGAAGAGGAAGTTTCCCAGAGGAGAGATATGCTGTCCAAATTCACACAGGAAGGTGGATGCAAAGCCAGGAACAGGACTCAGCACTCCTGAGCCTCACTTCCATTGTTAACTATTGTTATCAATAAAACCTGATGTTGTGATAGCATTTCAAACCCTGGGCTTTTGTCTGGGGTCTGCTGCCCTAGACAATGCAAGAAGATGGTGACATTCCCACCCCAGAATGCTTCCAAGCTCAAAGAGAAATGCAACAGATGCACAACCCTGGTTAAGGAAGGATGTAGAGGATAGCAGGAACAGGACTGTTTACACAGACTGGCCAGGTAGCAGCAGCCTGCAGATAAATTACAGGAAAGGAAACGCTATTTCCCAGTTACCTTTGGCCTTGCTGTGACAGCCAGTTTACCTTGTCGTCCAGGCTCATGAAGCCCAGCACCACCCCTTCACATCGCTGCTCAGCCTCGGAGTCCGGGAGGACGGGCGGGGTGAAGGAGATGTAAACGTCGCTGCTGCCACCTGCTGGGATCACCTGCGGCCGGGAGAGAGCGTTCAGTGCAGGGACCTGCCAGGGATTGCACAAGAACCCTCGGGACTCAGCTGCCAAAACTGAGTTGCACAAGCAGCATGAAATCCCCCAGGCACGGGCTCAGGCTTGCACGAAAATGCCAACATGTGACAGCAAAACTGACAATTACTTCAACTGCAAATATCACTGTGGCCACTGTTTAGCATCAACAGAGTTTAAGCACAGTCACAGACCAACTCTCTAAGTCCACAAACACACAAACATGTGTTTGTTTTAAAAATACCCAGCTCTGCCCACGCTTACTCCCTGGCTACCTCGTGATTATTCCACAACTTAAGTATATATGAAACATTTTTTGAAGAGTTACAAGTGTGAACTAAGAATATTTTACAGTTCAGTACAGCACAGTGGCTATTTTTTGATTTTACATGACAGCAGGGAATGTAATCACATGCACTAGCCAGCTGCAGTGGATTTTCTGGGATTTACAGGTTGAATGGATTCTGCTTTCTTTAGGTGAATTATGCAGGTTATGATTAAATCCTGATATTGCTGCAGGCTACACACCACAAAAGTTGCTTCCAAAGTGAGACACTTGTTTGTCTGACCTTTCTCAGCCTCAGCCACCTCAGGGCTGACTGCAGTTTCATTTCTGTCATAATTTCTTTTTTATATAATCTTTAGCTCATTTTAACTTGTAACTGAAACCCTTTGGCAAAAAAAAATTTGAAAAATAAAATTGGCACACTGGTGTTTTGAGCAACTGTGTCACTCATAGCTACATCTTCCCAATGCTGTCTTTATGATCCTCCTAAGGGATTGTGACACTGTGACCTGTGTGAAGCACTGTGGGTGACAACGGTTTATCCAAGTGCTGTCTACAGAGTACCCCTTTCCCAGCAGCCTGATTTCCAGCTCTGCATGTTTCCACATTTCACCATGCCAACCCAAGTCACTGCTCGGATGTAGACAGGACATTTTCTGTTGACCTTGAAAACTCTTCTCGTGACCATCTCCAAAGCCTTCCAGCCTGATGTTTCACTGTTTGGCAGAATCTACCTCAAACCAAACTCAAAGCTACCACTTTCTCCTTCCATGTCTCCTTTGCCCTGCAGAAAATGTGCTAAATCTAAGCCCAAAGAAAATGTAAGAGCTTACTATCTGCCTTGGAGCAATGGAGTAGGGGCTGTCTGCAGGCACCCCCACATGAGGTCGCATAAGTACAGAGACAATTTTCTCTCCTGTAGACTCCTGACTGCTGATTTCTGTCTTTTTGCTGTCAGAACCTGGAAGCTGCAGAGACACAGGGGTGGGGAATGGTTAACACTGTTACACTGCAAGGGAGGAATGTGAGTGATGTGCACAGGGAACTGCTGCACTAGTCAGGAAGCATGACCAGCTCCACTTTCTTTCTGGCACAAGGGTTGGACACGTGGATGTGTCCTCTACATTAATTTTCTCATCCACAGAATAGCTCTCCTGAAACTGCTCCTGAATTCCTTGGAAGATGTGCATGCTTGGGTCCTGTTCTACCCAGAGAAGCACCCAACCATGACACCTCTGGTCCATTATACAAACCAGCTCTCTGGGGCAGTACTGTTCCCTTTGTGCAAAAGAAAGGTTAGAGCTGTGTTCCAAACAACTGTGCATGCTGAGCTGAAGCAGAAAAAAAGTGATTTTAGTATCTTTTCTGTGAAGCTTTTGCCAGAGAAATAGACAATATCCTGTGAGATACCTTCTCCCTGTCACTCCCAGCCCCTCAAGACAGTAAATTGCCCCATTATAATCAAACTTCACGTGCAATAGATGTTACCATATTCTAACAGAACCAATCTAATTTTAGCTCTGGGATAAATACCTCCATATCATTAGCTGCAATTTGAAATTTGCAGGGTAGATTCTGCTCCCTGATTACAGCACATGTTGACACCAAAAAGCACCCATGAGAAAAGCAGAACCAAATAAAAGAGTTTTAGTTATTTTAATTCTTTCATGTAATAACGACAATAGTTCATCAGTGACAGTATTTTAAATAGTATTTCTTTAGCTTTTTAAACACTTTTAAGGAGAGCTAATTCCTTATAGCTCACTCTGGAAACAGATTTCTGATCCCCATAGCCACCTACCCATGTATTGCATGTTTGACTGGGAGAGGAGCTGACATTTCTTTTAACAATCCAGCTCTTAGTTACAAGTTCTATCTCCTGTTATTGTTTTCAACCTTTCATGCCAAAAAACCATTCATGTATCTCAGCAGCAGTATAAGAAACAGCCACAGCTGACCTCATCCGTGGTTTCCAAAGCTGGATAAATGCTTCCACAGGGAATGGCAGTTGGATCCAGCTTTAACACGACCTCTGACTCTGAGGTGCTACCACTTGATGCAGCCTCATTTCCAGCCATGGCTGCAGGAGGAAAAGGGTATCCAAAGAGCACCAACAGGTCCACCAGCTTGTCATCATCTGGCTCTTGGTTGTAAATTTCCAAGTCCAGGCGGATGTCTGAATGGGAAAGGAAAAACAGGCCATTACTTCTAGTCAGTGAGAGGACTCATGGCTTGGTACACTTGGTAGCTGTGTTGGGTTGATGTGGCCAGAAATGTGAATTCTGTCACCATCTGTTGCAGTTGGGTGGGGCAGTGACCCTGATCTCCTGGCACATATTATTTGCTAATGGGCCATCTTTAAACCAGCTGGGCAATCATCTTTATCTTCCCACAGCCCATCCTCCCTCCAGGAAGATATCATCTGCTGCTGGCCCATTGAGTCCCAGTGCATGACTGATAAAATTCCATCATCCCACTGGGAGATGTTCCAGCCAGGGGAGGAGCCAAGCCTTTCCTACCCAGATAAAAACTGAGATTTTGGACACCAAGGTACCATCTTTTCAGTGGATTCCAGAAGAACACTGGACCTTTCCACATCATCCCTGGACCTTCAGAGGAAACTGCTTCTCCAGGAGCACTGCTGCAGCTGAACCACATCTGCCATTGCAGGAGGATGCAGCCACCATTGAATGGGACTGTGCCAACACCCTGACTGACTGACGGGTGTCAGCTTGGATTCTGACTCTGGCAGGGTTTGGGATTGTTCTTTGTAATACTGTATTTCTATTTTAATTTTCCTAGTAAAGAACTGTTATTCCTAATTCCCATATCTTTGCCTGAGAGCCCCTTAATTTCAAAACTATAATGGTGATTTGGAGGGAGGGGGTTTACATCCTCCATTTCAAAGAGAAGCTTCTGCCTTTATTGGCAGACACCTGTCCTTCCAACCAGGACAGTACCAGAATATCAAGTAACAAATTTGTGTTTGGCAACTGAATTTGCATTAGGTTTCCCATGTTTGCTGTAAACTCAAATTATTTAAGAGCTTGCTATAGTCTGGCCACTTTCTATGTCCTAAACTATAATAAAAATAAATTATGAGCATTTTGCTTAAACAAATGGATTTAGTATAATTTTTTTAAAAAAGGTGATTGACTTTGCTCTGAAAAGCTTACAGTTTCACTCAAGTGCTAAAAAGCCTAAAAAGAAAAGCCAGGTGATGCCAGTAAAAAGCAGGTAGCACATCTGATTGACCAGGCTTAGTGTTGGGAGAAATTAAAAAAAAACAGGATGGAAAATCTTGAATTCCCACCATTTCTATGAGGGAAAATCCAGCTACACCAATATGAGATGTGCTATTGTGTAGTAGGAACACATTGAGTCACTCTCTTTTGCACTATTTTTACTGAAAACATTTTCATTAGGAAACAAGTATGCCTGTTAATTAACATGTTAATGGATCTTTCTACTTTTATTTCTATAAGGAACACAATGAAAGCATCAATGTTTGCTGTACAAAAGCCATCCTTACCAAAGGGAGTAGGATTGTTGAGCTGGACCCTCCGAAGCACAGGGGACCCTCCTGAGACTTGAGTGCCAAACCTGCACAGGGAACCTTGCTGTCAGTGCGTGCAGAGGACTGAAGTGTCTGAAATCACTGAAGAGTTGTTTAACAGTGAAACCAACCTGGCTGCACTGGAGTGGCTCTCAGGTAAGGCATGGCCTACATTGTGAAGTACAATATTGGTTTATTTTATCTGTCTCTTTTCTTTTTTCCCCAGTTTTTTCAATTGTCTCAGACATTTCAGTGTAACCACGTGCAGTGCTGGGGTTCCCCAAAAACCACCCTTACCCCTCATCCCGAGGTGCAGATGCCCTTTGCTGTATGAGAGGGTTTAAACCTTCCCCTGCTACTATTGACCTCAGGGCTGCATTTCTCCTTGTCCAGGTAAAGGACCAGGAAGAAATGAGCTGTGGATGATGAGAATTGCCACCATGTGCCAGTTGCCATCTCCACAGAGTCAGATGAGGCTGCAATGGGTGAAATTCTACAACTCTAAGCCCAGAACAGAGACAGCTGGCAAACTTCAGCAATCTTGCACACAGATTATTTCCTAATTGTGTTGGCAGAGAAAAATGTGTTGATGTTCCAGAAGCAGATACTGTACTTTGACCACCATTTTGCTGACTTTCTCATTATATCACAAGATGGAACAGGTGTGTGTATGTGTTGGCTGAAGTCCATTGGTATTTAGTTCTCTGATTTGCATCACAGTATTTTGCACTATACCTGATAATGGGTGGCTCTGGTTGTGGCCCTGTCACCTGCAGGAAGATTGGACAGCCTTTCACAGACATTTGCATAGGAATTAATTCAGGTTGTAAGTCTCCCACCTATTAAAATGAAATTAGAATCAAGATAACACCTTAGTTCTCTATGTTATAATGTGTTTTAAAAAAGACTGGACGTGGCACTCTGTGCCATGGTTTAGTTGAGGTGTTAGTGCATGGGTTACACTCAATGATGTTGAATGTCTCTTCCCACCTAGTGGTTCTGTGTGATTCTCTGTGAAACTGATTGGATTTTCAAATATTTTTGACTAGTTTCCTTTGACAGCCTCTAATTCATATGCTAATAACAACTCTTCTCAGCAGGAAAATGCAATACCTCATGCATTTATCAGCTTCCCTGCTGCTTTTCTACACAACACAACCTAGGTATTGGTAGAGCAGAGCAGTGCACTGGCCAGCTCCCAAACAGATGTTATAAATCAAAACTACTCCAGTCATTTTCAAGGCACATGAAAACCTCCCAATGAATAAACACGTCCCCCTAAAACCAAACAATTGTTCTGTACATATAGTTGGAGGTTGTATAGCCAGATCCTCCCTGAATTTTTACAGAATAAAAAACTGAAAGGGATCTGGGAAATACAATTGTTGCAAAATCTGCCATGGTAAAAGTGAAACCCCACCTACCTTACAGACAAGGTTATCCTGGTACTCTCCCCACATGTTGTTGTAAGCTGCTATTTCTATGGTGAGCTGCTGGAAAGCTTCCAGAGTTCCTGTGGAAGGCTGGATATAGAAAGCTGCTCCCTTCCCCTGAGACAGCAATGCTGCTGTAAATGCTGAAGGAGCATAGCAAAGAAGCATTTCAGTAATTTTGAGGAAATGGAATAGTCTTTCAAAGACTACATGGTTTTAGTTGCCTTTTATCTGCTTAACCTCACTGAGTTAGAAACCCTGGGATCGTTTACACACTTCACATCTATACCACTTTACTCAAGCTCCCTTCTGCAGTGAGTCTTACTGTTTTTCAGAGTTAGTGCTTGCCCATAATATTCTACAGCAAGACAGCCCTTCCAACAACCTGATCCCCTGATCCAGGACTCCTTAGGATATGCAAGGCACTAACTGGTTACATGAAAAAACACTTTCAACTTGAGAAAAACAGGCTGGGATTTGTGTTGACTGTTTCTTGTTCCATTAGCAGTTGCCTGTATACCTCTGTGTCCTCTTCCATGCAAAGAATTAATTACAAAGAGCAAAGCCTTTCCACATTCTGAGTCACCTAGGTCTGCATGCAATCTGTCAGAACAGCATTCTTCTAATCTTAAGCACGAATTCAACAGCTGAAAAGCTCTGTCTGTGGAACAGATACCAAACTCTATGGCAAGGTACCAATATGTGCAAGTTTTATTTTGGATACAGAAGACACATCCACACTTCACAGTTTTTTGCTCCCATTTCCTCCCTCCCTCAGTCTCCCGTGGCTCTAAATATTATAATTTTTCAGTACAACACATCAGAAATGACAGATGGGCTGTGCTGTAACTTTCCACAGTGGGGAGGGTATGGTAAAGGGTTTGAGGGAGAAAAGCCTGCTGCACTGGTCCTGGGAACCTGTGCAGGAGAGAAAGAGCCAAACGTTCTGCATGCTATCCATCTCATGTACTTGGGAGTGAACTGTCACCAGAATCACCAACTTTGTTTCATACTGTTGTTTGCAAGAAAAACATGAAGAAGAGAGAGAAAGAAAGGGAGGAATTAAGAGAAAAAAGCAGAAAGGCAAGAGAAAGATTGACCTAATGCTTATACAAGGTGGGCTTTCAAACTCTGAAATGAACTGAGGAACTAAGTAATTTTACAGTTTGGACTTCACCAAATACTCCAACTGTGAAAAGATTTGCCTGACTGGCACATTTAGTACTGAATATGACAGTCAGCTGGCTTTCACCTTCTCTCCACTGAAGAGATATTTTCATACCTGACTTTACTTTCCTGGCTGCATGTTCTGTGACAGGCCCCTTTCTTTTCACCAGGTAGCTTGAAAAGCATTAAAAAAAAAAAAAAAAAATCAAACAAATCAGATTTTAGATTTAAACCAGACCTAAATTAGTATTTAAGTCATTATGCAGAACAGCAAGACTCACAGGGAGGATGCTTGCTCTGGAGGCAGCAAACAGGCACTAAAATACTCAGCTTCCAGTGTGAATGGAGCACTGATTAGGGTAGAATTTGTAAGAATCAGCTGACGCTTTACAACATCTTTGAATGCAACTTCAGACCCAAAGTCCAAGAGAAGCTCACATGGGCTTTGTGGCATTTGTCCTTCATCACTGCCAGAAAAAAGTAACAGTAGTATTAAGACATGGGTCTTATTTTCCTATGCCACAGATGATTTCAGGAGATTTAAAAATGTGCACCATGCAATGTGTTTGTTATGCACAGTGTAAAAGGACCATGCATTTCATTTTTTCACTTATACCCACATAAGGATTTATTTGGGGTCAAATTTTTATCCTATATAACATACCAGTCTACCAAATTAAAGACATATTTACTTATATGAAAAGACATAATAATGAGTATGTTCCAAAATATAGTCATAGTTCTGTGTATCAGAAAAATAAAATTAAAATCAGTCAAATATTACCTGTCAACTCCACTGCCAGAAGGTACTGAGTACGTGACATGAAGTCCCTGTACTTCTCCAGAAATGCTCAGAAAGAGGGGTTCAGCCATGTCTTCTATGCTACAGGAAAGCCTGAGGTCTTTCAGCTCACCCTGAAAAGCAAAGAATTAGGTTTCCTTCAGGTGAATGAAGCATATATCACAGAGGAAAGGCAGACTCTTCAGGGTATTTATTTTTAAAAAAGTGTGTAAACTTCTCTGGATTAAACCCAGAACAATAGAATTGTGAGAAGTTTTACTGAATTGTTTTCAGTGTGTTTTCTGCAGCATCAGAGTTCCTTAGAAGGCAGTACTGAGGTAAAAATTTGTGGCTTTGTACCTGCAGCTGTCTGTGAGCTTATATCTGCTCCATTACTGATTTCTGACATAATCCCTATACTCTAAGTATTGAATCATAGAATCATTTAGGTTGGAAAAGACTTCTAAAATGCTTCAGTCCAAACATTAATCCAACACTGCCAAGGCCACCACTAAACCATGTTCCCAAGTGCCACAGATACATAATTTTAAGTACTAACTCTGGTAGTACTGAACACCTACTTTCAAGCAAATAAATGAAACCTAAGTCTCCAGTGACTGTAATGGGAACTAAGATGATAGTCTATATAGTCCTATAGACCATATCTGTAGGAAGATCCTGTATTTAATTGCATTAGCTCAGCTGTTTGAATGCCCTTGTAAAATCTTTTTCTGAATTCCTGGAGTTTGTAAGCTCTGCTCCTGTATTTTGTTCCAGTCAGCCCCTTTTAAGTTTTCAAATATCAAAATGTTATGAGCCTAACTGCATTCAGAAACCCAAATATCCATTATGTATGTGACTCTGTTCTGTATCTTTCCAGATAATCCAAAGTGAGGATCTGTATGCTCCAAGAAGAGTGATAAGCATTAAGAGCAATTGTACAGACTTCAAGAAAGGAAGAAAACAGCAACAGCAGAGATATAAAGAGGCAGGGCAGAAATTACACACCAAGTGCACTTCTTTAATTCTTGCCTTAAACTGTGGTATCTCTAAAGCAAAACCATTTCAGAGATATTGTATGGGAAAAAGAGCACATGGTTTTGTACATAGAATTCCTTCCTTTTGCCAGATGGATGTGAGATGAAAAAGCCAGCATTGCTGTTTTATAAAAGTGCATCCATTGTAAACTTACCACAGTGTTAGCTGACAGCTCTATGCAGAATTCCTTCTCTTCATGTGGACCTAAGGTGCCACTGGCAGGGGACACCACGACAGAGCAGGAAGCTGCCTGGCTTCCAGTGAGCTGCCAAACAGAAAGGACATTCAGCTCATGCTGATTCCCTCACACTGTCTCTTCTAAAAAGACCAAGCTATTCTCAGGCTTAGCACACTTTCAGGCAGCAGCACCTACAGCTTGTCAAGACTGGCTTTACAATTCCCCATGGATGATAAGTCCCTCATGCCTACATTCACTCCAAGTAACTTAGCTGCCCAGCTGAGGCTGCTGGGCTGGGAGCAGTCACTGTCATCCCTCTAAGACCTCAAGCCTTTCCAGAGTGGAGCCAATCTATCTAATAGCAGAGCAGGATCCCAGATGTGCCCCACCTCTCTCCACTACAGAGGTGGGGGAGAGACAGTCCTGGTGCTGGCACCTTCCCTAAGTGACCAGCATGGAATGTACCAAGGGCTTCCACTTATTTATTCACACATCAACACCACATATCAGGAAAGTGCTCTACATATCCCTCCTAGGCTCGATGCTCCAAAGGGTTTTCCTGTAGATTCTATACCATCCACATGCTCTGTTTGGATCCCTTGGGCACCTAGGGACATCTTGGATGGCACTGAGTGCTTTACTGAGTGCTCAGTAGGTAACTGAGCTGAACCCTGGATGTCAGAGTAGATCTGAATGACCAAGGCACTGACAAATTTCCATTGAGTGAAAAGAGAGTTCAGACCACAGCTTAAATACTAAATGTAGGGCTCCTACTCTGTAACCTGAATCCCAGTTAGAATGTGAAATTTAAGCAGAATTCAGACACAATTCAAAAGCACCATAATTTCTTTGCTTTACTAAATTAAGTGCAAACCCTAAACTGCCAGGACTCTTATGGCTTTACATCCTACATCTGCTCACTCATTTTCCCAGGGATCCACAGACAGTAGAAACATATTAACATCAACTGGTAGTTAATCTTTTCATAAAGGTTGGTCTAAAGCTGAAGTTCTGCTCCCAAGCCAGTAAACAGCAATGACTACTCAAAATATACATCACAAAAGCTTTCAAGAATAGTCACTATTTGCACTCCTATAGAGATTGAAATTTCCATCCCTGCTGTATGCTTCACCCACTAGAAGAGCATTTACCTTTCCCCATAAGTATTTTGCTGGCAGCAGTGTCTGGTTAAAAAGTTTACTGGTTGCTTTAACAGGAACTCCATTATAAATTTCAGTGAATACTAGATGACTAGATATCAGGCACACTTGGGGGGTCTGAACTTCAACAAAAACAGGAAGATGACTGGAAATAAACACACAGATGGTCTATTGTTATTGTTAATGAAACGTGCTAGACATAAAACAGCATGCTGGGAAGAATGATGTTTATGTTTATTTAGCAATATTAGAAATTTGATAGTTCATTGATAGGTTACACAATCCCACTCGGAGTTCATATTTTTGTTGTAGGAGCGAAAACTACCTGAAGTGAAAACCAGATGTGACTCTCAGGAAAAACAAAACAAATGCAGCTTTTCCTCCTTACCTTCCTTCTCCATTTTCTACCTCCAGCTCCAGCACTGTCTGGAGACGCTGGCACTGCAATGATGTGAACTGAACTGAAACTCTGCATAGACCCAAAGGAGGTATTTCTCCAGCTGATGGCTGGATGGTGAAGCTAGATACCTAGCAGAGGAGAGAGGGAACAGAAATTTTTTTGACATGTGCAAAGCAAGGGTAAAATGTTGAAGGCCACACAATCTAATTAGGGCTTCCAAGTGTCTCATTTTTGCTCAGATGTGTCCTTTCTCTCTGCTCCTTGAGTCCCTCCTGGGTTGATGTCAGGAAGTACAGTGCAAGCTTTGTGAAAGCATGGCTGCACAAGGAGGTAGGGCTTTGCTTCTGAGAGAAGGGCTGTCAGAGCCAAGGGCACAGCAGGGTCAGCTGTGCATGGACTGACAGGGAATATGAAAGAGAAGCAACGAGCCTCAGCAGCAGCACCTGCTCCCAGGCAGCAGCAAGGTGCCACAAGTGGGAAAAGTTCTGGGGCAAAAGGGTGAGGACGGAGGGTTGGGAGAGTGGAGACAGAAAGAGCATCAGTGAGGAGTGGGAGCTCAGATTCTCATCCAAGATGCTGATGTGGGGGTGTGGAGGAATGTTCAGCAGTCTCAGCTCTACTAAAGCCTTAAACTCGTACTTATATGAGCAGCAGCTGAAATCACTGTCATTCAGAAATACTCCATATCTCTTTGAATCAGGCTGGCTGGGGATTTGTAGTAAAGGGAAAAAGAGAAAAATTTTAAAGATGAAATCTCAAAAGCACTCATGCACTTATGAAACTTAGAGCAGGACTAGTTTTGTAAATCACAAAAGTTAGAACTTCTGGTAGCTGGAATGAATAATACAACTCTTAATCAAAAGAAATAAAATAGCTTAGAGGGGAATAGAGCCAGCTGTAGCAGAGACTTACCTCTTCATTCCTTTCAGCTAGAAAAACCTGGCTTTCTTGCATCCTCCACTGTGCTGGCACCTGGCTGAGATTTTTAATCTCAAAGGTTCTTGACACAGTCTCACCCTGCTTAGTCAAACCAAACCGAAGTGATGGAACATCAATACAAAGAAATGGACCCTAGGACAGCAGGAAACAGGCATCAGAATGGACACCTTTGCCAAAACTGCCTCATTAAGAAACATATATTATCTAGGATTAAAATTTGATTTCACAGAGAATATCAGAAAGCAAATGCACTGTATAATGCAGAAAAAATATGTGTGTCATGGGAATATCAACATAGACTCAATAGTCACTACAGCAAAAATAACTCCTGTTTGTAACTACTTAAGATTTCTCAAGCCATTGAGAGGCAAAAAGCTTTATTTGGATAATGACCAGGCCACACAGCTCATCCCCATGCAAGACTGAACTGTTCTTTACCTTGAAAGCAGCCTCAACATGCAGCACAACTGGCTCTGGACACAGCTCAATGTAACACTGCAGGTTACGGCTGATGACCCCAGGCTTGCTTCCAGAAATTGCCAGGACAAATTCACAGCAGTCATTCACATCTAGAAGAGAAAATATCAGGCTCCTGTCTCACATTTTTGTAAGAAACTACCTACCTCAAGTGTGTTACTGAAGCTTCTAGAATCAAATTAAGTCTCCTGCTGGCTCCAGTGGGCTGGGGATCAGGTAATTTTTCAGTTTGCATTATAGTGCTCTGTGACTGTCATAAATTGATACAACCAATTAATTTAATGTATTTCATTAATTATTGCTTGCAAGTTACAGAAACTTTACCTATGACACCGGTACAAGGTTCAACTTCCATGATCTCACAGGCCATGATTTTCTCCCATGTGTACTTGATCAATGTTCTGCTGTTGTTCCACAGCTGAAACAATTGAAATCAATGAGACAATTAATACACTTTAAGCTTTCACAGTAACAAGTCAATTTGCTACGAGCACTGATACACTGCAAACTAGGTTTTGTGAGTCATCATTAGTCTCCTTCACATAGGTGAAGGTGTTCCCTCAAACCTGAAGAAAACCATTAACAATTTATTCCAAGAACATTATCACAGTTGAGACTCTTAAACTTTCCCACCATTTTTCAAAAATGTAACAGAATTTCTAAACATAAACTGAAAATCTTTTGAGTGCAGCTTGTTGTTTTTTTTTTTTTTTTTTTTTTTTTTGCTAAAGGCTCTGTTTGTGAGTAACATGCAAACCCTTAAAATGTTTGGTCTGCTCTTCAGATCTAGTCAAAACATTTCTTAATTACAGCAAATAGCTGTTTGTCTGAAGCACAATTATCTCTAAGCACAGTTCAAATTCTTATCTTTTTAAGATTAAAAAAACCAGTTGGAAACTGCAAAGGATGTTGTTATATCATTAGGAAATGAATTAATTACCTCTATCACATATGTAGCTATACTGAATTGCTGGGAAGTATGAAATGGGTGCCTTAAATTGAAACAAAGTAAGTTATAGGAAGAGAAATCATAAAACCAAATGCTGATTAGCAGGATCTCTAAAAAAAAAAGGGAAAACAATTAACTGGGAAATGTCTTCCTGCCCTGGCTCTTGTGAACAGATCTGTTTTTCCCAAGTGAGTCTAAGATCAAAAGGATCCTGATCTGTAGTGAAGGGGATGCTGTGTGAGGGGACAACTGCAGCAGCATTCTGTCCCAGAACGGGCAAAGAGAAATTACCACAACCTGCAGGAAAGAATAACATCTAGTCAGCTGCAGCATGTGTGATTTTTGTAGTTCTTCTGTGCTTCCTGTAGTTCTGTGCATGAACAGCGCCTCAATTATGAACTAACTGAATCATCCATTGACTATTCCTCCCAGCTGGAAAACTTTCACACTAAAGGAGTGACAAAGTGATAAGCAACAGGTTAGTGACCCAGAAAAACACTGAGAAGGGTCAAACTCTGTAGTATCAAACTGGAGAGATGAAGAAGGAACAAAGGCTGCTGCCTGGAGTGTAGGGCTGAGCAGGTTGGGAAGGGCATTTCAGTGCAGACCCTCCTGGAGTCATGGCTCCTTTAAAAACATTTCAGAAAAACTAAACACTGCCTGTCTGATATCTTCTAACAACACCTATGACATCTAGTGACACAAACCACATGACAACACTGAAGTCAAAAGCACACAAACCTTAAATGTTTTCTTGACATTTACACCAATGAAGTTTTCTCCAGGGACAATAATGGCATATGGTTCCAGAAGAAGATGAAATGGTTCTGTTGAGCCTTTAACTTCTATTTCCAGTGCTATTACATCCTCTAGTCTGCATTCTGGAATGTTTTGAAGCATCCCCTCTTCTACTAAACTTTGGAGGAAATATGGTAGAATCATTAAGTATGTTAAACTGGTGTTAACATTATACTTCATTATACTTTAAGGTATTCTAGTTGTCCCAGTCTGTCCATGAACAAGTAAGTCACATACTGCTGTGACAAAGAGTAATAACAGGAAACCCTGGAAAATAAGCAGACAAAATGAGAGTATTATCTTTTTCCAGGAGAGGAAAAGCTAGGGCCAGGAATGTGTCTGGGCATGGGGGAGGATATCAGAGATGCTTTTTGTACCACAACCACTTGTGCAGATAATATTCTTTATACTTGTCAATCCATCATCACCAGAAAGAAGAAAAACCCCAGTAACTTAATGTAATAGCACAGATAAATTGTGGCTACATATCTTAGTGGGAAATGTTTCTCAGCTTACCAAGGTGATTCTGGGATGTTCCTCAGTACCATCTGAATCACACTGTGATAACTCTTCAGCTGCACAGATAAAGGAGAAAAAGATTTTAGTGTAAAGTAAAAGATCAAAAGAAGATAAAAAAAAGATGGAAAAGTGGTTTTCATGTAAAGGATAAATGATCATCATCAGAGTACTAAGCTCTGATAAACAATATTCAAACTCTGGAGTTACTAAAAGAAAACATGTTTGACTGCAAAACATTAAGCCAGATTCTGACCTCATGGTGTATGGTTCCAAGAGAAATACTCATTTTTGACATGCCTGTTATTATTTCCCCTGTACATTGCATACTACACACAAGCATCTGCAAAGGCTCCCCAAATTGAGCTCAGTACTGCTGTACTAATTGAGAAGTTTTGTCTAACTGCTCCAGAGTATTCAGCTTAATTGACCTTCAATCTGATCTTGAGTAAGAAAAATGGCTTTTCCATCATGGGAAGAGAATGCCTTCTGTATTCTAATGGACGGGGGGGGGGGAAAGAAAGAAACACAGAAGCAGCTCTTAAATCTGAAGGGCTATGAAAAGCTTCATTTGTTTGTAGACAGAAACTAATTTTGACATAAATTTTAATTCAATATATATTCTACGAACTAATTATTTTTAAAAGCCAGGTAATTTCTCTTCCATACATATTTGAGGTATTTCTTATGTCTGTCAATCAACACAGCATAGGACATTCCCATTCTTGGGCTTTTTTTGGATCAGGTTTCTCTAAATACAGTGAGCTTATGCTCCTTATTTACAGAGACAGGGGAGCAGAAACTGAGAGAACAGTCTCTGAGACAACTGCATTCCAACATCCTTGCACCCCTCTTTACCCACAGCTGCACACAGCATTTTTCTGCCAAAGGCTCCTACTATCCCCTTAATTCACCACTCAGCTGTTCACTCGACCCATTTTAGGCCAAAAAAGCTACAGCTGGAAACAGTTTAAATAATCAGTGTTTGTTAACCAACTTATTTAGGCTGGAGTAGGTACAAGGCACACCCCCAAAGGGAGGGGGAAGGGTCAGGAGCTGGTGGAGGAGCTGCTAGAGGGGTGAGGGTGGTAAATTCACCAGCCAGCACAGCTGCAGCATGAGGATGTGTCCACAATTTCAGTGGAAAATTAATTGTGTCCAGTCAAAAATTACATGAGATCAGAAACTGTCTCACATTTTGCAGTCAAAACATGTTTTCTTTCAGTAACTTTCTACGTTTTGAACACTGTTTATCAGAGCATAGTACCAGCTAATTAAATTTAATTTAGAAAAGTTGCACAGCAAGGATTTTATGACTTGAATAAAAATACACAGCTGGAGTTTTTAGATAGGAAGGAATCACAAGCCATACCTCCTGTGGAGTGTAAGTGAGAATAAACTCATGATCTGCATAGGGAAGCAAAACACCCTGCTCAGGATTTAGGGAGAAGGCTGACTCTGGGTCTTGATCATGTTTGACCTCTGTAAAGTCTGCAGTTTCTTTTGGTATAAATGGTTTCAGATTAGGCTTTGTTATCTGCCAGAAGAAGGGAAGTTCTATATGGCTGCAAAGAAATTAATAAACAACTGAAAAGCTATGATTAAAGATCAGGTATTTTTAAGTAAATTATATTAAGAAAATGTACAGATCCCTTTTCCAGGTAGGAAATTCCCCTCTTTACAGCTTACAAGGGTTTGACATACTAGTTTTTGTGAGCCACAAAGCTGTTGAGGTGGCATAGAGTCAGAATATAGAAATCATACAAAGTACATGCTAATATATGAAAGTAAATTCTATAAATGTGTAAGATATCTTAGCACTTTCTTGCCTTACTTGACTTGTCATGTAATCCAGCTTTTAGAAACTCTACAACTCTTCTTTCAAAGATCTGGGATGAACAGGATGATTCTTGCTGACACCAGTGCATTTGCCTTGGATCACTGCTGATGACCTACATCCCACTCTGAATTTAATCCAAATGCAAGATGTGGTCTTTAACATGTCAACAAACACAATGGCTCCAGCTAAAATTATAGCCATGGCTCTGCCCCACTCTCTGCAATCCAGAAAAGGTTGCTTAACTAGGTTGTTTCAGCAGAAGTGTATTCCATGGAATGTCTTTATGGGTTTGAGAATCTTGCTCATGCTGACCTCAAAAATTCTGCCTTAGTAAAAAGGAGGAAGGGCACTGGAATTTGAAAGCATCACTAATAAAACTGAACATTTACAATTTCTTGTATCACTTTCTATAGCAGAAAGGTTTCTCCTTCCTGCTTCTATGGAGTTTACTCTCAGCCTGCCCAGCTTTGTTTTACACAAATGCAGACACTAGATTTGCATGGACTGCTGTGGTGATTATAGCACAGAGAAAATGTGGAAACTGGCACAGTCACATCCTTTGCCAGTTTACAATATTCAATCACACTTTCTTTACCCAAACACCAGCCTGTTCTGGCATTATGCATGTGTGATTTCCAGGCCACAGAATAAACTGTCAGATATTCACTGCTTGCAAACAGCAATCTACATTAATGGTCCTAAAGCCAGCACTGACCTTCTCACTGCTTTGATGGTCTGTAGCCTCTATCTGCTGCAATCATGCATGAGTGTATTTCTGTTAAAGTCTGACTGATTCTGATAAAAATCAGGACACCACTATGTTCAGTATGGTGAAATTGTCCATAAGGACACATTCATTGACTTCAAATTGAATTTATATTTAAATCTGCAAGGACATAACAGTAGGAACCATGTGAGAGTTTTAATGTGAGTTAATTACATTGGGCTCCCATTTTAATCCAGTGGACTCCAGGATGTATTATGACTTTTCTATGGGAGATGTTTACAGTCAGAATTGTATCCTTGGAAGCAACTATTCCCTGCACTATGAAAGGAAAAGAGTGCTTCTCTCAGTTGCATAACTATATATAGCAGACATTTAAAGTCAGATAAATCTCACCTGGATCACCCTTCAAGTATTTCCTGCAATCATGTATATTTAGGAATTTTATTTAGATTTACCTCTATTGAAGCAAATATATTGACCTTGGCTAATGGTTGCCATAATGCTTGAACAATGTACAACATTCCTTGAACCTTAATTACCAAACAATGAGCAAAAAGAAGCAAAAATTTATCAAGGTTTCTCCAGCTTGAGAGAGCAGAGTATGACAAATGAGACCCCTACAGTATGCCCACACTGCAGAGCATTACTCTAACAGCAGCTACCTACGTGGAGTTCTTTATAACCAGTATCTTCTCCTTCGTGGTGTGTGGGTTTTGGGGCTCGAATCGTATGAGATGTTGTGCTGTTGCATCTGTGACTTCACCCAGCTGAGCTTTGCTTTCTCCCCCCGTGACAAACAAAAGCTCCAGAGCAATCAGCTCTCCAACCCCTAGAAGAAATAGTTAAGTATTGCTGTTTATCATCTTTTAACATAGTTCATATCAATAGCAAATGTCATTAGTGGCCATCATTGATTATATCTGTTTTTTCCTCAAGTTTCAGAACTCCAATGTGTTAATTGTACAATATTTTCCTGTATTAACATGTATTCATGTATTGACAGAGACCTGTTCATGAATTTCACAGATAGGGACTTCAGGGCCACAGCTTCAGCTCACTCACATCAGCATGGTTTCACTGAAACTATGAGCAGGGTGTTTACAGTGGTTGACAATGTGGCTCACAGATGTTTTGGGCAGCATATTAAAATTAAAATAAGCAGCAAATGAAGTATAAAAAAAATCCAAAGTAAATACGTGTGATAAATTGGTTTAAAAGACAACCAAGCCTCATGTTATAGCACTCACAGTTATATTATAGTATAACCACCAACATTTACAAGAATTTGAACTGGTTTCATTAGCTAATCCAAAGATTGCCTACCTCTCCTGAACACCTTTATCTAAGATGTGCCCAAATGTTCACTTCTGCCCTGTTACACCTCAGGATTCATAGTTTGTCAAGTTATCTTATTGACAGAAAAGTAAGAGATGAGTTGCACCTGACAACTGCATTTCTTTTCTGCAACGTGGTGACAGTTTGTACTTGGATTTTTGCCTACTAAAGGTTAAGAGCTCAGTGTTTTCTGAATCCAATGTATTCCATGCCTGGGAAGGAGCAGTAACAATAATACAAAAAAAAAAAAACATGCCAGCAGGGGACACAGTATTTGCTTAATCCAATGACACAAAATGTTACCATCACTTCCCACCAACGATCACCACTCACATTATCTGAGTATCTACAGAATTAGAAAGGTGCTAAAAACAAACCTGTGACTGTAACATAACTGATTGGATAATTGTCACACAAAATGGTGAATGTATGCTGTGAGGCTTCTGGTGAAGAAGGGAAAAACAGTACCTGAAAGAGAGAAGGTAAATAGCAAGGTCTGTAACTGATTTCTCTCCCCTAAGTAACACATTTCAATTTGCAAATATTCCCTGAAGGACAGTTTTAATGATTAGTAATTAAAAGTAACACTTGCAAGAAACAGAGTCAGTTTTTGCTCACATAAACCCAAACTTGCATGGTCCAGCCAGGTCTTCTAAAATGATCTTGCTTATTAATTTATTTGGTGAAGTAAAAACCCTTTTTGTAGCAATTGGCACTAACCTCTACTGTTGCATTCTGCCCTGGAGCTAGTTCCAAAACAGCAGGCTGGACTGCAAAAGGATCCTGGATCACAAAATCAGCAGTGGCAGCCACCTAAGGTATTAAAACAAAAAAACAAACAAACAAAAAAAAAAAAACAAAACAAAACAAAACAAAACAAAACAAAACATAAAAACCCAACAAAATAATAAAAAAAAAAAAAATTAATAAATTAAATTGATTAGGTTGCTGTGTTTAAAAATTTACCTGAAACAGGCAATATAATAGAACATCACTGTTCTACCTCTTGCCATACATTTTTTTCACACATCTCAAAAGAGCATGGATCATAAATATGGCTTAATTAAAAAACAAACAAATGCTCCCTGCTTTACAATGACCTTGGTGAAAGCTGGAGGGAAAGTGCAGTCTCTGAAGACAAATGACTGTCAGAAGCCCTAATACTCATGTTCACAGCAGAACAGCTCTGCTGCAGAGAGAGGCTCTGTCTGTTTCTCCATGCTTAACACTTATTGAGTGGGAACTGCAAAGTCTCTGGAGGGGCAACTTGGCCCATCTGCTCTTTCTCCAGCACCAAAAATGCCAGTCTATCTATCCCATTTTATATCCTTTGTCCATCCCAATCAGGCCCTGGTTTGTGATGGGGGCTACAGAGCAAGATTGGATTGGATTGGATTGCTGTGACTACAGCTGCAGCAAGGTCAGTAAGGGATGTTTTTGTTAAGGAGGGAGAGGAAATTACATCAAGCAATGCTAGAGCTTCTATTTGCTTCAAGTGCAAGGTTAAAGTTCAAGCCAGTTTTCCTCCCCCTCATCCACACCTGAGTTTACCTCTCCCCTGAGCAAGACAACCCCTTCCACAGGAAAACCAGAGCAGAAGAAGAAGGTACAGCCATCCAGGGAGATTGGTCTTCAGGATAAAGGTGAATTCCTGAAGGAATGGCACAATGCAGATGTCTCCAGCAAGGCCCTATGACTTCTGTACTAATACACCATGACTGGCTCAAAGGGCCCTCACACAGGGCACCCACACCATGCTGGGTCAAGTATTCCTCTTCTAATCACTCACCCCAGGATCAGGAGCTGGCCAGGCTTTCTCTGGCACTATGGAGAAATTCCCAGTCCTAACTCCCTCATTTCTGCACAAAACTGCTGTTGTTTTTATTCCTCCAACAAGGCAGAAACCACAGTCTATATTGTCAGGCACTGCAAGGAGTGAAAAAAAAAATAAAATCAGACTCCAGAGAGAGTGAAGGCTGCTGATTAAATAACTCTTTACAGACATTACTGCATGAGACCACGCCAGGTTTTGCAATCCTAAACCTCCTCAAATTCTTTCCATTTCAAAGTTGGACAGTGTTGAGATGTGTATCTCTACATTCACCTTACAGTTTAATAATGTAAGATGATCTTTCCTCCTTAAAGATTATTAAACGATAAAAAGTAAGGTGATTTTTTTAGAAAAGCTCAGTAAAACAGGGAAGGTGAATTTACAAAAAATCAAAGCAAATTTTTGCAAAAGTGATCCTGTTTATTATAGTTGAGCTTAGATATCTGAGAGGTGCAGGTATTCCATATCCATATATCATTAATTTCACATTCCATTAACATTATTGAATAGCATAAAATAGTTAAAATTAAATCACCATTCCATAATATTTAGCATTAGTAATTAAAATTGGGAGTTCAGGAATCAACAAAACACAAATCTAGGAATGTGGCCCCTACTCACTCCTCTAATGTAGTGAAAAAAACCCCTAAGATGGCAAGAACAAATAAGGAAAAATCCAATAGGATTACATATTAATAACTAATAAATCTATGATAAGTGAAAATGAGATAGGTATCAAAATGCAGAAACTGCACTGCCAATTTTTTCCACATTTGTTTCGTGACACAAAATTGAAGACAATTAAATAAGAAAAAACAAGTCTGCATAACTTTAGAGAAATTTAGTATTTGGACACTACTAACATGTTAATACTGGAAGTGATACTTTAGCTTGGATTGGGATGACAAAAGGTTCTGATAGTTGACTCTCCACTAATATATGATCTTCATACTCTCCCAGATATTCAGGAGTAAACTGGACTATATACTGGCATGCCATCCCAGGAGCAATCATTCCTCCCTTTCCTGGATATTTTCCTTGGGGAAAAAAAAAAAAAAAAGCAGAATTATTTAAAAAAAATAAAATTAAAACCTCCCTAAATTGGCAGTAGTATTTATGATCACATCTTCCTCTGGAAAGGTGCCTGTAAACTCCCCCCATTTATTGCCTAAGTGAAGTTGATAAAAAGGGATGAGCATAAGAGGCAGTGCAATCTGGGAATGTGCACATGTTCCAAGGATCTCAAAGATTGCTTTGTCTGAAATATACTCCTCATAAACACAGAAAACAGTGAGCAGAAACTTAAGAGACATTACCCAGTTTTGCTTTACCACAAGACAAAAGGAACTCCATGGAGGCATCTAACTTCTAAATATTCCTCCAATTCCTGAGGTATCACGATGTCCTTAGGCAATCTACCCCAGTGCCTGGCTATCCTACTGTAGGAAAGATAATTTTCTTAACTTTCCTCTAACCTATCCTTCTTTATTGCGGTGTGTTATTTCTTGCCCTTTCCTCCTAATTTTTTCAGTGGAAACTACATCTGTTTCTAGATGAATATTGGATAAGACTCAGTCTAGGTATTCCACAGACACATTTTGATCTATCATAAAACATTTTAATTTAGTCTTCTTGAACTCCTCATTAGACCATTTCAATCTGCTTATGAGTTGCATGTGAATGCCCTAAGTCAGCTTTCAGCTTCTAAAGAACTGAGCACTATGGATAATAGAACCAAACAGAACATCTCTGGAAAGTCTTTCTTAGAGCAGGTAAATTAGATTTTTAATGTGTTAACATTTTAAAGGCAGAAGAAGAACCCTTACCTGGCCAAATGAAAAATACTGAAGTAGAGGGGGGGATAAGTCTTACATGTTGACCTGTTGAAGTGATGTTCCGTAGCTCTACAGTCATCTTCATTTGAAAAGAAAATAAAATGCTCCATTGTATTTATCATCACTCATTAAAATATTTGCAATTCCCTGGTACTACTGCTAGGAGTAACTATCATCATTATCACCACCAACCCCAAAATCCCAGTTTATTCAACAGAGGCTGAATCAGACAGTACCAAAACAAAGGAGAGACTGAGAAGAGCCCATTTACTCTTCACTGGTTTGTATGTCAGTGGCAGGTGTGATGGATTATCTTCAAGGAAGTCAAAGGGTCATAAATTCAATATACAGAAGAAACTCAGACTTTTATTAAAATTCAGAAAGGCTGAACATTGAGTGAAATATGTAGATAATGACAGGACATAATTCTTCAGAGAGGCAGAATTAACTCTCTACAAAGAACCTTCTCACCTCATAAACCTGTCCAGCTTTATCATAAGAAAACAGGACAGAAGGTGGACTGGCAAGAAACACAGGAACAAATGAAGTATCACTGGAAGATTAAAAAAAAGGAGACGTTATCTTACTGTCTTGTTCTTTAAATATTGATAAAATGAGAAATTGCAAAATGTCTCCTTTGGCAAAACCAAAATATCATAGAGACATACTTAGTTACTAAGAGACTATGTAAGAAGTTTAGCTCAAAATAGCTCTGGGTAAATCCACAGCAATTCTATAGTGAAGCTCTGTGTGCTCCAGCCCAGAATCCAGAAACTGTACACACTGCATACCCTTTGGCATCTTCTGCTTTTCTTCTGGCTATGATTTCTTCCACTTTTTCTTGAGAAATTACAAGAGATTTGCCTCCATGCAGAGTATTTGGTGGGAAAAAGCGTGGGTTCCTCAAGTAATTCTCACTTTTCTCAAGTCTGGAGAGGTACTCACTTAATTCCTTTGCTTTCCAGGACTTACTGTCTTTCCCAGCTCGTTTCTGTGGGGCTTTAGTTTTCTTTGAAAAACAAGAATGCACAGTGCACCATTAAGCACAGTGATTTTGAGGATGAGGAAAAAGGGAGCTGCACATGTGTAATTAAAGCTACACAACAATGAAAAGTGATATAGAAAGCACAACATTTATTCTTTTTTAACAGATTATTTATAGGTACTGGAGTCAAATCAACAAAGGGTTGCTATTCACCCTTTGCTGCAGGAAGAGCAGCAGGCCTTACAGATCAGGCAGACCAAAACTAATTTGTAAAATGTACCTTACTCATGGTTTTAGCCTCAAGGCTGGAGTCTAGAGTTGAGGACAGAGTTGAAGACATACTTGTCACACTGTCAGGCAGGTAGATACTCTCATCCAGTGAAAAAGCACGTTGTTTATGTGCCCCTTTCAGGTATCCAGGTTCTGATTCTCCTGCAATTCAAAGAAAAAAAATAATTCTGAAAGAGGAAAACATGAATGGCAAGTATTTAGTCTAAGCATAGGTGTATGAGTTTATTTTAAGGTTTGTTGCTGGCAAAAATCCTCTATAATTTAATGTACTTTTAGAACTTATTTTGTACAAAGCTTAGTACTTTAATAAGACAGCTTTTAGAACCAGTAATTAAACAGGCTGTATTACTCCCAGAAAGATATATTAACTTTAAAAGGGATGTGAGATTTTTCACTTTGTTTGGAATTACAATGCAAAAAAACAAAACACATCTTGAAATTTGTGACTAAGTTTATTACTCTGAAATGTTAGTTTTGGTTGGACTGAAAAAATTAATTTCAATGATCCCGAAACCTTTCATCTTGGTTCTCACATAAATAAAAGAAATAAAGAAGTCTTGGCATTGTCCAAAATATTTTCCTTACTGATTTTCATATGCAAATAAAATCAATATATTTCCAGAACTGGAAAACTTTAAACCCTAAATAAAGAATAAAATTGTATTTCACCAAAAATAGTTTTTACTTTAATGTAACTGCTCCTCTTTTCTATATACAAGATGTAGTTGCAGGTTTTGTGCTAATGAAATTGGATGGAGATAAAACACTAAGGCAGTTTTTGTGTGAGATGGAAATAACTGTAAACAAAAATGCAATAATGGTTAAATATCATATTTAAGAACATCTAAACTCAGGAGTTTTGAATTTACCAATTATACTTTGAAAATGTGCCCTTAGTGGAATCTTATGCTTAAAATACTAGAGTCCCTTCTGCTGTGGCAGAAAACTATAAAAATATACTCAGATCTGCTACATCCTCTAATGCTTCAATTACAGAGTGTTCTAAAAAGTCTAAATTACTTTTTGCTTCAAAAGTTACCTTTTGGTGCTTTAGCAAGAGGTAATTTCTCAGTGATGTAATCCTCAGGACAGATTAAATTATGTTTTCTGAGAAGTTCATTATCCACAATCCACCTAAAAGAGGATGCCACTGCAACAGTAAAGCCAACAAACAAAAAACAATTAAAAAAAGCAAAATAATAGCCCCTTAAAACAAACTATCTTGATCAATCCAAAGTAATGTTGTTTTTACACCTCATTCCCTGTCAGGTAATATTATTTTTTAGAAAATAATACTATATCATATAGAATATTATATATATTTTATAAAACATAATATTATAGAAAATTATCTGGTATTTTAATCCCAAAACTTTGACATGCATCTCCACAAATCTATTTTCAGGTCAAACCCAGCTAAGCACCCACTGGAGAAATATTTGATCTGTTTCTTGCTGCTATATATCACAGTATATATGCTTGTAATATTTAGGTGGTAACCCTCCAATCCAAATTTAATACCTTGAACATGACCTGATTGTTTAGTTTCTCAATGTTAAACAGATGTTACTCTACTTGAAGCTCTGCACAAAATCTTTCAAAATTGTTCTGTTATGTAAAGCCAACCCCAGGTTGGTGTCCAGGTACCATAAGCATGTACTGGAGAGCAACATTCCAGAATCCTCACCTGGTGGCAGCCCCAGTTTGTGGAAATCTTCCCCTGCAACAGTTTTCATCTGGTTTAGAACCTTTTCCTCTTCATCTTTTGCTTGGGCCTGTGCCTTAATGATCTCCTCTTCAGCTCTGTCAGCTTCTGCCAGTCGGCTCTTATACTCAGCCAGAAGCTGCCATGGGCATGGGTGAATAAAGAGAAATTTGAGCTATTACAGGCAGATGTATTCAGATGTTTTCTATTTGTCTTTGAGAGGTAAACATAGACATGTTAGTAAAACATCACTACTTTAAAAGCATCAACTGTCCTGCTAAAACATTGTCATTCCACTAACAGAAAAAACCAACCTGTGTCTCAAATCATCCAGCCTCTACTTTTATACACTGACAACAGCTATTGGAAGGATGGCAAGATAAGAAACCTGGTCACTGATCAGCAGGTACAGGGAAAGTTTCCAGCCAGTATAATAGGCATTTAAAGGGCTACTGCTTTTACTGCTTGTTCTCTGTGTCTGAAAAGCCAACTAGAGATAACAATGTAATGAAGGATCATGTGAATATTAACTTACTTGAAAGATTCTGTAGGAAACTCTGCTCAAGTAAATTTCCATTAAAATGTCAATTGTAGGATCAACACCTGCCTTTACATTTTATTTTACAAAAGATCTAAGTAGGGACTAAAGAGCTCCAAACTCTGACTTGGTTTGGATTTATACCTTCTCTAGCTCATCTGTATAACTGTCCTGATAAGTACTGTCTTCTCTTTGGGACTTAATCCAGTTTGTTGCCATGTCCACATCAAAAAGATCTCCAGTGTATAGGTCCTTAAAGGCACTAGCCAGCACATGGGAGATGTCCTGGGGAAAGAAAATGAGGATGTTTAGAGCTTAAGGCAAGAGACAGGATGGGAAGAGATCACTGGGTGCATGCAAACAGCTGTAATTAGCAAATGGGAAAAGGTACCTGGAAAGGGGATGCGTGTGCACATGAACACTGAGGTGTGGATGTCTGTGTGTGTGCTGTGGGACAGTGTGTCTGTGCTGGCTGGCTGGACACGTGGGTGATGGTGATGGACACAGCTCTCTGTGCAATGGGTGTGATGGTTTGTGCAGGGATGGGGCTGAGTGAGTGGGGAGAGTGTGGGAGGGAGATATGAGTACTGCACAGGGAATATGTGTGTGTGTCAGTAATTGTGCAGGGCGTGTGTTTGTGCCCCAGGGTGCGTGCAGGAGTGCATGAGGCTGTTTTTATGGGGTTTGTGTGTGTGAGGCTGTTTGTATGGGGGTTTGTGTGTGCAGGAGGTTTGAGTGTCTGAGGTGTTTGTATGGGGGTTTGTGTGTGCAGGGGTTTCTGTGTCTGAGATGTTTGTATGGGGGTTTGTGCGTGAGGCTGTTTGCAGGGAGATCTGTACGTGCAGGGATGTGAGACGCTGTTTGCAGCAGGGTCTGTGTGAGACTGAGTGTGTTTGTGAGGCTGTTCGTGGTGGAGTCTGTGCGTGAAGCTGCTTGCAGGGTGTTCTGTGTGTGAAGCTGTTTGCAGCAGGTTCTGTATGAGGCTGTGAGTGTGTTTGTGAGGCTGTTCATGGTGGGGTCTGTGTGTGAAGCTGCTTGCAGGGTATTCTGTGTGCGAAGCTGTTTGCAGCGGGGTCTGTGTGTGCAGGGGTGTGTGTGAGGCTGTTTGCAGCGGGGATCTCCGTGTGTGAAGCTGATTGCAGTGGAGTCTCTGCATGTCGATGTGTATGTTTGTATGTGTGGATGTGTATGTCTGCGTGTCCCAAGCCTAAGTGCAGGTGTCTGTGTGAGGCTGTTTCCAGGGCTGTGGTGCTACTGTGCCAGTGCTGCCCAGCCCCGCTGCCTTACCTGGGGGTCGGGGCTGGGGCTCCCCTCAGCCATGTCCACCCCGGTGCCGAGATCCTCCGGGCCGAGGCTGCCCTCAGCCATGTCCAGCCCGGCGCTGGGCTCCTCTGGGCTGGGGCTCCCCTCAGCCATGTCCAGCCCGGAGCTGAGGCTCCCCTCAGCCATGTCCAGCCCAATGTCAGAATCCTGCCTGTCGGAGCCGGGGCTCCCCTCAGCCATGTCGCTGTGACCCGGTGTGTCGATGGTCGGGCTCTCCTCAGGCACGGCCGGCCCGGCTCCTGCTCAGGCTCCCGGCGCCGCCGTTGCCGAGTGACCGTGCGGGCGGACCGGTAATGGCGGTGCCCCCCTTCCCCTCCCGCCGCCATCGCCCCTCACAGCCCCCCGGCTCTCTGAGGGGCTCAAACCCCGTCTCTTTCCCTGTCATGCACTTGTGATCTTTTAAGGACGAGTAGCCTTGTGACTTAATAAGAAATAAAACGTTGACTTGCAACCTGCGAAGGGGATTTGGACTTTGGGGGGAGTGCTCGCCCCTCCACCGCTGGAGCTGAGGGAAGAGGCGAAACCCTCTCCCGATTGCCCACAGGTGGGACGAGGAAGCCAAGCTCATCCCCTTCGCTGGAGCCGGGCTGGGAATGGGAATATTCACCAGCAGCCCCAGGCATCCATCTCCCGGCTCTGCCTGCGGGCCTGGCTGTGTACACTGGTTGCTAACAACAGGCTCTGCTGGATCCCGTGATATTTTCCAGAGAAACCATCCCGGTGTAGATTTTCTCCTTGTCCTGCTGCCTTTTTATTCTTTCTTTTTGCTCCCGCTCCTCTACTCTTTTTGCTCAGAGTGAAGGAACCTGACTGGGCTTCTCCATTGCTACCAGGCTCATTTGGCTCTACAGGGCTTTGGACGAGTTGGGGAATGTTACACCCTGAATGGAAAATAACTATGGCAAAAAAAAAAATTGGAATTTACCAACAGGTATTGTTCCACCAGCAGATAACCCAAAGGCTGTGGGCGTAAATCCCACAGCAACAATGGAGGTGGTTGAAATTCAACTTGGTTTTTTTAGGTGTGTGGCACATGGACTTGAGACCACAGGGTGTCACAAGCTTTAGGTCCTCAGCTCACCAATGTCTGCGATTGGAATGAAACACCAAATTAAAGCCAGAGGCACTGTTGTGGTTTTAATTTCCCTGTGAAAAAGGGAAGCTTGCCCAAGAGAAAGCTTGGCAAATCTGCGCTATCCTGTTCCAGGAATTAAGGCAGAGAAATCACAGATGTCTGACAAGGACAGGACTAGGTACCTGTGCTTTCCAATAGAAAAGGTTCACAGCTTGCATAGACTCCCAGGATCACTAAGGATGAAAAAGATCTGTAAGATCATCAAGTCCCACCATTACTCCACCACTGAGATGACCCCTAAACCCTGTCAGCAAATGCTACATCCACGCACTTTTTTAAGTCTTCCAAGGGTGGAAGGGACTCCACCACTGCCTTGAGCAGCTATTCCAATGCTTGATAAAACTTGATAAGCCCTTCAGCAAAGATATCTTCCCTAATATTCAAAATAAACCTTCGTTGGTGACCATTTCCTCTGGTCTTTCCCTTATTCCCTGGGAACAGAGCCTGACTTCCCCTGGCTGTCCCCTCCTGTCAGAGAGTTGTGCAGAACCAGAATGTCCCCCCGTGAGCCTCCTTTTCTCCAGGCTGAGGCCCTTTCGCAGCTCCCTCAGCTTCTCCTTGTTCCAATTTGTGCTTTCAAACAATTTTGTTTCTGTGCAAGCTTGTAGATTCTCGCCTTTAAGATTCACTGCATGCACATTTTAACATGTTTCCATATTAGAAGTCCAACTTTTCTCATCACGTGCTATTACAATTGATTTTAACATCTGTTTGCTAACTGGAACATTAGTAAAATCCAGCATTTTAAAAAAAGAATTCTTTCCCAGCCTTTAAAATGGTGTCAGTAAAGCAGATGTTTTTGTTTAAAACAGTATATAGAAGTACATGAAAACTGACTGTGGAAAAAACTTTCTGTACTTTCATCTTTACTGTCTTTCAGTAACTTGCCAAGCACATCATCTCAGCTTAGAAGCTGGATTTTGTTTTTCAAAATACAGTCCATAAAATCTGGAAGTGAAGGTGAGATCCATCTGCCCAGAAGCCAACTGCAGGATCAGAAGGAGGGGTGTAAACCACAGAGCAATGCACAATTGTTTCCCATATGACAATGAGATCTTTTTCCTTAAATTTCCATTTTTATGCCATCATCATTTACTCAGATAAACTTAAAAAATAAATGCCACACTTCCAATTGTAAAACTGTTTAATTCACATATTTATATGTCACACACACATATTTTCATAAAAATATGATGAACATTAAGAGCAATTTGCATCTGTATTATCTTTTTTATCATCATTATAAGATACTTAAGTTCCAAAGGCTGAAGAGAGACTCATGCATGTGGGGAATGGAAAAAAAAAAACAAACCCCAAACTGTAATTTTATCCTACATTTTTAGGTATAAATATACAGGTATAAATATTTGTATGTGTAAATGTACACACTTTATCTAACTGCCATGTATGACTTCTACCAGGTGTTTTACCTTGGATTTCCCCTCTGTACCATGTAAGGTTGAATTTTATGGTGGGTTTTAGGTTTGGATTGGGTGTGTGGATCTGAACAGACTCCCAAGGGCCCCACCTTGATGCTTGTGTGCAGTGTGAAGCACAGGGGGATTGTTCTTGGAGGAAACAAATCTGAAACTGAGCTCTCCAGGATCACCTGATCTGCTCCAGCTAATGAGCTCTCAGTCTGCAGGACCAGGAACAAGCTAATCTGAAATAAAATATGCCCAAATGTCTGTCACAGACATTAGAGGAATCATGAGTTCTGCTAAAATATGGGTTATCTCACTTTTTAAATCAGTCTCCATGTCTTGTCAGGATCATATTGCTTTTCTGTATTTATTTTGGTCACACTCCCCAGGTGGTCCCCACATATTCCTTCTTATTCCATGGGGACTCTTCAAAGTTCAGGTGTTGTCCAAACCCCTAATTTTTTCTGGTAGCCACATGATCAGAAAAGGTCCTTCCCACTGTAATCTAACAGAATCAGAGTCCTGGAGGTGATTTGTTCAGGCATCCAGGTGCCAAATGAAACTGTGATAGGACAAGCCCAGCTCCTTCCTTCTCCTTTCCAAGACTGACAATAACAGAACATTTTTGCATATGAAATAGCTGGATGTGATTTAAATGCAAACAGGGAGCTCAATTACTTAGCAAGAGGTTATGTGTACATAACAGAATTGCAGAGTGGGACTGTATCTTACATTTTTTACAAAAATATCAAGCTCCATACCAGTTTTATTTATCTCACTCCTCTTTTATGAAAAATCTACACAGATGCTATGTGCTGGGTCTGCAAGTCAGCTAGGACATTTCTTTATTATTTCTGTATTTGTGACCAATAAGCTACTGTGTCTGACTGTAATCTTAAATTATTGTGAACATGTATTTCTTCAATGTGCAAACACTGGAATAGCATTCTTTCAATAATTGTGGAAAAGTTCATACATTTATGGTCCTAGTGATGCCAAAATCTTCACTAATGTCAGTGGACTTCTTTAGAGAGGGAGCACTCATTATAGTGATTTCATCCACTTGGTGTTCGAAAGATTTCTGTGAAATTATGAAATTTAGGACCCTCTTAAAAATAATGATCAAAGGTTTGCCCCCCTTATGTTAATACAACAGTATGGATGAATTTAGATGTACTTATGCATAGCTCAAATGTAAATATAATTCAAATTTATATAAATATATACAAAATAGTCATGGCATTTATATCTATTAAAAAAAAAAAAAAAACCCCACAAAACTTTGGAGTTCAGAATAAATCAAGACACCAGGCATTTTTTTTATATTTTTAGCATTTTCTGGCAACAAGACAAGCTTGTTGCTGGCTTCAGGTGGCATTCTTTAGATGTGGAAAAGCAAAGGAATTGACACTGCAGTGCTGCCTTTTGCTCTAGAGGAATTACACTGTTTTGCACACTTGCATTTGGGCAGCAGAAAATAATTTCTAATTATTTAGATTTTTTTGCTAAGTAATTCCCGAAAGCGCAGTGATGGATGATTCACTTTGACATTGCTGCCCTCCAGTGGTCCTGTTAAGGTTTCCATGTTTTCAGGAAAGCCTGTAAAAACAAACATTGCATTAAATCTCTGTTTTGATTAGGCAACTGAGCAGGCATTAATATTTCCATCTATGCAATCTGGCATGTTATCTTACCAGAGTATTGGGTAAAATGCTTTTCACTGGAAAAACTATGTAATAACTTATAATTATTGCAGATGCAGCCAAACAGGTATCACTGGAATGCAGATCTCCTTTGCATGTTACCATGGAAGTCACTCCTTCTTGAAGAAGAGCTAAAACCAACATCCACAGAATGACTTTAAAACCCAAGTAAAATCTGCAGATAAGGAAAACTGAGAAATAACCTTTCAGGTGAAAAGTGCCAAAGAGCTCAGTTTCTAAAAGCTGGCTTCTCCCAATGCTCTGCTTTTCTGTCCTGCCAAAGATTTTTTTTCTTCAAATGTCCTAGTTTGGGGACAATCTGTATCTTACAGATCTGACCTTTCTGGGTGTGCTGTGTTTTCCAGTTCTCCTGGAGGCAGTCTGAAATAACCTGCAACTGGCAGTTCCACCTGGATATTTTTCATTATTAAATGTGGGGTTATTTTGTGACTCTTTCCTGACATAAGTCAACCATGTCACTTGCTTCCAGTTTACATTTCCTGATTTTAAGCATTTCTGTGTTTCCTGCACTTCTTTCCTGTACCTAGAAGTCTGTCCCTCTCTAAAACATGTCCGTGGGTATTGCTGTGCTTCTGCTGGAATACTTAGGCTGTAATTTCACTTAGGCCACATGGGATTTACAAACCAGACACACCCAACAAGTAGGAGAAGCATGTGGAAAATGCATACACAAAGGGCCCAGTCATCCCTTTTTGGCAGTGGCTGGGCAGATACATCACTCTAATTAAAGTGGAAATAGGCTACGCCTCCACACAGAGATCCTGGGATGCTCCATGAAACCACTCCATGCAGAGATCCTGGGATCCTCTGAAACCACTCCATGCAGATGTTATAAATGAGCGCAATGGGCCATAAAAGATCAAATAACAATTTAAAAGATTTATTGGTTACAGAAAGCAAAAGCAAATTCAGCGCGCTGGACAGCAGGGGAGTCTCCACTCCACCACCTGCTGCCCCCACCCCCCCTTAGTCTGTTCCTTTTAAGCTGTTAGGTTTTTGGGTGACGTGCTCCTCCTTTAGTAATTCTGCGCATGCTCCTCCAGTTGCTAGGGGGTCTTTTTCTGCCTTCTGGTGGTCGGGGGATGAGGGCGAGTAGTCTTCCTCAGCCACTGACTCCTTTCTTGGCACTTAAAACAATATGTAATTATGCAAGCAAAGCAAAACACATTCTGGCTTTTTACTGTAAGGCCTATCAAGCAGAGCAAAGCAATTAACAAGTTCTAGCGATATCTTTTTCAAGGTCTGTCTGTCAGAGGATCAAAGCAGAACAACTCCCATTCTGACCTCACAAATCTTGGTGATATTCCTCCAAGGTCTAAAGTCTGTCAGGCAAACAAAAGGCCTCTTATTTATTACAGCAGAGATCCTGGGATGCTCCATGAAACCACTCCATGCAGAGATCCTGGGATCCTCCATGAAACCACTCCATGCAGAGATCCTGGGATCCTCTGAAACCACTCCATGCAGAGATCCTGGGATGCTCCATGAAACCACTCCATGCAGAGATCCTGGGATCCTTCACCACAGAGAGATGCAGCTGGAGGACACAGTGCAGGTGTGACACTGTTTGTTACTCTCAAGCAGAGCCAGAACGAGGGGCTCCCGCTCCACTGATGATCCCAGATCCCTGGGTCAGAGAGGGTTATTGGATTACAGTCTAACCTCCTTTTCTCAAAAGTTATTACCTCTAACCTAAAACAATTTAACCCAGTGACATATTTTGTTAAAATTAGAGATTTTCATTTTGTGCTCCCATGACTATATGGTATTCCACCAATTATTTATAAGGAGTCTATGAAAACTAACAAGGAAACAGATTTACAAGGCAGTATTTGGCTTCTTCTTACAGATAAACATTTTGTCCCCAAATTAAAGAATAAGGTTAGCATTTTCACACTCCAGAATATTTTCCCTTGTGAGCATAAAGGCTCTACTCAGTGCTAGTTTTGGTAGAAATCAATTTCTTGGCACCTGATGGTGGATCACAGCCTTCATCTCTCCAGATCTTAAAGATTTTGCTGTAGAAAAATATTTAACTGATGCTTTATAGTGTTCATCCACCATTCAGGGATATAACTGGGAAGATGTTTGTACCCTAGACCTGCACTGCACTGCAGATTCCAGGTTTGCATATACATACATATATACATACATATGTACATACATACATACATATATATATATATATATATATATATATGCACACATGGATTAGATTTGTGTGAACCTCTTCTGTCCTGGAAGCAATCTGGCATGCCATGGCAGAACTCCACAGCTAATTTATGCTGCTGGGAATAACCCAATGATTGACACTTTTTAGCAGGAAATATGGATCTTTTTTCCCTTCTGGGTTTCAGTTCTTTTGGAAGTTCTTTCAACACAGCAGCCAGGATTTCTATAAATGCAAAAAATAAACCTTGGCAGAGGAGAAACTTTCAGTCTGTTCCTTCTGCTTTTCTCATCACCCTTGGGAGCTCCTGTCTGAGATCCCCCTACTACTTATTTTTTATCCCTTTGTGATTTACCTGTCTGGGCTCATTCATCCAAGCTATGGCTGTCAGAAAACCGTGGCTTGGGCCTGTCTTGTGCTGTCTAGTGCCTCAGTACTTTACCAGGTTACCCCTCTTGTCTTGTAATCTTGTGCACAAGGAATTAAACTCCTTTTTTCTTACCTTTATCTGGCAAGTGTTTTCTCAGCAAACTGTCAGACACAATTGGTTTGCAGATATTCCTCTGCTTTTACTGGTTTGGGTGAGTGAATCAGGTGAATTAGTTAGAGGGAAAAATGCAAATCATTCTTCCATGCCTGTCTGTGCTCCAGGTGTTTGTAATGTGAGGATGTGCTGAGCAAGGCCCTCGGCTGGTAAAGGATGGGGTAGGGTCTGAATATTTGGAATAGCAGATGGAGAAGACTCAAAATGTGCCTCCTGTAAAGTGCAGGGCAATGAGGAACTGCCACCTAACTCAGAAGGAAAAAGAATCCCAACCCCTTCAAGAAGAACATCAGGAGAAAAGCTTTTTACCTTTTACCTTGAGTTATTTTCAGGTCCCAGAAAACTGCTAATTTAGGCCAAGCTCCAAACAATATAATTCCTGGAAATGTTGTTTCAGGGTGATGAATAGGGTTGGTTTAAATGGATTTTTATCCCTTTATCCCCAGGATCTAGGGCACAGATGATGACCCAGAAGGCCAGCTGAGTTAGGGCTGCAAAACTAACCAAGAATATCTTGCTCTAGTTTCAAAACATCATCTCAAGGAGGCTGTTTATTCACTTTGGGACAGCATGAGTATGGGTTGCTAGAGAAATTTCCAAAAGCCTTTGCAAGGGTAGTTTGGGACATAAGTAAATTCATCCCAGGAAACACAGTGTCATCTGCTACTGAGGGTTGGAGTGCAAGGAGAGGACAAGGAGAGGGCATGAAGCTGTAGCAACCTGGAATGATATAGAAGAGATTTGGATTTACTGAAGAGGCCTGGTTTCATTTTTAATTTCTCCAAACTGTGCCCTAGCTCCTGTGGATTGGGAGGAATCTCACTGGAAATAGTGTTTGTAGGAGTCAAGTTAACTCAGTATGAGAGAAAGAAAATCCATCCCACTGGGATGGGAGAGTGTGAGAGGTGATGATGTCCTGAGGGCACACAGAGTCTGCCATCAGCAAAATGCACAGCTGTGCTATCACCTTGCTTTCCCAGTGCATTATTTCATTTTTGCTGGTAGGCAAAGATAAGGCTGGCTCAGCCAAACCATCAGGCTTGTATGTGCTTTTCCATGTGAGCCCTGCAGTGGATCAAAGGCAATGAGTTCACCAGCCAGAGGAACTGGGACCTGCCTAGAAAATCAGCATCTTCTTTTCTGCCTGGGATAGCAAAACACAATCAGTGCTACCCTTTTATCATGTCCAGGAAATCATGAAACAAGGTATAAGTTGTTTCCATTCACCTTCATTTAGTGCCATCTAACTGGCCTTCACTGCAGGCACTGAGACAAGGAACAGCCCCAGTGTGGAGGTCACAAAATTATTTTCTCCCCATTATGCCCTGCAGTAAACCACACCTAACAACCCATCTATTAAGCTGATTGTGTTTGTATCCTAACTTATCTCTGGGCAGGCTACTCTAGGAGCTACTTACATTATATTTTCTTTTTACTTGTTAGGACTTATTTCTAAAACAGGAATTTCCTTAGAGTTTTGAGTAAGGAAGGGTCTCCCAAGGGAAGATTTTGCTCTTAGTGTTGCCTACAATTGCCCCTATGTCAGAAGATGCCCATGGGATGTATCCATAGTATATGTATGGCAGGATCCATACATTAATCCAGGGTCTGTGGGGCCTGGCAGCCTTGAGGAATAAAAACAGGTGACCAGCTGGGACAACCTGCAGTGCTTGAAATGACATGAAGATTTCTGTGAAGTATTGTTTTTACAGTTGTTAAGTTTGAGGTGCAGCACTTTTCCCCCCTCCAGGAGCACCCAGAAACTGTCAGCAACTGATTAAAAATCAAAGTATGACCAAAAGTGTTACACTTTCACATGAAATTCATTACAGTGTTGGTTTTGACCTGGGAAAAGACAGTTACCTAGTACAACAAGAAATGCTTGCATTTGAGGGCTTCTCCATTTTTTTCTGTATTAAGTGGAATGGGCGAATCCTTTTTTTTTTTTGTTGCACTTGGCCTTAAAAATACACACTCCTGTGCTGCTCCAGCAGCATAGAGTTATCTCTGATGTATTAGAAAGTGTGAAAAATCCTTCAAAAGCTCATTTAACCCAAACTGCAGCTGGCACTTTGGAATGAAATGCATCAGGTGTTCATCCTGATTGGAGTTGAAGAATACAGGGCATAAACCACTGAGAGCTTGTCCCATCACGTCCTTCTGGTGTGTTTGTGTGCTGAAACTCCACAGGCTTGCAACACTTTTAAGTGAAACTCTTCATTAAGCAGCCAAAGCTGGTTTGTTGGGTTGTCGTATGTTTTGGCAGAGCAGCCCTTTTTACCTTTCATCCAAAGGAGATCCAACACTGATAAAAAGCAGGAGTCTGTCCGCTATTTCTGTAGAAAAATAGATTTTGACAGGGATTCTCCTGTTCTCCACCAAGCAAGTGCCAGAGACAGCAAGGAGGGTGAAGTTTTCTCAATTCAAGCATCACGTGGGCACAAGGACAGGTGACAAAGTGAATGAGGGACGCCCTGAGGAGCTTAGGGAGGTGTCTGAGGTGCCACAAACTCAGGTGGCAGTTGCAGAGTTGTATTCCCTGGTTCTTGCACAGCCCACAGGCTCGGAGCTGGGATCCCAGCAGCAGTGCTCCCAGCCCTGTGTGTGGCTTTCCGGGAATTGTTCCCAAGGCACATCCGGGTGCAGTTGCTCAAACCAGGGCTCCTCTGACTGGAGGGGAGACGTGTCTGTGGCAAGGCTTCAATGGTTGAGGTGCCTGACAACAGGAGCAGGAAGGAAATGAGTCATTCAACCTTTCTGCTTTGGCTGCACCGGGCTTGCAAAACTGATGAGGAGGCACCAAAACCCAATAAAACACTTCCTCAAGTGGGCAACTTGTGTGGTTCTTTCTACATCCTGATATCCCCTTGGTGTTTTCTTTTCCAAAACCCAAATGACACCGCTGGCCAGAGGAATGAGGCTGCATTTGACTCTGTCAGGTGTATAAATGTGTCATTTTGGAAGTAGCAGTTGTACTTTTATATATAAACTTGTGTTGTACTTTGCATTTAAAGCAAAGGTTCATTATTCCCTTTGTAAGAAAGAGAGAGATTGTGATCTCAGACTTAAAACACCTCTCTGAAGGGTATTTACTCTATTTTGAGATACTTCAGCATCTTAATTTGGTCCACTTCATCCTTTTCAAAGGCTCCTTTCTCTTCAGTGACAGCTTATTGGGCTGTGCTTCTAACTTTCATCTTACAAAATGAAACTAGATCCAGTAAGAAGCTAAATCAGAGGTGGTGAATACTTGATGGAATTTTACAAGTTCATTCTTTTATTCATTTAGGAAATATCTTAATCTAAAAATTAATCTAGTAATAAATTGCCCTCTGGTCTGGGTTGATTTTTTTTTGGCCACAAGTTTCAGTTTGTGTCGTTCTCTTCATCTCATGTTTGGCTGCTCAAAGAACAAGGCTGTTTATAAATGAACACCATAAATGCTGGCTCTCCATTAGGACTAGAGAGATACAGGAATTCCTTGCATACCTTCTGCATAAACATCTGCTCTGGAGCTGTTTGCAGTTCAAGAATATTTTCTGATTCTGCATGACTTGCTCAGATGGAGGTGGAGGGAAGTCTGATGTCACTGTGTCTATGTGAAGCATAGTTTTAACTCTTTGGGATCAGAAATAAAAGTTCATTACTTGCAACATCCCTGATTACCCGTGTTGCACACTCTGGAATCACAAGATCCTCATGTGCAGTTTAAACTTGTGGGGCATTCTTATATCTAGGATTTTCTATAACAGAGGTGTAATTCAGACTTTCCATCTTTTCTGCACATTTAAAAGTCACATGAACCGGCTTCAGTGAAAAAAGCTGCAATTAGGTAATGATCTGAACAATTGCATCTAATTATTGTGATTATCCCAGTTGCAGGGAATTAAGCTGACAGATGAAGTATATTAAAAGGAGCCATTATGACATTAATCATCAACCCTCCCCCATACTTAACCTGTATACCCCAGTGCTATGGGAAAGAGACAATAGTGCAAAAAAGAAGAGATGCATGTCAAGCATTCCTGACAGCAGTGATTTGGCCTAAGGACTGTGGTCCTTTAAGGCTAGAAATGAGTTTGCTGACGTGGACATCAGTGGTTGTGGAGCTTGGGGTGTGTGCTCAGCTGGAATCTGGGATCAGAGAATCAGAATCACTAAGGGTGGAAAAGCCACCAAGATCATTGAGCCTGTGTCCACCACTAAACCCTGTCCCTGCCCCCTGCAGCCACATCCACATGGCTTTTGAACATTTCTAGGAATGCTGATTCCACAGCTTCCCTGTAGAGTCTGTTCCTTGGAGTCCTTCCAATGCCTTGGAGTGCCTTTAAGTGAAGGATTTTTTCCCAATATCTAATCTGAACCTCCCCTGGTGGAACTTGAGGCCATTTCCTCTCATCCTGTCAAATATCAGAAGGAGCCATTAATGGATAAAAGCAGCAGGACCTTGGGACCAGTCTCCTGCTGTTCTTTCCAAACAGAGATAATCACTCCATGTAATGTTTTCACTGTAGCAAGTCTAGTACATCATTAGTTTCCCCAATTAGGTTATTGTTTCTCATTCATGCAACAATAACTTCATGTTAATGGTCAGATTCACAAAATCATTCACACAGTTATAAATGATAGCATTGTGTGGCTGATCCCTGGTGTTTACTGATGCACTGAACTGAGTGGCTAATGAGATTCATGCACCATGTTTTTTTTATAGATGAGCTTTTCAGAGCTTAAAAAGAAATCTCTAGGGTGTCCTCCCCCCAAAAAATCTTCCTATAAGTGTTTTAGACTAAATGTACTTTTCTGTACAACTCTCTGGTAAAGACATTTTCTTTCTCCCAGAATCAAAATATTTAAAGTCAGGGAATTTAACATAAGAGGGCCTACTTAAATCTACATTTGTTAAAGCATGGAAATGCATAAGAATTACTCTCAGAGACTCATAAAATGTAGTGGGAGAAATGAGGCAAACAAATGTGAAATAAAACTTTCAGCACAAAATTAGTCTGAAGACAAAATTGGTGAGATGTCCAAATACCAAGCACTGTCAAACTGATGTAAAATTATCTAACTGTCTCCTTTATACTGAAATTCCAAGGAGTTATAAAGAACTCCTTGGAATAACCAGAGGAACCTAGGACTTTAATTTCTAAATATTATGCATAATCTTGCTTTTAATTCTATCTTCCTATAATTTTTCAGCCTGAAATCAATGTGAGACTTGTTGAACTGTCAAGTCTCTAAGTCTTTAATTGTGACCATACAGTAATAAATTACTCCTTTGATTGTTTTATTGCTTTATTTAGTGGTTACTGCTCTTGATTATTTAGCCTGAGTGGAGGGAAAACCCTTTGAGATACTTAAGATACAGTAAGTCAGGTAGGTGTATTTCTGGCTTAGCAAGTCAAATTTATCTTCTGCTCAAGCAGAAATACCTCATTAATTTTAATGGGACTCGTACAGGATTCTGCCAGCAGCAGGTTTAGCTTTACACATCCCAACATCTGTTGGTTCCTTTTCCTGTGGCCATGTACAGCTCTCCTGAATGGGAGTAACTGCTGCAATAAATGGTTTAAATGCAGATGTATACATCAATATAATTTACTCTGAAGGTACTTTGGCACAGCTGTCCATGGTGATAAACAAGGTATCTGGCTGTCCTTCCCATTTTCTGACTGCATGATAGTGGTGTTAATTCCATCCTAGCCTGGTTTATAAACTATGATGAATTAATCTGTCCAGTGACTTGTCTATAAAACCAATAATCTCACTGTTCTTACAGCCATAAATTGCCTTCATGAGCTTTTTTCAGTTATCTCCTAAGGGAACCTGATTTCCAAAGGTGCTGATCTCCACCAGCTCCTGCAGATCCACGAGGCTGCTCTTCTCCACAGTCCAATGTGTTCCTTGCAAGTGAGGGACCAGCAGGTGCTGCAAACATGAGAGTGCTGGGAAAATTTGCCAGTAGGTAAATATGGGGTGGAGCAGACTCAGTGGCAGGATCAGTCCTAGGAATCCCAGGTCTTGCTTGGGCAGGGAAGTGTTAGCAACAAGAGCTGTGTCCAGCTAATGAAAGACAGCCCTGATAGCCAAAGAGTAATGATTGCCTTTACAGCAGGTGAGTCACCAGGGCACTGGAGCTGGCCTCCCACAGGGCTGTTCAGGCTCCTTGGTGAGAGTTCTGGCACTTCCCAAAATGTAAAAGGCAATTTGACATTTTGCTGTCCATCAGCTATAGACTTATTTATTCAGCCTGGTGGAAGGTGTCCCTGCCCATGGCAGGGGGTTGGAACAAGATGAGCTTTAAAGTCTTTTCCAACCCAAACTATTCCATGATTCTATGAATCTATTTATATGAGAGTAGGATTTAGAGAGACCTGATGATCTGAGGATAGTAGCACATCCCATCTAAACCAGTAAACAGACTGAGAAAAGACATAAAAACAAACATTTCAGTGAACAGCTAGACCATAAGTAAAGTATTTAGAATTCCTGTCCCACTTCTGCATTGAAATGAACTCTATTTAATATGACATTTTCTTTTGTGTAGGTTTTTGTAATTCTTCTGCTAACAAAAACAGCCCCACGTGGCTGCCAAAGCTCCCTGCTGGCCATAGAACCCCCAAATGATTCTTACACTCTGTAACTGTGGCAGAAATCTGGGTGCTTTTTGCAAAGCAAACAAAGACCTTTGCTGTTATCCTTTGGAGAGGTGTTTGGGAACATGTCAGTGGGGTGAGGAGGGTGTGTGTGAGATTCTGAAGGGCAGAGGGAGCCAGGAGGCATCTTCTCCATTGGAAACACTCGTGTTGGGGTGGTGTAGCATTCCTCTGAGATGAAAAGCTGCTCCTTCCACTGTGTGCAATTAAGTCAACACTTGAGTCATGCTTTCGGAATGGAGACAGGTAAACTGCTTTGCTGTAGGTTTGTTGTGATTTATGGTTCACTGTGGAATCAAACCCTGCAAACATTTTTGGCTGTGAGCTCTGGGACCACTCTTTGCTGCCTGGGCTGGGGTGTGTACAAAACAAAGGAGGAGAATGCAAAGTGGGGTAGGAGTGAGAGAAATGAGAGATCTTGACTTTGCAAGGCTCCAGTTCAGCTGATGATCTTGGCACCTTTACATATGGACATCTGTGTTAGAGGGTGTGTTACAGACTCCTCACCCAGCCTGCCTGACATTTAACTCCTTCCAGCCTCACCTCGGTGGCTGGAGAGCAAAGGGAATAATCCAGATGTGTCCTGGCTTTAGGCTTGTCCCTCAGTAAAATATCACAGCCCTGACCTTGTACTTTTCAGGTGCAGCTTTGCTTTGGGAAGGCAGTGCCAACCTTCAGCCTGTCTCCAGACCTAGAAATGCCTTGACTTTGCTTCTTTATGAGCACAGTAGTGAGGTCTGGACAAGAAAAAAATGCATATTCACATGACATTCATAAATTTCTATATTATTCTTGGAATTTTTTTTTATTAGTAGGATTTTTGCAGCTCACAGAAGCCCTGTAGCTCCTTGCATCCCTTTGGTTTTGTTGTTATTCTGGATGTATATTGTTTTCAGTGATGCAAAGGAGAGGGAATTCAAGCACATGCAGAAGTACAACTCAAAGGACTGTAGCCTTCTGAAACAAAGCTATGAGGAGACCTGTGCTGTGGGATCTCCAGTTCTGGGTGTTTGTTGCAGCATGTCAGTGCTCTGGTGGTCACTGCTGTACTTTCTGATGAATGCAAGAAGTGCAAGACTGTCTGTCACTGCCTGGCTTGCTCTGACACATGTCAAGCCCATCAAGGATTTAGAAATGGTGATGGCTTAGCTTAGGGTGGCAGAAAGGTCCCCAAGTGCTCCAAGCAGCCTAAGTGGTGATGCCTCTGGATGTGCACAGAAGCAGGGAGAGTAAATGGAATTGCAAAAAGTGAAAAGTTGGGCAAGGTTTTGTGAGACCTCCTGACAGGCACCATTTGGATGTGGCACTTGGGGATATGGTTTAATGGTGAATGATGGTACTGGGTTAACGTTGATGATCTTGTGAGGTCTTTTCCACCCTTAGTGATTCTACGGTTCCAGCTTCTACCTCAGCTATGACCCTGGAAAAGGCAGCATGGCAAGAAGGTAGCACAAGGAGATACAGTGGGCTCTAATCAAGGGGTAAATCAGGGGATGATTTTCAAGTCTCAAGGGATCGTGGCAGAGAAGCTCAGTTGTGTTTTCGTGGTGAAGCCCTGTCCAGAGGTAACAATGGCTGTGTTCACAGCAGAGTGTTCTGTTGTGTTCACATTGTACCCCCTGCTGCTGTGAAGAGGTTCTAACCACAAGAGGGTCCATGTCATTTCTGGGAGTAATGGAGCTCTCTGACACTGCCCCCTTGCCACAGGGGGCACAGGGACACTGACCAGTCCATCTCTAAGTGAGGACTCGTGCCAGGCAGTGTGAGAACACAAAAGGGTGTGACACAGGGAACAGGGAAGGAGTTACTAAAATGCCATTTTGTGTCACCACTTTCAAACTGCTCTTCTCTCCTTTTCCTCTCTTGTGAAAACCATCATGTCCTCACCACCTCAGCTTCACTGGAGTTTCCAGTCTGGCTGGCTCCTCCAGCAGCCTTCCTCTACACTCCCTCCAGTACTCTTCCCCATCAGCTGAAAGGGTGACAGGCTGTGAAGTGTCCTCCCAAGATCCCCCTACCTTGAGGCTTTTAGGGCTCTACCAGGAATCTTCTGGGTGCTTCCAGCTGCTGTCCTGCCTGCCAGCAGCTGCCAGATTGCCCAATCAGAATCAATGTCTGTGGGTTTGAAAAAGGAATGTTCCTTCCCGGGTCCTTTGGAAAGTGTCTAGCAGGGGATGAGCCCTCGCCATGCCAAGCTGGTGACTGTGATGTAGAAGAGTGGACTTGGGAGGAGTCATGGGGTTAAATCTCTGCTCCTTTTTGCTCCACTTTGTTAGTTTTGTCCTAGCATGAGGAGTTTTACTATATTAGGGCTGTTTTCCGTGGGTGGTGGCAGCAGCCTTGTATTTGTGGACCATAAAACTCTCTGAGAGCAAGGTCTGGGCTCTCAGAGGAGCAGCCCAGTTCCTGGCAGGGAGAGACAAACTGTACCAAAATATTTTTCACTGCATGTTTTCTAGATCTGTCACCATCAGAAAAAGTATTTTCTGTCAGTGGAACTGCTGAGGAGAAAGGGTTTTGAATCTTGAAGTAACTTTATCAAGTGTTTCCATCAGGATAACAACCTAAATAACCAGAAACATACATAAACAATAGCAAACCAATTATTAAAACACATTCGAGTAGAGGGAAACTTTTCTCCTCACACTGTTTGCCTTTCCTTTTCCTCTCCCTGTTTGCCATCATCATCTTTCTACCCTTCAAAGGTATTTAATTCAGGAGGAGGGAACAGAGTTGAAGAAATCAGTTCTGCTCACTAAAAGCCTTAGGACAGTGCAGTAATTTCTGTCTCGCTGTCTGAAATGCAAAGCTCATAACTTTTTTTTTATTTTTTTTTCCCTCTAAGCTCATGCCTTTGCGAGCGTTTGTGGTTACAGTTTCTATTTCTACACTGGCAAGTTCTGACTGTTTTGTTTTTGTTTTATTTTTTACCTTGTGAAAAGAATTATGCCTCCACCTAAAAGTTCACTAATCCTAAACTCTGACCTGCGGCATCTGCTTAAGACCCTCTCCTTGATTTGCTGACCACCGAGGACGGATTCAGAGCACGAAAAAGCGTCAGGCACAGAAAATCAGCGTGGCTGGGAAGCTCCAGGGGCAGGAGGAGGCCGGGCCAGCGGCGGAGACGCGGATTCGGAGCAGGGAGGAGCCAGGAGCAGAGGGAGCAGCGCTCGGCCGCGGTCGGGGCGCTGGGCACGGCGGCGTGCGGATGCGGAGAGATAAATGAGCAGTCAGAGGCAGGACGCGGTTCCAGCCCAGCGCCAGGAGCAGCCCCTGCCCAGGGAGCTGCGCTCGGGCACCGCTGGAGCCGGGAGCAGGAGCCCGGCGGCTCCAGCCCCGCGGCAGCGCTGAGCACCGCTGGGCACAGCTGGGCACAGCTGGGCACAGCTGCTGGAGCCGCCGCCGCTGGATCCTGCTGCTGCTGCTGCTGCTGCCGGCTCCTGCCGCAGCCATGGAGCCCAATGGCACATTCCTCGCCTGCAACAGTAAGTCTGGCCAAGTGTTTCAGCTCTCTTCTCTTGCCCAAGAGCTTTGTTTTTCCTCCTCTCTTCTCCTCCTTCTCCGCTTCTCCCATTTGAGCGTTTCATCGCTGTTACAGAGAGAGGGGACAGGTTTTTCCCTGTTGGCTGGAGAAGCATCTGCAAGTTCAAAAAGTGGATCCAGATCTCCTCCCCTTCATGGGAAACTAAAAGCGGGATGGCTGCTCTGCTGAGTTTTTTCTGCTGTCTTCACCAGTGCCTGGATAAACACCTGGGCTCAGGGGCTGGCCCTGTGACACTGCAAATATTTAAGTACAAAATAAGGAATGTTTATAAAAAAAGAAGTTCTCTCTGCCCTCGCAGTAAGTGAGATTTATTGGTGCCAAGTCTGGGAGGCTTGTCTGATAGACAGGGTAATGAAATATCCCCCCTTATTCCCTCACCCGACTTTATGTATTGCTTTGCTATGCCTTCTGTTGTATTTTACTTACTCTGAGGAGCAGAAACAACTCAGGGCTGTGACAGCTACAGGTTGAAATGGAATATTTTGATTCCCAGGAAATGGGAAAAGCCTCCAGTACTTTTATTTCAGGAGATGGGTGCTTTCTTACTACAGCCATGCTATAAACAAAAATAAACTGATACAACAATAAGTGATTACTCATGAACATAATCATTTTAGTGTTACCAGCAGAAATGTGAAAAGATTTCCCCAGGCTGATGAAATCTTCACTCTGATTTTCCCAGATGGTAGACATCCGACAGGAGGGTGAACCAGAGGTTAATGTTACAATTTTTGTAGGTATCTCATTCATTATACAGCCACTGGGGAAAGAAAGCTAAGAAACACATCTGGAACTGTTAAAACATTTCCCATTTTGGCCCGTGGGTTATTTTTCAGTGAATATTATTTAGTCCTCTGGGTTTGGGAACCAAGAAGAATTCAGTGGCTGGTAATCTATTTTTTTGTCTGAAGCAGAAAAATACACAAGTGTTGAATGAGCCAAGAATTTTAAAAAGTATTCACTGAAATTCCTTGACACATAACACACACACACACAAGTGCCAAAGTCACTCCAAATGCCAGGCTACTTAGACAAGAGGAGTTGCTCACATGTGGACTTCTTAGCAGGATCAGACTTGTGATATGTAGTTTGTCAGAAATTTCTGATACTGTGAGTTGTGGATATGCTTTGTCCCTGGCTCTGTTGAAACTCAGGTTCTTTCTTTCAGTTTCTCTCTTTTTTTTTTTTTTTTTTTTTTTTTCTCCCCCAAAATAGATACAACAACAGCTGTATTTACCATGTCAGAATTAATGTGGGCTATTAATACTCTTTCTCTTGCCTCATGAAGTTGGTTTGTTTCTGAACTGGGAGCCCTTGTGCTCAAAGATTGTAGAATAGCTAATTTGTGCTCTGCCTTATTCTTATACACTGACTTTTCACCCAAGACACTGTGTATATTGTGAGGGGAATGCCCTCTGCCACAGTCCAGAGGGAGGATCAGCTTGTAAAATGCTACAAGACAGGCCATTCCCTTGTTTCCTCTGCCAGCAAGTCCTCAGGATTAACATCTATATTGAAATTTCCAAATGAATCATCTTCACCTGCCCTTGTGTGCTGGGAGCACTGAGGAGTCTCCTTCTGGGCTTGAAGCTCCATGGGTGGAGGTAATGCAGCTTGGGATCAGCTGGGGTCTGCTCTGGAAAAATGGGTGACTTTGATCTCCTTTCCTACCAACAGAATTCTCCCAGTACCCACCTTTGGTGCAGGTTGTGTTTGGTGCACTACATGGGAGTTTTGTGAGCCATAGTTCCCCATAGTCCAGGGGAGTTTGGGATACTGACACATCCCACTACATTAAATAGTCAATGTGTCCCTTTTTTTGGACAGGACAAGTAAAATTCACTTTGGGTAATTTTTATTTTGACAAAAAAGCTGCTAAATTTTCCATGTGAGCAATGTCTTTTAGTAAAACTAAAGCCCACATTTGGTTCTGAGATTAGTGCCAGTGTGTAAAGCCTCATCAGCCCCAAAAGTAGCTAGGACAGGGCCAGAGGATGCTAGGGGAAAAACAGATTTTAATGAGGAAGTGAGAAAGAAAGAAGAGGGAAGTGCAGTCACTTGGAAAAGTGCTGCAGGTAGCAGAGATGAAAGGATTAATCCAAAAAAGGAATGCAGGGAAAAGCAAGAGGGAGAGGTTTGTGGGGAAGAGATGGTTTGTGTAGGAATGGAAACTCAGCTGCCTGGGAGCCCTGAGAGCCAAAGGTGTCAATGATTTGGGAGCCAAGCAGAGTTTCCTGTACAGGGACATCAATTTAAAAAGGTGTTTTGGAAGGAAAGCTGCAGATAAACACTTGGTGATTTGATCACACAGGGTGGGATTCAGCTGGGTCAGTGCTGATATCTCTAAGAAATTTGAGGCTTGTAGAGATCTAGACAGGAGTATTGCATCCTGTTTTCTCCTGGCCCCTTGTTGGCACTCTAGATAATTAAATTCTGCAGACTGACCCTCAGCCATGAGTCCCTGAGGTCCTTCCTGTGGGTGGAGGGTCTCAGTCCTCACTCAGCCAAGCCACCAGACCAGAAGGCTGCAGACCTTGGTCAGACATAGAGGTTGCTTTTTATTCATTTTGCAGGCAGAGAAGATTTTGACACAGTTTCTTCTAAACTGAAATACTTCCACACTTTAAATGAGCCAGCCTAAACACTGTGTGTGGGGAAATTCTCACACCTCAGGCTTCCCCTCACATGGTACCTTTTAAAGCTGAGGTACCACACAACAAGTCTCAGTGGCTGGTTTTGGCTACAGAAATTCCAGATAAATCCCTTAGGGGAAAAAAAAAAGGTTTTTTTTCCTAGTTTTGCATAATTCAGTTGTGCAATTTAATTATTGCACAAATTTTGCCCTGCTGCAGAATGTTGAGAATGACCTGCATTTTGTCTATGGAAGAAATTTCAGCTCCTGGAGAAAATGTTGAGTAAAGCTGTTAAGTAGGCTTTAAAAAATGAAGCTAGGACCCACCTACAACTGACTTTGGGTTTATGAAGAGAACATCTTCATCAACATGTTCCCAGAAACGTGACTTGGGAGTTGGGCAACTGAGCTGCTCGAGTGCTCCCGACTGCTGATCCTGGTCCTATCCATCAAGTTGATATCCTTCTTTTCAATTACTTTCTTTCCACACCAGCTACTGGAAAAGCTGTAATTTATTGCAAGCCAGTATTTTTTTACACTGTTTGCAGTCAAATTTCTATGTGCACTGTGATGAAGGAACAAGTGGAAGCAGCAAACTGGTTTTGGGTTCCCAAGCACGATGAACTTTAGCTGGGTGTTTTGTTTTAGCTGGATTTCATCAAGAGCACAGGGCAGTAGCTTTTGATGGGTCACAGCCTGCTCCCTGCACTGATCCAAGCTCCCTGTGAGGCACCTGGGCTGGCAGGAAGATGTATGAAGGTTTTCACAAATAAAGGTCATGATTTGTCTGTCTGTGAAATGTCTGAGCAGGCAGCCTGGCTTGGTTTGCACAAAGCAGGGCCAGGGCTCTGCACTGTTTAATTGCCAGCACATTTCCCAATGGTTTCAATCCACAGCAAGCTGGCAGATGGCATGGTCTGAGTGATGGGCCTGCAGCCCTTCCCAGTGGATAAAACCAGCCTGTTTTGGGGAAAGATGGGCTGCCTGGACTTGGCAGAGCTGGAGGAGGGACCATTCTCCTCCCAGAGACCGTTCAGACAAGGTGAGACAGCCAAAGGATACAGAGAGGAAGGGGCTGAGAAATGCTGGGCAGGGTGGCAGTGCTGATCCATCACACAGCTTCTGGCAGTGTGCAGGCAGAGGGAGGCTTTAGGCAGTGATTTGGAGGAGAGACTTGGGAGAACTCATCCTGTATGAATTTTTAAGGTTTCCTGTATATGGTTTCTGCCCCTGCTCAGCAGGACATCTCAAGCACTCTGTGAAGGGAGAGGGCAAGAAAAGACAATGTAAGGAGGAGGAGGAGGAGGTTTGCTGCTGAAGCCCATTCTCAGTGTGACCACAAGGTGGAACTTGGTACATACCACATGCTCTGAAGAGACACCCACTGGGAACAAGCAGCAGCATCGTTGGCCAGGGATGCACCCATGTATCTGGAATCAGCACCCACTCCCTGATCCCCACTTCCCCACAGGGAGCAAGAAGGAAGGTGCTGGTGTAGAGGATCCACAGGCATCTTTTGCTGGAGGTGGGAAGCTGTGCCTACAGCAAGGATGTGAGGTGTCACTGGGGGAATAAGCTGAGAGCACTGAGTGGTGTCCTGGAGGTAGCAGAGGAGGAGGAGGAAAGAAGATTTCTGCAGGTAGAATATGGCAGGGCATGGATGAAGTGAGGAACAGACTCCAGAGGGAAGGACAGGGCAGGTGGGGACCTGCAGATGTGAAAGGCACCTTTCTGTCACATTCTTTAGTAAGAAGAATGGCATAATGTAAAACAGACCTGTTTTTTTCTTCTTGGTAACAAATACAGAGCAAGGCACAATCTTTGGCCCCTTTAGGGGGAAAATCTCCCCTGAATATGACATTTATTATTTGATATGTAGTTCTCATAGGCATTACTAGCTCTAACTTGCATCACGTGCAAGATGGGGAAGTGGTGAGATCATCACCAGCACAGGTATTTTTATTCTGCTCCTAAATTACCACAAGTCTGGGCAAATCAGCAGCTGAGTTTTGTCACATCATTTTTGTCAGTGTGCTCTAAAGAGACTGTGATGAGAAGTAGGGTTGCACCAGTTTTGGTGTTGCCTAAATATGATGGTGGTGGGAGAACAAGTGCAGCCCTAATAAAGAACTCAAAAGCCAAGCTGCTTCTCCCAGTGTGAAGTGGCAATAGTGCTCCCTTGTGAAAGGATGTGATGGAAATTAATTAATTTTGGAAGTCATCTGAAGAACAGCCTGTGGATTGTACTGTTCTCACATAGCCCATTTCCTACCAGACACTGCAGCCACTCCATCTGTAAGTGCCTGTTTCCTGGATTTTCAAGCATTTTGCTAACTTTGGGACCATGTTCTGACATCCTCATTCCCATTAATTTCCATGCACTCTGTGAGTAATCCAGCTGGAATCAATAGGGTGATGAGCACAGCCCCAGTCCTGGGCACAGGGACGTGGATAACTTCACCTATTTATTTAATTGGTATTGGTCATGTGGGTAAAATTGCACGACCCACTGAGGTGCAGTTACCTGCAGTGAATAAGGCTTGAGGAATTTTTTCATGAGCCATTTGCAGGAATCACTTCCTCCCGTGCTGGAGTGTGACGGCAGCACCGTGTAACATCAGTGCCCATGTCACACTGACCCATCAGGCTTCTTCTGTGAGTTGGGGCATTGTCTTTAAATGAGCTCAAGACCACCATAAATCCAGCCCAGTCATTTCCCAAAGCAGGCAATTTCTGTCCTGATTATCTCATCTTCATTTTAAAAACAAACTGATTTGAACAGCTTTGCATCTCTGAATCCCTCACAACAGCAAAACTTGCATATTGCTGTTCTGGAGAGGTATCTAAAATAATTTAATGCTGACCCTGTGTTTTGTGGATGAGCTAACTTCAAGGCTAAGTACAGTAAAATGTTCTCCAAGGGCATGGAAAGCTTTGAGCAGAGCTGTCACTGGCACTGCTATTAGCAATTAATGAGAAAGTGAAGCACAGGGGCTCTGTGTGTTCCCAGATCAATCCCTATGGGATGCTGGTTGCTGCTGGACAGGAGAGCTGGAGTGTAGAAGCAAATTGTTTTGCTAAGGCAATTACAGAAGACTTCCCCACTCCTTTAATTAGATCAGTCCTCTCCAGCACAACGTGAAATATGGGAAGTGCTCAGAGACTGATAGCTAATAAATATCATCCAGCCATTACATCATGGTGCTCACCTCCTTGCCAGGGCAAAAACAAAGCTCCCAGCTCCCAGGGGAGTGCTGTGGAGATCACAGCTCTGACATCCAGCCCCTGTCTGTGCAGGGGCCCAGAAAGGCTGGAGGGGTTTCCCAAATACCCACTGACAGCCTGGCTGACGTGTTCAGCAATGTCCCATCCAGAAATTGCCTTTATTCTCTTTGCTGTCTGTGATCTGCAGTGGCTGTGTGTAAATAGTTATTAGATGTACTGCTGTCCAAGGCCATGCAAGGACTCTGTGTTGTACCCAGAGAGTTTCTCACCTGCAGTGTATGGCAGTGATTGGTGACTCTGACCCTGCCCTTGTGCTGGTCAAACAACCCAGTCCTCTGTGTTTCTCTGTGAGGGCTGGTAGGGATTCCTTCAACCTACAGAGAAATAAGAGAAAGGTACCTGGATTGACAGACACCAAAAACAGAGATAATGTTTATAAAACCTGTATTGAATGTGATGAGGGGCTGGTGAATGGAAAGCCTTCATTTAGATTGCAAACAGTGACTAAAACAGTGACGTGTGGTTTGATATTAAGTTTCCAAGGTATATGCTGATTCTGCAGTAAGGAACATTCACCCCAGTTTGACCTGTGTCCCTGCAATACCTTCACCCTTACAGCAGCAGCTTACACAGGCAATGACAAAAAAAAAAAAAAAAAAAAAAGTCTGTGACAAGGTGTGTGTATAGCTGCTGTTTTTCCCTTCAGGAAAGGTCGTAGCTAGGGAAGAGGTGGATTTTAGCCATTGCCAGGACAATGGAGAATGGCTGTGAGTTTCAGCAAAGGAAATTTATACTGGTCATAACAAACATATTCTGAGAACATGTGAGCTCTTGTGCAGGTATTTAAATTGGCTTTGGAGTCTCTGTCCATAGAGATATCCAAACTCACCTGGACAAGGCTGCAAGCAACAAGATCTACCTCTGAATGCGACTCTTCACTTTGAATGGATGGTTAAACAAGGGAGCCCCAGAGGTTTATTCCAACCTGAATTATTTCGTGATTCTGTGTAATCATTGACTTGCTAAATCCCTGAGGGGCCTTATTCCTGTACCAGAGTGCAGGGCAAATCTGAATTGCAAGAATAAACCCAAAGCTATGCAGAAATGTGGGGTCAGTGACTCACCCAAGTCACACGGGAAATCGGTGGCAGAGAAGACACTCTTAGGAAAATACTCTTCCGTTGGTGGAAAAGGAAGAACATTAAAACTCCGTTTCCGAGCATCTTTTGGGGCACATCTGCCCTGGCTAGGAGGTGTTTTAGCACCGCGTTCAGCGCTGTCACTGCGAGCAGACGGAGCGGTTCTGCACGGAGGAGAAAGGGTGGAGCCAGGCTCGCTCGGATCCAGCGTTCGTGGGCAGGACAAGGCAGTGATTAGAAGCCACAAACAATATCTGCGACTCCTCCAGCCTCTGGAAACCATGCGTAAGATCCCACTGGTGGAAAACTTGTTCCCTCTACCTGGGCAGCTGCCGGCGGGCTGCTCCTCTTGATCTCGCATCCAGCGTGCGAAGCGGGAGGAGAGACTTCCCCGAGTCCCACCCCCGGCCGGACTCTGCCCTGCCGCTGTCCCGGAGCTGCTGGATGAGCAGCGGTGCCCGCGGGGGTGGCACGGCCCCCAGCCCTGCCCTGCAGCATGCAGTGCATCCGCAGGCAGCCCAAGCGCACCGCGTCCCAGGAGAACGTGCTGCTGGAGCAGAGCCGCAGGGTGGCCGCGCTGAATGGCATCAGGCTGGGTAAGGGACGGCTGGGGCGGACCTGGCCACCGCCAGCTGCTTCTCGCTCTTTTCCCTGCGCAGAGGCAGCGCTCCACCCTGAACTACAGGGTTATTTTTAAATCCCAAGTTTTCCTCTCCTTTCTTTCGCGTGTAGGCACACGCCAGATGTGCGATTCGCTGGAGGCATCAAAGAATGCGGGCAAAGAATCTCTTGCTGGGCTTTCTCTGATGGAGGGTGTTTGGGGAGGGCAGTGCCCTTCTCCTGCCCGGTTTCGACCCTGCCTGTTGCTGTAAGAGCCCAGGGGACCAGGCAGAGGCTGCTGATGAAAGAGGAAACCCGGGGAGTTTCATAACTTGTGTGCCTGGCTATGAACTCATTGCTGGTTCCTGCTCTCTGGAGGCACAGCCCCGGTGGATGTGAGTTCCTTGATGGCTGTGGACACAGAGGGTGGATGGAAGTGGCAAATAGCCACTTACCCACCCGAATTCCTTAGGTTTTACCAGAAAGGCTTTCTGCCCTTTTAAACCAGCAAACCTGAGTTAAGCCTGGTCTGTAAGCAGGTGGGAGGGGGAGGGCGGGAGGAGACTTGTTTTATAGCGGCTGTAATTAAATTATATCAGATCAGATTTATGAGAATAGTGCAGCAGTACAGGTTATCACTGCCATCCTAACTGTCTCCTCAGTGAACACAAAGCCCAGCTCCTACCGTGGCAGCTCTTGTTTTATTTGGCTTCCTGCTTGCTGTAAACCTGAGCTAGATAAGCCAAAGGTTAACATTTCTGATGTCTCAGTGTCTGAAACTTGTGCAGTGTGTTAACATGATGGTTATTGCAGTGCTGTGTGTGCTCGAGGTGCTCCTACCTTGGCCAAACATGATTTGCACTCTGAACATCACTGCATGCTGAATATACTCTGTTCAGAAAGTGTGTGATTGATGTTTTGCAAGTAGGGAGGTCCTGACCCTTGAAAGGCACTCTGGAATTTTGCATGCTAAGTGTGTATTTGGTATTTTACAGAGGATGCTAAGCAAGACACAGCCTTGCCACATGTTTCAGGCAGGATTTGCACATCTGTTTCAGTGCAGTGGTTGTGCTTCTCTTGCTAAATGTTGTTATATAGTTGGGAGTCAATATCCTTGTCCTGCTGCACAGTGTTTTTTTAACTTTTAAATGGTGTAGGTGTACAATGAATTCTTAGAAATGAGTTTTCATTGCTGTGAGATGGAGCTCTGGACCACAAACCTCCTCCACTTCAGGCTTTGAGCAGTCTGGTCTAGTGGAAGTGTCCCTGCCCATGGCAGGGGGGTGGAATCCCCTTACAGGGGGAACCTGTAAGGTTCCTTCCAACCCAAACCATTCCATGATTCTCCATGGGGCTGTTAGGAAGAAGTCTTCAGGTTTCTTCTGGGAAAAGGTGGGTTTTTTTCTGGAAAGCAGTTCAAATAACCAGCTGAGAGTAATGTCCCACTGACACATCAGGGTGTGTTTGTGGTTCCTGTATCAGCAGATCAGAGTGTCTTGTGCTGCATCTCTGGCCTTACAAAATGCAGGTAGAAATACAGAAGTTAAGTGAGTCACCCAAAAAAGAGTCTGTGCCAGTGCTGGTTGGGCATAGAAGGCATGAAGCACTGGGGAAGAAGAAGGGGAGTTTTGACCACGCTATTACACTGACAGGGCTGTGCTGGTGAACAGGGTGAAGGGCTCTGAGCTCCAGGTGTGTCAGAAATGTGTGGTTCAAGCCTGGAGGAGAGGAATCTGCCCTTGGCCACCATCTGTGCCCATCCAGATTTGTTTCCTTTACATTGGTGCAGCTCTTTGGGATGTCCTGGTAGCAGGACACGTTACAGATGCTGCACACAGGGTCTGTGGAACAAAACATGCCCTGGGTTAAATTGATTTCTCATTTCACACTTACAGACATGGGCATCCAAAGGATTTCATGGGTTTCCTGCTTTCCTTGTCATGTCACCCTGGGCTGACACGTCCTCTTCTTAGTCCTGTACTGATTCCTCGAGTGGATGGGATCTGAAGAAAAAGAAGGAATTAAGCTGGGAGCTAGAATAGAAATGAGGGTGAACAGGGAGAAGGGAGCAGTTGGTTTCCTCTCCAGGAGCCTGGAGGGGACCCCCAGGGATGTTAGTGAGGCTGCAGTCTGTGCACTTGGAGGAGCTTTGCTTTAAAGCCAGCTCAGGAGACCAAGAACCTGTGAGGCTGTTGTGGTGTGTGTCCTTCCTCTGGATGATCTGGCCTCTCATCAGCCCCTGGGAATGCTGTCCCAGGCCCCATAGCTGACCTCAACTCGCCACCTTTCTGTGCTTTTTTTCTTCTCTCCAGGAATTTTTTTCTGGGGTTTTCTGTGGGGGAAGCATTCAAATTCCCCTCTTAGAAACCTCCAGACCACTCATGAGCTGAGAAACCAAGCAGTGCTGTAGTGGGAAAGACAATTAATGAGATACCTAATTTAATTCTGAGAAAGAGAGAAGCCAAAAGCCACCTTTGCAGGATCTCCAGCTTCTACTCTGATGCTTTCAGCTCTGGATGTTTCAGCCTGGCTCAGCTCTGGGCATGCTCCTTTAGCTAAGCAAAACCAATAAATGGTGTGAGCCGCTCACAAAGTGGACACTGGACACCCCTGGTATTTCTCTCTGATGTAAATCTCAGGTTTTGGCAGCCTAAAGTGCTCTCTTTAGGCCAGTGTATCCCAGTTACAAACTCACAGTGCTGGTTTTTGCTGTTGCCATCATGACCCACATTTGCAGCACCTGGCACATCAGTTTCCTGTATGGAATGTCAGGAGACTGGGAATTTGGACACTTGGATCTCATGGTTTTGTTTTTCAAGCAGGTCTGAAGTGATGCCTGGTAGTTTATTGTCTTGCCTTGTTTAAAAACCAGTGATTCAAAGCAGCTGTGTCTCCCAGAGAAGAACCAACCCAATGTGACAGGGGACACTGCAGTGAAAAATGTTATTTATGAGACTCCATGTTATGTTTGTATAGCACTGAGGAGTTTCCCTGGAGGTGAGGGTCAGGTGGCTGCAGGTGGCCAAGTGGCTCCCTGCACTGTCAAGGTGAGTTAGAAAAGTTTCCTCTGAGCTGGGATGTGCATGGTCAGCACTGCAGAGTTAAATGCTGCTTCCCCAGCTCTGAACCAGCCTTTCATGCAGAGCTGCAAGGTGCCTATTACAGAAAGCCCAGGGTGTGTTTCTTGTGTTTCATGCTCTCACCCTCCTCAGTCTGCATGCTTCAGATCTGTAATTAATGGTTGGCTAGAGGGACAGATTCTCCAAGGTATTTAGGTATGTGGAAGTCATGCACTGCTGAGACACTCAAAACGACACAGAATGCCAAATCTGTGTTTTCAGAGTCTCAGTGGGTGCCTGTTTTCCTCTCTAGATGTCTTAAGTGCCCTCCTGAATCTAGGCTAAGCTGTGAAATCTGAAGTTCCCACAAGCAGAAGGTTTGGTTGCTATTCCTGACATTGCATTGGCCTCGTGGTGTAGAAGGACAAAGACCCTTTGGATGGTTGAGCAATGAGGGGATCGTGGCTGCCCCTTACTGCTGCCTTAGGGATCTGGTGCTGCCTGCCACCAAACTTGTGTCTCCTGAGCTTCATCTGCTCTGCCAAACTCCCACGTGGGTAGGAAGGCACTGCTTGCCAGAGGAGGATGAGAGATATCTTTGTGTATTCCTGTTTCCGCAAAGGAAATTTTGTTGCAGAATAGATTTGAAATCACTTGAAAGTTCCTGACAGCATTCCAGTTACAAGTTATGCAATTTTCCTTTTTCTGCTTTTACTGTTCTGTTGTTGGTTTTGTTGTAGCTTTTGCATCCTAACAGTATTTGCTGAGGAGATATTTTCTCTTTGTAAAAGTCCTGAGAATTATAACACAAAGTCTTCAGACTCAATCTGAGAAGTGTTCAAGTCTTCAGCCTTGTATCGTGAAGGGACATGGATAATTTCTGGGTCTCTCTGCTCTGCTCTCGTCCCCAGACCTGGGAAGGGAAAACTCTTTGAGCATCATTTCTTGAGCTGCCTCTTCAAACATTACCACTTCTGTTTCTCCACAGGCCTCAAGGATGACAAGGACCTGAAGTTCCTCCTGAAGGGCAGCCACCTGCTGAAAGTGAAGTCAAGCTCCTGGAGAAAGGAGCGGTTCTATAAGCTCCAGGAGGACTGCAAGACCATATGGCAGGAGTCAAAGAAGGTGCTGAGATCCCCAGAGTCACAGATCTGTGAGTAAAGTTGGCTTTGTCAGAGGTGCCTGGGGTGAACCAGGACCATTATGTGGTGTGGAGGGAGGCTTTGGAGCCAGGAGAGCAGGTGCTTCGTTCCTCCTGTGACACACAGTGAGTGATGCTCTCAGCTCTGGGACAGCCAGAGGAATCTGCCGTGTCAGGAATGGCCACATTGCCCAGGCTCATGAGCTGCTGCCTCAGGTGGTTGTGGGGTGGGCTGTGCTGGTCCCAGCAGCCCTGCCTGCCTCGTTTCCTCCCCAAATTGTTCAGGTCACTCAGATGCCCCAGCCCTAGCTCAGTGTGAGACACGGTGTGAGCATTTGTGGTGTGATGTGTGGCTGTTGCTCCTTTCCTGCCTGCAGCCCCAGGGAAAAATGGCATTTAAACCTCACAAGGGAACTGCAGGGATGTGAAAATCCAAGGGCTGACAGGAGATGTCTCTGGGAAAAAAAAAAAAGCCTATTCTCATCCTTATCTTGGAAACCCAGAATCTGCCCTGCTGTTAAAAGTTCAGATACTACAATCACCATTATATGGCACAGGAAAAACCATTCTGTTCCAGCAGCACCCAGCTTGGCACCATAACTGGGACCACAATTGAACCCAATTGTGCAGTCAAAATGGAATCAGGCCGGGTGTGTGTCTGTTTATGTCTTTTTCTTCTCATTCCATATTTTTCTGACACATTTCTCTGTATTTTCTGACATTTTTTCTCTCTTATTTCACTAATCATTGTGGTCTTGTAAATCCAAGAGATAAATTAGTAACATGGAATATGTTTTATGGCATGTTGAAATGTGTTAATTGCACAATTCTATTGGTAATGATCACAATTAACTAAATGAAGGGTGGGGTCTTTCAAATGACCTCCCTTCCTCCCACAAACAGTGATAAGATTTCCAGTAGGAGGAGCAAAGTAGCAGAGTAAAATATGTTTGGTTTGTAATCCTAATGGCCAGAGTCTTCTCTTGGGCAGCTCATTGAATATCTTTGTGCATCCTTCTCCACACACTTTCTTTCTCTTCCCTCTAACTAACTGTAAAGGCTTTGAATCATAGAATCACAGAGGTTTGGGCTGAAAGGGACATTAAAGACCATCCAGTTCCAACTCCCTGCCATGGGCAAGAACAGCTGGACCAGGTTGCTCCAAGCCCCATCCAGTCTGGCCTTGGGCACTTCCAGGAATGGGGCATCCACAGCTTCCTTGAGCAACTTGTGCCAGTGTCTTGTCACACTCTGAGCAAAGAATTTCATTCTAACATCTCATATAAATCTCTCCTTTCTTAGTTTAAAACTGTTCCCCCTTGTCCATCACTATCTGCCCCTGTAAAAAGTCCTTCTCTCTCCTTTCTTATAAAAGGGGAAGGCTGCAGTGAGACCTCCCGTGAGGCTTGGGTTGGAGGCTGTCCCCTCCTGTGTTTGGCTGCCCAGCCTGGTGGGTCCTGAGCTCAGCTGGGCTCTTCAGGTGTCCCAGTGCAACAACCCATCACAACAACAGCAAACAGAAAGTCCTCAGTGAATGTTTGCTCCCTGGGAAAGCCTTCTCTGCTGAGCTCTGTCCCATATAAAACCAAAGTCCTTTCCCAGATAAGTATATATCTTTCTCTGTGTAAAATATCTTGCTAATATAACTTGCTCTAAATCAAATAAGGGTGTGAGTTGAGAAGAATAACTTTCAGAGCTCCCTTTCCTGTGCTCTGAGCCAGCAGTTTCCAAATTATGGGGTCTGAGAGCACCTACAGCACAGTCCTGACCCCACCTAGTCCTTGGAAGGAAATGGGAAGGATCCTTGTCTGTGGCTCCAGGTTCCCTGGTGTTTGCCTGGAGGAGCCCTGTGGGTCCATGGCTGTGGCAGTGGCATGGAGAAGGGGTGAGACTGTGACTTTTAATAAAGAAGAGCTCAAATGCTTTGAGCTGGGCTCTGAGCACAGGCTGGGGCTGTGTCTGCCTGGGTGTGGGTTTGCAGCTCTCCAGATACACTGTGGTAACTGGGCACAGCCAGCATTGCCACACTGCTGGAGGCAGGCAGTGCCACTGTGGGCAGGAGAACGTGCTGTGCCCTGGGAGTGTCCCAGGGACACGTGGAGATGGAGCAATGGCACCAGGCTGTGCCCCACTGCCCTCACTGTAAAGAATCACTGCCTTAGAGCTGATCTAACCCTGCTTTCTGGCAGTGTGAAGCCATTCCCCTTTGTCCCATCACATTCCTTGTCAGAACTCCCTCCCTTGATCTCTTGGAGGCCCTTTAGGTACTGGAAAGGGCTCTGATGTCTCCCTGAGCTTCTCTTTAGGTTGAACATCCCCAGCTGAGCAGAGCAGAGGGCTCGAGCCCTTGGAGCATCTTTGTGGTTCCTCTGGGCTTGTTCCAACAGATTCACATCCTTGGACACCCCAGAGCTGCAATACTGGAGGTGTTGTGTCATGAGTGCAGAGGAGAGGGACAAAATCACTTGCCTCAACCTTCTGGTCATGTTTCTCCTTGCCTTTCTCTTTTATTGATCCTCTCAGACCTTCCACTTGGGAGTTTCCAGAGTTATCACTGTGTTTGAGTTTTATTCTGGAGCTTTTAACTTCACCAGGCTGCTTTGGGTGTGGGTACAGAGTGGATTATCCCTGCCTCTGGCTCTGTCACCACATCTGCCTTCTCATTTGGTCCAGTGGGAAGGCTCTCACATCAGAGGAAGAGTGCAGGGTCGTGATTTGAGACCCAAAATCAGGAACTTTAGGGAGAGTCCCTGCAGAGAGTCACATTTCCTTGTTAACAGACACTGAGTTTGCTCCCCAGGACAAAGCCTTTCTAAAGCTGCAGATAAGCTCCCTTTGCAGGATGGAAAAAAAGGATGAGCAGAATGGAAATTGGGAGGTTTAGCAGCAGGTCTAATCTTATCTGCAGCATTGCTGACAGTGATGGATGCACCTCACAGGAGGGAAGTCTGGGTAGACTAAAGGATATGTTTTTGTTTGGATAGATTCTTGTTATTCCTGTTGGTATTCTTATGACCATGTGGAAAAGCTATTTGTAAACCATTGTGTGATGGAGTCCAGTAGATAAAACTGGGGGCTGCCAAGGTTAGGAGAATCTCAGATGTTTGAAGTTCAAAAAACCCCACTTATCAGGGTTGTGACAGGAGCAGATGTTGCCTGGATCAGATACATGGGGTATAAGCAGTACCTTCCTCTGTTGTCTTTATTTTAAACAACTAGGAATTTAAATCAGATGTTGTCTTCATAGCTGCATTATCCAAACAGGGCTTTGGGGATAAGCTGTCCTTCCAAAATGGTTTCTGATCTCATAGAATAATCCATTTTTTCCTTATTGTCAATAATTCCTTGTTTTCCAGTATGTTCCATTTAGGCCTCAGAGTACTTATTTTTATTTTTTTTTTCCAAAAGCCCTTGAAGCATCTGAAGTCAGTTTTCCAACAAGCATGTTCTGCCCTTTGTGTACTCTCTGTTTACCTCCAGCAGAAACACAGAGGTGCTGGGCACCAAGGGCTGCTCAGAAGCACCTTTAAAAATCCATTTTTCACTACAAGTTGCTCCTTCCTGTGGCTGAGCTACAAGCAGATCCACAAACACATGCTGTTCTCATTATCCTAACTGATGGGTAGGGTGGATGCTTCTTTGGCCCATGAGGCTTTTACAGTGCTTTCTGCCTGGCCTCCAGAAATGGAATTAAAGTGGCTGGATTAACAGTTTTGAGGCAAAGAAAAGATTTGTGCAAGGGAGTTGGAAAACAGCTCATTCTGAGGCAATTCACTCCTGAGCATCTCTGTGGTGTGAGGGAGGAGAGCCAAAGGGGGCAGAGCAGCAGCACTGTCTTGTTTAGCTGTGGTCAAATATCAGATCTCATGTAGGTAGAAAAAAACAAAAAACAAACAAAAAAAAAAAGCCAAAAGGCATTTGCTGCTTTCAGTGAAATTGATTTCTCAAAGTATTTTCTTAAACCAGCTGTAATCCCTAGTGTGAGCTCACTTAAGCCAGACTCAATCCCTTTAAAAACTCTCTCAACTTGGGGATTTGTGGGAATGGTTGAAAACTTTCCAGTGGATCATCCCTTTGAGCAGTTGGTGGAGGAACAGAGTATTCAAAGGCAGAGGGGAAAGGCTGAACGGGTCAGTTCAGTTTAGGGGTGCTACAGTGGGGCCCCAGAGATGGTGCTTTGGCACCTCCTGCACTGTGTCTCTGCTCTGTTCTCCATGGCAGCCTGAAAAGTTCACACACTGCACCAGGGATGAGTCACTGGGGCTGCATGCTTGAGTCAGAGCAGTGAAGTCAAGAGAGAACGTCAGGAGCTGCAGCTGAAATATTTCCCTTTCTAGCCAAAAGCTTTACGTAAAAACTATTATTGTTGAGTTTTTCTTTTTCTGTTTTTTTGGTTAAAATAATCCATTTTGGGAGGTGATCTAAACTCAGTTGCACTACTGAGTGTTGCAGTGATGACTGTATTATTACTTAAAGTCATGAAATTGATCTTTTGATTTGATAATTAGTAATTCTCACTGTTAAAAATGCACAGAATTTGTTTCTGTTCCTCTGGTTTCAGGCACAGTTATAGGATATTTTCTACTTGGTTTAAACATGGTACAGAAAGTTTATGTTTATAGCCTGGTACCAGTGTTGAGCAGAAAACTTTTTCCTTTGCTTTTGGCTTGCTGTGAAATTTATGAATATCCTTAAAATACCATGCAATGAACATGCCACACCACTTTTGTGGAAGAATGAATTATTGTCTCCATTGAATTACTGTCCTGAACTTGCTTGCAGAAGAACAGGAAGGATGTAATATTGTTTTGTGTTTGCTCGAGTCACGAAGCAAAAGCTTGAAATTGTTCCTGATAAGTGTCTAAAGTCAACAGAAACTCTCAGCAACCTGTGTGCACACAGCAGGTAGCTGGCTGCACCAACAGCTTCCTTCTGCAGCTTCTTGAGGAATCATTGCTTTCGTGGCCAGACATGCATTTATCCCTGGAAAAATATGTGCTGATGTGAGTGCGTTATGCAGGGCGGCCGTCAGCTGTGAAAACAAACCCATCTGTCTGCAGGTCTCGTTAGCTTTTATCAAAATCACTCAAGCCATCCAGCATGTCAGTTCAGATGCAGAGCTGCCTGTTCCTTCCATTGAGTTTTGAACCAGGCCACCGTGGACAGTTTTCATCACTGACAAGAATTGACTTTATTCTCTGTAGCATATGTTAAATGCAAAGTGTTGAGAGCCTCACATCCAAATTTAGCAGTGCTGTGATGGCAGGGGAAGTAGGAGCTGGTCACCAAAATAGTTTGCAGGGCCCTGGTTGTGTGGAAGGAATGCAAATAGAGATCACTGTCTTTGCTTCAATGCCTCAATGGTGGGTAGAGTAGAAGACTTTATACCCATATAAAGACCTTTTGTATAAGGTAAGTACCTTATATGAAAGGGTATTTCCAAACAACCTGTAAAATTGCATGTGCATTGTGTCACTGGTTGCCAGCTGGTAAACACACGCCTGCAATGAGGGCAGACTGCTGTGCAGCAGATCTGGAGTGAGAACAACCTGCTGAGCGTGTCAGAGGAGGGGAGTGGAGAAGGGAATGGATGAGGAATCAGCAGCTGGGACCTGCTGTAATTCACACACAGGGAGGTGAAAGAGCAATGCCAGCAGGGCTGGGCTCATGCTGAACCCACCCTGAGTCATTATGTTAGATATCCCTCAGGGATGAGGGTGATGGATAGATAGCCTTTGGTATTCCTGACAGTGCTCCACTCCCGCTGATTCCAAAGGTCCTGATCCCAACTGTGTTTGGCCATTAGCATCAGCCCCCCCTGGTGAAACCAAAATCAGCTGAGTGGCTCTTCCTGGGGTGAAACTAAAGCGAGAAGCAGCACATGGGGCACACTCAGCGTGTTGTGACCCCCATGGAGCATCTCTGCAGGATGGTCCTGGGGTCAGGCAGCAGCTTTCATCTGTTCCTGACAGGATGCTGAGCCGAGGTGCAGCTGGTGAGGTCTGGCCTCTCTGCAGACATGCAGGGTGGTGTGCAGGCTCTGTATGGCTGGGCACGTTTCTCATCTGCATTTTTTGACAGTAAACAGAAGTGATTACTGAGCCAGTTAGAGTGGGATGGAGTAGTTCAGGGTGACTGAATGCCACACTGCACAGACCTGTTACTGACAGGGGGTGGGATAAGGGAAGGATCTGAGTTCTTACCCCAGAATGAAAAGCTGACCCCTTCCCCAAGGAGTAACTCAAGGAAGACTGTTTGGGCAGTGCCCATACAGAGACCCTCCTCTTCCCCTGCACCAACAAAGGCACAAGAAAGGAAAAACACCTGACAGCCCTTGTCCTTCACATGCTCAGTAGTTTGCAGGAGAGGCAGATTCAGTTTCTTATTTTCTCTCCTGACAAATGCTCTTGACAAAATATCTCATCTCAAAGGGCTGCCTATCAAGCAGGAGGAAAACAAAGGGATTGTTCTCTGCCTTTGCTCCTCCTTACCCTCTATTCCTTAGGATTAGCAAAGTGTTACTGCTTGGCTCCCAGCACAATCTGGACATTTCAGTTGTGGAGCAGAGGTGAGGGAAGAGGTGGAGAGGCCAGGGCTCCTCTCTCAGACAAGTGCTTTCATCATTAGGAATGTTGTCAGGCTCATCCTGTGGCTCTTCTACACCAGAATCATAGAGTGGCTTGTGTTGGAAGGGGCCTTAAAGATGATCCAGCTGATTTCCTTTAAGAGGTGTTCCTTCTGCATGAGGAGATGAGTTTGCAAGTGTAACACCAAGCTCCTTGAAAGCCATGAAGAGCAAAATCCAAATCAAGGGAGATAGCCAAAAGATAAATGTTGGTTGCTTGAAAATACCCTGAGCTGTCAAAAGAATCCTGAGTGCCTGAGTCACCCCTGCCTGCTGATGCCAGGGGTGAAAGAGGAGAAGGGCAAAAAAATGAAAATCGGCAAGGGAGAAGCACACGAGCAGGGATGAAAACTGAAAGGAGGGCTAGAAAGAGAGTTCTCAGCATCTCCCTGAGAGTAGTTCAGACAGGAGGAGTTTCACTGGCTCCAGGGAAGGCAGCTGTGTGTCTGTGTCAGCCTTTGGCTGTCCAGCAGCATCCTCAGCAGCCAGGAGGGCTGACCAGGATGTAACCTGTGTGACTCTGTGTCTGGAGCCAGGAAGAACACAGCCTTCCTTGTGCTGTGTGTCATGCTTTGGGCTCTCTACAAAAACCACCTCTTCAGCAGACACAAACACTCAGGAGTAGATGCAAACTTTCCAGATTCTCTTCTGCTTGTGGTTATCTCCCCGCTGTGGCGTGATGGGGAAGGAACAGGGAGGCTGCAGGGAGTTGTGATTGATGGCTGTTTGCTGCCAGTGTTCCTCTGCTGTGAAACATCTCTGTCCCCCAGTTATTTTTGATTTCTCCTTGCAGATAGCTCAGCTGAACACACAGTTAGGGACTCCTAATAGAGTACAGTCGCTGCCTGGGAGCAGCTGATAAAGTACTCATGCTGGGTTAAGATTTTCCAGAAAAGAGATAACTTTAGCAGATGGCTTGGGCTGAGTCCTTTGGCTTCAGCTTTTTTATTGATAGATGAAAACAGTACACACAACCAAGCTATGGAAAGCTATAAAAAGTGTCCTTCCTTACCCTGTGTTTAATAGTTCCTGTGGTGACAGTTTCTCTCCTTCTCTCTTGTGTGACTACAATAGGCACCAGTCCTGCTCTTCAGTCTTCCCTGTACCCTTTCTGTAATGATGAGCTCTTTTATCAAAATCATCCTCTTCTCAGCACCCCCTGAAAAGATCAAGGCAGCCCTTCCAGACACAGGTTTTCAATCTTTTTTCCTCCCACACAGCTCTCTTTTCCAGTGGATTCGTGCAGCCACGTAATGGTTTCCAAAGAATCCATTCTAAATTTCCAATATTTAACATCAGATTTTCTGGTCTTGGAAACACAAGGCCATTGCCAACCCCAAGTTTAGGGACTGATTGCACAAGCAGGCTAAGGAGCCATTCTGCAGGACAATAGCTCTTGTGAGCCAGGCAGTGGTGAGCAGCTGGCAGGTGAAGAGGAATAACAGGATGATCCTTCTACTTCCCTGCCATGAGCAGGAGAGATCTGGAGAGGAGGAGAATCCCATTCTTATGGACATATGAGATGCCCAGACTGCACTTCTTTCTGGTCAAGGGTCACTTTAGCCATGGATTAAGGGTAAATCTTACCTTACCCTGAAGTTTTTGTTTGAGCAGGACAGAACAGCTGTGTTCCAAAAGCTTCTTTATTTCCCACTGGCTATAAAAGAAGCCTAAACAAACTTTAGATTTTTTGATTGAACTGAATCTGGCCAAACACAGTAAGATGTTTTACATTAAAGGCGAAGTTCCACCTTAGGCACAAGGTGGAATAATTTGATTAATGTCCTGGTTAAAGGGCAAGGCCCATCTGTGGAGGAATTGCAGCCTTTTTTTTCTTTTTAAGCTGGTTTTTGTACTCAAACCCATAAACTTACTCAAAGGTAAATTGGCCAGATAATATCATTCCACAGCAGCCCATCCCAACCCAACCTTTTCCTCCCCTCCCCTCTGTTGGCCTTTAGGAAGTGATAATCAAAGACCACACAGAGATAACAGCTCATAATTGTCAGGGAAGAGCTTTGCCAGCCCCAGGGAGCTCCTCATGGTGTGTTCTTGTTTAGGAACCAAACCAGCAAAGTGCTGTGGAAGGTGCTTGACCACCCCAGAATCTGGTGAGAACTTGGAGCAAATGCTAAGTGTTGCTTTTGGAAAGTCACTGATTTTTGAAGACTGAAATTTTGGATTTTTTTTTTCTCCCAGCAGCTGAGCATTATCACGATTGCTCTGGGAAGAAAAGGAACGTTTTTAAACCTCTAATGAGTATCTGATGAATTTTGGATGATCCTAAGGCAGCCATCTCAAAAATGTGCAGGTGGATGCTAGGTTGGGTTTTTCTACAGGGTTGACTTTGAATGAGCTGGGCATTTTAATGGTGAAATTAAAGGCAAGTTTCTCCTATTCAGCTAAACTTTGGGGATATTTTATATTCATGCATTGCTTTTTAAAGAGCTCCAGACCAGGTTGCTTCAAGCCCATCCAACATAGCCTTGAACATTTCCAGGGATGGGGCATCCACAACTGCTCAGGGCAACCTGTGCCAGTGCTTTGTAGATGTCTGAAGTGACCCATGAAAGACAAAAAGAGGCTGTGGGTGCTGGAATCACCTGATTTCAGCCCAGTTTGAGGGCATTGCTCTCAAGGGCATTTTAGGGTTGTCTCTGTTACTTATATTTGTTTAATAAAAGTCTCTTTATACCCTGCTCCCTCTGGATTGCTTGTGTGTGCATTTAGCAAACTTGGAGCAACTTCAGGGTTCATTTCCACCAGCTGAAGAGCAGAGATGGAAGCAAGGAAGGATGTTTTGATTTCTTACAGCAAGTAGGATAAATTCTACTCTTGACAGGGATTAGGATGGAGTATGGGTGACACCAGACTGCTCTGAAGCTTTGGTCTTTGCCTCCTTAATTTGCTTTACCATGATGGAGAGGAACAGATGGGATTTTAAGTCTTACATTCTCACTATTTTTGCAACCTAAAGAAGGACAGTTTTGTTCCTCACCCTCCTCTTGTTGAAGTCACCTCTTATTTTGCCCAGAGAGACTGTGGACTTCTCATCCCTGGAGCTGTTCAAGGCCAGCTGGATGGGGCTTGGAGCAGCCTGATCTAGTGAAAGGTGTCCCTGTCCATTTCAGGGGTTTGGAACTGGATGGATCCAACCCAAATCATTCTGTGGTTTCAGGATTTTCCTGTGGGGTGATGTTCACAGGGAGGCACAGCTCCACTCCTCATTCTCAGGGGGAATGAGTTAGGGGATGCTCAAGTCAGGGATGCTTCAAGGACTTGGAACCAAACTCTTGGCCATGATTTGTGTCTCAAGAACAGGACATCACAGTATGGCACCTACAGCATATTCTGCTTCTTTATTAAAGAAAGAACATGGAGAAATAGGTTTTGGTTTTAAAGTTTCTTGCTCTTTCTGGTCCTTTGGAGTTTGAATTTTTAGTACCAAAGTTTGGGGAAAGGGGGAAGGGAACCCTCCAGAGGTTTCAGGAAAAGGAGAAAGAGTAATTTTTTAATATCCCTCAGCAAGCAGAGATAAGGCTGACTGCTGACAGCAGGCTCTGCTTTCTTTCCACAGTCTCCATTGAAGATATCCGGGATGTGAGGTCAGGCCATAAAACAGAAGGGATGGAAAAATACGCCAAGGATGTCCCGGAGTATCGCTGCTTTTCCATCATCTTCAAAGACCAGAGGAAAAACCTGGACCTCATTGCGAGCTCAGAGGATGATGCCAACCACTGGATCACTGGCCTTGGGAAAATCATAGCCCACAGCAACTCCATGAACCAGAAACAGAAACTCCAACAGTATCCTTTGCCTTATAAAGTGATTAATCACGGACAAAGATGCACTTGTCTTTCCATGTGGGTGGGGATAACTTCCTTTTTTCCCTGTTGGCCCTTGGGCACTGGGGTTTCTCTTGCACTGATTTTGCACCTAGGCAAGCTCCCTCTGGTTTCCAATGCTTTTCCCCTCTGTTTTACAGTGATACCAGCAGGAGTGGAGTCAGGCTTAATGAGGCTCCTTAAGCAAAGAATTCCCTCTTTCATGGAGCTCCAGATAAAACAATCATTATTTTTTTTGTGTTCTTCAGGGGTCTGTTTCACTTGCATTGCAGTAAACTCCAGGACAGGCACTTTTTGGCAGGGCATGAAAAGCCTGCTCTGTTTACTGTGTTTCTCAGTAATACAAGGAGAGGGAACTGATTCTCCTCTTCTCACTGCCAAATTTACTCCAGGGTAGCTCCACTGACTTGAGTGAAATTACTCCTTATTATCCTCAGCATGGGAGGAAGTTTTACCCTGAAAAAATCTGCAGTTGCTCTAGAGACAATGCAGAGATCAGAAGGGAAAAGGCACAGAGCAGGAATGGAGAGTGAATTGATTATGAAATGGAGAGGGGCTGGTTATTGGGTGAAATCCTGGCTCTGCTGCATTCACAGAGAATTTTCCCTGGGGTTGCATTTCACTCAATAAGTTGCTTTGCAAACAGAGGTCTCATGTATACAAAGAGAGAATATGAGTGCAGTTTTGGATGGATTTTCTTCAGTCCCTGTGTCTGGGACTGGGACTGTGACATCTGAAGCTGTTGGCTGATTTCACCCTGATTTGACAAAACCACAGTAATCATAAAATATTAGGTTCCTTTAAGCTTCCCAATATTCAGCTATCAGAGAAGAAAACAGATATCACTCTTGGGAAGAAAAAGCTTGGTGGGCTTCATGGCTTGTTTGACACCAAACATTGGAGAGGAGAGGGGATGCAAAATCCTCAGCTGGGAAAAATCACAAACTGGAGCTGAAGTCTGAGCTGGCACCAGGAAGTCGTGCCCTCAGTTAAATTTTCATTCCATGTGGGTTCTCTTCTGGGTAATAATGTACTGATGGAGAAGGAGATGGTGCATAAATGCTGATCTTTCATCAGCCTTTACTCTTCTGTGGATTCTCTGAGGTCTGAACAGCCACAGCACTGTTCACTTAAAGGAATCAGACTCCATTAGTTCTGATGTGCCTGGGATGTCCTGTTTATCTCCTGCATTATAAGTATCTTTTTTTGGATGGTTTTTCAAGCTCTGGGCTGTAAGGTCACTTCTCAGCCACCCCACAGTGTGTAGGGGAAAAATCTGGGCTACAGAAAGTTGTCCCTGGAGGATATCAAGTTAAATATATTGCTGAAAAACTTGCCTGTAAGAAGAGACAAGATTGTTAAAGGGGGAAAAATAACAATGACATTTGTAAAGGAAGAAGGCTGTAAATTTCCAGCATGGAAAAGTGCCTTTCTGTCTTTGGAAAGCAGAATTGAAGCTAAATAGGGTGGGTAGGCAAACCATATTTCTGGAAGAGTAATTACTGTGCAGTGCTGGCTTCCAATCTGGGCTTGTCTCAGGCCATTTAACGTAACCTGGAATTACAGAACAGCATGATTTCTCATTTGAAATTTGATGATGTTTAATTAAAGCCTGGGATTTTAAATTTAGTCTGCCTTCACTGGGTTTGCTTGGCAGCGTGGGCTTGCTCAGATCTTCCTTAAACCTCAGGAGTGTTCTCTGCATCTGTGAGCACAGAAGGGGACCAGTCAGGAGATGAGAAGTGTTGTGTCCCCTGCCTGTCCCCCATGACTGGAGAATTGCCTTGCAGGGTATCTTTTCCAGCTTCTCAAAGCCTTGCAAAACAAGTAAAGAATGTGCAAGTTTTTGAAAACAAGGATTGGAAGCAAAAACTCTGCTGGTTTCAGATGGGGCTCGTTCAGTTTGGAATTCAGTGGAATTGCCTGTGGTAGAAAGGGACTGGATTCAGTGTCTGATATATTTTTCCTGTCCTGTATTCCCACTCAGATAAAACTCCCACATGCTTGATGAGCATTTCTGATGTTCTTATACACAGACTTCTGTTTTAATAAGCCTCAGATTCAACCTTGCAGCAAGCTGGCATAGGTCATTTAGCAAATATTGCAGGTATGTGTGCAGAGGGAAGACTTCAGACCAGAAAATACAGAGGACTTTTCATTTGAGCAGGTTGGCACTGTCTGCTTCAGTTCTGGGGTTTATGTGTGAGTTTTTCTTCTGGTTTGAAAGCACTTACCAGAAGTTCTGCAGCATTTCTGTTCTGAGCACATTCATGGGATATCTGCCAGATAGAAACCAAAGAGGGATGACTGGAACTAAGAGAAAGCTGGTAGCCCTGGAGCTGGCATGTCCTTTAAAAACAAGAGGCAGGAGGCAAGCTCTCCCTGGATTTATACAGAAATGGGAGCAGCTTTCCTCTCCACTCTGACCCACAGAGGTGCAGAAGCTGAAAGGAAGATCCTCAGCCAGGTCTGATAAATGGTGTTTGTACCAGATGAGAGCACTTTCAGCCCCTCTAAGCTCACCCCCAGCTGAGGGGATCCAGATGGATGGGGTGTTTGGGTATTTTGGGCCAGAATGGTGCTATTTACTGAGATCTCAGTTGTCTGTGCTCTCCTTTTTCTCTCTTTGCTGCTTGCCCTTGCAGCAAGAGGACCCACTGTGTGTGCCTGGGCTCTTCCTGGGCTCTCTGATTCCCTCCTGCATTTCTCAGCCTCCTGGGAAGGGATCTAAGAGAAAACCATCCTCTATTCACAGGTAGGAGCTGGGCATACTCTTTTGCATTTACTGCCCACATTTTGCCTTCCAGAGAGGCCTTTGGGTATGTGCATGACCTCTGGTGCTCATTATCAGAGGAAATTATGCAGACTCTTAAAAAAATGTGGTTTTTCACAGTGGTTAGCACAAAACCATTAGTTTCTATGCATAAAATAATAGTTTCTGTCCACCCCTACTGCTCACCTCTGGCTGTGGCAGATTTCCTCTTGGCTCAGCAGAGTTGGGTGTTCCTCCTGCCTGTTGTTTTTAGGGAAGGCTGGGAAGGGGATCCAAGGTGCAGGGTCAGGTGTGAGTGGGTGGCACCAAGGTGACAGTGACAGTCTGAGCAGACCTGTGGGTGGCACCAGGGTGACAGTCTGAGCAGAGCCTCTCTGGAGCAGAGCTGGTGGAGGGGGTGTTCTGCAGCCCAGGGTGGCTGTGGTGCTCTCCCAGCACAGCATCCTCTGCTCATGGGAGCTTCATGATTCAAACTGGACTTTCTGGAAGAATCAGTTCAAGCCAGACCCTGGTTCAGGGCTCTGGACTGTCCTTGGGAAATGCAGCCTCTCTTTATTTTGGTTTCCATGTCTGAAGAAGGGGAATATTAATATGACCAGGCTAAGACGGATGTGGGGTGAGGTCATTGCTTAGCACCTGCCAAGATTTTTAAAGTCAGAAAGTTCAACTTTCCATGAGACAAACAATGCTCACTAACAGTTTACACATATCTCCATCACTGGGAAATACTTCAGTGCAGGGGTAGCTCTGGCAAGCACTGTTTCAGGGTTGTGTTTACAGCCCCTAAGGCTGTTAATACCCTTTCTCAGGGTCATTTTCAGAGGTCCAGTTTAAATGTTACAGCACTATATGCCTCAGCTGCTATTGCTGATCCTGAGCTTTTCTCTGATTAACATTCAGATTGGGCATTTTTTTGGAAGTTTTTCTGGAATGAGTTTGAAGCATTGTTTCCTATGTGAGACATGGAAGGTTATTCTTGGAGACCAAATTCTTACTTTGATAATTTTTTTTTCCTATTTAAAATAGATATTTTTCTGGATGACCTTTCTTATTTGACAGTAAAGCAAATTAGGCAGTCAGTTCCATGATGCAAAAAGCATGAGGTTTTTTTGGTGTTTAAAACTGCAGTGTGTCTCAACTGTCTGACGTGATTTTAGAGACTGAAAGAAAATGGGAGAGCCAGTTCAAATTATCTGACATCACATTAAGAAGATCATTCTCATAGCAGTTACTTCAGATCCATAGATATACTGAAGTTATTAAAATCCAAGCTCTTCTGAAATATTATCACAGTACAGCACAGTAACAGACCCTGTGTATTTCATCAGGGGAAGAAGGCAGGACCCACAAAGTTTGGTTTGATTCCACTCACAACAAATTTCTTAGGAGATGTAAGTAGAAATCACTAAAATTATTCTTAAGGTGATTTCAAAAATTATTATTGGTACTTCTGGAGTTCATTGTTCACTGTGACACACTGAATATTGAACAAATCTATGACAATGAGTTTACCAAGCTTCTCTTGGGAGCTCTTTTCATTCTTTCCTTTATCCCCTTTTAACCATCTGGAGCAGAATGCACTTTCTGTCATAAAAGAGAAATCAAACTGTTTCTGGCTGTGGCCAGAAACTCCTGCAGGGTAAAGAGAGCTGATCCAGCCTTGGCCAGATGGTGAAAAGCTTGTCCCAGGTCACCATCAGTTGTATCAGAGCACGTTTTCCTTCTGCCAAGGCACCATTGTGCTCGGTGGGAGCAGAAGGTGAGGTGCTGTCAGCTGCTGCTGATTTTCAGCAGCTGGAGAGGTGGCTCAGAGCCTGTGGAAGAGGATTAGAAGAGGATTTCCCCCTGCTATGTGCAGCAGAAGGTGTTTGGTTGTTGAGGCTAGGCACTGACCTGGAAAGATTTCCTTACATCACCCTGCAGCTGGATTCACACCTGCCTAAGGAAAGCTGACAAAAACAAAGACAACAAGATGAGCCTGAAAGAGCTCAAAGACTTCCTGAAAGAAGTGAACATTGAAGTCGATGACTACCATGCCAAGAAGATTTTCCAGGTAATGGGAGCAAGCAGAAAAAGGATTTGCTGTTGGCTGAGGTCAAGGTGTCCCACAGCTTTCAGCCTGGCTTGGGCACCCCACCAGGTGAACTCCTGGCTGCTTTTCTTGTGCCAAGGAAGGGCTCTCAGGTTTTGGTGCTCAGTAATTTATTGTTCAGAATAATTGATTCCCACTAAGTTAGGCCAGCACAATGCTTTTGATGTGGGTGTGTTAAGATCTTTCTTCATAATCAATGCCCAATTTTGCCACAAAGCAGAAAATGAGATGCAAACATGGATAATGCAAGAAAAAGGGAAATAAAATTGAAGTCCCAGGGGTTTCAGGAGTTTTGTGTGCCATAGCTGCATGTCAATGCCTAAGCCTGGCTGAATTTCTTTTGGTTGCAATTGGGAACTCAGATCCTCACCATCTCAGAGGAGGAGGATGCAAAGTGACAGGTATAAACAAACAAAAAAAAGTGCAAATTAAGAAAAAAAAAATTTAGAAAAAAACCTTTCCACATTCATGGTAGATACACAACATTGCACTCAAGCCTGGACTAGTATGATTGATTTAATACTCCCAAGGTATATTTAATCTGGTCCGGGATGTACACTCCTAAATTCTCAAGATTCAGCTTGCTGGCTGAGCCTATCAGAAGATAAGAAAGGGATGAAAATTTCTCAGTTGTTAAGCTTTTGGTTTCTCTCTAGAGAATCCATCCTGCTGAGGTGAGATAAAACATCTGGATAATTTCCAAACTTCCATCCTGTCTGAAGCAGGGTTTGAATTAATGGGTGTGCAGTTTGAGAAATGTCTTTTTTCTGATCAGTGATAAACATGTGGGTGGTTTTGTGCACTGGGCAGGATTTCTCCTGCTCCTCATGTGAGCAGGCAGCTTTCCCCCAAAACAGGTCCAAGTTTCTTTATCTTTCCTTTATAGACATCTCTCTGGTAACTCCTCGGGAATTAGGGAGAAGGTCATCAGCAGATCTTAAAGAATTTCAGCTCACAAAATATTCCTGTTGTACTGCCCTGGCTGGTGCATCCCATCCTTTATTCTCTGCCCAGGAAGATCTTGGAAGGGTGGAAATAAGGCTGGGAATCCACTGGTTGAGTACATCTCACATATAGCAGATTAATCACTCCCACGTCTTCACACATTAACAACCTGAAAAAAAAATCAATCTTGGTTTGTTAGTTGTTTTTTTAAATTTTTTTTTAATATTTTGTATTTTATATTTTTAAATATTTTATATATTTATTTTATATTTCTATATATATACTATATACTATATACTATATACTATATACTATATACTATATACTATATACTATGTACTATATTATATAGAATTAAAAATATAAATAATATATAAACATATATTAAAAATAAAAAATAATATAATGTATATATATTTATATATTTATATTATATTTATATTTTTATATTTTATATTTTATATTAATAATTCTCCTCTTATTTAATGGACCTCTTCTGCTGTCAGGATAGTTACAAGGGAGCTCTAGGAGAGGAAACTTGATGAAATTAATCCTTTTTGCTTAAAGATTCCTAGTAATTGCTAAGCCTTGATTCAACCCACTGAAATGCAGGTAGTTAGTTGAAATACCATCATTAGGCAAGTAATTGTATATATAATATGTATATATAATTTCCTGTATAGCCACTGGGAGGAGAGGCTCTTTGGAGGTTAATTCAGATCTGCCAAGGACTGATCTGCCTCCAGGAAGGGTTTGTCTTGCTCCTAAAGCAATTCCATTTTCAGATGGACTAGGGCATTACAGCCTATTAAAGGGTGATCTTTTCTGTCTCAGAGAGTTTTTCTTCATTTAGTCACAGGAAGGAAGGGTGATCAGGGGCTCAGGTGGGGGCTGCAGGGCATGTTCTCACATTATTCTTGCCTTTCATCACATGGCTCTGTGTCCACATCTAGTTTGAGACACCTGAGTAAAACATATTGCAATGCAACCAGAAATTGTGCAAAGCTCCTCTCATTGCTCACTTCATTTCAACCTGAATGTTCATGCTGATGCATCAGGAAGGTGTTTTTGTGGCAGGCCAAGGGTCATTCAGGACTCATGGCTTGTGAGGATGCATAGGAGGTAAAACACATATTTTGGGTTGAGATTCTCTCTCTAATTTGGACCTCTTGTCACCAAAGCAGAAGGAGCCCAGTTTATACTGTGCATCTGATCTGTCCTGGAGTTTGACTCTGGTGCAGTGATATTGTCCTGTTCTCATCACAGCCTTTAGTGGCAACTAATGAATTAATTTCCTGAGGCACACCACTTAAAATGCCACTTTTCTAGAATAAATATCTTGTGATTTTCCTTGTCATGTATTAAAGAAAAGAACATTTGTAATTCACAGCCATCTCCACCAGCTGCTTTCCCTCTTTATATTCCTTCTGCAGTTGCTAAGCATCATGTTCAGCTTAGCTTGAGGGATCTGCCAGAGGCACAGCACAGGGTCACAGACATGGAAGGCAGCAAGGAAAAGGCAATTCTTGAACTCTCAAACCTATTTTGGAGGTGTTTTAATATGTATTTTAGGTATATAGTATTGAGCATGTCACAGGTTGTCCCATCCCTGAAGTGAGCCCATAGCTTCTACCCAGCAGGTTCTGAAGTCAGGACAAGTTGAACTCATTTTTTTCTGTCACTTCAGTTTGTGAAATGCTAGGCATCATGATAATGTTCTTTAGTTTTATATGTGCTCCATAAACAGATAGTGAAGGATTTGCAGGGAATGAAAATCCCTTATTACCATCTTGGGACACTGCCAAAGCCACCATGGCCATCACTGAGATCACTGGCGGAGCTAGGTTGAGATTAGTGTGAGGCTGGTTAAACTAAAACAGGCATTTTCATCATAAAAACCAGGAAAATAGCTCTATCTGTCACAGGGGATCAAAGATGGAAAGCAATTTAATTCCTCTGGTTTGACAAGTTGAAGAATGCTGCTAGGAACAAACAACAAAATTAATATCAGGATTTGCCACAGGAAAAAAAAAAAAAAAGTTCTTTCTGATGAAAAATTGAACCTGGGAGTATTTTAAATAAACTGGAAAAACTTGTTTTTGGAAAAGTTGTGTCCTTCATGGAGGCATTAACATATGTATCTCAAGCTCCCCATCTTTCATGGTCAGTCAGGTCCTTGGCTGTGGTGCTCTGTCACAGATGGTATCTGCTGGAAAAGTTCAAACCCCAGAGGAAGATGGAGAATCTGAATTACAGTTCCTTGTGAGAAGATAATATCTCATTTGAAATCTGTGGGGATTTTTTTATGTGGCAAGCTTTGGATGAGAATGGAAAATTTCCATGGAGAGGTGGATTTTTTCATACCTAGACATGCTCATGTTTAGCAGTTGTGGGGTTTTAAGTTGTTTTTGATTCCATTTTTGCAAACAGCCCTGCTGTGAGTCTTGACAACCTCTCAAAGTCTGAGCCACTGAGGTCAAAGGGAGGGTTCTTTTTGCTTAACTTACTGCATTTTTGGCTATACTCTATCACTATTTAAAATAGTTAATAGTTTCCCTTTATTCCTCCTGAGATTAAGAATTAAATTTCTTTTAACCTCTGATTTGTGCCTGGATTATTTTGAGCTGAAGCACACCAAGTGATGGAACTCAAAGCTGGTGCTTTTGAGCAGACTGATAATGTATAAATGCTGATAATTTAACTGTTTTATGACCATTGGCCTTGTCAATGAGAGCCATTGTCATTGACCACGTGCTCCTCACTCACTGGCCAGTAACTCTTTGCAATTATTTTGTGTTCTGCGTTGTGTAGCCCTGGTGCAGATTACGGCTGGCCTATGCCAGAAGGAAAGAAGGTTTTCACTCCTTCTCCCCTCTACGTTTACAGCACTGTGACAAGTCCAAAACAGAGGCTCTGGAGGATGATGAGATAGAGGAATTTTACAAGATACTGACAGAGAGGAAGGAAATAGACAGCATCTTCCAAGTGTACTCGGACCCTGAAGGGTTCATGTCCTGCCAGAACCTGGTGAGGTTTCTCTATGAGATCCAGCAGGAAGAAGATGCTGTTGTTGCTGCCCCTGCCTTAATTCAGAGATATGAGCCAAATGAAAGAGGTAGGTTGAAAACCATGGCTGGCTTGCTTCAAAATCTTGTTTTTTTGATGAACTATGAATTGCATTGCTGTTGGTTTTTTTTTTTTTTCTATAGTCATGTGTATTATTTTCTCCCCAGCTGCTTCTAAAACACCACTCTCCTAGGGGGAGGGCAGAGGAGAGGATGGGAAATCTCTCTCCAATTTTATTTTGGGTGCACTGAACAGCAGGAGAGGGATTGATACAGGTTTGACCAGAGGATGATGAAAATCCTGAGGGGAAGACTCGGGTTATTCATGTGGTTTTTTGAGGCTGAGAATGTAGCAATATTTGTGTTCTCCAGAAGCTGGAGTGGAGGCAGATGTCCTTAATGGTGGGCACCTGTAAAGCCATCTGCAGATGAGATCTCTGGGGAGAGGCCAAGGAGGTGACAGCTGTTCAGGAGGCAGCCACTGAACTGTCTGTCTGCACAAATGTGGGTGAATCAGCAGTCTGGAGCACCTCGGAGGATGTGTTCAAAGAGCCAGCTCAGAATCATGGCTGGTTTCCACTGTCCTGCTATTCCTCCAGGAGAGGGACAAGGTTTTGCAGCTGTCAGGCTTTAGGATTAGACTGAGATCTAGTTCAGTCCCTCAAAATGGGCAGTAATTCTGTATTTCCTCTTTGCAAGTCGTGTGTTTCACTGGATAATCCAGACAGGATTTATCTGGCTGTGTTCAGACATCTGACAGCTTCTCTGGGTTGAAATGCTCAAATGGGGATTTTCATGCTGTAAATCTCTAGAGACAGATGAGGTAAGGTCTGTCTTTGACACTTTTAAGATGTTATCAAGGACAGTAAAGGGGCTTGTGAAGGGCCTTTAGAAGGATTTTCAGGCAGCTGAAGGTGTCATCCTTGTCTGGAGAACATCAGTATCTCTGGTTTGACTGACTGCCTGGGGCACAGATGCACTGTGGTGAAGGTGGTGGCACAGCCTGTGGTGTCACATTTTCATTGTGGGGCTTTCTTTCTCTTTTCCTGGCAGCCAAGAGGGGCAATGCCATGACCAAGGATGGTTTCCTGATGTACCTGCTGTCAGATGAGGGGAACATCTTCAACCCCTCCCACCGGAGAGTTTACCAGGACATGAGCCAGCCTCTCAGCCACTACCTGGTGTCATCCTCACACAACACCTATCTGATGGAAGACCAGATCACAGGGCCAAGCAGCACAGAGGCCTATATCAGGTGAGGAGTGTGTTTGCTGGTGTGTGTTTGGGAGGTTAACCTCTTTCTTTTAGAAGATGTAAGTCTCTTCTTATGAAGCAATCTCCCACCAGACAGATAATGTGGGCTGGCTCATGTTTCCAGCTTGGCTGTGCCCTCCTTTTCACAGCTCTTTGACCTGGGTCTCATCTGGTGTCCACCTGTAGTCCCAAAACTACATTTGGAAGCAGTATAAAATACATGTAGTCAGATGGAGGCTGGATTACAGCCATCTGACATGCTGTTTTCAAAGCATGATGCTGAGGGGGTGTTTCATTCCCCAAAATTTGACATGGAAGAGTGCAAGGAGCTTACAAGATACAAAGATTCCAGCTGCAGGTCTGGAAGGAGCCAAAATGATTCATAGAGTCATGGTGCTGATGCTCTGCCCTGCTTTTTGGGAGAAGCCCATGGCAGGGACTGTCCCCACAACCATGCAGGAGTTTGTTTTTGAGCAAGCAAAAAAAAAAAGAGGTGGAATGTGAACTGGTGGAACAAGGTGAGTGATCAGGAGAATTTACACCTGGTCCCTTTTTAACCTCTCAAATATTCCCACAGCACCCTGCACTGAGCATTAGGTGTTGCCTGTGTCTGCCTGTTGTCTGATGTCTCATGGCCAGATGGGTGCAGTGACCTTGAGTAACTTACACACCCACCTTTCCTTACTCCTTGTTTGATCAGGTGAGACTGTGTTTCCTTATGAGCCAGTCAACAGCAATCCTGCCTTTGTTTATGACTTATTCTCAGGAGCAATGACTGACTGGAGTCACAAGGTCAAAGGTTTCAAGAGTGAAACCTGGCACAAGTTACTTCTCATTAGCTCTTTGAATTCATCTTAGTCTTAAAATTATAGATATATATTTTGGTTGGAAAAAAAAAAAAATCACATGATTCTGAACGGGTTTCCCAGAGATGCTGTGGATGCTCCATCCCTGGAAGTGTCCAAGGCCAGGTTGGAGAGGGCTCTGAGAGACCTGGGATAGTGGAAGTTGTCCCTTCCCATGGCAGGGGCTGGAACTGGATGGTCTTTAAGGGCCCTTCCAACTCAAACCATTCTGTGATTCTATTGCAATGAGCTAAAGGAGTTGTGTAATCTGAAATGTTTAGGGAATTACTGTAAAGAGACAAGATCACCTCCTAGATAGATGGTGGGGGAATCCACATTTGAAAATAAACTGAAATGGAAGTATGGATATGTAAAGGTGGGAATTTCACCTTTGGAAATTCAGTCTGTAGACTCAGTTTAGGAAACTGGCCCTCAGCAGTCTCCTCAGCTGTGGTGGAGCTCCCACGGCTCCCTCCTTCCCCCCCAGCTCTGAGGATTTATCCCTCATGTCATATCAGAGATAGATGAAGAAATCACATCATCTAAACTTTGAGACCTGGCTTCTAAGGCTGACTGTCATTCTTCCACTGCAGCCACTCTTGATTTTATCTTCTCTTCACCATCTTTGGGAAAGACTTGGGGCACAGTCATCAGTGTCCTTTCTCATCTGGCACTCTCTATGTCTTATTCTTTGGATAATTCTACCTTGGACTTCCACTACCTTATTTCTCAGATCCTTCTGTGCTTTCCTTTCTCAACCTTGAGATCTCTTTGCTGATTTCACCTGATCCCATCCTTTATCTGCTTTCCTGTTTCTCCAAGCTCCTTTCTTCTCCCTTGCTCCCTGAACTTCCTTCAGTCTTCCCAGGCAGCACCTGTGCCTGGTGTACCCTCACTTGGAGATGGAGCAGAAGGTGCAGAAGCCAACCAGGTCCCTTCTTTGTTTCCAGAGCCCTGACCAAAGGCTGTCGCTGTGTGGAGCTGGATTGCTGGGATGGCCCCAACTCAGAGCCCGTCATTTATCACGGCTACACTCTCACCTCCAAGATCCTCTTCAGTGATGTCATTAAGGCCATCAAGAACTATGCATTCAAAGTAAGGATGAGGGACTTCTTCTCATGTTGCACAACCCAGGACTGACAGTAGAGCTCTTCTCTCCCAGCACAGAGCAGAAGCAATGAAAGCTTCACCTCAGCAAGGACAGGATGTGTCCTTCTGTCCTTCTGTGCTGTGCTTCCTGCAGAGATCCATTCCTGGGGCTTGCTGCATAGGGAGAGCACCTTCTGAGGATGGGTCTGAAGCTGTGCCAGCACAGCTGCATCCTGCACCCCACTGCAAGGGCAGTGATGCCCGGAATCCTGAGCATACCTGGTGGGAAACAGCAGCAAGCCCATGGTTTATGTGGCTTTGATGCCTCAGGGTCTGTTTCTTGTTTAGAGGAAGCCATGTGCATGTTTTGGATGTGCTTTTGTTCTGCTTTAAAAGGGATGAGCATTGCTGGAGTCCTGTATGGCAGCAGGCCTCAGAAAACCTTAGCTCTGTCCAGCTCACTGGACTCTCTGCTGTTTTCCTTCAGTGCACTTTGGATCTGGTGTCAGGTTTTGTTTGGGGCCATAAAGAAGTGACAATGACAATAATGACAATGCCTTCAGCACACAGAATGACCTGGGGGCACAGGGAACCAGATCAGGCCTCTGCAGGAATGGAGGAAGGATAGATATCACTTAAGGGTTTGAGCAAACCCTGTGGTTTTACAGCCCCCTTCCCAGTCCCCTCTGAAGGTGGGCAGGAAGGTGCTCAGACCCACAGTGCAAGTGGAGAATGGAGGCACAGGGAGTGCCCAGAAAGTCTGTGAGAGGCAATCCTGACCCATCCTGCTGCCTTCTCCATTGGATCATCATCTCTGGAAGGCATCTGCACAGATCTGAGTAACTACTGCACAGTTAAATCTGTCCATTTTTAACAAATCCTCGTTTTAGGAGACATACTCATTCCCAGAGAAAACAGCCCAGGGGTTCATCCCAGTTGCTCCAGACTGGTGAAACTGCAGTGAAATCACTCACTGATGGTGTGTGTGTGTTGCTGTCTTGTTCCAGACCTCACCTTACCCTGTCATCCTCTCCCTGGAGAACCACTGCAGCGTGGAGCAGCAGAAGGTCATGGCCCAGCACATGACCACCATCCTGCAGGACATGCTCTTGGTTGCCCCAGTGGATGGAAACAAATCCCAGTTCCCCTCCCCAGAGGTAAGCAAGGCCACTCCAGCACGTTCTGCCTTCTGAGGGCTGGACAAGAGGGAAGTTTTTCTTCTTCTTGAGTGCAAAGTTCAAAACTCAAGGGGAAAACCACTGCAAGGAGCCTGAAGGTGTATTAGACACAAAATGTCCTGCCATTGAGTGTGTCCTGGGGCAGCCATTGGGAATGGCTGGGGATGGTGGGGATGGAGATATCCATGGAAAAAGGGAAGCAGGAGGCTGCCTGGAGATGCCCCTTGGATTCCCAGGAATCAGGGCAGCTGTCAGGCTGGGAGCTGAGCCCTGGCCTGGCAAGAGGAAAGAGCTACACAGCCCTCAGCAGTGGCCACCACTATAAAATCATTAGCTGACAGAAAAAACTGGAAATGGAGTCTTGATATGAAAAATATGTCTCCCAAACAGGAGCCAAAAAGGAAACATTAGTCTATTTCCACCCATGTGGTTTGTGCTTTCTTTCTTTCTTTTTCTTTTTCTCTTTCTTTTTCTCTTTTTCTCTTTCTTTTTCTCTTTCTTTTTCTCTTTCTCTCTTTCTTTTTCTCTTTCTTTCTCTCTTCTTCTCTTTCTTTCTCTCTCTCTTTCTCTTTTTCTCTCTCTTTCTCTCTTTCTCTCTTTCCTTCCTTCCCTTCCTTTCCTTCCTTCTTTCTTTCTCCTTCCTTCCCTCCCCTTTGGCTGAAACAGACTCCTGTACAGTTAGCTGCAGTTCCCTTTAAATTGCATTTCTTTGCTCATTCACCAAAAATTGGATGAACATGCCTATCAGAGCTGGAAGGAGTTTGTGGGTGAGATAAAGCTGGCAGTCAGCAGGGGAGAAAGGAGAGGAAAACAATCCACCCAGAATATCTTCTGTATTTGTTCTTCCTCTTCCTTTATCTCTTTTCCCTTTCTGACTTTCCCCTTTTGTTTGGGAGTGTCATGCCTCGTTTGATACAATGCCTGGCACAGAGGGAAGCTCCTCTGGGCTGATCCCTAAGCACCAGGGCAATAAATTAGGATGAATTGTAATTTTTACTGCTGCTGCTTCAGCAGGACTTTGTCTCTGGCACAGACAAGGTGCCTCCAGTGGGAGAAGTGACTCTCCCAGGGTGAGGACACTCCCAGCACGGAGATCAGTCTTTGCAGGCTCTTACTGAGCTGGAAAAACATGTCTTCAGTGTCCCCTCCTGACTTGCTGTTTATCCTGGTGCAGGATCAGGAAAACTGCTGATGGCTTTTCAGCTGATGGCAATGATATGATGAAAGAAAGGAGAAACACCAAGCAAAGCAATGTGATTTATGAGTGTAAGGGGATGACCCCAACTTCCCAAAGATGTTTTTTCCATGCCTGTGCTCATCAAACCATCCTGGTTTTGATTGCCCAAGCAGACACAGGGCCCCACTGAACACAATGCCCAGATCTACCCTAGGGAATGGGTTTGGGCTGATCTGCTCCACTGATCCTTTAGTGTAAATAGGGAAAAATGGCCAATGTTGCAACACCTGTCCTTTTCCTTCTGGTACTTTTCCTCTGCCTTCCTGTTGTGTGAAGTAGGACAGTGCAAAGGGCTGAAATGCTGATTTTTTTCGGGTGTAAAATACATTAAAACTGAACCATGAGGGAAAAACAAACAAACAAACCAGGAATCTCTTGGCTTTTCCACTCCCTTGTGGTGTTTACATGAGGAAAGCCGGGACAACAAGGTATTTTTTATATCAGGAAAAGGGTGGGATCTGCCACTGGGCAAAGGGCTGGAGGCTGTAAACACAAACAGTCAAAGGATTGCTGCCGATTGTGTCAGCAGATAAAAAAAGGCAGTAATTAAAGGAAGATTGACACAGTTTGGATTTGTGCTAACGATTCACAGCACAGCCCGGGGCAGGACTCTGATTTATTAGGCTCCATTCAGGAACAGTGTTGGGCTACCCTAAATATCTCCCCCAAGCTGCTGTCTTTAGTTTAGCAGTGAATTACAGGCTGTTGGATGAAAGGCCAAAAGCCACATAAAAGCTCCAGGCAGCACCAGGGTCGTAGGGAGGAGCTGATCCAGTCCCTGCTGCTGGTGGGTTTTGCCCTTCTGCCTCTGTCCTTAAATCCCAGCTAGAGATGCTGCAAAGCCACAGCCCTGGAATGAGACTAGAACTGCTCCCAGTGTTGGAACTATTCAGTGTATTGAGTGTGTCTGAAATCCCTACAGTTCTTTGTACAGGCATCCCCTGTTTATGAGGACACTGGCTTTGGGCATCACCCACACATTGTGTGTCAGTGTGGCTCCAGGTCCATCTGCACTTCTCTGTTCCTCCAGCCTTAGCCCAGCTTGTCTGCAGTGCATCTTCTTGCCTGAAGTTCTTGAGCTAAGTTTCCTTCAGTCCTCCAAAACCTCCTTCAGTAATGTTTCTTCCCTTTCCTGGAGACTCTCCCCATCCTCTGGTGCAACACTTGAGTTTGCAGCTGAAGGACATACACAGGTGGAGATGTGATATCAATCTGCACATCTCATGGATGTGAATCTCACCTCTTCTCAGAAGTCTGGAGAGGTGGATATCCTCATCCTGAGGGTGGGATGTCGGGTGGTGGTGCCCAGACCCTGGACTGTGTCCCTGAGCACTTCACTCAGGGCTCCTTTGGGGAAGCAGAGGAGTTGGAGGTGTTGTCCACCTCCTCCTCAGTGTTTGCCCAAACAGAGGAGGAATCACACCCTGGGAGTGTTTGGTTTCCTCTGTTGACTCTAAAGGAGGTGCTGAAGCCACAGAAAGTTTGTTGAGGTGGATCACTTTACAAATCTTCCATTCACACGGAGATGAAACTGGAATTCAGACCCTGCTGTGGCTCTCAGGTTGCTCTTAGGGGCAGGAAGTTTCAGGTGGATAATCTTTTAGATTATCAGGTGCAGATCTTTTAAAACCCTCTGCTCATTACAGCTCTGCTGCTCCTGATACAATCAGCTTTCCTTTAAGATGGTTTCCATATTCCAGTGTTGTCAGGACCATTTCACCTGCAGAGCTGAGCTTGTTCAGTGTGCAGTGGGAAAGGTGGGAGGGCAGATGAGCTGCATTCAGAGGGACTAGGGAATGCCAATTATAGGGCATGTGAAGAAGGGCTGGAGTTCCAGCAGCCACTCCACTGTGTGTTCTCAGTGGAGTCCAATGTCCTTGTAGCCTTTCCTGGGGTTGTACTCCACCTTGGGCTTCCCACAGACAGCTGGGATGGCTTTATGGCCTACTTGGAGAACATTTATTGAGTATTTCAGCAATTGCTTCCTCCTAAAACAAGGGATCTGCTCAGCAGAGCTGAACTGATGAGCTGAGTGTCTTTTGCCTCAGGCTAGAAATACTTAATATCACATGGAGGGGAACTAAGAGAGAAGGAGCAAGGGCATGTGTGTGTCTGTGACTGTATCAGCTTATTTAAAACCTTGATAAAGAAGATGAACTCTCAGATTTAGGGCTTTGCTTCCTCTGCAGGGAGGATTCACTGCAGTGCTGCTACAGGATAGCACCTTTTGCAGGAAATGGGGATGAAAATACCTCTATTCTTGTGGACAGATAAGCCAATGGATCTCCTCTGTGCCAGGAATTGCACCTCCCACTTGCTGTGCAGGCTGAATGGGAGAAGCCTAAATAGCTTAATTACCTGCTGGTAATTAAGAATCAAGCAGGCTGCCCCAAATACCTTATCTGTAGTTCTCCACTGCTGAGCTGTGAGGGGAAGCAGTAACATTTCTTGTGGGCCATTAGAAAGCAGAGGTAGATAATATATTAAATACCAGGGTGGTACCTGCAGCCTGCAGGGGACAAGAGGGGCTAAAAGCTCACACAGAACTGGATTTTGTGGTGGAAGAGCAGTGTAGAGCTGGGTGTTGAGGCAGGAGGGTGGAAGGGACATGAGAGCAGCAGGATGAAGTCAGGATCTGAAGATGAGCTGACTCATCTCCCAGCCCTGGATGTGAGGAAGCAGAGGATGGTCTGGGGATGGGGAATTGGGTATTGCTGTGCTCTGATTGCTCCTTTGAGTGACAGGGAAAGTGCCCCAGTGTAAACTGCTCATTCCTGGTAGCTGAATAAAAATGCTCTTGGCTGCTGCCTCAGGTGCCAGTGTTGGATTTCTGCTCAAACTCAGCTTCATCCACAGCTTTGCCAGGTGAAGAGGAGTGGGGCTGGTCCCTGGAAAGGTGTGAGGGGGAATGGGGTCCTTTGAAAATGCCTGTGCTGTTTTATAAAAGATTCTTGGTTTTTCAGAGTCCTGTCATTTGAATGTGGTGGGGTTTTGTTGCTTTTGCTGTTGCAGAAAAGGTAAATATAGGGTGTTGCTGAGGAAGGGGGAACATGTTACACAGCCAGAGGGGTTGTAATTCCAAGATGGCATTTTTCTGGAATAACTCACAAATAACTCACTCTCCAAAGCTAGGAGTACCAGACACATCCAGGTGGCAGCAAATCTCCTGTTCCTGGAAGCTGCCAGGTCTAGTGGTGCTCTTGATTTTAAGGCATAACCCAAACCATTCACCTTTCTCTGTACTTCTCCCCATCCCAAGCCTTGCTGCTGCCTTGTTTGGGCTCTAAATCATCCATTTCCAGGCTGCAGCCTTCCTCCCACAGCCAGGGCTTGCACTAAGGATACATCAGTGGTGAGGGGTCACATGAAAGAGGCTGGAGAGAATTGATTCAGCACAAGGAAGGTGCTGCCAGGACTCCTTCACCAGCTGTGATGCACTGGTGCATGCTGCTGGCTGTGCTCAGTGTTGCACCATCCCAGCAGTGCCAGGAGAAGCTGCTCCCTGAAGAGGATTTAGTATTTGAAAGGGTCTGGGAACTCCTCCTGAGGCTCCCAGAACCCAAAGGTGTCACCTGCAAAGTGCCAAATGTATAAAAATTCCATGTCTGCTGTGCATGAGGCACCTGTCCAGAATTTATTGGACCTCTCTCCCCATTAAAATGTCTGTGGAGCAGAGGCTGCACTGCCTCAGTCCCTGCTTGGATCTCAGTTTCCAGAGTTGTGCACAGGTTTGTAACCACACACTGCAGAGCAAGGAGTGGATTAAAAACAGGCCACATAGAGGGGCAAAAATGGTGCCACAGATTTCTTCCAGCAGCCCAGACCTCCAGGGTCTGCCTTGTTTGCTGAGCAACATTTCAGTCCTGAAAAAACAAACAAAAAAAAGTGCATTTTAATTATATTGAACAGCACAACTGTTTCAGCTGTCTGGTTGAGGGGATGGTCAGCTTTACAGCAGAGGGGAATCACTCAGGGCTCTCTGGGGTTTTCAGGCTCATGGCTTGTGGTCTCAGTGCAAAAACAGACTTATTTTTACCTGTGTCTCTGGGTAATAACCAGTCACTGATGCAGCTATAAAAGCACAGGTTACAGCTGAGGGGCTTCTTCAGGGTGAGTCAGAACCTTCTCTAACCACCAGGTGTTTTGTCTGCTTTTCCTTGTGCAGCAATTGAAAGGGAAGATCCTGGTGAAAGGCAAGAAGCTGAGCAGGCAGGAGGACCCCATCAATGGCAACAACAACCTGGAGGCTGAGGATGTCTCTGATGAAGATGAAGCAGCTGAAATTGAAGATGAATCTGTGAAGACCAAGGTGGAGCAGAAGGGGAAGGTAAGTGAAAGAAGAGATCACTGAGAAATCACTTTTTGGGTGGGTTTTATACCATGCCCAAAGAACTAAAAAACAGAAAAGCAGTTAAAATGCCATTTCTCATGTGTTCCCAGCCAAGACAGGTCTCAGTGTGGTTTCAGCTACTCAGCTGGGGATATGTAAGGGTGGATTGTTGAAAATGCTGGGGCAGAGGATCCTGGTGCTTGCCCAGCTTAATGACCTCTGTCCCAAGCACAGAGATCTTGCAGAACCAGCCAAGCAAAAAGGGTTGGCTTCTTTCTCTAAGAGGAGGCTGCAGTGGGGACAGAACATGTAGCATTTATGGAAGCAGAGGAAGGGCATATGTCTGTCTGTTGTATTTCCAGAAATCTGTTTGTCATGGCATAGCCATGACTTTGGCTTTTGCAGTCACATTTTGGGATATGCCTGCACCCTCACTGGCTGCTTGTTTCTCACCTGGAAGAGGGAGGAAGGGAAGATATGTGGTGAAGGGGTGGCCAGTTACTAAAGCAGTTTGTATGATGATTTCTGGAAGGAAAAGGCTGGCCTTTACACAAGTGTTCTGCCCCATCATGTGAGGAAATGGATTTTTCCAGGTCCTTGTGAAGCCCATGTCCCTCACAGGGTGGCTTCACAGGTGACACAGACACATTCAGCCCCACTGATGGCAAAGCTGGTTGGTGTTACCTCTGCATCTGGTCTGATTTATGTTTCCCTTTGATGAGTTGCTCACTCTTTGTGTGTCTTATTTATTTCTCTGCTCTCTATTCAATAACATGTACATTATTTTGACATCTGTGACTTTCTTTTCTTGCCCCTGATGGGGGCTGGGGACTCTCACTTGCACCAATGAATGTGGCTGTGGAGTTGGAATCATCAAAGCATTGTGACAACTCCTAGTTCAAGGGGGGAAAAGCCCAAGCTCTGTGGAGGCCAAAACACCTTTCTCTTCCCTTTATTTCCAGGTTGGCATGCCTGGGACCAGGACAATATGGAAGAGTCATTGCTAAGGCTCTGCTGTAGTTTAGCACCTGGAGACAGATGTGGGTTCTGAAATACAAATGATCCTGCAGAGAGCAGCAAGGAAGGGCATCCCACCAACAAAGGGGGAATCTTTCCCCAACCTTTCCTGCACAGAGGGCACACCACCAGAGTGTTGAGATTGTGCATCTTTTTTTGTGGAAGTGGTGGAGAAAAGAAGCCCCAGGGGTCCTATAGGGAAAACACAACTTGCACTTTTGAGCACAACAGCAAAAACTCCCCACAAACATCTCACTCTTTTTTTTTTTTAGAGTGACACCTTGAAGCTGGCCAAGGAGCTGTCAGACATAGTTGTTTACTGCAAGAGTGTCCACTTTGAAGGCTTTGATGACCCCAACCATCCTCGGGCTTTCTATGAGATGTCATCGTTCTCGGAGAGCAAAGCTCTGAAACTGGCCCAGGAGTCTGGTACGTGTGTTCTTCCCTCCTCTGTCCCTGCTCCCCAAAAAGGGACAGCTAATGGTGGAAAAGGCATCCCAAAAACCATGGGCTGTATCTCTGCTCAAGCAAGTCACTGAGAAAAGTAGGAGGAACTTAATAATCCTCGAGGCTGTTACCAAGAAGGGCATTTTTGGAGGAAATTTTGGAGGTTCCCATTCAGCCAGCCTTGCCAGGAAGAGGGGAACACACAGCAACTGCAAAAGAGATAAAAGTAACCCCACCACTGAAAAGGCCATTTTCTTCTGTTTTTTTTCCTTTCTCTGTAGGAACCAGTTTTATCCATCACAACATCAGGCACCTGAGCCGGATCTACCCTGCAGGCTGGAGGACAGATTCTTCCAACTACAGCCCCGTGGACTTGTGGAATGTTGGCTGCCAGATTGGTGGGTGTCCCTGGGAGCCTGGAGGGGTCCCTGGCTGGTCACCCATGTCCTGGCTGTGGAGGGCTTCAGCTGAGGCAGAATCTCCAGCCCTTGGCAGCCAAAGGCTCAGCAGCCACTGGGAGAAACCAGCTTTCCAAACAATGCCCAGTGACTTTCCCTAGACCATTTTCTGTCTCAAATCCCTTAGGAGAGGCTTTTCTGCACATGAATGTGCAAATCTCTGCAGTTTCACTGTCAGCAGAGTTATTGCCAATTAACAAAGGAGGAGAGAGCATGAGCTCTGTGGATACAGGTAGCACCCCTTGGTTTGGCCTCAGGACAAACCTAGTGGGGGACACCACCAGTTCCCTTGGGGAAGGCCAGACCTGAATTCAGTATTTGAGCACCTAAAATAAGATTTTTCAGAAGCCCTGAGTACTTTCAGCTCCCAGGAAAACCAGTGCACTGCAGTTATCAAAGTCTTGCTGCAGGTGGAAATATTGGGGAGTGCCTTAAAATGCTCTCAGCCTTCAAGTATGAGCAGGTATGAAGGACATGTGACCAGGATAAATTTCTGTGTCTTAAGAGATGTCTTAGGTGTTGCTAAAGAGTTTAAAATCATCCTTGAGGAAATCAGGGGAGCCCTGAGAGCTGCTGGGGTCCATGTGCATTCCCTGTGTGGTATCAGTGGCTGTTCACAGAGACTGCTCCAGGTTTTACATCAATGCCTTTAAAAAAGGTATTGACAAATTGGGAAGAATACAAGGAATGTGCCTGGTGTTAGAACACCATGAGGCTTGATCTATTTTGGGCAGCAGACAGTAAAGAGGTCACAGCTTGATCACAGCTCTGTGCTGCCACCTGAGGAGTTCAGACAATGAGGAGCTCTCTGGTCCAAACAACAGAGGCTTTGATGCCCCTAGGGATGGCAAATGGAAACAGGCAGATCTGGGCTGGAAAGAAGGTTTTATAATGAGGCTAAGTAGCCAGAGAAATTATCTGAGAGGGTTTTGCTGGCTTCAATACAGGAGAGAGCTCCTTCAGCATAGAAATGAAGAGGTTTATCTAAGAGAGGCAGTTTTCTAGGTAGCATAAATTCCTTGCAGGACAATTTTTGATCCTGGGGAAGGCAGGATGGCTGTAATGGCTCCTCCTGTCTCTGTCACCTCTGAATGCTAGCAGGCTCTGAGGGTCAGAGTTTACCACTGCTCTTTGAAGCATGGAAAAGCCAGTGTTTATGTCCATGAACAGAATTAGCATGAAAAGATTCCTATTGATTTATCTGAATGACTGAAGTTATTTATTTATGTTACAGTTGCCCTAAATTTCCAGACAGCAGGCACAGAAATGGATGTGTACCAGGGTCGGTTCCAGGACAATGGGTTTTCTGGGTATGTCTTAAAGCCAGAATTCCTCCGGGATGAACAAACCAAATTCAACCCAAAATCCATCACAGAAGGAACATGGGGGACAAAGAAGAAGCTCCTGCTTAAAGTAAGAATAGAAGTTGGGAAACATCTCAGTAACATCCATTTATGGGGGGGTGTGTAGGTTGTACCTTCTTCTCCTGGTCCTGCCTTCAGTGTTGTCCTAACCCTGCTGATTTCCCACATCTGGGGGCTCTCATGGGTTTGGATCCTCCAGGGATCTGCTCACATGTTTATGTTGGGCAATAGGTTAATGGCAGCACTCACTGTCACTCAGAACCAGCAGTCACCTCTGGTGTTCCCAATGCCAGCTGAGCACTGTGGGGACAGACAGAAAAGCTGTCCCAAAGCCAGCTGGCTGGGCTGGAGCAAGGTTCTTTAGGTGCTTTAGCTCATGCCAGCTTCCTCTGAAGGATGTCACAGCAGCAGCTGTGAAAGGGCAGCAGCAGCCTCTCCTGCATTCCTGGGGAAGGAGAGGCAATCTTCCAGGGAGCCCCTTCTCCTAGTGATGAACTGACCTCTTCCCCTGTTTCCTCCACAGATAATCTCTGGTCAGCAGCTGCCAAAGGTGAACAAGAGCAAGAACTCCATTGTGGATCCCAAGGTGACAATAGAGATCCATGGAGTCCAGCAGGACAACAACAAGAAGCAGACCAAAGTCGTCGAGAACAATGGTGAGGGGGTTCCTCCAAGCTCTGCTCCCATGGGCAGGAACCTTTTCTGTTCCTTGGGTAGACCTGCCCAGGGCACCCAGAGTGCCCACACTAAGCAGATACATGGGGTGTTGTTCTTCTGGTGTTTGGAGACAGAAATTCCCTGTTAAACACCATCAGCCATGTGAGTTGTTTGGGGCTGGCTGCCAGATTTGCTGAGCTAGAGCTTTGGAAATGCTCTTTACCTCCATGCAAATCCAGAGATTTGATCTCGTTGTACCCCAAAACTGTCACAAACTCAGAAAATATTGATGTTGCAAGGAACTTCAGTGGTGTCTGTTCCAGCCTCTGCCTGAAGCAGGGCCATACAGAATTTACTCAAGCTGCTCAAGGTGTTGCCCAGATGAATTTTGAATATCTCAGAAGCTGGAGGACCATTTCTTACCAGTCAGACATGGCTGTGGCTCCCCTCTGTGCACTGAGGGTTTGAATATTATTGCCTTCTGCACCAACACACACACCGCTTTTCTGTGTGGAGTAAGAGCCAAGCACTGGAAAGCTGGTGCATATTTTCCTGCCTGCTAACAATGTTTCCCTTTTCCTCTTTCCTGTTTGAGTAAATCTGGCCCTGCTCCTAAAGCTCGTGGCCATTTCCCTCCCTACAATAATTTTTACAGCCTGTCAAGTGAAAGTTGTGTAGGGAACATTTCAGACCTGCCAGGCCTGTTCCTCAGGGCTGCTGAGCACTCCCAGCCCTTCTCCAGCTGGAACAATGCTGGAATGGTGCTGGAATGATAAGTGCTGCCTTGTGGAAAGCAAATCAAACAATAAAGACACCACAGGACCATCTCAGTACCTTCAGGGCCAGGTGAAAAATCCCTGTCTCCTGCTGAATCACTCACAAACCCAGCAGGCTGCAGGTGGCATTTTGCTGTCCTTGGTCTCTGCTGTGCACAGGCAGAAGGTTTCCAACAGGATCTCTCCTGTTTGCTTCTGGGGAGTGGTTTATTGACACTGCTCCTGCCATGGCCTGGAGAGAGGGCACTGAGCTTGCTCTGCATTTCATGTGTGTCAGTCTCAGTTTTGTTTGCTTTGTGATTCTGGACCACATGACCCTTTTCCTGACTTGATGATGCTTTTTGTCATCAGACATTCCTCATTAACTTTCCTTGCAGACAGGTGAATTGGGGTACTTAGTGTTGCTTAGATGGATGTATCTCAAGCCTTTAAGGCCCCAGAAGGCTGTCTCAACACAAAAGCACAGCTTTCCTCTCTTCCCTCCCCTGGTTTAGGGCTATAAAAGTTTGCATCTGTCCAATGGCAACCAAAGACAGCCATGTGCCATCCAGCAAGAGCCTGTGGGGCAGAGCTGAGTTCCTCCCCTCTCCTGCACCTCATTCTTTTCTAGGACCAAGGTCAGCAGTGAACAGCCCAAGCTGAAGGATTTATTAATTCCATGTAGCAAATCACAGTATTAAAGCTGGGAACAAGTCTCTTGGCAGCTCCTAAGAGCCTTGGTCTAGGTCAGGTCAGGTTGACAGTCAGGAAGAGTCTCCATCCATTTACAAACACCTCAGACCACCATTCCTACTGCCAGCATCTCTGACCTCCATCCTTGTCTGTGGTGCCCAGGCTTCAACCCAAACTGGAATGAAGAGTTTACATTTGACATAGAGGTCCCTGCACTTGCCCTGGTCCGGTTTGTGGTGGAAGACTTTGACATGTCGACCAAGAATGACTTCATTGGGCAGTACACCCTTCCCTTCACGAGTCTGAAGCAAGGTAAGGCCCTGCTGGGTGCTCCTCACAGCCACTGAGCCCTTTGGGCAGCTCCAGTGTCCTGGATGAGTGCCCCAGATCCATCACAGCTGGGGTCAGAGTGGATTTTTGGGGTAGCTGTCTCCTTTGTCACCAGAGATTTTGGGCACATTGTGTTACCCACACTCAGAGCTGTGCCTCTGGGACCTGCCTGCTCAGGATCCTGTGGGAAGCTGGGACAGGGAGGTGTTTGTGCAGGGTCTTGGCAAACACCAGCAAATCCTTTCCCAACTGGACTAAAGGCCATGTCCCATCTGTGTCTGTGCTCCCAGGTTATCGCCACATCCACCTCCTGACCAAGAATGGAGACCCCTACTCCTCCTCCACCCTCTTTGTCTACGTCAGTATCCAGGACAGTGATTAGCAGCTGCTCCTCCAGGCCACAGTGAGACTCCCTGCAGAGCTGGAAGGAATTCAGAGTGTGAGCAGTGCCAGGGTCAGTCCCCAGCACCTTCCCTGGAGCAGCACCCGATGTGAGACAGCCATGCACCTCCTCCTGCTGCCTGCTGGAACCATCCTAATGCTGCTCTTGAGATTTTGTACCTGTTCTACCAATCCAGCTGTGGTTTTAGTTCACTTTATTTTGATTTTTTTATTATTAATGTTGCTTTTAGTGAGAGGATAGGGACTCCTTTTTTAGTGAAGCACAGCTCTTGGGTTGGGCTCGGTCAGGCATCTGGGCAAAGCACCCAACATGTGTGCAAGGAAAAGTCTCCCTCAGCACTGCAATCAGTGGCCAGGTGCCAGGTGACTCCTTGCAGCTGCAGGTGTCAGCCATCCTTCAGCATGTGGAGTCCAGAATGGGGCCACCATTCCCCTCCTTTCTGTTACAGATTAAAGAAGAAAGCTGCACTACAAAGCCCCGTCTTATGTAACCCGAGTTTCCTTTTGTGTTGTAATAAAAAATACATGAGCACTACTCTGCCTGTGTGCCTGGCTCTCAGCCAGCCCACTTTGCATTCAAAGCCAGCCTCTCATCCTGTGAAGGAGAAAGAAGCTGCTGAACAGCAGATTTCCCTCTGACCCAAAGTGAAACCCACTCAAAGGGACCTCAGAGAAGGTCTTTTGCCAAAGACAGTGAAAACATGCTCAACAACTGCCAGCAGGGCTTTTTTTTTTGTTTTGTTTTTTTAATACAGTAGAACTTTGTGTTTTTACAGAAAAATGTCATTTTTTTAACAGAGAGGGAGTAAATGTTGTAAGTCCTAGCAGGTCCCAGTTGCACTGTAGAGGTAACCCAGCACGAGAGTGTTTTGAGAACAGCACAGTATTTATGGCAACGAGTGATTTGTCTTCAAGTAGAACTACAGAGTTAAGGGAATGTTGTTGAAATAAAATAATATATATTTTGAAGTGCCAACTCTGTTACTAACAGTATGTTAGACAATTAAAAGTTTTAAAAAAATTCTGGAAGGATTCAATTACTTGCACTGTTTGCCTCTTTGTCCTACTTGAATGCAACATACATTAATTTGGAAATAGACCTGCTTGATCTCTTAAATTGTCAGGCTTCCTGGGGGTTCTGATCCCTAGGGGTGAAGATGAGGGGCTGATGCCAAAGATGTTAATGTCCTTTTAAACATATGCTGGTCATCTTTTTTTTTTTTTTTTTTTTTTTTTTTTTAGCCCAAAATAGCCTGGATTTGGTGATTCTTAGGCCCACTGCAAAGCTGGGTTTCATTTAGTCCTCCTTGGAGTTTGTTATGCTGCAGTGAACACTACTGGATACATTGATTTTTCCTCTTGACTGCAATACAGTGTGATGTAACCAGTGGCAGATTAAATGTGAATTAAACCCACACCTCCAAGGCTGGTACTGCATTTAGAACCAGCCAGGTGTTAGAGCTCAGGAGTGGCCAGCAAGGCAGAGCCACCTCTGGGATGGGGCACATTGTTGGGGACACATTTGAAGGCCAAGGATGGAACATCCACCCAGGGACAGCCTGAGTTTGGTCCCTGCTCCCAGTGTGCTCTCAGCACTTTGTTTTAGGGAGCCATGGGATGAAAAGTGCAGGTGAAGGTGGTAAGAATCAGCTCTTGTGGAGTAAATTAGGAAGAATTTCTTTCCTGTGAGAGCAGTGAGGCACTGGGAGAGGTTTCCCAGAGAAGTTGTGGGTGCCCCATCGCTGGGAATGTTCAAGGCCACTGTGGATGGGGCTCTGAACAACCTGGGACAGTGGAAGGTGTCCCTGTCCATGGCAGGGGCTTGGAACTGCATGATCTTTAGGATCCCTCCCAATGCAAACCATTCTATGGTTCTGCTCCTGTGTGAAGCCAGATCAGCCCCCTGGGCTGGCTGTGAACATCTTACTTGAATTTTTTGGGTGGCAGGATTAGATTTCAGTGGGATGATTGAACTGAAGCCCTCACCTGCCTGCTGTGGGCAGCACTGGAGAAGTGAGGGACAGGGTGAGGATGGGCTTGGAAGGATTGCACAGAGAGGCTGGGTTTTCCTGTCTGTTTGTCACTTAAAGATCCATGGGAAGAAAAAACATCCCTCATCAGGTAAGAACAGCTGGGGAAAGCAACTACAGCCAGGTGGGAAAGGAGCTGAGATGGAGATGGGATGGGCAGAGCATGATGCCAATGCTGCAAGGTCTCCTCCCTCCCCAAAGGAAGGGACATGGTCCATGTTGGTATCAAGTGAGCTCATCTTTGAACAGATGGGAAGTGCTGGAGCCCCACTGGAGAGAAGAGAAAGAGGACATGGCCACTGACATCAGCAAAATGTACCAAAGGGAGGAGGTGGGAGAGGCTCTTTCCTTTAGAAATCAGAGGTGGGAGTAAAAGCAGCTCTCCCATGGGGAGTGCAGCAGCAGTCTCCATCAGCCCAGATATCAGAAATATGTGAAATCCCAGGCTGGTTCCTGAGTGCTGGCAGGAGCACTCCACTGGTGTTGTGAGTGTGGTGGCCACAAGAATTAAAGCAATTTGTACCAAACTGGCCTAAAATCTATAATCTGACTGTATTTTGGCTGCTCTTCATTTGACTGTGTGAAGCACGTTGGCAGGTAGGTGGCATTCCTGCATCTTACTGAGCAGCACGTGCATCAATCTGGGAGCTGGCAGCAGCACTCCTCAGCCAGGCAAGGCAAACATTGCTGATTCCTGCAGTGCCAACAGAGGTTGAAACATGGGTAATGTGCACTGATTGCATCTCTTGTGAACACAACAGGAGCAATCACACAGGTAATTCAGCTGATTTGTGTCTCTGCTTGACACTTACTCTGCACAGGGAGTTCCAGTGGGTTTTGGGCTGCACCCTCAAGCAGAAATGGAATGAAGTAGTGGCAGGAACAGGGACATAACAATGGGGCTGGGGTTTATTTGAATTAATTACCAATTCTTAAATGCAAAGTTCTGTCCAGAGCACCCCACCACCTGGAGGTTCCTGCCCCAGCCCAGCCAGATGGTGACACTTCAGCACGATGCTGTGGTCCTGGGTGTTGAGTGAGAGCTCTTTGCCCCTCAGTCAACAGCCTGGAGCTCCTCAGCTCTGTGCCCACATCCCTGCAGCAGGGCTGGGCACTCAGGCCAATGCTGAACTGCCAGGTACTGCAATGGGGGCTTCAGGGCATGGGGGGACAAATGGCCCAAGCTCTGTGGAGATTTGGAACAGAAGGGGCTCCACCTCCTCAGTTTGTTCTTTTCAAAAAAATCCAAAATTCCACTGATGACCAGGTGTTTGAAGGATCTGTGGCATTGCAGAGTTTTTATCTGCTGCCCTCCTACCCCCATGCTGATCAAGGACACTTACAGTGCTGCTGCTGGGTGTTTATTGGAATCACTGATCAGGTTGGAAATGGAGTGAAGCTGCAAACCTACGCTGTCTGAGTTTTTAAGGTGTTGCTTCTTCCTTTAGTTTACAGTTTTATCCCATAATCACTGATTGTTCACACTTCCCACTGCCCTCCCCAGTCAGACTGATCCATAGTGTGGAACCAGCACTCTCAGTCCCATGGACATCACAGGGATGGAGCCCTGATAAAAGCTCCAGTAGGACACCTCTGCCTCAGGTCATGCCCAAAACCAAATTGTCTTCCTCAATCCTCTGGTCTGTGGGCAGGTGGACTCCTGACATTCATTCACCTGGCCAGGGAGGCCAGCTGAGATTGCAGATGCTGTCTGAATGAGAAAAAAAGTAGACAGAGTCTTGTCTGGCAGTCAAAAATTGGCATTTGTGTCTAGCCTTTAGTGTCACCTCCTCTTAAAACAGATCAGCTAATAAATATGCTCATAATAAATTCTTTTTTCCCCCAAACCAGGCTCTGATGTGTTTTAGCTGCCCTGGGCTATGCATGTTAATCTGGAACTGATTCTGGCTGTTCTTTGGTGAGTAGTTTTTCCACAAGGTGAGAAGGGGCAGAACTGTCTGGTGTCACTCCACAGACTACCCCATCAGGCATGTGGCTACTCCATCACCTTTTTCCTGACCTCAAGGCTCCCCCTCCATCCTCTTAGGGCTTTCCCCACCCAGAATTTACACAGCAGCTGCAAATGACCTTTGACTAATTTTAAACTTCTACAAATGAAAGAGGATCATGGCCTCGTGCATGTGGCAATCTGCAAAAGGGAAAGGAGAGATGAGGCTACAATGCACTTGTGTGGCACACACTTGTCTTCATGGCTATCAGCAATAAAGAGTCAGGAAGAGGCAAAAACATCCTGCCAAGCTGTTCTTGAAAAAGGTTTTTCCTCCTGGGGTTCTGGGTTTGCAGGGAGGAAGGAGCCATCCCCTGGACAGAGGCTGCTGGAATAACTGTGCTGGGTTGGGGTCATTGAGCAAATGCCTGCACGGCTTTCCTGCAGCTCCTGAGGGAGCAGGGGCTGGTCCCAGAGTCTTCTGTTCCCCCCTGCAGTCTCAGAAGAGTCCAACTTGCTTCTTCTCGTTCTGCTGCTTCCATTTGGGCATCTGGTAGAACTCATCCTTGGACTTCCCAAAGATGTCGTGGAAATCAGCATCGGAGAGATAGCACTGCAGTGAAGAGACAAAGCACAGGCCAGCTGTGGCTTCTGCAGAGCCTGGACACCCCAGAGCTTCCTCCCCTCCCCACCATGCCAGTGCTGACCTCTGACTCCAGACCAACAGCTCCTGTTCAGCTCCCTGTCCTCGTGGTGGGAAATGGAACATCCCAGTTCCTCATCCCCTCCCCAAAGCACCAGGGCAATAAAAGCCTGTGGGGCTCTTGACCTCTGAAGCTTTTAGGCACCAACTCAGTCAGGTTATCTTAAATAAGCAAAGCAGCTAATAGTTGCTAAAGAGGTTATTTATTACAAAGCACATCAGTCTCAAAAGGCAATGGCAAAAGCAATAGCAAGAAACAAGTGGAAAGAAGCAGATAGCTAAAAGCCAAATGGCTAAAAGCACCAACTCTCCCCAACACCAACTCTTATATAGGATTTTTCCAACAAGCTAAGACACAAACTCAGACCACTCCTTAACCTATTACAATTCTAGTTTCTTAACACTCCAGGTTACGTATAGACTACATATAAAACCTATCTTGTTCTAGCTGAAAAATGTAAGCAATATTCTTACTACAGCTCTATTATGTCTAAGTCCTGTCTACAACTGTGGGCCTGGAGCCTCTACTGAAAAATATCAGTGTGTTTATTAACCTTCACTAAAACTCACTCTGCTACTCTGGCATTTGAACCTTTTACTTACTAAAAGCATCAGAGCTCACCCTAAAATTTACTGACTTATTTCTACTTAAATGTCTACTTTATGTGTGAGTAGCTTAATATACTTCAGTGCATCCACAGGCTTTAATTCAATCCCTGCACTCTGATTTCTCTCTGAAGAATTCAAAGAGAACCCTGACTCCCTGACTCCAACATCAGCCTACCACCCCAAAGAGATGCTCCAGTTCTGAGGAGTTAGCATGTTCTGGCTGGAATTTAACCCCTGCTGATCATACTGGGGCCAGGACAATTTATGGCCCACCAGGGAAGCTCTGCTGGCCAGAGTTTTGGGTGGTTCCTTAGGCAGTGATTCACAGTGAAAGCATCTCCTCCTCGCTCAGTCCCCTCCCCTAAAATATTCACTGGAAATGTTCACCCCAATTGCTGGAAAGGCAAGGTTAGCAGAAAGCAAGCTCATCATACTGACAAAGGCCCTGTGGGAATGGGAGGTTGAGCTTTTCCTGGTATTTTGGGTAGAAGAACCCATGTAGAGCCCAGCTGTGGATCGTGACTCTGGCTGTGGGTGTTGGCCTTTGTTGGGCAAGCCATTGGTCAAACAAGGATTACAGTGAGTAGAGGGAATCAATCCTCTGCCCCCTCCCCATCAGCGTGCTTGGATTCAGCTGCAGACACTGCCAAAATCCTTGAGCTGATAGGAAATCTGGGATATGTAATTTCTTCAGAAATTGAAAACTGCTGAAATGCAAGCTGTCAATTAACAAAAAACACCAAACCATCCCCTCTGAGAGGAGTCTCAAATGAAAACATTCACCTACAGATAAGTAAAATGCAAATTCTGGCTTTGTTCTCAGCTGTGTTATCTTGTCCCTCTGTCCCTCTGAGGACAGAAGTTGCGTGGCAGAGCAAAACAATTTTACCAGAAGAAAACATTTTTTAAAAATTGCTACTTAATTTTTTTTTTTTTTTCCCATGGAAACCCTGTAATTATTTCAGCTGGGCTAAAACCACCACAAGGTGTCCCTGTCCACAGCAGGGGTTGGAACTAGATGATCTTTAAGGTCCCTTCCAACCCAGCCCATTCTATGTTTCTATGAACTTCCTCACACAAAGCTCCTGCTTTTGGTGACACCTGTGTCCCCCTGAGTCTGAGCAGGACTTGGGAGTTTGGAGTACACTTAACCAGTTGCAGGTTCAGTTAGAAAGGCATCAAACCAGCAATGCTGTCACCTCTTTTTTGGTGGGATCCACGCCCTCAGGGAGCTCATCCACTGTCCTGTGCATCAGCACCTCCCGGGAGTAAATCCCGTCCCCGTTGGGCACCATGGCAGGGCTGCTGTGGCTGTTGCTGCTGTGGCTGTTGCTGTAGCTGTTGCTGTTGCTGTGGCTGTTGCTGTCACTGTGGCTGAAGTGGGATTTGTAGTCTGAGGAGGAATTAGCTGTACCTGAACCAGCCAGGTTGGTCGTGCTGAGGGTTCTCTTGTTCAGGCTGAGGTTGTTCAGGTCCTGCCAGGCAGAGGAAAACACGTCATGATGAGATGCTCTGGCAGAGCAAGCTGGGGATGGTGCCAGGATCTTTCTGCTGGGGTTGTGGGGGATTGTTTCTGGCACAGACCATCTGTAGCTCCAAAGCAGCAAGGGGAAAACCCCAACTAAAGCGTTAGTGCAGTGCTTCCCTAAGTGCCACACCTTGATGTTAGGACTGCTAAAAGCACACACTAGTGAGAGCTCTTACAAAGAACTGAGGATACTTACAGCAGTCTCATTCTTCTCAAGATAACACCAGGGGAAGGCACATGTGGGATGACAGAAGGTGAGGTTAGATGTCTACCAAGTCTAAAACACCTAAACTACCTGCACACCCCTCCCTGGTGAGCCATCTCTCCTCATCCAAACCTGCCACTTCCTTCCAGTGTGGCAATGGCACTCAGCACTGTTTGGGATCTCATTTACTTTGGAGGATGCCCCACTGGGCCATGCCCTTCTTGACCAGGGGACCCTTGTCTGGGATCTCAGGGGCTCCACCACTGTGAACTATCCACAAAACACTTGACTGCACCCTCTTAGAGCTGCTCACACCTCAATTTATTCTGCATTAGAGCAGCTGGACAATGTCCTGCTCACTGCAAAAGGCCCAGGAGCTCTGGGTGCATTTCTGGGTGATTTATCACATCTCCCTCTGCACAGCCCTGATGCTGGCAGCCTGAGGTCCCCATCCCTGCCCTGATCCTGGTGTCCCCTCCTTGGTGCAAACAGGCTGGGGGATGTGGTGCTGTGTGAACCCAGGTGTTTCCTACTTGTATGGCCAAGACACAACTCACCACTTTGATCTCAGATATGGCCAACACATCTGCCAAGCTGTTCTTCATTTCCTCGTAGGACTTGCCATCCTAAAGGGAAAGAGAGGGTTGTGAGAGCCATGGGCTGCCTTTAGCCCACTCTCCTGGGTCTAACCCACACTCCTGGGCCAGGAGATCTGGATTTAAAAACCCACTGATGTGGCAGCTGCTGCAAACCTCAGCCCCTGCAATCAGAAGACTGCCAGAATCTGAGCTTTCACTTGAAAACAGCAAAAAAAAAGGGCTTCAGCCTTTGTAATTGTATAATAACAGGCAAAACTGGGAAATTTAAAGACTTTAGAGCAGAGGGCAAATGAAGAGAAATAATATTTACTGCTGGATTTAAATCTTTCGCATTTTTGATTAATCTTGCAATGCCTGAAATAGTATTTCTTTTACCAGCTTTCCTGGTTCATTTACCTAAAACAACAGACTTTTTCAAAGCCTCAAGTCCTGACTCCTTGCAATTAGGTGCCATGTATTACGAGATACCTCTTATTTTCTATTAAATAAATGGAATATGCTAGATAAATTGGCAAAGCTCATGAGTGTGTTTTCCTAAGCAGCCAGGAGATGTCAGTTCTTAACAGAATCATCCAACAAAGTTTCCCAACAAGAACAAGCAACATAAACACATGGACTGCAGAGAAAACAGATTTAGACCCAAAACTGAGCAAAGAACACACACCAGATGTTTCTGGGATGTCAACAGTTTGGATGGCTTGTCTGTAGTTGCTGAAGCTGCCTACAGGGGATATTTTTAGAGGCACATATTTTATGAGCTGTATCCTTGTTTTCCAGCAGTTCCTCAGGAAAAAAAAAACAAAACAAACCCACAAGTTTTGACCTTTGTTCTAAGCATCAACATATTTTTAAGGGTCATTTTGAGTTGCTGTCTTATCTCTCCAGATCCAGCTGTCAAGACTGGATCCACCACCACACGGTTTGGAAGGAAAGACAATGCAAATTCAGATACAGGAAATAAAATATCTCTGTAAGAGTCTTCCTGCAGTGTGAAGTCCTGGGGAAAGAGGGTAGAACAGAATTTTTCTTTCCCAGTCACCTCCTGGTGAGGTTTCCATTTCTATATGGGAGGAGCTGGTGTTTGTAACTCTGCTTTTGAAGGCTGGTGTGCAGGGACCAAGGGTGACCTTGCTCAGGAGCTCCTGGGCTCTGATGGGCTTTGCACAAACCTGAACATGAGACCTGTCTGCTCACATCTTTCATTTCACCACAGTTTGCCCTTAAAGCTGGATCATAAATTTATAAATTTGCCTCTGTGGCTGCCTTTTCAACAATGAACTTGTGTTGGTTTGGTTTGGTTTTTTTTTTTTGGTTTTTTAATATTTATTATGTGTGTGGGTCTGTTTTCTCTCTGAACTTGATTTTACTTCTCATAGTCCCAACCTCTTTTTGGCTGAAATCAAAAACTTGATCCGGAACCTTATATTTATGAAAGTATGAATATTGTGAATTCAAGCACATTTGTAAAAGCCTCTGTTTCACCACACAGGTTGTTTTTGTTGGTGAAGGAGCAGAAGCTGCTCAGACAGCACCAGGAACTCACTGCACATGGCAGGGGGGTGGAACTGGGGTGATCTTTAAGGTCCTTCCAACCCAAGCCATTCCATGACTTTGTGAAGCTCAGGACCTGTCCTAGTGAGGTTTCACTCCATGCATCCTATATTCCCTGACAACACCACAGGGCTTTTCCAGCAACTTACACTCCACTTGTAGGGGTCCCAAGCGTTGAACCAGCCTGTGAAGTTGAGGGGCTCATAGCCCTGCTTCACCAGGATGATGGGAGTTGCCAGGTCTCTCCCAGCTGGATGGGTCTTGAGATACTCCTTAGCTGAGGCAATTGCCTCATTCCTCTCCTGTGCATTGGAGGCTTTGCCAACCCAAAGGAAAATCTGCAAGGGAGAAGGCTGGAGGTCAGAGAGGCATCAGAACCTGTGCAGACATAGCTCTCTGCTCTCCCCTGCCAGTGGCAGCAGAGGTAAGACTGGAAATGTGTTTTTCCAATAGTCCCCTGTGACTCTGAGGCCTCAATTTACCCCCAGCTAAAGAAGATTTTGCTTTTGAAACAAGCATGGAGAATAAATATTTCAGATAACAGCTGGTGCATTTTTCAAGGTAACTGAACCTAGTCACGGGCCAAAATCCAACTCAAGTAACACCAACTAAAACCAAAACTGCTTGAAAATATATCTGAGGAGAGGGGGAGGAGGCTTTTCCTGACCTCTTCCCAAGTGTCCAGCAGCATGACATCATCTTCATCCAGGTCCTCCTGGCAGAACCCGACCACCTCGGTCATGATGAAGCGACCTGTCTGGTTGGAGCACTCGAAGAGGCGAGGCTGGTAGTGTGTGATCTGCTCCTGGAACCTGCCTCAGCCATGGCAGGGGGGGAAAAAACAACAAAGGTGGCAATCTTTCCCTCCTGGCTTACTGAACCCACTTGTTGTGGCCTTGAAGGAAGGGGTGGGACATTCATCTAAAGGCCTGCAAGTCAGCAATGATATCAGGGGATTCTCAGATTGTTTTAATGATTTTCAAAGGTAATTTTTTTTTTTCCACCCAAAGAGGAAAGGCAGAAGCTTTCCCTCACTGTGGCAATGAGCCTGATGTCAGGTGAAAGCCACACCAGATCATTTTTCTGCAAAGGAAACCATCACCAGCCCAGAGGGCTGGAGAATTCCATGTTGTCCAAAAGCAGATCTAGTCTCATGATTCCTGTGGGGCTGCTGCTGATAATGGCTGGAAATGGAGCGTGGGGCTCCTGCAGCCCTCAGGATGAGACATGGGACAGGTTTACTGGGAAGAAAGGAGGATGTACACACCCTTGTCTGCAAGCTTTGGACCTGTAGCTCCCACTTCAGGAGAACTCCTGACCCAAAATGCAGGAAAAGAACACCTTGGTGTGGTTTCTAACCAAGGTCTTGATGATATTCTGGCCTGGTGCTCCCTTTATTGAGGACACAGTATCAAAGTATTCACTTTCCTGAAGAGCTTTGATCCCTTGCTTAATGTCCCCAGAGGAACAAGCAGGTCACTATTACCTCTTTTCACTGGCATAAGGGGCTCTGCCTCCCAGAGCTTCCCAGAACTCTGCTGGCTCCTGTCCTTCCAGAATGGTGTGCTTGTCCCGTCTGGAAACGATGTCAGCCACCATCTTCGCCATCTCCCGCTCGTCTCCGCTGCATCCCTGTGCTCAGGGTGAAAGATTGAGGTGTGGTTAGGGGCACACTGGCAAAACTTATCCATGGGGAAAAGCTGGCTTGGCCCTCTGGAGAGCTGCTTGAATGCTCCTGAGCTGATCACTCAGAATCCATTTCTAGCCCTTGAAGGGACTTTTAGTGCAGCCAACGGTACCTATTCAAAAATTCACAAAACTCACAGAATGATTTGGGTTAGGAGGGACTTTAGAGATCATCAGGAACACCTTCCACTCCAACAGGATGCTCCAAGCCATATACAGCCTGGCTTTGAACACTTCCAGGGATGGGGATCCACAAGTTCTCTGCTTTGGTTTTATCTACATCTCTTTCTGACACATGACTGAAACAAGATAAATGAATTTGCTCTCATCCTGGCTGATTTCTTACAGGTGGAAAATCTGGGATGATTTATTCATCTGACAGCTGTATGAACATATAGAATGAGGTGAGGTGAACCCTGACATGGGTTACTTTTGTAGAGAGGGCTGTTACTGCTGACCCTTCACAGACAGAGCCCTTTCCTGGGTGCACTTTCCTCACAGAATCATTGAATCATTCAGCTTGAAAAAGACCTTTAAGATGATGAAGTCCAACCACCAGCCCAGCACCACTAAATCATGTCATCAAGTGCCACATCCATATATTTTTTGAGCACTTTTGACACCACCATTTCCCTGGGCAGCCTGTTTCAGTGCTTGACATCCCTTTCTGTGAAAGGATTTTTCCTAATTTACAGTATTAAGATACTGTGCTCCCCTGGCACAACTTAAGAGTGCTTCTGCACTGAATTAATGTGCCACCTACCCAAGGATTCATCTCCATGACCCAGCAGGGGCAAGAGGCTCAAGCCCCAGCTCAGCAATTTCAGACCCCTTTGGCTGCAGACTCACCTTCCCACACCACAGGTAGCAGACTTGGCTGGTGGTGAGCAGGAAGACATCGTTGGAGTTGAGGGAGGAGGCTCTGGCTGGCACCTCTGTGGCCTTGGTGTTCACCTCATCCGTGCCCCTGACCTGGAAGAGGCGGATTGCTGGCTCGGGGCTGCTCTCCTGAGCCCGGCTCGTGCCGCCCTGCAACGACAGAGAGGGGAGGGTGCCACTGGCAGTGAGCAGGACACACAGACCCATGGTTTGAAAAAGGCTTTGGGCTCACAGCCCTGCCCACTGTTGCAGTGATGGACCACGGTTCTGCACTGAGCAGGCAGAGAAATCCAAATATCTTCTGATTCCAGGGCAGAATGGAACCTACACAACACAACTCCTCTTGCATTTTAAGGCTGTAGGAGCAGCAAAAAGCATAATGCAACATAGTTCCTTGTGTGATGGAGAAGCAAAAGAGAAAGAGCTTCATTTAAAGAAACACTACACATATATATAGGGTAGATTGTGGAAAACAAAATAGAAAACACTCATTGGTCAAAGAAGACAACACCTCTCTCAGAAATATACTTTTACAAACATCACGTCTCTCACACAGCCTCTAATAATCATTATTATTTGTTGACCTTGTAAAGGCCTGAGAAAGGCAAGGCCTCAAGGCTGCTTTTTTCCTGGTTCCCAGCAGTACCTAACGACAAACTCCCACACTTCTCCCTGATTAATGAGTCTTGGCCAGCTCCCATCAAGATCCTCAAGATCCACATGAACAGATCTTGGTGTCTGTAGAGGATCTGCCATGAAAACTGGGCAAGGCATCTGTACCCTGACTTCCAGCTGTGCTCTCCTTAACTGCACATCTGCCACAGAAACCAGACAGTGGGACCAGCACTGAGAGCTCAGGGCAATCCTGCTCTCCCACAGCCATTTGGAATTTCTCCACCAGAAACATCAGCAGCCAAGGCAGCAAGTGAAGTGGGTTGGTAGCTATGTGATGTAACTCAGGCAAGGACAATTCAAATCGTGTTTGGAAGATATTTTGAAGGACCCTCTCTGGATAGCAGCACTGGTAATTCACAGGATGCCTGCCTTATTCTAACTCTGCAAAATACTTTGGGACAGAGTTGGAATGAACCTCACACATCACTGCTGCAGCTCAGGGGTGCACAGTTGAGCTGGGTCAGTCTAGGACTGTGCTTACTCCGTGTCCAGACTGCCTGAGGAGTACTAGAAATGTCCCCTCTGCCATCTGGGGCAGAGCTGGCAGGCTCCTTTCCTGACTATCAGCCCATTTTTATTGGACTCTTTCCACTGCAGCTGCCAAGTGGAGATTGTTGGTGCTCCCACCTCCCAGAGTTACCTCGTAGATGACCAGCCTGCCCTTGAAGATGGCCAGGAAGTGCCTGGGCTCCTTGCCCATTGTCACTCGCACCTGCACGGCCTCGTCCCCGTGTTTCTTGTCCAGCTCGATGGCATTGAGGGCACAGGCAGTGATCTCATCCACGGAGGCGTGGCGGCCCTGGGGGACAGAGAGGTGACACACACAGTGAGATGAGAGCAAATCTCTTCACAATTCAACACTTGCCAATCATGAGATCGGAGTTAAAACTTCCAGATATTTAAATTTCACTGGCACTCTGGTTTTGTAGACTTTGGAGACCCATTTTTGAAGCTCCCCTCTGCATGAAAATGTACTTTAAAAAGGAAAGCAGAGATGTCCACATACCCACACAACTCTAAGAACTGAGGCTTTAAGGGACAATCTGACCCCAAAGTTTGACCTCAGCACTGTAAGCCCCATCACCCTTCCGTCTTCCTGTCTGATTTTGCTGGTGCTTAGACTGATGCCAGTTTGGGATCAGTGTCCATGCTGCCTACAAAGGACAGCTTGGGATATTTGAAACTGATGAGCAAAGGGTATGTGAATTCTTCTGGGTGCTTGGGTTGGAATTTTTGTGTGCAATTGCTTCCTTCAGCTTTGGGCTTGCACAGCAGGTACAGCACAGTGCCCTCTGCTGTGCTTTGACCTACCTGCCACATGTAGAGGACGTAGTGGGGTCTGCCTGACCTCAGGTAGGTGTACAGGACCAGGTAGCAATCCCCCCCGTAGAACTGCCCGTAAGTCTTGGGGTTCACCGGCTGCATTTGCAAATCCTCAATCCTCCACACCTAGGGAACAAATCTTGGTGAGCAGCAGTGGAGACAAGGTGAGGACAGAGCACAACCCTTTGGCTACCTCAGCACTGAAGCTTCAGGTGGTCCCTGAGGTCACCAGAGGGAAGAGATCAGTCTGTCCCTTGTGAGGAAGCTGTAAACTGCCATGAGGTCCATCCTCTGCCTCCCCCAAGCTGAACAAACCAAGCAATGCTGGAAACAGGCTGATTATTGCACCCTCTGCCAGCCAAAGGAGCTGTCTCACCTCGATGTCCCCTGAGGCATCGTCGACCATCCTCTGCTCAGCTGCGAGCTCAGGTCTGGCGTGGAGCTGGGTGGTGTCAAACTTCACCTGCTCCACCTTGGCTGAGAGCACCAGCAGAACAAAAACAAGAACCCAGTGAATGCACCACAACACTCAAACCCTTCCCCTCATCCTCACACACCATCGCTGCACAGCAAGGAAAACCTGGTCCAGGTTTGCAAGAACCTGCCCCAGTAAACCGGCACTGATTTTGGAATATGCAAGAGCTCAACACTTCAGTGTTGACCTGTTACTGGAATTGGCTGGCTGGTAAAAATATTAGCAGTCTCCTGATGGAAAATTCTTAATTTTTCTCCAAATCTATAAATATTTATTTCCTTTTAAAATGCTGATTTCAAAAATAAAATGCCTACATTTTTCCAGCTCATGACAAAAGAGAGTATTTATGGACAGCACAGAGAGAAACAGAGATGGAGAGAAAAGACAAAACTTGCAAGGGAAAGAGATTTGTGGCACTCAAGCTGTTATTGATGGTCTCCTTCAGCATCTCTGTCACCTCCCCATCATTCATCAACAAGTTCTCTCTCTTTGAAATTGTTCAGTCTTTGGGGTTAATGCATTGTAATATTCCCTTCAGCTGTATGATAAATACACCATTTACACCCAGTGTAAATACAGCATCATTCCATTGACCTCAGGAGGGGACTGGATGGATGCCAGTGTAAATGAAAGCAGAACTCCTTATCAGGCTCAGCATTAGCCCTTTATAAAAGAAATTCAAAAGTTCTGCAAGTGGGAAATTTCACATACAATTGTTCAGAGGGGAGTGACTCTCTGCCAACATTTACATTTAGAGTAAGTGGCAATTTGGTTCATACAGGAAAATTCAGCAGAGCTGAATGTCATTGGTTCATGAATCCTTTCCATCTACTGAAGAAGATGGAAAGCAGAAGGCACTAGGAGAGGGTACAATAGATTTTCCAGATCCTGAAGGCAGGAGACATTAGATGTGAATGATGTTCCCTCAGCTATTGCTTAGCACAGGCAGGAAAGCCAAACCCAGCCCAATGTGCTCACCAATTTTGCCTGTGGTGTAGACCTTGCCCAGCCCTTGTGTTTCGTTCTTCTCTGTCCACCTCTGGAAGAGCTGTTTGAACATGGCAGACTCTGCCCCATCATTGATCACCTCCACGTTGGTGGATGAAGGATAGCCTTTGGCTTGGATAAAACCCTGGGAGGGGGGTTCAGAAAGGTTATTGGTGAGCTTTTTACAGACATGAGGAGAGAGGTGTGGACCTGAACCTGCTTGAAGAGTGAGTGCCCCTCACTGAACACAGGGTGGGATTCAGTCCAAGATTTGCATTCAGACTAATCAGAACTAATTGAAGATTCCTGCTTAGTATCCATGTTTATTTCTGTCTTTAGGGAACTACTCCTACCCCTTTTTCCCAAACTTTTTGTCCCTCTCTAAGCCAGGAAGATTGTCCTGCCTGTAGCCTGGTAGAGAGCATGGGAGTAAAAGGGTGGAAGCAGCTCAGCACCCCAAGAACATGAAGTCTGTTCTGAAGGGACTAAACTCTCACCAATCTTTCTTCTTATTTTTTTTCCCTAAACCCATATTATTTCTTTGCAATAGTGCTGCCATTGAGTTAAAAGACTACTCCAACAGAGGTTCTTGATACAATATGAGTGGGAAAAAAATATTCTGTGTTCTGCCACCATGCCAAAATCCTTGCTCAGTTTTGGGAACCACTCTGTGTTTATCTCACAAGGCTCCGGGATGACCTGAGGTGCAGTGCTGGCCCCCTGGTTCAGGGAAGGAGCCTGATTGTGGCTTTCTGAGCATCCAACTTCTGCTGTAAAAACTGCAGCCACACACTGCCCCCAGGGAAAAGCAGAGCAGATGGTCCTCCCGTCCCTCCCACCTGCCACACCGAGACAGACCTATCTTTTGTTCTGCATGTGTAGCTCAGGGCCAGAATTTGCAGAGATGATTGCCTACTAAAGTGAGCCTGAATCAAGCTCTTGAAAGGAGCACAGAGGACAATGAGGTAAGTTTCAAGGCAAAGTGTTTGAAGCTTTTCTTCTGAGACAATAGGTGCAATCCTATTGAAGCTGGGTGTCTCCCTTACTGAAGGTGGTACCACTGAAGGTCTCCTAGTTAAATCTCATGGAAGATGAAGCCATTTATGGTCTTCCCTTAAGAAAATGTCTAAAAGCCATGCTCCCTCATAGCCTTCACTTCAACATGCCAGCTTGTGAAAAAATACCAAATACTTGCTCATGCTCCCTTGAGGCTAATTTCTTCTGAGAGGAAGAGCTGAGGAATGCTCTGGCAGAAAATAACACATGCATGTCAGAGCCTCTTTATTATCTGTTTATGTATCTTTTGACCATGAATTTGTCTAATCCTATCTTGACCCTGCTGATCCTCTCTGACTCCACCATCCCTTGAACCAACAGTTTCCAGAAGTTCACTATTTACCATCTATTTATGGTAATAATAATGTATATTATTTTCTTTAACCACTTTTTTTCTTAGTTTTAGTGGCAGGTCTTAGTCCTAGCACAATTTGATGACTAACAATTCTTTGTTTATGCCTCCCCTAGACGTTTAACTTCTCTCTCTGTTATTACACAGGCCAGCTCCCCAAGACCTACACTTAATGGTAATTAGTGGTCAGATCTAGATCAGCACATATCAACCGCCCACGACATTGTTTGCACTCTATTACAACTCACCACAGCTCGAGTGAATGCTGCTTTTTTCTCTTCTGGGCTGGAGGCTTTTCCTCTCCAGACATAAATTTTGAAGCCACCTTGGTCTAAAATGTAGCAGTCCTGAGGTTAAACCGAAAAACAGGAAACAGAAAAAAAACAGATGTGAAAAGCTCTGTGCAGGAAAAACTCATCATTTGTAGCCTAATCAGGCTGGATCCTTCCTGAAGATTTAAGTTTGATGTGTATCTAGCTCATTCCTCTGCCTTGCAGGGCTCTAACCCTGGTGCAGCCATTATCAGAGGTGACAGAGAATGAATTTCTTATGGTTTATAAATGGAGTACAACTACACCAACCCACAGGGCAGGGGTTCACAGGTGTGGGCATACCTGGCCCAGGCTGCTGATTTATAACTGTAACTATTTAAAGTATGTTTTCTTCTTGGGCATTGCTCAAAACTGGCTATTACCAGCTCACAGGAGGTATCCCCAAACCAAAACCACCACCAGCTCTAAAAGGAGCCAGGAGAAGTGTATGCTGACTTATTAACCCCAGCCTGCTGCTGCCTGCATTTATGCCCAAATCTGCTACTAAAGGAGCGGGAAAGGTCCAAGTTAGACATCTTCTGCATGAATATTTTGTCCTCATTGAGATTCCTGATCTGGAGCTCAAAGTGTTGCATTGCTGTGAGCACAGCAGGACCCCAGACCCAAAGGGGTTGAGGTGTGTGCTGAGCCCATTGCCACTGCTCTAAACACACTGTGAGACCAAAGGCTGCTCCTTTTTCAAAATGAACTTTGAAAGAAGAAAAAAGGCTTCATATATCTGCAAAGGGAGGCTGAGATTTTAATAGGGCTGACATGAGATGAAAAGGGGAGTGGGAGCCTTGCAGCACAGTGCTGCGTTGGAATAGGCTGGTCTGCACTGCAGAGAATTAAGGATGAGCAATTTTCTGCCAAATTTCAGTCAGAGGAAAAGCCTCTGTTTTCTGAAAAACTCTGCACAGAGGGTCTGTCAGGAAATCTCTTTCCAGGGTGGGTCACTGAGACCAGCCACTTGCTATGGCAGGAAAACAAATCTCCATGGTTTCGTGAGCAGAGTATTTATTTGCTCTGGAGTCAGCAGAGGGAAGGCTATCCCTGAACATCAGGTATTAAGAAGCCTTCGTTCCATCTGGAATTTATTCCTGGTATGCAGCCCTCCCTCACTGTGATTTGCCAAGCTAATATAATCCTTGGCTGAGAGCATCAATTTGCCATCTCTTCTTGGAACAGCTTCAACACACCACCTACCTCCGGCTGCTGAGACTGTAGCAGGGCTAAGCTGTCCTAACCTAACAGCAGGACTAAGTTCTCCTAGTGATGGAAAGCCGATAATTTCCAGGAAACAGGTGCTGAGCTGAAAACAAAGTGAGCCACAGCCTCCTTTTCTCGCTCTGGCTTCGTCTCACCTCGTGCTGGAGCAGATCCTGCGTCAGGGGCCGGGTGGCGATCTCCTGCACCACCAGGTCATTGTCCTTCTCATAGACACTGCAAGACAGAGGAAGCTGAGTGAGAGCCTGCAGAGCCCCCAGGGAGCAGGGGAGGGTGGGGAGCACAGCCCAGCACTCACTGGTACAGCCGCACGTTCGCCTTCTGCAGCTCGTCCGCCTTGGTGTCGGGGACGGCGTCGCGCAGCTCCCCGCGCCGCTCGCCCAGCACCATCCTCATGATCTGCATCAGGTCTGCTGAGTCCCTCTCGTTGTCAATGATGCCAATCTGGGCACGGCCGCCCCTCTCGCTGTCCCTGATGCTCCGAGCCAGAGCCAGGCCCTGCACAAGGACCCGCAGGGGTTAAGTCCTGACACACACCACAATCCCAGACTCCAAGCAATGGCTGAGAACCAACAGCAAAAGCCAGATTAACACAGCTCTCCTAGTGTCCTCCAAATTTACATGTTAAAGAAGCAGATATGTCTGTAATGCCTGATTATTAACTAACTCATGGGTAAACTCAAGGACCCGCAGGGGTTAAGTCCTGACACACACCACAATCCCAGACTCCAAGCAATGACTGAGAACCAACAGCAAAAGCCAGATTAACACAGCTCTCCTAGTGTCCTCCAAATTTAGCTGTTAAAGAAGAAGATATGTCTGTAATGCCTGATTATTAAATAACTCATGGGTATACTCAAGGACCTGCAGGTCCTGCAAGTCCTGACACACACCACAAATCCAGACCCCAAGTAATAACCGAGAACCAACAGCACAAGCCAGATTACCACAGCTCTCTGAAGCTCCTAGTGCTCTCCAAATTTAGCTGTTAAAGAAGCAGATATGTCTGTAATGCCTGATTATTAACTAACTCATGGGTAAATATTGCTAATGGTAGTTGCTGCTGATGCTGTTCCCACAGGGCAGGGGCGTGTGGGAGCCACAATGGGCACTGCCCATGTGTGATGTGCACCAGCAGGTCCAGTGCTCTGGTGGGATGGTCTGGGGGAGAGATGAACACAGGCTGAGGCCAGCGAGCAGGATGCTGCAGAGCTGCAGGACCCCGGCCGCCCCGCGGTGACGTTTTACATTCAAATGTTTTTCAAGTGTTAAAAAACCGTGGATGTCTTCTGTGAAAAAAGCAGCGTGAAATGTCAAGCAGCTAATTAGGCTGAAATCTCCATCTTCAGTTGAATTTTTTTTCTGTTGTTCCCATGACTCTTGCTGCAATAGCTTTGAAAGACTCCTCTCTTTAGATACAAGAAATGATCTGCTTGAGGTCTGAGATGAACCCAGCAGATGTGAACATGCTTCCCCTCCTGTGTTGAGGATTCTTTTGTACCTTCTTCAGTATCCACAGGATTTCCACTGTGCCCCAAAAATGGCATTCCCTGTGGAGATTCCCCTTCTCCCAGTGGAGATCCCCTCTCTCCCAGTGGAGATCCCCCCTCTCCCAGTTCATCAGGGGACACCATGCACAGAGCAGACCCATCTGCCTTTTAATATTATAATGACCACAAACTTGGCCACCAGCTTTGCTGATGAGCCACTGCTGTATCTTGCTTTATTATATCTCTCTATCCTGGTTCCTGTATCAGTAAAATAAGGATAATGATTCCCTTGCAAAGTGCCTTAAGAGCTTTAGATCTGACCTATCAACACCTGGGTTATTTATTCCTGCTTGTCTCATGCTGACCAAGCCAGAATTCCCTGTTGATGCTGTAAACAAAAATTAAAATTAATCTACCCTGAGGTGGTTACTGCAGCTAAACCTACTGGAGCTGTTCATCTTCTAATCCTATGCAAACAACTGGGCACAGAGGGATGGAGATGAGCTCCAGAGGGAGCGGGCTGACTTTCTGGGGCTGGAACTAGTGATGAGCCCTTGGGTGCCTATGAAACACAACCTGAGGCCAGGTCTGAACTGAAGCAAAGCAATTTCATGGGCATCTAAAACCAGCAGATGGGGAAGTAGAAAATTTGTCACTATTTACATCATCTCTGTGTTGCTGCCCTTAAGATTTGTGAACACTGTGAGGTTTGTTGGGGTTTTTTGGTTATTTTTTCCCTAGGCATCAAAAAATGTCACCTGAAACTAAGTGGCTTTTGCTTGTACTCACTCTGGATTTCTCAGCAATGCTGCAGCTGGGTCCATTCCACTGGATCAGCACCTTACCAAGGTCCAGCAAGAAAACATCTCCCTTATTGAAACTGTCCCAGGAGAGCGCTACCTGTCACAGGGAAATGAGAGAGTTTGGCAAGGTGGGGAGGATGAGGAGAGCTGCAGGTGACAAGTCACAGCCATGGCAAACCCACCCCTGGGGATGTAAGAATGGGTTTGCTGTGACTGCTCATTCTGAGCTGGCACTCAGCTCCTCACTGAGCAGTGACTTCTCTCATGGTTAACACCAAACCCTCAAGTGAGGACTTGAAAACTGTCCTGAAATAGAAGTTCTTGAGCAGAAATGAGATAGCCACCAGGCAAATCTGCTCAAAAACGAGTGTAGGAGGAGAGGGAAGGAGAAATGATCCACAAGAAGAGCAGGGTCTTCTTCTTACCTCTGTGGCTGACACGTGCTTCTTGCCCTTGACGTGAAGCAGACGTTTGATGTTGTACATGTTGGTCTCCACATGCTTAAATCCTGAGGCCACTCCTCCCTTCTTGTAGCTGTTGTGTAAAAACATAAAGAGTTAGAGCTGGTTAGGAAATACCTTTCTCTCTGTCCTCTGAGAACATCCCAATCTTTTGGTAGCAACTAAAAAATCTAGAGGCAAAATAACCTCCAAGTCCTAAAACTGCAGTGACAAATGCTGTTCTGCCTCACTGCTGCTCATGGTCCTTATCATGGTGTTTCCCTCTTAAGGGTGTTTTGTTGCTGCTGTGCACACAATTATAGAATCAAAAAATCATTTAGGTTGGACAAGACTTCCAAGAGCATCGATTTCAAGCATTAAACATCCTGGGAGAAGATGAACAGGCAGGTCAGGGATGGCAATGGAATTGTAACACAACCAAACTGAAAATCCCATTGATCCTGGCAGTGGCATCCCAAAATTGAAATATTCCATAAGCATTCAATTAAAATATGAAACAGACTGTGCAGAAAACAAACTTTTTGCTAAAATTTTGTTTTCTTCAAAATCGTTATTCTATGAAAAGCAGCTTAGACAGGGAACTGTCACCAAAAGCAGAACAAAACTATAAACAGGTACAGGACACTGTCTTTCTCTCAGATTTTACCTCCCAATCTTTTTCTTCTATCCTTGAACACACAATTTGCAGCAGCCACTCTCAGCAGTGTTATCACCTCATGCCACAATGCCATCCCCTCTCCTGTGGCAACTTTGCACAATCATGAGAGGGAAGTCCCATACAACTTTCAATTATTTTTTGGGTAAGTTTAATCCACTCTTGCATATCCTAGACCATTTTAGAAAACAGACCCATTGTTCACACTACAGCAATAATTGCACACAATGCAATTGTCATTTAGGGGAAAAAGGAGACAATTGTTGACTGTGGCTTTTGCCATGTGGGTAATAGATGAATTTTGCTGTATCTGGAAAAGTACTGGCTAATGTGGTCAGAAATGTGACTCATGGCATTTCAGACTTGTTTGACCCAGAAGGATGCTCTGGAGGTTTGTCTACCTGCCAAGATGTGGAAAGAGCTTGCTTTAATTCCTCATTCTGCCCTGGACTTGCTCACTGACCATGGGGATGGGGTTCAGACCCAGATTAATTCTAATTCATGCTCATTTCAGAGGCATATGGGTTTCCAAACAGACTGGGTTTGAGGGTCTGATTTTCAGTCCTCCATTGCCACTCACTCATCTTTAGGATGAGGCTAAAAGTACTTTTCTGTCTCAGAAAAGTTCTGAGAAGATTAATGAGAGGTTGTTGAAATACACAAGACAGAGATACCCAGCCAGACTGGGATAGAGGATGTTGACCCAGCATGGGTTTTGATCTGAGTTTCCTTCAGCTGTTTGAAACCAAAGCACTCAGGCTGTTCCTTGCCAGTAAAGATCTTCCTTGGAGGACAGTGACTGGAGTCCTTCCAAAAACCCCAGAGTGAGCAAAGACCCTGGGATTGAATTCAACATAACAACATATCATATATTCAACAGTATCTTTTAGATGACAGAAGTTCAGTCACTTTTTCCTTGCACTACAGGAACATTACACCCAGTATGAGCCAAATCAGCACTCCACTTTAAGGTGGATATTAGTCTGAAGTGCTCTGAATGGGCACTTGAATGTCTGTGGAGGAGAGGAACGAAGACCCTGAGGTGAACAAAAAGGAGGTTAAGACACAATTACTGTAAATATCTGGGCAAATAATCAGTGGAACAGAATGACACAGCTCCAGACTGAATGTTATAAATAATTCCTTCAAAATGGGTGTCTTGGGTTCCAATGCAGGATGTGACCAGAAATGTGAATTCTGTCCCCATCTGTTGCAGGCGGGTGGGGCAGTGACCCTGATCTCCTGGCACATATTATCTGCTAATGGGCCATCTTTAAACCAGCTGGGCAATCATCTTTATCTTTTCCACAGCCCATCCTCCCTCCAGGAAGATATCATCTGCTGTTAATGGCCATTGAGTCCCAGGGCATGACTGATAAAATTACATCATCCCACTGGGAGATGCTCCAGCCAGGGGAGGAGCCAAGCCTTTCCCACCTAGATAAAAACTGAGATTTTGGACACCAAAGTACCTTCTTTCCACTGGATTCCAGAGGAAAGCCAGACCTTTCCACATCATCCCTGGAGCTTCAGAGGAAACTGCACCTTCTTCAGGAGCACTGCTGCAGCTGAACCACATCTGCCCCTGCAGGAGGATGCAGCCACCATTGAATGGGACTGTGCCAACACCCTGACTGACTGACGGGTGTCAGCTTGGATTCTGACTCTGGCAGTGTTTTGGGATTGTTCTTTGTAATACTGCATTTCTATTTTAATTTTCCTAGTAAAGAACTGTTATTCCTAATTCCCATATCTTTGCCTGAGAGCCCCTTAATTTCAAAATTATAATGGTGATTTGGAGGGAGGGGGTTTGCATTCTCCATTTCAAAGAGAAGCTTCTGCCTTTATTGGCAGACACCTGTCCTTCAAACCAGGACAATGGGAATCCTCTGCTCTGAATTTTAACCAGCATCAATGCCAACCCATATTTTTCCCATTTTTGAGACACAGGGATCTCTGAGAAATCTGCAGAGAAGCAGAGGGAAGCCCAGGGTTGGGAGCGAGCTGGGTGCAGGAGATTTGGAGGCACTCACATGATGCCGTGGCGGAAATAGCTCTGGAAGGTCTCGGACTCGTGTCCCTGCACCTCGCGGTGCTGCACGGGGCTGCCCCCCAGCGCGGCGTCCAGCTGCGTCACGTACACGGCCGCGGCGCCCTGCTCGTCCTGCGAGGAATCCCTGCCCAGCCAGTAGTGCAGATCCACAGCGGAGCCACGGGACGTCCTCTTGGTCTGCAAGAGGTGGCAAGGACAAGTCAAGGTGAAGGCACAGCCCGTTTTTGTGTTGGAGAACCCAGTGACCACAGAGCCCTTCCCCACTGCTGCTTTTCTCCTGAGCCTCAGGTACGCCCTGGGAGCTCAGCCTGGAGCTCTCCTGTCTTGGGTTGCACTGCAGGATGTGACCAGAAATGTGGATCCTGTCCCTATCTCTTGCAGCCGGGTGGGGCAGTGACCCTGATCTCCTGGCACATATTATCTGCTAATGGGCCATCTTTAAACCAGCTGGGCAATCATCTTTATCTTTCCCACAGCCCATCCTCCCTCCAGGAGATATCTCCTGTTAATGGCCATTGAGTCCCAGGGCATGACTGATAAAATTACATCATCCCACTGGGAGATGCTCCAGCCAGGGGAGGAGCCAAGCCTTTCCTACCCAGATAAAAACTGACATTTTGGACACCAAGGAACCTTCTTTCCACTGGATTCCAGAGGAAAGCCAGACCTTTCCACATCATCCCTGGAGCTTCAGAGGAAACTGCACCTTCTCCAGGAGCACTGCTCCAGCTGAACCACATCTGCCCCTGCAGGAGGATGCAGCCACCATTGAATGGGACTGTGCCAACACCCTGACTGACTGACGGGTGTCAGCTTGGATTCTGACTCTGGCAGTGTTTATGGGATTGTTCTTTGTAATACTGTATTTCTATTTTAATTTTCCTAGTAAAGAACTGTTATTGCTAATTCCCATATCTGTGCCTGAGAGCCCCTTAATTTCAAAATTATAATAATAATTTGGAAGGAGGGAGTTTACATTCTCCATTTCAAAGAGAAGCTTCTGCCTTTATTGGCAGACACCTGTCCTTCAAACCAGGACATCTCCTTATTCAGCAGAGCAATTTATAGATTTTATTGTATTTATTTCAGTAATACTGAACAATTTTGGGCCACAGCAACATGTCTAAGCAAGTCCAGGCCGTGGTCTGTATCGTATGCACCAGCCAAACTATATTTAGCTATATTTTTTCTAAAACTATATTTTTTCTCCATATTTTACTGTCTAGTTTTTCTACATATTTTGCTGTTTCTTCACACACTTAATTTTTTTTCTCTATATTTCTTAGTTTAGACCAATGTTTATAACATGTGCATAAAATAAGCCATTTTTAGGTGTTTTTCTGCAACTTTTTGAGACCCTTCAAGGCCACTAAAACATAAATTGTGCTAAATTAAAAGGAAAAAAGCTGAAAACCAGAATACCAAGATTAAAAGAACCAAAATAAAAGTAGGCAGTAAAGTTCAAGACAGCTACCAATCATTGTACCTGAAAGGCTCGTACAAAGAGCATGAACAGCATAAAAACAACAATCAAGAAATGTGTAATCACGTAGACATTAGTCTTAGAATGTATAATTAGGACTAAAAAGTAAACAATAAATCGGCTTCTGCATAATCATATTAATTTACTGTCCAGAAGTCCTGTTTCTCCCACATTTTATGAACTGAACTGATATTTCTGTCTGATATTCTTATGTAACCCCTATTATCAAGGAAAACTGAGCTCCTGTTTAATTAACATGTTCAGCTTGTCCTACTATTGTATATTTTGATATTAAGACTTAAAGCAGATTCTTCCCATAGATCACCTTTTGAAATGCAATGCACACTGCTATTTATTTGCCTGGAGATGCTACCCTTTCTTTCCTGTTGTCATTCTCATAGCACATGACAGAGCAGCACAAACTGCCTTGGAATTCCTGCTGACTTGCAAAACAGACATAACTCCAAATGAAGCTGAGCCAGTGTGTGCATGCTGGGATTCATCTTATTACAGAAAACCCCAGCAGCTGAGAAGAAGGTGTGCTCATTGTTGTTTGAGTTCTGCCAAGTTATTTTTCAGCACCCACTGTGTTAAATCCCATTGTGGAGACCTGGGAAAGGTAATAAAAGCTCATTTTATAAGCTGGATTTGACACTAAGTTTTGTTTATTTGCTTTGTGCAGTGATACCACAGTGAAACACAGCAGAAGAAGTTGAAAAAAATACAGCTCTGTTTCTCAGGCACAGATAATTAATTTGTGGAAAAATCACTCAATTTAATACATTGCTATTGAAGATGATCAAAGCCCCATTGTCCCACAGACAATCTTTATTTGGAGAGGCTCCAGTAAAGAAGCAGAATGCAAAGATGAGTTTTTTTACCCTCCTGTCTTCCAGGGAAAAGGAGAATAGTGGGCTGATGAAGGGCTTTTCTGCCTGGGGAAGTTGTTACAACAGAGCCTGTGAGAATCAAAATTAATATTTACACTGCCAGCTCCCTGCAAGGACTCCAGTATTCTGCTCTAAGCTTGTGGGGCTGTACCTCAGGCTTTCAGCACTCAGAAGGTGCCTTAAGACATGTGTGGGGGGCATTTGAGCAGGAGACACATCCTGTGCTGCTACCCCAACCTGCTTTCCCATGCTGGCATATGGGGGATGTGCAGCTGGTTACTGCAGGGCACTGGAGGCTTTGCTGCCTCTCCATCCACAGAGATGTTTGCAGGAGGCACACTCAGACCCAGGAAATGGGAAATGCTTCTGCTTTCCACCATCTGCATGGGTTTGGGTATGGTGGGACCTGGGCTGCTCTGTGCAGATGAAGAGATTTGGAAGGGATTTTAGGAGGTGAGTGTAACACATTATCCTGCTGCCAAAATCTGAGATCACAAGGCAGTCTGCACAGAGCAGAGCTGGCTCTCAGCAGCCCTTCACAGCCAGGTTCAGCTGGCTGCAGGTAGGTCTGGACCAAATTTGGGTGGGGCTGAAGTGTCCTCTGCTGCTTACGTGACACACACCACAGAACTCTTCATGTCCCACATCACCTGCTGGAAATGAGACCCTCCAGCTGGTCACATCCCACAACCCCCACAGATCATTTAAATGTGGGCCTTGATTGAGTTTTCCAGGAATGTACTGGTCATTTTGCCATGCCTGGGCATGACTCACTTGATTGAAGATAAACACTTTTAATGAATTACTAAGTTAATGGCTCCTCTGAAGTTCTGATTTACTAAACAGACAATGTTGTCACAACAGCCATGTGAAATTCAGATCCATGATTAGATGGTGAGCACATATGCACAATCACTTCAGTGCTTTTTCTACAGGACAGGGTACCCAGGAACCAAGGCAGATCTAAATAAAAAGGGTTGAACCAGTTGCCCAACAGAGACCAGTGTTTGCTGTCTTACTTACATGCAAAATGATGTAACAGTCTCCTTCAAAAAAAGTGCCATAAGCTTTTTCAGGTACAGGAACCATCTTCATGTTCTGTAAGGAAAGTAGAGTTGAGGTCATTGCTAAAAGTGAAGAGGCAGAAGTTGGTGTGTATGAAACAGGACAGGCTGGGGTGCAAAAAACACAATCAGGGTTTGGAGGAGGAAGAATCAGGGCTGAGTTGGTGAGCTGGGAAAAGCCAGTTGTGGAGGAAATCTCCAAAGTACTAAGGAGTAAGAAGGGAAAATGATGATTTTGCTTGGACAGACTGACAAGTCTGTTTTAGTCTCCCTGCCCTTGTGCAATCCTGTAGATTCAGACCTGGGGCTCAGGCTGAAGTGCTCCAGAGCTTGCATTTGTAGGGAATTTCCCAGGAGAGTGAGCACATCTCATCCTAGGTTCAGTTTTGGGCACAGTTTTTACTCAGTGCCCATGAGTTCAAGGATAACTTTCAGCACTTTGTTAGGATGACCACTCTGCTAGGGGTTCAGGGCAACCAGCAGTGCTGAGAAAAGACAAGAGTTGAGGCCACTGATGGTCCCTCACCCCTCCAGACCCTAATTGCAGACTTCCTCTGGCACAAGTGCACAATTATCCAGCCATGCCTGCCCAGCACAGCTGCCTGGCTGTGCCACCCACCAGTCCACACACAGCTCTGGGCTGGAGCTGCCTCTGAGCTTCCCTGAAATTAGAGACACACATTCTTCTGCTGGCCTGACTTGTCTCCCAGCATTCCAGCTTGACCCTTGTGAGCCCTCACAGCTCTAATTACAGATCCTCTGGAAAGCAGCTCAGCACAGTGCTTTGGAGAGGAATGGAAAGGTGAAGACCCTGTGGAATTTGGAACATGGCTGTGATCTGCTGAATATCACTTGGAGACTTGGAGCCTCTTCCCACTGCTGCCCTGAGTGGGATCTGCACCTCAGTCTAAACCCACTCTCATTGCAGAGGAATATTCTTGGTGAATTGGGCCAGAAAGAGGCAGAATTGAGCAAAGGTTGGTTCCAATTCAAAATCAGATACCACCAGCAGCAAAGAGACAACCTCACAGGCTGCAGGACCTCTCATTGCAGTGACACAGAGTAGGAAAGGCAAGGAAGAAATACAAATAGACTCCATGGCCTTTGCTGCAAAAATAGGTGTCTGCCCCATGGCAGTGCTGGTGTGGACTAAGGCTACCCCTGGATAACCCATCTTGGTGAACCAGGGCATTTCTGGTGTGTTAAAGCAGCCTTGCATTGATTCCAAGAAGGAGTGAGAAAAGCCTGCAGTGCTGGAGGAATGATTGCAGTCCCACCACATTCCTGTTTCCTTAGTAAATATTATCATCTTTGTTTGACAGAGCAGGAAACCAAAACAATAACATGTTGAACATTTCATAGGGAAATACTGAGTCTGTTTCCCACTGTATCTTATCTGTAGGACCCTCTTTTCCCACACAGATTACTGCAAGAATTCATTTTCCTTGAAACATAAACACAGATGTGCACAGGACATGTGCCATGGTTGTGACAGAGGACGTGTGCCATCACTCTTGTCCTACCTCTATGCCCCATATCTGCAGTCCCAGCTTTCTCTCGATGGTTGGGAGATTTGTGTCACCTTCTGTCATCCTGCAGTCTGAGCTAGAAGGCAAAGGAGGAAGAAAACATAAAATAATTATATAATTAGATGCAACAGTGAGTGTGCAGGTCAGCTGGGTTCCTCTTACCATCAGAGCAGGTTTAGTACAGAAAATCCACACTTTGAGGTGTCTGTCTCTCCCTGGAGGTCAGGTCAGGCCAGGCCTTGGGGCACTGGGAGCCCAAGGAATGAAGCCAGGTCAATATTTAGGTCTAAACTGGGACAGGTATCTCAGTTTAGGGCACCAGGCTCCCAGCACACACAGAGTGATCCAACCAATAACCAGTATTGATATTACACAAATCCCAGCATCTTCCTAAGCTCTGCTGCCTGCTTGGGGATGAAGCAGGTTTTAGGTTGCCCACACAAAGGTGTAAGAATATTTGAGATGGTTTTTGTGGCTCCAGCTGCCTCTCTGATATGTGGAGGTCTCCCATCCATTCTCTATCCTATCTACTAGTTGTGGGGGGAAAAAAGAGGAGTATCCTTTGCTATGCTTCCTGTTCCTGCTGCTGAGGGTTTTGCTCAGGAAGTAACTTCTGAACCCAGCCTGTTTACAGGGCAACTTCCTGAAGCAATCCCAAAGCAATGTACATAAAAATGGGGAGTTACAGCCTATCAGAGCTGGCTCCACTGCAGCAGCCACAGGATACAGCCCACACCAGCCTCTTCCCCATGAGCCAGTCCTGCTCTCAAATCACAGAGAAACACACTCAGTGTTCTGCTGAAGCAGGGGAAGAGCAGAGGTGTGATCCTGCCAGGTGTTTATTGCTCCTGTTGCCAGTGCTGCATGTGACACCATGAAGCCCTAACGAGTGTCAGAGTTTGCACACCAATTAAAAGCACAAAAAATGCTGCCACAGGCAGGAACCCTGGTCCAGCCAGACCTCCCACAGCCCAGAGCTGCCAGCCCCTGGCTCCTTGCTCAGCAGAAGGGAGATGCAGGTGTTTGCTGGCTGTGGAGGGCAGCCCCAGCACCTCTGTGCTACCTGCAGTGCTCATCCCTCCCTGAACACACAAGGACTGCTGCAGACTGTCCCTGTGGCATCAGGAACACGTTCAGTGACCTTCAGCTCCCTCTCAGGCCCTCCAGAGAGCTTCCAGGCAGGAAGGACAAACAGCAAGGACAAAAAACCCACATTTTTCACTTCAATTCCCAGGAAGGTGATTGACACCCACACAGATTAAAAGCTAGACCCAGGAAGATATTTCAGTGTTCAAGAGGAGACAGACACTGCTCTAAATGGTGTCCTGACTCACCTACAGCCCTGCAGTACAGGGCTATCAGGCACTAAATACAAAAACATGGCCTAAGTTCAGATCTTTAGCCAAAAGACCTCTTCTTTCTTTCAACATTACAACCAAAAAGTCCCTAAGAAAAACCCAAGTGAAGCCTCCTTCCCTCAGCTATATTTTTAATTTATTTAGGTTTTTTTTCTTCCCTTCCAGCATGTAAACAGGAAGAACCAAAAAACAAAGCCAGTAAAGCCATTTGTTTTTGAGGGCAGTGAAGTGTTTAGCACCACTGACACTTCTCCCTGTGGAAGGCAGCAGGCATCTTGCTCTCCTGCTAACAGCTCAGGGAACCAGCAGCTGGCCAGCTGTGAGACACAGCTGGATCCCTGCTTCTCCCAGCATCCCAACCTCTCCTGGAAAAATTAACCCAAAGGATGCTGAGATTCCTCTGACCACAGGCAGAACCCTCTGAGAGCCAGCACTGCTCCACAGATTCCCAGTCAAACCTATCTGAGTAAAAACGAGGATTTTGGATCTCCTTCACTCCTGGGGATGATTTCTCCATCTGAATCCTCACAATTAGTGCTGACCTCCCACTTTTCTGAGAAATGGTGTCCCTGCCTTCCTCCTAAGTGCTTTAGCTGGAGGAGTGTGAATTACAGACAAGGTTGTCTGTTTCTTTGGACTTTCCAGCTTCTTCTGGCCAGTGGCCAAGCTAGAAATAATAGGAATATGACTTATATAATCAGACAGCTCATTTCATTAATGATTTAATGTGGGGTTTTAATCAGATGATCCCATCATTCAACTCCTGTCCAGACATGAAATCTGGTATTTATGAAGTAAAATCTTCCTGTCTGTGCTGAAATCATGAAGGGCAGAAACCTTTTGAATTTACAAAGAAGAAGAAGGAAAAAAGGGATGTTAAGAGTCTTGGGGCATTCACTGTGGGGTTTGAGCAGCAGTGTCTGGGCAGCCCTTACCTCAGTCAAACCGGTTTTGCTCAGCATTAGGTGAAATGCAAATTGGCAAGAAGTGAGTCAACCAGCTCTGGGGCAGGAATTCCCCAGGGAAAATCACTGGTTTTGGGGATGGATTTGCTCCCTTGGGCAGACACAGCTTTGCCTGTGAAGGCAGAGAAGCAGCTGTAGCTCATCTCTCTGCCCCCACGTTAATAACATTAACAACATTAATAACATTAATAACATTAATAACATTAATAAAACACTCAGCTCCCACCTCCAGGGCCAGCCTATCCTATTGCCACCATTTCCAGGGAAATCTTCCTCTCTCCATGGCAAGAGGAGAAAAGTTCACCCCCTGAATGTGGGCTGAGAGGTGGCCACTGCATAGCAAAGGCAACCTCTGGCTGGAGCTGCTCTGCTGGCTCATCACCACTTGCTTAAAGTGCTATAAATTAAACTGCAAAGATCAAATGCTGCTCCTGACTGAGGGCAGAGAACCTGGAATCCAAACATGTGTGGCTGGCCCTTGCCTGGATGTTACAGCCAGGGGCACCTGGAGCCTCCAGAGCTAAAACTGGAGTTTTTCATGTCACAATCCATGGAACAGAGCTGGTGGGTGAAGGCAGATGGGTCTGCCCACAGTGCAGTGCCAAAATCACAGCAACACTCCTGCCTGCTACATCCAACCCTCATCCCTCTCCTACAGCACAGTGTGGGGAAAAGCTTTGCCTCCAGGAAGGACTACATGACTAATTAAGTGTCAAGGTCACTCCCAAGGCTGGTGAATGATTAATAGCTGGGGTGGAAGTGCCAGCAATCACTGCTTCATTTGGGTCAGCTCAGGCTGTGCTGGGAGCCCAGACATTTCTCTAGCAGGACATTTCTCCAGGCAATCTTGGGATGTTTGGGTGGGGAGCAAAACCCAGGACTCAGAGAGGGGACAGGGGAACATTTCAGACTCCTGAAGCACACTCTGAATTCAGCCTGGCTTGGCTTGCCTGGGTTTTGGCACGTGCTTTACTTTTGGGCTGTACTCACGGCCATATAAAAACCCCAGTGCAATGACTAATGCTCTGTACAGCTTTGGGAAAATAGGAAGCAGCTGTGGCTCCAGCCTTTCCAGGCTGAAAGGCCTAATTATTGGGAATATTTGGACTGGCATTAGATGAGGTAAACCAGGGGCTCTTGAATTGCTTTCATTGTCTCCTCTATAGTTGGGTATCAAGTAGGTGCCATTTTCTGTTTGCAGAGGACAGTGGTTAACTCTTGTTTTGCCCAGAGGAGTGAAATTCAACACTGGAGTTCCCTTGTGTGGCTCACCAGCTCCAGCTCAGGAACAGTGACTGTCTCTAGTGAGTGACTGCTCAGAAGTTCAGCACTCAGCCTGGCTAAGCTGTGTTTCATTTCTCTGCTGTAAGAGGAGAAAAAGCAGCTTTTATGCCACAGGAAAATCATGGGTAGGGAGGCCCAGCTATGGGGTTTGAGTTCTCTCTCGTGTTGTCACACACTCAGAGCTGTAAGAATTTCCTCCAAGCCATGCTGGATGTGCTGAACACGGTGATGAGGGCAGGGATCAGGATATGCATTGTGGGGATGGGAAAAGAGGGAAAAGCACAGCTCAGCTCATCCTGTGCTCCAAGTGCTGTGAGGTCCAGGCTCAGGAGCTCAGTGTGGCCCTCAAGGCAAGGACAGGGCTGTGCCCAGACACGCCTGGGTGACCACAGAGAGCACTTCAGCCTTCTTGGAAAGAGCTGTTGCTTGGCAGCTAAAATTACGTAAAGCAGGCCTTGAAATAAGATGCTATTTCTGATCACGGTGGGCAATTAAACATTGGAACAGCTTCTTGGGGAAGCTGGCAGGCTTGGCTTTGGTTAATATCTTTGAAATGAGGTGGCTGAATGGCTGGGCTGTGCAGGCTGGGCTCAGCTCCTCGGGCTCTGTGTCCATGGGCTGCTGCTCAGGTGCTGCACTTCCAGCCCTGCTCCATCCCAAGGCTTTGGCAATAACTCCTGGACTGGCCCTCCTGCTTCAGCCACCTCCACTGGTCAGAAAAGATCCCTTGCCCATGCTACAAAATCATCAGGATGGGTCTTGAGATGGTTTGAAGGTCATTTTTAGGCTAAGAATTGCTGGATAAGCCTGAGATGAGGCATTGGGCTGGATGGCTGAGACTGTGCTCCTCTCCTCAGGGTCAGTGGCTCTGGAGATAAGAGGGGACTTCACTGGTTTAAGCAGGGCAGGTTTTTCCCTGTTTTTTCCATGGATGGCTGCCAGGGATCACCACACCACGAGCTACCTGACACCAAGGTGACTGGGGTTCTGTTCTTTGCCCTGGGCTGGATGCTGAGGATGCTGAGCCTGCTCAGGGTTCAAGTGAGTGAGGATGAAGAGATGGTTTAATCTTAATGCTGACCTCTCAAACTGTAAGTGCTCTACAGCCCAGGAGAGGTTTGAATTCCCTATTCAGGAAATTCAAAGGATGCAGAAACCTGAATTCCCTAGCCAGGGAATTTCTCAGGCTCTGAAAGAGCAATAAGCATTTTGCCCTGCCTGAGAAAAAGCTGACCAGTGTTTCCTGGAACAGTTGCTCTGTCTCTTGAAGCCTTGAAATTTACCCCATCTCCAGCCACCACCCCAGGCCTTACAGGAGACAGACCTCTGGCTTAGTGTGACTTCTTACAACCTGTGCCTTCACCTCCTGGCTGTTTCTGGCATCTTGAATTTAGCAGCTGATACTTGGTCATTCCCAGAAAACCACTGAGGCTGTGAGCTTTAACTTTCAGCCCCTTGTGAGGATGGACTTTGCACTAATCCTCCAGTCCTCCCATTGTTCCTAACATAAAAGCAAAGAACACAAGGAAATATCAGGTTGCTGGGAAATAACCACCTTCCCAGTTGCACTAGCCCTCAATCTGTATCTCATCCCCCTCTTTGAATTCCTCAGAGGACATTTGATTTAGAAGGTAATCTCATGGTTTATCTCCTCTGACTTTGAGCAGTCCCTGCAGCTGCATTTCCACCTGCCACAAATTCCAGCTCAACACATCTCTTCATCCAGGAAATATTGCTCATCTCTCCACATGTTCTTCATGATCCCCCCTGTCCCCCTCTGCTTATCTCATTGCTGGTGGTGCTCCAGCAGCCTGATCTTTAACCAGATGGTCTTGGGAGACTGATTTGTAAGAGCAGATTGGTTTTTTCCCCCAAACTGCTGCTATTTGTGAGCCCTCCCTCTAAAACTTTACCAGCTGACTGCTTGTCCTGGGAACGATGGAGCTGCATTGTCCCAGCAAACTCCTCACAATGCAGAAACAACAATTAAATCAGAACTTTGACTGCAGCCACAGCTCCCAAGTCATGAGGTCTGAGTTTCCACATTAATCAGCTGGATGTGGAGCCCAGAGCTCAGCAGGGGCTGGCTCTGGAGAAGGCAGACTTGGCCACTGGGCTGAAGGTGGGGCTGGCCTTGGTGCCCTACAGAGAAGGTCAGAGCACCCACGCAGCTCCTGGCTCAGTTCTCTCCCAGCAAATCCTCCTTCCCCAGGATCTCTGCAGGCTGAGGGCAGCCCTAAATGACTCAAAGCTTTCCTGAGCAGCAGCAGAGGCTGAGCTGCAGGAACTCTCCTTGAGATCAACCCCTGTGACCCATAACAAACCCCACCTTTCTGAAGATCCATGAGAAAACAAAAAAAAACAAAAACAAAAACAAAACCAAAACCAGGCACAAGAAGCTGTTAAAAACCTTCTGCACACAGGCCCCCTGCATCAGCATTGTGCAGGTGCATTTTTGTCACATAATAAATTTCATCTTGGTGCTACTTCAGAGGTGTCCATTGCACCTCCAGCCCCTCTCCATGGGGTTTGTGAGTCAGCAACAGCACAGAGCCATCCCAAGGGAAAGGTGAGCAGTCCTGCCAATTCACAGGAACAAATCCCTCCTTTCTTTTAGTTCTTTCTCCTCTGGTGAAAGGGAGAGATTCCTGGCTCAGGACCAGCATCCAAAGGAAGGGCTTCATGCAGGAGATGCACACAGAAGGAAAGAAAAGCCATTTAAATTCCTCTTCCCAGTTTCCAGGGAAGTGGTTCAGGTTCTAACTGACTTCTAATTACTCACCATGAAAAAAGTTCCCATCCTCTCCCACATCAGCATTTTAACAGAGCATTATTTAACCCCATGGCTGCAGGTTAAAGAAAGCCAGAGCTGAGACATTAGGGAGGAGAGAAAGTGTGTTTGTTCTCCTGGGGAGCACCTGCTCTTCAAAAGCTTACAGGAAAAAAAAAAAAAAAGCATTTTCCCAGCTGAAAAACCTCCTGTCAACCCAAGTGCCACTGCCCACCTGGCCCATCCTTCTCAACAAACAAGTGTTAAGATTTTTGCTGCTGCATGTAACAGTTTTATATTTATTGTAAGAATTCACACAGGTGTATGTGTGCAAGAAAAAGAGCAGCTTTGCCCTGGTGCACAGTTTAATGAGGGTAGTTGGATAAGCATTTGCCCTCAGGGCCTTTTTTTGGTGGTGATGGAGCAAGGGAGATGCTCTGCCACCACTCAGACCAGATGGAGAACTGGTTCCAGAGCATTGGCTTCTCAGTGGAAAGGGCAAGATTAATATTAACCATCAAAAGGAAGGGACTGTTTCAGTTTTGTCCCAGTTCAGACCTGCAAGCGTGACACCAAGCTTGGGAAGAGAAACCTAGGACTTCCATTTAGAAAAAAAAAGAAAACAACAAAAAACCAACCAACCAAACCCCAAAAAACCAACATTCCTCCCCCCCCAAAACAAACAAACAAACAAAAACAACCCAAACAACCAAACAAAGAAAACCCCCAAACTCCAAACAGGTTTCCATTTTGGATTGCAAATGAAAAGCCCTGGACCTTTGTGGGTGACTCTGCACTTCCAGCTCTGGCCCAGAGAGATGTAAAAGGTTTATTCAGGGGGAAGTTTTGTTTCTCAGGCAGCCAAGGGAAGCTCATCCCTTGTGAGTTTTGGCTGACACAGCTCTAATGAAAGACCTGTGTCAAAACAAAAGGGGGCAAATTAACCCAGCCCAAGCTTCCCCTGGGATGGGTGCTGAGCCAGGCTGTGAGTTGTCTTTTCTGAGCTTTAAAGTCTTGGAAACAGAGCCAGCCCTCCCCAGCACCTCCTGGCAGAGCAGCAGCAGCACCACACACCTTTCTGGCAGCATCACCCAGAGCAGTGCCACCCTCCAGGCTCGTGCTCACACCACACCCCAGGAGTTTCTGTCACTGTGTCACCCAGCCCTTCCAGCCCCTGGGGGCTCTGAGGCTGCTCTGGCTCTCCTGGGACTCTGGAGGGGCCACTCAGCTTCTCTAGGCAGAAATTAAAGTACAGAGAGCAGCAGGTCACCTGCACAAAGCCAGGTGGGTAAAACATCCCTGAAAACACTGCTAAAACAGCTTTGGACAGAATCACTCATCCTGGACGAGCTTTTTCACCTGCAGCTGCCAATGGGAGTTTTGTCTGAGCACCAGGAAGGCATCTGAAAGACTGGGATGGGTGGGATGGCAACAAAGGACAGTAATTCAGGCTCTAGCACACTCCCAAAGGAAAGATGGGTACCCAGATAGTCTCTCTAGCCCAAAAAAAGAACATGATTTCCAGCACTGCCCGTTTCCTACCCTGTGCAGCTGTTTTTGTAAGAGCAGTTTTAAATGAAGGGCCAGGCACAAACCTCTCCTTTCATCCTAGGGCATGGCAACAGGACATTTTTAGGGAGAAGAGGTCGACTGCTCTGAATAGCTCCTTCCACAGGAACTGCCCAGGATGGAGCCCAACCATGCAATTTAACATCCCCCACGTGTCACATCCTTGACGTGGATATAAGGTAATAACAAGTTCCACTGTTACTGTACCCAGCAGTGCCTCGATAAGCCTGGAGAGGCTCAGATAAAGAGAGATAACAAATGAGAGGGTTTCTGTTACAAGCAGAGATCCTTGGAAATCAAGGCAACTGTATTGGATGCACATCACCTGATGCCTGGACTTTTCAGAGTGAAAGATGCCAAAGACTGTAAGTGACAATATTCACCCCTTTCTGCATCCCTTTCAATCCAGGATGGGTGGAAATACAGTAGAAATGTATAATCATCCAGGATCAACCATAATTAGACCCACTTCCAGAGTTGCATTATATATAGAGAGAACTCATGAGAGGAGAGGTTTTAAGTTAGTTGTGGGAGAGTGTTTCCCCTTGTGACTGAAGGATCTGTTCCTCTGAGGGGACAACAGAAGCTGAAGAATATATGTTAATAAATATATGTGAATAAATATATGTGAAATAATATATGTGAAATAATATATGTGAAATAATATATGTGAATAAACAAAGAGCTGGAGCAGAGATATTTTGGGTGTGGTGTGGCCACACTGGAATCCTTCCTCAGGTGGACATTTCACACATGGAAAGCCCAACCTGTGGCTTGTGTCATCCAGTGAGAATCTCAGAAGGCTGACACAAAAATGTGATGAAGGAGGGACCTTGAGGAGGTTCAGGGGGGCTCAAGAGTTCCCTAGGGGTGACAAAAAGGCAGCTGGGGCAGGTAGCACCAAGGTAGAACTGAGGTTTTGGCTGTGCACTGAGCTCCCTTCATTGCACAGAGCATTTCAGGGCTCTGCTTCCAACTGGGTCACCACATATTTGACTGTGGAAACTGAGGGAAGGCTTTTGGTCCAGCAGGATGTGCCCTGCACAGAGCAGAGCCCTTGCACATTTCCAGGCATAGGGCAGGTGATAAAAGCCAGCCTCCCTCTCAGCTGGGGATGGATCACCACAGGAGGGGTGGTCCATTACCCAAAAGATAACAACTTCCATGCTCAAAGCCCAGGAAAACTTGCACAGCTCCATGGAAAAGAGCAGGAGACACTGTGAACATCTTCAGCACCCCTGGCCATGCAAGAGCAGGGATTTATTGACTCAGTCTAAGCAGAAGCCCCAAGGTAGGAGAAGGCAGATCAGGGTGACACTGCTGGCAGCCATGGCACAAAACCTTTGCTCCCAGCTGGGGGACCTTGGCAAGTGCTGCCTCAAAGTCCTGCCTGGGAAAAAACATCATGAGACCTGTGTGTCTGGCAGAGAAGGGAGCTGGAGGAGGATAAAGGCGTCCTGTTTGTGCAGGCAGGAGGAGGAGGGGAGGCTCACCTGGCCCTGCCAGGAGGAAGGTGAGGGAACACTGTTATAGGGTTTTTTTTTCTGATCTGCCCTTGCATTGCCTTCCACCTGGCATCCCTCGGGAGCGGTAAAACCCCGGTTAGAGCAGAGCCAGTGCCCTGTGACTGTGTAATCTCTACTCTGCAGGCTCTAATCAGCCCATTTAGCTGCGCTGTGTAAAAAGCACCTGGATGATTCACCAGCTAAGTGCTGCTCTGGCGGGGCCAGTTTGCTTCAGCTGCTCCAACACTTGTTTACATCTGCGCTAGGGCAGCCTTGAATAAGCGTGAACCTCCTACAGATGCTAATTCATATCAGCTCTCCTTTGTGTTAAATATTTATGTTCCTAATAGGCACGCCTAAGAAAAATACTGGCAAGTGAGCCTGCAGCTCAACTCCATTACAACTCAATTTCACCTCAGTGCAATCGCATCTCAGAGGAGCAGGATGAGAAAACATTCTATTTACAGAGCACAGCAGCTCGGCCATTAGCAATCTGTCGATGGGGTGACAATAAAACCCATCGATGAGAACTTCCAAAGATTTTCTGCGGCCGCCCGGACCCATAACTGCGCCCCAAAGGCAGGCGAGCTTTTTGCAAATCCCCGCGGCAGAAAAAACACCTAAAACAATTCAGGCCCGAGTAAAACGCTGTGAATTGGTGGCTGCAGGAAATCAAAGCCAGTCTGTGCAGAGAGTTAAAGGAAAAGATGTGTCCTCGGAGCTGATACGGAGCCCGGGCGGGTTCTTGGCAAGCTCAGCCCCAAACCATGTAAATCAGGGTGGGCTCCTTTCAGCAGACACATCTTGGCTTGTAACAGAGGAGGATTTTTTTTTTTTTTTTTTTAAGTATGAAGCATATTAATTTTTTGTTTCTTACTGTCCCCCATAACAGAAGTCATGGAGCAGTTATTAAAGCTGGCAGGGATGCGGGGATCGCTTACCTCGCTGTGCTCGCAGGTGCCCCTTCTCCACCAAGCCTTCCCCTCCTCTCCGCCGAGTTCCAAAGCACTTTTGTTCGCTGTTCTGCTACCTTGTCAGCCCGGGAACAGCTCAGTTGGGTAATTCAATCCTCTGCTTAACCGCAGAGACACTCCTACCCGGAGATCACACCCATTCCCGGGCGCACGGAGGGACAAAGAGGGAGCCGGGACGGGAGAGTTCCAACCAACTCGGTGTTTGCATCAAATATCCGCCACTCTGAACTCACTGAATAATGATTAAGTGCTGCTTTCATTAAAAACCTGTTTTGTCCGGGTTTAGGAGGCACCGGAGGGATTTTTGGTTTTTTTTTAATACAAAGCAAGGTGCGGCGCTGCTCAGTGCGCGTTAACTCTTGGGGTCACAGAGTTCCAGCTCCAGTCCCTGCCTCTGACTGTCCCGAATTTTGGCAAAGCTGTTCCAAGGGGAAAAGTGCTCGGGGAAGATTTCTGCTGGCTGCAAGGCCGAGCTGGGTGTCCCTGTGCCCAGGGGTGAGGATTGCCGTGGATTAGTGACTGGAATGGGGATGTCACAGAGCACTGGAGTGTTTAACTGGGCTGTAATGATAAACCAGACTGCCCCAGCTGTGTTTGCCCAGCCACCTTCAGCAGCAGAAAGCTGAGTGAGGGCACACTTGTAGCTTATTGCTGAGAAAAAAATTACCTGTGAAGGATGGCTGGTGTCACTGGCTGGGGATGAGCTGAGAAAAAACCATCTGAGGAAAGGAACATCAGCTGTTCGTGCCTGCCATGAGCATGGTGCTGCTGGTGGAGGGAACATCCCTGTGAGAGGAATATCGGATTTGTCTTTACAAACGAGCTGTGGGTCTGCTGGTAGATAAGGCTAGCACTGAGAGATAAAAGAAACAATGGGGTGGATTCCACTGATTGAATGGGAAAAGGATATTTGCCTTTACAAACAAACTCTAGGTTTGGTGGTAAATGAAACTGGATATTGGAAGATGAAAGGTGCAATGGGGAAAAACCATGAATTCTGTAATAATTAAAAATTAAAAGAGAGGGTTATACATTAGAGGGGAATTTCAGGTATCAGGTGTTCTGGGAAATCTCTCAAGTACCTCAGCCCATGGGGAAAGAGAGAGGGAAAAGCAGCCAGGAAATTGGGATAAAAGGAGGCTGCTTCCTCCAAAAATTGGAGAGATCCCAGGGGAATGCCCCATGGCCTCTCCCTCTATTCGAATAAAGCAAAAAGGACTCCTCTGTCTCCTTTTTGGACATAAACCTCTGGTGTTTGTGGATTAATTTTCCTGACAACTGTCTGGAGAAGGCACCACATGGTACCTTGTCATCCGCCACCAGCTCTGCTTTTTTTTTTTTTGGACCCAGGGCAGTGTCCAGCTGAGTTCTGCACATCTCTGAGGATGGAGATTTTTGGGGATCCAGGGCTGTGTCCAGCTGAGTTCTGCACATCTCTAAGGATGGAGATTTTTGGGGATCCAGGGCTGTGTCCAGCTGAGTTCTGCACATCTCTAAGGATGAAGACTTTTGGGGGACCCAGGGCTGTGTCCAGCTGAGTTCTGCACATCTCTGAGGATGGAGATTTTTGGAGGATTCAGGGCTGTGTCCAGCTGTGTTCTGCACATCTCTAAGAATGGAGACTGCACACAACCTCTCAGGACTGGAACCTATCCAAGGTCTTCCCTTCGGATACATTTTTCTCTTGTCACTTCCTTAATTTTCTAGATTAGCCCCCACAATCTGAAAATAAATATGAATCAGCTCACCAGCTAAACCAGGTGGCTGAATAGGTTTAAACCACAGTTCCCACAGGTCTCATCCACTGACCACTCTTAGACCTCAGGGACCTGTAATGGGAGGAGTGCCCAAAATACCAGTGACACAGCCTGCAGACCTGTGTGCCACTAACCACAGAGAGCTGCAATCCAGGGCGTGGGCTGGGCCTGCTCATTCAGCCTGGGTGTGCCCATTTCTGAGAGGATCACTGCACGGTTTAAGATGCAAAACCAACTCCTAGCAAGTGATTTCTCCCTTATTGTCTGCAGGCTACAGCTCATAAACCCGTAACAGCCTTCACCTTTCATTTTTCATTATCTTCATTTCATTCTTTCATTTCACCCTGGTGAGAGTGTTTGTCTGCTGCAGGGGACAGAGGAACAATGTTTTGTGTTTCCTCCAGTCCACAGAGGATGGGGACCTGCCACAGGATCTGCTTTTACCTTTGGAGTCCCCCCAAGCCCACTGCTGGCCCAGCAGTGAGGGTCACACACCAGCAGATCTGGTGGGAGGTGTTGGAAGATGGGCTGAAAACACCTGGAATTTTGGAGGATCAGCACCAAGTCATGTTGTTTTCCCATTCCCCTTTTGCCACATGGACTCATTATCCCCAGAACCAAGGATTTAATTAACAGTTGTGTATCTGGATGCTTTTTGGTGCTGATGTAAATCAAGCCACTTCCACAGCTGTGGCTACACAAATTTGAGCTCTGGGATGGAGCCTGTCATTCCTATAGCCACAGCTTTGCTAATGCACCTCAGACTCACACACAGGTGATGCCTGAGCTGCCTGCCCTCTCCTCCTCTCCATTAGTGCCACGGTGAAAAAGCAGCAAATTACCCTGTTGAGCTTTGAAGGAGCCCAGCTCTGCAGAAATATGCATAAAGCAGTTTAGAACAGTCAATGCCAGGGGAAAGGAAGATCTTCATCATAAAGCATGGGCTCATTTAGTGCTGAGCTGTAGGCATTTTTGCTTCCTGCTAATTCTGGTCATGCCATGGGGTTATAGAGCAGAAAACATTATTTCCAAGCAGTTTAACTCAGCAGTGGTGGAAAACAGCATAGCCTGACTTTCAGAACTGAAGCAGGATCTGAGATGTCCCTGTCCAGCTGTGCTTCCCATGTGCACAACCTGCTGCCCTCATGTCCTGGTCCTAAGCCTGGCCCTGGTATTCCCAGAGCTCAGAGACCATGTGGTTTGATATCCTTTTGTGCAGGCAGGTGGCAGATGAGGCTGTTTTCAGTGTCCCAGTGCAAGCCCAAGACACTGAGAGCATTGTCACAGTCCATGCTGGGGTAAATCAGAAGCTGCTGGGAGGAAGAGTGCAGAGCTGCAAACTCAGGGTTTGGCAGCAGAATGGCCCAACATCTGCCTCAGCCTGGAGGATCCCACGTGCCTGTGGACAAGGTTGACATTGTGCATGGGGGAACAGGCTCTGCCAAGGATGTGTTTGCAAAGTGACACGTTCCAAAGGTATTTCCAGCCCTCTTTTGAGTATGGAGCTCTGGGAGGAAGAGGGAAGGGCCAAGCCCTGCAGATGAGATAACACAGCAGTGGCCTCATGCCTTGGAAAAGCAAGAGAAGGAGTTAAAAAAAAAAAACCCCAAGCTTCTCAAAACCCATCAGTCTGAGGTTAAAGATTCTGACCTGTAACAGGGAAAGGGAAATAGGGAAAAATGAATTTCTGAGAAGCTTTCAGGAGAACTTTCCTTGACCCACAGCCCAAGCAAATGACATTTCACTGCACATCCCTCATGCAGCCTGGCTCAGGCACTTGTCTGCCCTACAGAATTGGGATGTCCAAATGAAAATCTGCCTCTTAGAGCCTCTTAGAGGAGGATTGGGCTATAACCCACTGCTCCCTCCCCTCCTGTGCTCCTGGCTGTGGGGGAAATGTTGGGAAGGCAATACAAATGCTTGTGTGCTGACTGCAAGATCATCTCTCAGATGAGACCTTATCACTCTCTGCAACTCCCTGACAGAAGATGGGTGTTGGTTTTTTCTGCCAGGTAACAAAAGGAAAAAGGAAATGGTTCCAGGTTGTGCCAAAGGAGGATTAGCTTGGATATTAGGAAAAAAAAATTTCTTCACCACAAGGGTTATCAGGCATTGGAACAGGCTGACCAGGGAAGTGGTGGAGTCACTACCCCCAAAGGGATTTAAAAGATAGAGATGTGGCACTTGGGGACAGGGTTTAGTGTGGCCTTGGCAGTGCTGGCTTTACAGCTGGACTTGATCTTATGGCTCTTTTCCAACCCAGATGATTCTGTGACCCTGTTCTAGAGCTCTGTGGGCAGCAGCTGACAGGGCAGCACAGAGCAGCCCATGACAGGCACCAGGGTGCTGGTTTAATGGTTAACAGCAGCAGAGGGGAGTGTGGGGACAGGAGAAGGTGCCTGGGCATTCAGGTGAGGAGAATGGCTGTGCTGCAGTGCAGGGCTGTCTGTCACACTCCTCTCCAGCCCCAGGGAGTGGCTGTACCCTGCTCTGGTTCCCTCCTGTCAGTCAGTGGCTCCCTGCACACAGAGAACCCTCAATTCTCATGGGAGCCCTCCCAGTGCAGCTCTGGTACATCACTGTGCACAGAGCCCTGGGGAGGACAGGGAACAGGATGGGAATGTTCTGAAGAAAGGGCAAGGGCACGAGGCTAAATGCTGATTTAGGGCAGGAGTAGCTTTGGCAAGAGCTCTGAAGATGCAGTTCAGCCTTCCAGAGCCAGCAGCTCACAGCAGGTTAAGACAGGAGCAGCCTCTGACACAGGGCAATCCTGTAGCTGTTGCTCCAATTTATTACTTGGCCATGTTGGTGCAAAATCCATTTTAAACCATCTGTGTTGGGCTGTGGACTGGAGAGATGGGGCTTGTGTGTCCTCAGGCTTATGGGCAAAAGTTCCCCCTGAGAGAGAGACAGAGGTGGTGACTTCTTACAGAAAGGTCTTACAGGCCAGGCTTGGGCTCTCTTCTACATCCTAAAATGTCTATAACCCATCCTTGAAGGTGGGATGCACAACTCCAAGTCTCTGCTTGCCAGGAGAAATGCCTCAGTGAGTATAAATACAACAACCCTGATGGAATGGCTGCATCATGTCCCTTGGTCTGTCTGTGTGAGCTCTGGCTGGAGGTTTTGCAGAGGGCTGTGTTCTCCAAAATTACATTTGGAGATGACAATGGAATTACAATATTTGTGGAGGAGCTTTATTCCAGAGTTCTGCTGGTGAACAACTCCTGTCCTGGAGCAGAAGAGCTGCCCTCCCCTTGCAGGAGGTAAATCTGCAGCAGGCTGGGTGCAGAGGGGGCAGAGGAGGGGCAGCCCTGCTGTGTGCACTCTGGGCTGGGCTCTCTGTGCCTCTCCCTTTAATCTCACCCGCTAACAGCAACCACAGGTGCACTGAGAAAACAGGATGGCCCAGGTGGGACTGGCAGCCCTGGCTGCCCTCCAGCCAGAGGAGGAGTGCAGCACAGGGGCCCCAGGCCAGATCTGGATGTGTTCAGACTGTTGTTTTATCTGGGGAAGCTTCCAGAGCACCCAAGTCCCCCAGACCCATCACCTTGCTCCTGTTAAACCCTGCTCCCAGTGCTGATGGGCACAAGGTGTTCCTTGGGTTATCTCATTGTCTGCAAAGATGGATGAGGTTTGTGCTAGGAAAAACTTAGTTTTGCTGCTGCAGAAAATGAGCCTGCTTTTCCAGAATGCCAAGAAGCTTTAGGGAAGTGCTTGGTGGCAGTGAGGACTGAGCAGGAGCTGACCCTTCAGGGAAAGAGATGGAGTCTGACAGGGTGAGTTTCATGGCAGCTTCACAGTAACCATGGGGGAACAAAGTGCAGGAAAACAAAGCTGTGCTGTTCCTGTTCTGTCCCTGTTCCTGAGTGTTTTTCTCAGTTGCACACAAGCCACAACTGGCTGAGCCATTTGGACTATGCTGAATCTTGATATTAAATTACAGTCTTCTAGACATATTCAAGTCCTGGTTCAGGGATTAATCCCAGGTAAGGCATTGTGTGAGCCTTGCACTGAGGTGTTTTCCAGCCTCCTGTCTGTTTTAGCAGGGATCACTGCTTGCCCTGATAGGGGTGATAGCAGGGAGGAAGCACAGGATGCACACAGAGGTTTTCCAACCAGGACCACAGGCTGGGTAATAAAGGCAAAACCAAACCAGATCACCCAAACACAAGCCTTGGTAATGGTACCCAACCTCCTGCTGATCATCCTGTCACCACCTTGTCCCTCAGCCACAGAATCATTAAGGTTGGAAAAGACCTCTCAAATCATTGAGTCCATCCATCTATCCATCATCCATCCATCCATCCATCCATCATCCATCCATCCATCCATCCATCCATCCATCCATCCACCCAGCACTGCCAGATCCTCCACTAAACCCTGTCCTTGGGTTTAGTCCTGTCCTTGCCACATCTACCTGATTTTGAACATTTCCAGGGATGGTGATCCCACCACTTCCCTGGGCAGCCTGTGCCAATGCCTGACTGCCCTTTCAGCCATAGATATTTCCCTTAGAACAATGTGCACACCTTGAGGAGAGAGACAGTGAGAGAGGGAGGAAAAAAGCAGAGTGGATCAGTAAAAAACTGCAAAGAGAGGAGTTTTTCAAATTGCTGTACGGATAGTTTGGGAGTTTCACAAAACCTCAAGGGCTCTCTCACAACCCTAATGAAAACCTTATGAAACCCAGCAAATTCCAGCACACTTTGGTCAGGGTTCATCATGCAGAGGCTCTGCCATTTCCAGTGTCAGCTGAATCCAGCAGAAAAGAGACATTTCACAGGCAGGGGAGGCTCTGCCCCAGGGCTGGTTAATTGGTGTGTGACCTGACAAAGGTCATCCCATGGCATCCCATGGAGGAGGAAGCCACTTGTGCTGTGGCAGTGACAGCCCTGGAGGTTCAGGTTCCTTGGGCCTGTCCTTTCATGGGAATCACACCACAAGCAAGCAAGATGAGGATTAATGCCTTGTTCTAACATGGGAGCTGGGGCAAACAGAGGTTTATTTTTGCCTTTTGGACAAGATTACATGGGATGTCCATGCAGAACCCTGGCTCAGTTTCCCCACAGCTCACCCCACCCTGCAGGAGAGCTAGCCTGGGTTCTGCCCTGCAGGATACAAGGCTGCTCCTTTAGCACTCAGTAATCCAGCTGGGTTTTCATCCCAGTGGTTTCACTGTGGCTCAGGATCACTGGGTGCTGAGGTAGCTGTGGAACATATTGGCTTTACTGGTGAAGGCAGCTGGGGCTCTCACCCTCACTGCTTATTTCCTTTTTTACTCATTTCCTTTTTTCCTCAAGCAGACCAGAGGTTTTCACAACTGTGGGAAACCTGCTTGCTCCTGTTGGTGACCATACCCGAGTGCCCACAAAACAACTCCACCCTCCCTTGCAAACTTAATTTTTAACCCGTCTCATTTCAGTGCCCAGGCTGCACATGTGAGCACAGAAAGTCAGTGTGGGCTCAGGTGTGGGATGGGGGATGAAATCCTGAATCTCTGCCTTTGCCAGGGCTCTCCAGCCTCTCCCATGAAATTTTTTGGGTCACAGGTGCTGCCAGGCTGTGGTGCCAGTCTGGACAGCATAGAGGATGTCCTTTTCCTGTGTCAGGGAATTGTGCCTTGGGAGAGAATCTGGATTTTCCTTTTGTTCCTCAAAACAGAGCAAAGATTTCTCCAGGACAGGTAGTCTGACAGCTGAGTTGAGTTCATCCCTCCTCTTGTTCACATCTGGTAAACAGAGCTCATGAATCCAGCTCTGAGGAGAGGGAGGACAAGCCCTGCAAGCCCCTGAGCTGGGGAGCTGCAGGCAGAGCTGAGGCTGTCCCTGCATGGCCAGGGGACAGGGGGTGGCCAGGGCTGGGGCTGCCCAGGCAGAGCCATTGTCTGCAGGAATGCAGCCCTGCCTGTGCCAACCAGGAAGGAGCAGCAAAAATCCACCTCCCCCAGGGCTGGGAAGCTGCCACCCTGCTGCAGTGACCCCTCCCTGCTTTGTGCAGTCACTGCCTGTGCCTGATGTCCTTCCTTGGCACGTTACCCCATGTCAGCTGTTGGTCACTCAGGAGCTCTGCACCAGAGGGTGATGATCCCATCACAGCCTGGGTGAGCAGCAGGCATCCACTGGTGCTGTACACACCCCCCTGTGCAGCCTGTGCACCTCTGCCCATCATCTCCTTCTTGCACATCAGCTCAGGGATCACAAACTAGGTGGGATGGAGCAAGTTGGGACCCACAGAACTTCTCAAAAATGGGAGATAGAATAGTTAAGGCTGGAAAAGACTTGTAAGATCATTAAGTCCAACCATAAACCCAACACTGCCATGTTTACCACCAAAGCATGCCCTCAAGATAAAGTGCAAGTCTGATTTGTATTATTACAGCTTTCCAGTGAGTGAAGAATTCAAATAGCCATTTTAGGGAACATCACAGTCTATAGACTTCAGCTGCCTTATCAGAAATGATCTCCATAGAGTCCAAGGCAGAGCTGGACCCCAGCTCCTGTATCCCCTGTCCCCTCTGGGCATGTGGAAGTAAAAAACCTTCCACAGCCTTGGGTGCCAGCAAGGAATGGTGTCCCCCAGCCACCCCTAACCTGTCCATGACAGGCTGGTGAGGAGCAGAAGCCTGAGACCATCTAATTTTCACTGCCAGAAGGCTGATACACCCAGAGCTCCCAGGAACCTTTTGGGGTTATTCCATGAGAACAACTGGAATATTCACACTGACACAGCCCAGCACTGGCTCAGAGCTCAGCTGAGCCAAGAGCCTTTTCCCAGGAACACCAAACAAGAAGCTCACATTACTTCCCTGTGGGAACTGGGATTCCTAATAAAAGTGAGAGGTTGTTCTTGGGGCACCCCTGTGCCATGCCCCAACACCAACTGGCTGGATTCTTGTGTCTCCTTCCTGCTTTTCCAGGCTCTTCTGAACAGCAGCACTCACTCAAAGAGCTTGTCCTGCAAAGGGTTATCTCACCTATTTTGGGCACGAGGGGAAAGTTGCAGAACTTGCCTCCCTTTACAATCAGGGCTTGGCTGGTTTGGATGGAGCCCAGCACCACCAACACAACACAAGACAAGACTGCAGGCAGTGTCCCTGCCCACCAGAACGCCCTGGGGACAGGCAGGGATGGCAGCAGTGACAGCACCGGGCACTCCCGTGTGTCCGCTCGGGTTTGCCTCGCCTGCAGACAGAGGCATCACTCCCTCGGCAAACAGGGAGGAGGAGGAGCAGGGAAGGGCAGGGCACTCCCACCTGAGCCGGAATCCTGGCCCTTGAGGCAGATCTGCTGCACCCACCCTTGGCTTTAGGATGTTTTCTGTCCCCAGCAAGGATCTGGATGAGGCTGAGGATCAGAATGAGGGTGGGACTCGACTCCTCTTTGCTCAGAGGTTTACTGAAGAGGACTTTTCCACATTGAAATCCAGCTCCAGAGAGGATTTTGGGAGAGACCCCAGATGATGCCTCCAGGATTGCATTCCTGTGCTGGTGGATGAATCATTTTCCAGTCCCACAAGGAAAGAGCCCATCTCTGATGCACTGAAGGCCAGGAACCAGTCGAGGGAGGGGGTTGGAACAGGCTGGACTGGTTTCCAAGCTTCAGGCAGCTGAGTGAAGGGAAGGAGAACTGTTAGCACTGAGCTCTGTGTGTTTGCACATCTCTGCTGGCAGCTGCAGCCTTTGCTCCTTCTCAGGAACTGCAGGAACAGGGATTGGAAAACTACAGGGAACAGGGATTGGGGAACTGAAGGGGACAGGGATTAGGGAACCCAGGGGACACAGGGACTGGGGAGCTGCAGGGATTGGGGAACTCAGGGGGCACAGGGATTGGGGAACTGCAGGAAACAGGGATTGGGGCACTCAGGGATTGGGGAACTAAAGGGAGCAGGGATTGCTGCTCAGATAACCTGCCCAGGGTGTAAAGGACCTGACATTTCTAAAGGACCACACTTTACATGCAGGAACTGTGTGCTCTGAACAACTGAAAAATCAGAGGAACATTTCTCAGGAATATTTTTGCACTTTGCACAGAAAATGGCGATTATTCAATAAAAGCCCACGCCCCAGCTCTCAGCCATTGCAGCCAAAATCCAAACCACTTCAAATCTCCAGTGATGCAGACTTGAAGTTATTTCCTTATATCCCCTTTCCTCTCTCCTAAATCAGCCTTTCCAGCTGGATTATACTTCCCAAAGTCTCTAACCCTCTTCACTGGGGTGCTCTGCACCTCACACTCCCTGAAAGCAGAGCAGCAGCAGGTAAATCCTTCCTGGCTGCTGGAAGCTTCCACAACATTTGCTTTCCAAGACAAGTCCAGCTGCATTTGTGCCAGAAAATTCCAGCTGCAGATGTTCTTGTGGTGCCAGGGATGCAGGGGTGGCCAGAAGCCCCACCTGCAGCACAGTGACAGTGACAGTGACAGTGACAGGGTGTGTGCCTGTCCAGATCAGGGGTGTCCCCACTTAGAAAAGGGAAATGGGAAGTGTGGAGGATCCTGAAGAGGACACAGAGCTCCTGCCCAGCCATGTTTGGGGGCTGCAGAGGTGTGTGCTGCTGGAGCCCAGTGGATGGGTTTATTTTTTTAGTATCTTCACTAAAGGGAGCTCACAGATGCTACAGCTGTCCTGCTTTGGTATGTTGGAGAGAGGAGAGGTGAGAAGAGGTGGGGAAGAGGTGGGAACAAAGTGAAATAAGAGAGGAGAGGAGAGGAGAGGAGAGGAGAGGAGAGGAGAAGAGAAGAGAAGAGAAGAGAAGAGAAGAGAAGAGAAGAGAAGAGAAGAGAAGAGAAGAGAAGAGAAGAGAAGAGAAGAGAAGAGAAGAGAAGAGAAGAGAAGAGAAGAGAAGAGAAGAGAAGAGAAGAGAAGAGAAGAAGAGAAGAGATTTCAGGAAAGGGAAGGATCTATATGTGCCCTTGCAGCCAGGATGTAGCTGTATGGTTGTCCTTACACATTGCTGAAATCTCGTTTTTGTGTTGGGAATTAATCCTTCTTTTTGATGTGACACAAATCAGACATCCTGCTGAAAGCCAGGCATTTATCCTGGTAACAACCTTCTCCCTCCTCTAGAATCCTAGGGTGGTTTGGGTTTGGACCTTAAAGCATGTCCAGTTGCAACCCCTTTTATATAACTCCCCTTTTAAAAATCTCCACTCCTCGAATGAGATGGGGATTTTTTTTGGCAATGGTTTGTTGTTTTAAGCTTTGGTTGTTTTTCCTCCTGAAGCACAGCAAAGGTGATCCAGCCTGACCTTGTCATTCATTGCACAGGATCATTCAATCTTTAAATTTGGAAAAGACCTCTGTGATCCATGAGTCCAATCTTTAACCCAGCACTGCCAAGCCCACCACTAAACCCTGTCCCCAAGTGCCACATCTACAGTGTTTTGAACACCTCCAGGGATGGTGGCTCCACCACTGCCCTGGGCAGCCTGTTCCAATGCCTGACCATCCTTGTGGTGAAGAAATTTTCCTTAATATCCAAACTAAACCTGGCACAACTTGGGGACATTTCCTCTTGTCCTAAGGCTTCTTACACAGGAGAAAATACCGACTCCAACTTCATTACCACCTCCTTTTATCTCCCTGCTCTCTGTTAATGTGTTGGATCTGCAGGGATTTGTCACTCAAGGAGATCTCCCTGCTCACATGTCTGATTTCAATCACTCCCAGGGAAAACTCTCTTCTGCTCCTCATGGAGTTTCAGCTGCAGATTGTTCCTCCATGGCTTCAGAGCCCCATCCCTGACACCCTTCCCTGGTTTGGCTGGGGAGCATCAGTCAGGTGTGGCTGTATCCACAGACCCACTGACAAACAATGTGATTTTTGCACAGAGCTTCCCTACACCAGCAGCAGTGTTTAACACAGTGCCTTGCTTTCATCTCCCTGCAGCTCCACAGCTCAGTTCACACAAGGCAGTAACCAAATCCTGCCAGGAAAGGGCTCTCCTGGGGAATCTGTTCAATCAATGATGCTTGGAAAGCCCCCCCAAGCCCCTGAGCTTGAGACAGGAGGGTTTATTCTTTCCAGGGGGCTTTGGGCATGACTAAAGCATTTTTTCCCCAGATTTTCTGTAAGCAGCACTTCTGGTCAGGCTGAGGGAGCTGAAGGATGAACAAAGCTGCATTCCAGATCTCTGGTGGGGACAGACATCAGGAGCAGGTGACAGAAGGGAAACTCTGACCTCAACCTGCCTGTTGGAGTCAGGGAGTCAAGGGTCTCTGAATTCTTCAGAGAGAAATCAGAGTGCAGGGACTGAATAAGTCTTAGAGGGAGTTCTGATGTTTTAAGTAAGTAAAAGGCCTCAGATACCACAGTAGCAGTGAGTGCTCTAGTGAAGGTTGCAAACATACTGATATCTTCAGTAGAGGCTCCAAGTCCACAATTATAGACAGTGCTTAGACATAATAGTTATAGTAAGAATATTGCTGACATTTCTTAGACAGAACACGACAGAGTGTATGTGTAGTGTTATACATAACCTTGTGTGCTAAGAAACCAGAATTCTAATAGGTTAAGGAGTGGTGGTCTGAGTTTGCATCTTAGCTTGTTGGAAAAATCCTATATAACAGTATGGATTGGGAGAGTTGGTGCTTTTAGCCATTGGCTTTTGCCAGGGCTTCTAGCCATTCACTTATTGCTTATTGCTGCTGCTTTGCCATTGCTTGTCTGTGTACTGTTGAGACTGATGTGCTTTGTAATAAGATGTGCTTTGTAATAAATAACCTTTTTAACTATTAACTGCTTTTGTTTATTTAAGATAACCCGACAAGCAGAGCCTATAGAGCTCTGGAGTTAGGTGCTGTAGAGCACCTGGGGGTCAGAAAGAGCCCCCACAGGGAGATGTTTTGGAGCTGGATGAGCTTTCAGGTGCCTTCCAGCCCAAACCATTCCATGATTCTATGAATGACCCTTTGGCCATTCCCACCTCGGGCTGACCTGAGATGAGAGAGGCTTCTCCCACCCTGTTTTCCCCCAGCAAACAGGCACCTGGTGTTATTTCCCCCACTCCTGAGTGATTTCCAGCTCAGACAGGCAAGGTTTGGTGCAGAGCTTTGAAGCTGCTGCAGATCTGAGGGCAGCTCCAGCACCTGACAGCTTGTGCTCCCCATCCTCCCTCCTACCTCAGCCTGACACACTCATTCTCCCCTCCCACCTTGCACTGTGCAATTTTAAATAGAGCATCAGGATAAGCTCTGAACATTCAGGAGAACAGGGCTGTGCTTTCACACAATTTACAGACCTGGACTGGGACCATTTAGAATTCAGCCTCTCTCTGCCCTTTCCTTCTCTGAATAGGGGTTTAGGCTACCTGCAAGCTAAAATTGAATGTTCAGAGGCCACACAGAGCTCACTGGTACAGTAGCAGCCTTGGTTTTCCCATCTCTGTGTTTCTTTCATTACAGCAGTGCAGCTTTTTTATAACAGCCTCAAGGCTGTTGGTTGATAAAAGCAGTGAAACTGCAGTTGCTGCTCATTTAAAGAAAAAAAAGGAAATAAAATAATAATCACAGAATTGTTATGAATTTTGAAAATGCTGTTGAAAAAAAAGACTTTTTTTTTTTTTGCATTGCTCCAGAGCTGCCATAGAGTAGGAGAGGGGAGCAGAAAGTTTGTAGGAATCCACAATGTTGAGGTTTGTTTTGATAAAATATTGGCATTCAAAAAGGCAATTCAGCATTTTGATCCATCTCTAATTGCTGTCATTCTCAGCAGGGCCATGGCAGATGGGACCTCTTAGAATCCCAGAATGGCTTGGGATAGAAGGGATCTTAAAACCCATCCAGTTCCACCCCTGCCATGGGCAGGGACACCTTCCACTGTCCCAGATTGTTCCAAACCCCATCCAGCCTGGCCTTGGACATTTCCAGGGATCCAGGGGCAGCCACAGCATCTCTGGGCACCCTGTGCCAGGGCCTCACGTCCCTCACAGGGAAAAATTTATTCTTAATGTCTAATCCAAATCTTCTTTCTTTCAGTTTTAATCCATTCCCTGTGTCCTGTCCCTCCATCCCTTGTCCCCAGTCCCTCTCCAGCTCTCCTGGAGCCCCTACAGGCTCTGCAAGGGGCTCTGAGCTCTCCCTGGAGCCTTCTCCTCTCCAGGTGAGCACCCCCAGCTCTCCCAGCCTGGCTCCAGCCCTTGGAACATCTCCATGGTCTCCTCTGGAGCTGCTCCAGCACGTTTTTGTTGTGTTGGGAGCCCCAGATGGTCCCAGCACTGCAGGAATCTCAAAGGGCAGAGCAGAGGGGGAATCACCTCCTCCACCTGCTGGTGCCAGTTGTTGTGATGCAGCCCAGGATGTGCTCATCTTGCTGGAGGATTTGCTGCTCTCTTTATTCACAGAGGTTCTAATGATCCAATTTCTGCTTCACTGGTAATCACCCATCAGTTCTCAGGAGGTGCCTGCTCTAAAGCTCAAAATGATATTAGGGAAAAGAACCCACCATTATGACTAATTAGTGGCTCTGCTTCAACGTTTGTGACTGTCTCCAGGATGGAGCTGGAGCCTATTTTGGTGGTGAGATCCCTAAAAATGGGTGACAGCATACAAACCCAGTGCCTGTGTGATCCAGCCTGTCAGCAAGCACATCAAATTCATTATTTTAAAAAACATCACAACAAAGTGTCACAGCTGACAACCTGGTTATGAAAAAGTTAAAAGAAGAACTTGATTTTTCTGTAAAGTTGAAATTTAGAAAATCTAAATCAGCCAGAAAATCTGGCTCCCTTTGCTGCCTGTAGCTGACTCATCCCAGGCAGATAAAAAACATTTATCCCCCAGCACCCAAAGACTTTCAGGAGAACAAGAGTGATGTGGAATCAAATGAGATGAGGCCACAACCTTTACAGAATATGAAAGAAAATACATTGTTTGTGGAATGGTTTTATCCCTTGGACAATGAGGTTTAGATAATTTCCTTCCCTTTCAACATCCAACAACCAAGGAACTGAAAGAATTCGAGGAGAAACTGGATCTTGGAGAGACTCAGATTTAACATCAAATCATTAACTGGAACCTGACCTTTTCCCTGTCCCACTGTAAAGGTTAAGAGATGCCTATCAAGGGATTTTTCTCCTTTTAATTTATATTTTCCATATTGCCTGGGTTACATCCATCAAGTTACACCTTCATCCTGCATCCCACGGGGAGCCTGGGTTTGCAGATAATCTGATTTTTGCAGACAAGAATGTCTTTGCTAACAGAGATGCAGGAGTTACTTGCAGCAGCTTCCCCTCAGCTCCAGCACCCCCAGGTCCCCCTGTGGCTGGAGCTGCCTGGGATGGGCAAAGCTGTCTCCCAGGAGCCAGGACCTGGGATTCAGCTCTGAAGACAGTCTTAACCTCAGGAATTAATAGAGAGGCAAAAGAGGAGGGCCCAACCAAGCCAGAAGGAAATAGCCAAGGCTGGATGGCTCCTCCTCAGCTGCTGGAGCTGCAGAGCACTCCTGCTTCACCATGGCCACTCCATTCCTGGGGACAGCCAGCCAGGAGGGGAGAATGACAAATGGGAATCACAGAGCCAAAGAACAGCCCAGGCTGGAAGAGATCTTGATCATCTGCTCCAGCCTCTCATGGAAAGGGAGCCTAGGTGAGCTTTTCCAGCATTGTCCAGTCACACCTTGAAATCCTCCAGCCATGGGGACTCCACCACATCCTGGGGAAGCTGTTTCCATGATTCTCACTGTAAAGATTTCTTGTGTCAAGGTAAAACCTTTTTCTGGGGCAGCTTGTAGCCATTCCTGGTTGTGTTCTCCACAGCCCTGTGTGAAGAGAGATCCTCCATCCTCCTTGCAGTGCTTTCAGCACTGGGGTGCTGTGATGGGGGGTCCCCTGAGCCTTCTCATCTCCAGGCAGCAGGGACCAAACTCCTCCAGTCCTTCCTCACAGGGCAGGCGCTTCCAGGTGGGAAAAGCCAAGGAGATGGGCTGAAAGGGGTGGATCATGGCTTGGAAACCCCTCCTTCCTCCCAAAAAACCCAAGAGTCTGTTGGGAATGACAAGGAGAGGCAGCCCTGCAGGTGTGGGGTTGTCTTGGGCTGCAATAAAGGATGTGGCCAGAAATGTGAATTCTGTTACCATCTATTGAAGTCGGGTGGGGCAGTGACCCTGATCTCCTGGCACATATTATCTGCTAATGGGCCATCTTTAAACCAGCTGGGCAATCATCTTTATCTTTCCCACAGCCCATCCTCCCTCCAGGAGATATCTCCTGTTAATGGCCAGTGAGTCCCAGGGCATGACTGATAAAATTCCATCATCCCACTGGGAGATGCTCCAGCCAGGGGAGGAGCCAAGCCTTTCCTACCCAGATAAAAACTGAGATTTTGGACACCAAGGAACCTTCTTTCCACTGGATTCCAGAGGAAAGCCAGACCTTTCCACATCATCCCTGGAGCTTCAGAGGAAACTGCACCTTCTCCAGGAGCACTGCTGCAGCTGAACCACATCTGCCCCTGCAGGAGGATGCAGCCACCATTGAATGGGACTGTGCCAACACCCTGACTGACTGACGGGTGTCAGCTTGGATTCTGACTCTGGCAGGGTTTTGGGATTGTTCTTTGTAATACTGTATTTCTATTTTAATTTTCCTAGTAAAGAACTGTTATTGCTAATTCCCATATCTTTGCCTGAGAGCCCCTTAATTTCAAAATTATAATAATTTGGAGGGAGGGGGTTTACATTCTCCATTTCAAAGAGAAGCTTCTGCCTTTATTGGCAGACACCTGTCCTTCAAACCAGGACAGGGGTGCATTTCCTGGAACCCTTTAGGGGCAGCCTGGCCCCTCTCCTGTGCCCCTGTCCCCTCGCCCCTGCTGGACACGGGCAGGGAGCGGAACTGGCACAGGGAATGTGCCTTGGCACACACCTGCCAGCTTGGCACCACTTCCATCCCTTCTTTTTTTTTTTTTTTTTACTTCCCCCTCCTGGAGATTCAACATTTGTCCACAGTTCTCCTCGTGTACCTCAGCCAATAATTTTAAATTATATTGCTTGGGAAGAAAAAAAAAAGGTGAGCAGCAAAGCTTTTTAAGGAAAAAATGGTTTAGAGGGATTGTTTAAGAGGGAGGTGTAAGGACATAATTTAGAACTCAACTATTTGAGAAGATTTCTCTCTTTTATTTTCCTGTGCTGATCACATATTTCTGCATTTTTATGGAAGAAAAAATAATTAGTGACTAGAATTATCATGAATACTTATCCTGTATTCAAGTGTGGAACCTTCCCTTTCTCAAGGGAAACTCAGGAATAATTGGGCAAATGAAGAAATTACTTGTGAAATACCAAAAGAGATTTAAAAAAAAAATAATTTTAACTGAAGGAAGGCATTATCCATGGACCTGTGGAGCCCAGTCCTGGCAGGGGACAGACATCCAAGGCTGTGGTGATGCTCTTCCTTGAGATAATGTCCTGTAATTTCCTCTAGGGCGCCTTTAAGCAGCGCTGCACGGCTGCACCATCTCGTGGTGTGACCCGGCCCTGCATGGCCACAGCCTTTAAAAACCTGGTTTTTTTCCCATGACTTCCATCACAGACACATCAAAGCCAAATGCTGCCACTGCAGACCATGCCATGGCTTGGACCAGCACAACCCAGAGCTACCAAAGCCCTCCAGACCTTTCCCCCTCGTGCTCCTTTTTGGGATGCAACAATCCAATTGTTCTCCAAGCATCATCATCCCAAGCATTTGCCTGATCCCTGTGGCTGTTATTCCAAGAGCTATCCAGCAGGTCAGGGATCAGACCAGTGGGTGATCACTCATCTGAACCTGCTCTGAGTGACTAAGATCTGTTACAGAGGATCCCAGTGACACCAAGGCTCCAGTCACTGTTTAGAGGAAAAATCAGAAGGAAAGTTAAAGTCACTGTGCTCCAGCCCTGTGATGCAGAGCCAAGGGCAGGACCTGTCCATGCTCAGCCTCAGCCCTACTCCTACACAGCACCTGGTGCCTCTCAGCTGGGATTCTTCCAACCACAATGATTCTGTGATTCTCTGATTAAATGGGTTCTTCAAAATGGGTTCTTTACAAAAATCTCCCCCTCTTCTTCTAGATGTATTTGCTTGTGAAGGAAGAAGATGGCTCATTTCAGGTGCACTAAAATCCCCACAGATAAATTTTACACAGATCTCACAGTTCTCAGTCTCTGAGGATACAGCAGTTATTAACCAGGGGATTAGGCAGAGATTAGAAAGAAAGAAAACAGCATTTATAAAATAATTTTCCTGTGAAAAAATTTTCATACGTGAAAATGCCAGACTTTCACCTTTCTGTGGGTTTGTCTTCCAGCAAATGCTTAACTTGCAACAACCTCCTTCAGCCTGATGTTTCCATGCAAACCTAACCTGAGAGAAACTGCTTCACATGGGCATCTCCAGCAGCAGGGAGCTCCCCCAGCTTCTCCTTTCCCTCAGAAGGATGTTTGGCTGCAGACTGGGTGACCCAAGAGCTCTGCCAGCTCAGCTGCTCTGCATCAGCACTCACAAAGGCACTGCCACTGTTCCCTGGAAAGGCTGACCTGGAACAGAGACTGGACAGAGCAGAAGGAATGAAATAGGAATTTACTGAAAGGATCCACCTTGGGCAGTGCTGGGGCTACACCCAAATCAAATCCAAGATGGATCCTGGCCATGAGTTTTCACACTTTTATAAGTTTTGGGGTCAATTATGCAACCACAGCCCCAGGCTATCAAGCCTCAGCCCCCTGCCTTGCACCCTTCCCTCGCTGTTTCTGATTTTTGGGTACCAGTTGTCCTTGGTTCTCCAGCTGGGAAGGGATTGTTTTGTTTCACTACCCTGTGAAGAGAACTTACTAACAACCAATATGAAGTTTCAGAGTTACACTCTGTGCAGCAGAGATTCTGAAAAATATAAAAGCTAAAACCCAAGGCATCCCCACCAGTTACAGAGGGGACAGCACAGCCTGGGTAAAGGCAGAGATCCTGATCCTGAAAACCCAGGACAGGCAGGTGAGGAAGCAAACCAGTGCTTCAGGGATGCTGGGAATGTCACACAAGGGGCACTGAAAGGGGTTTGTACAGAAACCACACCAGCCACCACCACGTTTCCTCCTGCCCCTTTATCCCCTCCCACAACCCAGGATCTTGCTCCTTTTCTCAGCTCCATCTCACAGCCTTTGGTGGCTTTGGAAAGCAGCCAGCTGGATTTACCCAAACCTCAGCAGGTTGGCCAAAAGGAACAGGAGCTGAACCTTTCTGCCACATCTGCTGCCAGAGGAAAGCCTTGGTGCTCAGCAGTCAAGGATTTCATCTTGACTGAAGCCCAGCAGCTCCCAAGAGCTGTGAGAAGAATGGAATGAGAACTTTGTGGCCTGATTCTCTGAAGTCTTTGCTTCCCCCTCCCAATGTTTCCCCCATGGAGAATGGCATGTGGACAGAGAAAGGAGGATTTCTGGGAACAGACCTAAACTATTTGCAGTATCAGACGTGAAGAGAATGAAAAAATAACAGTTTATTGTCAAATGGAATCAAAGCATGAAAAAAAAATTACAAGGTTACACTGTAAAGAAATTTGGTTTTCATCACAAAAGCTCATTAAAAATCAAAGAAAACAACCCATTGTCAAGCCAGCAACTCCCCAACAACCCCCGAGGTTTTGAGTGCAGCATTTACTGAAAGGCTGGGAATTCAGAGGTGGTGACATCACGTTTGTAGGGACACAAGGATCACCCCTCATTGTCTGGAGGGACAGAGGTTCTCCGAGGAGGTGACACGTTTCTGGCTGAGCAGTGACTCCTGTTTGCCTTGTCCTTGCTGGAGTGCAGCCCCAGGAGAGGAGGCTGATGGGTGCTGTGCTTTGTGTCCAGCTTTTCCTGCCTCTTCCATCCCCACCAGGTGTGCCAGCACTAAATCAAAGGTGGCTGCACAGCTGAGCAATTCAAGGAGAGCAGAGGGGGGACACCAGCACAGCCACCACCTCCCAAATTCATTCTGGTCTGATTCTAGCCATGGCCAAACCTCCCCTTTGGGTACTGGGGTGCACTCAGAGGAACCCTGTGTGTCCCTGCCTTGGAAATGCTCCTGAACTCAGATTCCATCAGGGACACCCTGCTCCCAGCACTGCTCCTTCCCAACAAAACTCCTGGGAGCTCTCAAGGCTGAGTCTGCCAAGCTGTCCCAACCTACAGATCATTCCTCCTCCAGCAGCTCCAGCAGAACCACAGCACTCCAGAGCTTCACCATGGCTGGGCTGCTGGGAAGTCTGGATGGTTTAGGTCACTTGCCAGCCAACTGCAGCCCCATCCCATCCTGCAGGGAACTGCAGAGTAATTGGCTTCCCTTCTGAGCCAAAAGACATCAACAAGGGTGGAAAAAATCCACTGGAAAGCCTATAGGTGTACAGACTATTGTGTATTCAGTTCTGCAGACACTTGGTTTCTGTCAGCACAGAACAACAGGATCTTTCTCACCACTATAAATGAGCTGCTTTATGAATTTTGAAACACTTGTTTGACCAAGTGAAAAAAAAAAAAAAAAAAAAAAAAAAAGAAGAAAAAAAGAGAAAGGCATCTTTATTCTAAGTAGCAGCTAAGGAGATTGGTAACATTAAAAACAAAAACAAAACCAAACCTGAAAAAAATCAAAAACCTGACCAACCAGTACAAAGTAAAGGCAAGCCAGGTCATTCCAACAGAAATCATAAAACTAACTAAAAAATATTTTGAATTGCAACTACTGTGCTATCTTGAGCCAGCTGCTAATTCAACAGGTCTGAGGTTTTCTGCTCATAAAGCATCAATAATATGTGCCTTTTCCTAGAAAGGAAGGCTCTGCCCAAGTCTTACAGTGTCAGATAAAACGTCCCAAAATAGATTTTTTCAACCAAATAAAGTGTTTTATTCAGATATTCATGTGGATATGGCAATGATGTTAAGAACAGCTATTCAAGTAGCTGAAGTAAGCCCTTCAAAAGAAGTCACACAGCTTTGAGACTTGAACAAATTATTGTATGATCTCATCCAAGAGATCTAAATAGCTGGAACATCTGCAAGAGTCGCCACCAATTTATTTAGCAGAGTTCATCAGCAGTTCATCAGCTCTGTTTGCACAAGCAGGTGCCAGGGCAGCCACTGAGGAGTCCTGCACTGAGAAAGAGGAGAGGGGGAGGAGGGTGGGACAGAGATGGGTGATTTTACCCTCTAACATGGATGTGCACTGGCAGGAGTGGAGTCCCTTTTGCTGAAGAAGTGCAGAAATGCTTTTTCCCAGAGAAGTATTACATGCACAAGTAACTATATTGTTAAAATTTTTTATTTGTGACAGTAAAGAAACCATTCAATACCTGATTGACAACACTCCTCTCTCCTGCAAACACTCATATGGTATCTGTAGTGTTTCTCAAGTATTGCTGGATTGTTCATTGCATCAAAGTGTAAACAGCTCCATCATAAGAAAAAAAAAAGGAAAAAAAAAAGAAAGAAAGAAACATTTCCATTGCTTACTCCTCTGCTGAGGAGCTCCCAATAGATCTTTAACAAGAAATAAAGAGAGAGTCAGCTGGGATTTTACAACATCATGTGAAACAGAAAACTGACAGCTGGTTTTGCATAGTTAGCCCAGAGATTTTGAAGCAATTGCCCCACACCAGTCTCACCTGCCCCTCCTCACCCCACAAAGGCAAAAAAACATCACAGCACCTTGGAATCAGAGGCACAAACTTGTTTTTGTTGTACAAAGAGGGCTGTGCGGACCTGTGGTTTATTAGGTTAAAAACAATCTGTCCAACAGAGGGTTAACGCCTTCGGAAGTCACAGAGCTACAGATTCTTTTTCTGTTTTTTTTTTTTTTTTTTTTTTTAAATACATTGAAATTTCAAAAGCTGCAACATCAGCACACACCAGTGTCATTTAGATACTTTATTGTCCCCAACCAGTCTAATCAAAATCATGCTGTAAGAAAAGTGATTGCGTACACTGACAACCAAAACGTCTCCAGGTGTTGAGTTTCTTCCACGTACAAACTTCTGCTGTTTTAATAAAGACCAAAAAAAGGGCGAAACAAAGAGACAAATTATTTCTTCCAAAGCTACCTAAATGAACACAGCAATATTGTACACTTGCCACCATCTCCCCATGCCCAGCCTGGCAAGGATTCTGCGCACAGCCCTAAGGTTACAAATGGCAATTTCATTGTTAACACTCCCGTTGGATTTCAAGGGTCTAAGGCATTCTGCCTTACAGCTTGATTTAAAAATACCCATACAGGCAAAAAACCGTTTTTGAACCCAACATAAAAAGGACAACAGAACTTCAGGCCAGGCAGCATCTCCTTAGAATGATTGGGAAAAGACTTTTTAATATTTCTATAATATCCAGAAATAGAATTGAAACCCAGGGTTTGTAACAGCCCTGGTGACCTGCATGCAGTAACTGCACTTCAAAATATGCAAGAGATTTAGGAAACAAGTTGTTGGTCTTTTTTTTTTTTTTTTTCCTATTTGATTTTTTTTCTTAAAATCTTGTATTTAAAATACAATCAAATACCCGTATTGCAAATTTTACAAACATTCCACTCGTTGTCTGACTTTATGGACAGAACTCTATTGCTTTTTCAGAATCTAGAAACTCTAAATATATAGTGTATGTATATCCACACAAACTCAACACTTGAAATTTCAAGTATGATGATAGTGTTAAAATAAACAACTGTGACAGTTTGATCCCTTTGGCCAAATCGGAATACCCAGGGGAGTCCAAACCTGATTGCAGAGCACTCTGAGTTTTATTTCCATACAAGTTGGGTAGGTTAAAAAAAAATAGAACTGATCAGAACTTATAGAAAATACTCTTAATACTAGCAGAGATCAAAGCTGTGCTAAATTTTTTTGTCTTTGTATTGTCACCAAGTGTCATTTTAATGCTGTACTAAGTTACAGTAAGTTGTTTTTTTTTAAAATTTGGGGGTTTTAAGAGCCAAAATAATACAGTACAAGTATGGTTGTACAGAACATCATCAGAACCTCCAGAGGCTGGTGCAGAAGTTCAGTTGCCCATTCTATGTGGATTTGAAAACAATACAAGACACTTTAATAATATAATCAACATTCATTCACAGACTTAAGGCAACTGGTTCATGAAATCGCTGCTTCCAGAGATGCACACGGGTGACGTGGTTTGTCTCACGTCCCACAGCTCACAACTGTCACTCGTGGGTTATTCACTCACTGTCTGATTGTTTGGTCTGATGCTAAAAACTCTTTGCATTTCTTCAGCCATTCCTCTCATACCTGCACGACTAACTACAACCTGAATGCTTCCCTGCAAACTGCACTGGGGCCCAGGAGCCACAGGCACAGTTGAAAATACTGCTCAGAGAACAACTTTGTTTTTTTTTTTTTTTTGGCAGCTTACAGTTTCATTACTCTGGAGTCAAATACAAAATTAAACCATCTTAAACTGAAAGTAAACGTTAATGGACTAACCAGAATCCATACGTCCTTTTTTTTTTTTTTTTTTCTTTTTTTTTGTTATATTTTTAAACAAAGTAGTTTTTTTTTCCCTTAATTTTGAATTTTTAAACTTGACAGTTTGTCTTTTTGTTGTGGCACAGATTCATACAGTACTAAGGTGATGCCAGCTGGTTAAGAAACAAAAAGGGTGATGCTCTACAGACTCAGGGGTGTGATGGGACTGCCTCCAGCACCCCTGGGCCCAGCCACAGCTGGGGCACAGCTGGAGCACAGCTGCACTGCAAGGGGGGCTCAGTTTGATACTGCACCCACCACAACCCACTGGCTGCCTGTGTAGACTGGCCTGCCCCTCTCAGATGGATTTGTTAAGCTGCTTCACCAACATTTTGGAGACAAGGATCACAAAGTCCAAAAGCCCCAAAGTCCATCGCAAAGAAATTTGTTTGTTTTGTTTTTCCCCAAGTCATCAGGACTTTTTGAGGAAAAGAGAAAAGGCAAAGGGGATCTACAATTCAGAATTTAGCACGAGGCTAATTAGAAGCACCAAATAGTCCATTTAGTCTTCTCTGATGACAGCCAAATGCAGCTGAACTTTTTATGTTTGCAGATTTCTGCTGTGGACAATAATTGAAAGGTGACACTGGAAAGGGAGGGGGAAAAAAAAGATGTGCCTTGTTCTTCAAAGGCACAAAATATTTAAAAATCATTCATCTGAAAGGTACCTATGGCACTGCAGAAGATGTTAAGCAGGCTTTCAGATTCAGAGATGAGTCTAACTCAACTCCAAAGCCAGAAGAGCAATTTTAGTCTAGGCTAGTAACTTCTGCCCTTCCAGCAAGACTTGATACAGCTCCTAATCTGTACCCTACACCTTGGGGAAAAAGAAATACAGATCAAAGGTGTGGGTAAAATATTTCCTGCATTTTCACGTATCAAAGAAAGGAGAGGGCTTCATCTTAATTAAAAAAAAAATTTAAAAAATTCCTTTACAGGTCACCTTTAACTGGGTTCTCTGGTATATCAGATACCAATGGATTAATCCATGGGGGTGGGTTATGAAGCCTGCATTTTATTTATTGCCCAAGTTTGCAGCTTACAGAAAATGTCTCATAGCACAGGCACAGTGGCAAAAACAGTGTAACAGCCGATGGTCAACTCCATTTGGTGAGTATACAGTAGCAGCAATTAAAAGAAAAAAGTACTCCAAACAGCTCAATGTAGATCCAGCTTACCCAGATGGGTTGTTTTGAGAAAAGACTCTTAAAACTAATAAATAGATCTCCTGGCAGTTCTGCCAAGAGAATGGTTTTCCAAAAAAGAAGAGGCATGGCAGTTGTGCGTAAGCAGAGACAGCAGAACAGCATCTGCCTGCAAGTAAAGGTGCTTTAGGTCTATCAGCCACCTCATTTCCTCAACTCCATCACTCCCTAAATACTCAAACAACTGCAGATATGTTTTAAAACTGTGCCCAAAATCCTCATCAGTGAAACAACCACGTTAATGACCCCAGTTCACCCCTCCCACGAATGCCTGAACCTTCTGAGCATGACAAAGTGTAACACAACTCAATGTCATCGTGGAGACAGGAACCCAGCATCTTGGTTTCAACTTTTTCCTTTGTTATATATTACAGTGCTCTATAAATTTTTTTTCCTTTTTCCTTTTAAAGCATTTAGACAATACAAGACTAAAAGATGTCTGGAAATACGTCTTATACAAAAATGAATTTTTATCTTAAAATAACATTCAAAAAGGCACTTCATTCTGTAAGAAAAAATTCAGAGTCAGGTCAACTGCTCTAAGCAGGGGGGTAAAATTGTCTGCATAGTGGGAGGGGAAGAAAGGGAGAGAAATTCAACTGCTGAAATACAAGCTTCTTTTTTTGGCATGTTTTAAGAAAAGCTGATCCAGTAAAAGATGTCCATTTATGAAATTAATTAAAAGAGTCCCATTTAAAATAGCTTCTGTTTTTTTTTTTTTCCTTTAAAAAAGTAGTCTGAACACATGACCTTAGGAGTCAGGCTTCTGAAGGCTTAATAGCATCACTCATGATTGTCCTTCGTGTCCAATGTAACAGGAAGATCAAGAGTAGCACTTCTGACAGGGGTGACCTCCCCAAAGCTTACATTTGAAAGAGCTGAAAGAGATGGAGACAGCCTCTAGCAACTGCAATCTAGGAGCAGGAGTCAGTCAGAGTTAAGGGCTACCTGTTGCAGAGTTTATGAAGCATACTGTAAACTTCTTCCTCTTTGCTTAGTCCTTCAAAGAAAGGAATAAGATCTAGCAGCTCTGTGTCTGTCATGTCATCAAACCAGGACTGCACAGGCACCTGAAACAAAGCAACCAACAAGCACTGAGAGGGTTTCATGATGTAAAAGCCACGTGAGTTTTGTCTGTGTAGGTGTTCTGTAACCACCATCATCATCATGCTGCAATAATCATGGCAATTAGCTACTCATTACCATTCAGGTGAGCAGCAGGTTCAACCCCAAGCCCAGGCAGGACAGGTGACCTTCCCCAGCATGGCCAGGTGACCCACATGACCCCACACTGGGCAGCTCTCCTTGCTTTGCCTCCTTGGTATCCAGAACAGACTGGAGGCAGGCACAGGTTATGAAGCTGCACTGACACTTTATTTACAGGCAAATCTTTTTTTTTTTTTTCCCCCCTCTAAGAATTATCAGAGTGAGTCACCAGGCACAGGCAGGCAGCAACAACCCCTTCTGGCACGGGGTTTGGAGGAAATGTTTAACTGCAAGGGCAGAACATTGCTGAGGTTAAAATGTTAGATCTTGTGGGTGGGTTCAGAAAACAACACATATAATAACCCTTCTTAAATATGTGGGCTGGACTTGGGGAATGTGTTCTGTGTACCTTCACTATGGGAGCACACTGAGGTCTTTCCAAGACTATCTTGGATCTTGTTACAAGCTCTGGTTTCTGCAGAGACTCGAGTATCAGTCAGCCAGCAGCACTTTTCTATACATGATTAAACCACTCTGACAAGGCCCTTAATTTCATCTCCCAAATTTCTACAGCTCATTATTTTCTTGGCACCCATTTCTGAGATAGCAAATGATGATCTTGGATCAGGTTTTTCATTTTAACCAAGAACATAAATTAGAGCTGCAGGTCCTGGTTATTACAAATGGCAGCTTTAAACCATATGTGGCACCAACCAGAAAAATGTTTTCACCACATCACTTAGGGCATCACAATATTAGGATCTAAACTTGAAAGCTGACTGCTGGAAGATAAATTGCTCATGTTACAAAAAAAAAAGAAAAAAAAGAAAAAAAAGCTATTCTGCAGAGGCAGGACTGTGCAAAGCAGTGTTCTTAATAAAAGATTTCCTACACTGATTTTAACAGTTCACAAAGAAGGCAGCCTAAAAACATCAAAGCAAACAGCCTGGTTGCCTAAAAGTCAGCAGATCTAAGAGTTCCAACTTCTCCCCTGGCAGCCAAAGCAGATGTGAGCAGCTGTAGTGGATGGAGCACCCCAGACCTCTCCATCAGAGCTCCTGGAGCTGATAGAAACACACAGCAGAAATGCACATTGCTCCTCACTGCTCTCCCCTACAGAACTGCTGCCTGCCCTTTATCCTTATTCCTAGACCTTGATGAACTTGTTGACTAACAGTTCTAATTATGGAGTTATGACAGAAATAATTGAGAGAGGGGTGTAACAACAAAACAGGATCTTGACTTTTTTTTCTTTCCCTTACCCACAAACACAGATCTCAGCAGCAATCAATAAAGTATTAATTATCTTGCCTAATACAATATTATTCACTCAGTGAAAAAGATGGGAGTACCTAAAGAAGTGCAAGCAAACCACTCTTTCTGTAATCATTACTCCACAGAACACAATCTGTGCTGCAGGGCAGCTTTGTTTCTTAGAGCTAGGTTGGTTTTTCAGGTTCCACTCCACTTGGTATTTCTCAAAACTGCTGGAGCCCAAGCCAGCAGCCCAAGCTCAGAGCACACGAGCAGTCATGGCTGTGACATCTGTCAGGATCACTTTGCCCATGCCCTTCACCATTTGGCAGTGAACCCCAGAACCCACCAGGACTAAGAAAACAACAGAACCTGACACAAGCCAGCGCTCTGACAACTCTATTTTGTGAATCACAAAACCTGGGCAAGGGCCAGAGAGATGAAGTTCTGCTCTAGTGCTCTGAATACTTACTGCATTTTCAGGATGGAAGATGTAAGATGCAGGAGAGTTATCTACTATAATAACTTTACTCAGCTCACGGCCCAGCCGACTCAGATCCTTCACGTAGTTCCCTCGGTGGAAAACGCAGGATTCTCTAAAGAGCCTTGCCCTGAACACACCCCAGCGATCCAGTAAGTCAGCTACTGGGTCTGCATACTTAAAAATAGAATCAGAAACATCAAGTTAGCATCCATCAGATAAGGCTGATTCACAGAGCCAGACAAAGAAGGGACACAGTTTCAGATAAAATGCCCTTTTTCTCCATATTCTTCCCTGCTCCTTGTAATTAACTCACTTGCCTGTAAACCTGAAGTGATTAATAAAGAGATACAGCAGAAGTAGGACAATTATCTTTCTAGAGAAGGATACCTGCACTGTAAATGTTTTCTTGATTTATTGATTGGGCTTTATTCTCAGGGCCAACTTAGAGTTATCCTGAGAGTTTTCTAGAGGTTGATGGACCCAGAGATCTCACCTACCATTACCATAAACCCAGCCAATGCTAATAGAAATCAATATGAAGCTTTTCCCCAGCTGATTTGTTTCCATGTGCCTCTGAAGATAAACTGCAGTGAACAAATCTGAGCCTGATGTGGCTCTGCCAGTGATGCCCTTGGAGCAGCTGGGTCAGCAAGACTCTTAACTAGGCCAAAAAAGATCAGCCAAAGATGTTATTAATAAAAATTTTCATGTACAATACCAGGAAAATTCACATTTTATATGTAAGATGATACTTAAAGTGAGGCACAGCTTAGAATCCAACAACTTACATAAACTGACCAAGAAGAAATATCCAAATAAACTCAAACATGAATAACCACACAATTGAAAATGGTAGTTTTATCTTATTACTGCACAACAGGAGTTAGCATTTTCCTGTACTTTAAACCAAGAAAAAACCCTGATGTTGAAATCAATCATCTTTTGATTATGAAATAAGGCACATAATTTCAGTATGAAATTGGGGCAGTATTTAGGATTTTTTTAACATGACTGAGCAGTATGTGGTAAAGAGAATGCAGGGGAAAAAGGCTTTATAGAAGATCAGGGTCCTGTCCCCTTCCACCACCTCTACACCAAAGCAAAAGCTTGCTATGCTAGATCATTACTCAGAAACAACCAATATCATTTTACAAACAAGACACCACAAATACAATACACTGAAGGAAGTGAAGAATTCCAGATCAGTCTACTACTGTAACATCTACCACAAAAACTACCTATGAGCCACTACTGCTACTGCAGAACCACAGGGCACAAAATATTCCTGGGGACCTTTCAAGCTTGGCAAAAAGCCTCATTTTCTAACTCCAGGTTGCAATTGCACCTCACCAGAGCAAGAAGTGTGGCTCCCAGTTTCCAGTGAGTTTCTGAGTCACTGGTTGGTGGTGTGGCCAGGGTTTAATTGGGTGTTTTATTTCATGCCCAGCTTTAGTGTGCTGCTCTGCTATTTGTTCTAATTTCTCACTATAACCATGGTAACTTGTGAGCCTTTCATATTGGCATCATGAGCAATGCATGGAGGCTACATTATGAGACAAGCCCATATGTGATGGTGTTACCATGGAAACACTTACCCACACACTAGCAGACAAAGTACACACTGTCAGACAAAGAAGCAGAAAAGAAGGGGAAAAATTAAGATAGTACCAACTGTGGAAATAATCATCCATAGAAAACCCAACCAAAAGTCCACTGAGCAGCACCATAAGGGTTAAAGAGATGAAGAGAGGGACAAACCTTGGCTAGACTGGCTGTGAAGAGTACACATTCAAAGAGCTCTCCCATCCTCTGAAGAAACTCGTCCACATGTGGTCGTTTCAATACATAAACCTGGAATGATAATGGCATTTAGGTCAGATGGTGCCCAAGGAAACAACAACAAAAAAAACCCAACAAAACCACTTCTGCAATCCCAGCACTTGAAAGTTAACAGGGAAGCAGTTCAAATGAAATGCTGGGGAAAAAGAGAAGTATGCAAGATAAAAGTAGAGATCCAATAATGAGAGAGTGGCACACATGGGCTGCCAAGCCCCTGCTGATTGTACAACTGCAGACACTGAGCATCAGCAGTGGAGCTCCTCAAAAAATCTCATTAAAGGCCAAGGGAGACAGGAGGGCTCCTCAAGAAGTGAGGATTTGGATCTCTCCACCAAAGCCATCCTGGTGCTGGAAAGCTGAAGAGCTCCACAGAAGGAATAAATCTGATGAAGCCTCTGTGACAGCAGGAATTGCACAACAGGGACCTGTTTTCATTCTGTGGCTGATTCTTTCATTTCTGAAATTCCAGGTGCTAAGTACCACAACTCACCAGGGAGAGTGATCAAACCCTCCAGCTCTGCAGAGAACATTTTTCACCAAAAATCTTCACAGCACCATGCAGGATGTCTAAAAATGCTGGGTTTGAAATCTGACAAAATCTACAGCATCTCCTACAGAGGACTTTGCCAAAAGATGGCAAATTCCCAGGATTTCTCTCCTCTTCAGCATCCTGCCTTTTAGCACTGCCTTGGCTGCCTGCTGTCCACAACCTGATTAGCAGATACTAAAACCTCCCTGCCTCTCCTTTCAGAGCACACAGGATGATTCTCTGCTCACAGAAGATACCAAAACAAGGAATCTGCTGCTCAGAAAGCTTGGAAACAGCTCACAATATAGAAGCTGAAGAGGGGAGTCTGCTTGAAAAATATTTATCTGTCTTGTTTGCAGTTAGATTAAAAGTTTGAGAGAAAACATTGGCAGCATTTTATCTTCTTTTGTTTGGCAAATAATCACTAATGCTGGAAATTTCAAGTGGAGAAGTTTGGCATAGAGCTGAATTCAGGAGGAAATGCAAGATTGATGCTATTTCAGGAATTTCATTCTTTGATATGTAAAACTAGATTAATTGTATGTATTTTACTAGATTCCTATTAATAAGAGGTAAAAAAAAAATAAAAATCAAGGTACCCAGAGAAAAAAGCCTGAAGGAGAAAAATATGGAAACAGCAGCTTGAACTCAAGTATAACAATTAAAGCCTTCAGCAAAAGAAGAAAAAATAAAAACTGTGTAATTGAAATTGAAAACCTAAATTTGAAAGGAAAGTATTTTTTAAATCACATAGGATGGAGCTGCACCTTAATGACTAAGGCAGAAAGCATATAGATGATACCATGAAGTCTTTATCTCTTTTAAGTTATTTCTATGAAATTTATCTGAACTACTGCTGGCCCCATAAGCATTACATTCAAACTTTGATACAGATAACAATTTATAACCCAGATTTTTTTTTTAAACAACCACAACAGCATCTAACCCATCAAACAATTGTGACATTTTATGGATTAAAGACAGTTAACAGATGTACTTCAACACCACTCTCTTTCCAGATAATTACAGCAATGTTTCCTGTATTTCACCAGGCATAAACTAAGTAATTTCCTCTCCTGTAACAACACAATTAATTTTTCATTTAATTCTTTCTACACAAAGTTGGGCTGTAGTATTTCCTCTCCAAATTCCACCTTTGAATTTTTTTAAAGACAGAAAGACAGCTGCAGTCCCTCTGCATCTGGGTAACCAGAGAGTATCCAACTTCCCAGATGTGAGAGGAAAGACAGCAGGATCCAAGTTAATAATTAAATTCTCAACTCTTTAGCCTTAAATTTTATTCCTACACATATATTTGAGGGCACAAAAGGGGCACCCCAGAGTCTTAACAGCATTCTTGGAGAGTAAGTGCTGGAATTTAATATTAATTCCCCTTTTAAAGCTCAGCAGAAGGAGCCTCCTCTTTGCTGTCCATCCCTATCTCTGCCCCTGTCAGTGAAGTATTTCCACTTGGAATGTAATTACAAACTCCCTGCCAAGGGTCTGAACTTTGCTGCTTGCAACACAACCCAGCTCCTCCATCAGGAGCACTCAGTAAATCAAGCCCAGAGCTCTGAGCCACAGCCTGCCCTGCATTTGCCAGCCTCTGCAATAAACACTTGGGATGTTTTCAGGGCTCTAATTCTGCACCTAATTCAGGACTAGCTGTGAATACACAGCATTTTTAGTTGGATGGTCTCTCCTGATCCACAGAGCACTCACAGCCTCCTCCACTTGAGTTTCTCCTGCTGCTTTGCCTTAAATCTTTCCCTGCTGGGATCTGGCCAACAGATTTGCTTCTCATGTTAAATGCCTAATTAATAATAAATGCCATTTCTTAAGATGAAGTCTCACCAAATTTTTCCTTCTGTAAAAAGCCCAAATTCCTTTGCATTTTTCTTTAAACAACATTTTTTTAGTTTTTTTATTTCTTTTTGGCAGAACAACATATCTTAATACTCTGGATAGTTATTCTCCTTGAAGTTTTCTTTGAGAAGTTCTACTTAGACCCTGGAAGTAACTCCAAAATGTGCTGGTATCCTGGGCTACAAAATCTCTTTGGTTTACTTCACATAAAAAGCTTTCTTCAGCTGACAGTGCAGCTCTTTTCTCCCCTTCCTTCTCATTTGGAATTTTTTCCCCTTTACTTTGTCAGTGGCTGGACTTGAATCTCAATGCTGCATGGTTATTTGTGGCTTGGCTTTTTCCTCCATTGCCTGATGTCTTCAGTTGAAATCTCTAGACTAACTGGCTCCTGGCACTTTTCTGAGATTTATATACTGTCTTTAGGGCATTAAAAAAAAAAAAAAAAATCTGTCCTTTTTTTTTTTTTGGTTGCATTCTCACTAATCTTTTTCCTTATCACAGCAAAAATTTAGAGGAATATAGTATTTTTTATTTATTTAAAGTGAACCCTACTCAACATTTTAAGCACAAATCAGGCACTAGGCATGTTTCCACAGGATTCTTGCAGCTGCTAATGGCAGAACACAAGCAATTATCTTTAATTGTTTCCAAGCATTTCATACTTCCACATGAATTTTCTATACCTCAAAGCAGCCTCAACCTACAGAGACTCAGTGTTTGTGAAACCCAAAGACAAACCCAGCTCATTTTCAATCCACTTAACAGGACACATAGAACTGTATCCCAAAACCACCTTTGCAATGAGGAAATTTTTAAGTAATGACTGAAAAATCTGCCCATGACAACTCCAACTCCTGTAATCTCCTGTTCCATGTCTCTTCTGAGCAGTGAGCAGAAAATCCCACGTGTCCCTCGTGGTCCTGGGTCACACACTTGTGGCTGTGTCCCAGTGCAAGTAACCAAGAATAGGCCAGTTAGAATGGATACAGCCTATCCTGGATTACTTGAACCAGGCCACAGCCCTCTTCAAGAAAATGCAGGAATTCTGTGCTTTACAGGAAGGAAATTTATTATTCAAACAGCCTTTCCCCCCCACCATCATTAAAAAAAGAAAAAAAAAAAGTGCATATTATGTTCAAAGTATACATGCCAAATGTTCTTTAAACAATTAGAAATAAGCAATTAATTGAATTAACTCCCCCCTCGCCCCCCAAAAAAAAACCACTCAAAAATTAGTTTTACTCAATTAAAAAATTATATTTAAAAATAAAATTCGAAATAGAACCAAATGAAACTCTTCCTGGCTGCCCTCTTTACTTTTGGACACCAAATGCAAGGCCCAAATCTATTGGAATTAAACTCCAAATCCTTTGAAGGACAAATAATTTTGAAAGATAAGGTAATTTAGGCTGGAGAAAGAAAGATGGGAGAGGGAGAAGGGATGTTAAGAAAAGCTGGTTTTTCATCTAGGGAAGCTCGTTTACCCAAGAATCCTTTAAGATGATGAATTGTCCTCCCTATGAAAAAACCCAAGAGTCTTTCTGACCTTTGGATTATAAATTATATAAGGGAAAGCAAATTCCCCAAACTAAAGACATTGTTTTTTTTTAGACCTCTGTTGAACTGTAAAAAAAAAACCCAACCAGCATTTACCATGAAAAAAACTTGTTAGGTAAGTCAATCTCAAAACTCTTCCAGGAGTACAGCAATTCAATTTGCCACAACTTGTATTTTTTGGTATATGAGATCTGAACAATCTCATATAATTTCAAGTTTCTCTACAAATGGGCACCTCTAGAATGGTGTTTCTCAGTTTGCTTCCACTGGGGTTCTGCCTAAAGCAGAGTTCAAGGACAATAAAAATCTGTCAGTCTCCTGCCTGGTAAGGTGCCAGGCTCACTGGTAAAACAGAAATATGCACTCTGGACAGTGAGGTTCCACAACATTTCCCATATCCTGGAATATTCTGGAAATATTTCTCAATGTCAGTGATTAATCTTGGAGTTTATAAACTGCTTAGGAAAATGGACATGCATTAGAGAGATGACAAATCCTGGTAAATGACAGGAATTGCTCAGATCAGTTCACTTATGCTCTAAGTGACTTCAGAATTACAGGTTTGGAGTGGGAACAGGTTGTCAGAGCTCTACACCGTTAGTGCGCATCAGACTCAGCCAGAATATCCATTTTTGCCCTTTATCACAAAAAAGAAAAGATTCCTGAATGTCAGCAATGTTACAAGAGGTAGCACACACAGGCTTTGCCTATTCTGTGTGCCACACAAATCACCTTCATTTCAAGAATCTCCTTACAATCACCTTCATTTTTACCATCCAAATGAGGTATTTACCTATTTTAGAAGGTAAGAACCTGAAATACAAAGAGTGAAGAAATTTCCTTGAAAATCATGCAGGGAGTTTCCAGCAAAGCACAGAGACCAATTTCACTTTCCCACCTCTGTCAAAGGAGATGCACAAACCCCACTCCCCTTGGACCCTTGTGGGTTTTTTTTTTGTTTGTAGGGTTTTTTTGTTGCTGTTTTTCCCCTCATGGAGTCATCTCAGATGCTACACTGCATCATTTTTGGTGAAGAATCTGAGAGTTTGCAGCAGGGAATGGAAAAGCAACAAAAGCTTTTGAAATGTTTGACTAAAAAGCCCAAGCTTTTTATTGGGATTTGTTTCCAAATGCAAATATGTCATCCTGACAAGCTAAGTGATCACAACTCTAAGCCATTCAAAAATTCACTTTCAAAAGCATTCTGTAAAGTTTTAGGAGAGAGAATTTGTCTGTTCCACAGCACACAAACACAGCTACAGCCCACATCAGATCTGGATTGAAAATCACAAATCTCCCAAAACATCACTTAAATATTATAAGCGTCAGCTCTGGTGAACATTACAGGTGGAAGTAACCTAGATATTGATTTTTCTACATAAAACAGGCACAGTGTGAAAACTGTCAAAACAACTATTACTTTAAAGCATGTTTCAGTCCACTGACTGATATTCAGTAACCATTTTAAGAGTGACAAATACATGGAGTTTCCATCACAGCAAATCAGACAAAATGATGAACTAACTTTATGATCCATCAATTAGCAGAAGATTAAAATATACAAACCTCTTTGTCCAAGTAGAAATAATCCATAAAGATAATATACAAACAACATTTCAGAATTTAAAGTACTTAAAATTTCTGTTCACATCTAGGGAAGGTTTGCTCCTCATTAACTGTAATATCTAACACCCAACAGAAGTTTCAAACCATTTACAGAGTTCACATATCAGAAATGTTCAACTTCACATTAACCTGTTTAATTCATCTCCAGCAAGAACTTCAATGTCTGCCTGAAGAGAGAAACTAGAAGCACTGTAATTTATTTTATTCAACCCTTCAGAAATGATTACTGATTAAAGACACCAATCCAAGATACATGGAGGGCACTGATTTTCAAATTATGGGCGTTTTGCATTTACTCAAAACCATTTCTTAGAGCCTTAAGTGAAGTTCTTAAAGAATAAGACACGAAATCAATCTCCTCATGATTTTGTCCAGATCTTTCAATATGCTGAAGTATATAATAACTCCTATCAGAGGAACTCGAATTACTTACAGGAATACAAGGGGACAGAAATTAAACAGAGTGCCACAAAAACTGAATAAATGTCTATTCTTCCTTTATACTTTTATGAAATATAAATGGCATTTAGTATATGAGCTACCAACAAATACTAAGGCCAACCCATGTCCTATTTGTGCTGAAGGGAATGAAAAATGCAGTGTTCAAGCAGAAATGTTTGAAACCCCACCCTTACATCATTTCCTGTTTAAAAATGTTTTAAAATTGACAGAGTCAAGTATTGAAGTCCTGAGAGACTCCACCTGACCACTCAGGGATGCCTGTCTGCATTCCAAAATACACAGCTTCCATGCTTTGCAGAAGGAGAAATTATCAGATATAAAGCAGCAAATGGAGGAAAACAAAATTCTGGGACTCAGGGCACAATGCTGAAGGAAAAAGCAGCACTCACCTGATGTATGGTTCCATCAATTTCAACAGGAACAATGAAATCAGCATTGCTAATTGGCTAGAAGGAATGACAAGGAGATAATCAGCATTAAAAGTAAGATTGTCAGAAGGAAAATTTCAGGGGCATAAAAGGGAAGAGCACCAACTTCTGAGGAACAAGTTAATAATCAACAGTGACTACACAATTCCACTCTGTGTGTGCTCTCACCCAAGGCAGAAGCTCTCAGTTCCAGATGCTGCCCTTCCCTCTTCTCTCCTATTTTTAAGCTTCATAAAATCTAGAACACTTCACTGCTTGAATAATCCCCACTACCACTGAGTGTATTCATCAGGAAAACATCTCTTTGGATCAACTCCTCCATCCAGTCTTTGTGGATAAATGACCATCAAGAAAATCAACTGTGTACTGCACACATGCCACTCATCAACTGGGGGCTAAATTAAAAATAAAAAGACAGTGGTAAAAGTAACACCCAGTGGTCATATCTGAATCAGCAGCTGCAACAAGACTGAAGCTGGATAGCTAAAGGATTCTAAACTTGCCAATACCAATCAGCCTAATAATGTAAAACTGTGTTTTAATTCCAAAGGGAAGAGCAGGCACACTCTGCCCAAGTCCTTGAATCCATTTTTCCAGCCTGTTGAACACAACTTAGTTCTCAAGACTTACTGTGAAAAACTGCTGGTCAAGTAAAATTGCCTTGGAAAGCAGGAGAGTGGCCTTGCAGACAGTCCAGGAGCACACAATTTAATCCTGGCTGGACAGCAGGAACAGGCTGCTGCCAGTGTTTACTGGTTCAAGGGGACACCACACTTAGGTACAGCTCATGCACTATGTCCCCTCTGTAAAAACAGTCATGGAAACTTCCCTGGCTGAAGCTGGAGCTCATTCCAGCACCTGCAGCCTGGAAATGGCTGAGACAGAGCTGCCAGACACAGCTTTAAACTGACTGATTAACAGCCAGTATCTTTCATGGATACTGCCCCATCTGTAACTGGTATTACCAAAAAAACATCTGGAAAACATCTTCACTCAACTCTGTGAGATTTGTACAGATGTTCCCACCTGGTTTTTGGATCAGTCAACAGGCTGATCTCAGGAACCACCAAGGAGATGCCCCTGAAGTATCTGTGGGACTGGAAACAGACTTTAAACTCATTCAGGGGGGCAGAGGTGTGCCAAGAAAGCAGAGAAGCAGCTGAGGTAAAGTGACTTAAGAAGCAGATCACAAACTGGGGAGTCTAAACAGGTGCTCTGTGAAAAAATGGTGGGAAAAGAGGATCCTGCCAGCAGCACTTTGATCCCACTCCCTGGATAAACCAGATGCTAATTCCACTGTCAAACAACCTTCCTGCCAGGAGAGCAAAATGACCACAAGAATTTATGTGGAGGGAAACACCCTTTCTCAGGAGCACAGAAATGAAAAAAAGGTTTGATCTGACACCTGCAGGTGCTGGGTCTGAGGCACAGCAGAGGCTCCATGGAATCCTCTCATCCTGAGCAGCCAGGATTGCCAACCAGACCTCCAGAGCAGCTGCTGATGGAGAATCCCATCCTCTTGCTGACCCCTGTGCTGCTGTGATCTGAAGAATTCCTCAAATACACACAGATCAATCTAGATTTTTCTTATCTGACACTGAGCACTTTCCCCCTTCTGCTCTGGAAAAAAAGAGGGGATCTGTTCCCCTCAGATAGAGAAAATACTCTGCAGCTCCAAGAGACACAGAACAGCTACACAAAACTTCTGATGCTTCACCTTAAAAAGAAACCCAAATGAACTGTCAAGAAGCCTCAGCCACCAGTTTTCCAGTGGGTGCCAGCTCCCTGCAGACTTTGAAGAGGCTTGCACACACTTGAAGGATTTTTATATGCATGACTCCCTTCAGCAAGAGGAATACTCTGCAGCAGCAGCAGGGAAAGAAGAGGTCACTGCAAGCTGCTGAGGTTTTGAAACCCACTGATAAAACTGCAGCTTTCACAGAATTTAATCCCAACAGGAGAAACATCAACCAGATGCCAGAGAAAACCACATTTGCTGTGAGAAATTTGCTTTTTTCCAACAAATAAGACTCACCTTCAGACTTTGTAACCAAACTACTTCCAACCACACATTTGCTTTCCCCATTTATACTTCAGGCTATTATGTTGCTTTCTTTTTGGCACTGGTGGTAAGGAAAGGAGCATGGACTGGAGTTCTGTGCTCCTCAGGGAGGGAAAAGAGGAGAAAAGTCTGCAGCAGTTTGCTGGGTAAAGGTTTGTGGCACTGTGCACATGAAGCACAGAGACAGAGCCTGGAAAAAGGCAATGCATTTCCACTGAAGAGCTACAGCTCTCTTAGAACTGTTTCTGTTCAAAAATAAAACCAAAAACTTTCAGCATTTAAAATGTTCTAAAGGTGTTTCACTACCAGTTTTGAATAGGGCTACATTCCATGCTTGCATGTGGTTTAATACATTTTATACAAAACCATGTTTACATCTCCTTGATTTAATAATTTATTATTTTTTGCTTCTATTATTGTTTTATGATGGGAATGATAACTATCCTGTCTATCTATTCCTTTTTTACTCTTGCCAAAGAACCCCAAACTTTATTCCTTTAATATGCACCTAACATGAAAGACTAGTGCCTCCTTAAAGCTTCACAAATATGCAGGGGCATAAAAAGATGAGAATTACCCTCCCTCAGATGTTGCTGCTTTCATAAAGAGCACTTTAAATATTCTGCCTCTCTGGTTGTGTCAAAAAAACATGTAATCTGCATTTGAAATATGAAGCCTATTTCATAACAGAATTACGAATTCTGAAGGATCAGGTGTTTTAAATAAAACCTTTTTTGGTTCTACTAAAACTCTCAAATTTATGTGTGCTTTTCCAGCTTTTAAGTGGGGACCTACCTGGTTAGAGCAGACATGTTTTAATGGAAGAAAAAGCCCCAAAATACCCCCAAACTCCTACAAACTAAAAAACTACAAAAGTAATTTGACTATCCAGGCAGAGCAGATGTTCAACCCCTGCTCTGCTGGAATGCATCTTTATTTTTGATGACAATTAATGGTCTTAATTCAGCTGAAGAATTTCCCTTCATGAAACAAAACCCAAACAATGGTTTTGGACAGTGGCAGCCACTAAACAAGTAAATTAATTTCCTCCAGCACTGGGTTTTTTCTCACACACCCCCAATCATAGGGTTTCATATTGAAGTAACACCATTGCAGCCCTAAGACTCAAATTATGCAGAAACTCCAACCTCTGCCCAACTCTACTGACCTCACACAAAAAAGGAGCAGTTTTCTTTCCCTCACACAAAACTTTATTCAGTGCTCATCATTAAGCAGAAAAATATTTTGGTTTTTCTTAAATACCTACTCATCATTTAAATGCCCATTAAATATTATTTGAATGAAAGGGAGGATTAAAAGGAACCTGCTAAGAAACATTCTGCAAACCTCAGTTCTACAACAGAGGTTTGCAATTGTGTCAACCATTAAACATGCATTTCTTTAAAATGGTTAAAAAAATAATAACTACCTAAACCAAATCTCATTTTGCTCCAAAACCAGAAAAAAAACCAATCACAGTACAAAATTACTCACAGCACTTAGAAAGCAAACCTTTATTTTTACCTTTCAGGCAACAATAAGCCTAATGCTTCATTTTTATTATACACAATTAGACTTTTAAATTCAGCTTTCCCTCTTGTTTTTGACTCTTGTTCAAGTAGGAAGGCATGGCTCCCCCCTTCCCAATCCAGCTGAGGTTTTTATCTCCCTGGAAAGTTCTCTGGAGCAAGCTCAGTCTGGGTACAGAAATCTGGCACTGAGGCTGGGAGGTTCCTGTACCCCACCATAAATTGTTCCATTCCATCAGGCACAATAAAGACACAGAAAAAATTCTTCATTTCAGTTTGAGACACAGGAATATTTGTTCTAGTATTTCCATATAAGGGTTTTTTTTAAGTCAACAAAGGGAGGCAGCTGCCAAATTCTAACCACAACATGAATTACAAGTTTGCATTTTAAATACTGGCAACTAACAAGTGAAGGATTAAAAAGTGGAGTTGATGCTTGCAGTGAAAAATGGAGTGCAAGCACCTAGAAGACTGTAAGAGTGGTGAATCTGGTTTGGTAGCAGTAAGGTAACATTATTAATTCTTACAAATTCTCCAATCAATGTATAAAATCAGCAGACACTATCAGCATTAGATGAACTAATCAGAAATGCTATCAGCACCCTAAGCCAATTTAGACTCTCAGTATTTCTGAAGTTCCCTAATTTCAGCCCTACTTAAACAAGAGAAGAAATACCTGTACCTCCACCACATGCTGAACTCTGAAGGGTTACAGAAGCTGCTTCTTGAAGATGACTGACTCACCAGCAACACCTAAATGGTAATTGCCTTCCTGCTCTGAAAACTAAATACCTAGAAACAATTACTGTGATCAGCACAGAAGCCTGACCTGGAAAATAACATCCTCCAGCAAGAGAGAAGAGCCACCACTGGTGCCCAAAATCTCCTGGTTTAAGGTAAATCTAACCCAGAACAAAGCTTTGCTGATCCTCCATTCTCCCACACTAACATGACATCACTTAAACTGCAAAAACAAAACCCTATTTTCAAAGCAACAAATTTTGGACCTGTCCAAAACACAGGTCTTTGGTGGAATACTTAAACTCACAAAGTTAATTCCTATTCCAGGCCTTGCTGCAGTCAGTGTGATTTTTCTCAAAAAAAGAAAAAATAAAATGAAAAAAGCAATCTCTGTTGTTACTCCCCTGAGAGCTAAATTAGGATGAATAATCATAGGAGAGGCAATGAGGACTCCCAGGCAGAGGATGTAAGAGGAGTTCAAGTGTTAAGAGGCTTGAGAGTTCCTGCAGCATTCACTGAGAGATTCAAGCTGCAAGAGATCCCTTTTGAATTTACTTACCTTAAATGAACTGTGCACTAAAGTTTCATCTAAATCAATGACCACACACTTCTTCCCATAGTCTGATGCTGTCAGTTCTGGCAGGAGGTATTTAGCTGGTGGCTATAAATAAAAAAAAAAGAGGAAGACAACAAAAAAAAGTAAAACCTCTATGGAAGGGGCACCCTTCTGTCAACATTGCTATTCTAGTAATTACTGGGAGCTGGAATACATGACTTGCAATCAAATGCTTTTCTGGGCTCATCCCAAGTTCATGTATGGATATTAATGGCTCATGCAAGTGCAATACCCATACAAACTTTTCTTTTTTGAATTAGAGACTTGTTTAGAATGACCTCCAAAGCAGTGGAATTAAAATGGTAAAACACCACCACTGTAAAAAAAAAAATCATAAAACCAGGATATTTGATACAACATTTTTTTCCAGTGGCTCTTTTCCCAGTGCCTGGTTGCTGTTATTATCCTATTTCCAGTCATATCAGGCTGTTGGACATTTACACAAATCATTATTTCTGTTTGCCATGAAAAATGCTGAAATTGAGGAATCTATCCTGATGGAAGACAGCATTACTAATTTTATCTTCCAGGACATGTCTTCACTCTGGTTTTTACCACTTATGAGGGTGGTGATCAACTTCCATGTGAATTATGCTCCCAGTCAAGGTATTAAAACTGCAGTGAAGAGTCTATTCTGGGCTCTTCTACAGCACAGTGCCCTCATTAAAAATGGTACCAATCCCATGAATTGACAATTTTTCTGAAAGCAATGCAGACACAGTCTCATACTCTTTGGACCATTTCCCACTTCAACACCCCAGTTTGCAATAAAAATATGTTGCTTTAGATTTAGGTACTGGACACTTTCTGAAATCACAGAAAGAGAGAGAACATTTCTATTTGGAGCTGAAACACTGCTGCCACTTGGGTATTTTTATGAAGGAAAAGGATTAGCTTTATAGAAAAGCATCAACAGGGAGAAGCTTAAGACTGAGAGGAAATTAATTTAGACTTGGATGCACAACTCTAACTCCATTCTTTTCCTATGTTTTTATCTGTTGCTCTGGTAAGGATTCATCATGTATTTTTTGTTTGTTCTCTGTGGCTCTTTGCAGAGGTGCTGGAAGAGACCTGAGGTCACTTCTGTGCAGGCAGGGGTGACACAGGTGAGGCAGCACCTCTGGACACCCTCCAGCAGCCAGGACAGATTATCAACCACTGATATTCAAATATCTGAATGGCTGCACTCAAGTGTCACCTTGACAGATAGTAGTCAATGATGCCTAATAAGCTTTTTAATTGAAGCACTTAACAAATCTGATTCTGGAGTTTAATTAAGTGTTTTTAGCTAAAGCAGGAGTTATTGAGGGAATTTTAAGAGTATTCACTAAAATTAAATCCTTATAATTAACATCAACAAGAGTTCCCTCAGCCCCAAACTGGGAGCTGCCCTGCCTACAAACCACTTGGCTCAGTGTATTTCCTCTCAGCACACATCTGACAACCACCTTCAAATTAAAACAGCTTCTGCCTAAATCCTGCAGAACTCCACCCATCACAGCCACCTCACCAGGCTGAAATTTGTAAAACACCCTGGCTAGGTTATGGACAGTCCCACCTCTGCTTGCTGGCAGCCAGGATCAGACCTAAACAATTTTGGTTTCTCCCCCCTGTTCAAAGTCCACAAGGTATTCAGCACCCCACCTCAGTTTTTTGTATTAAGGATTCAATCTTGCAACCTGAATAAACTAAAAGCTTATTGAAAGAAAAATCCAACCCATTTAAAAACAATAATCTTCAGAACCCACGTTCCAATAGTTCTTGTCTTTGAAGATGAAAAAAGGTAGGAAACCTTAAATATACTTTTTAAAAAAATCAGTTTATTGTTGTACTCAAAACTCTTATCCTCCTTTGAATTTTTGACTACATTAATCTGCACAAGCAGTTCAAAGCCAGAAATTCCTTCTGCTGTGTGAATTCCTTATCAAACTGAAAATATCTTTATCTATGGGAAATATATATTCTTCCATATAAAAATGCACATATGAAAAACATGAGCACTGTCTTACCAGAGATATCTTTATTTTTTTAGCTGGAAACTGTTGTATTTGTCAAGAGAAGGATGGACACACACCAAGGACTATAAAATGCAATAACTTTCATCTCTGAGAGCCCAAATTCCCTGAATCCCCAACGAGGTGACCTGTGACTCTTTTTTTCTCACCCACCTGCACCCCTGCTTCCCAAAAGCAGTGGCTGGGAGAGGCACAATTTACCTGTGGTACCCACAGAGAAATTCTGATTATTGCTAGTTCCTCTCCCTTTTCAGCATTGCTTTATGAGATCAGATGCAATCACTGATCTAACAAAGGCACAACCAACTCTCCCACAAGCTTTGGCATCTTAGAGTTCAACCTGATCTTGTTTCCTTAAGTTCACACATTTGAAGATTTATTTGAAGAAATAAAATTTTCCATTTCACAAATGGCAATTCTGTTGTCCTCAGCAGTGGAAACATTCATCCTCTGATAAGGAAATTATTCTGAAGCTGAAGTCACTACAAGTTGTGAGGCTGCTACACAGCTGCTGTGGGACTTGGGAGCAAGGGTGGCATTTTTGAGGCTTTTAGGAACTTGAAAGGATTTGTATGCAAAGTATCAGCCCATTTGTTTTGCTAGTTCAAGCTTTCTGATCTAAAGCAATTTTCACCTGTCAAGGCAGCAAAGCTTTTAGGCAGAAACAAGCATTACTCAACATTGTGTTTTACTTTTCTCACTAATGGAGACATACCCAAGAAGAGTTCTAAATACCAGATTTCCATCACAGTCAACAGTGAATAGCTATGGAAGTTTGATAATGCCTTTTGTATTTTTTACACACATCAGTTTAAAGACATCTGAGATGATTAAGAATAAATAATTGTGGCTAACAGCAACTCATATTTACTATTTACTCCCCGAAATGCTGCAGGCTTCCACAGAACTCAGCACAAAAATTACACATCTCACTGGTTTGCTCTTCAATTCCAACAAGACACAAAGTGTACACAAGTTAAACTAGTCACTGTTAGGGATTTGTGCATTCCAGCCAGGTCTCGTGGCTGACCAGCTCAACAGACCTTGTAGTGAAACGACTGCTGCACTGCTTCAGTCCCGTGGAAATAGTATATTCCCTAAGAAAAAACAAAAAAAAAGGGGATGGTGGAGGCAAGAGAACAGGACTTTTGGTTGAAGCATAAACAGCTGGTCAACACAAATCTTGCAGAAATTCACTGTATAGAACAATCATCAGCTTTCCTCCCTGCAGTACTGTATTTTCCACAGGTATCAGAATTCATAATCCTTTTGGTTTTTTCTCTCTGTACTGGCAGTGCTGTCAAGCCCAAGTGCAGCACATTAATTTACTGTTCATGTCCTCTCAGCTCACACTGGGCACTCTGCAGAGCTAACAGGTATGTGCAGAAATACTCTCACAGAAGAGAAATTAGATAAAGTATTCCTACTTAAAACAGAGCTGCCAGAAGATGCCAGCTCCTCTTATGGAACAGGCAGTTCCCAAAATTCCTTCTAGAAAAACTTCTAGTAAGAATTCATCTAATGTAGTTGAGGAAAAGTGGGAAAAAACCCCCAATATCCCTGTGATAAGATTTAACTTCTGCAGGGATCCTGAGGCATAATTTTGATACCACTTGTTAACAGTGGAATTTTAAGCTGAACAAAAGAACTGGACACTCCAACTCATTTAAGAGTTGTTTAAGAGAAGTTTGACAACATCACATTTAAGATGTTGCATGAGCATTGCTTTAGATTTCCATCTACCTCTTCATTTAAAAGAATATAAAATAGTGAAGCTGCTATGGGTCTACTTTGATTTGGGGGTTGGAATGAGATAAAGTTCCTTCCAACCCAAACCATTGCATGATTTTATGATTTCTCTACCATACTCCTTTCCAAACAAAGCTGAATAAAATCCATGAAAACACAGGAATCCTGAGCTACAGTAATTAGATTTTTAATCAGGTCTATCATAATGCATCAGCTGGGAATGTTTTGGGCTTGCCTTTTAAAAATTTTTATGTTTATTTCAACTCTAATTAATTTTACAGTATTAAGAAAATAATCAATTATGCTGCTGTTTAACCTATGTCTTATTTGGAAACAGTTTCAAAATATGAGCTACAAACATGGTAAAGTTCGTATGTTAAAAAAACCCCAAAGTAATGCTGTTTCTATTTTCTGAAGAACCTAACTTGAAGCTGGAGTATTTCTTGTTTAGCAGTCATCTTCATCAATAACCAAGCAAAAATTCATATTAAGTCAAGCTTTTAAATTCAGTGCATTTAATACACGACAAATCTGATTAAGCAGAAGATCCATTTCACTGAACTGCACACATAAATGCAAATAAAAGCAATGCAAAATGCACATAAAGCAATGGAAGCTTTCAAACAGGTGACCTCAGCACACTGCCAGGTTTAATACACCATAAAAAGCACAATAAAGCTCCAGAAATCCTCATAGCTTGACTGGAGGCTTCAATTTGAAAGTGGGGAGTGGGCAGAGCTCTTTTTAGAGTCACTCAGGAAATCTCTAAACACTTGAACTGATGGCATTTGACACAAGCCCTGTAAAAATGTAAATGTCCACTTAATTGTCACCAAGGTCTGTGTCTGCTCAGAAGGTTTTTCTCCTGGTTTGTACAAGACACTGCAGTTCACACAGCCCAGTTCTCATCAGTAAGTAGCAGAGAATCAACAATTTCTGCCTTGATGGGTCTGAAACACAAAATTAAAGCTGTCTTGGAGCAAACATTTGGGCTCCAGCACTCAGGACCAACACCCCTCCCAAAGCAAAACTTTAATTTTAGGTGCTTCTCCTAACACAAGCCTGCATTTCCCTTCCTAGCCCTTGCTCCCTGTGCAGCTCCCTTGTGCCTTTATTTAGATGATGACACAGTGCTGCTGGCTGGCTCCTGGGGCAGCAGCACTTTGACACTGGGGAGAAAATGTCACAGCAGTGCCCAGGGCTGCCTGACAACACTCCCTGCCCTGCTGCAAGGAGCAGCACCAGATGCCCCTGGAGAAGGGGAAGGAGTGTTTAAAGTTGCCTGCTCCCTCAGAACTCTGTGTCATGCCTGCAGGGATAAGTTAATTTTACTGCCTTGTTAGTGCTGGGAATGTATGTCTGCAAAATTGCAGCTGAGCTAAAAAAAAAAAAAATAAAAAGAGAAAAAAAGATCTATCTCTCCTTGAATCATTTATTTTCCTACCACTACCCAAATCTAGCAGAGCACTGCTTTAATACTGCAAAGACAGTGTTCTAACAAAGCATCTGATTTAATTTCTGTACTTGTCAAAGCTCTACTCAATTATCCTTCCAAAATTCTGTTCTGTTTGAATTCTTATTCTGTTAGTACCTACAGTCACTCTGGGGAAAGGTTTTTAATCCAGGTCAGAGCACAGCCAGAACATGTTTCATGTTCAAATAATTCCTAGTGGAACAACTACAGTCACCTAACAGAATTTGGCAGGTATGTAAAAAAGAAAAGCAGTTTGGAAATCAGTATTTTCTGATTTACATTTGAGGTTTTCTACCCCTAGACTTGCAGGAATACAAATCACATGCATGTCCATGCCTGTCTGCACACACACCATGCATGAGCCATATCAGAAACAACAGGAAAGCAACAAAGAGGAATTTCCAGCAGCTCTCAAACCCAAGAAAAGCTGTTGGAAGAGGGAAGATGTGCAGAGTCACAGGGATCTCCTGCACTGCTGCACACACAGGGGGCTTCTCACAGCAGGTTTTGGAATGCTGCTACGTGAGAAGGAAGGGGAAGAAGAAAAAGAATGGCATCCTGGGGAATATCCAGGTCTTTAAAGGCTACCAAATATCTCAAACAAGAGGGCTGGGTCATTATCTCCACACATCAGCACTGCTGTTTTCTGGGAAACTCTGCAATGATTAAGTATTGTAAACAGCAAAGGAGCTCAAAAAAAAAGTACTTTCTGCTTTACAAAGCCTAAGCCTTCATTCTTGTAAAAAAAAAAGAGCAGCTTTTTGACCAAAAAAGGTTAAAACTAATTAAATTAAAAGCTTTGGTTTAAAGGACTTGGGTTTTTTCTTCCTTTTATTTAGCTTTGAAAAATAATTCAGATGCCAAACAGCATTCCAAGTTTAATCCAGGGAAGATAAACAGAAATATGCTGCCCATAAAGCAGCAGCTGATACCAAGAACATCATCTCAAACAAGTGCAGTAATGAGCAATAGTGTGCTCTGTTTTCTTAACGTGACTTATTTCAAATGAATTATGCAGTTTCCAACTCTTCTTTTCAACTGGAACAGAGGGGAAAATGAGAGGAGAAGGTTTTTGTAATTGTGTCTCACATAGTGATCATGAGTCACCTTTTGCCTCTATTAAAATAAATAACCTTCAGTCTACTTCACATGTTTTCAAAATGCTGAAGACTGAGCTAGAACCCAGATAAAACCCAAACTCTTCTTTCAGTCCCATGCAGCTCAATTCACCTCTGGGGATACAACATTACAGACAGAACATAAAATCCTTTTGTTAACATGCAACACAAAACAGACCTGTTAGACTGCAACATAAAATGAATCAAAGCAAAAGCCATGAAAATTATTAAAAAGAAAAAGGGATAAAAATACATACACTTGGTATAGGCATGACCTGCATCTGGTCACCCTGGGGAAAAAGAAAAAAAAAATCACAGTAAGGGTAATGGCTTTTAAAGGGTAGAACAAAGGTCTGGAGCAGTAAATGTAGCACTCAAACATTTTAAACCAAAAGTTCAAAGTATTCAAGAAACCAGGGTAAAAAAAAAATAAAAACAGGATTTTGCATTTTAGTTGCTGGAATGATCTGTTAGTATACTGGCATTTATGATTTTTAGGAGACTGGACTGATAAAACCCATGCTATGATTAATAAGAGATGGCAATAAGAAAGTACCTGTATTTACTGGAACTTTTTCAGCTTTAAGATCTACTAATGGGTACATTTGTCAATTTTCACTGCAGCAGCAAGAGGCTGAGCCAGAGCCTGGCACCAGGGCAGAACTTCCTTGAACTCAACCTCATTTGAGACAAAAACCAGCATTTTCACTTAGGCAAGGACATGATGATGTTAAACTGATCCAAGGAATCCCACTTTCTTCATCCAGCAGCACCAGTGCTGCTCTCATGGTCTCACTTTTGCACTGCACTTGGAAATTCTTGGCCAACCTTCTCATCAACCTTTCTTGGACAATCTCCTCAATCTTTCCTGATCCTTGGACATCCAGATCAAGGATAGCTCCAAAATGGACAAAGCCTGTAAAAGTAACTCTAACTCAACTCAAACCCTCCCTCAAATGTGGAAGAGAAACTTTATTTTCTAATCTCTCTAATCCTTCAAATCCAACTTTGTTTTCTGGTGGGCACAGCACATAAAAAAAAGGGAAGCTGATCCTTCTAGCATAGATGTTGCTTGGGGAGATGATTTTATTCTTTAATATTTGGACAACACAGGCTCTGATCTCCAGCAGAGGAACTATTGAAAGGGCTGTTTTCAACACAAGAACAGCCTCTTCCAGCTGAAGAAGCCTCCTGCTTATTTGTTTTCAAGTCTACCAGTGTTGACACATCACTGACAAACAGAAATAATTCTGCATTATTTCTAAAGTGCTCTTTTTTAGTGCTGCTCAGCAGAAATTTTTACTGAAGTCCGCCCAAAATCCTGAGAAGCTGAAGGAGCAACTAGAGAGCAGCAACTACCATGAACTAACAAAAACTTGGCACTAGTAAAAAGCACCTGATTTCTAGAAAAACACACATACAAAAGCTGGTAAGAATCCAAGTTTTCCTCAGGGTAATAGCAATAAGAATAGAAAAAAATATATAATTCAGTACAATAATGTCCTGTTCATGGAACTGAATTTCATGGGAACCCAAAACCAAAGTTGCTAAAGGACTTGCATTACTGTTGGCCTAATTTTTCTCATAGAATTTCTTAAATTAAAAAAAAAGGGGGAAACAAGCAAAGTTTTGAAGAGGAACCCCAGAAATACCTATGCAAAAACCAAAACAAGCAGTAAGAGCGATGAGAACAGGAAAAACAAGCAGAAAGAAGTGCAAGAATCTGCTGGGAAAGCAAAAGTGCTCATGAACAGGCAAATTCCTCTTAAAAACAAGCTCTGGGAAACGTCTTCCAAGTGTCCTGCCTCATTTCCTAATGCCTTGAACAGGAAGGGAAATGGCTCAGAACAGCATGGCTTGAAAGGGATGACGGAGTTATTGAAGCTTTCCACGAGCTCCTGATGTTGGTAACAGAACAAAGCTGTTCCTAGAATGCCAAAATTGACCTATTGTATCCCTAGGACAACCCAGGAACTATTTGTCCCCAGGCATTGAAATCAGGTGGGTTTTTTTATTTTTTTCATGCTATATACAGATGGAATGATAAATCCTATCTTTTCCTTCAGCTGCATGATTTTTAGTTTGAAACAACAATTTCCAGCACTGTGTTCCTCACTGTCTATGGTCATGTGTGGCCTCAATGAGCACCAAGTGACAGGCCACACTATTTTGCTTTTTTTCAGAACTGTGTGTATTTAAAGATAAGGAGCTGACCAAAATCACAGATTTATCCTATTAGTTTCTTTCACACAAAGCTTGCTCTAGGCCATGCCAGGCTCTTTAAAAACAGCAGTACTGTTATTATTTGACACTTGAGTGACCTGACAAACTCTCAAGCTGTCTCTCTATAAAGAAGACTTTTTGGGAGGCAAAGAAGGTCAGAATGAGTGGGCAAAGAGAGGAAACAAACACAGGCATGGAGAGGAGATTTTGTTTTCTAAAACACCTTCCACACCACAGCTTGATGGTCACCCATTGGAATTTTCTTACTCCAATCAGCAAAGGTCAAGAGGAGAAAAAGCACAATGATTTCCATCAATCCCAGCTATCTTCTTCCACACTGCAGAGTGATTTCCATGTCTGCTCAGAAAATCTGTCACAAATGATGTCCTCATCAGAGCCACACTCCTGCTGCTCCTCAAGGTCTCCAGCATGAAGCAGATGCTTCTCTGACCTCAAGAACTGCTCCCCTCCAGCTGTTCTCATTCTGCTGGGCCATGTTCATGTGGGACACAGAAGATCCTTTCCCCTGTCCTGTATTATAAATAGAAATTCCTGAAGCAGGGAAGAGTGCTGGAGACACAACCCCAGGGCAGCTACAGAGCTTTCCAGAATCAGCTGGGAGATGGTGGCACCACGCAGGGGGAGAAGGATCCCCAACTTTTGGGGTGAGGTGGAAATTCAGCAACAGGAAAAGCGGAGGGAGCAGCTGCTGCCCCCAGAAAAATCCTCCTAATTCTGACTTCTTCCCTGTTGAGTGTGGATCTAGAGCTTCTCCTCTAACCCTGCAAGTATAAAAATCCCTTTCCTCATTCATGCTTCATCTCATTAACTGGAGCCATCTGCCTGATCTGGATCTTGCTGTGAAACAAAAGCAAGGATGACTCCAGTGGAAGAGGGTTGGGAGTGAATGGCAAAGTGCCCACAGGCTTGTCAGGGCTCCCTCACCCACCACGACTGAAAGCAAAGGGAAAGAAGAGTTTGTATATTGCTTTTCTCACCTTCAAGCCTGAATGAATGAAATCTGTATCCACAAACACCTCAAAAGTAAGTTAAAAATTTACCCAGCAGAAAAAACTTATACCCAGAAAATACAAAAACTGAGTCAAGCTGCTGAGTGAAGAACAGAAATGGAGATTTGAATTTATCACAAAGAAAACAAAACACAATTCTCTCTCCCAACACTCTAAAGGGGGGGAAAAAAAGTGGCTGGGAGGTGTTGGGGAGCTGCCTGCTGCTGAGGAGGCAGGAAAAAATTATAAAGGAGTTCATGAGGCTGAATATTTTGTGCTCCCAGTGACACATCTGGCTCAGCATCTGAGCTGCAGGCAGGCTGATATACCCATTGCCACAGATACCACATCTCACAGTGCTTCTTCTGCTGTGCATTTGAAGGAAAACAAATATGCCAGTTTCAGTAAATACAAGTTATTATTGAAAAAAATGTTGTATTGAAACTTTAGAGACAGAATGGACCATTCATTACCAGTATTAGAGTCACACTTGGACAAGCAGCTGCTCTGTGAGAAGATTTAAAAGTGAACTCAATACTTTAAAGAAGTTTTTGGGCTTTTTTTTTTTTCCCCACCCCCACTTACAGAATAGAATTCAGCACTGAAAGTAACTGGTTAATCAAAACCACACTCAGTCTGGTGTTTCTTCCAATCCCATGAAGTGACAGAACACTTTGACATGTCAAGCACCAAGTCACATCATGAAGCACTGATTAATCTGAAGCACTGATTTAATTTTTTTCTACTAGAGCCAAATAATAAGAATTGTCTCACACATCACAATTACTCAGAACAAAATTTCAGTGCTGTGTTTTCAACTACTTCATAAAATACCCTCCCCCACCTTCCCTCCTTCTGAACAGGTCAGCATTTACAAAAATCAAGATTCCTAATTAGAAGGAACTTGGCTTATCACATCAGCTTCAGAATGTGCCAGAAGCAACACAGAACACTGAATTCCAGTGAAAGCAGCAGAAGCTTCCCCCATTCCTTTCCTTCCTCTGAAGTCTTTATCACCAGTTTTCATGGACCCACTCCACTGAACAGCAAAGACATAAGGGAAGTACAGCCAAGCCATTTTATACTCATTTCCAGTGGTAACTGCCTGACATTATTGTGCAATTTTCCCTGTCCATTTTTTAAGGAAAGGGTCACAACACATGAACTGACTGAGTCCAGCCAGAAGTGAACAGTGATGTGATAAATAATTATTAAAACACAGAGAGCAGATTTAATTGAATGATCATCTGAGCAGCAGCTTAACAGAACTCAAACAATTCCTACCTGGCAGTGAAACTAATGCAAAAAAAGAGCTTTAATGAAAAAGCAGAGGAATTTAAGCAGTGGCTTGTCAGGTTTTATTTTCTCTCCTGAGAGGCAATTTTGTCATTTCTGGACATTTCATTTCACCAATTTAGAATCCAAGGCCCACTGGTGCTTCCCCCACCTTACTTATTTCTGAATCTAGACAAGATGCTCAGTGTAACTCCACCAAATTCAAGCAGCCTGCACATCTCTGAAACAGCTCTCCTTGTAAAAATTACCAGGCTGACAATAAACAGTGTAATAATATTCCAGCATATTCTAGTCTTCAATGCTCTTTTTAGTTCCTTAGAAGATTTTCCTACTTATACTGTGTTAGCACTCAAAATAAAAACAGTATAAATACATCCAGAGCTTATTAATTTTTAATACTGCATTTAAAACAGCAGTGTCACAGACTTATTTGACCTCAAGAACCACCTAAATGTTTAGCTATATTGATTTCTTCTGAAAAAGATATGAATATCTGAGTATCTTTCATTCAGGTGAAGAAAACATTCTTTAATTAAATTCTCTTCAATATATTCTTTGAATTTTTTAAAAATCTAGTAAGTTTTGATGTTTTTTAAAAGTTTTTGATCTAATTTGAGGTATGCTGTGATTTTGTGTCCTGATCTCATGTACAAGTATTGCACAACTCCAGAACTGCTCACTGAGGCACACAGAATAAGAATGAAAACTTGTGTGCATACACATGCAATATTTGAAGGCATAAAATATATTTAGAAAATAATTGTTTTGCAAAATGCAATCTGGACACTACTGACTCCAGACCATTTTAACTCACGTTTTTCTACAGAAAAAACAAAACTTGGTTTTATGTTTTAGCTTCTACTGAAATCTCATTTTCTCTCAGCTGTAGTTTTGCCAGTAGCCTCACTTCTGCCTCCATTCCATTCCCCAGCATAGTGGAAAGGAAATTTTAATAGTTTCCCATCCATTTTTTTTCCTCAGATGAATGTGTGCATACATGCTACACACTCCTCAGCTTTCCCTTCAGCACATCCAGGCTAGATTTCCCTCCTTTCACTCAAAATGTACCTTGGCTAGCAGAAGAAGTCTAAAAATACATGTACAGTCCCTCCTCCTGGCAGGATTTCCAGTGCATTTTACCTCTGCAGAGCAGTTTCAGCAGGAGCTGTTACATTTCAGACTTTACCTCCACATGTACTTGAAATCTCCATCACTTTCATCTGCTCTCCTTCCCTCTCTCCCACCAAACAGCTCCTTGCTTTTTTCTCCTGAGCTTTTCAGAATTCAAACACAACCAGCAAAATTCAAACCAGAATAAAATGGACTGGACAAGGGAAGTAAGGAATCAGTGCATCAGACATGAAAAACTGTGTGAAAAGCAGAAGGGTAAAAATCCCACAGAGACATCTCCATTTCTGCCATTATTCTCCACCATGGATTCACCTGCATTTGCAATCTCAGAGTCCTGGAAACTGTATGGAAAACTTGGCATCCCTGTGTTTGCCATATTGAGCTGAAATTCTTCAGAACACAAATGCTCTCAGTGTTATCTTATAAAGAACATACAAATTTGTGTTGCTCTGTTTGTACTCTATCTGTATTTGCATCTAAAATCTCCATCCATTCATTTGACTCATCAAACAAAACTTAATAACCAGGAAAAATGTCCAAAAGCTGCTATCTCTGGACTCAGCATGTATTGAATATAAGTGGACTGCATAGAAAAAAAGGTCTAAATAATAATAATGGTTCTTTTGATTTGTTTTTACATCATGAAAATCCTTTAAAGTGATGTTCCACTATGGTCCAGTGTGACACAATTTAACCTTCCTGTAATCAGGAAAGGGAACCAAAGCTTGGGACAACTCAGCAGCTGAATTTTTATGGGAAGTCTCCATTTCTTTCAGTGTCTTAGCCAGGTTTTAAATGTTGCTTGCTTACAACATGTAGAATGCCAACACCCACAGCAGAAATCTAAGTTTTATATTACAGATGAACAGGCAGTATTAGCAATCCACTATTAAACCAGTAATTTTTTTCCTGTAACTCACAGCTGTTCCCCACGAGGGAATTTTTTTAGGACAAACCTCTGGAAGCAGAATTAAGCCTCGCTTAAAAAAAACCCAGATGAGAGCAAAATAAGACAAAATCCTGACCTTCTGCAGTCCTCCATTCTCCTCCACCAAAGGAGGCAGAGCACTGGTGCTGTTGGTGGATGGTGGCTCGACATTGTAGTCACGAAAGCAGCAGAATAAGGTGCTAAAGATACTTCGACTCCTCTGCTTCTTCAAGCTGATATTACATTGGGACACTGGGGGAAAAAAAAAAACACACAGCAGAAAAATAAATTCATGTGGTACAGACATTTTAACAACTGAATTGAAGATGCAAGGTTTTCATACCCAGAAATCTGTATCAAATCTTGAGATTACTGAGATTTTCCAGCACATTGAGACCCCTTTTTTTTCTTTTTTAACACATCTTTTTCCCTTGACAGACTCATACAGTGACACTGGAACTCTGCATAATCACAATGAGACAACACAGAGTTTTTCCCAGCAACATCCAAAGTGGATACTGTAATGACACAAAATAACTCTGCTAAAATTTATCTCTGGAGCGAGGAAGCAGAGAGATCTAAAAACCAGAGATGCACTAAATGCCTACTGTAGTATTTCTACACAACTACACAACCATGAGTGGAACATTTAGAAGTCCTGCAAGGGTCAGGAGAAGCTCTGAGATGTTTCTGAGTTTCCTCTGTTGCTGTCTGACAGCATTGCTGGAGGACAGAAGACACAACACAGAGGCTGCAGGAACAAGGGTGGTACTAAAGTAACAGGAGCCCTGGCCTTGACTTTCAACTTGCTTCTTGGTTTCCCAGGATAAAAATAACCCTGAAGTGGTGAAAAAATTACATACAGCTGAATGAAAGCAAGTGTAGCACTTTTAAAGAATGAAAACTGCAGTTAAAAGCAATAGTTTAGAGAAAGGAAATGCATGTAAGACATCTAGGGATTTCTCTAAGGAAAAATAAACTCCTGAACAAATATTAAAATAAGAAAAAATAATAAAATAAAAAAGTTGGAGAAAAGTTTTAGCATGTTTTAAGCAATACTTGATTTGTTCACCAAGAATTTGAATGATCTATTATTATACTTGTACATAATGTTTATTTAGAAGTGTTTCTTTCCTGCTTTGGGTAGGAAATCAAACCCTCCCCCATCCAAAATTGGAGGGTAAGTGAAATTCTAAGTCCCATCATTTCCATATTTGCCAAAATACTTTTCCACTTTAAGGCAGGGAGCAGTGCCCAGGTTCAGTTATTAATTGCTATTAAGAGCCAAGTGTGCCAATATCAAAAACTAAATAGGTTCTATAGACTTTCACAAATTTAAAAAGTGCTCCAGTAACAGGGTAAAGTCAGAACTGTGCAGAGATTTGTGTGCTTAAGGAAGTGTTTCATTACTTTAAAAGACATCTGTAAATTGAAACCAATCCAGCACCACTTATCAATACTCCAGTTAAACAAAAAACACATGAAGAACTCTGGCCACCAATGCCACAAGTCACAGTGGAAGACTAATTCTCAAAATGTCATATTCTGTTTGCAACAACACAGTTTTACAAATCCCCAAAGGATACCTGGGGAGTTGGGAAGGACGTTTTCAAAGCACTCAGAAAAAATGGTATTGCAAGCACAAGCAAGTTAGTTGCAATATAATCCTGGCAAGGAGAACTCCTTTCCGACATTAAAAATTGAAATATGCTGAAATTAGAACAGGAGAACAATGCAGTGTGTCCTGCTGCCTACAGCTACTGCCACAGAAACCTTGCTAATAACTTCTGGTTTGTTTTCATCCTCTGCTTAAAAATATGAGGGCAAATTATCTCATTTGAATGCAGGTATCAATTACAGCAGAGTGCTTAAATTCCTAACTCACAGCCTCAGCTGCACAACAGATCAATGTGAACACCAAAACCACTCCAGAACTAATACTTGTATGGTCTCTACTTATTATAGAAAGAGACAGTAAATTCTGTAAATAAACATTCAAAAAATCTCCAGACAAAAAATACTTCTAATACAAAAACCTTCTAAGAACACTTGGGTCCAATCACACATTTGAAATCTGGCCACTCCCTTTCACTTGCTGATACATTTTACTAAGAAAAATAATCTTTCATGTTGGTTTTTAGTCTTGACAATTCTGCCATTCATAACACAGTGCTCTTTCAAACAGATCTTTCCACTAATTCAGATGTTATTTTAAAGGGATTTTCTTCAATAAGCTCTTATAGAAGCTTTACAGTGATTTAATAAATGATAATTTTGGATGCAGTAAGGAACAGTAAGTTTTCAGGTGGCTTTATGTGCAGTGCTACATTAAAATACAAGTACTGCATACATAGAAAATGTTTGCACCCACATCTCATTTTTAGGAACTCTGACAGTGTTGTGCATCATGGAAAATAGTTCCTCCTGAGCCACCTGCAGTCTGTGTTCTCTGCTGGATTTGCTTCCCTTGAAGCAGTGACAGCACAAATATAACAACTATAAAGGTGCAAAAAAGCATTGATGTTGAATTACCAACACGAATTCAGGCATTCTGGAGGCAGCACATTTTAAAGAGACAAAAGTGTTGAGGATAAAACCTGGAATTGCTTAAAAGCTCATGGGTGAGACCAGGTACTAACAATAATGGGAGGGTAAATGAGTTATCCAAACTGAAAGTCTGAGTAGCATCCAGCATATGGAATTTAGAAAAAAAAAAAAAAAAAAAAAAAAAGAAAGAAAAAAAATATTTTTTTTTTCTCCCCCCTCCATCTGTTAGAAGTTGCCATCTCAATTTCTGGAGGTGATTTCCTACACCCTCCCCAGACACACTGAACCATCCTTACCCCACCACACTGAATGCTGAGGACACTTGAGTGACATTTTACAGCTCAAACCCTGCACATGGAACATGTCAACACCGTGTCCCAAAAAAGCCCAGGCAGAACAACCCCACAACACAGAAATATGTTATGTGTGAAAGCAGAGAAGACTGAGAGCAGCAGGTGTCTGCAGGGGGGTTGTGGAAAGGATCAGGGTGAGGCTGCAGAGATGATTTCCCCTCCCACCACCCCAAGAAAAATTTAAGGACCTCCTCACCTGAACACAGCAAATGTGTGTGTGTAATAATCCTGAACAAATCCCTCTGTCAGGGCTTTGCCCCATCACTTTTTGAACCTACACCAACTTTTAGAGTCCAAAGCATCACACAGCAGCAAAGTCCACAGCTCAGCCAAGAGTTCAGCTGCTTCTGAGCATCCTTGTTTCTTACCTTTCTGCAGTCCCTAATCTAATTTTTGAACAGGAAGAGAAGGACTGGAAGCACACACAATATCCAGGATGAAAGGAAGAAATTCCACCATGAATTTATACACCCACGCAATGCTTTGTTCTCTTGCTTTTCTAATAATTCCTAATATCTTACTTGATGTTTCCAGCAAGTGAGCATTGGGTTAATGTGATTCTTCAGATCTGATTATAACACCAAGATCTCTTCATTAGAAGAGATTTCAAGCACCACTGCAAATATAAATCAAGAATTCTTTTATCTTCCCATACAGAAAATGTCACATGTATCTACATTTATTTCCATCTGCTATTTTAAAGGCCACTCATTCAAAGTCATGCTGCCCTCCTACAACTTTCCAGTTAAGTTTTAAACCTATATACAGATGCACAAATAAACACACAGATCTATTTACATGCACCAACAAATCCATAACCTTTTCCCTCACTAATTTTGATAAACCATATGGAAAAGGAAATAAAGTTAAGGCCACACTGAAGAGCAGAGTGCACAGATCCCACACTGCTTCACCAGGGATCTCCTGGACATCTGCAAGAGCCTTCAGTGAAGCTCTTGGTCAAATTACCTCAATTTGTAAAACATTATTTTTGCAACCAGGTCAGAAACAGGAGCAGTTCTTTCTGTCTAGAAGGGAAGTAATTCTGATGCAGATTGCCCTTAATTTAGGGTCTCACCTGTAATTTCCAGATGCCATTTCCAAGGACAAGCCTCACTGCCCATGACTCACTATCTGAGGATATGTTATTCCCTGAATTGTCTGGAACCCAAAGACAGTCCCAGAACTGTGCTTATGGAAGTCTTCTGGCAAGTCCTAACAAACTCACAGCACTGCTGTGACTAGGGAGAGGCTCAAGGAACGACAAAGCAAGTTCTAAAACAAATCACTGCAATCACATTAGCTTAAATGGGAGGTATGGAGCCATGCAGGGTGGTTTACAAGAAAACAGGGAGAAAAAGGCCACACCAAACCCCAAGTATTACACACACAAGTAAAATAACTCAAATGTTATAACAGAAATTAATACAAGAGGTGCTAATAGAAGTAATCTACAGCATCTTCTCCAAGCTCCTCTCCCACAAAGCATCCTCTGGAGGCAGAGGGGTTGCGCTGCTCTCCCACTTCCAGCAGCAGCACAACTTACATAGCCAAGAAAAAGATTTTCCTCTCATGCACTGTACTCTAAATAAGTTTAGTTGAGGGTTTTCCCCTCCAGATTTTGCTGTAGTGGTGTGAAATTACAAAATGAGCCTCTTGTGCAGCCCCAGTAGTACAAAGCCCTCGCTGCTGCAGGAAGCCACCTCGGGATGGCTGCAGGGCTCCAAGCCCACCCCTCTGCAGCCAGCAGAGAGCTAATTACCACTGAGTTTCTCCTAATTAAATGAGTGCAATATCCAGTTCTCCCAAATAATATAAACTGGGTAATGAGGTGGCTTCTCCTCTTACAGATGAACTCGCTAAATGCAATAAAATGAACATCTGGGTATGGGGAGCTCTCACCATGAGTTTGTTTATAACACAGGATGGAAAAAGACAAGTCAGAATTAAGTGATATTAAACAAAGCCTTTCTTCAAAGGAAGCAGTTTTAAAATCTATACACGATTAGAAATGCCTAATTTCTCCAGCTTCTTAAGAGACTGTATCTGATCTTCTCAGAAAAATGAAATTTCATATCCCACATGCCTCAAGACAGAAACAGTTAAGTAGAAAATCATCAACTTGCTGACACAGCTCCTCTTTTTGTTGATGTGACCAGGACAGAAATTGTTTTACAACACTTGCTGCCAAATCTGCACGTCAGGCTCTTGAAACTTTGGTTTTAAAATGCCATTTGCAGTTTATCATTGGAAGGTTTCATCTCCCATGTAAACTTTGCAGCAAATAAAAGCACTGTCACATACCTGAAACAACCACCCACAACTGGTTTAACCTTCAAGCATGTACAGCCTAAGCAAATTGCTCTGCCTAAATTCAGCATATTATACCCCAGAATTACCTTAATTTCAATTGAAACTGGCAATCTTTCTCCCCCCAGCAGCACAATTAAATAAAAATAAGGTTTTGGGTTTTCCACTGAAATTACTAATTTGAAAGAAGGGATCCCAGACTAGTTTAGTGAAATAAAAATCTTTCCAAAACATTTGACTCTCCCTCTCCACCAACCTGTTTCCCAAGCATTCCATCAGTAGTTTGCTCTGGATGGAGTTGATTAAATAGTTATGGGCAAGGAAAAAAGTTTGAATACATGAGGCAGGTGTGGACACAAGGGAAAAATAACTGATTAATTTATTTTTATTCTTGAGATAATTTCTTTAGGTCAGTGCACTTAGATCTGAAAAAAAATGTCAACGTGATTTAGGAGCATTTAGGGAATTTTAGGAAAAACTGCTTAGTAAATTATTCCATGATGTTCTGGAAAACAAACTTAGGAGTTGCACCTGTATGCTAGGATGAAATAGCTACTCAAGAACTGCCTTTCCTAGAACTTACCCTCCTTTCTATTCTAACAGAAACTATCCAGTGGATATCAGAACACTACAGTTTCACTGCCATACCTCCCAAAGTCCTGTAAAAATACAATTTCTCATAGTACCTAGGACAAAAACCATCAGGATGGATCTTAATTCATTCATCAATTCAGCTAAAGCTGTATGAAGAAAAAAAGAACTCTACCTAACCAAACAAAGCTTTGGAAATGCTTCTGTTGCAGCAGCTTAAAGCTAAAAAACCCTCCTTACTTCACCCTACATAAATTATTTATTACAGTCCTCAAATCTGGGTAGATTAAATATCTGCTGTTGGTTATTGGATGCTCATATTTTAAGGATCAAAGGTAGTGAAATTGTAAAGTCACTTTTAAAAGACATGACTGAGAACTCAGCACTGCTGTCTCTGCAAGGGCTGTGATGCTTCATGAAATGCAGCCAGTAAATGTTAAAAACACCAACTGCACACAGAAGCCTCTTAAATGACAAGGAGGGATAAGAAACCATGAAAAGGATCAAAACAGCACGAGAACCTGATGGATCTCAAGGCAAATTCCAAAACCTTAAAGCTGTTGCTGCACTTCAGCCTTCACACTGTGGTTTGGCTGGACACATATATGATGGTATAACCTTCATATATGTGTCAGCTTTTCATATAAGCCATGATTTAAACATCTTCTGCAGTATTCCACAAGTGAGGAGAGCTGCTTCTAGGCAAGATCATGGAAAATTAAATTTATCTGTCAGAGCCCAACTGTGGCATTTATTCAGCCCTAAGATGGAAAGCAGATCCAGAGCTTCAGGGACATCCACGTTTCAGAGTGAAGCTGAAAAGTTAAATACTGCTTTAAGAACCCAGTTAACCTGCTGAACCATCTTCTGAGCAAAATACCTTCAAGCTCAAATTAAACAGTGCAGATTTTGGCTGCCTCCTCCCCTGCTCCAGTGCCTGACAAGCTGACAGGGCTACACTGAGACCACTTCCAATTCCAAGCAGCAGCATGTGCAGATCTGTATCTCCAAAGGGCTGAAAAGTAGGGCTCCTGTAATCCAGGAAGGAACTAATTAACAAGCAGCACTTTCATTCTTGTCCCTGTACTGCTTTGCCACTGAAACAGCCACTGGGACAGAAGATGGATGAGAATAATACATAAGAGAAATCAGGAGATGCTCACCTCCAGTAACTCCCCCAGCAAGAGCCAGGGAGCTGCTGTACCTTTGCCTTTGCCATAAATACCTGGGCAGTCCTTAAAGAGGAGCTGAATGTGCCCATCCAGCCTTGCCTGTGCTCTCCTTGGAGCAGCCAGGATGGATGTGTCCCCATCTTCAAGGATTACCTGTGCACACTGAAACTCAACACACTAAGAAAGGTGCTACAAGGATATACAACACTTTTAATCCACACGTGCACAGTTCACAGCAAAATCTTTTCCTAGCATTTGCTATTCTTTTTTTGAGAAGTGATAGCACTTCATAGGTTCCAGAGCAGCCTGTGAGCACAAATGTTCAAAATACAGATCTTCTTAAAAAAAAAGTAAATGAATAAATAGAATAAATAAGTAGCCACGCCCTACAATCACCTCTCCATCAGCTGATGGTCTGAAACATGTACAAAGCACCAGAACCACTTAAAAAAAAAAGAAAAATTAAAAGAAAAATCACTCTTTTCTGACACTACGCTACTCTCATTTCACACTACACTCAAGGCCAGGTTTGCAGCACTGCAGTTCAGTGCTAGCTGGCAAAAGGGATTCAATTCCAAGCTTTCTGCCTTGAAATCTCCTGGAGCAAAACTCATGCAGTGCAAAAATAATGCTTCAAACCAGTTTATGGGCAAAGTAAAATACAGCAAATAATGAGAAATCAGCAGCAGTGCCACAAGACTGCCATGGTTTGTAAGTGGGTGGCAAACCAAGCTGAGTGAAGCATGCAAGCAATGCTATGGAGATGTATTATGATACAAAATAAACACAACTTTCTGCAGTGCCATTATGGAGCCATCTCCCTGTCCCTGTTGTCTCAGCCCAGTAAATCTATAAATATCACAGAGCAACAGCCACAGACTGATACATTTACAGCACCAGGGTTCACTTTAAGAAGAGTATCTTTGTGCAAAAAGCAGCACTTGGGACTCTGCAGGTTTCTCTGCAGTTTGAGCAAGGCTGGAGCTGCTGGAGCTGGACCTTTCCCAGCGCCGAGGTTTGGAGCGGCGGTTGAACAGGAAATACTGCGCAGTCTGTGCATGCATCACATTCCTGTCCCGCCCCGAGCAGCCGCCAACAAACAAACCTTTCTTCTAGTAAAAGAGAGAGAGAGAGGAAAAAAAAACCACACTGCACAAAGTTCACCAGCAGATGTGGCCTGTGAATCCAACCCGGCCTTTTCTGCTGATAAAAAGAATTTGATGTATTTGCAGTGTTGGTGTAACGTCACGGTTTGGTGAAGCTGGATCAGCAAAGACAGTTTAAAGCTGCAAAATCTGCAGTGCTGAGGTTCCCTGAGCTGCTGCACCCATGGCAGAGGGTTTGCCAAATAAATTATGCTTACAATAAATTACAAGCTTACAATAAAAAGGATTGTTTTATTTCCATTTTGCTCCATCAGTAACACACAGCCACCAGATCAGATGTTTGCATATCTCAGTTTCAAATCACTTCAAGGTTGGCCTCTTTGAAAAAAAATAAAAATATGGAAAATATTTGATGATGATTTGTTAAATACTTGGGAAGGAAGACAAAGGAGAAACAAACAAATGGGAACAGGGGCAGCACATGGGGTCAAAACGTCCGGATCTCGGTGAGGGCTGATCCCCTCTGGCACGGGGAGAGGATCCGCGTCGGAGGCGAATGTAAACAAGCACGTGTTTATAGAGCAGAAATATGTACAGCATCCGCTCTGCCCCAGCTCTGCTGACGTGGGACACGGTGGGAAAGGCAGGGAAGAACAATCTGCTCCGTTCCCCAGCAGCTCCAGCTCAGGGAAAAACACAGAACAGGCGAGAAACGGGCGGCACCTGGAGCCGTCACACAACCCAGGCAGTAACTGCTACTCCACGTGTTCATTTAACTCACTGGCATAACAGTAACAACAATAATATTTTTAAAAGTCTAGGGATCAATGCTGATTGAACAAACCAAAGAAAAGCCCTTTGGGAGTGTTTTCTTGTTGCACAGGGTATGGGCAGACAGAAGGATGACACTCGCACACAACAGCCTCTGCAGCCCCAGGACACATCTTCCTGAAGAATTTTTGCCATTAAATTTTTTTTTCTGTGCACCACACTGTGTGTAAAACACCAAGTCACCCACCTTGCCACACAGCTTTTACCCAATCATTGGTTTTTCAAGACGAAAAGAGACCCAAACCTAAATAATATCCCTGGACATGGCATCTATGATCAGCTGATATCCTTATCAAATCAGTTCACTTTAATAAATTGATCTTGATAAGGGTTTTAATAGGGTTTTCTTTCCCTCCAGTAACCAAATTCAGAGCCTGGGATTGTAAAATTAAGCAGAGTTTCTTCTGCCTCCTGCCACACACAGGTTGACTTAAATTTAAGTCAGTTTTAGTTCTTTCTTTTGACTTGAAAAGTGTGAGACAAGTGGTTCACCAAACACAAAGGTAGAAGAAATTCCTCTACTTTTTTCCCCCCAAAATACCATTACACCTCCAACCAAAGCCTTATCAAAACCTTGCTGATCTGAGGAGAATAAGCTTAATTTAATTTTCCTAAATATAGCCCAAAGATGTTCCCATAGAGACAGCAACATTCTCCATGGTACTTTTTGCAGCAAATACTTCAGCAAGACATCAAATCCAAAGCATTAGTCTATTTTTGCAAGCTTTCTCCTCTCTTTTCTAGGAACAGCTCTTCTCTAACAAATTCATCTTGCAAAAATATGTTAAATGGTGCTCCTCTGCAAAGAAAAGTTTTGTTTCTCCATTTTGCTTTATGAATTTTTCATTCTCTCCCTGGGGATATTTTTGAGACAGGCTACAAGTCAAATTCCTGCCAGGGAAATTCACTCATCCAAAATTTGCTCCTCAAAAGATACATCCTTAATAGCAAAAAATCAAACTGGGACATCTTTTCTGCACTTCCTTTGACTTCTCTTTCTAAACCCCATTTATTTCTCCCAGCTCACTGGTATTTTGTGGATATTGAGTGCAGGTCTCATGAAACATTCACCCTGTGAGAAAATACACATCTAAAATGATGCTGCTTCTGGTGACATGTTCTACAGAACCAAAGCCATTTACAGCATGTGAATTCTGGAAAAGATTCTTAATGGAGCAGGGAACAATGTGTGACTATGTATGAAATATTTACCTTCTTTCTTTGGAAGAAAAATAGAGGTGGCTTAGCTTCAAAAAGACACTGACTTGAACAGAGATGTAGATTTATTTGGTGTGATTACTGCTTATCCCCATTCCTCCATGCCCCTCTTCAAATTTCTCTGTATTATGAAACCCAGATACAAAGGAATAAAGAGGAATCCCACTCATTTGGAAGAGGAAACTTTCTCTGAGTCACTGTATTATCTATGCTTCAGTCATTAATAGAATCTAAAAGTAACAGCTGTTTCTAACAACTAAAAATGCTCTTAAAATCAATTTCAGGCATCATACAGCAAGTATCACTTAGCAGGTTACTTGAATCCAGCCCTTCTGGGAACAAAATAAAACCATCAGATTTTGATTATAAACTTATTTGTTGCAGGGATTTCTCAAGAAGAGGTCTGGGTTACAGTGGAGTGTATCTGCTGGGACAGAATCTCACTTGGAGAAATTGTTACCAAGGTAATTTCTTCTCCAGCTTAAGCTTTCATGAAGCAGATTTTACCCTATCTTGGATTACTCTTCATAAATTCTTTTTTAAAGATAATTACAATATTTATAGATATGTAATACAAATGCCTATTACAGAGAGAAAAATGTAATTTTATTTGCTGCCTTCTTCAAGCTGTTGAATCCACCCTCACCAGCTAAGCTGGAAGGAATTTTGATCAATTTACGTTTTCAGTAAAACCTACACATCTTCTGTAACTATTTTAGATCTAAAGTAATTACAATATCATCCACTGTGGGTTTTCAGTTCAATTGAAGTGTCACCTGCAGAACAGCAGCTCTGCCAGGTATCTCTGACAAAAACTGAAGCTGTAACAGAGCATCTATTGTTACACACTAAGTAAAGAAGTAAGGAAAAAAAAACCCACAGAAGCACATTGCAAAGTCTCATTAATAATTTGCTAAAATAGCTCACATTGCCCTGGTGCTGCCTCTCTCCTTCAAACTTCTTTTTTTTTTTTTTTTTTTTAATATTAACTGTGTTTTCAACTGATCCAAAGAAATAAGCTGGAAAATATTCAATCCTAGCTTTTCTGACCTTGTACTTTGGAGTCATGAGTGTTTTATCCATTCAGCATTCCCAGACCATTAAAAGCAGCACATTCCCACCTGGAAATATGATATTTAGAAAGCTAAAACTAGATTAAGAATGAAACAAAAGATACAGGAAACTGCAAGCTTTGTATGATAAAGTGACTACAGTTTTGACAAAAAATAAAAGCAGTGAAACTTGATGAACTTCCAGCAATTCCTTGCTAGAACAAAGCCACAGTTTACTGCCTGTTGAGAAATTCAGCCAGTAAGAATAATTATTTTTAGAATAAAATTTTTTCAAGGAGGGGATTTTTTAAAAGTATTTTGGTGTCTTGAACAAGCACTCAGATGCCTCCACCATGCTGACAATCCAGCTGCAGGCTGGAACAGCTGCAGACACGTTTAATTGCCTCCCCAAATACCCACAACGCTGAGTACTTCTGACCTATTTGAAATATCCTAAACTCTGCACTCTTGTACTTGCTGTACTAAAGGAATGCACAAGATTTAATGCCCATGCTTCAACTCCTGACAATCCTGTAGCACTGAGAGCAGCCCAGCTGCTATTTCACAGAGGAGGCACGAGAAAGTATGAATAACTGTGGATATTAAATAACCAGTGTCTTCAGGACTACAAGTTTAGAAACATTAAAAATAAATTGTTTCCTTAATTATATTAGAGGAAAAAAACTCCCCAACAAAACCAGTACAGTAATTTTTTTGCTGCTTACTGGACCAAAAGTTATGATAATTGTAATTATGTGGATTCATGCTGCAAACCCCACTACTGTTATCCCCAAAGGCCACAGATTGACCTTATCAAAGACAGACTAAAAGGAGACAAAAAAATTGCACCTGACCCCATAAACAAGGCAGAAACTCCTCCCTAGCTTACTTCTTCAGCATGTGCCTTTGTGCTAATTTTAAGAGAGGATCCAGGCATGAGGCAAGAGAAATTATTCTAATTATGCATCTTGCCCAAGCCCCAGCCTCTCTTAGCCTACATTCCTGCCCAAGCTGTTTATACAGAACACTTCAGATCAGCTGGTCTCTGCCCAATCTGGCAAAAAAACCCTGCTGTCTTCCTCCAGCACTGATGCAGAGGCAAGGGTGAGCTGTGTATTTAGTACAAAATGATGCAATACTGCAATACTATCCCTGCTGCTTTGCATCCTTTTATTTCTTGGCATGAAAGAGCCAGATTTGCACCATTTACATTAAACAGATCACAGATGCCTAGAATGGTTTGGGCTGGAATTAAAGATCAGCTGATTTAGCCATGGGCAGGGACACATCCCACTATCCCAAGCCCTGTCCAGGGAAGGGGTGAGAGATCTCACAGCCCTGTTGCTCTCAGAGGTGAAGGAAGCCAGGTCTGGCAGAGCACATTTCATGTCCTAGGGAGGCAGGAGCCTTTCCTTACCCAGCACTGTCAGCAGCAGAGGTCCCACTCTGGCTCAGGGCAGAGAAGCAGCAGCTGAGCTCAGGCAGGAGCCCTGAGCAGATGATGGATGCAGCACATTTACTGCACTCAGCTCAGATGGGAAACCCCAGGCAAGAGGGCCCATAAATGCTGCATCACATTAAGTCTATACTTACAAATACACCCCAGCACTCATCCTGAGTTCCTGCTCCTCCTCCTCTCCCAGCAGGTAACAATTCCAAGTGGATGGAGCCCCAGCCAGCATCACTCCTCTTCAGCCCCTTCCCACCCTGCTCTCACCACCTCAGCCTGAGCCCCTCTGCCCTTCAGGTGTCTGCACTGGCCCCACACACAGGTGTTCACACAACAACCCCCTGCCCTGTGGGCTGCAACTCAAGGGAAAAGAGGGGCACAAAAACAACAATTCTAACCGAAAACCCTCCGGGTGCCTCCAGGACCCCCCAGCTGTGTGCAGCAAAGCTGCACTGAGAACAGCAGTGCCTGAGACAGTCACACCTGCACAGCTGGGTGTGTTGTTTATCCTGATAGCTTTAAAAATCCCTTTTGGCACAAACAGTGAGTATTATGTGCTGTACCATACCGTGGCACAAGCAGTTTGAAAGGCTTTTTTCTGGCTACTGGCTGAGTGCTATCAGTTTGGGCAGAGCCCACTTGGCTCCTTCTGCCCAGCCCCAGCACTTTCAATGAATTACTCAAATCTAAACAGACTCTGCATTTGAATTGCTCTCCCAAAGCTCTACAGAGCTGCAGCAGGAAAGCTCTGTATGCACTGGCACGCCTGCTGCAAGGCAAGATAAATATCTGGCACCTCTCCCGCTCCTACATAACCAAAGTGAGGACAAATAACTGCATTATTGGCTTTATTAGGGCCTGCCTTAGATCTTATTTCTCCTGGTGACATAGAAAACAGGACAAGGGAGACACTGGAAAAGCTGCCCAAGGCAGCAGTGAATGCCCCATCCCTGGAAGTGTTGGATGGAGCCTGGAGCAAGCTGCTAGTGGAAAGTGTCCCTGCATGGCATGGGAGGTGGAACTGGATGAACTTTAATGTCCTTTCAACCCAAACCACTCTGGGATTCTGTGAAATCCATGACAAACAGGATTTTCCCAGACCAAAATCTAAGAAATATCAAGAGTACAAATGTGGATGTAATTCCTGCAGTGCTGCAGGGACATTTTCCTGCCTGCTGAAGAACTGTACTCCAGTGACACGTGAGCAGAAATCAATGCCTGAGTCCCCTCCCACGGGTCCCCACACACGCAAGAGATTCCAGCCCTACAAAATAAACAAAGTAAGGTCCAGTGTGTTTGAGACACTCACTGCCAAAAATCTCCTGCCAAGACCCAGCCAGCTGGTGGGGGGAAGTCTCTGGCTAGTAACTGGTCTTGACATTAAAAAAAACCGTTTATTTTCTTGTTTTAACTACATCATTATAGGTCCCAGGTAGTTTCTGTGAATATTCTGCTCACCCTCCAGGCAGCTCAGCCACCAGCCCAGCTGACCACAGCAGAACTGACAAAGCCAAGCTGATAAGCACTTGTAGGGCACAATGCATCTGATTTGTCCACAGCAGAACCCACCCTAAACATGCCAATATTGCTTTTCTTCTCTCCCCTGGGAACCCCTGGTGAACAGCTCAGCTGTTTATATTGCAAACATTTACAGTTAAGGGAAAGATCCCCATCCCCCACACCACTGCTTTGGTCCTTCCTGCAAGTCACTGGAGTTGGTCAAGGAACAGCCCAGCAAAACTTGCTTGTCCTAAAAATGCTGCTAAATAACCCCTTCATTTAATCCTTCTGTGCCCTGTGCTGCTGTTTCCTGACCACTCCACACCACTGATCTGCATATCCAAAACACAAATGGAAAACGTTGTCCCTAAGGAAAACAAAACACAGGACTAGGGTTTAAATGAGGTTCCTCAGCAAGGCTGAACTGGGAGCTCTGCACACACAGCACAGCTCCCTGCACCTCTCAGTGCTGCCTCCAGGACTCCTGAGCAATCCTGTGAGTTCTGCACGAGAAAAATGCCACCATACAGAAAATTCCGATGGCAGAACACTCAATGGAAGATTGTTTGCTGCAAGCAGTTTGTATACCAGCTGAAACACCATGACACAATTCCCAAGGGAAAGAGCTTACACAAACAGGGAAAGCTTCTGGATGGGCTTTCACAGCAGTTTTTTTTTAACACTCTTCCTTCCTCCTTTCACCCAGAGGTGAAAGTGGAAAGTTTTCTCAGGCAGAGGATGCCTTGGCCACTGAGCACTTAACCAAAACACATTACCCACAAAACTTGGGGTTCTTTTCCTTTCTCATTTTAGGAAATTCAATTGTTGAAAGGCCTTATTTAATCAGCTGGTGCACACCTACAGCTGAGCCCAAGCTGGGCTGTTGGAGCCCAGCCTTTAATGAGGGATGTGCAGAGTTTCCAAACACCTGTGACAAGCCACATGTCAAAACACGCTTCCACCAGCACCTGATAACAGCACCAGGTGATTACAACACCCCTGGGATGTTTGTACCTGCTCTCTGGCCACAGGTTTTAAGTTTCCCACCACTACTTTGCATCTTCTCTTCAATCCTAAATATTAACATTAGAAAATAGCAATTTCTATAAATCTGAGACATTCCTTCTTGTTCTTTTGCTTATGGTACTCCTGTATTAGTTTGTAATTCATGTCACTGAAAGTTTCACAGCAAATATTAAGGAAGTGGCTCCAAGTATGAATCAAACAGGTATCTTCTCTTGCAACCCCAAGTTTTGGACACTCCCATCAAAAGAAAAAACAATTTAAAAGTTCCAAGTAATGCCAGAAGGTATTAACTGTTCTAAATGACAGCTGGGGGCGTAGAATTGAGGCTTCCTTAACTCTGGATCAAGTGGCAAAAAGACAATACTGCACTGTATTTCTTAATAGGATGTATGTTCTGCAAAACACAGGGAATAAAGTCAGCCCCACCCAGGAAAACCAGTTCAAGCCTAAAAAGAACCTGATCCACTTTTCTGCTCCACTCCAAATTTCCATTTTTTGGACAAGCAGCTGCCAAGTTTTTGTGCAATAGTTCCTTGTCCATAATTTTTTAAAGGTAGTGTAAAAATGAACTGCAGAACATTTTCTGCTTCAGTTTTATTCTTAGGTAAGGCACGCACACAGCCTTTCAGTAGGACCTTGGGGCTGAATATATATTAAAAATTGAGAGGTGCCCATATAATTTAATAGGTTCTAGAGGAACATTTAGCTTGTTATATCCTAACTTTATTCCTTTATCACAAAGAGCAAATATTCCTGCTTTATCCATTGTCTAGAAATGACATTAACCATATCTAGGAAACCCTGCTAGATGAGGTTTTAGCATTTAAGTAACAATTTAAGTTATGTCTTCCATAAGATATAATTGTGGTGTTTGGACATTACTAATTACTGATATTTTTCTTATCCATAAACTAATTGTTGTGTAAGATTCTAAGAAGGCAATGGAAAAATATATCTCTAGAGCTGCTTCAACATGCAATTTGTTTGTTTGTTTTTTTTTCCTGGAGTCATCTCAGGCAACTAAACCAAGCATGATCTAGGAATGAGAAAGTACAAAGGAAAAAGAACACCAAAAATTATGTCACTTGGCTTATCCTTCTTGTTTATAGTTATACCACAGCAGGAAATATAATTGCAAACATCAGTTTGCATGGGATATAAAATATTCCATACTGAAAAGATGCAATGTATTACATAATACTATACAGCTTCTCCAAATTCCAAAGCTCACACATATTTTTCCTGCCTTAACAACCCAAAAGTACACACAGATCTGCAGGAATACATGGTGTGCACATACACACACATCTGCCAAAGCCAGCTTGAAAGTGGCACGAGTAAAAAAAATATCCAGCCCAGCCCTGCATCCAAACCAGAGGCAATAATTCTTAGACATGGAGTTTAAAGCAGCTTCAATAAACAATCACTCAATCATTCTAAAAAGCATGTTCTAACTGAAATTACCCTGACTTATTTTAGGAATTGAATTCCAGTAATGTTGCACAAATTATTCAATGATTGTATCAGCTTATTTTCAACCAAATTCTGTTTTCTTTTCCCTGAGGAAATTCCAGCAGTACTTGCTTGCACCACACCAATATTAGTAAGAGCCAGAATCCTTTACATTTTTTCTTTTTTCTATACAGATAATGTATTCTTCAAGCTCATTTCCACCGAGGGGAAGGAAAAAGGCTTTCAGCTTGGCTTTCCTCATGAATAATACATTAAAAATTTAATATTAGAGCACAAATCTTCTTTTTAAGCCTCTAGAAACAGTACTATATTTGCCCTATTACTTTGAAAAGATTCATGTACATATTTAAATAAGGGTAAACCATAAGCTCCTGTTCTCCATAATTAAGCTGCAACAAAATATTTCACCATTTATCAGCCCAGTTCTGAAACAATTCTGTAAAGCTTTGTAATTGTCATTAAAAAAGACAATCCCTTACCATATCCACAATAAGGAGTGTAAGACATTTTGTTCCATAACTCAGTGTTACAATCTGAAGCAGAACAGATTTTTTTTCCACCCATTCACAAAACCCAATTTGTTTTTTTTTTTTTCATGGAGGAGAATACTGATTTCAAGGAGGCATCTACAGTCCACGCTACTAAGGGCTGATGTAAATAAAACCCAAACCCACAAGAAAAAAACAGCTCCAAAAATGATGTAAGGGAGGAGAAGGAGGAAAACAAACTGGTGAAAGGATGAGAACTTCTAGGAAGAGGAGAGTCCTTCTAAGAACAGCAGCCACATCGATCCCGTGCCACTTGTTCCAGCCCTGACTCTGCCACAGCCTCAGGCTCCCAGCCCTTCCACAGAAATAAACTGGGGAGCAGGAACCCAGATGTTTCAGGAATCAGACAGCAAGAATCCAGTTGTGCTGCTACAGGAGAAGTATTTTTGTGTCCAGCACCGCTGGGGCTCAGCTCCCTGGAGGCTTCAAGCATCTTCTGCAGGAAGCCAGCAGCGAGTTCATGACACTGAGGAACTGGACAAGGTGTCCTCTGAGAAAGAGCACACACGACACAATCTGCAGCCAAAAGGACAAACAGAACCAGCACAAACTCTGCTGTCACTGCTCAGGGCTGGGCCACCAGTGCAGCCTCAGCACAGAGAGGGACTAATGGCTGGATTCAATTTTTTTTTCCAGCCAAGTGATTGTAGGATTTCCATGCATTGCCTGGTGGAAGGATGAGCCAAATGGGACACAAGAAATGGCAAAAGAGTTATTTTTATTAAGGTGACTGATGAAATGTTACAAACTTGACTGTATGGCTGCAACTACAGATTTCAGCCAACCATCACCTCCCCCCAAAACCCTTCCAAAATAACTTCTACTTTCTCTTTAAGGTATTGTGTTCCATATGAGTTGGGATACTCTGCTCATCACTACAGCAAAACAGTAGGAAAAAAAGTTTTCTTCTTCACCTAATTTATTACAATTTTTAAAATTATCACTAAGTTATTGGCATTCAGAGATTTCACTCTGGGTTGGACTTCTAGGAGGCTCTTGACATTTCCCAAAGAAAAGCAGATTTAAGGTGCAAGACATGGGAATCAGAGACTCTCAAGACTCTTCTGCAGAGAATTATCTTCAAACACAGTTTGCTGATCTGTTCCCAGATCACAGATTGTGGAAAGGAGCTGTAAACCCTGTCACAAACACATTTCTAACCCAGCTTTCAAAGGGAAGTGAATTCCAAGCAAGGTTTGGAATCAGCACTGTGAAGTTGCTTGGTTTTGCAATGTCCATGAAAAAGCTCCAACAAACCTGTGTCTCTTCCACTAAAGAGCTGGGAATTTCTCGTGTTAGTCTTAAATACAAAACCCATAAGGAGCCCTTGCACCTAAACCCTCTCAGAAATAAACTCCTATTGCCTCCTGAGCTGTTAGACCCAGGAGGAGCTCCCAGCTGCCTCCTGAGCTCAGCTTTGCACTGACAGTGGCTGTCCCCAAAAGGTCCCTGGTGTCCCAGGGCAGGAGGTGTCCCCAGGAGCAGCTGGTGAGCAGAGCCCTGATCCACACAGCCTCTGCTTGTGCATTACCCTTTTCCTTTTGGCTGCTGCCTCGGCTCCCTGAGCTCCTCTCCCCTTATACAGGAAGCTGGGGCCTCAAACTTAATCCTGCACATTCAGTTCTTTGCTCTTCCAGCTACCACTACAAATGTACTCTCCCAGAAAAGAAAAAAAAAAAAAATGCATGGAAAGCTCTTCCAATCCAATCTTTGCTAAACTTCTCCACGGTGAGATTATTTATCTTTTTTTTTTTTTTTCCTTGAGTTTTTTTTTTTCTGGGAGAAAACTGAAGGAAAGATTAACAAATTCCTGCAGCTGAACAAACACACTGAACGTTATTCATCAAGGCAGAGAGCAGATAATCCAAACCTAAAAGGTACAAACAAACTTTGCAACACTGCTAGGGCCAGAAAATCTGGAATGTCCCAAATCTTTATTACAGGTTTCAGTGTTGTTCATCAGGCACTTTCACTCCTGTGGGGTTGGGGAAGCAGCAGCACTTGTGGGAGATGGGGAGGAAGATGCAGAGAATGTGGTTGAAAGGAGATTGAACCTGGCCACAGCAGTCTGGGAACCCAGAACATCAGATCAAGGGAGCAAAACGAGGAAGGACTCATCCAGAACTCTAATTTATCTCCTTTTTCTCTGACAGCTGTTGAGTTTCTGTGCCTGTTTGCTCCATACCAGCCTTTGGACTGCACCATCAGCCCCTTCCATCCCCAGAACACTTTCCTTCTCAGCTTAAAAGGGAGAACCTTCTTCTCCTGTCCCTTGGTCATTACAACACTGCCAGGCTCACCTCAGTATGTTCCAGGAAAAAAAAAAACCAAATCAACTAACCAAGCATCATAGATTGAAACATAATGTTTTGTAATGTTATTTGTGTGTGTGTCCCCTCCCAGCAGCTTCCTCAATTCCTTCTTCCTGAACCTCACAGCCTAAAATAGAGTAAAAAAGCCTTCCTGTCATCCTTTCCAATTATTCTGGTGCTTCCTCAATTACTGACTGTGGGTAGAACTCCTGCACCACACAAAGACATCTGCAATTTGCTTAAATGCATCCATGGCACTTTGGAAGGGCAGGATTGCCTGGATCCCAGACTCACCATTCCTTCAACTGGGATCAGCACAACTCCACCACAACTTTTAAGGGTTTACACTAAATTTTACAACATTTAAGATGCAGAGCAGCAAACTTCTGTTTACCTGAAGGAGCTGATCCTCTTTAATGCCCGTGGTGGCTGAGGAACAGCAGCTACTCATGGAAATACAAAGGGATGTGCAAAGAGCACCACAAATCAAGGGTGCCTTCACCCTCCTTAAAAATCGAGGTATTCTGCAAAAAGCACTTAATATGACTAAGAGAAAAGGTGCTTTCTGAAAAGGGAGGGAAGAACAGGCACTGCTTAAAGCACCAGCTGAAGTTATTTATTTCAGGTTCTGAACTGCTGATTCAAGGGGCTTCCAATGGCATGAATGAACCTGATGCTTTTAAACCCTCACTCTTCATTTTGTCTTCAACTACAGATGTAATGGTTAATAATGGAATAGCAACAAGAGGTGGGAAGAAAGGAAAAGAAGTGACTATACCTGGATTAACTATGTGCAGAGTTAACCAAACTAACACACCTCCTCTACATGAAAACCTGTATGCCAGTACCAGCACTACTGTGATTTCTACTGGCAAACTCTCTGGTGAAATGCTGTGGTCACATCAGCCACAGAAACCAGGGGTAGATATGTAAATAAATAAATTAAAATCAGGATATCCCTTCCCAGGATAAAAAGAAGAAACTCTCAATTTGTTCAGCCTTTTATTACAGGTCAGATTTTCTACTCTGCTTCCTCCCATCTCCTTGGAAAGCTCTCCACTCCAAATCCAGAGGACAAAGCTTTACACAGCAGCTCAGAGGAGAAGTCTTTCCAGAACAGGGTACAGCAGGACGACTTCACCATTCCTACAAATCAGCTGTCACCTTGGAATGTGTAAACAGACATATCTCTTCTTTTTCTCACTGCTATGTGTCAGATCTGACTACTACAAATACCTCAGGATTTTCTAAGGTCTAGCAACACCACCAGTTGTCTTCTTGTTCTCACTTTTTGCAGTGATTTATTGCACAAAAACTTGAAACAATCTGATTAAGTAATATGAAAAACCACAGGATTTGTGTTTTGCTCATCCAGTATGGCTCCAATTTCAGCACCTGCACATTCAGGGTCTGCTCACTGCATCACCCAGGTCATCAGTGACTGACCAGACCTGGACACTCCCAGCTGCCACATCCCTCTAAAGGCCCTGGACTATTGATCCACTAGCAAAGATTTCTGCACCCATTTTACAGCAGCTTATATGCAGACCAACACCTTTCTAGGTTATTCCTAAAAAGCTTTTCAGCTTGTGGCAATCTACTCATTTTTCCTCCTCATGTCACCACGTTACAGAATTGAGTTCAGTCTCTGTGGCATGGTTTATTTTTGAAAAGACAAATCTGCTGGATATTATTGGCTTCCTTGGTTTCTTGCAATATTTCTCAACTTTCTGTGTTCCTTTCTGAAAACTGAAATTGGAAATTATGAATAAGGCAGCCTAAGCACTATTTTAGCTCTTATGGGTTTTTTTTTAGAAGCTTATTTACTCTTCCCAAGGTGTCAAAGGTAACAGCTCACAGCTCTGAAGTTGTACAGTTTCACACCAGCCACTAGGCATCCAGTGATTTAATTTACCATCTGCTCCCAATTAAAGTCTTAGCCAAAGACTGATACAAGCTTCCCTCCCCCCAGTTTAATACAATATTTTAGTGTCAGAGGTTGGTGACTTCCCTTTCCTGCTGAGCACCAAACCAAATCCTTTGTCTTCCTTTCATTACTACAATACTTTGCCAGTCCTTTGCCTTCTCCACAGCCACTGCCAGGTGCCTGTTCTGGCAAGCACAGGGCACAGAACATAAAAAATTAATTAAGAAAAAATTTAAAACAGCATCCAAAAATATCAGGGAAGCAAAAACATTCTTGCTCAAACCATCCCTATTGGAAACTAGGGCAGACTTTTTGCAGGCTTCCTTCCTTCCTCTTGTGCTGGAAAAAGTTACCAAGTTAGTGAACTACTATATTTTCTATGCTCACTTGAACTGGCACAGCCTGTGCACATCTCCACAATAAAAAACTCTGTTAAACTGCTACATCATCTTAAATCCTATTTTTCTTTCAGGTTTGCATCTGAAGGAACTGAGTCATGTCTCCAACTTCTCAGAGCTTGCTGAAGTTTGCCACCCTGCAGCTAACTGATTTTAATGTTTTTGCCCTTTCTCTCCCTGAACTCTGATAAGTGTCACCAGTTCAGCCACCCTTTCTGAGCCATCTCCCACTTTTGTCCTGTGGTGCCTCCTGATGCCTTTAGGGATCTTTCCCACATGCTTTTCCTACATCAAAGCCCGCTGGAATATGAGAAGATGTGCTGGACATCATGCCCTGCTGTACTCCTTCCCCAAGTGTTTATTGCAAAAAAAAAAAAAAAAAAAAATCACCCTTTGTGGCTGGAATCTCTGCAGCACTCACCAGCACAGGGCACACTCTGAGGGCAGGTACTTGAGTGAAGGCACAGGGAGGGTTGGGAAGGTTTTCCAAGGAAAACTCTCCAATGTGACTGTACTGACACCAGCACTGCTCATTTTACAGCCTGTTCTGCTGGGACACACAAGCTTTAATAAAACCTGTCCACTGCTGCAGCTTGCTGCTTCTACCATTTATTTGTCAGTTGTTATTACTAATATTTCATCTCAGTCTTCCTTTCTTGATAATCCCATAAATAAAACTCAAATATTAATTACTGTGTCAGGGCTGCTGGGTGCCACAGCACTCAACAAGAGCATGATCCTGAAGGTGAGCAAGGACAGAATCTGGGGACATTGTGTCCCCACAGTTCAGGGCAGCAGCCTTCAAACAGCAAATGCAAACGTCACTGATGTGCCCTGGATCCTCATTATTGTTTTTCTTCATGCCAAGCACACCTTAGCCCACCCTTCTACACGTGCATGAGTCAGAACACAGACCATGGACAGTCTCTTCCAGCATCCCACAAAGTTCTTGTGACTTAAACAACAGCCACAGCAGAAGAAGGGCAAGGACATGTTGGGATGAATACAGAGATGCCATAAAGATGCTCCAAGTGATGGAGCCCCTCTGCTCTGGAGCCAGGCTGAGAGAGATGGGGGTGCTCATCTGGAGAGGAGAAGGATCCAGGGAGAGCTCAGAGCTCCTTCCAGAGCCTAAAGGGGCTCCAGGAGAGACAGAGAGGGATTGGGGACAAGGGATGGAGGGACAGGTCACAGGGAATGGCTTCACTGCCAGAGGGCAGGGATGGATGGGATATTGGGCAGGAATTCCTGGCTGGGAGGGTGGTGAGACTCTGGCACAGGGTGGCCAGAGCAGCTGTGGCTGCCCCTGGATCCCTGGAAGTGTCCAAGGCCAGGTTGGACAGGACTTGGAGCACCCTGGGATAGTGGAAGGTGTCCCTGCCATGGCAGGGGTGGGGCTGGATGAGCTTTAAGGTCCTTTCCAACCCACAGCATTGTGAGTCTGTGATTAAAGAGGTGTCACTGTCACAGGTGAAGCACTGCCCACACCACAGTCCCCTCCTCTGACAGACCCTGCATGTTCCTGCCCGTGGCAGATCCCCTCCTTTCACAACCACAGCTTTTACCAGCCACAGCACGTGGCTCACACCAGTCCTGTCTCACCAATGCACAACTCAGATATTTGAAAACATCAGGTTGTAACAAATCTTCATGTCCAGATGAAATATGAAAGTCATTTTGAGAGGGGCATATTAACCCTTAGGGCATGAAACTTACTTTCCAACCAAGACAATTTTAGGCTGTATTTTTCTGAGTTTAAGAATTGCCAGAGAGGCAGAGTAGCACACAAAAGTGATCTGGAATTCAGCTCAGGCCCCCATAAAAGCACCTCCTGACAGGGAACATTTCACCTCTGATCCAACATGGGCCAGTTCTGCTCAGCTGCTTTTGAGAAAGCTGTCACTGGGACCAAGGCTCTCCTTCTGGAATTAACCACACCAAATCCAACTATTTTGTTTGGTGGGTGTTTAATTTTTTTTTTTTTCTTGTTTGAGCATTTTAAAAAATTAACTCTTAACTTAAATGCCTGTGAGAGACAATGACAATCAACCAGCCTTTGTGCAATTCTGTACTGTTTTTAAATGAACTTTGTTGAGTGTGGTGCATTGGCAAAATACACAGGTCTGGAAGACACCTATGATTTCCTTACAGGTAGGATGTAAACTGGCCACCAACACTTTAATCAGTATTAAACACCCTTAGAAAAAAAGATAAAAATTATTTTGTGGTTGCCCCAGGCTGATTTTTTTTTAAACACAGTATTTCTGAACATTACTTTGTATGTTCACTGTTTATAACACTAAAAAATTAAGACTTGAAGAGTTCAAGGAGTGCAAAAAAAAGAACAACAAAATGTTCCAGGCCAGTGATAACAACTCAGAGGGACATCAATGGGTTCCCATCACATCTCAAGCAATAACCACTGTCACCACACAGCAGAGCTGACAGATATGTTCCCCAAACTTAAGAGACTCTTGTAACAACGAATGTTTTTACCATCACACTCAATGCACACTACCACTTGACACAGGAATGCTCAAATCTCTTCTGCATATAGATATTCATGCCAAGCAGATGAAGAGAATCACATTTGTAGTGATGAATGAAATGACATTTCATTCACATTTGTTGTGTTCTGTGTCTCTGGTGACATGATCATCCATCAGGTTTTCAACATCAGCAACCACCTTTCCATCATGAGATGTCTCATTACAGACCCCAGCTAAGCAATCACAACAATTAACAGCCTGTTTGGCACATTTGTCTCTACATGGAGCCAAAAAGTGAGTGGGGAGAAAAGGAAGAATCCTAAGGAAAACCAGTGGCACTTGAAGGTGATGGTAAGAGGTCAGACTTGAGACACTTCCAGCCTGATGATCCCTTTTTTAAGAAATAAGGCTGTAACCCCTCCTAAGGAAGATGTAAATGCACATTAAAAACCCAGTTTTCTGTGGACAGTGGTGTAAAAATAAATATTAATCACACTCCAAACACAACATTTGTTTTAGGAAATAAGAAGCCACCAACTATCAGTGGCAGACAAGGATGGACAACTACCAGGACCCCACATGTCTCAAGAACTTCTGAAGCACTGAAACACTTCAGAGCACAGGATTTCCAAATGCTTTTACTCCCTGAACTTTAAGTGGAGCACTGCTAGGAGATAGCCCAGTGTCCTGTGTTTTTTGGTACTAGTCAATACAGGAACTCCACAGAACACACCACTCATGAAAAGCCAGAAGAGGAACCACCACCACGTGTTCCATGTAGAATCACGTTTTAAAGGCAAAGTCCTATGAAGCATAAAGAAAAAAAGAAAAGTTGTGTGGTCTAAGTTTGTCTTTCTTCTGCCTAACTGTTTAAACTCAGGTTATTAAGGGAGCCAAACTCATGAAGGAGCAGATGAGGCTGCAGCAGGTTGTCACATCACAGAATCACTGAATCACAGAATCATTCAGGTTGGAAAAGACCTCCAAGATCAACAAGTCCAACCATTAAACCAGCACTGCCAAGCTCAGCACTAAACCCTGTCCCCAAAGGCCACCTCTACACCTTTAAATCCCTCCAGGGGTGGTGACTCCCTCTGCCCTGGGCAGCCTGTTCCAACACCTGATAACCCTTTTGGTGAAAATTTTCTCCTAATATCCAATTTAAACCTTCCCTGGTGCAACTTCAGGTCATTTCTTTCGGCCCTGTCACTTGATCCCTGGGAGAACAGGTTGACCCTCACCTTGCTACATTCTCCTTTCAGGAATTCACAGAGGAGAAGAAGGTCCCCCCTGAGCCTCCTTTTTCTCCAGGCTGAGCCCCCAGCTGCTCCAGACCCATTCCCAGCTCCATTCCCTTTTTTAGCCCCACAAAGTCTTTCTTGTATCTTGTACCAAACCTGAACACAGGATTTGAGGTGCAGCATCCCACTAAAAAGAGTATATACAATTTTTTGTACATGCCATTCCCTATTCCATATAAGTGCTTAACTCCATGGATACCACACATGTGGATTAGCTGCTGGGTTTTTTTTGCTCCATGAGTTTGTCACTGACAGCAGTTTTGTCAAAATGAGCCCCACAACAAATGCTGGAAACAGCAGCAGAGCAAATGCACAGAATGATTTCCAGTAACATGTCAAAAAATGCACTGTCAAAGATTAACTTCTTGCCTCCAAAAGCAAAGACTCTTTTAACTGGTAATCTCCCAAACTGCAATTATTAGACCTCATTAATCCATACCAGATACACAGAGCACAGCCCATCATAAAACATTCCAAACAGTGCTGATCAATCAGAAAATACTTTTCCCCCAGTTACGCAAAACTTGGCTGCACGGATTAATTTGGTAAAAGTCCATGTTTTGAAACATTTGGCAAAAATGGACAAACAATCCACCTCCACAAACATGAGTTCTACTGTAGACACTTCAGTTTGGGCCCTGCTATCCCATAACAGAAACCAAGTCACTGACAAATCCACTTCCAGATATTTTTTTGGGGTTTTTTTTGTTTGTTTGTTTTTTGTGCTCCTCTTGACTGAACTGCAAGACTATGCCCTGCCTTCCCCTACCATTTCACTGCACAAGAAAAAAGACTGTCTTATTATGCAGCTTAATGATATGTTAATCTTAAAGCAAAACATTGATACTCTCCCCAAACAAACAAACAATCAGAAAACGTGCTATTGAGTGTAACAGAGCTGCCTGCCCAAATAATGTGAGAAACTCAAGCAGTAATTAACACAAATTGTTTTATTTGAGAGAATTAACAGCACACAAGCAACCTGCCACCATGATGCAGTTTGGACTTGGCTTTTTATGGACTAGTTGGTGTTACAGCAATAAAACAAAGGGCACTGCAAAATGTAAAGCTGCAGCTTAAAAAAAGGAGATATCAGAATTTTATTGCGAGATACAAAGGGAATTTTATTTTCTTTGAAGACAGGATTCACAGGGATTTGTAAAATGAGGTACAGATTTTCTACAGGGAAGAGCCTCTAGCCTCTAATTTTTCAGAATCTTCTGTATTGAAAAAAAAGTTCATGGTATTCTGATTAAATGCTAAGATAATGATAAAAATTATCATTATTAAAATTCTTCTTGAGGCAGTGAAAACAACAGGCTGTATGAAGCATGAATTTGTTTTACATCTGCAGGTTTTGTGGTAAAATAAGCCCATAGGGTATTATAGGTGAAAAGTAGTACCTAGAATATTGTAGTCCTAAATGTCCTGGAAAAGTCAAGCAGCAGGAAAATTATCTTACCCACAAAAACTAAAAAATAAACCCAAAAAACTAAAAAAAAAAAAAACCAAACCAAAGAGCCCCAGAACTAATGCCACAAAAAAAAAAAATTCCCTCATACAGCATAACCTCAAATTCTATTTTTAAATTGTTATACATTTAGGGAAAAAAAACAAAAAAACACCATAAAAAAATGGAAAAAGTTGTCAGATGTAAATTTATTTAGAAGTAACCCATCATTTAAGCTTCTTGTTCAGGAAGACTGAGCTGTTTATGGATCATCATCTCATTTCTGGAGGAGGCCATAATCACCTTGTGCCATTAAAGTCCTCACTCTAATTTTCTGCAGAGCAGGAACACTTTTGCCAAAAGCTCCCTCACATTCACTTTATACTTATAAGAGCCATTCTCATACCTACTGAAGTTACAAAGACTCAGATTATGTGTGTTTTACAGAAAATATATCAAAGTACTATGCAAAATTGCCATGGGATATTAAGAACTGCTGAATTTTAAAGCAGAGAAAGTAGAATTTCAGAGGTAAAGAATGTCATCTAAATTTTGAATACAAACTTCAGCTGAATTCAAGACTAAGGATGAAGATACATTATTCATCCTCAAATCATTTATCTGGATACATCATTGGGCAAATGAAAAAAAGTTGATAGTTGAAGAGTTTGTATTTTTCTGGAACACTCAATAAATCAAGAACCAGCATATTTAATCTTTATAAGAAGAGTGCTGAAAAAGAGGAACATCCCTTTCAAATGAAATGGCTTAACAATTCTGAGGGGGTTTTGACACATACTATGACTTAGTTAAAAGTGGGATTTTTATTTACTCTAGAAAACCTTAAAAGCTGTGCATGCACAATAGAGCAGCTACATCCAACAGGTGGTTATACTAAACCAAAAAATGGCTTAGATGAGAGCATGACAAAACTATTATTTTTAAAGGAGGAATCTACAGCCACAGTATCTTCAGGATATAAATACAGCCAAGGTAGGGATAGAATATTTGAACTGAAAATCACCACAAACATTGTGGAAGAGAAGGATCTTTGCAGATGAATTATATTTAAGTAAACACAGAACCGCCTGAGTAAGAGGGAAACACTGGACAAACAAGCAATTTATTACTCCTTTGCACATCCTAAAGTTAACATTTTAAGCAGACACAGCTGCTGAGGAGGTTACAGAGAACATGGACTGAAATTTGTGGAGGTGCAGGAACAGGAGCAATAAAAGAGGCAATGGATCCAAGCTGCAGCAGGATAAATTCCTCCTAAATATTAGGAATTACTATGGTCAAACACTCTAGTAGGGTTCCAGACAGTCTGTGCAGTCTCCATCCTTGGAGATACTCCAAACTTAACTGGAGAATGCTCAGAGCATCCTCAGCCCTGCTTGGAACAAGGACCTCCAGAAGCCCTTTCCAACCTGAATTCCTGGAGTTCCATGAGCCTGGAACCTCCTCTCACAGTAACCAACTCAAAGGTTTTTACCAGGTGTTTTTTTACCAGGTGTTTACCTACAGCTGTTCCATGTGCATACAGCAGCACAAACTAATTAAAGAATTATACACAAGTGTTTACAATGGTTGAAATAACATTAATGGGTTAAAAACCCCACTGCTTTTAAAAAGAAAATCCCTCTCTAACACTAGTCTGCCAGTCTTGCATGAACAATAAGCCTTTTCTTTTAAATTATTTTCCACAGTAGAAAATTAAAGCTTAGTATTTTTATCTTGAAAACCTATACTGCCAAGGAATAAAACCTAAAAGGAGCTTGTGTGACACCTGAAAGGTGGTTTTTTTTTTAATTGACATTTACATCACATTGAATTCCTCAAAAGCTTTCCTCTATGTTTCCTACAGTTTTCTGTTAGTTACCTTGCTCTCCTTTTTCTCAGTTTTCTATTTACTGCAGAAATACTGGCCTATGTTCTTTTTCTAGATCCTAACTATTCAGACATCCCTTAAATTACTTCCTGGGACATTAACAGTAGAGATAGAGCAAGCAATCTCATAGTTGCCAGTGGAAATAAAATACCACCTTGCTAATCACTGATCACAAAAAAAAGGTGGAACAGTGTTACAGTTTCACTAACTGCTAAATGCCCTGCAAATATTTCCTAAATTGCAAACTTTGATCATGAATCTTACCCTGTCAAGCTCCAGTAGTGAGCTGGGTTTTATCCTTAGTGCCACAGACCACAACACAGCCCCACTAAAATCCCAGACTGAGCCCAGAGCTGAGCCTGCAGAATGATTTAATCTGGTCCTAAGGGAGAATTTCAGGGCAGGAGTTTAAAGTTGGCTGTAAATTCAACCCCCTCCCAACCCTAAACACAAATACCTGTGTTAATGCCTCCCCTTGAAGCAGAGCTAAGCTCACACCAAGTCCTGTACAGGGGCCAAGGCACAAATACCTGCAGGATGAGACAAGATTCCAAAATACCACAGCTCTAAGTTCACAGGAGGGGAAGGATGGGTATGAGGGAGACAAGCCAAGGGAACAGCTCTGCCAAGGCTTCCCCATTGCTGCATCTTTCCACTGACAAGAGCACCTTGAAGACTAAAATCACTGAAAGTCCAATGAAATTCATTAAAAACAACATAAACCCTTAGTTCTAAAAATCTACGAAAATTTCATTTTACAATGAGTGCAGCAAATTTATGGTTCCTGAATACATGAAAAGAGAAATATAGCACAGAATAGGGCAGTACAGAATTCTTCTACTGAGATGCAGGCTTTGGACTTTTTCTTCCCATTATCAGTGCCATGGACTAGCAAAATTTATAGAAGATAAATCCGATCAGAATCCAGTGTTCATGTGATCTCTTCCCTCACTTCACAACAGCATCCCACTTCCCTCTACAGCCAGTGTTAAGTCATTATCTCAGATGAATCCCCCTCCCTTTTCAGAACTGAGTATTGATTTCCCTTAGATGCACAGGGAAAAAGAGCAGGAAATGCTCTTACTTCAAAAAAAGCAGAAAATGAAGAATTTCTAACAAAGACTTTTCCTGAATAATCGTGCTAAGTATCTCAATCTTGCAAAAATAACTTAATTCAGAAACAGGCAATTAAGACTAGATTTTGAGGCTATGCTGAAGGATAAACATAAAAAAAAGTTGCTGGTACTCACTCAGGAAGGCAGCTGACAAAATCCATCAGAGAAAGAATTAGGAGAGGCGAAATTTTATCGAATTCACTTGCAGCTTTTTGCAATGGGCCATTTGCTAACATCCTATAGAAACTGTGAAAACCATCCAAAAGGCCCCTGGAATAATGCAGCCTTTCCATAACCCTCTATATTGTTCTCCTAGCTGCGTAACAGACACAAGAAGTTTCTCTACAGTGGCAAAACAACCAGTCCCTGCTGATGCTGAGATCAGGTTTGCCTCTATGGAGTGGAGCGACGGGACTTGGGTGTGACATGAAACCTCCACAAACCACAATTTAAAACTCTGCCCTGAGCTCATCTGTGAGCACACAACACAATTCCTGCCTGCAAGAATTTTTACTGAATTTTTAGTGAATTACTGATTAAATTCAGCCAGGTGTTGGGGGTTTGGCAGCACTGATGGACTTCCAGCACGCTGAAGAGCCACGTTACCTAACGCTGCTCCCAACAGATTTCAAAATCTGAGAGCTCATTTTAACAACCACCCCCAAGGCTGCTAAACTTAGAGAGGCAGAGCACCACCAACAACCACTGAATTTCTTCTGCCAAGTTTTCCCCTCTTCTTCTCCTTCTCCTGTGAAGAGGAGCTAAATGGTGGCACTCTGCAAATCTGTATCCCTGGTTACACTGCCATGGAGCCAAGCCCCAGTGCTGACACACAGTGTGACAAAGCTGGTGACAAAGCTGTCAAATTAGGATTTTGAACTCCCTTTAACTCCATTCTCTATGCACAGAAGTCAGTGAAAATCTGTACAGGGTTCTTCACTGTTAGTGGAGTGCCCAAGATTCGTGACATCCTAAAGGAGACAAAAGCAACAGTGGGATCAGCTGCATCCTACAGCACCTGCACTTCCTCCACCAACTTCTAAACAAACTCACTTTATTTACATGCACACAGGACAAAGCCACACCTAAATTCTTTATTGTCAAGCATTATTTTATCAAAAAAACCCCACCAAACCCAAAACCCATTCAAACACATGGAACAAAATGGAAGATGCCTTCACCTCAAACTTTTTCAACCAAAAAAATGAAAATTCTCCTGCTCCTGAGCATCTGGTAAGGAACAGGCACAGCAGTATTTCCTTTTTACAGATATGGAAATGGCTCCAGCAACAGTTTGAATACTTGACTGAAAAAGTCCTTCCAGATTTTTAAGTACTGCATTATTTAGGACCCCTGCAAGAAAGCCAAATGGCTGAAGTGAAAATACCCATGATGGCAGAGAGCCTTGTCTGGAAGACAATTACTGCCAAATTAGGAGGATCAGAGATGAGCAGGACACTGCCTCTTTCAGTCACACATCCTCAGCTGAGGGACAACAGAACATCTGGCTCAGCTTCTCCTGAAAAAGGCTGAAATGGATCCACAGTGGTGTTTGTGGATAAACAGAAAAAAAACCCAAACCAACAAAAAACCCCAGCCAGCAGAGAGGGGAGTCAGTGATGGGCAGGGAGAGCCCTGGGACATCTCCTGACACCTCCTGGCTCCACACAAGGCAGGAATAATGAGATGTGGTCACCCCAACAACCAAGGAAAGTGGCATATTTGGCCACTTGGACCAAAGGCAGCTCATGGTCTGGAGGCACACTGGTATTATTTCCTGTGACTGTTCCAAGGGCTGCATTTATCCTCTGGGAAGTGCCATAAATAGATGGGTTGTTTTCCAGAGGGAAGGGTGTTAGTGGTCACTTTTACCCAAAGAAGTATCTTTAGGTCCAGCATCCAAGCTCTCCCTTCAGCTGGCAGGTGTTAATTTGTTTCTAGAATTAAAAAGTGACTTCTCTAGCAAATACTTAGTGGTCCCTTTCACTAGAACACAAATCAAGAATTTAACATGTTCATATTCATTTCTCTTGTTCAATATATTTTTTGCTATTATTTGCCATACAATACAGCTGATTATAGAGAAGCTAATCCATGCAGACTTTGCAAAGAAAACAACTATTTACAGGTGTTTTAGTTGTTTAGTAAGCTGAAATTTGGTGGGTTTTTAAAATGTGTTTTTGGATATTGGGTCCAAACAGTTACTTTATCACCCGAGGAAAATATTTGGTATTTATTTTGTTACGGCACAAGACCAAAGTTTGATTGCTTTGAATGAATAAATCGAAAACAAAATCAAAAGTTTTCAAAGACCACTGGACTTGGTAGTCATTTCCACAACTGCAATATTTTATCAGCTGTTTGAAAATACAGGATGCAGCCTCCCAGACAATCACAGTTGCTGCACACATATGGTCCTAATTAAAGCAAGAAAACCAGTTTATTCCTGTAAAACACTTCCTAGCAGCAGCAGCTGCCAATCACCTGATAACTCTGAAGGCATTTTCCACTCAGGATTCTGATGCCTTTGAAACTTGTTATTATTATCCAAAAGAGAAACCTTTACTGACCTTATTAGCAGAAGAGAAGATAAAGCCATTTGTTATTTGAAGGCTTTCATACAAAGACCACCTACAGTGGGACTTAAGAAATCGTCTTCCTAAAGAAAATTGCAGATTTTTTTTTTTTTTTAATTTTTTTTTTATTAAAGAGCAGCATGTATTGGGCTGGCAGTTACTGGAAAATAGCTTAAAAACAGCAACCACCAAAAAGTTTTGTTTTCCCATCTGACTCCACCTGGAATTTTAAGTGGCCAGTGGAAACATTTTACTTCAGCCTTTCATCATCAGCAACATTTGCTAATTACTATGAGCATTGTTTGCTGAAAAAATAATGAATTTTTGCCTATGAATTTCTAAAATTATTTCAAGTGAATTCCAACACCCCCTACCCACAGCACAAGGATAAACAAAGCCTAAGCTAAACAGATATTAACCTTAACAGGAATTCAGGATTATCTCAGCACATTCTGCAATGAGTCAGCCCAGACTTATTTTACTCTTATCTATCTTTTAGTGCTCATTGAAGGCATTTCCAAAATAAAACCAGAGTTACTTCTGTGTTTTAGTATAAACATTACTCAGACAAATGCACATGTCCCTTTCTCAAGGGGCTGGAGAGTGGCAGGCTGAGTGCCAGGTCACCTTGCTAAAAATTGTACTGCTGTGTCCCCCTGGTCACCACCACAAGGTCACCTTCAACATTTCCAGGAGTAGTTTCATGCTCACAGCTTAAATCCCTGCTAATGTTACTGGGAATTCTTTCTGTGCTTTATTTTGGTTTGCTTGATTTTATTCTCAGGTGGTGATTGTGTTGGGTTTTTTTTGGGTTTTTTTCGGTTTTTTTTCTTGGATTTAGGAGCACAGGTAATTATTTTTTTATGTTGCAAAGCCATAATCAATATTTTTAGATTTACAATTTAAGAAGATTGTAAGTGTTATTTGAGGAGAGTTTGGTGAAACAAATAAATTTTGGATGTTGAGGGAAAGAACCAGAACCATCTGGGGCATCAGAAACTCACCACTGTGGAAACTGTATTTGAACAGAACCACAACTACACAAGGTCAGCAAAGTTCTGTACTTCAGGGCTTAATCCAACATATTATACAAAATGAAATGGCAGAGTTTTAATCTATTTAGGACTTCTCTTGAAAGGACACCTTGAAAAATTAAAAAGCAAAACCTCCTTCTGATCTCTTCTTTTTGGTTACTAAATGCTACTCTGCACCCCGTGGAAATGGCACCTGGCCCTTGGGAATTTGCTGAGGTTGTTTCCTGGGTCTGAGAGCTCATTTTTCTCCTTTTAATATTATTACAGTTTTGTATCATGAGATAGTAACAGTATTTATCTCCTATGTTTAAGATAAGCAACTGATTGATTTAAAGGTACTGAAAAGAATCCATCACTGCCACAAGCGGCATTTTTAAAAACATTCTGCTCTCAGAGCTCCCTTGCCTGCCAGAACGATGCTAAACAGGCAATTTATAATGATGTGCAGCAGCAAGAGCACAAGTAAATACAGGCATGAGACCCAAACAGACTCCTATTTCAAAACTGTCAAGTTGGATTTCCAGTTTTGTTCAAATTTTTGTCTTTCTAAAGGGAAAGTGGAGGCAACTGCAGGGTAACATGTTGGGCACCAACAAGAATGAAAGATTTATAGGGAAAAAAAACCCCAAACTATCATAATACTAACACTGAATGCTCTTTGTAGCAATACTAGTTAGCATGTAATTAGTGTGTACAATTAGTTGTTAGCAACCTTCCCAGAAGAGACAGCAAGAATTAGCTGGAGTGTTTCAGATTTCGTAGAGGGCAGGGGGAAAAAAAAAAATAAAAAGGCAATTGAATTTCAGGGCTGAGTTTGCATTAAGCTGTCAGTTTTATCATGGTAATCTGGAGCCAGAAACATTCATGCATTCAATCCACTCTAAAATTCAGAAGGACACTTCCTGGTTTTTCTGAAGTTTTACTTTCAATCTCCATTAAACTTCACCATACATCCTTCTTTGACATATTTAATCTCAACACAAGAGGGAATCTTCCAGAGAGACAGGAGATCCTGCAATGTGAGGAAAAAGGAAGCCCACAACTCTGCACTCACGATAAACCCGATTAAACAAATCCAGTTAAAATCTCATTCCTTTGTGGATAAGCACAGACCTCTACACAGATGCAAATTGTTTTTCAGTTATGCTGTAAACCCCCTCCTTCTGGGACTTTCCAATTTATGTCAATGTGTAATTAGCAAATGAATTGCTCTGCAGATTGCATTCAGTATTCTTTTCCTTTTCTTAATTCCCCAAACTAACATAACCTTTCCACCTTCTCCACTTCCAAAACTCTCAAAAACGTTTTCAACTTGTGGATTCTCAAAAAAATCAGCTTCACATCATAAAAAGTAATGAGAAATGGCAGCTGGCCAACAAATGACTTGGCAAAGGTAATTATCTTCCAGCACCCATAACCAGCACAGAACTGTCAGTGAGCTCAGGGTAAATCCAAGCACAAACACCTGATGTGTTCAGATGGTCACTGTAATGCAATTTTACCCTTCCTTCCTCTACTGCCCTGTCCTGGACATGTTCAAGGCCAGGCTGGATGGAGCTTGGAGCAACCTGGTCTAGTGGAAGGTGTCCCTGCCCACGGAACTGGCTGATCTTTAATGCTCCTTGCAATCCAAACCATTCTATGACTGATGACACACAGCTCACATGCTGAAACACAATCAGTAATTTTGTAATACTGGTTTTCAGTGCCTTCATAAGGGTGCATCAGTTGTAACAAAGGCAAATTGCTGCCAGTTAATCCTGTTTAGGATAAACAATTTTGGAAACCATTTCTTTTTAAGTATGATGCAGGAGCAAGCATTTCCTTTAACCCAAATGGGACATTCTGCCATTCATTCTGAAGGCACGCTGAGAAGAGCCCTGGAGTACTTAGTCTATTATTCTGGTTATTTTTCATACCTCTCCTCCTTTTCAAAACAGCTCAACATCGACTGGAGGTGATAAAAGACCTTTATCTTCCTAAATTTCAACACATACAACATCTCTCTCTTTTTAAGACAGCTCCTACACCACCCTGGCTAACCTCCCAGGAGACAATCTGACCCTACAGTATTGTCCAGGGTTCCTCCTCACTGCACCACCTCAGCCCCAAACACCCACTACAGCTTCTCACAGAATCACAAAACTAGGAAAAAATCTGGGATGGAGTCCAACCATTAACCCAGCACTGCCACACCAGAATTATCCCTGGACACTGCCACCAAACATATCAGCCCCGTGAGCTCCTACAGCATCAGAGCACAAAGAGGCAGCTGCTGCACTCCAGGTCTTCTGATGAGAAGATAAAAAGGCAAGAAAGCAAAACAAGGCAAGGGAGAGAATTTAAAAAAACCCCAAAAGGTCAAAGATTAATTCCAAAAATCCCTGTGAAATACGTATTTGAAGTGCTTTCCCCGAAATGCTTCACTTTACAGTGCATTCATCAAATTGTTAATGTGTATCTTTAACCAAGGTTAATTAAAAGAAGTCCCATAAGCCCATCTTTAAAAATTTTTAAGGGTTTTGTGAACATGTAATGAGATACTTTATAATTGTACTTTTCTCTCCAGGTGGTAAATGTTAGACCTTTCTTTGTGCTTGGCTGAAGCAGGTATATAAATGATTAAATATTTTCTTGGAATGTGTCACTACTGACCTCTCCTCTGCAGAATGCCTCTATCTATCACTAGGAAAAACTGGCAAACCTCACACTTTAAACCAACTTCAAAATCTACACTCACCATTCTGAGCTTTACCAAGGGGACCTGCTGCAGAAACACCAGGAGGCTGAAAAAGCTCTGAGAGATGGAGAAACTCTGACATGGAGACAAACAAAGGGTTGGGAGTGTTAGCCTGGAGAAGTCTCTAGAACACCTTAGAGCCCCTTCCAGTGCCTAAAGGGCTCCAGGAGAGCTGGAGAGGGACTGGGGACAAGGGATGAAGGGACAGGACACAGGGAATGGCTTCAAACTGACAGAGGGATGGGTAAGATGGGATGGATATAAGGAAAAAATTGTTCCCTGTGAGGGTGGGAAGCTGGCACAGAGTGGGCAGAGATGCTGTGGCTGCCCCTGGATTCCTGGAAATGTCCAAGGCCAGGCTGGATGGGGCTTGGAACAACCTGGGACAGTGGAAGGTGTCCCTGCCCATGGCAGGGGTGGAACTGGATGAGATTTAAGGTCCTTTCCAACTCAAAGCATCCTGTGAAAGCTTTCCTGAAATCAGATCCCTGGTAACCACATGTACGTGCACTCATGGGTAACGAATGCAAGTATGTAAATATCCAGGCATGAAAATACAAGACAGCTTTTGTGGACAGAAATAAAGCAGCACTGTCTGCCAATTGTTAAATGCATGCCCAGAATCACTTTGTATAAAATTTTTATCTTTTAAAAAAATTCTTTACTACCACTGCTTTAAAAAAAAATACACCTGGATTCTTCTACACGTGTCCACTGTAACAGCACCTTTGTGGCAGAACTTCTTTATGGTGATTATGAGGCTGGAAAATGAGTTATCAAGCCCAAAGTGTTCCCAAAGGCAGGAACTGAAGAGCTGGAAACACATCCCTCCCTCTGGCTCCTGGAGACCAGGGGAGGAGTCCCACACACCAGGGGAACAGCCAAGCTTTGCAAATAATCAAATAAACAAGAAAGTCTCAAATTTTACTGCTGATTACAGCAGGCCAGGAAACAGCAAGATTCATTTTACTGCCAATTCCGCTGGGAATCCTGGAGGACAAGTCAGGAAGCAGAAAGCTGAGGGGGTGGGGGAGAGCATGGCAGTGAATAAAAATCAATACTTCACTTGCTACCAGGAAAATAAGGTTTGCAACAGTGGCAGCAAACAACTGGCCAGCCACACAGCAGAGAGGATCTGACTTTAAACAATGTCACCAACACGCAAACTGTAACTACAGGCTGAGATTCATGAAATATTTGCCTCCTACAAACCTGTCCGGATATTTTAGAAACATTTTAAAAGTTACATACCCGTTAGATTTTGACAGATCAGATGCATCAAATAATGGATGCATTATTTGGGGCTGCTCCTCTGTACAAAATAGCTCCTGAAGAGTCTTATTTACCCATCTGCCAGGCTTTAAATATATTAATAAACATTCAGAAGAGACTAACAGCTTCTTGAAAAAACAAATAAAGAAAAAATCCCATTTCAAACCCCCTGACACCCTTAGAATCCAAGTCTATCATATATTTATTCAGCTTTAACTCGCCATAAATTTTCTAGATAATAGAATTCTTGTTTCTAGTGCAGCCAATCACTTCTAATAATTGGGTTCTTTTTTGACAAATCACACTTTATTATCTTGTACAAAGAAAACAAGAAGTGGCACTTTACAAGTGATCATTTTGATAACAGCTGAATAAAGCCTACAAGCTTTAGAGCAGGACTTTCTCTGCTCATTTAGTTAAAGTTGATATTTTTACTGTGTTACAGCTGGCACTGAAAGGACTGGACTGTGTAAGACTCTTGGATTTTTTTTTTTTCTTGTCTTACAGTAAACATTCCAGAAATACAAAAAAAAAGCCAAAATTATACCACAGCAGATCACGTGGAACACATTTTCACTCAGATCTATTTAGATGCTACTTATGCTTTCCATATTCATCCCATCCATGTCCATTTTATGTCTCAACCTCTCCAAGTAAAAATAAAGCAAGCTCCCCACAAACTCCAGCAAAAGCAGAATTTATAGATTAACATTTCCAGCATGTAACTCTTGAAAGTGTCTGTGATGACATTAAAGCACAAAAGGATTTTTTTTTCCTCCTCTGTGCCTGCCTGCAGCTCTGAGAGTTCAGCAAACCATTTAAACCCAGCAAGATGTCACCCTGTTTGAGCTGGAAATGCAGCTTAGAGCAGGAACATCCACTAGAACCGACTCATGGAGACTCAGGAGATGCTGCTGAATGTTTCTGGGAGATTTTTCCAGCCAGGTTTCCACTGCTGAGAGGCAGGGGGTGGTTTACAATCCTCACCAGCAATCCAGATGTGGCCTTTATAAACATCTAAAACAGGCTTGGTCCATTATGGTTTTATCAGCCCTTCTCTTGTTCCAGCTTGGAAGATTCCATCCCTTTCTGGAAATAATTCTGAGCAGGGACAAGGGGACACACAAAACCACCCAAATGGGTGGGCAGAGACCCTCAGCCTCCATCAGGGGAACACTCACTGCTCTGGGCAGGGCGGGTTGGGAGCCCATCCCAAACACCAAAACTATTCCCTGTCCCACCAGCAGCCTCTGCCTGGGCTCCACAGCCCCAAAAATCAGGATTTCACACCCTAGCCCTACATATATCCACATTCCTCACTGCTCTCCCAGCAAGACATATCCCCAGGCAGGGAGGAGAAAGAGGGATGAGCCACATTTTCCCTTATAGATTCACACAGTGAGCAAAACCTATGGAAGAATGTTTGCTTTCCCCACTCTTTTTTTTTTTTTTAAAAAGTTTTTTGTGGACAAAAAACTTAAAATATAATTGTCTGAATCTCTGTTGGCTGGGCATGAGTAATGGACAAATTCAACCCCAAAGTTTGATATCATTTCCATATCCAGGATTGCCTGAAACTGGATTTTAAATTGAAAATGTACTACTGAGTCCCAACCATGGTGGCCATTGCCAACAGCTCGAAATTCAGCAGGTAACAAAAGTGCACTTATTTATAGAAGGAATAATTAAGATTTGACACATATATAAAAACTGTGGGACTGATAGATCTAATTTGCAACCATTTTCATGTCAGAACAGTAACTTCTACATGACAGTCAAACTCATAAATTAAGAGTTCCATGATGGCAAAACAAACTTCCCACAGCCAAACCTATCTATGAGGGGAACAGGAACGTCCTTCACAACAGTGACCAAGTCAGGGAGTTCCATTTCTCTTGGCCCTTTCTCAGCATTTCAGTTTTTATCCCTTTAGAGAAACAAAAATGGACCTGTTATCCAGAGGCTTATTTGGAATGTTCTGCTTAAAACTCCAAAAGCTGAAGCGTGGCATCGATCACGCTGCATTTTACTGATTATGTCAGAAAATGCTATTTGCATTTCTGAATACTGAATTAACAAAATGTAGGTCAACTTTGTTGAGGTTTTTTTTTTTTTTTTAAGGCACGTTAAACTTCTGAACACTTTAGTTAAATCACCACATTGAAACCAGTATGAATTTGAGGTGACAACAAGCACTGTGAAGAAATGATCACACTGCAGGTTACAGACTGACTGAATACAGGATATTCAGGCAAATTATCATCCCCATCTGCCAGTGCACTTCTGCCTGCTAACTGCAACCCTAAATCAAATCTTGGGTTACTACAGGTTACTACAGTCTCCCTGGAACATAAAACCTACTGTATGGCTACTCTGGTTTCATATAACAACTATGTCATTAGTTAATGATTTAAAATTTTACCCTCTGTGAGCAATTCACATTCCAGTGGACTGCTGGAGTGGTTTCCACTTCTTTTTTTTTTCTCTCCCCTTCAAATGGGACATTAGTGTTAAAATTCTGAAGTCAATATTATAAAAATCTGTTGAGACAATGTCTCAGGATCATTAACATATGTTCAAGTGTTTGAGTACTTTGAATCCTGGTGACGTAATGGCAAAAAAAGTACATTCAAAGTATCTTCAGCTATATTCAAAACTTTTTTTTTTTATTGAAGACACAATTAAAGACACTTATTCTGGCTTTTAACTTGAGATCTTCACAACTGCTTATTTAAAACTATAATGAGTATTGCTCTCATTGCTGTTTTTTCCAACTCTATTTGAAAGAAAAGAAGGCAAAAAAGTTTGTGAAAACATCCTCAGGGACTCACTCTGCGATTTAAAAAAACTCTAATGGTTCAGCCACTGTGAACCTTTTTCATGTAATTTACTGCAGAAGACAATTCACATCTGTAGAGACACCAAAACATTCTGTTACTCTAAATAACTGAAAACAGACACTCAGCTGACAGGCAAATATTATAGAAGTCAGGAAAGATGTATCCAAAGACAGAAAACAAAACACCACAGCCTGAAGGAGGCACCTGAAGGACTGGACTGTTTTTCACTGCTATTTAACTTGGCACTTGGAAACAGCCAAGAATTTGTATCATTTATGAGGATCAAATTAATGCAGGCAGGTAAAAAGAGGGAAATTCATTTCTTTGGACTGAATGCCTGTTGCCCATCTGTGACCACACTCAATGTGACACCCAGAGCAGCTCTGTCAGCACTGCTCAGTTTTCCATACATTTAGCCATACAGATTTTATATTGGAGATCTATGAGTAATATGAATTAATAACAAAATAAAATAATTGGTTGATTTTATCTGTACTGATTTACAGAGACCCCGACTTTCAGTTTTTCTTCATACTTTTTATTTATATTTTTCTTAGCTGCTCAGATTTACTCAGATCAAACAAATCTCTTTTCACATACTTAGCTCTCCATTTTAGCTTCAAGTTTATTAATGTTCCCAATTTTCAGATGTGTCAGATGACCACAACATGAAACATTTCTGCAAAGAGCTGCTACTTCTGTTACTTAAAAAACTATAAGGGAATTGAATTCTCTGTTAATTCAGTATTCAAACTATTTCCAGGCACCTGTGTATCACTTCCAGTTGGGAGAACCTAAGTTTCTATTTCCCAGAATTAATTTAACAACACAGATAGGAACCAAAATCCTCCAGCAGCACCAACACCAAAGGCATTTGAGAACATTACAATAATAATAATAATAAAATATGGTTGTAGCAAACCTTCCATGCTCAGCTTTCATTTTGACAGACAACTAAATCCAGTGCACCACCATGTGGCAACATATTAGGGAATGGTTCACATACCAAGACCTGGTTTTTTCCACCTCCAAGATTTTCTGCTTTCTTAAAAAATAAACATTAACAAGCCCCTCTCAGTGCTTACAAGCTCCCCCTTAACAAGTTGCCACAGCTTCACTTATCTCAAAAGCTCGTTTTTAATACACCTGGACTAGCAAGAAAATGCTTGAGCATTTTAATTTGTAAAACACTGTATTTACCTAAAAACATAACTGCCCCAGGACCAGAGAACCAGCTCTGTTTCTTGCCAACCTCGTTCCCCTGCACAGGAGAAATCTGGCAAAAGCCTATACTGCACATCGAATTCCTTTTAAAACATAAATACATTTAAAAAAAATAAATCAAGCTAAATGCTGGTCTCACATCTGATTAAAAGCTTTAAAAAAATCTTGGGAAAAAATCAAAACCTTGAAGGTATACACATGCATTATTTAGCAGCTGCTCAGTTACTCTGGAACTGCCTCTCTCCAGCTTCACAACAAGAGAATAAATTCTTTTTTCCCCACAAGAAACACCAACACAAGGTCTCAACAACCCTAAGAAAACCCCGATTCCCAAAGCCACCACATGCCACTTAGTACCCTGGAATTTACTTCTGCAGCCAAATGCTAAACTCAGAGGAAAAAAACAGCTTTTCATTAAACTGGACAGCCTTGGCTCCCACAGCACAGTGCTGCTGTATTTCACCGTATCACAAAATTCCAGAATTCAGGCTCAGCTGATTCTGGATTTCACGAAACAGAGAGTTAATTCATTATGCCTTAAGATACTTGTGAGCCATTTTGTACCAATACACTGAGCTCAACCTGAATTAGCAGCAAAGACTCACTCAGCACCAGCCTCCCTGCTAGGAGCCTTGTCTGGATTCCGTTTCTCTCTCAGCTCACTGGACCTAAAGGCTCTGCTAAAATCACTCAGAAATCAGACAGAAAATGGGGTGGCTGCATGTGCAGCCACAAGGGAAGCAGGTAGAGCAAGGGGTTCCCACAAGCTCCATACCTCGAGCACTGGGAAAACCTGTGGTGGAAGAGGTTGGAGCAAGCAGCGCTCTCCTTCCAGAGCCCAGCACGCACAGACCCGCAGTTCTCCTGCTGCAAAAGTTGCTCTGGAGTGATTTAAAAGTCTCACCACAGAGCTCATCGTCAATCCAACGCAGGCAATGCAACCACATTTTAAAAAACACACCCAAAAAGCTGAAAAAAACCAGGATAGTTCACCTCCTGCTTGAAGATGACGCTGGAGTTTCCTCATCTCCAGCTCCCCTCCTTCCCCTCTCCCCCAGCCCAGCCCAGCCAACACGAAGCCTGAAAAGCTCCTTCTCTGCAACGAAGACCATCATGATTTTCTGCCAAAGACAAACCAATAGCAAGAACACAATGCACATTATGCAAGTTACTGCAGAGTTATGCAAGTTAGATGCATATTTTCACTCGCTCTGCCGAGGACTCCGAAGCCACTTGTTTGATGTGGATGCCCACTCTTATTCCAAGCTGTCAAATCTTCCTCTGCTTGTCTCAACTGGCTTTTTTTACACTAAAATTTCAAGCAGCTGCTACAGATATTAACGAAGCCCTTCCATTACATACAATAATGTAAGCCATTAAAACCACAACATCTGAGCACAGGATCACATACGTCTACCCCAAACCAGGTCTTAGGAGACATGGTAGGCAGAGCACAGCACCTTATTTACAGTGGATACCCCACGTTCCACATTGCCAAAACAGAGGAAAGCATCAAAAATCTCTGGAGCCAAACCAGGCCTCGTGGTGGAAGTACCACCTCACGAGCAAAAGGAATTAAAGAGTTACATAAACACTCCTACGCCGAAATAAATAATTTTTTTGTTCAAACACCCTCCAAACTAGATGGATTTTTTTTCGTAAATCTACCTCCATACTTCTGCAGTCAATACCAGTGAAACAAGAAGACAGATTTCACGTATGGCCTTACAGTCAAAAGTAACTGGGAGCAACTTCGCCAACAACATAGGAGCCCTCTCTATTTCCAAGATGAGCCACACAAAAATGCAAGCTTTTGGGGCACTAAATCCAATCATTTCAGGGGCAGATCTATCCATCTACCATTTCAAACAACTGCTCAGAGATCTCACCATACCTACCACAGAACATGAACATAACTCTTCATTTCTAATTTCTGCCCTTTCTCCCCTATTTACCAACACTGCCTGTAACAAAGCACAGAAGTGACATCCAAATAACTTCCCAAAGCTGTGAAAAAGCCCCCAGAACCTGAACCCTCCTGCTCACCCACCAGACACAAGGACACAACCACTTACAGCCCCAAGACTGCTCCAAGCTTCCAAAAGCAAACAAGGTTAAGGGCACTCATCAACATCCAGACTTTTGAGGGAAGCAGCTCCTTTGGCCAGGCTGGATTCATCTCATTTGGGAGTAAAACCCAATCCAAGTGCGATGCCTTACGCAAGCAACAACTATTTATCTAAGGAGTTAAACAGAGCCTGCTTTTACAAGCAGCCTGTCTGTTTCTGAGAAGCACAAGTGACCTCCAACAAACCTGAAAGCTGCACAGATTCTGAAATGGGAGGTAGGGAAGAATATAGGAAAGAAATCTGGTAGAAAAAAAAAAACAAAAACAAAAGAAATTTGAAATCTGTGCAGCAGATATTTCAAAACCTTCCAACACACCCAGCACATGTATCCCTTCCCTGGAGCAGGGCACTAACTGCACAGTGACCACCTTATAAAGTTGCCTTCCCAAACCTCAGGGAACAAGAGTGTTCTTTTTAATGACTGATACAATTCGGTATTTAAACACTTTGAACAAGTTCTCAGCTATATCCAACAAGCAGTTTCAGAGACCCTTCACGGAAATACCTTCATCCAACAACAACAACAACAAAAAAAAAAAAAAAAAAAAAAAACCAACAAAAAAAAAACAACAAACCAAACCAAAAAAACCCAAAAACAAAACAAAAAAACAGCCCAAACCTAACAAGCCCTCCTCTATTCCCAGCAGCCTAGAGAGGATTATACGGTCACTGAAGAATGCGAGTTGTTACTACGTGCATTTTTAAACACAGAAGGGGGGGAAAAAAAAATCATGGAGTAAGATAGAAAGCAGCTCACCTTTATCCTGAGTGCAGGACAGGATCTCCTCCTCTTTGGGGTTAGTCACCTGGGTGATAATGGACGGGTTGTCCATGGAAACAGAGTGAGATTCCACCTGGCTATTTCCCTCTCAGAGGCAGGCTTGTGTGCGGGAGGGGGTGGGGGGAGCGGGATTGTTTGTTTTTTTTTTAAAAAAAAATCAAGACTCAGGCTTGTATTTGAAACAAAAAATAAAAACTATTGAAAAAAGAACAAAAACAACCAAAACCTCAACAAGCAACACCTCCGGGAGCGAAACCGAGGGGAAGGGGGTGGGAAGGACCTCAAACGCGATGGCACCGCGGCCTCCTACCGGCGCCAATTCTGCACGGCGAAGGGGGGGGGGGAAAGGAGCGCAAACCCCCCCCCTTAAAATAAAAAAAGGGAATTAATCCAATTCACCCTTCCGGGAAGCCCGCCGAGCGCTGCCCCCCGAGCCCCCGCCGCCTCCCGAGGCGGGGGAAGAGCCCCCGTCCCTGCGCTCCGCTCCGCGCCTCCCCCCGCGGCCTCACGCCGCCCCCCGCATCCACCTGAGCCGCCCCTACATGCCCCCCCCCGCCGCCCGCCCCCGCGCTTATCTCATCCCCGCGCCCCCTTCCTCCCGCGGGCAGCGCTCGGCGGAGCGACGCCGGGCCGCCCCCTCCACCTCCTCCTCCTCCTCCTCCCCCCGTTCGCGGGTCGCGGAGGGAAGCGCGGCGCGAGGGGAGGAAGGGAGGGGAAAGGGGCCGAGCCGCTCCCCGCGCTGCGCCACAACCCGCCCGCCGCCGCTGCCGCCGCCGCCGCCGCCGCCGCGCCCCGAGCCCGTGAGCGCGCCCGGCCCGCCCCGCGCCGGGTCCGGAGCGAGGGGCGGGAGCGGCAGCGCCCGGCGGAGCGCGGTAAACAACGGGGCGGGGCGGGGCGGGGCGGGGCGGGCACAGCACAGCACAGCACTGCGGGGGCGTGGCCAGGGCGGGGCGTGGCCAGAGCGGAGCGCACAGAACAGCACAGCACGGCGGGGGCGTGGCCAGGGCGGGGCGTGGCCAGAGCGGAGCGCACAGAACAGCACAGCGCAGCGGGGGCGTGGCCAGGGCGGGGCGTGGCCAGAGCGGAGCGCACAGCACAGCACAGCGCAGCGGGGGCGTGGCCAGAGCGGAGCGCGCAGCCCAGCACAGCACAGCGGGGGCGTGGTCGGGGATAGTGGGCGGGGCTTAAAGCGGAGGGCGGGGCCGCAGAGCCGTGAGGGCTCGGAAAGGACCGTCCGCCATTTCCCGCCTGGGGTTGCGCGGGAAAAAATAAATCACGGAGCTGGGGTTGTTTAGGTGGGATAAGAGCTGTGGGATCAGCGAGTTCGAGCTGTGGGTCACTGCTACTGAGTGCTCCGTGCGGGCTTTACTTAAAAAAGGTGCGGGTCCCTTCCAGGGACGGTGATTCCACCACCTCACTGGGGCGTCCTATTTCTGATCTCCAGTGTCTAATCAACTTTTCTGTGAAGGAATTCTTCCTGATGTCCTCCCTAAACCTCCCTGTCACAACTTAAGACCGTTTCCTCTCGTCCGATTCCTCATTCCCTGGAGCAGAGCCCAAACCCCCAGGTGTCCCCTCCTGTCAAGGAGTTGTGCAGAGCCACAGGATCCCCCCGATCCCCCTTTTCTCCAGGCTGAGCCCCTTTCCCAGCTCCCTCAGCCTCTCATGGAGCTCCAGACCCTTCCCCAGCTCTGTTCCCTCCTCTGGACCTGAACGTTAATGGGTTCATGAACAGGACTTCTCTCAGACTCGGAGAGGTGGAGTATTTTTACAGGTGTATGTAAGGTGTCTTTTTCAGAAGCAAGTGTGTAGCTCAAATCACAGAATCACTCTGTTTGGAAGTGTCCACAGTGGTTCATCTGGTCCCACGTCCCTGCTCCAGCAGGGCCATCCAGAGCAGCACAGGATTGTGTCCAGGTGGTTCTGGAATATCCCCAGGCAGGGAGACTCCACAGCCCCTCTGGACAATCAGCGCAGGGCTGGGTCACTGCACGAGAAGTTCTGCCTCGTGTCCAGGGGGAAATTCCTGGGGTCAGTTCCTCTGGTGCCATTGCTGGACCCAGAGAGCAGAGCCTGGTCCCTGCTCTGAGCCCTCCCTGCAGATGCTGACACACATTGCTGAGGTTCCCCTCTCGGTGCATCCTCTCAAGGCTGGCCAGCCCCAGCTCCCTCTGCTTTTCCTCATAAGAGAGATTCCCCAGTCTGTTAATTCTCCTTGTGGGCTCTGCTGGACCCACCTGTAATATATAATATAAAGTAATTTTTATCTATAACACACCTCAGGAGCTCCATGTCCCTCTTGTACAGCGAAGGTACTGATGGCAGGCTTGGCTGCTTCTCTCACAGCAAATACCTTCAGTCTTTTTCCTAAAAGGCATGTCTGGCTCTCCAGGAATTCCCAGCCCTGCTGTTTGCTGGTGCTGAGATATAAACTGTGGTGCACCTGTCCTGCTCCCACCCTCCTCAGTACCTGTCCTTACATCTATGCCTTGGGCCCACTGGTGGGAAAAGCACATGGGGAAACCCACCCCAAATAATGGCTCTTCTGTGGGGCTGCCAGAGTCTAAAACCAAGAGAAAACCTTTTAAAAAGCATGGTATATTTAACATAAATAAGGAATTGTAACCTCTTTTGCCTCTTAAGAAAAAAAAAATATAATGTAAATTCAAGCCGCTATTGTAACCTTGCTACACTAAAGATAGGTATAATTTTATAATTAATTAAATAAATGGGGAAAAGCCTTCTGTAGCCAGCACAGACTCAGGCAACAGAATTTTAGTAATGGTTACAACTATCTTCTTTTTGCACTAAAAGAGGGAACTACTGACCATTTTCATTAAGAAAATATTTATACATTTATCTATGAATGGTGTTTTACCTAACAGTAACAAAACCATGGCACTGAAGCCCCATCCCTGGAAGTGTCCAAGGCCAGGTTGAATGGGGCTTGGAGTAATCAGGGACAGTGGAAGGTGTGCCTGCCCATGGCAGGGGGTTGGAAACTTTAAGGTCCCTTCCAACCCCAGCTATTCTGGGATTCTGTGATTTCTTTCAGCTGCTAAGATGGGTTGCAGAAATTTTTGTGTTTAATTCCAGCAATTTAAGCAGCTGTTTTTGTTGCAGCTCTTCCTTGCTCTGAAGAAGGCTATGGGCCCAGCCTCGAGGAATTTCTGATCTGCAGCAGTGCCATTTTTCTGGAGAAAATGATTTAACAGCTCAGGAGCTTTGTTTCATTCTGCAGTCAACAGATTTAAACATTTTGCTGTGAGCCTTCAAATCACTGCGTTTTTTTTCAGTGTAGGAAAAGTCATTCCAAATCTACCTGTGCTGTCTGTCTCCAAGACTAACACTCCCTACAGAGCAGTACAGGCAGAGATACCTGTATTGCAGGTTTCTGGGACTCGTATTTTAGGTTTTCCTGTCCTGCTCTTATGACAAACACTTGCACGGGGAGTGAACGCGATGCCACTGCTTGCATTGCATCCAATGTGCAAGTTCCAACCTGCTCCTTGGCTTTGGCTGCTCCAGACAAGAGTCTTGCAGTTGCACACAGTCCCTCGCAGGCTGGACGGGGTGCAGAGGAGCAGGAGTTGGTACATGTTGGCTGGTGGAATTAGCCTTGCTGCTCCTGAGCTATTATGCAGCTTTATCACAGCGCTGGTTATGTTGTAACCCTGCTTGATCTTTTACCCGCCCAGGCACTGCAGGCATTTTTAATTATCTGAGGGTTCATTTGCATAGGAGCTTTTTGCTGAAACAATAAATTCGTACCTCTGTTATTATCTGGTATGAGTTTCTGTATCAATATTTATATTTGGGTAAAACCAAAGAAGCTTCCTGCTACCATGAAGACAAAAGAATTGCTTCAGAGCAAGTTCAGGAGTCAGCCAGCACTAAGAACACCTTCCACTTCTTTGTAAGGAAAGGGAAATTGTAGTGTGTGGTGGGAGAACAGGCGTTCCAATGCCTCTTTTTTATGCAGGGATGAGGAGACAGAAACATCTTGTCTGATGAAAAGCACGTTTTGCAAGGCTTGACAAATACCATGTTCACCTCGAGCCAATGTGGTCTGTGTGATTTTAATGCTGGTAAGATTCTTTCTGCAACTCGTGTGGTGAACCTCCAGTCCAACAGCTCACTGTGTGCTCATCTTCGTCAGGAATTTTGTATTTGCTTTAGTTTGGAGGGGGAGCTGCTGTTTGTGGTGATAAATAAGGGGGAAGTAGGGTGAGAGGATGTGCCAGGAGGGGCTGGCTCTCCCCTTTGCTGCTCCCTCACCCCTCCAGCCTAAGGTGGAGAGCAAAAAAGCAGGATAGTGACAGCACAGGAGGAGCTGTAGCAAGTCCATACTCTTGCAGGGCAGCGGGAGGCAGGATGGAAGCTGAGGAAGTGCAGCTGTTCTTACAGCACTGCTGTAACCTCGGAAACAGGTCCCTTCCCCTGGGCATGGGATCAGCCTCTCCCACCCCCACCACTCCCATTCCTGGGCCAGTTATGAGATAGATGTTACAAAATCAAGAGCAATCCGTGTTGTATCCTTTCTGTTTTTACTTTAGGAACACACTGAAGTGTGTACAGTATCTTCTATCTGTGTTTCTTTGTGTGCTACATGAGCTAAATCCTGAATAATCCCGTGGAACAAGGGAACGGCTTCATCTCCCTGTCACAGATCAGAGGTGGAGGTACAGACAAAACAATACTTAGCAGGGAATTGCAGCACCAGCTCATAGGAGATCCAGGTTTTCATCATGACTTCTGACATTTGTCCTTGCTACTAAAATGTGTCCCTCTCTCAATGTCACAGGATGTTTTATAATGGGGGGAGGAAGGGGGATGTTTTTAGCAGAACTGTTCTACATTAAAAGGAAGCATTTATTTTCATTGGTATCAGCTCTGTGAAGTCTTGACCCTGGACCCACAATGGGAGTTTTATCCTTGACTTTAATGGGAGAGCAATCAAGGTCTTGTGATATTACATCCTAAAGAAAGGAAAATACTGCAGTTTGTATCAATAAGATAAATGTCTCATACTTAGTGTAAGCGGCTATATTCTTGCAATAAATGGTTTATTAGATTGATTAAATGTCTTAACTTCACCTCAGCTATTAATCACTTTTGGCAGCTGTTTACTGCTTTGTATACTTTGAAGTAATGGACATTATTGCTTAATTATCTCATTGCAGCTCAGCCATTGTTTCCTAAATAGTGCCATTAGAATGGTAAATTGCAACAGTAAAACAGTGTCAATAGAAAGTTATGAAGTTCCCATTTTATGATGCATTCATAAAGTTAACTCAATCTACTCAAAATGTGGCTGTGATTTCCACACAGTGACCTATTTGTTATGACAGAAGAGATTCTGATGAGAAAACAGTTGAGCATTAAGTGTGCTGGGACTCTGCTTTTACCCAAGTAAAACATAGCATATTCCCTGTTGGAATATATGTGCATATCAGAATTTATTAAACTAGTGCTTGTTTGATCACTTTTGCTTTCACTGAGTGCTGTGAATTCTGAGGATTTCGTGCCTTTGAATACAATGCATTTATTCCTGTGGAAAAAAAAAGAAAAAGCTCCAAGCAATGCTATCATTTAGATGTTACTATTGTCATTCCACAGAAGGATAAGAGAGAACCAAATCAATCAGAAGAAATGGCTGCTTTTAGTTTTATCTCCAGATCTGGCAGCAAGTCATAATCTAGCAGTTGTACAACAATTTCCATTCTGAGTCCCTTTTTCAGTCAACTGTAACTGTCCTGAACTTTAACATTATGAGTTGTCTGTTTCAGGCTGAGTTGTTTGGGTGGAATCAGTATTACTGTCAATCTGAGAAAGCGTCATGAAACTGGCTTTCAAGTACTGTAACAGAAATTGTCTCTCTTCTTTCTCTCTAATAAAGATTTTTAGGGAAAAGGTAGCGTTGGAAATGATGAGTTCTTGTGAGGTTTTTTATTCTCCTGGGATTTTTACTGTGCACATAATAGAAAATGTAGTTCCTTACCTTGGGCTAAATTAGTGCTGAAGACGGGGTGGATGGGTTTTTTACTGACATTAACAATATATGTTTAAACCCAAATTTCTGTAGACTCCTAATGCAGAAGCTTTGATTAAGGAACACAACTAAGATGAAGCCTGACTGTGGCAGATGTCAGACACCCCCAGGAGAAACGATGCCTGCAAAGTGTTCGACCCAGAGGGAAGCAAACATATAATTAAAATGCCTGGCTGTAATTTCGGTTCTGGTTGAATTCAGCTGGTGACCCACGGCTAGAAGGCTCTGAGGGCTCATCACCAGGTGACCTACAAGTGACATATCCAGTTCTACCTAACTGCAAATGCTACACCTTTGCAAGGCAACCTGCTCTCTCTTTTTTTTTTTTTTTTTTTCTTTTGGGAAACAACTAAATGATTCTAAGGTGCTCCTCAATCTCTTAGAGCTGGAAGGGAGCAGGAATCAGCTGGCAGAAGCATTTGTAACAAAGCTCTCTCTCAAACCCAAAGTCAAACCCAAGTGACTGCAGGTTAAGTTTTTTAGCCCAAATAATTTGTCCTAGACCAGATCAGATCCTTCAAACTCCAGAAGCAATAGCACAGAGCCCAAACCCAACCATTTAGGAGGCAACAGCAGCTTCAAGCAGTGCAACTGCTTGTCTATCTACAGCCTTAGAACATATTAATGCTGCAGAGAAGTGGTGGATGCTCCATCCCTGGAAACATTCAAGGTCAGGTTGGATGGGGCTCTGAGCAACCTGATCTAGTTGAAGATGGGGTTAGACTAGGCGACTTTTAAAGGTCTCTTCAAGCCCAAACCATTCCATGATTCTACAACCTTTTGATGTTGGTGAGCGATGAGAGGTGGGACATGTCAACAGTAGCAGGGCTTCACTTTTGATTGTTCTGCTGTTTCACTTGAGCACAAGAGTGGAACAGGATAAAAGGTGGCTTTGGCCTTATCTGGTTACCCATTGTGAGCACTCTGTTCTCCAGTATCCTGCTGCAGCGTTCCTGCCAACACGGCTGTAGAGGCTTGGTTTCCATTTCAGTTTCACTGGTTGTCAGAGAGTTTATCTGTGAAACAGATATAACAACAGCTAATCTCATGTTATGGTTCCATAGCTCTTTATAACTCCTATTAATAGCAACCTTGGAAAGCCTGAGAGTGGAGTTTATAAGGCACTGGGGTAACCAGTTACTGCACATTCCCCTGAGGCGACGTAGCATCAAGAGTAGCAGCCTGTCCTTTCCAGACTAGGTCATGATCATCTTAACTCTGGCTTTCCCTATCTTTTGGGGATTTGACTTCATCCATGCTCTTGTTAATTCTTTCTGAGACATGATTTGGAAGCAATTGATTTTGCTCTATGATTTATGCTTACAAAGATTCTGACTGATTTGTAAGAGGCTCCATAATTAAGCTCTACCTTGTACACCAGCTCCTGTGAGGATTTCACAGGACTTGAAAGGGATTTGGCTGGACTGTCATTGGAGGGAAATAAAATGAGTCCTTGATGCTTTTATAAATCTTAGAGGTTCATATTTTTAAGTTCTTCTAAATATTCAGCATTCTCATTCCAACTGCTGGCACCCATTTTTAAAAGTGTGTGTTTTGTGCCCCAAATGTGGGAAATGTTTGTGTAATGCCTGATTCAGTGAGGCACTGACCATTGTCTCAAATAAAACAGGGCAACAAACACCTTCTTACTGATAGGCACATGATGAGGTTGCTGAATTAATAAGAGCAATGGTCGATACAGTGACACAGTTGTGGTTTCTCATGAGGCACAGCAAACTTGGGAAGGTATTTGTCTACTGATTCTGGGGGAACCAGCTGATGAGCTGTGAGAAAGTCCTGGCTTTGTGGAGGATGAAACGGGATAAGAAAGTCATGACAAAGACCTGAAACAGCCCTCGGCAAGGACTTCAGGTCATCTTGGCACACAGGAGCAGTAATTTATTCCAGGAGTCACTGCTGAAATCATTAGTGTGAGCTATGGAATAAGGCAATAGTATGAATAAAGGCAGTAGAATCTGGCCTAATTGAGAAACAGAAAAGGAGGAGTGAGGAACACGAAAGGTCTTGTAAGTGCAATGTCCTGTCATCTGAGTCAACTGATAATCATGGTAAGCAGCCATCTAATTTATTTTTTAAAGGACTTCTCACAGGAAAAACCTGCTGTTGGAAAAATAAAGTCAAAACAATTAAGAATTGCAATGAGAAATTCTAGTCACTGCCTAATTCTGTGCCTTTCATTTCAAATTGCATAAATGGTAACTTAGCTTTTGGCCTCCTGCCTAGAGAAGCACCTGAGAACACATCATTGCATCATCATCAAGAGTCCATTGGCCTTTTTTAATTATGAGCTGGCTGTGGAAAGTGAAGTGGCTTGGTTGGTTGAGGCTGGAACTAAACCCTGCTAGCACAACTACCACAAAAAATGCTGGCATGGAAACCACAGGTGCTCTTTGAAGCCTTTGGAGCTGTGACGCTTCCACTCACACCATTTGGCCAATTGAGATTTCAGTCACGTGGCTGCTAGTGGAACCTGAGAGTGGAATGTGAAAGAGCATTTTCCATGATGTGTGTGGCTGGAAGTGGAGAAATCAAAGTGGGGAGGTTTGAGTGAAGGAAAGAGGACAGATTTATGAAAGGCATCTGTGAATTCTGTACAGAAGCTATGAGGGGAAAGTGTAGATGAAGGAAATGGTAGGGGAGAGGAAAGGAAAATGGACTAGAGAAGGAGGAGGAAATAGGAAATCCCTGATGAAAAGCTCCTAACAACTCTTGACATTTCAATCCTACTGCCTTTCCCTTCAGAATTTCAAACGTAGGGTGGTCTTCAGCACTCGGTTGCTGGAGAGCTGCAAAGTGACTTGGTGACCTTTGTTGGGAAAAGGAGATTTAGATATTGGAAAAGCAGAGATGATATGAAGGAGTTCTGTGGCTGTCCTTGGAAATAGTATTTTTGTCTTCTCCAATTGTCTCTTTTGTTGCCTGTGTAATAATAGGAAATCCAGTTCTGAATGCACCAGGGGCTCCAATAACTGCTTGCTCGATATGTAAAGCAGCACAGGTGCTGCTGCTTGACTGGTTTCTGGTGATTCCCAAAGCCAGAGGCACTGGCCACCCACCAATAGTTTGGAGCTATATACTCCACTTTTCACTGTAGAATTTGTATTCCAGTAAAAGGGCCATGAAAAATGTTCCCTGATAAATATCTACAAATAACAGAAGTGTCTAAGCATCAGGAAGAAGCACTTATGTAGGACGACCAGGATGAAATTGAGCTTAATAAAAATATTTGATTGTGAGATCAAGACAATTCAGTAATCCTGTCAAAACTAGTCTTGTTGTGCTCGGTTCTGTACAAAAAAAATAGTAGGAAGTGACCCACAGCATAAAGATCTACAGTTTTAAGTGTCAAAGGAAATACAATTTCCTGTGGAAAACTGAAGCATAGAAAGAGTAATTCAACTGCAATTACCCAAGCAATTTCTGGCAGAGTTGGGACTGCCCAGGCTGCTCCCTGTCCTGTCTGAGGCTGAAGCTATCCTTTAAGAGCTTGAAAATGGACCTGGTAAAGGCACAGGAAGGTCTGTGGTGTGACAATCTGTGTACCCCAGGCAATGTCCATGACTCCTGGCCAGTGGGGATCAGTGGGATGCAGAGCTCAGCGCTGTGAGCAGACACAAAGGGCTCACGGAGCGTGCACGATGCAGCCACAGAGCCCTCGTTTGTCACAAAGGTGCCAAGTGTGAAAACGTAACCCAGCCTGGGTCACTGGGTCAGTGGGAAGCCTCTGCTTGTTTATTTTTGGATTCACCATCCCAGCAGGATCCTGCTGAACTGAGATTCTCACAGGAGCTGTTCCCAACCTAAAGCCTGGCCCAGGCCACCAATGTAATGAGTGCCAGGGCTGTCATGCACAGCAGAGACGTGGCTGGAGTGGAAGCAAAGAGGTGCAGCTCTCAGATGAAGATGTGTGGGCAGCAGGCCTGTCACAGCAACAGTGTTGAGTGCTCCAGAGACTGATATGCCCTGTTAATTCAATTAATTGCTTCTTCAGCTTGGTTGAGAGATCAGCCTGTGAAGTACAAATATCTCAAGCCAAACAATTTTTTCCTTATCTGCTGTGGGTAACGTGTTCTATACACGGCTGTCTGTCAAGTGTTCAGCTGCAGCACCTGCATTTTGATGTTCCCAGCTGATTTTCTCCAGGCTTCATAGGACAGCTATCCTACATTTCACTTCCCCTTGGGTCAGTAAACGAAATATTTTCCTTGCCTACTTGTGTTATGTTCAGTTGGGGATATATTTATGACTGGGTTCAAGTCAAACTGGTATTTAGAGGCTGGGATAAAGCTGGAACAAGTATGGCAGAGTGTTGGTCCAAGCATCCTTTGCAATGCTTTGCCCCTGGCCAGTCATCCTGTAGATCCACGCAGCAGGAACATTCTCCATCCTATTTGCATGCAGGGGAGGCTTTGAACAGCCTGAATTTTCCCCTTGGCTGAAGGCCCTGTGCAACATCCACACACTGTTTAGGTTCTTTATGCATTAGCTTTTACCAGAATAGTTAAATAATTAAGACAGTCCTCTGGCCAATGTACTGATAAATGAATTACTTGGGCTTCCATTGGCTGCTATTTATGTGACCATGTGGGCTGTCGTTTGCAAGTATTTAAACAGCTCCAGCTACAAGTGGGACCAGTGGAGTCAGGGAGGGATGGCACTTTTTGGGAGAGTTGGGTTTTGACCTGATGGGGAACCCCAAGCTCTGTCTGATTTGTGGCCCAGGGGTTGGGTTCTATTTGCAGGGTGCCTGGGCCTGAGACAAAATCAACAAGCAGCTCCTAGGACACCTGCTTGACCTGTACTTCTTTGATTTAAGGAAATTAGGCTCTACCCCATAGAGAAAGAGCTGAAATCCTGCTGCTTTTGGGAATGTTATTTCAATGTACTTGTTCAGTGAGTTGGCCTGGTAGTTTACAATTCAGAAACCCTGGAGCACTTGTGAATTGTGAGGGAAGTACACTATTCATTATCTGCTGTCAGGCATTCATCATGCCAGCATAAGCTTCAATCCTCTCATCAGGATGCAGAACATTACTTATGACCAGTCACAGGCCATGAATAATGGCTTAACGAAATGAACAGTTCTCCAGCAATTCAGACCCAGGTTTGTTAATCAAAACTATTCAGAGCCAGATTCTGGCACCCCCTCAAACACTCTGAATAACACCTACCCTAGTGCACCCTCTTTGGTTTTAATTGTATTTATAGTTTAGCAAACTTTTTTTTTTTAAATCTAGCTGACCTCACCCAAAGGCTCACGGAAAAAGCTGAAGTTTGCCTGCACCAAAATCAGGAGTTCTTGTCTCATTTTGCATTAGCACTTACTGTAGAAAACCATTTTGGCAGTGATGAAGAATCTGCATGTCTTTTCCAGATAGGATTTCCACACTGGTCAGCAGCAAAGTGCTGCCTAAAGCTAAGCACTGACTTAAACATACTTTTTATTCTTTATGTGGGGAAATTAAATCAAGTGATGTATTCTTTATGGGACTTCATGCACAGCAGTAAAGTGGCATGGCCATACTCATCCCTGTGTAGGATTAGCCCTGTTCTGGTTGGTCTTTCACACCAACAGCAGTTCTCTCTTATACATTGCCAAACACACTTCAGGCAGCTGGAAAGTGGAATATAACAGTGTATTTGCATCCCAGTCCCCAAGTATTCCTCTATAAATCTTCAAAGCAGCTCAAACTCTCTTCCCCAGTCATAGGAGGCACCTTAATTTTTTTTGATATTCTGAACTGTGCCAGGGAAGCTGGTGCTTCATTTCCAGAACCAGGGATTGATTAAGTTGGAATATTTTTCACATGGGCAGATACTGATGGGGCAAGGGGAAGTGGTTTTAAACTCAAAGAGAACAGCTTTAAATTAAATATTAGGAAGAAATTCTTCCTTGTGAGGATGGTGAGGCCTCAGGTTGCCCAGAGAAGTTGTGGACTCCCCATCCCAGGAAGTCTTTGAGGCCAGTTCTTGTGGAAAGTGTCCCTGTCTCCATGGCAGGAGGCTGGAACTGGATGGTCTTTAAGACCCCTTCCCATCCAAACCATCCTATGATTGTATAACTCTATGATTTCACTCATGGAGATCTTTCTGGGCAGTTGATGTAAGGTAAAACCGTGGAAGTATTCAACTGAGTCTTGTATCTCAAATAATTTCCTTGCATTTTAAATCACAGCCTTGGCTTCACTGCCCATGTCAGATTAGACCCCCAGGAGTGGGTCCCAATGCTGTTTTGGGGTATGGGACTACCACCAGGTGTGGAGGTGTAATGATATGTCCAACATCCTCAGTGCATTCCTACTCCTCTAATATTCTTGGGTTGAAACTCCCCATGAGACTCTCAGGGATGTAGTTACCGACTTCCATTGTGGTCAGACTCCTCTATGTGTTTGAACAGAGCTCTTTATTTTATTTTACATATTCATTTTTAAAATGGTTTTCAGGGCATAATCTTCCATAACCAGTTCTTCTTCCTTAGGTTCATATTTTGAGAAACAGCCCCAGCAGTTTCACCCCTGGAATGTATTTCCCCATGTGATTAAATGTTGGTCCCTTTGTGTGGGTGAATCAGGGTTCAAAATGAGGAAGAAAAAACCCTCTGGATCCATGTCAGAGGATCTCTCTATCAGCAACTTCTGGTGCAGGGGAGGCAGAGCTTGCTCTGGGTTTGTTTTTTTTTTTTTCCACCAGATTACATTTTGATGCACTAGCTGCAAAGAGTGGGAAGGGAAGGAGCAGGGAAAAGAGGGAGAAAAAAGAAAAGGCTCTCATCCAGAGAAAAGCCAGGAGTGCTTATCTCTCCCTCTCCCTCTCTGCCTTGCATTCACTGCTGTCAGCTCTTCATCATCTCTTTCTGCCCTCAGGGGTATAAATGTAGGCATCTGTGGGGGAATAACCCAATACAGGGTTTTGTCTCCTCTTGGAAGTTTTACAGCAAATTTTCATTTTGGCCATGTCTTTTTTTTTTTGGGCATTGTATGTTTTTATTTGAGAAAACAGAGGAAAAATGCAACCCAAACAACATTTCAGTTTCTCCAGCAAAGTTTCTATTTTGATTTATTGAAAACTTGTCCAACCAGTTATTTATATTTTATCTGTGAAAGACTCAAAAAATTTCATCCGAAACAGATATTTCCATGGAAACGTCCATCTTTGATGAGATGTCGTTCCTTGGATGTTTCAGCTGAAGAATTTTGTCAGTTCTGGCAGAAAAAAAAAAAAAGAGTGGGGGACAGAACAAAGACCAAGCTCCCATGAAAACATGCAATGCTTCAAGTTAATGGGCTAAAATGTCAGCTGGTAAACTGCCATAAAGCCAGAGAAGTCAACCAGTCGACCCGAGTCAATGGAGCTATGCTAATTTACACAGAGGATCTGGCCTTAGATTTTAATAGAACCAGCCTAGCAAGCTGTTTCTCCACTTACCCATCCTCCTCCCTTTTTAATAAGCTCTCAGTCATACTTGGCCTATCCTTTAATAATTCACCCTTCTCTCTTCACGATCCCTCTTCCCTCTCTGGAGATAATGGGATGGGATTTTCTGCTTGCAGCCCTCACAGAAATATCACAGGCAGGTTAAACTCTGCACAGCTGGCTACTGGCTTCTAACACATCCCTCGTGCCTCTTCCTGGACTCTGATATCCATCTTCTCTTTGGTCTTTGCTTAGCCACTGCCAGCTGACTTCAGTGCAATTTGCTGTATATTAGGGTGCATTGTGCTGTAATCTGTAGATCCCGGGATACTGAAGTATTAAGCTCACAGAGCAATCAATTGCTTTAATGGGAGTTGTGTACGTCTGGCCACGGCTCTGGAAAACAGATCTATGAGATAGCTCCAGGACACAATCCAGCCTCTGGACCAAGAGGCTCCTCTGCTGCAGAAGTTTTTCTAGCTCGGGGCCAAACACAATTGGCAATGCACACGTTGTAGTTTGGTTTTTTTTTTTCTGTTTGTTTGTTTGGTTTTTTTTTTTTGTTGTTGTTGTTGTTGTTGTTCTGTGTAACTGCAGCATGAATGACCGTGTGAAACTGCTCCATCCTATGTAACATGTATCTGTATTAAATAAATGCTCGATGATAACCAGTTACAGAGTTTCAAGTTTCTTACTCTGTTCCCTTAAATTTTTTAAGACCTACCAGACTACTTTTCTTAATGCATTTCTAGTTTCCTGGTGATCATGTTCTTCCCTCTTGACTACTTTGGTTAAGCATAACAGAGAAGTGTTGGTGCAGAAACACTCCCTTGCAGACCTTAAAGAGCTCGAGCATCCTGGAAGATCCTCATTGAAAAAGGGGTAACACCTGATTGTCTCCCATAGGAGTAAATAGTTCTCAGACCCCAGAGAATATGAGCCCTTATTTTCAGTGAAATATTCCAAATACTTCAGTTATTTGTACCTGCTCCTGTTCACATGGAGGAGTGCAGACACCATGCAGAGTCTGAAACGTGTCCTGTGTTGATTTCTCAGACACCCAGAGCAGGGACCAGACCTTTTGCACACCTTTTCCCAGAGCAGCTGAGATGATGTTTAATTGCTCCAGGTACAGAACTGGTAACTGCATCTTCCAGAAAAATAAAAAGTAATGTGTGAGGATGGCTCCCTCACTGAAGCCCTGTGGACTTTGCATTGATTAAATCAGCGTTTTGGAACAACAGAAGTGTGATTGATGTCATTTGAATTTCAGCTCAGCATCTTGATTGGCATTTTTGTGTAATGACTTTTCCTTATTTGTTGAATGTAATTGATGGTTGTTGCATTTATTTCTAAAGAACATTGCTTTAATTAAGAAAAAATCTCTCCTCTACAGAAATTAATATTCCCCATCTATATGGCACAAAAGGGTGTGTGGTGAACACAGAGAATAATTAGTAGCTGTAGGAGGAGAACTTATGAGAAGATGATTATGAATATGCAATAGAGGAAATAGACTACAAGGAAATTAAACCAATAAATTTATGAGTGAATAATTGACCTCTGAGTAAATATGAGCATTCTCTCTACAGCCACTTGACGTGTTGTTAACCACTCAGTATGTCAGAACATTAACCACCCTTTTAACCAACCAGTTCTTGCTGTTGGCAACAACTCACTGTCTGCAGTTGCCTTCCTGTCTTGCAGGGTGATTGCTTGCTGTGTGCACCATGCCATAAACACAGGTAGTGCCAAAGCTTTGGGCTAGGTGGGAGAAAGGTCATGATCTGTTACACATGTGTAAATCTACCCTCAGCCAAAGGAAATGTTTGCAGGGAATAATTAAACCTGCTGCAAAATTATGGTGTTCGAAATGAGAGCAAAATTTTATCAACTGCCACCAAATGAAGTCAGGTCTTTCCACAGTTAGGGAAGAATTTGAAGTTTCTAAAGTTGATTTTCAAAATTTTCAAGATTTCTATTTTCCCTTAGATGTGGTGACAAATTAGGAATTGTAGTTTCAAAGAGTGTAGGCTAGAGATGTCATCTTTTTCCCAAGAAAGTCCCAATATCCTCCAAATGAGGGACCTGACAGATGTGAGCAGATGCAATAGCCAGGAAAATGGACCTGATGATGTTTGTATTTGAGAGAAAGTTCCCAAGAAACACAGAGCATGCATGAGTAAGAGCTAGGCTTTAAATCTGAGGAAAGACTAGCTTAGAGGATTCAGAAATCAAAATGATAAAAGATAATATGGTGACACTTGTTTGTTGAGAAACTTTTGTATTAGAACAGTCCCTTGGGAATGAGGTATAATAGATGTATATTGAGGAAAAAGACTGTTTTCATTCCAGAGACATAAGCTACTCCTTCAGGTTAGGGACCAAATAAATTGTGAAATTACTGCCAGTTTTACACCAAATAAATTGATAGCAAAGATGTGATATCAGTGGAGCTTTGCATTTCCTCCTCCTTCCCATTAGCTTGTTAGTGCACCAAACATTTTTTAGATCCTAGAGTAGAGGGCAAGTAGTTATCTAAAAAATGTAATGATCAACTACAATATGTGACTGATTGAATCAGGAGGGTAGTGTGAAAGATGAGGTTCACTTGCTGGCCTTGGCCTCTTTGTTTGGCAAAGAGAGATAAGAAGACAAAGCTCAGTTTTATCAGAAGTTAACAAATGACTAAGTAGATGAGAATCTCAAATCAGCTCTTTCTTTCCTGTGATCCAAGTAATTAATGGACTGTGTTTGGATGTGGTGAAAGACCAAACATAATAAATTGGTTATCACCCCATTCATCTTTGCTGGAACGTGGAGAGGTGCTGGGAGGTGCTGTCTGTATCAGGGAAGAACCAGGTAGAGCCTTTGGGTTGGAAGGGAGGTGGGCACTGAGTTCTTTCTCCTGCTTGGAAAGTCCTCATCTCCAAAGCTGTGTCTACACGAGCCCATACTCACAGTCCCAAGTCCCAGCCTTGTCCTCCTTGCTGGAAGTCAGCACCTTTGGGGAGTTAAGTTTATGAGCTGCAAGAATGAAATCAGGAGCTTATCTCAAAGGAAAGAGGTGGATGTGCTCTCTCCAGCACAGCCAGCAGCAGCACTCCTCTTTCTGGGGAAAGGAGAACAACTCATTAAATAAAAGCAAATAATCCAGGAATGACTTTCCATTATATACTGGTGGGAAGGTTTTAAAGCATTAATCTACAATAGTGGAAGAGTTTTGAGCCCCTGGAATTTGCTTTCTATTGTTAGAATTACCCCCACCACAACTTTCAGCCCAGGCCACCTAGACCAGACCCAAACAGTCTCCAGTTGGGGTTTGGAGGTTCCCATGGTTGAGGAATATTTCCCCATTGGCAGTCTGGACAGAGTCACCCTTTTCTGCAGGCTGGAGGACTCTGTCACAGCTGGGCTGTGGCAATTAGCTTCTGGACCATAAAATGACCCCTGGTCAAATTTAGTCCACTCCAAGAGGAAGCCAAAACATTCAGGGGAGATCTTTCCTATTTTCTCTTCAGCTAAGAACAGCTGGGATAGGATGTAAGAGGGAGAGGGAAGGTAGGAGATTTCTAACACAAATCATCCACATTAAAAATGACAAGATTGTTTGGAAGACCTGACACCACTTGAGTTGAAGTTTAGTACTTTCTGGAGAATTCTGCTTTTTTTAGAGTGTTTGTGGAAAATACAAGGCATGATGGAGAGTTAGGATACAGGAATTGAGGGTATATTTTGAGCCTCTGTGGTTGTTCCGTGTTTCAAAACAAACAAACAGCAGCAAAGGCTTAAAGGTCAAGTTCAAGCTGGGGGCTCAGACTGAGATGCAGAAGGAGGGAGCAGCAGTGCAGACTCTAAGAAAACATGCTTATGCACCTCTTCTAACAGGTAAACACATATTGGTCTGCTGGATGAGCAAGCTCTGTGGAGATGAGGACAGGGCTGTGCAGAACTAGAAATCTGGTGCTGGATGAGTTTGATTCTGAACCTCCTGAGAAGGGACTTCTGCCAAGGTGAATCTGGCTGTATGGGGAAGTCAGAAATGAAGTGGGTACAGAAATCAAAGATGCAAAGAGATTATTCATAGGAAGAAATTGGAAGAAGTGCAGGTTAGCCTTTCTGAGCCAAGATTAACAATTTCTAAGTTGTTAGATACTGTCTTAAATGTTCTTCATCCTAAAGCAGTGTTAAACATAGTGGGCCCATTTCATTTTTACTGACACAAATGAGAAATAAACCTCTCCACTCACTTGAGCTTCTACTGCATGCAAGATCAAAATCAGAGCCAGAGGCATTTGGAGTCTGAAAGAAATGTTTTTGGTTTTGATGTCTATTTTTGCTGCCTCTATTTAGAGCAAACATAGCCAGGGCTGCAAGTGAATAGAGTGTCTCTGAAGAGGTGAGTTATTCCCAGCCAATCTGTAGTGGCAGAACGTGGTACCTTATGGGTTTGAAATAGACCATCCTCATTAAGTACATGTTGGGCCAAACCCCATTAATTTCTACAGCCCCTCAGGGCTGAATTTAGCCCATTAGAACAAGGTGATAATACCATTGGAAGCTATTTTTGTGCCCTGAGCTGCAAGTTGGATACTATGATACAGCATAAACTAGCTAAAGCCAAGATGTTTTAGGCTTTGGGGCATTAAGTAGTTTCTTAGTATTTATCCATGCTTTTCTCAAGGGTTCCAAACAGTACTAATTAGTGTACATAAATGATGGCTGAAATTCAGGGAGAATCTCAGCAGCAGGTGTGTTGGGGGTACTTGTGGTGTCTTCAGAGCCAGATCCTGAAGGGCTTTGAGTTGAGCTGTGTGATGTGGTGGGATGTGGGGCAGTGATCAGTGGGACTTTATGAGCAGTGATTGTGGGAGAGCAGTGATGTAGAGTGAAGCTAAACAAGACAGGACTCCAGGCAAGATTCCCACTGAAGTCACTATCATGGGCCTTAGGGCTGTCACATTGTGTGTCGACCCATACCTGTTTTAAATTGGAACAGGAGAGATTTAAGTAAGGGGTTAGGAAGAAATTCTTCACAGTGAGGTACTGGCACAGAGAAATTGTGAATTCCCCATCTCAGGAAGTGTTTTGGGCCATGTTGGACAGGGCTTTGAGCAATCTGGACTAATGGAAGTTGTCTCCATGGCAGGGGTGTTGGAATTGCATGATCTTTAAGGTCCCTTCTAGCCCAAACCATTCTTTGATTCTAACCCAGATGGCCAGACCCCTTCCCACAAGCAAAACCTGGCCTGTGTGCTGCTTCTCCAGCTCTCCCCTCCATCTGTCATTCCACTGGTCCCTTCTCTTGTGGCTTTTGCCCATCTTAAATTTCTGCTCCACCTCTCGTGAGCTCAGTAGAACCAGTCACTGAACGGGACTCACCCAACTTGTCCCAAAGCTCCCCCGTGTTCCCAGCTCAGTCCCTTCCTCCTGAGGTGGAGCAGGTGGAGGTGACATGTGACAGTTTGTTGTTACCTGATGCTCTCCTCCTGTGTTTTTATCCCCCTGGCAACGGCAGCAACGATTGGATTTGCCTGACGTTGCGTTTGCTGCCTTTACACCTGCTGCATAATCACTCCCTTCAAGATGGGGCATGTGAGCTCCAGCCAGGCTGGCAGCAGCTCCACTGGAGCAAAAAATCCGGTTAAAGGGAGAAGCAGAGCGGGCAGTGAGCTGCTGAGTCATTGCCCAGCCCTCCTCGGGTAGCCTGACACCAAGGCAGGGGATCAAAGGTGAGGTGACCTTGTGCATGGGAGGCGAGGCAAAGTCCTGCACAGGAATGTGCATTAGCTCTGGAATGCAGACAGGCAAACTCTCCTCTATCAGCAGCTTTAGGCAGGGGGCTAAGATCGTCTGTCTAAGGGGGAAAAAGCTCCACATGTGCCCCAAACCCAGGGAAGTCAGTGGAAATACTCCCATCAACGATGACTCAGGTGCTCAGAGAGAATATTCTCAGATCTGCTCTTCTGTCCAGAGCTGTGGTTAGTCTGGGTGATGCTTAATTTTGGTCCACTCTGTTTTGAAGCTCTTGGAAAGCCTCAAAACCTCTCTTTAATTTGCTAAATAGGAAACTTTCATCTCATCCTGTAATTCCGCAGTTCTCACTATGATCTCCAAAGAAACATTAAAATGGGTTGTGTTTCACAGGTTATTGTTTCTCATCCCATCTCCAGCCCACTCTGTTTATTTCAGTGGACTAAATATCAAGGTTGGTATTTCTGGGTGTGAATCCCTGGATCTGCCCTTGCTGATTTCTATACCCCCCTCTGGCCCTGGTAATTAAACTAAGCAAGCTTTTGGCTACTTTTAGAGGATTTTCTGGCAAGGCCTGTTTCACTGCCTTTTCACCTGGATCCAAAGCAGCAAAGAGCCCAGTGCTGTTTGCCACCTCTTCTCCATTTCTCTGAAAGGTGTAGGACAGAGAACACAAAGGTGTTGGCCAGATGAAAGAAGGACTCCTGCTGTCTGGTTGGATCCTTGGTTAGTTCTGGGCTCTACAGGTGCTCTACATGGTAAGATTCATCTCTCCTAACTTCAGACATCTGCATGGACATTTACTTCTGAATAGTTATCCTGGACTCCCTTTAGAGTCCAGTAATGTACCCCATCCTAAAGCAGACATTTGCAACACCTGCCCAGTTGGGTTATGTCCCAAAAACCCCTGGTTGTCTTCCTGGACTCTAGTGAGGTCTATCAAATAAGCTCAGAGACAGATACCACAGCTGAGGTATTCACATTTGGTTAGAGAGCCTCAGGTTCAGAATCTAGTTCTTACTGGATCCCAGATTTTAAAACAAACCTCTGTTCAGTCTATTTTCCCTTCAGTAAGTCACCTTTAGAGATGAATTTGCCCTCTTTTGAAGATGTGATGTGAACTCAGTCCATAAAAGTCTGCACATTTGCAGAAGTCATGCTTTTACAGGTTCCTTGCCCTGGGGCATACCTGTCTTTCCAGACATCCTTTAGGATGTGTTTTTAACAGAGGAAGTAAATGGGCTTGTTGTGCTTCTTTCCATCATTGTTTGGGACACCACCACTGACCAGTACATCCATGAACAAAGAAGTCACCAGGGCAGATAGCCCAGATGGACTTCCACAGTCCCCAGAGGTACCCTGTAAGAGGGACTTTTAACCAGGGCATGTAGTGTTGGGACAAGAGGGAATAAGCCTAAATGGGTCAAGTTTAGATGAGGTATTAGGAAGAAATTCTTCCCTGTGAGGGTGGGGAGGCCCTGGCACAGAGAAGCTGTGGATGTGCCATCCCTGGAAGTGTCCAAGGCCAAGTTGGATGTGGCTCTGATCTACCTGGATAGTGAAGGTGTCCCTACACAAGGCAGGGGGTGGAATGAGATCATCTTTAATGTCCCTTCCAGCTCAAACCATTTCATGATTCTGGGATGTTCTCATGAGTGAATGTACAATAGGAGGGCAGCATCTGGATCATGCCTCATAACACACTGAGGGATCCTTGGGATGAAAGAAGCTGCAGGAACATAAACCATCTCCACTGATTATAAATGTCAGGGAAAGGGAAATGTATGATTTAAAGCAGTGGCAGCTCTGGTTTAGCAGCAGATAAGCAGCACTGGGGCTGTTGGTCAAACAGTGCTGCTCACTCTTCACTGCTCATGGTGAAGAATGAAATGCAGGGGAAGGATATTTTTTCTATCAATGCCACAGAGATCTGAGTGTTCCTGTATGTCTTTCCTACAGAGATAAAGACATGGACACTGCTGACATGTTACATTCCCCTTATCTGGGGTGATTGTGCAATCCCACTGGTGTAAATCTCCTGCTTCCTAGAGTGATGCAAGCAAGCTCTGCCTCTGCAAAGACTGGGGGCACTTTGGCATGGCCCTGCCCCCCACAAAGCAAGAGGTGTGACTTGTCAGCAGGAAAATCATGGAAGCAATGCTGCAGGAGGTGACAAAAGGTTGGAAGTTAATGCAGGATTTTCCAAGAAAGCCCCATGCAGTCTCCACAGCAATTCCTCCTCTCACTGTGTGTCCAATGTAAAGTAACAAGAGACTGATTTGCTCAGCTGGGCAACCTCCTGAAATTCTGGGCAGGGCTGCCATGCTGCAGGCTGCTGCTACATGATCCATCCTTGGGAATAGAGGCCCACCAGGGGCACTTCCAAACAGTGTATTTCCAGATCCTGCTGGCCTGGGGACTTTGGGAATGATTTTCACCTCCTGCAACTTCAGGGGAATAAATCAGTGACCAAGTGCTGCTCTGGATGCCCCATGTTAGCAGGGACACGAGGCTGGCAGGTAGGAGATGGGACCTGTGTGACACCTGTGTCCTTCTAGAGGCAACTAGAAACCAGTGAGATACACCAGGGCATCCCAAAAGGCTTGAAATGCCTGTATTTAAGCACCTGTCTTCCTGCACATCTACACCCTCTGTCTCCATCAGAGCTGGGCTGTTCTTGCAGCAGTGACATCACTTCTTTCAAGGTGGGGCTTAGCCAAACTGTTCTAGACACCTACCTCAGTGAGCTGTTCCCTAAACACCATGGGCTGTCATAACTAGACTGCTCTGACTGTGAAGGGAGCTCAGGTTTAGACATTTACATACAATCTGGTCTGTCTCACACTGACATTAAGTTAACACCAAGAAAACAGCAATCCACGGACCTGATCTTGCTTGTAATTACAGCAGTGTTGATGAGATCAGATACAGAGCTGCCACTTGGCACTTGTCCCCCAAAGAAAGCTCTGACAGATCTTCATTATGGTGATGTTTTCATGGCTCCTTTTGTAAAAACAAGAGTTTCAGTTAAGAGTTATTTGTTTGGATTCGAGCCAGTTGTGAGCAGCTTCAGTTTTCACAGGGTGTCCCACGATGCTTTCAATTACAACGAGGTGAGTAAGAGATGTTTTGGTTTGCTGGAGATGCTGAAAGATAATTGCACACGTCTATATTGTTCCTGATCTAATAAAAAAGTTTCATTCCATCCCAGAGAAAACAGTCCACTCTTCAAGGATTTTTCACATTAAGAAGAAAAACAGAGCCAAAGGAAATCTCTGAACAAATACACGTTTCATTGTGAAATCCATCTCAAGCAACTTATGTTTTTTAACTCTAAATGAATTCACTTGGCAAAACTGACAGAAATTCACAGTTTTGCTGCTTCCTTTCACCAGAAAAAGCATTTATCCCTCCCAGAACACGCCCACGCTGTTGCAGCTGCAGTGCTCTAAAATCCACAGGGCTTTGGACCCTCTCTGGCAGGGCAGGGGGGCCTGGGGTGATCCCTGCAGGGTTTTGACAGCAGGCTGACAAAGGGCCCTTGAATGCCTTCCCTCCATGGTGCTTCCACAAGGTAAATGTTCCTGGTATTATTTGCAGCACAGTCATATGTCACAGCAAATGCCAGGTACAATAAGACCCAGACAGCAAAACAGTATAAATAGATGAGGGAATTCCTGGCATTAGTTCTGGAGCAGTTTGGGACTGGAACAAGTGAAAAAAATACAATTTTTCACAAAGGGAAGTTTCCTGTAAGTAAAAGAAAATCTCCCCTGTTTCTCTCCTTTTTTTTTTTTTTTTTTTCTACAGATTGCACTTTTTCACCAGGGAGAATCCGACTGCTCCAAGTGAGTTGAACCAGAATTTCATTTTGCTGAACTGGCCTGATTTGGGATGCAAACCACTTCTGAAAGGCTGAAATTTCCCATGGGAGCAGGAATTTTCTGAGTTTTGCTCATCTCTGGTTACTGCTTGCACAGGGATGGCCTAAAGCAAACAAAGAGCCCTCTCCTGGAGCAGCAGCAGGGCAGCCTGGTGAGCAGGTTAATTTGGATGGGCTTCCTTCGTCCTCCCTCCTGCCTGGGGAAACCTGTGCAGTGATCTGCTCTGCAGACAGGGCAGTGACAAGCCTCCCTCCAAGGCAGAAATAAACTTCCACGTTGATGATCTCAGAGATCCTTCCCTACAGGAGTCATTCCCACCCCAGGGCAGGCTGGTGTGGCCTGACACAGCTGTGCTGGCCTCAACACAGCACCCCAGGAACAGCATCACCTCATTCTAGATGTGAAAATATGCCATTTTAGAACAAAGCCAAGTCCTCCAGGGATTTTTTTGGTAGGCTCCACAAAGCAGCTGATAGCCCAGATGGGAATTCATAGCTGTGGTTGGTGGCTGAGAGGCTGCCAGCTGGTGATGCATCCCTGTTGGTGAGGTATCAGCATGCTATTGGTGAGGATCAGCAAATGTGCCAAGGCTGGGAGCCTGGGGGGTGAGAGATGGACATGTGTGAGAGGCTCTGGATGGAGACAGCTGGTTCCTTCTCACTGCCTCTGCCTCCAGAACACGACTGCAAGAAGACATCAGCCTCCAGAGCTGCTTGGTGGGAAGAGCTGCTCCCCAGGTGCAGTGCTGGAAGGTTTCTATCCATATCCACAGGGCTTGGAATGTAGGGCCAAGCAACACCCCCTCCTTGCAGCAAGGACAGATGTGCCCCCTGAGCACTGCACTGTGGTCCTGAAGTGCTCATGGCCATGCCAGCCTTCAGCCTTCCTGCAGCCTTTACTTCCCATCTCATCTGGGGAGAGAGAGAGAAAAGTGCCCTGCAAACAATTAACACTCAAAATCCCCCAGTGAACTGGGGAAGAATTATTTCCTCATTTTTACCTGTCTGGAAAATGACACAGAAATTAATTGACTTCTTCAAGGTCACTCAAAGAGTCAGTGGGAGATTTGAAAATGGGACCCAGGAGTCCTGACTGCTGGTTTTGTCTAACCACTAGATACCTAACTTCAATTGCTAGAGAACCTGATCCCAGGCTTTACATTTTTGATTAAAGATTCAAAAAATATTGAAGTTTTAAAGGAAAAATAATTCACTACAAGTTTACCAAGTGATGTGTGACTGGGCACAGCCCCTCTGGGAACACAGGCACTGTTTAGGAAGAGCAGCTCCCCTCCATGCTCTGCATACACATGAGGTCCAGGCTTGATGCCAACAGACACAGGTACAGGTCTGGCTCCTGCACCTCAGGCAGCTCAGGTGGCTGCCAGGGCTCTGCTTGTCCATGTCCAGCAGATGAAATCCTGACCTGAAGCAGCAGCAAGCTGTGTGTCTACACCTCACACTGGGTTTTGGTTGTATTATGTGTTCAAAAGCATTTTAGCTGCTAAAGATGAGCAACCAGGGCTTTGAGAATAAAACATGGAGATCAGTGGGTGCATTCCTGCTCTGAGTGCAGAAGCAGAGCAGTGAGTTGGCTCCTGGCTTAAAATCATCCTGTGATGGCAGAAAGCACCTTCCACCAGGCTACTCATCCCCTTCCCTGGGCTCCCACCCATGGCCCTGCTCTCCCTCAATGCTCAGCCCCCCATTTCTTGTCCCACCAGTGCCCAGAGACCCTCCCAGCACCCCACAGCTCTGTCCTTGGGACACCCAGCCCCACAGGTGCCCCATAGCAAGGACAATGAGGGGAGTGCAACCAGCCCCTTCGTTTGCTCTTGCCTGCTCTGACCTCCCTGGAATCACCAGCTCCAGCCCCTCCATCACCATCCACACCACCTCTCCTGACACCTGGCCCAGCAGCCTGACTCACTGTTACCCTCTAGTGCTGGGCCAGCTGCAGACAGGATCTCCCTGGAGAACTCAGTGCTCCAGGCAGCACTGGGCTGGCCTCTTCACTCCCAGACACCCAAAATTCAAGTCCTGGCCCCAGTGACTCATTGCAGGGTGCTGACTTTCATGGTTTCATGGTTTGCTGAGCCACTTTCTCTGCTCTTACACCCCAGACAGGCAGATTTGTCACCCAGCTGTTGGTAGCTTGGACAAGCCTTTGGTTCACTTGATTATGTGCCTGCTGCAGGTTTTGTCTTCCTTCCTTTTTATTTAAGCTCTCCCTGTCATCTTGAGTTTTGTTCTGCAGACCTTGTTTGCTGTGGTTTTAGTGGAGGGACCAGTAGCAGGTTTGCACATGGAGAGGCTGATGGTGAAACGCCTGCCAGGAGCAATTAGGGAAAACTTGTTCTGTTGGAAACTCCTCTTTTTATAAGGGAAGCACTGTTGGTGAGAGGGACCACAGTTTCTCCCAGTCTGCACCAGTAAGAGCTCAGACTCAGGAAGATGGTGAAAACATTAAAGCCACCTTGATTATTCCCTGCTGTCTATGAGAATATTGACATTGGTTTTTAGGGAACCAAGATTTTCCCTCTCTGTTGGGAAAGGAAGGGCTGAACATCTTTAGAGCAGCCTTTGTAGGCAAGGCTGGAGACAGCCTGTGGGGCTGGGAACAGAGTGCTGGAGAGAAAGGGGGATGGCTTTCCTGGGGAGAGGGAGAGAAAGAATCCCTTGCAGCAACAGCAGAGCTCTAACCCTCCTCCCTCTCTGCTTCCAGGAGAAGAGGGTTAGCATTTTTCCCTAGCAGGATCTGTCAGTGCTGGGCACCCAAATTAGAAGCCTTCTTGCCCTAACCAGGCCACAGCCCTGAATGCCAGTGATTCACCACTGGAAATGCTGGTAAAGCTACTTTCCCTTTCACGGTTTTCCGTTTCTTTTCTTTCTTAATGAGTGCTGCCAATTCCTTATTTCACACATGCCAACATGGATTACAACTCCCTCCTCTGAAAAGAGGCCAACAGCCACATTGGCCACGGGCTCAGTGCAGTGTAATCAAGAGCTTTCTCTGGCTCCTGACACATTTGGACCTGGTTTTCTGATAAGCTGAGCTTGTTTATGGCCATGCATGAAACACAGCTTGTGGTTTTCTGTCCTGCTGCATCTTGTTTGACTGTATTTTAACTTCACAGAGTGTTCCCGTTGATAGAATAAACATTGATATTCATATAAATCGTTTACCCTCTGAGATCCTGTGATAAAGCACAGGAAAAGTGTCTTGCCTGCACTAATGAACTGAGCAAAGCAAACATCCTGGACGATAGGTAAGGATCATTTGGAAATTTTATGGCCAGAAACAAAGTCTGAACATTTGTGTACCCACACCACAAAAACTCACCCCTGTATTTGTGCAATGTATCCAGCAATGCATTCCTGAGTAATGTGTGTGTTCCTGGAAAACATGCAGGGCACAGTTCACCTGTCTAAATGGAGGTGCACAGGGCTTTCTTGGGATGCTGTGACAATCTGAGGCATCCACACAAAACTGGCAGGAAATGATGCAGACCTACAGACTGCCTCCCTCTTGGAGCAGCTGCTGAAAGCTGGGCAAGATAGCCCCAGGACCCTGCAGGGGGGTGAGAAAGAGATGTGCTGTCAGCAGAGCTGAGCTCCCTGCATGGTGTGAAGGGCAGAGTTCAGAGATGGAGACACAGCTGAGTTACTGTGTCTGCAGCATGGTGTCCAGTGAGCAGTGGGTGCCTGTCCCTCCTGTCCATGGACCCCAGGAGTGGTTCCTTTGGCCAGAAGAACAGTGCTGTAGGCTGCAGTAAGGGGGACTCAGCTTTCTGAGCACTGGCATCTTTTAATTTGTGAGATGCTCCAGCTTGTCCCAGCCAGCACATGCCACAGATTCTTCTGGCATCTGCAGTGGCAGATATGACTAAGGACTTAAAGGAGCCCAAGTCTGGATGGTATCAAATTCCAGAGAGATGAAGGTCTCCACAGCTCCTTTATCATGCCAGCCAGCTGATATGTGTGCAGATAGCCAATGCATCCGAAGAGCACTGGGCACTCTGTTTGGAAATGGAGCTGAGCATCAAAAGTGGAGTTCATCTCTCCTAATTAGACATTTATAATATAGTTATATCTAACTAGCCTCTCCCAGCTCCTTTTACCATAGCTGGTAGCACGATTCACCTGCCCAGTTTTAGAAGTTTCCTCTTGAGAGAGAAGAATAACCCCTTAGTTCTCCTGAGCACACTGACTAGAACTCTGCAGGGTCTAAATGTGCACATCAAGACAGAGTTAGTGTTGGCTTTTCCCTGTGGATATAGGAATTAATCAGAAGAATTGCATCTTCAGGACACAGACAGTCCACCAATTCCTTTGATAGATATGCTCTGTTACTGGTAATTGTCTCATCTGAATTTGCCCAGCTCAGTTTATGTCCTGCTTCTCTCCTGCAGATTGAAGGATCCTTCAGCACTGCAGTGAGTTACATATTCTGATCTTCCCATTGATAAAATGAAGAGCTGGAGCTGCTCAAGGCTTTGACAGATTGCTTAAAATCCTTGAGAACTGAGATAAGATGTGGTTGAGCACATTGTTTCTGTCAATGAGGACAAATGGAGCAAATTATTAAGTAATTCCTTGTTATGAGATAACTGTCTTAATAGCACCATCATGGTACAGCCATCTATGACAAATCAGAGGAAAGCTACGTGCAAGCAACTGGATGGGAGAGTTTAACAGAATATTGAAGTGTGTGTGCCCAAAGAGAGTCAGAAGGACCAGAAAAATGGAGGGAGAATATCCAGTGGATGCAGTCTCAGGAATGCTGTTAGGGTTTGCTGAGAACATGGAGAGAAGGGGAGCAATAATTCATTTTACTTTGACATCTTGAGTTCTGTGGAAAATGGATTGGAGCTGCGAATTCAGAAACAACCTTCAGTTCTTTTTCATAATTTCTAGAGGAAGAAAAAGGACAAGATTGCTCTGCAGAGGTCTTGATCCTACTGCAACTCCTCCTGGTGGAACATGGAGCTGCTGTGCCTCAGTTTCTCCATCTGCTCAGTGGAGCTGTAGGATGCTCCTGAGCATCTCCTCAGCTGTGGGGATCTACCTGGTCTAACTCAGACCTCTGATGGTGCAAATCAATTCCTGTGGTACTCACTGACAGGGATTCTGGCCTGCAGCTTGCAAAGCAGCCAGACATTCCCCTGCAACATGAATCCCACCCCTGGGGCAAAACCCACTGCCAAATGTGTGAGCAGGAGAGGGACTTCCTTGCTGGAAACATCGCAGTGCTTGATGGTGGAAAAGGAAAAAAGACCCTGTTTCCAGGCAGAGTTTAGCTGAATTTTAAACAGCCTTGTTCTAACCTCCCCCCATGACAGCAAATGTCACTTGTAAAGTGTGTAATTTGTGCCTGCAGCCTCGTGTCACTCGGGTCACATGCAGACTTGTACTCCCTGCTGTTCCCTTCTCTGCTCTGACAGGATGTGGGTTTGGCAGCTCCTGACATCCCAGTGAGGCACCCACAGCCTCTCCATGGCCAGGGTGGGATGATGGGCTTTGGGGAGGTCCCAGTGTCCCCTCTGCACCCATAGTGACCTCTGTGCATGCACAGCTCAGGACACTGCTGGCACCAGGTGTCTGCATCCCCCACGTCACCTCTTGGGGCCTGTGAGCCTGCAGGGTCTGCTGGGGACAGAGTTCCTGCTTTCCTTGGGCAGGTATCCCTTCTTTTGGCCTTGGGCTCATGTTGGAGTCAGTGAGTCAGGGGTCTCTCTGAATTCTTCAGAGAGAAATCAGAGTGCAGGGATTGAATTAAAAGCTGTGGATGGATTGAAGTATATTAAGACACTCCCACATAAAGTGAACATTTAAGGAAAAGTAAGTCAGTAAGTTTTAGTAGGATCTCTAGTGCTTTTAGTAAGTAAAAGGTCTGGATTCCACAATAGTAGCTTGAGTTCTAGTGAAGGTTGAAAACATACTGATATCTTCAGCAAGAGATTCCAGGCCCACAATTTTAGACAGGACTTAGACATAATAGAGCTGTAGTAAGAATATTGCTTACATTTCTTAGATAGAACAAAATAGTTTGTATGCATAGTCTATACATAACCTGGCACGTTAGGAAACTAGAATTCTAATAGGTTAAAGAGTGGTGGTCTGAGTTTGTGTCTTAGCTTGTTGGAAAAACCCTATATAAGAGTTTGTACTGGGGAGAGTTGGTGCTTTTAGCTATTCTGGCTTCTAGCCATTCACTTATTGCTATTGCTTTGCCATTGCTTTGCCATTGCTTTTTGCTGTTGCCTTTTGAGACTGATGTGCTTTGTAGTAAGATGTGCCTTGTAATAAATAACCTTTTTAACTATTGACTGCTTTGCTTTTTTAGAAGATAACCCGATGAAGTTGGTGCCTAGAGCACTGGAGGACATAACCTCACAGGCTCGTGCTCTCCCTGGCTGGCAGAACATTCCTCCCTCCTTTGGCATCACTGCATTGGCAGCACAGAAGTGCTCACAGCATCCTTATTCCAGCCTGGCCTTGCAGCCATCCCTTCTCTAACCAGACAGATGACACTGCTGGTTGCTCTGCCTGCTCCAAGCCCCACCTGTGCTGGGAGGGAGCTGTGAGCCCCGTGGGCAGCCCTTGGCACCTCGTGTTGTGACCTGTCACAGTGGGAGACCCTCTGCAGGTGGCTGGGACACGATGACGGCGTTGGGGTGGGCAGCTGTGGTGCTCACTGTGCTGCATGCCCTGGTTCATCTCAGCGTTAGGCAAGTGCTCCTGCTGTTGGAATTATTTAAATAGCAAAGAAAAGTCCTAGTGCTCATCTGTTTGGTCTTTTCTCACGGTGAAACCTCGGTGGAGTTGAATGACCTCATGGCTCCATCCAACTAAAAAAGTGTTAAGCAAGTGTTTCATCATTTTAGGAAGTGAAACTTGAGCCTGTGCAGTGAAGCAGCCCAGCAGATTCCTTCTGAAGGCTGTTTGTAACCTAAGCAGGCTCTGCTGGAGGTCAGGGAGATGTCTGTGAGTGTGCCCTGATGAATGGGAGCCAGGAACCACTGGTGGGTGATCCTGTGAGGCAACTCAGCTGCTGACTGAATTTCAAAGACAACATGAATGAAAGGATCTGTGGCAGTCTCTAGAAACTCCTGTCTGGGCTAAGGCCCCATTTACCAACCAAGAATAATTAAACTGTACACCTTCTGGAAGGCACTTTAAGATCTGCTTGTGCCAAGTATCTTAGAAAAGCCAAATACTGCTTTAATTATTTATTCCAAAGTCAGGGATGTGTCCACACTTCACAGCCAATGGATGCTGCCACAGAGACCTGACAATTCAGCCAAGTGATGGAGTGTCCATGGAGTAAAAAGGAGAATCCATGCCTCCCTAGCTGTGCAGGGTGCATGAGTGAGGCTGAGTGACTCACCCAAGGCTACCCAGCAGCATGGGCTGATTTCAGTGCCACAACCCTTGAGGCTGTGCCTGCACTAAAGATCAGCTTAGCAGAGCAAAGCAGAGAAGTTCCTGGTCCTGTCTTGTCTCCATGCAGAGCTGTCATGCTGGGCAGTGAGCCTGTGGCCAGTGAGATTCTTTTTGTAGCTCTCATAATAATATTTTATTCTTTTTTCAGCCCAGTCAAAGCTTCTGCATCCTTGCTGGAACCCAGCCCACTCATGTGAATACCTGTGACAGAGAAAAAAGTTTCCTCTGAAAGATTCTTGGGATCTGAAGCATTTTTATAGGTTCTTCTACACCCTCCTCTTTCAGTGGAATGTACACTTTGAACTTCCACTGGAAAAGGAACAAAACATTTCCGTTTGGAAGCCTGAAGCCGGGTGAGGTTCCAGGTGAGGGACTCTGGGCTTGCCCAGCCCCGTAGTGTGTGAACAGGGAAAGAGCCGGGTCCTCATCGGATCTAACGCCTGTCCTTAATTAGACACGCTTTAATCTGTGGTGATTAGGTAAATGAGGGCTCGGTGGGAAGGGGGAAGGTCTCCTGTGTGAGTCATGTCCGCCGTGCCAGCCCCAGGCGGGAGGAGCGATGCTCCTGGTGCAGTCCTCGGGCAGCACCGGCTGAGCTGGCAGAGAGGCTGGAAAAGCTTGTCCTGCCGGCCTTTGGTCAGACACTAAGAGAGGGCTTCAATTTTCAGGCACATCAGCCTCACGGGCTCTATGAGCACAATGAAAAGGAGTTTCGTGGCCCAGGGCTGCTCTGCTTGCCCATCACCCAACTCAGCTTCACCAAACCTTGTGAATCCCCTGGTGGATCTGCTCCTGCTCCCCCTGAACACATCTGACACCACATCAGCTGACATCAGATCTAGATCTGTAGAGAGAAACCAAAGTGGTTTTTTTTGGTTGTTTGAGGAAGTATTGTTCCTAAAGATAGTTTTTACAAGCACTTTGTGTTTTGTTATTGCATTGCTGAACCACTTCTTTAAATCAAACGAGTTAAGTAGGGACTCTTTGCAAGGCTCTTTTTCTATTCCACTCTGTGCATAGATCTGCTCTTCAATGGGTGCCACTCATAAATAAATCATATATAAATCTTCCCTTTGTCCTCTCCTCCTTTAAGCCAACCCAAGGGAACTCAATAGCACTTTAGCAAGCCATTATTGAAGTGATGGTAAATACAAACCCTTGATGGAGAGCCGTGGTGTGGGAACAGATTGCCCAATTTTCTTACAGCAATGGAGATGTGCGTGTCATTAATAAAACATCTTGTTGCATGGGTTTTAATTATTTTTCCCATCTCAGTGGAGATGGCTACCTCTGCTCACATGAAAGAGCAGATAACTTGATGAAGGTTCTTGTAATAAGCATTGTTGGAGCCATCATCTGCCAGAGCATCTTGGTAATTAATGGTTTGTTTAAACTCCAGTGCATAATTGTCTTTGCATTCTTGACTGTGGCTGTTGCTTGGATCCTAATGAGACATCTGTAGGGAAAACAGGAGGGCACTGGGGGTTTAATTAATCACAAATGCTCATCAGCCAGGTGAGCTTCAGGGGTGTCACATCCCAGAGGTGCCACTTGGAGAACGCTGCTGTGACTCGAGGAAACAGGATCTCTTTGCTGGGATCTTCCAGCAATTTACAGTGCCATGGGTTTAGGAATAGGACTAAACATCTTCTGAGCTAAGATCAGTGGTTTTTGTTTTTTTTCTGATGGCTTCTCCAAAGACTAAACACCATCCTGTGTGACAGCACAAGGTGCCTGTACAGGAAGGACCAGGAGATCTGATTCTACTAAATATTTTCTGGATCACCTGGCACCCAAACCACTGCTCTCACTGGGCTCTTTCTGCTCTTCAGAACACCTTTGTCCCTTGTCCTTGCTGCAGCCCTGAAAATTATTTGCACTCTATTTCACCTGTTTTTATTGTGAGACATTAAATGCCCAGTCCTGTGTTCCCCACTCCCAACCCTGATGCTTGGTGAAGTAAATAAGTGTAGACATAAAAAAGGGCTTCTGAGCCTTGTAAATATGGAAGAGATTTTGAAAACATGATCCATGTATAGCTTGAAATTCTTAGAACATGTGAAAAAGAAGTATTCTGCTAAAACAACAAAAAAATTGATAGTGACATATATCTTGGGAGATGAAAATCCTGAGGAGAGGAAAGGGACCAAGGGCTCTGCTCACACTGCTTTGAGGCCAAAGGATCATGGCATTAGCCATGTCAGGACTGTCACTTTGCAGCCAGTAAAGCATTTAGTACAATTGCAACTTGACAAATCCTGAAGTGCAAAGCTAATTTCAGTCAATGACAATTGCTAGATGGGTGCACAGCCTCACTGAAGAGGTTAACACTGTTAGCTGAGCAGTAAAAGCATCACTGGAAAACTCACCCTCTCCATGCCTGGAGAGCAAACAGTGAGAAATTCCTCCTTGGAAGGTGTCAGTGCCACAGGAGGCAATGGCTAGAGCTGACATCCCAAACAGTAAATAGAGGATTTTGTACCTCAGTTACTTAACCCATTAGAGCTCTCATGGTTCTCTGCTGTAACCAGTTCTCATGTTTTAGCACAGGAAGAATCCTGGTGTCAGGAAGGGATCTCTCCTCCACTGCCACAGGTCCCCACAGGTCACCAAGGACAAGGTGCCTCAGGTAAAACTGCCCTCTGAAACACCCACTACCAATTCCTGCTGGGTATTTAATTTCTCAGCCAAAATGTTGAGTAGCTGCTCATTCCAAGATGATGAGTGAGTGGCTTGGAATTGTATTGTTGATTATTTTTGGGAAGCCCCCTGTTACTGTGGTGACAGCCTAGAAGGAGTGAGCTTGCTGTCTTGAATGCCTTTGGGTATTTCTGTGTGTGAAAATGTGCTGTGCTCCAGCTCCCCTGGCATCCAGCTGTGGCCTGAGCCAGTGGAGCAGCACAAAATGATTCCAAGTGATGACTGGGAAGAGGGTGAGCATCACCAGTGGTGGCTGTGGGTGAGCATCTCACAGGATAGAGGTGTACAAAGCATCCAGCTTGTCAGAGATGCTTCCATCATCTTCTTTGGGGTGTTCCCAGGGAAACTGGAGCTCTGGATATGTTGGGATGGTGGGAACTCAAAAAGGTTCTCTCTTCTCAAGGTCTTGCCCTATGAGAGATCACCTAGCAGCATCCCTTTGTGAGTTACCATGGGGGAGTCAGCTTGCAGAACAAGACCCAAATTTAGCTGCTTTTGAGTCACAGAATCCTATAACAACTTAGGTTTGAAGGAACCTAAAAGATCATGTCATTCCAACCCCCTTGCCACGGGCAGGGACACCTTCCAGTAGACCAGACTGCTCAGAGCCCATCCAGCCTGGCCTTGGACATTGCAGGGATGGCAAGGAACAAGAACCAGAATCTCTCTCCCTTTCAGGCACCCATGGCTTCTCTCTTGTGTTAACTCTCATCTTCCTCCTGTTCCTGCAAACTGAAATTCAAAAATAGAAAAAGGAGAAGAATGAAACAAAACAACTGCTTCAAAAGCCCTGTTAAAAAAAAAAAAGAAAAAAAAAGAAAAAAGGGGAACCTAAGATATAATTATGTCTCTTGGATGATATTTTCCTCTGGAAAAATACTAAACATGTTCATGTGACGTTCTGGTGTACAGCACGTCTCCCTCTCACTCTCCCTCTTCCTCCCTCTCTCGTGCTCTGTGTTCCAGGAGCTGCCAGCACGTTCTGCAGGCAGAGCCAGAGCCAGCCCAGATGTGACCCTGCAGCACTGCTGGGCTCGGGTTTAGGGACTGCTCCACAAACATCACTGCAGAACCCACGGAATGTGGTCATAGCGCTTTTAAAAATTACATTTTAAGCCCTCTTTTCACCCTAATTCCTGGCTCATTTCTGAAAAGCTTTGATGGAACACAGGCACTAAAGGGCTTGGAGGCTGAGCCATCCCTGACCTGTTTCCCTGAAGGGGAACAAAGCCCTGGGAGCTCATGGAGTAAGACAGGAACAATTCCAATTGTCCTGGTTTGAAGGACAGGTGTCTGCCAATAAAGGCAGAAGCTTCTCTTTGAAATGGAGAATGTAAACCCCCTTCCTTCAAATTATTATTATAATTTTGAAATTAAGGGGCTCTCAGGCAAAGATATGGGAATTAGGAATAACAGATCTTTACTAGGAAAATTAAAATAGAAATGCAGTATTACAAAGAACAATCCCAAACCCTGCCAGAGTCAGAATCCAAGCTGACACCCGTCAGTCAGTCAGGGTGTTGGCACAGTCCCATTCAATGGTGGCTGCATCCTCCTGCAGGGGCAGATGTGGTTCAGCTGGAGCAGTGCTCCTGGAGAAGGTGCAGTTTCCTCTGAAGCTCCAGGGATGATGTGGAAAGGTCTGGCTTTCCTCTGGAATCCAGTGGAAAGAAGGTACCTTGGTGTCCAAAATGTCAGTTTTTATCTGGGTAGGAAAGGCTTGGCTCCTCCCCTGGCTGGAGCATCTCCCAGTGGGATGATGGAATTTTATCAGTCATGCCCTGGGACTCAATGGCCATTAACAGGAGATATCTCCTGGAGGGAGGATGGGCTGTGGGAAAGATAAAGATGATTGCCCAGCTGGTTTAAAGATGGCCCATTAGCAGATAATGTGTGCCAGGAGATCAGGGTCACTGCCCCAGCTGGGTTAACAGATGGGGACAGAATTCACATTTCTGGTCACATCCTTCATTGCAACCCAAGACATCCTTGTGGGATGACAGGATGTGAGCCCAGGGCTGGGATTTTGGGACAGAGCAGAATGGTTTAAGCGAGGTCTAAGAGAATAGAGGCAGCAGAAGTTTGTGCAGCTCAGTGGCACGTGAGCCCACAAACAATCCCCCTGTTACAAATACATACTGTGGCATTGGCTTTTTGCAGATATTAAAGTAGATACTATATGTGTAGTGTTAAAACTTTTTTTTCTAAAAATAGTTTTCTTTAAGAGTAACATAAGCTAATAAAGTGTCTCTATAATAAGCAAACTCCCTTTTAAATTAAATAACACCCAGTAAAAACACCTACTACTAATATACCAATTACCTGCACTGACCATCTATAAAAATTAAATAAAACCACAGCCCAAATTAAAACTGATTAGAAAAATAAATTAAATCCACAGCCAAAAAACACGCATGCTCTGAAAAGGCAAACTCAAAATACAGTTCTTAAAATATGAAAAATAATTTGTAGAAAAATTTAAAAATGTATGATAAGTCTATAAATATGCAATGGACTGATAAATTTAAAGACTATCTCCAAAACAGCAGAGGTGCTCTTAGCTGAATACCAAGCACCAAACCCAAAGTTATAACCTTTTGCTTTATTATTTATCTCTTATTGTCATTTATTATACTTTTTAAATTTTATCAAAAAGTGAACCTTGTTTTTCACACCCCCTCATCCCTGCTCTCATTCCCTGCTGGATCAAGGCTGCTAATTGTGCTGTCAAAGCTCTGCAGGAAATTCCCTCCTCCATCCTAAGGAGGATGACACACTCCTGGGGTTAAAGGATCCCAGGCTTAATTTATTCACTGTTTTCAGACCCAGGACCTGCACTTTCCCTTTCACTTCTCCCCTGAGAGAAGCTGGCAGTGCTGAAATTCAAACCCTGCAGCAAATCACATGTTTTGCACTAATTTAACATGAAGCTTCGGGTGCTTAAACATTTCTCCAGTCTTTGAGCACAAAAGTGGCTTTTTTTTTTTTCCCCCCCTTTTTTTCCCCTTTCCCTCTATTGTTTAAACCCCATTCCAAAAAAATTGAGGAATGAGCCATGTTGCTTGCTCCTTCCTGGCATATTTCTATATCAAGAGCAGTTTTCCCACCATGTTGCAGAAAAAGAGCTCATCACTGGGCACAGTCCTTAGCAGGCTCTGGAGAGCCCATGCTGGTGAGAAAACCTGAAAGACTATTTGTGTTCCAAAAAAAACAGAGTTTAAGGGTGGATGTTTGCAAATCTCAGTTTTGGGGACCTGATCATGGCTCTGATGCTGCTCTGTGGGGTGAAACCTCAGCACAGGAGGCTCAAGTCTTCCATGAGGGTTTGATGACTCCATAAGGGTGCAGCCTTTGTAAAAAACTCTTTTTTTCTGTTAAAAACTGAAGCCTCACATCTATCACAACACTTCTGAGGCATCATTTCCTTTTAGGTAACTCTTAACCTTTCAGCAAAAGAGATGAAAAAAGAGCAGACCTTTCCCCAAATAGGGTGTAGCTCAGTGAAAAGTCAGAGCTGAAAAAAAATGGAGATGGCAATAAAAAATAGGAAAAAGAATGTTTTCATATTTTTAAAAGTATTTTTTACCTGTTATTTTGAAAAGATTCTTAAAATCAACAAAAAGCTCTTCCTTCCAGATGCAAAGGTGTCATCCTAAATTAAAGCTCCCATGAAAATTCAAGCTGCCTTGTCCTCATCGGGGTTTTAAATTGAATTAGTCAACTGAATTAGGAATGCTCTTTGCTTTTCTGTGCTTGGTAGTGGCTGATAAGCCTGCAGCCACAGAGAAGCCTGGGTTTGATCCCAGCTGCTGCCTGGACCTGTGTGTGGAATTGGTTAACCACGTGCAGGAGAGCCCTCCTGAGCCAGGCCCATATTTCCTCCATAAATGATACTTGTGACAAATACCTGGTGTCATTGATATTCCATTAGTTTCCTTCAGTGAAAGATCAGACAGCTTTAAAAAGCCAATAAATTCCCACGGATTGTCTCTGAAAGGGAGAGAAAAAAGATTCCTTGGCAGGCCACACACCATTAAGCCCAAGCAGTGAGCAGTGTTTTATGGCTAGCAGGGCTGAGGTCACTGCTTTTGGATGGGTGCAATTAAGATTCACTGAAGCTACCAAAACCCCACAATTCTTCAGGTGCTGGGGCAAAGACACCTTGTTCAGACAGCAGCAGGCTCAGCCTGGAGGAGGGATGCTCTGCAGGTGCTGACCCTGGGAGCACCTTCCAGTGCTTAGAGCTACAAACCAGCACAGATCCCACTTTAAAAACAAACAAACAAAAAAAACAAACCAAAAAACCCCAAACCAAACCAACTAAACAAACAAAAAAACCAAAAAAACCCACCACCCCAACAAACAAACAAACAAAAAAACCAAAAAAAAACAAACACACCAAAAAACCAACCCCCCCCAAAAAAAAACAAAAAACAAAAAATCCCAACAACAACAACAACAAAAACCCCAAAAAAATCCAAAACAAAACAACAACAACAAATAAAAAAGAAACAAAAGAAAAGAAACCCCACAAGCTTTCTGAAGATCCAGGCAAATGTCTTTGCAGCCAGAGATTCTGCTTGCCTGCAGACTAGGGGCTGTGTTTAAAAGGGGTTTTGGGGTGTTGTTAAAACTCTGCAGCTGACAGTGTGCCCACCTGGTGGTGACCACATCTCTGCCACTCCACAAAACGTCCCAAAGCCATGTGGCTTTCAGTTTTTGTATGCAGACAATCCCTATGTGTGGTATGAAACAGCAGCAGTTTCCTCACTGCCCAGTGTGCTCAGGAAATCTGGATGTTGTCAGGTTTTGGGTGTCATTTCCTGGCATTTGGGTGTCCTTCCATCCATCTGTCTGTTGAAATGATTTCCCCAGATCTTGCTCTAGCTGCACTCCTCCAGCAAGTCCTTTGTTCCCACTATTCTGCTTATGCTTGAAAAATTATGTTATTCATGCCCAAAAATATCTTTTAGCCATTTGCACCCAGGAACCATTGATTAGGCTTTTGGGGGGTTGTGTTGATTTAATTTTTTTTTAAAGATATATAATTTTCTACAGGTAAACCAAATCTTTTTAGCTAAATACCAGAATAAATGAATATGCAGAATTTTTTTCTCCTCCAAAGGCATGCTTTGATGAATGACTCATTCCCTTTGTTACAGGAGAATTGCTGGAGCTCTGGTGTTTTCAGGCTTTGAGCAAGGCAAGGTTGGGAGGAGGAGTTATTGTCTTTTATTAGACTAGATGATATAGTTGGAAAAAATCAGGCAGGATTTCAGGCATGTGATCTTTTCCTTCAGGTTTGGAGCTGCTTTTGCTGCCTTCAAGCTGCCTGCAAGTTAAAAACAATCCTTGCAATATTTGACTGGGTTGAGCTGAAGTCAGTGCAGTTGTCCTCAGCTTTTCCTCCTGACCTGGGGAAAGAGTCCTGGAGCTCTGTGCCAGCATCACCTCATGCTGAAACTCCTTATCATTTCACCCATTAAATGATAGCAGCCCCTTTGAACATATTTACCCACATGTCTGTTTGGCTTCCAGCTGCTCCTTTAGACCTGATAAATAAAATCAATTGGAGATAATGAATGGCATTTCTGCCTTCCTCCTCCCAACGTTTGGATGAAGAATTACCTTCAGGTAATTCCAGTCCCATACAATTAGCACAGGAGGAAAAGGAGGGAGGGACAGGTGCTGTAATTTAAAACTCCTCTCTGAAATAATTTGGGGATGAAAAATCCCCAAGTTGACAAACCTCTGAGTAAACCTATTGGGGCTGGAAAACTTTTCCCTCTGGGGAAGGAACAGCACAATGAGGAGACACCCTGAGGCTGGGGCTGGGGAGGCTGTGGCTGGGCAGGTGGAAGCCAAACATTTTGTACATCCCTGGCTGCCAGCAGGAAAACTTCCATTGTGATACCCCACTAACACCAGCCATGGGTGATGCTGCCCCAGGCAAGGTGCAGCCCGGTGGATTTGGGGGGAAATAACCAAGCAGACCCCCAAACCCCTCAGGGTTTGCACAGGCACTGGTGTTTTTCAGGTGAGCTGCCTGCTCTGGGCCAGGCCAGCACTGCCTGTTTCAGCCTGGCTGGGTGTGGGAACTCTTTCCTCCCCCTTTCCCACTGCATCTGACTCAGAAAATGTTTGAAAATCCCAGGTTTCTGCTGTCTCCTGCCTCTCCCACTCTGGGTAACAGGAGGCTGAAGCAAACAAAGGCATCCTTACACTCTGGAGAGCTGATGGGTCATGAAGCAGCAACTCCTCCTCCTCCCTCCCAGGAATTCTGGCCTCTCCCCATTGCCTGCAGCAGCTCCAGGCACCTTTAAGGGATCCTTGGCGTGGCTGTCACACCCACGCCAGGGCTGGGCTGGGAGAGGGCTGGTTTTATCAATTATCCAAGCTGCAGAACACATCTCAGCCCTTTGCTGTGCCCTGGTCTGTGTGTTCACTGCTGGGCTTTGATGGGTGAGGAGGTTACACAGCCAGGGAAAAAGGCACAGCAGCATCTCCTTACCCTGCTCATCTGCACTTGTGTCTCACTGCTGTCTTAAAATCATCCTGCCAGTTTGCTGGAGCCACAGTTCCCCTTTTTTTAGTGTTTGTGTAGAAGCCAGCAGTGCAGGACCCTGCTCCACATGCAGGGAGCATCATTTTAACTGAACCTGTGCCACTGTAGAGCTGTGAGTCCAAGGGACAGAGCATGGCAGGTGGTTTGTTTCCAAAATCCTTTGCAAAAGCAGGGACAGATCTGACCTCATCACAGCCTCATGAGGAGGAGAGGAGGGGCAGGCACTGATCTCTGCTCTGACCAGACAGGACCTGGGGGAATGGCCTGAACCTGATGGAGCAAGCTTTAGGTTGGATATTAGGGAAAGGTTCTTCCCCCACAGGGTGGTGGGGCACTGGACAGGCTCCCCAGGGAAATGGTCACAGCAGCAAGCCTGATGAGACTGGAGTTTAACAAAGGGAAACACATCTGAGGGTCTACACAAAGCAGAGCAAATCTGGGACTCCTTTTCTCTGCCTCTCAGGACTCCCATCTGCAAGCAAGGATCAACCCTTTGCTATTTTGCTTTTTTTTTTTTTTTTTTTTTTGATAGTGGCTTGATGCATGAGGAGCTGCATAAGAACATAGTGTGTCAACATGGTGTCATAAGAACACAGGGAAAAAAAATCAGAGTTTGTAGGTAGAGTCCCTGTGCATGCTCAGGTTGGCACCTGGGAGAGATGAGGGGGAAGCATTTCCAAGAGATCTGCTGGGGAGGTTTTTGACAGTGTTTTCAAGCCCATGACCTTGTCAGTAGAGCTTCCAAACCCTGTGATGGCCAACAAACCTCCATCCCTGTGCAGTGTCCTCATCTTCTTTATATAAACTCAGGCCCCAGGCGAGGGCAGTGGGCCAAGCAAACACACACAAATTCTTCCTTCCTCCCCTGCTCCCACCCTGCTCAGTGCCACATGGGGCCTTGGACAGAAAGGTCAGCACCATTTGGTGTCCTCTTACTTTGGCTAGTGAAAGGGTGTCTCTGGCTGTGCAGCCTTCTAAAAATAAGCCAGGCTTGCAGAGAGGTTTTGCTGCCCACCACACACAGGAATAAAAGGACAGGAGAGGTAGGGAAGGTGTCAGGGGAGGGAGGTGTCCAAAATTGCTGCCATGCTGTTCCCTGCAAACCACACATATGCTGCCTCCTTTGTGCTGATCCTGCATGCTGAGAGAGGGGCACAGAGGGAAGGAGAGCCCTCAGAAAGCCTCTCTTGCCACTGGCATGGGATGCAGACCTGCTGGAGAGGCCACAGAGGCACCCCAGCCCTGGAGAGCAGGGTGGCAGCAGGGGCTGGGGACATGGGCACGGTGCCTGTGAGTGGGCAGGGTGCCACCAGGCTGCAGGGGGACACAGGGCAGTGCCAGAGTGCTGAGACAGGCTTGGAGGGGCCATGGCTTGGGGGACACCTCCTGTGAGAGAGCCATGGGCTGGTGAGAGCAATGACAGCTCCTGCACAGGGGAGATGCTGGGCTGGCATAGATATGGGGCACAAACCTTTGGGAACAGATCTGCCTGCCACAGTCACCAAGGCAGGACACCCCAGCTCTGCAGGGAGGGTGGTGATGTGATCTGCTGTGTGGCATTTGGCTGTCATACCAGAGGAAAGGACTGGCACAGTCTCTGTCCCATTATCCCAGCGAGATTTTGGACAAGCAACCAGGTAAAGAACTGAATTAATTATTCTGCTCTGGTAAGGAGGATTCTGCCCATGAAGTCTCATTACTGGTCACCCCTAGGACAGGTCACCAAGGGCTTTAACTCCTTCAGGACTTTGAGCAGGTTGCACAGGTGAACATAACCCTGATATTTCAGGTCCTGGTGAGGATCTCCCACCACCAGAGCTGGCCAGTGTAAACCAGTTCACTTCAGTGTTCATCTTCATCACTTTATTTTTTTTCCTTTGGCTTACTGTGCAAACATGTCCTGTGACAGCACTTCTCCCATAATTGTGGATACTGAATCCAGCTTGATGTTCTATGAATGGCATTTCTCACTTGACTTTTCCCAGGCAATCCTGCCTCGACCGATTAATTGCTCATCTAAGCAAGCCCACAAAGTGTGACCAAGCCAGCGAAAGACAGTGGAAAAATGTGCCAGAAAACCATGGATTTACCCTGGCTTTCAAAATCAGGAGAGTGTTTCCATCATGTTTATGGGGAGTTTGGAAGTTCTTATCCTGAATGCTGCATGTGGGTAGAAGGAGGGGGATTTCAACCCTCAGGACTGTGAAGAAGGTCAGAGGAATGCAGAGCCAACCCTAGGTGAAGGGACTAAATCCTCCTGGTGTTGTAGATGGATTTTAGTCATTATATGAGCAGTATTATATTTTATGGCTGCCTAAAACAGCTGATGGTGGGATTTGAGAAATCACTGGCCATATATTCTATACTGTAATCAGGAATTAATCTGGCCAACTGCCCACAGCTCTGTGATTGCATCTCTCCAAAGAGCCTTACAGTATTCCTTGAGGTCTGGGTGGATGGCAAACACTGGGAGCAGTCATCAGTCTCTGACAAAGCAGAGCAAGAGATGGTGACAATAAATAAAGTGGAGGTCAATCCAATTTCCTGTGATGGGCCATTTGTGAGAGGGAAGGGCTTTGTCTGTGTGAGAAGCACCTGACATTGTCCAGGCAGCCACCCTGCTCACCATCCCTCCTTCACCAGGTAAGGGTGCAAACGTGCCTCTCCAAACCCTGCTGGGGTTTTACATCCACCATGCAAGCCCAGCTGTGGAGCTGTGCAAGTGAATGCCAGGAGCACATAGTGATGGCCCTCTGGATGTGTGTAAGCCAAAACCTGGGCAAAACTTGTTAATGGGAGAGGAAACTGAGAGTTCTTCACTGGTTCCTTCTGGGTAACTGCTGTGCTGTAGATCAAAGCTGCCTGACAGCACAGGCAGCACTGGAGGACAATTCATCCAGCCTGGCTGAGCTGAGGAGTAATAAAAAATAAAAGCCTTGGTGATAAGCTGGAAAGGCTGCTGTTTCCACAGGAAAACAAAAGATTTTGTTAAAAACCCGCTTGTCCCCCTGTTTTTGACATGAATCTCCAGGAAAGACACCTGGGTGCTGGGCTGTGATTGCAGCTCTGCTCCCAGCTCTGAGCTTGGGCCACTCCTTCTGCCTTTCACTGCCTCCTGTCTGTAAGATGGGGAGGTTCATTAATGGCTTTAAGCTGAAAGGGGGTAGATTTAAATTGGATGTGAGAAATACTTCCCTGTGAGGGTGGTGAGGCACTGGAACCCATTGCTGAGGGATGTTGTTGAAGCCCCATCCCTGGAAGTGTCCAAGGCCAGGCTGGATGGGGCTTGGAGCACCCTAGGACAGTGGAAGGTGTCCCTGCCCCTGGCAGGGGGTGGAACTGCATGATCTTTAAGGTCCCTTCCAACCCAAAACATTCCATGATTTTATAATTCTGTGAATCATACTTAAAAAACATTGCAGGGCTCTTCAACAAGCATTTGACAGCCACAGAATGATCTTATTAAATGTAAGTGTCAGGTTGGCTTGGATGATGTCCTAACCAACATTTATCTCCCAAACACAACTGAGGTGAGCCAAGTACTCTTCAGGCTATAAACAATAGCTGTGGTGGGCAGGAAATAATGCAGGCAGCACTTCCAATTCACAGCTCAGCCATCACTTAGAAAACACCTTTGGTCACAACCAAGCAAAGCTCCCAAAAGCTGATTTGGTTCCTCTTTGCTCCTCAGCCCCTACGTGCTGCTGGAAACCCATTTGTGTTGTGCTTTCAGAGAGGGGAAAGGCAGCCAAGGGAAGCAGCACAGAATCTGCCTCTGGAGGTTCAGGGACTCTCACACACGTATAGAAACTTATTAATAACAAACAGAGCCGTCTGGAACATTCCTACATCCTGGGCAGGGGTTAGTGCTTCCAAGTCAGGGAAATGCAGCAGATGAGCAAAGAGGGACTGTGAGGATAAAGGGGAATGCTGGCGTGGGGCTGCACCCAGAGGCTTGGATCTGGAACTGCCTGCCCCGATTCAGGAGAGACCAGAGCCAACAAAGGCTGTTATTGCTGGCAAGAGCAATGAAATTAAAGAGATGTTTCACTATCCATCATCAGGTGTGTCAGTTTTCAGCACTCAACGGCTGCAAGTTAAAGCCTTTCTCGGCTCCATTTCCAGTCATTGGCTTTTAATTTCGGGCACAAAGGAGGGAATTACATTGGAAGTACTGCAGGTGAGATTTCCTGCCTTCTGCCACACGTTTCTGCAGCAATGCATCAGTAATGAGACCTCATGGGCAGCCAAAGCAGAATAATTAATTCAGTTCTTTACCTGGTTGCTCGTCCAAAAATCACTCTGGGGTAATGGGAGAGAGACTGCCAGTCCTTTCCTCCGGTATGTGACAGCCAAATGCCACACAGCAGATCACATCACCACCCTCCCTGCAGAACTGGGGTGTCCAAGGGCAGGGCACTGTGCTGGGATCTCACCAGGAGTCTGTGGCTCGTGCTCAGCCTCTCCAGGTGTGTTCCCAGGCTTTCCCTTGGCATCCCAGGCTGAGGAGCACATCCATGGGCCCTGTCAGCTCAGCTCAGTCTGAGTGCTGCTGAAGGAACCCTGCTGCAGGACGGAGAAATGAACAGAACCACAGAGAGGGTGAGAGCAGCAGTGCATGCAGCATGGCAGGACTGAAGAAAAGAGCCCCTTCACTTTCCCAGCCACAGGAATGTGTGTCAGAGAGAGACACAGGCTCCTTCTTGGCATTTGCCAGACAACAGCAGCTTTTCAAGGCAGCATCATATGGATTTTCCTTTTATAACCATCTCCCTCGTGGAAATCCCCATTGGTCCCTGCTATTCCAGCAAAGGAGAGTGTCTAATTCAGCTCATTTTCCCCCAGGAAGATCCAGCTGATTATGCAATGGCAATGTGTACCAGCACGTTAATGGTGCTTGGCACCTTCCTGGGCTGCACGGGAGGCAGGGGATATTGCTGTCATTATGGAATTAGTCATGCTGGAAGCACCGCGGGGTTTGTTTAATCCAGGGAGAAAAGAAAAGGAATTGGTGGGGTGGGGTGAACAGAGGCAACAGCAGCAGCTTTCTGAGCCAGACACAGAGGGAGCCAGGGCACCTCTGCCAGCCAGGGGTGTCCCAGCTCCCCTGTTCCGGGTGCCTGGGGGTGTCCCTGGGCTCCAGCCAGCTGCACTTGGGGGAATTTTCACCATGCAGGGCCCCAAGAGCTGGCTGGCTGGATTTTAGCCACAGAACAGGTCGCTGCAGACCCCCGTGGCAGGGAGGAGGGAAAGACCCTGCCTTGCCCTTGCTGACTCACAGGTTTCTGCAGAACCCGTGGTCACACGCTGGGGATGCTCTCCTGTTGAAGGAGAGGCCAGTGCTCCCTGCACTGCTGCTCTCCAGCTTTCACTGCAGCACTGCTCCCCAGCCTGGCACTCTGCAGGTGCCCTCTGCCTCCCCAGGCCTTTCTGGGGTCAGGCACCGTTGTCACAGCCCTCCCCTGACACCCTCTCCCCTGGCAGTGAGGGCACAGCCCCAGCTGATCAGCCCAGTGCCTGGGTCTGAGCCCTGGCTCCTGGCCCAAACACGAGCTGTGCTGGCTGCAGGTGCCCCAGGGGATGCACCCACCTCCTTCTGCTCCTTCTGACTGTTCAGGAGACATCTCTGCAGAGCAGCTTGCCCAGCTGAGACCCACTCAGGCCCTGCTGGCTCTCATCCCACCTGGGCTCCAGGCACCTCTGCTCCACAGCTGCACTGGTGTGCAAGCCACATCCCACAGCTGGTGCTCAGTGCCAAGGCACAGCTGGGATTGTGCCAGCTGGAGATTGTCTGCCTCCAATCTCCTCCTCCCAAGCCAAGATTTAATGGTTTTGCAGCAAACTCAGTGGCTGCTTGTCCCCCACCTGTGCCTGCATAAGTGCTGCTTAGATTTCATGTGCTGTCAAGGGCCTCCAGATGCTGCCAGCCAAACTGGACCTCACAGGGCCAGGAGAGGATTGGTCTGGACTAAATTAATGCACAGACAGGTCCCTGAAGCTGCTGGGAGTCACTCAGCACACGTGTAATGCCACAGGGAAACAAGCCAGAAGGAGAAGGGATGTCTGCTCCCCCTTCAGCCCACACCATATCCCCTGCCATGAGTTTTTCTGCTGGGTGCAAGGCCATGACAAGGGATATTTTCCACCAATTGCTTCTGGTGCCACAAGAAAATATCTGTACCAAACCTGGCTGTGTGGTGGATTGTCCCCTCTCTCATTTCTGAGCCTCCATCCCTCACTCGTGGCGAGGGGGAAGCAAGATGAGCTGGGGATGTGCTGTCCCTGCTGGGTGCTGCTAATTAACATAAGGAACAGTACCAGAGGCTAGCAGGCATGGAGGCAGAGTGTAATGAGCTACATGGGATTTGCTGAGTGTCTCAGCAGCCAGGACAGCAAGCAGGGAACCCCAGGGGCAGCCTGTGTCAGGGAGCTGCTGTGTGACAGCAGAGCCCCCAGGGCTCAGGGCTGCCCTGGGTCATTCTGGGCCAGAATGGCTCTGCTGGGGTGTGTGGAATGGCCAAGGCCCTGCTCCCTGCCCCAGGTTGCCAACTGCACACACATCTCTCTCCTCCTCGCTGCAGCTTATTTAATATTTATGCACCCAAGTGCTTGGGAGTACCCTAACACTTCACATGCTCAAAAGTCCAGAGCTCTGCTGAGGTATTTTGCTGCCTGTGTTTCCTTTCCCTCCTTTTCTCTTTTGCTTTGGGCTCTGGATGTTGTCCCTGGGTCAGGCTGTTCTCCTGCTGGGGATGGCACCAGGCTCCCCAGCTGGTGTCAGGGTGGCTCCTTGTCACCTCATCTGCTCCTCCCAGATGGGCAGGGATGCCCTGGTGGGGTTTCATCATCTCAGCTCCCTGTGCCAGGCCATGGAGATCTATGAATGCCAAGAAGAGGGTGCCCAAAAGATGCCAGGTGAATCACACCTCCAGAAACACCTGACCTGAGCACCCATGGCATCCACAGGTGCCCAGACAGGTTGTCACACCCCTCAGGACCTGGGGAGCCCCAGGTTGAAAATATTGGATGCTGCTTCTGGTCTCCATGGTCACCTTGTGATGGGCTGGATTTAAACATGCCTGGTTTAATCTCCCCTTTACTGGGATAATAAACCCACCCCCTCGAATCTCTGAAGGCTTTGGGAGCCACAGACAAAGGGATCTGTCCTCAAGAGGCTAAACCAGAGGCAGGAGGACACCTCCTCTTTTGGATTAGCCAAAAGGGGACAAAAATAGCCTCAATCCCACCGGAAGCCTGAACCTGGGCTGTGATTCATGCCCTGGCTGGCTGCCCACGAGGTTTGCACAGGAATTTGTGAGTGGAGCTGTTGGGTTTCTGGCCCCAGCTACCCTGAGTGCCTGCAGGAAGGATGAACCCTTCCCAAAACATGCCAAGGCTTGGAAAGGAGCATCACGTCACGCCTGGCAGGAGGAACCTGCTCCAAACATAATGCAGCTTCTGTTCAAGGCTCCCTTTTCTATTTTTATATATGTGGAGTGGTGTAAAATGTGCTTTTTTATTCTGCTTTTAAAGAATCCCTGCATGCAATGAAACACAGAGCAAAAGGACTGGAGCCACAGTGGAAAAGGGAGAGAGAAAACAAGGCAGAAACCAAAAATCTGTCACCTGCTGATGATGTTAGAGGAGATGTTTGGTCCTGGGTGTGCTCTCCTGCTTCCAGCCTGGCAGCCCTTGCCTGTCCTCCAGGAAAAAGGAATCAAAATGACTCATAGGAGTAATACAGACCCATTGAGCAACACCAGGGGCTCCATGGCAAGGGGCAAGTGGGACAAACCAAAGCTTTGGCACTGAAATAATTCTCTTTCCCTGGAAGCCATTTCCCAGGGCTTTTTGCACTGATTTTAGGCATCTTCTTCCCTACCCAAATGGAAGAGAAACAGATCTGTATGGCCAGAGATCAAGAAAGCCCCAAATGAGAGGAAAAAATATATTCACTTGCTTAATATTTGATAAAATCCAGTTCTGTCAGAGCCCAGGGTGATTTGGTTTAACCACAGTGCACAGGGGAGATTTTTTACATGACTTTGCAGACAGAGGCTGAGTCTCTTGGGTCACACTGTTATCTCATGAGCAATCACTCTTGTCCATGCTGGGGTAAATGAGGAAAATTTGGGATGAGGGAAGGGGCTCCAGGTGCAAGGGAAACCCCAGGGATGGTTTTGAATGGCAGCTGATTGCCTGCACTGAGACTTGCCCAGAGGGTGAGACATAAGAGCTCACCTCCTTTGCACACAGAGTGGGAGATTCTTTAATTGTCCACCTCACATCCCCCAAAAATTAATAAAAACATTTCCTTGGGCAGGAAAGCTTCATCTTTTCCCCACTCCCTGTGTTTGCAGAAAATAAAAGCTGCTCCCTGCTGCTCCTCCCACCTCCCTGATATCTGGTGTTTCTCAGCCTGGCCTCACCCCAGAGCTGTGCAGCTGAAAGCAGAGGTGGGATGGGGCTTTCTGCAGGACAGATGCCACAGGGGAAGGCAGCACATGTGGCTGGGGTGGGACTCACTTCCCAGCACTGGGGCTCCTGTGTGGGCTCTCATCTTTCAAACCCTCTTTTTGGGAGAGAGCAGCTTCCACCTCCGCCTGGAGGGTGATGGCACCCAGAGTGGGCAGGGCTGTGCCTTGGTGTTTTGGTAATTATGGACTGAGAGACTGCAAATCCAGTCAGTTCTAACCCCAACAAGGCCCGTGGGTCTCTGCTCTGCCCTTGGCACTGGGAACTGAGGAGCAGGGACTGGTCAACAGCCACAGCTTCATTCTGCTGAGGATGATGCTGAAGCTCACTGCATTGGTCTAACACCAGGAGAGTCCTGGAAGAGCCTTTTAATCTTGGCTTTTAAGGGCTTTTGTCTCAGTCTTAAAAGCACATCTGCTGTGTCTGTGTCACCTAAGCAAGATCAGGGCTGGAGCCTGTGATCATCCATAGCCTGATCCACAGCATGTGTGCTGTCCCAGAACAGTTAATTCCCCCACAGGAGGTGCCCAGTGCCACTCCCAATGTGCAGGCAGGACACTGCAGCCCTGTCTGGGACAGCAGGAAGCTCAGCCAGGTAAAAATGTTGGGTACAGGCTCATTTCTACATGGAAAACAGCAACATCTCCAAGTGAGCCAAGGACAGCATTCCCCTGCAGAATTGCCTGGGCTTTGAGAGTAGATGGATGTTTTGAGAACTATGACCCAAGGCAAAAATAAGCTGGAAAAAACAACCTAGGAGCTGAGTCCAGTGGAGTTCCTTAGTGCCTCATTAGCCTCCTGAATTAGCTGTGTCCAATCTGCCCAGAAACCCCACAAAATTTTTTTTCTTCTGGTTTAAGCACCAACCATAAAATTCCTGGCAGGGACCTGGCCAGCAAGGCTGGCTTTGTCTCCACCACCCATGTCCCACTGATGCTGAGCTCCACTCACACACCCCTGGAATCAGCTTTATATTTTAGTGTAAAAACCCAAACAAGAACTGGAATAAACTGATTTAGGTCCAGGTTGGGTTGTTGCAATGGGATGGGCAGAGCACAGGCATTTCTGCACAGAGCATCTCCCAGTGGGATGATGGAATTTTATCAGTCATGCCCTGGGACTCAATGGCCATTAACAGGAGATATCTCCTGGAGGGAGGATGGGCTGTGGGAAGATAAAAATGATTGCCCCAGCTGGTTTAAAGATGGCCCATTAGCAGATAATGTGTGCCAGGAGATCAGGGTCACTGCCCCAGCCGGGTTAACAGATGGGGACAGAATTCACATTTCTGGTCACATCCTGTATTGCAGCCCAAGACACAGGTGCTCACAGACTCTGCAGCTGATCCTCTCATCAGCAGCTCCCATTCCCAGAGCTGGAAAGGGCAGGGGGTTGTTTTTAATGAAGCTTTGCCTTGCTGGAGGCTTGTCTGGTGTGAGCAGTGCCCTTCACCCTACCTGCTACCTCCCTGCACTCCCCAGCTCACTCAGCACCTTGAGAACCAACAGGTTTGGGTATAAAATATGGAGACTGTGGATGGATCACTGCCATGCCCCACTGTTGGACCCAGAAGCCTGGGAGTTTTGAACTTTCTGTGCTTTCTGGCACTGACCCCCTGGAGAACACTGCTTTGACTCAAGAAAGTCAAAACTGGAGAAGGCTTCCAAATTTGAGTGATAGAGTTAGAATCATGAGTGCATAGTTAGAATAGAAGTGTGTGATTTCACAAGGTGAAGGGTTTTGAATTTTGGGATTTTAGAATACAGTAGTAGGTATGGGAGAAGATGGAGGTTTTTGGATGTTTCTATCTTCTTCTGCTCTTCTTCAGTTTCTGTCCCTTTCTGTCTTTTTCCTTCTTTCTAATGATTTCATGCAGTAGTTTTTGGTTGGACAGTTAGTGCTGCATTGCTGGTCACAGCAGTTTGGTTATTGGGTCAAAAGTATAAATAATATAGGTATTAATTCTCTATTGGACTGTTTAGCTTTAAAAGGCCTTGTAACTAGCTAGATTCAGCTCAATTTTGCTCACTTTTAGCTGGAAGTGCTGCAGAATTCTCTATACTTTAGATAAAATTTAATAAATAACTAAGTCCAAACATGAGAAAATCCATCTTCTTTGTGTTTTTAATCCAGACTCTGAGCGAAGACACAAGAAAATGAAGACAAGCCACTAACTAGGTGATGCAGCCAACACTTTACACCCCACTTGAGGATGGAGGATCCCTATAGGAAGGCAGGGCCCTGGCACAGAGAAAGGTGAGATCCTCCAGCCTCACTCCTGGGGAAGGTTTTTTCTCCACATTCTCCAGGGCACTGCATGGCACCCATTGGGCTCTGACCTCCTTCTTCCCACTGAGCAGCAAGGCTGGGATTTTTTGGAAGGCTCCTTCCCAAGGACCCAGGATATGATTCAGCCCATCCCAAAGCAGGGCAGATGATTCCCATCCTCCAAGCACCTGAATCTCCTTATCAGCCCCAATGGGAGCCTGGCATGGAAGCTGAACTGGCCATCTTTGGGTGCTGGGTCCCTCCATACTCCTGAAAACTGAGCAGCACCCTGGCCCTGCAGGAATTGAAATTACTGGGATAGAGGGTGATTTTGCAAGGTGCAGCCTGTGCTGGAAAGCCACCAGTTCTGCTGGAGCTGGGGCTGCTCTGTGCCCTGACTGCCTCATCCATTAATCCATGCAGCCTGACAGGACATACCCTGTTTGAATCTGCTACCCAGCTTTAATTTTTCATGTTTCTTATGCTGCAAATTTCTTTTCCCTGAGAAATTATTTAAGCAGATGGCTGAGCTTGATATTAATACACTTATTTCAACATTTGCATGGAGCATCTGTTAGGGGAAAAAAAAAATCCCTAAGTTTTGCAGGTTTTAAAAAAAAATATTTTTTTTCATCTTCAACTTGAATTCCAAGACTCTCAGAAGACGACCACCCCTTCTAGGAATGCTGAAAAGCTTCATTTATATGCCAGTAAGATGGCACTCCACTGAAATGTCAGTCACTAGCAGATGATTTGGAAGGGGAGAGGGAAATGAATGTGTGTGTTACAGAACTGATCAAGTCTAGACAAAAAAAAAAAAGGAAACTTTGAAAATCAAGATCCTCAAAGGGTGGCCTAGACGAAGTTGCTGAGAAATTACTTTTTTCTCTTATAGAAGATTTGACAGTTTGTCTAAATCCCACATATCTCTTTCTTCCATGGTAAAATAACCTCCTACAATAATTTTAGATTATTAATTTTTGGGCCAGCCACAATAAAAATAAAACTTCATGGTGTGGTTCATCACTGCATGTGAAGAAGGAGCCATTCCCTTCTGTCCAAACTCTCTGGGTCACCTCCCTATTAAACCCCTGGTGCCAGTGCTCTTCTTCCACCCAAAGGACTGTCCTGATGCTGAATTATTTTATTTCTCCCTTTTATGACATATGGAGCAAAGTCAAATAGTAAATCCCTTTCTGATGTTTTCAGCTGGCCTCCACAGCACGGGGTCTGTCCTGATGAGCTTTAATAACAATGCCTGCCCATCCCTGAGAGCTGTAGGTCGGGCTCAGCTCTCAACCCAGACCTGCATTTGTGTAATTGCCTCTGCAAAAGGCTTTCTCTCTGCTTTAATACCACATTTTTACTCTGTTTTCACTCTGCCTTCTTCATTATTCCCACTCAAGCAGCACAGAGGGTGCAGCCAGGCAACCAAGCCCCACTTTTTAATTTGTGATGGAGGTTGGGCTCAGCTGGAGTCACCCAACCTACAGCCACGCTGGTTCTGGGCACTATCTTTGATTTGGAGTCACTCTGGATTTGGAGCAAGAACAGCTTTTGAGCTGTTCCTCTGACAGCTTTTCCCCTGGTTTGATACATCCCTGTATCCAGCACCACTCTGGTCTCACAGTGAGAGGCAGTGTTATAAATCACAGCATATACATGCTTTAATTATTTTGTCAAAATGATTTATAAGCTCTAACTTACTGGAAAGTACCAGGCTGTACCCATGGACCAGCCTTTTCTGGTCCTTACCTGTGTTAACTCTGCTCAGCACCTCTTCCTCCCACATCCCTGCTCAGGGGATGGTTCTTCCCTGAGTTTTCCTTGGAAAACAGCTGTAGGAATGGACCTGGCACTGCACAGATATTTTCCCTGCCCCTCCACATTCCCACCCTGGGGTCACTCAGTTTATCCCATAACAAACTTTTCTGGCAGAGTGTCAGCTCAGCCAGAGTAATAAAGATTTACAGCCAGGGCTGAGGCAGTGCCAGGAATGCCTGGCATAGCAGGCTGCATCCCAGAGCACAGGTAAGGGGGCTGAGATTTCCCTCCCTTGCACTGAGGCAGGGCAGAGCTGAAGGGGTGCTGCTTCTTGAACACTCTCCCTGTGATTTTTGCTTTTTAATGACCTGCTTAACCCCTGGCTGAAGGGTGTAATTTATGGTTCTGAAATATAACCAGGGGGTTCATGGCCTTCATGCTTTGGCTCCCTCTGCTTTATCACCCGGCTCATTCCTCACAGTTTTGCATGACAGCACAAGGGCTGAGTGCCATGGATGGTATGCAGATAAAAACAGGGGGGAAAGGCTTTCCCTCAAAGTCCAGCACTGTGGAAGAGTGAAAAGGAGGGGGGGATGGAGGGGAATGTGCTGGGGAGGCTCTGGAGAAGCTGTGAGATGCCTCTGGAGCAGGCAGATGGAGAAACCAAGGGCTGGATGCAGCCCCACAGACACTGAGGGGCAGGAAAATCACTTTGGCACTGGGATGGTGGGGCAGAGGCAGTGGTGGCACACAGGGATGTCCCATTTTCCAGTCTGTGCAGCCACAGGGGTTTGCTCTGGCATCACCTGCCCCAGGCTCAGCCCCTGCAGAGTGAAGAGAGCCTGCAGGAAAGCTGAAAGCAGGGAAAGGTGAGGGGGCATCCCTACCCCTTCCTTCATGGCAGCAGTTTGGAGGGTCAGAGTGAAGGTGAGTCCCTTTCCCTCATCCTTTGGTGGGGGAACTCTGCCTTCCCTGCTCTGCTCCTCCCCTGCAATTCCAGCTCTGTATTTAGGGGAGAGGTGACATGAGGGGTTGTTGACATGCCACAGGATTTGTTTCCTCCTGGGATTTCCAGTCAGGAGCAGAGCAGCAAAGCCCTGGGACCAGTTATCTCCCTGCAGATGGACCAGAGGAGGCTCCTGCTCGTGTCTGGGGGCTGGGGCTGAGGTCCTGCCCCTTTCCAGGTTTGGATCCAGATTTGTCAGCAGCAGTGGGGCCAGAGCTCAGACACAGCTGTCTGCTCTGAGCTGAAGGATAAGGATATTTCTGTATTTCTGAATTTCTGTATTTCTATATTTCTGTATTCCTGCATTTCTCTATTTTTTCTGTATTTCTCTATTTTTGTATTTCTGTATTTCTATATTATTTCTGTATTATTTCAGTATTCCTGCATTTCTGTGTTATTTCAGTATTCCTGTATTTCTGTATTATTTCTGGATTTATGTATTTTTGTATTCCTGTATTTCTGTATTATTTCTGCATTTCTCCATTTCTGTATTTCTCCCCCCTGCTCCACCACAGACACAATTTTACACTGCTGGAAAACGTTGAGTGGTGGATTCTCTTAATGCCCATGGCAGATCCTTGAGAAAGGTCCAGGCCAAGCTATGGAGAGTTATCCATGCCCAGTCCTCTCCCTGATCTCCATACATCCACTCAGAAAATAAAACCACACCACTCTGCTTCCCTCGTGCTTTTCGTGGTGGCCCATACCCAGAAATGTGCTCCCTTGCTCTGTCCATTTCCATAATTAAAGCAATAAGCAGTGGATGTGATTTAAATCAAGCCTGAGCTCTTGAAAAGCCACCTGTGGTGTTAAAAGCAAGTCCAAAAGGGTGTTAATAGAAGCGTTAACATTTCAGCCGTGCACAGACAGCATTAATTATAACACTCCCATCGAGCCCAGTGCCCTCAGTGAACAGACAGTGGTGATGGCTTTGGGTCTGAGTGCTGGGCTCAGCAGCACAGCTCAGGAGGGGAGCAGTGCCAAGCTGGGCAGGCAGAAAGCATGGCAGGGGTGGCTTGATTTTCCAGTTAGGTCCCTTAAATAGAGTATCCCACCCTGGGTCCCAGAGCCACTGGCTACCTGCAGGATAAATGGGATTTAAACACATCTTTGGCACACTGAAATCATCCCAGGACAAGAGTGGACTAAAGCATCCTTTAGGCCATCAGTGCCACCACCCTGGGGAGAAATTCCTGCAGGCTGTTTGCAGCCTTTGCCATCTCTCCCTCAGGTTATCTGTCCTGCCTTAGGGCCCCAGTGATCTCCTCTGGCACAGCCATGCAGCTGGCCCTTCACTCACCAGGTTGAGTCCAAGTTGCTAACCCCATTTATATCCTCTCTGACAGGCAGGAATCATTAAAGGTCTGGGAAGGGGTATTGCAGCAGCAAAATGAGCACATCTGCCATCAGCCACTGCTGTCCCAGGGCTGGTGCTTTGGGATACTTGGGAACAATTTGGGCCCATCCTGGCTCCAGAAGAAGTGCAGATGTGTGAGGATGTTCTGTGCCAGCTCTCCCCTGGGCTGCTGCAAGCACCTTTACCCATTTACAGCCTTCCTTTGCCCAAGGACTGCAGAGCTCAGTCCACGAGCAGCTTGACATTGATACTGCTCAAAGTGGAAAGCAGAGGAAAATAAAAACCAGGAGAGGTTTACATTCACCAGTGCCAAAAAGTTCAAACCAAATAAATTTGTCCCGAGTTTACTGTCTGGAAAAGCATTTCAATGCTTTGCCTTTCCAGACTGTTGTGATGTGCCTGCTCACATGTGCACAGGGACAGGCTCCAAGGAGAAACAATAACACCAGGACCTTCTCAGAAAAACCCTCAATTAACAGGATGCTTGGCACATGCTTAAGATTAAGCATGTGCTTGAATCCATCCCCCAAGAGCACAACCCTCAAACAAAGTGGGGAATCCATCCTGGATCCAGCCAGTAACTGATTCTCCAGAGCCATCAGCTGGGATGTAATACATGTCCTCAAGTGCTCTGCAAGGCAGGGGCCAAAGTCCCACTGAGTCAGCTGAGTCTCTGTCTCTCCATTTTTAATTAAATCCCATTTTTACAGTAGGAAAAAAAAAATGCTCACAAGCAGTTGATTAGAGGTTTTTCAGGTCTTTTGATCAGCATGGGACAGAGGATATATTCAGTCTGTCATTAAACATCTTCTGATGGCTTCCAGAAGTCACATATTTGTCTCAAAAATGTGTTATATTAGAATTCTCTCTCTTCCATGCTTGCTGCTTCATGATTTCACCTTCTCCAGGTGACGCCTCAGTGTGGATGGAGGACAGAGCAGCATTTTGGCTTGCTCTGCCCCACAGTCTGTGTTCTACACAGCACAGATCCAGTTTCTGCAGTTTTAGGGAGCAGGCATCCTCACCCTCACTCTACACACACAAAATGAGGTGAGGAATAGTCCAAGGGCATGTAAAAGTTGGCATCACAGCTGGAAATTGGGATATTTTGACAGCAAAGCCACTGCTTGCTGCTCCCTTGTGACTCTGGTGTCTGCCTGTCTCCATCCCTCACCTTTATTCAGCACTTAAACTACTGATTTTTATTGCAGGGAAGGTCTTGTAGGATGTGGAGAGCCTGGTACTCTGACTGTTCCTTTGGTATTGCTTTACCATAATTAAAGCCCTTGATAAGCCCTCCTCTGCCTCTCACCACGATGCCAAACTTGGTGTTTCCATCCTGGCTGTTTTCCTGTGCTCAGACTCTCCAGGTCTCCTCACTCAGTGTTCATTTCCAGTGTATCCACACCGACTTTATTTTCCACACTAAGACAGACTGAAAAAATTCTGTTTCTTGACTGCTGTTCCCTTGGCCTGCCACTAAATATTCTTCATCTTAGATATGCTCTTGAAAAGCATATAGATTCAAGTGCTGCCTCTCAGGGCTGCCACTTAGCTGAGATCTATGTGTTATTATTCATCTTTCCTGTCTCTCCTGGGAAGCCAGTCCCACTCACCAGCGTGCCTGGATTCCCCAGTTACGCATACCACCTGCCTTTTCCCTGGATGGAGGTGTTATTTACTGCCTCTTGCTTGGCTGCAGTGAGGATAAAACCACCCCAGCAGTTCCCAGGCTGCTCTGAGAGGGGCAGTGGTCTCAGTCCTCAGGACTCCAGCGTGAGCTGGGGCTGCTGGTGAGCACTGACAGCAGAGACAAGCTGTGAGCACAAACCATGCCAGACTCACCAGCTTCTCCCAGACCCCCCAGGAGACCATCAAATACCCCTCTCCCTGAGGGTGAGGCAAGGGCTGCTGGTGGTGATGGGATGGTGTCCTAGATGTGTCCAAAAGTCTGTATTCTATCACCATCTGCTGAAACCAGGTGGGGCAGTGATTCCTTATCTCTGTGGGAGATATCCTCTGCTAATGGGCCAGCTGTTAAAAACCAGGTGGGGCAATGTTCTTTATCCCATCCTCCCTCCAGGAGATATCTCCTGTTAATGGCCATTGAGTCCCAGTGCATGACTGATAAAATTCCATCATCCCACTGGGAGATGCTCCAGCCAGGGGAGGAGCCAAGCCTTTCCTACCCAGATAAAAACTGAGATTTGGAACACCAAAGATGCCCTTACCCACTGGATTCCAGAGCACCAGAGCTACCAGACCTTCCTACAGGATCACTGCTTCAACAAGACCCCTTCATCTGGACTGCTACCACCACCATAACCAGCGAGGTGTCAGGTTGTATTCTGACTCTGTCAATGGTTTTTCATTTGTACAATTGCATGTATTTTATTTTTCTCCTTTTTTTCTGTTAAATTGCATTTCTGACTTGGAGTCTCTCACTGGTTTTGCTTTCAAAACCATTACAGCTGGGCAGCAGCACCAGAGGGAATTTCTGCCACGGCTGCTGACCACAAGGAGGGTGAGTGCTCACTCCTGCTCAGCAGTGCTTTGAATTTCACTGATGTCAGCAGCAATAATTTCACTCAATCCAGCTCAATTAGTAAATTTCTGGGACCCCTGAATGTACAAAACAGACTATGCAACATGTGTGGACCAAGCGCTACAATCAGAAGATGAACCCACCTCCCTTTGTCTCCCAGCTCTCTCCTTGGTACTTCCACCTAGAGCAGGGGAAGTATCAACCAACTGCAGGCAGTGACTCCCCAAGGACTCTGCTGTGTGAAGCAAAGATCTTTCATTGCAGGGGTAGGCAGGGTCAGCAGAGCATCCTTGTCTCAGCTGTGGGGTGAGGGCAGCTCCCATCCCCTTCTCTGCAGGCAGAAAGGTGGATTTGGGCACAGCCAAGGGCAGGGCAGCAGCCCCTGTTCAATTTTAGCATCCTGTCACCTCCCCAACCTCACCAGAAGCCAATTCAAGGCCTCTTGCTGCCTTGCTACTCCCAGAATCCTTGAACCACCCCAAAATTGTAAGTCAGGCTTTACAGCATCTTGAGATTAACAGAGGAAACAACACCTCCATCAAATTTCATTTTTAAAAAACAAGAGACATGGGGTACTTTGCCTGGCTGGCTGCACTATGTAGGGCTGGGCTGTGTGGTGTTGTGGTGCATTTTGCTTTTTCATTGCTCCTTGCAGGGATGAGAGACTCATAAAATCATCTTAAAAACCAAAATGATGTGTCACACAGTTTTCAGCTTCAGGATCCATGGGCTCATTTAAATAAAAAAACAAACAGATTGGGGGAGCTGGGAGGCATGACTGGGGAAGCTGGAAAAGCAGACTCCAAATTGTACACAGGCTTGTTATCAAATGTCACCACCACTAAAACAAACCAAGAGAAGGAAAACCCAGGGAGAGTTAAATCCCTTTGCAGAGCTGAGAAATCCAAGGCTGCAGAGCCTGTTGTTCCCCTAGAGTGTGGATTTGGGAGGAATGCTTGGAGATACAGTCATTTTCCTGAGCAGGACGTCAGCTGCTTAATGCTTGTTAGTGCTAATGAAAATCATACAGCCCGAGCTGTGCTCCAGCCAGGAATTCCTCTAAGTGCTGCCATCTTCACTGTCATCTCAGGGAAGATGCAGGAGCAGAGCCTGAAATATTGAACTTTAAATCAGTGCCAGCTTTAAACAAAGCAAAGCCATTGCAGAGGATGCAGAGAGGTTTATTGGGCTGCCCTTGAATTTTATCCAGCTGGATAGGGCAAGCCACAGTCACCTGCCTTTATAATGGTCCTAATAAAAATAAAAGTGCAGAATTCTCCACCAGATTCCTGAGAAAACTCTGGGGTGCCTGCAGGGGGAGAGCTCTCATCCTTCCACGTGCCCATGGGAGTCCAATCATGACTCAAACCTTTACCCTTTCTTATCTGCCACGGGCAAGAAGCCAGGTTGAGGATTTGTTGGTCAGGAGTGTCCAGACCACAAAGATCACACATTTCCTCTGTGATCTTGGCCAGTCTATTCACCTCTCGGCCTTAGCTTCCTTACTTTTAAAGTCCAGGCAGTAACAGCCTCTTAGAGGAAGGAAGTGTGAGGATTTGGATGTTAATATTTGTAAGACACTCAAGGGATAAGTTGAGGAGCTCTATAAAAATGTCTAGCAGCAATGAGTGATGATTTTTCTAGGCTGCTATTGTTCCCAGAGCACCTGTGGGTACCAAGCATGGGGAACACATTCCTCTGCTGCATGAAGGTGGGAAAAAAGGGAGGCAAAAGGAAAGTATCACATTGCTCCAGTGGGTAAAGCCTTCACTCACATTTGATGTATATCAAATCTGCACTAAAATCTGGATTAATTCCAAAAGATTTTTTCCATTTTTGGTCTGTTTCTTCAGTGTTTCCTTTGGTGATCATGCTGGTAGCTGGCTGGATCTGTTGTTTTTCTCACTTGTTCCGTGATTAGTGATCTCTGAAGTGTCATGGCTCTCCTGTCAGGTCTCAGCCACAGCTCCCATTTCATGCTGGCATGGGGCTGAGAGTCCCTGCTTGCTCCAGCTGCTCCCTTGGAAACAGGGGCTGAACAGCAGAGGTGTCAAGGGAGAGAAACCTGAACTTCCCATTCACGTAGCAGGGAAGGGAATTTATTCCAAAACATGCTATTTTAGGCCTTATTTCTGCACTCAAAGAATAAGACCACTGTGAAAAAAGAAAAAGCTTTCACAGAAAAGTGGCTGCCTGCTGGTGGGCAGTAGAAGGTGATCCATGGCTTTACTAATGAACAGGGTGGTGTTCAGGAAACGAAATTTCAAAGTGTTTTTCCATTCTAGGAAAGCACTGGAAAAGCCTGGCTCTTGCAATAAGACATTACTTCACTTGCTTTGCTGGGCTGATCTCTTGCTCTGCAGAGCCATACAGCTTTGCCTGTGGGTGCAGCCACAAGGACAGAGTTGGGAGAAACTTCTCTGCTTGTCCTTCTGGATGAGTTGCCTTTTCATGCACTGATTAAATATGTAGCACTGTGGAAAGCTTGATTTTCTGCAAGGCAGCCTGGAAGTCTTAGGCCCAGGGAATAAAGATCATTTATCCACGACACCTCTTTCACCAGGGTCCTGGTGGAGGGATCAGCTCCTGGGTGTGACTGAGAGTTTGGGAGAAGCTGCAGAAATGCAGCAGGGCCCAAAGCAAAGCACAGGACCTTGGGATTTTGTCCATCTGTGATGAGAAACCTGCTTGAGCTGCTAGGAGTGGGGAGGCTGTGACTGCAGATGGCTAGCACAGGAACTTTTGCACTCCCTGATGGGCACGGGGATGCCAACAACCACACAGTCATCTGTTCCTCTGAGCCAGGGTGGCTCAAAACTGGTGAGAGAGCTCAGCCCTGGCGTGGTGACAGGGGCAGCAGAGCAATGGTGACACCATCCTCGAAAGAGAGAGCTGCTGAGGACATGGGAACTGCTATAAATAACCTGGTTGTGAGCTCTGCAGCCTCCACACAGATGGGCAGAAATTTGCCTCAGGCCAGCATCCTGACACTCAGGGTTTGTTCAGGCTTACCTGTTACAGAGCCAGGAGGCAGAGGAGAGAGGGATTAGGCCAGAATGTTGATTTTTAAGGCTTGTGAAAGGCAGCTGTCAGGCTTTCCGTGTACATATTTGCATGATGTAGAGGCAAACACCAAACCAGCTGAAGCCCAGGGCAGCCCAGTCAGGAGTCCTGGACAAGGTCTTCTTGCACTTCGAGGAGACAGCTTGTGGAAACAGATCTGCTCTGACAGAGGCTGGTTTCTGGAGCTGGGGAAAGAGTGTGAATCCCCAAGCAGAGGGCCCTCGATGAAGTGCAGCTTGCTGCCAAGGATTCCTCTCCCTCCCCCTCTCCCTCCTCTGAGGCTCTGACACTGGAAATGGTCCTGCTGATTAGACAGTGTCAGAGCTGCCTAGCCCGAAGCTGGAACATGGAGTGCTGTTCTGATGCCCACGTTTTCAGAAGGAAGCTGAAAAATTGAGGAAGGTGCCAAAAACAGCCACAAAAAATGATACACGAGCTGAAAAGAAAAGGCTTATGTGAGACTTGCACAGCCTGAGCTGTTTTGCTTATCAGGAAGAAGATGAAGAGGATATTGTAGCTCATAAGTACCTTTTCTTGAACAAAACCAAAATGAAACCAGGTGTTAATTTATCAGAGAAGCCATAGCAAGAAGTGGTGCTGCAGTGCATGGCCAGTCAAACACCAGCCAGGAAAAAGGATTTGTGTATTCCCCTTAACTGAGAAGGTTAAAAAACCACTCTGGGGAGGGGACCATGCTCCTGGGATCCAGGCAGAGCATTTTCTGATCATGCCACCAGTTCCTGGTGCTGGACCTCAGGCAGATGTGGTCTGCTGGGCCCCGGAGCTGGGAGGAGAGAATGCAGTGATCTCTTCTGGCTTGAGGCTTTCTCATTATTCCCAGCAAGGCAGGAAGGAGGAGACCAGCTGCTCAGTGGCCACAGCCACACCATGGATTTACTACTCAAAGCAGGCTTGTATCCTCTGCCCAAAACACCAGCCCAAGGCCTGATCAGCAGCTGCAGCCCCTGATGTTCCCAGGGCTGGAGCCCAAATGTGTGTGACATCAGGCGTTTTTCTCCTTCCTGCAATGAGAGACTGAGAAAATCAGATGAGTCTTGGTCCTGCTGTGGGCAATCTCAGGTCAGACCTGTGACAACTTTCTCTGGTGGCACTTCCAGGCTGGTGCCCCCACCAGAAGCTGTGCATGGAGAGCTTTTTGCTTTTGCTCTGTGGCCAAAGCTGAAAATAACTCCAGGCTTTGTGTGATGCAAACTCAGCAGCAGCCCCCAGAAATAGGCAGGACCCAGTGGTGTGGCTGCACATACCTCTGTGGGGCAGGGCTGGCCTAAAATAAGGGCTGACCAGAACCAGAAAATGACCTACTGGAAACAGCCTGGCCCTGCTCTGCAGGCCCCATTTCCACCTGTGTAACGAGGTGTAAAACATTCCCCAGTGGAAACATTAACTTGTTTATATGCTGTCCCTGACTAGGTGTAAATACTTACTCAAGGCACGGACAAGAAAAATAATAATAATAATAATAAAAAAACTTTAAATGCTTTAGCATTCAAGAAAAGTACTGTGTGTACCAGGAGTTTCAGTGATCACTCTGGGAGAGCCAAGTGCCTGAGCAAATTAGCCTTGGATCTGAACAACCTTGCAAAGGGCTGTCTGAGAGTGAGCAAATACCATGTTATTAAAGACAAATGAAAGTAGCAATTCAGCTGAAGAAGACAAAGAGTTTTGCTCATGTAGATGCTTAATAATTTTTTCCTGTGAGCGCTTCTGTGATCAGAGCTGATAAGAGCCAAGCCTCCTTTATATTCATGGCCCTCTAACAACAGTTTAGTGAAGGTCTGATGCAAATTGCACGTGTCACAGTCCCCACCACTATCTGGAGCCTGTGATTCATTTCAGCCTGAAGATTATGGAGCACTGTGAGGCTTGTTTGTTCAAGAAATGCTCCTGCTCTAACCTTCTCGGAGGGCTCCATTAAACACAGAGCTTCCCACTCCGTCAAGAATGTGTCTCTTATTTCCAATAAACACAACAGCAAATTAGTTAGGGAGAGGGACCCAAGGAAAACAAACACGCTTGGAACAGACTGGAATTTCTGTAGCTTTGAAATTGAGGGGAGTTTTTGCAGCTGGGGAACACAACACCAGGCAAGGGCTGTGTCACACATTGGGCCAGGCACCTGTGAAAGCCAAGGCCAAGGTGCTGTGCCAGGCCAGAGTTACTCCCCCCTCTGAGCCCAGATTGCTCTGGAAACTCATGAAAACTTGTGCAAATGTGTTCCATTTTATGCCCCTCTGGGGTATGATATAAATTTTCTTTCACAAGATTATAAAGAGGCAACATGCTGCCGACTTTCCCTTCCGTGTGTTTTCTCCCTGAACCTACTGCCAAGGGAATTATTTCTGTGCAGCTGAGTCCTAAAGCCTTCCTATATCAGCACAGATAAGGTCTGTCTGTCATTACACAGAGCATCCTCCCTAAAGCACTTGCCCAGGCCATGACTAGGCTGGTGTGGGGCAAGGCATCCACAGCCCTGTGTGCTCCCAGGAGAGCTGTGCAGCCCTGGATCCTGCTGGGATGTGTCTGACAGGCTGAGGGCATCCACAGCCCTGTGTGCTCCCAGGAAAGCTGTGCAGCCCTGGATCCTGCTGGGATGTGCCTGACACACAGGCTGAGGGCATCCACAGCCTTGTGTGCTCCCAGGAGAGCTGTGCAGCCCTGGATCCTGCTGGGATGTGCCTGACATGATGGGGCTGAGGGCATCCACAGCCTTGTGTGCTCCCAGGAGAGCTGTGCAGCCCTGGATCCTGCTGGGATGTGCCTGACATGATGGGGCTGAGGGCATCCACAGCCTTGTGTGCTCCCAGGAGAGCTGTGCAGCCCTGGATCCTGCTGGGATGTGCCTGACAGGCTGAGGGCATCCACAGCCCTGTGTGCTCCCAGAGAGCTGTGCAGCCCTGGCTCCTGCTGGGATGTCCCTGACAGGCTGAGGGCATCACAGCACACTGAGATCAGTGAGATGGGCAGCACCTGGGACCTGTCTCCAGGTCCCTCACCTGTGGCCAGGTGAGTTCCCTCCTCTGCTGCTGCTCAGCACTCTGTGCTCTGTAGCTGTGGCCTTAGGAGAGCTCCCCAAGTTGTGTGGCTGCTCCCCTTCAAGGCTCCTCCTGATTCCTGCATGGGTTGGCACCACAGGACCTTGCCCAGGGTTGTGTGGGAGCTGCAGCATCATGGGCTGCAGGCTTCCCTGGCACTGCTGCTCTGCTGTCACTGCTCAGAGCCTGGCTCCTCCACGTGGAACTGGTGCTGAGCCCTCACTCCCACCAGCCCTAATTTCCAGTTGAAGCAATCCCTGCATGGAGCCTGCTGTGCTCTGGCTCTCCAGATAGCTAATATTGCCCAGGACTCCTCCTAGCAACAAATATGTTTGTGCCCAATGTGATAGTAAACATGAGAGGTGGAGTGAGAAGCATGCAGAGCCAGGAGAGCTGAAGGAAGGGGCTCTCTATCTTGAGCTGGCTTGGCTTCTCTTTTTTTAGACTTGGGCTGATGTCACGAGGAGAACAAGGCATCAGATATTTCCCTTTCCTTGTCTGAGTGCGTCAGATCTCCAAGTCTCCATCGGCTCTGCCAGGGGCAGCAGTGGCTGCCATGGCCAAGTGGGGAGTGTGCTGCATGCAGCAAACACAAAACTCCTCTCACCACTTTGCACACTGTCAGGATCCTGCACCTGTATTCAATCAATCCTAATTCTGCAGCTTTTTTGATGTAGAAGGGCCAGAAGCTGGAATCACTCTTTTTAAATGTACCCTGGTCTGATATATGGCAATAATTGTTATATATTTTACTTATTACATATCTAGAGATGTGAACATCTGAAGTGCAAAGCTGTGATTTATGTTTCCAGCACAGCTGGATCTGAAAAACAGAATGTAGCACATGTTGTCAAACTCAGGCTCCCAAAGTCCAACCTTGGAGCTCTGTGCTGATGAAGTTGTGGCCAATCCATCAAGATTAAAGAGGGTCAAGGTCAGATTTACACCCATTGGGTCCAATCAATAGCCAGCTAAGTCCATTGATTCCATGGCTGCTCAGCAGAGTGGGATCCCAGAGGCATTGCAGAGGGCAGGTTCTCTCTTGCACTCACTGCACCAAGTGACTCAGGGATCTGGATCTTCATGGCAAAGCTGCTTTCTTCAGCTTCTCTAGGAATTGCATCCCAGCAAGCACAGTGTCCCTGCCATGGGACACTAGGTGATCTAGGTGATCTTTAAGGTCCCTTCCAACCCACACCACTCTGGGATTCTGTGAAGAAACATAAACCAGACTCCAATAAGATGAGCCCACAGGCTCTCTGGCCTTCAGCCAGCCTCTCCCCTGCCTGCCCTGCAACGATGACAGCAGCAAATCTCCATGAGGTTCTGTGGGCACCTGATCCTCTTCCACTGCTCACACCAGCCAGCCCAGCCCAGATCTTTTCTCTCAGGTTTGGCTGAGCCAGTTCAACTCATGACATTGGAAAAAACCCTATTCTTGTGCTTTTTCCTGGCAAAGTTAGTTTTCTCCCTGAAGCACTCACAGTGGAGTCCAGCAGCCACAAGGGAAGAGGGAGGACAGCAGAGCTGGGAGTGAGGGAGAGGAGAGCAGGAGGGACAGGAGGAGAAGCAGGACCTTTGTCTCCTCCCTGCCCAGGTAATGGCACTTGCAAGTAATTTTTATCTGTGTTCAGTGTGGGGTTACTCACTCCAAGCTACTTCACCTCTTTAGGTTGTATGGAGAAGAGTTGCTCTCTTGCCCCAATAATAAGAAACTCCCTTTGGCTGCTGCCATGCTGGCACTGCTCCTTGGGGCCAGCTGGCCTTGTCCCAGCACAGAGCTGGCCCTGGCATTGCCCCAGCTCTCAGCCATCACATTTCCCATGGGAGAGGACAGATATCCATTCCTGGCTCTGCTGATGCCTGCCCTGAACCACAGTGTCACGTGTAGGTGCTGGGTGATGCTGAGCAAAGAAGGGCACAGCACCAAGCCTCCAACCCAGCAAGGAAAACCCTCTAACCAGCTCCAGGCTGCCTCCCATTTCCAACTGGAAAATCTCTTCACTGCACCTTCTCCTTTTTTATCATTAGACCCAAGCTCCCATGACTTGCAGCTCAGACTCTGTTAATTCACAGCCACAATTCCCCCCACCCCACCCAAGTGCCTCCTCCTCTGGGTGTTTTGTCATTAAAAATCTTTCTGACTTTTTGGCTAATTGGCAGAGGTTATGTGCATGCTTCAGAAAAGGAGTAAATCATTATAACCTCATGCCTCTGTAGTCAATTATAGATTGTTTTCCCAGCTCAGCTGATCTGGCAGGGGGCATTGCAGTAAAAAATGAAAGCCTTGAGCCAGCGTGCCTGACGTCTTTGCTCGAGAGCAGCTCAAACCAGAACCCTGCACCTCAGCCCACAGCCCAGTCTGGGGAGGGATGAGTTTGGATGTGAGCCTGTCCCAGGACTGTGCAGATTGAGCAAGTCTCTTATTCATTTGCTCCCTTTTGCCCAGGTCATGCCCACAGCTTCTCCAATGCCACCAACCTTCTTCTCCAGCCTGTTTGGCTCCAGCCCCTTCACACCACCTCTGCAGGAGGGGATGTTCAGGTGCATCCTCACCACTGCTTTGCTCCTATTCCTCTCCTTGGCCCTTGGATTCCCTTCTCTGGTGCTGAGGTGATGGTGGATCTCAGAAACCTGGGATTTTTGAGCTTTCTTTGCTTTCTGATACTGACTCCCAGGAGAACACTGCTTTGACCTGAGGCCTTGGAGAAGGCTTCCAAATTTGAGTATGGAGTTAGAGTCATAGGTGTAGAGTTAAATAAAAGTGTGTGATTTCACATGGTGAAGGGTTTTGAATCTGAAAATTTTATAGTAATAAGTATAGGACAAGATGGAGGATTTTGGGTGTCACTGCTTTCTGTCTTCTTCCTTCTTCATGATTTCAGGTGGTTTCTGGTTGGACAGTCAGTGCTGCACTGAGGGTCACAGGAGTTTGGGTATTGGGTCAAAAGTATAAATAATATAGGTGTTAATTCTCTATTTGACTATTTAACTTTAAAAGACCTTGTAACTAGCTAAATTCATCTCCATTTTGCTCGCTTTTAGCTGGTAGCTAGAAGTGTTAAAAAACTTTCTGTACTTTAAATAAGATTTAATAAACAGCCAAACCCAAACATGAGAAAATTTGTCTCCTTCATGTTTTTAATCCAGACGCTAAGTAAAAACAAACAAACAAAAAACCCTACAAACAAACCACTAATTAAATAAATACAAATACCACATTTACAAGGGGAGATTCCCTCCCACCTGGACTCCACATTGACCTTTGTGTCCGAGAACAAATGTTTGAGGAACATCTGGGATTTGTGTTCATAAAGACTCTTGTTATCTCACATACTCCAAGAATTATTTTGCCAGAGCACTGCAATTCCTTGCTAGACACCTCCAGTGACTGTGCAGGGGCACAAAACCCAGAGAGGCAACAATGGACTGAAGTGTCTGAGTGTCCCTTTGGCCACTGTCACTAAACAGAAGCAAAACTGTTCCTTTTCTCTTTAGAAACTCAGGAAAAACAAGACATTTGTCCAAAAGGCAGGGCTCTGGAGCACGTGCCAGGACATCACCAGGCAATGTCCAAGTGCTCTGCTTTCCAGCCCATCACCTGCCAGGGCAGCCCGTCAGGGAATGGCAGAGGGAAGAACTTTGGGAGGCTGCTCCAACCCAGGGCAGGCAGGCAGTGCCTTCCTGACCATCTGCTGAGCACCTGAGTGTGGGGAACAGCACACAGCTGCAGCTGCCCCTGTGCTGGGCTGGGATAAACCAGGATTTCCAGCCTTTTTGCTCCACAAGTCAGTTTTTGCTTTCACATCACATCCTGAGTGTTGTCTGTGCTGGCAAACCACCCACCTTGCATTTCCCCCTCTGGTCCCCATGGAAAGGGCTGGATCACATTTTGGGCACATCAAGGCAGTGCTGGATCACCAGGCTGTCTTGGTGCCTCAGAAGATGTTTCTGGGTGGGCTGGACCTTAGGCTGCATGGTGAAACCCAAAGAACAAAGTTGACAGCAGGTCTCAGAGGTTTCTGTGATTGGCATCTGCCAGTTAAAATGGACAAGAGATGGAAAACAGCTCCTAACCTGGGATCTCCTGCTGCTTTTGCTGATCTTATAAATGAAAAAAACCTGAATTTTCTGCTTGGCTGTGATAAAGGAGTCCTTCACCCTACTTGAGGTTCAAGATTTTCATTGACACAGAAGACCCAAGGGCTCCAGCCACTTGGCAGAGTGCTAAAAGTGCCTCCAGCCCCTGGAAAAGCATCAAACCCAGGCCTCTGAGGCTCTTTGGGAGCAGCCATTTGCTCCATAGTGTGAGTAAAGAACAAAGTACTTGGGTCCACTTGGCTTATCCAACAGAAAATCACAAGGCAGTGAATATCTTAATATTGCTGTATCTGACAGTATCTATGCAGGGAACAGATTTTGGAGGACAGGTAGCCCTTGCTGGGCAGTGACCAGAGGGTGAGAGGCAGAGCCAGAAAAAAGCAGAAATTAAATAAAAATTTTAACAGCACAAGTGATTAACCAGTGAAAGTGCTTCCTTCCTACTGCACACAAAGCCCTTAAATGAAGCCTGGATGTTTTTCTGGCTGATGGACTGTAACTGAGCCAGAGGTGATGAGCCTTTTGAACCATTCCCAGAGAAAAGGCCCTGAGCAAGAAGAAGTGATGGGATGCAGAAAGCAGCTCCATCTGCAGCTCCTGGTCCCAAACACGGAGAAGAGCAGAACACTCTGGGCTGCTCCACAGTAAGAGCCCAGCATGGGTTTGTTCTCATAAATCTATCACATGATTTAGGGCAGAAAAACCTCATCCTAGAAGTGTAATTTCTGATCATAAATTGAGTCTGCAGCTGTCTTGGGTTACAATACAGGATGTGACCAGAAATGTGAATTCTGTCCCCATCTGCTGCAGCCGGGTGGGGCAGTGACCCTGATCTCCTGGCACATATTATCTGCTAATGGGCCATCTTTAAACCAGCTGGGCAATCATCTTTATCTTCCCACAGCCCATCCTCCCTCCAGGAGATATCTCCTGTTAATGGCCAGTGAGTCCCAGGGCATGACTGATAAAATTCCATCATCCCACTGGGAGATGCTCCAGCCAGGGGAGGAGCCAAGCCTTTCCTACCCAGATAAAAACTGGGATTTTGGACACCAAGGTACCTTCTTTCCACTGGATTCCAGAGGAAAACCAGACCTTTCCACATCATCCCTGGACCTTCAGAGGAAAACTGCACCTTCTCCAGGAGCACTGCTCCAGCTGAACCACATCTGCCCCTGCAGGAGGATGCAGCCACCATTGAATGGGACTGTGCCAACACCCTGACTGACTGACGGGTGTCAGCTTCTGACTCTGGCAGGGTTTGGGATTGTTCTTTGTAATACTGTATTTCTATTTTAATTTTCCTAGTAAAGAACTGTTATTCCTAATTCCCATATCTTTGCCTGAGAGCCCCTTAATTTCAAAATTATAATAATAATTTGGAGGAAGGGGGTTTACATTCTCCATTTCAAAGAGAAGTTTCTGCCTTTATTGACAGACACCTGTCCTTCAAGCTAGGACAGGGGCCAGTGGATCTGGGGCATGTGGCAGCTTGAGGGTACCTGAAGTTGGGGCAGGTGCATCCTGTCAGTGTCAGGAGCAGTGGCTCTGCCACAGGATGGGTTTGCTTCTCTCCTCCCCCTCAATTCCCTCCTTCCTCTGAGGTTTTCAATCCCCCCTCCTGAAGGGCTTTGAAGAAAGTCTTCCTTTGCAAAGGCACTCAGTGAGGCCCTGAGCTCAGTTTGGGATTTTTCCTGTAGGACAGCAATGTCCTAATAATATCCTCAGCACAAAGCAGAGGGGCACTTCAGGAGGAAAGGAACACAAGGTTCTGCTCTCTCATATTCAAACACTTCTAAACTGCAGTGACAGTTTTTTACCAAACCTCTTTTTGGGGAAAAAAGGGAAATTCAGCTATCCAGAAATGCTGTGCAGATTTGCGTCAGCTTTTGTTGAATGGTCTAAAATAACTTTTTCTTTTTTTTTTTTTTTTTTTTTTTCTTTTTTTTTTTTTTTTTTTCCCAAGAGTCTGTAGGAATTATGTTCAATAAAATGTGATATTTACCTTTCAGGATTATAAAATCAAGAAAAAATATTTCACTCACAATTAGTTTATTGGTTTTAGTGTTTTCCTAATTCTACCTTTTATAAATGTTTCAAATCTTTCAAAGTCAAAAAATCTCTCTAAGTTCCCAGCCAAAAGAAATGCTTTCTTCAGCAAGTTTTGGTTTTTTTTCCCTTATTAATTGATTGATTCTCTTCAAATTTTTCTGAGAATTGCATTTCTGGTCAGCTTAAATCTGAACTTTCAGTGAACTATACCAGTCACTGAGCTGCTTTATCAGCTTAATTAGTTAATGAAGTGCTTGTTATCAGTACCACAGGTTTCTTTGACCCAAATTCCTCACACCTAGAAATGCAAATACCCCTCTGCAAAAAATAATTCCTGAAAAAATCACATTGACTTATTCACTTTACACACAACTAATGGGGTATATTTCTTGGCCAGTTAATATTGATTTATTTCAGGCAGTAATTAACCACTCTGTGAGTAAGGAATGTTTTATTTTTTTTTTGTCTGTGACAATATGTAGCTGTAAAGAGGGATCAATACTGATCCAGGCAAACCTCACCCCACTGAGAAATTGCTGCTGTTTGCATTTATTATTTATACTGCTTTGGATGTATCCAAGTGCATCGTGTGCCAGCGCATTGTTGATTTAAAAGTGATAAAAGATCCAGGTGATTTATGGATTTTGGTGAACTTCCTCTCCCTGCAGAGCACATGTGCACTTGTCTCAGTGGTGAGAACAGCCCAACCTTCCTCCTGCCCCTGCTCTGATTTCCAGGGAAAACTCTCCTGGGCTGGACTCCATGATCTCACAGCCCTTTTCCAACCTCGATTTTATGATTCTACAAATCCAAACCACTCCATTTCCCCACCTTAGCACCTGCCACCAGCCTGCCCTGCATCTGGAGCACTCAAAAATCAGCTTTTGGATCAGTTGGGAGGCTTGGAGCTGCTGTGGCTGTGGTTTTTCTGTCCTGGTACCACTATATCTGGGTGACACTGAGCTCTGCTGACCCCTGCACCTCAGTAAAACCGAGCAGGCAAGCACCATATATCCTTAAAAAACCCATATGACCCAGAGGGCAAGAGCTGTGCATCCTACAGGAGCCTTTACAACCCAGCAGGAGAGCACCATATATCCTAAAAAAAACCCATGTAAGCTGTGAGGAAAGCACCATATAACCTAAAAAGAGCCCTTCTGATGATCCAAAGCACACTGTACTTTTTTCACTCCCTTTTCTATGTCCCTGAGTTTTCTGGAGGGCACAGATTGCAGCAACTGCTGCTGTTGGGGAGCTCCTCTCTCCTTCAGTGATAAAATACATTTTTTTTCCCTTTTCTTTAAATACAGCAGCTGGATGTTCGAATCAGATGGTATCAGGTGATTTAAAGTTATATATTTTTTTTTAAAGCCCCTGACATTATTTATTTATGGTGTTTTTGCTGCGTATTCCAGCTAGGAAAGATTTTTGCCTGAGGGTTGGTACAATAGCCTGCACAGTGTCTCACAAGCAGGCAAACACAATAAGCAGGCAGACACAAGAGTAAACTCTTGCCACATATTTTTCTCCTCATATTTTAGTGTTGTGGGATTAGAGTGTTTATGTTAGATTTGTTCTCTGTTATTTTCTTCTCTGCGTATGGTGATTGGAGAGCAGTGTGACTCTGGCACAAAATATATCCTTTAAAACTTACCTTCCACCCATGGCTTCACGCAGTGCCTGCTCAAAATCCCCAGCTCCTGAAACCTGGTGATTATTTATCAGTTTAAGAACTTCTTTTCCTTGTTAAATTAAAAAAAACCCAAAAGTTTTTCTCCCTCGTGACTGGAGAAAGCCGCTTGAAAGAAACTCATCTGTGAAAACAACTAACACGCATGGCCTTTAAAACCCTGTGGTTTTTTTCCAAATCCAGTCTCATGATTTTTCCTTGCTGGCTGCAGAGAGGGAGATCTGCCTCGTGATCCTTGGTTCTCGTTAGTGGCACTGTCACGATTGTCACGTGTGGGAATCCAACTCCAGCAAAAAACACCAGTGCAGCATCCCTTGTCTTCCTCCACAGGGCTGGGATGAGCCTGGAATCCCCACGGGATTTTTGGCACATCCATGGATCAGCCACCTATGGAATCCAAGACATTGCTCACCAGGGGTTTGAGTTAAACGATGGATTTTTGGCACTTGTCAAGTTGTATGTGCTCAATACGTTTAATTAACACACTGCTATTCATCTGGGATAATTATATCAATATCAGAGTTAATTACAAGTAATATTTATAGTGTCACGCTAAGCTATGTGTGCTTTTAGAAATAAAATGAGGTAATTCTTAATTTACCAGAAATGCAGAGGGGGAAAAAAAAGAAACATGGTTATAAACAGTTGTGAACAAAATATGTCTAAAAATACATCCATAAACTGGAATTGTTGTATGGAGGAAATATCAACATAATGACACTTTTCTTAAAATTACCAGAAAAGCCTCAGAATAGCTGAACTTTTTGCAATAAATGTGGGAGGCTTAAAGTGAGACATTCCAGAGCTTGGGGGTTTGCCTCAATTTACAGAGGTGGGGAGTGAACAGAAAAGTTGAAGAAGGGAGCAGTGCAGAACTTTATAAAAGTCCTCAACAAAAGGAAATGTTTCTGAGTGCCTCGAGCTGCATCGAGGCAAGAGAGAAGTTTCTCATGGATGAGTTCTGCTAAAACTGTAAAGGCCTTGCAGGTGATTTGGATCCTCGCAAAATCTCCCCGTCCTATGGCAAATTTTGTGTGTCCATTGTGTTGGGTTGATGTGGCCAGAAATGTGAATTCTGTCCCCATCTGTTGCAGCTGGGTGGGGCAGTGACCCTGATCTCCTGGCACATATTATCTGCTCATGGGCCATCTTTAAACCAGCTGGGCAATCATCTTTATCTTTCCCACAGCCCATCCTCCCTCCAGGAAGATATCATCTGCTGCTGGCCCAGTGAGTCCCAGGGCATGACTGATAAAATTCCATCATCCCACTGGGAGATGCTCCAGCCAGGGGAGCAGCCAAGCCTTTCCTACCCTGATAAAAACTGGGATTTTGGACACCAAGGCACCTTCTTTCCACTGGATTCCAGAGGAAAGCCAGACCTTCCCACATCATCCCTGGAGCTTCAGAGGAAACTGCACCTTCTCCAGGAGCACTGCTCCAGCTGAACCACATCTGCCCCTGCAGGAGGATGCAGCCACCATTGAATGGGACTGTGCCAACACCCTGACTGACTGACGGGTGTCAGCTTGGATTCTGACTCTGGCAGGGTTTTGGGATTGGTATTTCTATTTTAATTTTCCTAGTAAAGAACTGTTATTGCTAATTCCCATATCTTTGCCTGAGAGCCCTCTTAATTTCAAAATGATAATAATTTGGAGGGAGGGGGTTTACATTCTTTATTTCAAAGAGAAGCTTCTGCCTTTACTGGCAGACACCTGTCCTTCAAACCAGGACATCCAGACAAGATCCACCTCCATCCACAGCATGCAAGTCCCTCCTGTGGTGGTGGCACAAACTGCTCCTTGAGTGTCCCTCCAGTGCCACAGCAGAGCCACCACCCTCCTCTCCACCTACCAACCCCTGGAGCATCTGGCTGGGCAGCCCAGCCCAGGAAAACCCAGGAGAGCATCAGGGGATGCAGCACCCAAGGCTTGGAGCCTGGCAGCAAAAGGCCAAACCCTTCCCCACAGAGAGATTTGATGGAACAAAATTTTTAGTGGAAAAAAGTTTAGAAAATAAGAGCTTTGAAGTCAGTGGGAGTGATTTACACAATCATGTGGCCTTACTTGTAATCCAAACAGCATGAAAAATAGATATCTGGAGTGGCTTGGTTGTTTTTTTTTTAAAGCAGATCAACTGTTATTACTGGAAAAAGTGAACAAAGGTTCAGGAGCACAAGGACATCTTCAGCCTTCAAAGTCTGAAACATTTCTTTAATTTCTTCAGCTGTTTCACATAAATAATTCCAATGTTTGAGACATTCAAGTATGCAACATTTAAATAATAATATGTCAATTATAAATTGAACTATGTACAGTATATATTCTATTTGTGTAGAATTAAATAATATATCTGAAACATTGTTTCTATTTATATTATCAGAAACCAAGCATTGTTTATTAAAAAAACCAACAAAAAACCAAACATCACACAGACCCCTAGGTACAAGTTGTCTATGTTTTTCCTTCTGAATCAAAGAGCTTTGAAAACTTTGGGGTCCAGCCTTGGGAGTGTCCATCATCAAGAGCATCAACCTCCTCTGATGCTCTTGAGGACTGAGGACACCTGAATTCTTGCAGGAAAAGTCTTAAAGTTTTGGACCTCAATTGCAGAAGGAAAATGGAATGATTTAGGAGTACTCAGTCACTGTGTGGAAGTCGCTTTGCACCTTGTTGAAATGAAGAAAAAAAGAAAGCAATAAAATCTGGGGGAATTGCTTTTATTGTTAGTTCTTGTCTTCGAAATGCTGTGGCAATAACAAAAGCATCCTCCAGCACACAAAAGAGAAGAAATAAAGGTTAAAGCTGGGTGGAACTTTATCTTTTTTTTTTTTTTTTTTTTTTTTTTTTTTTTTTTTTTTTAATATTTTTACTTTAATTGCCAGTTGTGATGGCAGGGAAAAATATATGTAAAAAGCAAGAATAGCTAAAAATAGGTCAGATAAAAGGCAGTATATCTAGCCATAAATTATCCAGAGCCCAATAAAAGCTCAGTGAATGAGACAGTGGAATGTGTGGGGGCATGAAGACATAATGATATTAAATTAGAGCTTGCCTTCCAAACTGAGGAGGGCTGTGAATTACTCTCATTTAAGAGCCTTGCAGTAATCGATAGCGGCTTTCGCTGCCTGGGGACAAGATCTCATAAATCCCCTTTTATTCTGAGTGGCTGGGCAGGAGGAGCAGAGCATGGATGCTTCAGGAGAGGCAGGAGGAGGGGTCCCCAGGCTCTGTGATGGCAGCAGTGCCATTCCAATGGACATTCCATTCCAGCTCAGAGCTGCTCCTCATTCCCAGCCCTGTTCCCAGAGGGTGCTGAATGCTGCATGTGCTAATTGCAGTGCCATGGCACTTCAGAGATAAAACACTGCTGAGCTGGGCTGCCTTTGGAGGAGTTAGATCTCCTTGAAATCCTCTACCTGCACCTTCACACCCTCTAGCTGGACAGCATCCCTGTGATGTAAGATCCAGTCCGAGCCCTCTCCTGGTGTTCAGACCAGGTGCCTTGGGTGGATGTGGCCAGAAATGTGAATTCTGTCCCCATCTGCTGCAGCCAGGTGGGGCAGTGACCCTGATCTCCTGGCACACATTATCTGCTCATGGGCCATCTTTAAACCAGCTGGGCAATCATCTTTATCTTCCCATAGCCCATCCTCCCTCCAGGAGATATCTCCTGTTAATGGCCAGTGAGTCCCAGGGCATGACTGATAAAATTCCATCATCCCACTGGGAGATGCTCCAGCCAGGGGAGGAGCCAAGCCTTTCCTACCCAGATAAAAACTGAGATTTTGGACACCAAGGCACCTTCTTTCCACTGGATTCCAGAGGAAAGCCAGACCTTTCCACATCATCCCTGGAGCTTCAGAGGAAACTGCACCTTCTCCAGGAGCACTGCTCCAGCTGAACCACATCTGCCCCTGCAGGAGGATGCAGCCACCATTGAATGGGACTGTGCCAACACCCTGACTGACTGACGGGTGTCAGCTTGGATTCTGACTCTGGCAGTGTTTTGGGATTGTTCTTTGTAATACTGTATTTCTATTTTAATTTTCCTAGTAAAGAACTGTTATTGCTAATTCCCATATCTTTGCCTGAGAGCCCCTTAATTTCAAAATTATAATAATAATTTGGAGGAAGGGGGTTTACATTCTCCATTTCAAAGAGAAGCTTCTGCCTTTATTGGCAGACACCTGTCCTTCAAACCAGGACACCAGGGCAATCCCAGCATGCAGGAACAACACAGTTTCCCTACACATAATTTGGTGGTCTTCCAGTGAGTGCCCAAATAATCCAAATTATTCGTGTCTGCATCTACCTGAATTTACCAGAGCACCTTCTCATGAGCCCCATTCTTTCCCACACAGGTACTGCTTGTACACAGGTAGGATTTCCATGCTTAGAAATTCTCCCTGTTCAGAAACTTGCCAAGAAGTGCTGGTGTCTTGATTTTTAAGGTAGGGCACAGTAGTGAGAGAGATGTCTGTGGGCCTGCAGAACCCATAATCCCATAGCCAAGGCTTACTAGAGGCCACAAAACTCTTCCTAACCCCTTCTCAACACACTGAAGACCAAAAATAAAAGTAAAATGTGCCACAGGAAGAGAGGAAGACACACAAGGGGCTTGTCCCATGTCTTAAGTCAGAGAATCATTGGATAACTAAGGTTGGAAAAGACCTCCAAGATCATTGAGTCCAACCATTATTCCTGCACCACCCTGCTCACCACAAAATCCCATCCCCAAATGCCACATCTATTTTTGAACACTTCCAGGGATGGTGATTCCACCACTTTCCTGGGCAGCCTGTTCCAAGGCCTGACTGCCCTTCCAGTGAAGAAATTTTCTCTTATATCTAATCTAAACCACCCCTGGCACAGGTTGAGCCCCAGAGGGACTCATTAAAGACCTCCCAGAGGGAGCTGGAGAATGAGCCATGCCTCCAGCTAGGGACAAAAGGTGACAAACTGCAGCAATCCCAATAAAGCCCCAGGAAGAGCCAAGCTTCACTGCCTTCCTGGGATATTTGCACTGCCTCTTGTGTGTTAACAATTAACGGGAATCTGCTTCCAGGGCCATTACCCTGGGCATGTGCTCCTCTTCCTGGTGGGTTTAGGAAAGAAACCCTCAGCACAGATGGACATGATCCTTGGAGGAGATGAGTAAGGGAAGGGCTCAGCTTGGCCACTAGAAGGAAAACAAACACTTGCTTTTGGCAATGGAAGTGGGCAAAGGAATATCAGGAGTGTTATCAGGATCTGGGGAAGGAAATTGCCCCGCCGTGCCCAACATCCCCTGTCCAGCCAGGCTTTTCTCAGCCCTCAGTGTGAGAAAGCAGAGGCCCACGGTTATCTGCATTCCTCTCATTCCACCAACAAAGTCTCCCTGCGGTTCATTTCCTCCAGAAAGGTATTAAGGAATATTAAGGGGATAGGAATCTGCTCATTAAGGACACGTCCGGCAGATCCCTCGCTCACAGAGGAAAGACTGCAGGGCTTAATTTACCCAATTGTTGATGATTGATTAGCAAGGCCATTTTAAAATGCTTTTGATCCCCAAGTCCCTTCATTACAAGCATGGCTGGGGCTGAAGCCTTGGACTATTCCCAAGTAATCTGGGAAGCTGAGGGAGCTTTGAAGAAGTTTTTATTAATATTCTGATCGATAAGCACGGAGGGGCGGATGAAGAAAGGCATTTTGCCGGATTGCATCCACCTTGCCAGGTTTTCCACAGGCTTGGACAGGCTCCACTGGGCTGCTGGTGCTTCCCACAGCTGAGCTCTGAGTGTGCACTCCTGTGCTGTGTGCCTGTGCAGCTGCAGCAGTTGTGCAAAAGCACTTTGGATCTGACTTTGGATCTGTCACGGCTGTTGGGGTTTGGGAATGAGTCTGGAGCACTGGGCTGCAAGGGAAGCACACACGTGGCAAGGCAGGCAGGGCTCTGGGATACATGGAGGCCCCCAGGTCATGCTGGTTTTAAATGAGGCTTTTCATCTGATGTGCTAAAATTTTATGTTTCTCACAGTGAGAAGGTGGAGAAGTTCAGAAACTGCTGAACAGCCCAAGGAGAGCCTGCTCTCAAAGAGAAATGCCTTTTCTCCAGTCTGAGTCAGGCACTTCAGTGAGAGGAGGATGGACAACAGGCAGAGAGATGGAGGTAGGGAAAAGGCCAGGAGATTGGCATGGAAGAGAAAAAAAAAGAGAAACCCTTTGTGGAGTTATCCCTGGCATGTGTCTTGAGCCTCAGATCTGATCCCAGACCTGCCTCTGAATTTGCATCCAGACAACCTCCAGATCTCCAAAATTATGCATTTGAAGGCTGGTTGGAGTCTGATCTACCCAGGAGACACACATGGTGCCAATTTGGACTTGGGTCCCCATGGACTTGTTTGGTGCAAACTGATCACAGGTAATTCCTCAGACACCAATGACCACATGAGACACGTGGAGATCTGCCTTTTGTAGAGAGCAGCCATTCCAATCATTATTAATCAAGGTCTCACATCTCCCCATCTGCTCCTGGCCCTCAGCCTGGCTTCCAGGTGGCAGAGAGCTGCTCACTCCCACCCACAGCCCTTGGGGCTCCAGTGCCCAGCAGTGTGAGCGTGGAGAGGATCCCTCCTGAGCTCTGTGCCCTGCTCATTGACACAGGCAGAGGTGGGCATGGCTCAGAAATCAGAGATTGCATCCCACTCACCTCTCCTTAGATGGCTCCAGCACCACTGTCTGCCTCTGAACTCATTGTCCCAGGTCCCTCCTTCAGTCAGTGGACTGAAAAAGGCACTTTCAAGACATGATTCTTCTGCTCTGGTTTAGATGCCAACTCCAGGATGAATCGTGTGCTAGTCTCCATTGCCCAGACTGGTTAGACAGATCTGAATTGTAAAAAAATAAGGATGTTCAGGTTGAAAAGCTTAGAGGTAGACATCTACAGTGGGGACATACCAAATGAGATCTTTCCAGCACAGGCATGGGGAAATGTTTCCTGCAGCTGGAGACTGGCAAGATCTGCTTTGGATCAAAGGACCTTTCTCAGAGAGATTCCCATGAAGAATGTTATTAACAACAAACCTCACACTTCCCTGGGTACAGACTGAGGAATAACTGCATGTGGAGTGCCAGGACTGCAATGCAGTGACTGAATTACCTGAATTTAGGTTTTTGTGTTGGTGAGGACTTTGGCAAAGCCATGATACTGCTCAGAAGGAACTCACTGCTCTGTTTTTGGTGGCTCCTCTCAGCCTGAGGATGTTGTTCTGCAACACCTTCCCTGTCCCACCCTTGCTCCCAGGTGTGACCACAGCTGTCATTTGTTCTTTCCTGGTGGCCTGTCCATGAACATCTCCCTCCTGGAATGACCTGCTGGCAGCCAAGGCAAAAACCACAGAAGTGGCCATGTCTGGCAGGGATGTGGTGGCCCTAGAGGAAGTTTCAGACAGCCACATCACACCTGAATTTCTTGTCATGCTTGTTTTTGAAGCTTGTCAAAGTTTTAGCAGCAACATTAATGTTACCACGACTTTTAATGCTGACAAAATTTTAAAGGATTCAGTGCCTAAAAGCTGAATCCCAATGTGCACAGCAAGGACACTAAAGCTCAAATATCAAGGTACCAATCATGTTTCTGTAGCTATAGAGACTGAAGCCAGTATAAAAACATACAATAGGCTTTGTATGAGCAGAAAATGGGAAGCAGAAAAACACATTTCTGAAAATCATCAGCAAGTTCTCTTTGCTCAGAAAGAAGTGCAGTTAAACAGAACAAGGAAAGGGCAGCACATTCAACCCTCAGGTCAGCTCTCTTTCAGACTTCATCAAGAGTTGCATGTCTCCAGTGGATGTGGCATTTTAGGTACCATTGACCAGACACAAAAGAAAACACATCTCCATCTCTCCTTGGCAGACCCATAAGGTTTGTTGCTTTTCTTCCATTTCCCTGGGGTCAGGCAATTACCAGGCCCTTGGAGGTTTCATTTTTGGGGGGAAGTATGTTTTAGGTTCCTATGATGATGAAGAAAATGGTCAGTATTGAAGGTTTAGAAGGATCATTTTTGATCCATAGGAACACCCAGCTTTCCTGAGGGTGGATGGGATTGGAGTCATCATTTTAAAGGTAGAGTTGGTAATTCTGGACCAGCACTGCCCAAATCAGCATCCTGCCCCCCCATCACTCAGCAGGTCTATACAGGCTTGAAGGAATGAAAAGGTCAGGTTTGAGCTGGGAAAGCACAGATAAAGGCAGACCTGAGGAAGACAGCCACTGCAGTTCTCTCCTTGCCTGGGACAGCCCCAGGTGAGATGTGAGGGCAAACACATCACATTCTCAGGTGCTGGAAAGCACTCTGAGCAAGGCTGATTGACTAGCAGCAGGCTGACTGCTCTCTCTGACCTGCTTCTCCACGTGATCTCTCACCAAAACACTATTTTATCTCCCTTTCAGCTCAGAGAGCTGATTCTGTCCTTGCTGATGTGAGGCTGAGCTCTCAGTCCCAGCTGGATGTCCTGAGCACTCATTCCAGGTGATCAGGAGACAAGTTATGCTGCAGCATTTCTCCAGGGCTCAGACTCATGGGATGCACTAATCCAGCTGGACAGTCAGTGAAACCTCCAGCCTGCTTTTACATTCAAGGTGATGTCTACAAGCCACGTTAATTCTGGGGCAGAATCTGCCCTGTGAGACTCATGGGCACTGCCCATTTTCAAAACCCTCTCTGTTCTGGTGGGATTTACCTCACCCTACACACCACTGTAAAATCCATCACTCACTGGGTGCACCCCAGGACATCTCAGTTCACAATCAGTGCCAAAGTCAGGAAAATTCTGCCTGTGTTTTCTACAGCATTTAGGTTAGGAAGGGAGCTGTAAGATGAGTGTTACTCAAGAGAAATTATCCTGTGCTGGCTGCAAATTTGTAAAGAAAATCTTCTCCTGACCCAAGGAACTCTCTGGAAAAAAGAGGCTGTATCTGCCAGAGTAACAAACAAGCTGCAAAGCAGGACACAGCCTCTGGACTCTGGTCCTGCAAAGTTCAGATCTTCTGCAGATCTTCCCACGTTTGCTTTTCTGGACCTGAAATCCTGTTCTGCCTGTGACCTTGGCAAGGAGCTGGGTCCAAAGGTTCTCAGTTCCCTCTCTGCAGGACCAGGGGCACCAGCAATTGTTTATGCCCCTGAAGCTCTCCAAGTGCTTACAAATTGTTCAGACACCGAGTATGACCCAAACAGGCTGAGCTGGGGGTTGTGTAAACTATCTACGCACATAAATCGGGGCATTTAAGAGGGAAAGAGGAAGGTTTTGTTTGTGTATTTTTTTATTGCAGGGTATAAACAGGCAAATAAATAATTTACCATGTGATCCATGTTTTCAGGCAGCCCAAATCCATCCCTGCTGTGTCTTTCAGAGCCCTATTCAAAGTCAGAGACAGGCAAGGGAGCAGCCATACATTTATTTTATTGCTCTGCAATAAGCAAACAAGCTCAAAGGAGTTGAAAGCAAGGATGGGAAAGAATGTGGCCATTCTCTTCTCCCAGTCCCAGGAGGAATCTCTCTGTGTTCTTGGACTAGGGATCATCTCACCAGCCTTTGGATGGCCACATCATGGATTTCAGCTAAAGGACAGGTCATGGAAGGTCCTTTTGTGGAGAGAAAGGCTCATTTCTACAGCATGACTCACCTGATCTTGTCTGAACCCTTTCAGACAGTGGGATAAGCATCATCCCTCTCTTCTGGGGAGAGCTGCAGCAGTGCCTGTGGGCTGGGACAAGAGGCTCAGAGGGGAGGACAGGCTTCTGCTTGTTGTCATGTGGCTCCAAAATCACAGAACTGGGCTCCTGGGGACTGCAGGTTTAAGAGAATTCTATTTCAGCACACCCAGATAGGGCAAGAAGCAACCAGAGAAGTCAGGGTCTTAAATATGCTTTTAAAGGTGGTGGGAATGGAGATGCAACCTGAAAATGTGGCTGAGAAGACTTTTGGATCATTTGGTCTCCTTTCCCTGGTACTACACTGGGATCCATCTGGATCAGTCAGCAGTTCCCAGCAAGGGTTCAGCTCACCACCACCAAAAGCTGGAATTGCATCATTGCAGCCCCAAGCCAACCATGAGACAGGAGAACAAACCAGAAACACCTAATTACCTGCTCTGAACCAAACCAAGAAGAAAGGGATAGACCCTTAAAGCTGCTAATGCAGGGTTTGGCTCAGCATTGGTATTTGTGTGAATTGCCCATCACCTTCCCAGGGTGTCTCAGCACCACAAAACATCAGGTTTTCTTAACTATATTAAAGAAAACACTTCCCTTTCCCTCCCACCTCTGACTTATCACCTGGACTAAGATATTTGCTCTAGAAAGGACACAAAATGAAAGCCACAAAACAAGCAGGAGTTTTCTCTGGAAAATCCAAGCTCATCGTGTCAAATGTCTGGGGTAGTGTTGCAAGGAAACTCAGTCAATACAGGGAAAGGAAAACCCTTCTTCATGTTTCAGTAGGTCACAAGGTGCAATAAATGACCATTATTGAATGCAAATATGTACCCTGGATCAGCAGACTGGCTCTTGGAGTTTGGTTATTCAGTTACAGAGCTTTTGCCTTTCCAGCAGACTTCCAAAAGAAGATCTTGATTTTTTTAATTCAGACCAGATTTATCTCTTTTTAGGGGGGAAAAAAAAGCCCATAGTATCTATGGTACAAGGCACTGCCAAACTTATTTTGTACAAATTCTCTCTTCATCAATAAGAAGGAATCAGAGCCTGGCAGGAGTGGGTGGATGAGGTTTCCCACAAGATCTCTGACCTAAGGGTCAAAACCCTTTAGCCTACTGTATTTTAGCAGCTACAGAACTCAGCTTTCACCTAGATACAGCAAATGTTAGCATAGAACCACAGAATCATAGAAAACTCTGGTTAGAAGAGACCTCTGGAAATGATCCAATCCATCCCCTGCTCAAAGCAGGGCCAACTCCAACAGTTGCTCATATCTTTACACTTCTTCAGCCTGTGCTCAGAAATAAGGTCTGTGACTGAGTTTGCTCTCCTTCAGCAGGAACTGTGTAAAAATTCTGCTTTCCAAGACCTAATCCAGGGAGATCTTGGCAGCACAGCAGACTGGGTGACTTTTCCCTATGTATTTCCTCACTAGTATTCTAAATGTCATCTGAATTCCAGCCCCACAACTTCAGTGGCAGCTATTTCCTTTTCCTCCACATTAGAGGAGCTTTTTTTGCCCCCAAAACCAGCCCAAAGCTCTCAGTCTCGCCTCGAGCTGGCCAGAGTTTAATGCACTTTCTGACACTTGGTGACACGTTCAGACCTGTGCTTATCCTCCATTTCCAGGCAAAGCTGGTGCACACTGCAGCAAGAATTATATAAATAGTGACAGGTCAATACCCTCAGCACCTGGGTTTTGCTCAAAAGCAACATCAGAGATTGAAAGCATTGGTTTTACTCTGAGGAGAGGAGTGTGCAGTCCATCCTGCAGGCTTGGCTTCTCTTGCTGTGCTATTGAAAGTAACAGCCCTGATTCCCTTTTTTTCCATGTTCACTCAGGTTTGAATTATAGATTATCTCCCATGGCTTCATCCCATGAGTGGCATTTGTGGTTCTTCTCCTGTCCAGGAAGGAGACCACATGCAGGGTGAAATGTGGGAGCATCAGTCACTCAAAAGCTGCAGCACAACACCTCTCCTACAGGTATCTCAGTCCTTCTGGGTACCTGAGGATGTGCTGGGTGAGGACACTCAGCTTGCTCTGAGGAAGAAACGCTGGAGGGGTTTCTGGTGTTAATGAAAACATTTTCCTGGCACAGCTGGACGTGAAACCCTGAGAAGTTTGAGTCAATTCCTGAAGCTTTGCTGACGTGCTCTTCTGGGTCCCATCAGCAAAGCTGGTCATAAAATCATGGAATCACAGAACATTCTGAGTTGGAAGGGACCCACAAAGATCATCGAGTCCAGCTCCTGGTCCTGCACAGGACAGCCACAGAATCACCCTGAGCCTGGGAGCACTGAGCTCTGGCAGCCTCAGGGAGACAGTGCCAGTGCCCAAACACCCTCTGAGTGTGAACCTTTTCCTGAAATCCAGCCCAAACCCTGGCACAGCTCCAGTCCTTCCCTCAGGTCCTGTCTCTGGTCTCAGAGAGCCAAGATCTGTGCCTGACCTTCCTCTTCCCCAGGAGAAAGCTGCAGACAGTGGTCAGGTCTCTTCTTCTCCAGGCTGAACAAGACCAGTGACCTCAGCTGCTCCTCATTTGGCTTCCCCTCCTGCCTTTCACCATCTTCAAAGCCCTTAAGCCCTCAGTGATGCCTCAGACCAGGACTTGACCCATAACTAGTATTGTTTGTTCAAGTCCTGCTAGAGCCACGTCAGATAAATCCTTCAGCTTTTCCCCCTGCTCTAATTTATCAACATAACAACCTCACTGAGAAAAGACACATCCTCTGTTTTAATGCAGCAGCTGGTTCTGAGAACATCAGGGTCCCCAGCACTGCTGGATGTAGCTGGTGCTCTGAGAGGTTTGGGAGAAGTCCTTGGTAAAAGCAACATCACCTTGGTTGGGAACAAAGGCTCAACAGCAAAGCTCCTAACACATCATAAACGTCCCCCTCCAAACTCTGAATTAAACACCCACTCAGCTGAAGCATTTGAATGATGAATATCATCATCTGGGGGTGGGGGGGAGGAAGGGAAATCTAGGCAGCTTTATTTTTTTTCCAGTGCTACAGAAAGAATTTCCTTCCTCCTGCAGATGTGCAGCCGGGGCGCTGGAAACAGTTCCCTGTCAAGTTGGAGCAGCTGTACTCATGTGTCAGCAGGCAGGGAGACTCCAGGCTGGGCTGTCAGCTCCACTGTGGAAATTAATGGGCCAGACTCCCTGCATTAGTGGAAATCATCCCATTTATATATCTATGTTATACTGGGTACAAAATGCAACTGCAAACTGGCAGCGTGGAGGGAAGGGCAGCGGGTCGGGAGGAGGGAGAGGGAATGACAAAGTGTAAAAAGAGAAAATCTGGGAGAGGGAGAACACATCCTCAGGGGGAAGATATTAATTCGATGAAAGAAGTGTAAGGAAAGCCAAGAACTGATCAGATAGCACTGGAATGAGAGAGAGAGGAAGGTAGTTCCATAGATGGATAGATGGGTGCACAGATATTTAAGATGTGTGCAGGAACAAGCTCGGTGTGGGACTGTATCAGTGCCCCAAACACCAGAGGTCACTTGGATCAAATACCTACAGGGGTCACAAAAGCTTTCAGCAGCAACAGTGAACTCCAAACCACAGGACAGACACAGACCAGCAAGGGAATGAGCTTTTTTTTTTTTTTCCCTTCCTTACTTAGTATGCAGGAGAAGCAGCATTTTTCTGCAGCATTTAGAGAGTAAATAATCAGGAACATGCTGCTGGAGGAGCTGGGAAGGGGCCAGAGAAGGTGGGTGTGAGGCAGGGGAATGGCCAGATGCAGGCAAGGTTCCCCAGAAGAGACAGTGGGCACCTCTCACACCCCACAGGGACTCAGAGGGGTTTGGGAGGTCACCAGGGCTGGGGGACCTGCAAGGTCCTGCTGGGCTGGGGGAGCCTCCAAGGCCACTCCAGGCTGGGGAGCAGCTCAAGGCTTGGAGGAACCTGTCACTCCACCAGCAGAGATGCTGAGGGCTTCTCCCCACCTTTGATCCATCAAGAAGTATCAGGAACCATTTGCAAGACAAATATTCCTGTTTTCCTGAAAAGAAACAAAAAGAAGGAGAAGAGACCTTATCATGAAATAAAATGCACTGTCCTTCAGCAGAGGGTTTAAAAATGGAGATAACCCAGAATTACGTGATAACAATTTATAAGGGAAATTATTTCTACATTGAGATTGTACTGTTCAAACTCTCCCTATATTTTTTTTTTCTTTGCAATCAGAAACATGAAGCTTCTGATCTGGGAAAGATTTTTTTTCTCCTGTGAAAAAAGTTGCATCTTTTCACAGTTCTTTTCAAAGCCAATGCTGCTGCAGTGAAACAAACTCCCTTCTCCTGCCTGCACTGGTGGGGCTGAGATGAGAGCAGGGGCTGGGGGACCATCAGGTTTCCCTGCAGTGCAGCCATGCAGGGGAAAGCAGAAATGATTCAGAGGTTAAATGCTGCCATGAAGAAAACATCAGCCTGGCCTGCATGTGGAAACTCACAACTCCAGGAGCCTGTAAATGCATTTTTGTTTTGAAGGAGTCAAAAGTCAGGGGGCTGTCTTGGCTCTGAGGTGCTGTGAGAGGGAAGGGTGGTTTGTGAGCACAGCCCAGGATTCAGGCATTAATGGGCCAGGAATGCTGCAGCTGTAGAACAGGGAAACAAAACAATTCTGTTTTGCAGAAGGACCTCACTAAAGATGACTCCAACGAGCACACAACCCATCACCTCCCAGAATCCCACATGAGAAGGTGGGATAATTACTATAATTTTAATGTACTCCATGATTATTTAAATACACTGGGTAAACTAAAAATATCCTGCTTTTCTGTGAGGGCACTGATTTCTGAGGTGATGCTGCCCCAGAGCTGCTGGTGGTTCATGTGCCAGCCCCTTCTCTTACCCCTCAGGCACCATAAACCTCACCACAGCTTTGCCCACTGGAAACTCTTTGCTCCTGCATTTTGCACAGCTCTCCTTTGGAAAAAAAAAAAATTAAAAATCCTCTGCTGTTTCTCTTATAATCTGTGGTGAAACTGCAGAAGGAACAGAGGATGGAGAAGAGGATGTGAGCAGCAAGGGTGGGAGCAGGGAGCCTGGGCCAGCTGAGTGCTTCAGCATGCTTGGAAGTGTCAGTGAAGCAAAGAGTGTGTTTCTAACACAGTCCTGAGTGTTGAAATACTGCTTAAATTGCCTCCAGAGCTGACATGAAACCCGAAGATCTGGAAGTATCTCCCGTGATTGATTGAGTGGCTGATTGATTTGATTATATATATTTTATATGTGTGTGTTAGGGCTGGATTTGGCTGTCTAAACACCATTTCCCAGAGCCAAGTTAGAAGCTCTGGGGTATCCAGCCCCAGACTCCAGCTCTGGCTTCTGAGGGTTGTTCATCTTGCCTGGGCTCTGTGTCCCTCTGCCAGCTCTGTGGGATGTCTCAGATACACCAGGGCATCTCAGATGGCACCAGGCTCCTGTGTGTAGGCACTGAGTCCCACCCTCTGAGTCATCAAGGCTCACAGAGATCATATTTTCAAAGTTTCCCTCTGCAGTCTCTGGGATCAGAACTTTACCTTAAAAATAAACAACATCCAAAGCCAAGGGTTTCCTGGATAGTCAATTAATTTTTGTGGGGGTTGGTTTGGAAGGATTCTGAAATCTGATCCTCATTGTAAAGCTGGGAATCTTGGCAGCCATGTCAAGAAGCAAACTGTGTATATTTTGCCTAGAATTGTTTCTACTATATAACCAGGAAATAATAATAAAAAAAGGAGCCTCTTCTCCTTTAATTTATTTGCAGAGGTCTTCATGAGTCCCTTGCTTGTCCCCCATCATGCTGGAAAGAAGGAAACCTGAGATGAGGTTGGTTCTTGCATCTGTGCAAATGCAAAATTCTTAGAGAGAATCAACTGCTGCTCATGTGAGGTGGGTTTAGCAGCACAGAAGTTCACTGGACCATTGCTGTGGATATCTTGTTTAATAAACGAGGTGAAACATGCTTCTTCCCTGGATGAGGATCCAGGCTGGGCTTTTTCCAGTGCTGGGAAGGTCTCTTTGGAATTGCAGGTTTTGGGTCTTGGAGAGAGAATGGGGACAAATGGGTCAGTCTGGCCTGTCAGGGTTCTGTGTTCATTTGTAGGGAGACCCACAGGACAAGTTCACAGTGAAGAAAACAAAAGATTTCACAAACTCCAGCTGATACCAAACCAGTGACCTTTGTTCTGCTCCTCGGTTGGCCACTGAGAAATTATTATTGCAGAGATAAAGATCATAAATTTTTTGTGCCTGGCTTTTTTCCTAGATCCTGTTTAACAGTGTTTCTTGGCAGTTTCTTAGTAGATACTTTTTAGCTCTGGCTCTCTTCCTGGAGCTCTGGCAATTAAAGATATTAACATTCAGCTTTAAAAATAGCAAGGAGTGGGTATCCAGCCTCTCCAGATGAACACCCTGAATGTGGGGAGAGCCTTGAAGGATGCAGAGCCCTGAGCTGAGCCCTGCAGACCATGGAGAAGCTGCTTTGTATCCCAATTCCCTTTCCAGCCCTTGGTCCCAGGATTTCCTCACCCTCTCTTCTGCCTGGCAAATTCATGCCCATCCCTTCCAGATTTTTCACCCCTTGGCTGGTTTGTACAGAAACCCTCATGTTGACAGGATGTCCCTGTCTTCATGTGCTACAATTTTTAGACTGTTTTGCTCCTGGGTAGAGCCACCTACCTCTGCTGTGTTTTCCAGGATGCTGAGTATCACTCTGCCTGTTGAGCTGGGAAGGGAAAAACCAACAAACAGCCCTTCTCCTCCCTCTGCTTGAGCTCTGACAGCATGAAGGGGAAATGACCTGGCTGGTGGCTTAGTCCTGAGCTTCCCTGCCTCTCTTGGCCCCTTTAAAATACAGAGCAAACACACTGTTATCTCCAGATCCTGAGGGCTGCCCAAGGAGAAGCAAACCCCTCTGGGAGGAATATCTTAATTTCTGCTTCTCTCCTCCCTTCTCCATCAGCAGCTGGCAAAAAGGGTGTGGGAGCAGACCCAGCTGTTAAATGAGCAGAGAGGTGAGGGCTGTGTACCCCAAGCTTCATTGTGTGTCCTGGATGTTACCCAGTGAAACTTTTCTTCCAGTTGTTCAGGGCACTCAGGAGGTGCTCTGGGCTCTCTCTCTCCAGCATTTCTCACTGCAGTGATGCTTGCTGTGTTGAGGACCATAAAGCTCCCTCCTGGGAGATTTGGGTGAGGCTGAGAGTGGGCAGAAGCTCAGGCCAGGTCAAATGGAGAGCCACACAATTCCTGCACTTGTCCCCAAGGGAGCTCATGGGGCTGCAGCACAGCAGGGAGGGCACAGGGAATGTCCAAGGACAGGACAGGGGCAGCTTGAGCAGGGCACTGGAGGAGCTGGGAGTCTGCAGCTGACATTGGGAGATAACCAGCAAAGGAAAGCAGCAGCCCAAGCTTCCCCCCAGGAGCCTGCAAGAGCTGCCAAGCCTTGCAGAACCTGCTGGACAGAGCAGGAATTTTGATTTGGAATCTGTGATAGCCAGGACACAACTGAGGAGAATCTGAATGCACAAATAAGCTTGTAAAATACAGAGCAAGGGCACTGGAAGGGATGTGACTTGGAGGGCAAGAAAAGTGCTGCTCCTTCCACTGATCACCCCATGGGTCCTCCACACTCCCCAGGCCAGCAGAGCTCCCAGCTTCTGGGATCTCAGGGGTTGTTTTGGGGGAATTTCACAGGCAGCAGCTCAGAACATGCAATGCTGAGCATAATTTTGGATACAGAAGAGCCTGGGGGTGGCCTGTGCCCCTGTCCTTCTGGCCAGGCTGTCAGGGGTGGGCTCACAAAGCAACACCTGGAGGAAGAACCTCGTGGAGAAACTGTCCCTGCTCTGCCAAAACCTGAGCTCCAAACCTGGACATTCTCCATGCAAAGGACGTGGATCAACCCCCTGGTGAGGGTGAATCTACAGGTTGGTGGTGCTGTAAAGAAGGGGAATTTGGGGTCTCTGAGGTAGGAGTGGGAGGCAGCAGTTGTGCAAACAGCAATGAGCTGGTGAGTGAAAAGGAAAAGGGGGGGTTTAGTCTCCCTGTTTTGGGAAGGACAATGTTCCCAGGACCTGGGGATGTCTTCACCCCTTTCTGTGATAGGTGGAGATGTTGGCTGTCCCATAATTTTAAACAATGAATTATTTGATCTTGAAAACATGACCTTTTAGCCCTCAATTCTTTGAAATCAACAGGAAGGCTGTGGCACCATCTCACAACACCCAGTGCTTGAGGCGACGCCTTTCACAAGACATTTGGGGTTTTAATCATTTTTGGTTATTCCTCATAATTTCAGTTAATAAATCCAGGGTGGTTACAGTGATGATTCATGCAGGATGCATCCTGTTTCTTCTCTCCCACATCTCTCTGGCAAAAAGCTGCTATGGATTAGGAACCTTGCCCTTCATTTTTGGAAATTGCTCTCCCACTATAGACTCCAAATGAGAATTGCTGTGGTATTTCACTGTGTGCTATTTCAGAGCTCTGGCTTCTTTGATGCAGTCATCATCTATATGGAAAAGAGGTGTGTGCATGAATCAATGGTACAGTTCAGCTGCATCTGCATTAGAAAGGCATAAAAATGAATGAAATGCAGGAACTGAAATGTTCCTCTCCCAGGATGCTGTGCTAAATCTGCACTTCAGAAATTCGCCGAGGCGCTTTCCGGGCTGCAGAACCAGGAGGGTCCCACAATTTCACACCACACTTCCCACATTTCCATTTTCACCTCTGCTGACTGCAGCATGTCAAGGTTTGTCTGAACTCCCTGAAAGTTGCATGATATGCCTTTCATCTGCTATTTAAAAGGGGTTTTTTTTAATGGCTGGTTTTCTATTTCCCTTTCCTTTTGTCATTGGCCACTTCTAGAAAATGCTGGTGGCTTTCAGTTTCTGGAGGAAGGCTGCTCTTCCCTATGAAAGAGGCAACAGAGCAAACTGTGCCAAATCATCTTAACACAAAATGATTGGTCCATGCAGCTTTAGACATCTTAAGAGGGCCCTTTGCAGGAGCAGGACTAATTTTCTGCTTTGAGCCTGCTCATCTCACCAGCTGGGATGGCAGAGCCACACATCCCAAACCTCCTCTGCTTCTCTATTTGATCAATTAATGAACAGAGCAGTTAAAAGATGAAGCCAGAAGCCCTCAGAGGAGCAGATAATCTGAGCTGCCCTCCTTGTCCTTCAGTAGCAGTGAGGGGAAAAGAAAATAATCTTTTACCCATCCTAATCCCATTTCTCTGTTACTGCTCACATGAACACAGGCTGCAGCTCACTGTAGAGGGGACAGCAAGAACTGGTGGGGAGCTTCTCTCTCTGGGATGTTCAAGACTCTGCTTCTAACAGTGAAGAGCAATGGGAACTGCTGGAACATGATTAATTTCTTCCCAAAACTGACATTTAAATTAGGTCCCCTCAGGAACTGCCATTTTCTCACCCCTGGCTCTAAAGGGAGCTTGGGCATAGCTGCAGAGAATCCTGTGAAAATTCTGGGTGAGATGAGTCCCACCCCTGACTGGAGGGATCTGAACATGTTCTTTATTTTCCTCTGAGGACAGGGGACAAACCCAAAGAAGAGGCCAGTAGGCTTCACCAGTAAAGAAGGATACAAGGGAGATGGAGAGGGGCTTTTGACAAGAGCATGAGGAGACAGGACAAGGGGCAATGCCTTTAAACTGGTGGAGGGGAGGTTTAGATGAGATGTCAGGTGGAAATCCATCCCTGTGAGGGTGTGGGACCCTGGCACAGGGTGCCCAGAGCAGCTGTGGCTGCCCCTGGATCCCTGGGAGTGTCCAAGGCCAGGCTGGATGGGGTTTGGAACACCCTGGGATAGTGGAAGCTGTCCCTCCATGGCAGGGGATGGAACGAGATGATTTTAATGTCCCTTCCAACCCAACCCATTCCAGGATTTTATGATCATTGCTCCCTTGATCTCCTAACGACCTGACAAATACTGGAGACAGAAGAGGCTGTTTGGGGCACATCTTTGCATTCCAAACCGAGCTTTAATGGCTGAGTGTCTCTTTGTCCTGGTGCTTTCACATTATGAGGAATGGGACCATCTTTGCTGCAGTTTAAGAGGCATAAAACATTTCTCTTTGTCAAAAGCACAGAAGAGAACAGGTAGAAGAGGAAATGAGCAGCCAGCTCTATCCAATATTAACAGCTCCACAACTCAGGAGACATGTTTGAGCGAGTTTATCTCCCCAAAAAACTGGCAGGCTGAGTAAAAACACTTGGTGGAAGAGTGACCCCGGGGAGGATGAGACACTTTCTGCATAATTATCTGCAGCCAGGATTTGGCTGTGCTGCCCTAGATGTTAATCTTTCACACTTCACACCCACAGTGGAGCAGCCAGAGAAAAGCCCTGGTGGTGAAATAGAGGAATGGGAGGCAGAGGAATGCAATGTTCCTCTTGTTTTGGTTCAGGATCACCTGTGGCAGAGCAGGGAGCTGTGCCTTATCAGGAGCTGCATCCTGCTGGCAATCACAGCTCAAACTCCTATCACACCATCTCTGCCCCTGGGATCATCTAACTAAAAGGTGAGGGTAAAAAAAAAAAAAAAGAAAAAAAAGTTTGAACTGCTAGGAGAGCTTTAAGCTTTGATTCAACAGAGGATTTGAGGATGTGTCTCATTTAAATGAGCCCTGAAATCGACTCCCATAATAAGCCTTAAGAACATTCTTATGAAAATAAACCATGATTATTTCTCCCCTCAAAAGAGAGACAACAAACTAGAGCCAAGCCCAAAGTTATGAAAATAATCACTGATAATTTACAGCCTAATCAAGTGTGGGAGATACTATTGGTTTCTACAGGAAAGGCTGTTATCTACCAGGATCAATAACCACCTTGTAGTGAAGCCTCAAGGTGCTGGCAGGGGCAACCACAATATTCCCTGCAATTGTTGCTCAGCTCCTATTTTTGGCAGTGTGGTCACAAAAACCAGCTGCAGGAACAAATTCAGAGCTGGCCTAACCTGACACAGTCTTTGGGAGAGGCACCCACTGCTGCTGAACCTGAATTCTCAGGTTAAAAATAAAATGCACTTAAGAAAACACTTTTTTCCCATAAAATTTGCTGACTTATGGGGGAATTGAGTGACTGTGAGTTTAGCACAAGTTTGGGATTCACTATCAGTGACATCATTGCAACTTTCATTTCCTTGTGCTAAAAAATCCCCTTTCATGTGCACCTCAGCCTTGGTCTTCATCCTGGGACTTACAGGAGCCTTAAAGAGATAAGGAATGGACACCTGTAGCTGTAGTGAAAGAAATGAGGTGAAAATGCCACCTTGCCTTTGTGAGCAGCACCTGGGGCTGGAAAATGCAGCAGATGGCTCAGCTATCACCCTGAAACTCCGTGGGAATTGGGTCCTTGAACCTGAGACAACAGGGTAAGAAGGAAGGGAGGGTGGTCCAAGGTTTGGTAAAGCACTGCCAGTTTGGAGCGTCACAAATCCAGCAGGAAGCAGTGTGAGGGGATTGTCCCAGTCTGCTCTGCCCTTGTCAGACTCCACCTGCAGTGCTGTGCCCAGCCCTGGGGCCCTCAACACAAAAAGGACAGGGAGCTGTTGGAATGAGCCCAGAGGACACCATGGGGATGCTCCAGGGGCTGGAACACCCCTGCTCTGGAGCCAGGCTGGAGAGCTGGGGGTGCTCACCTGGAGAGGGGAAGGCTCCAGGGAGAGCTCAGAGCCCTAAAGGGGCTCCAGGAGAGCTGGAGAGAGACTGGGGGGAAAGACTGAGAGAGGGAAGGTTTAAATTAGATATTAAAAATAAATTCTCTCTGGGGGTCACACAGGCTGCCCTGAGAAGCTGTGTCTGCCCCATCCCTGGAAGTGTTCAGGGTTGGATGGGGCTTGGAACAGCTGTCTTGGGGTGCAATGCAGGATGTGGCCAGAAATGTGAATTCTGTCCCCATCTGTTGCAGGGTGGGGCAGTGACCCTGATCTCCTGGCACATATTATCTGCTAATGGGCCATCTTTAAACCAGCTGGGCAATCATCTTTATCTTTTCCACAGCCCATCCTCCCTCCAGGAGATATCTCCTGTTCATGGCCAGTGAGTCCCAGGGCATGACTGATAAAATTCCATCATCCCACTGGGAGATGCTCCAGCCAGGGGAGGAGCCAAGCCTTTCCTACCCAGATAAAAACTGAGATTTTGGACACCAAGGAACCTTCTTTCCACTGGATTCCAGAGGAAAGCCAGACCTTTCCACATCATCCCTGGAGCTTCAGAGGAAACTGCACCTTCTCCAGGAGCACTGCTCCAGCTGAACCACATCTGCCCCTGCAGGAGGATGCAGCCACCATTGAATGGGACTGTGCCAACACCCTGACTGACTGACGGGTGTCAGCTTGGATTCTGACTCTGGCAGGGTTTGGGATTGTTCTTTGTAATGCTGCATTTCTATTTTAATTTTCCTAGTAAAGATCTGTTATTGCTAATTCCCATATCTTTGCCTGAGAGCCCCTTAATTTCAAAATTATAGTAATAATTTGGAGGAAGGGGGTTTACATTCTCCATTTCAGAGAGAAGCTTCTGCCTTTATTGGCAGACACCTGTCCTTCAAAGCAGGACAACAACCAACCAGGTGGTTCATCCCTCCCTTGCAGAGGAAGGAAGAGCCCTGTGCTCTCCTTGTGCCCTTTGGTGCTGTTTTGCTTTCTGCCTCTACTAAATCTGTCCCCAGGGCTCGGGGTGGCTGTAGCAGCCCCAGGGCTTGGCACAGGGCTCTGTTTTAAGGTTGCCACAGTGACTGCCATGGCAGCATTTAAAAATGGCACAGGCTGTCATTTGATGCCAGCTGGGCAGGGATTGCAGGCAGGGCTGGCCAGTGACCCACAGTGACCCATTACAGATTGGCAGCCCCTTACAGCAGCATCGTCCTGGGGACTGACTGGGAAGGGGACTCACCCTGCATCCACAGGGAGCTGAGCACTTTGGCTGAGTTTTTGAGGAGTTTCTGTGAGAAGGACTAAAAGTTTAGTCCAAGCACAGCTGTGACCAAAACTGGTCTCAAAGAACAAGGTGTTTTAGCTTACAGCAGAAAAAACTGCTTTAATTACATATACATAGGAAAGAGGGAAGGCAGAACTGGTGATAAGAGATGTGCTGCACCCCCAACAGAATTAACTTAATTTCTCCGTGCCCTTAATTATGTCAGTGGAGGAAAGGCTGGAGGGATATAAATGATTGGGAAGGGAAGGGAAGGGAAGGGAAGGGAAGGGAAGGGAAGGGAAGGGAAGGGAAGGGAAGGGAAGGGAAGGGAAGGGAAGGGAAGGGAAGGGAAGGGAAGGGAAGGGAAGGGAAGGGAAGGGAAGGGAAGGGAAGGGAAGGGAAGGGAAGGGAAGGGAAGGGAAGGGAAGGGAAGGGAAGGGATGGTGGCTTGCAAGGCTCTTCAGACTTCCCCAGTTCCCTGGCTCCTGCAGCCATCACCCCAGCATTTGCCAGGGATGGTGCTGTCACTGCCAGGGACCATCCTCCAGAGCAAGGGATGCCTACAGCAACCTGCAAGGTCACCTTGGGGTGCACCTGAGGTTGGTGTGCTCAGAGAGGAGTTTGCACCTCTGCAAAAGCAATGGGAGCATGAACATAATTTTGGTAGTACCACATCTGGCAAAGGGCAGGCACTGCTCAGTGACAAACTGAATGACAGTGGGGAGGCCCTGGCACAGGGTGCTCAGAGAAGCTGTGGCTGCCCCTGGATCCCTGGAAGTGTCCAAAGCCAGGCTGGACTGGGCTTGGAGCAACCTGGGACAATGGAAAGTGTCCTGCCCATGGGAGGGGGTGAAATTCTCAAAGTCCCTTCCAACCCAAACCATCCAATGATTCCATCAATAATAAACCATCAGCACTTTAACAGCTTGGTGGGATTTGTACATGTGCATATAATAGAAAGTGTTCATTCTGAGGGTGTATAAACAAGCCCAGTCCCAGGCTGTGGCTGTGTGAAGAGGAGAGAGAACACAGCTGCCATGGGATGGGGAGGAAGGGGAGGAAGGGTTTTACAGCTCTTTCCCCCCAGGTCAGCCACACCATGCACAGGGTGGTTGTGCTGCTGTCCCCTCTGCCTCCTCATGAGTCTGATGTCCAGGGATGAGGAATCTAGCCCTGCTTTTCCATTTAAGGACAGATTTAGCCTTACCTATCTGTTGTGTCTTGCTCTCCCTGCAGCAGGGACCACACCCTCACTCAGCTTTTCCTCAGCCCATTGGAGCTTTCCTAGAAGAGCCAAAAACACTGGGGTTTTCTGGAATTGCTTGAGGCTGAGGCTGTTTCTCCAGGCAGCAGGATAGGAGGCTCTGGGGGACACAAAGCTCTGTGTGTCCCTACCTTGGGGTTTTTGGTGACTCATCCAGGCAGGAGGAAAATCCCATCACAGGAGTGGCCTCCTAAATACCTCTTCTAAGACCAGTCATCCTCCAATAAGCAGGGCATGCTCATAATGAAGCAGGAAATAAGGAAATGTGTGCCTGTAGAGGGAAATGTTCATTCAGCCAGGTATAGTGTTAGTTGTGGCCATGGTGTGGGTCTGGTCTGCACCTCTGGAGTCTCTGGGCTGACCCTGGGCATGACTTAGGGGCCAGCACAGACAGGGAACATCCCCAGCACAGGGGACTGTGAGTATCCACTGGGTTGGGTGTAGAGAGAAGAGCTGTGGTTGTTTATGGATACAGAGGTTAAAATAAAAAAGGGCAGAAAATAGCCAGGCATGATAAACAAGTCCTGCTGCCACCTCTCTGGAAAGTGTCTGCATCTGCATCCTCCAACCCCTCATTAGTTAGCAATAAACTCCTTCCCAGATGGAGGTGCCAGCTTTACCCTCCCAGTGAACCCACACCATTTATCTGAGTCAGAAAATCACAGAAGCACTGAATAGTTTGGGTAGAAGGGACCCTAAAGCTCATCCAGTGCCACCCCTGCCATGGGCAGGGACACCTCCCACTGTCCCAGGGTGTTCCAAGCCCCGTCCAGCCTGGCCTTGGACACTGCCAGGGATCCAGGGGCAGCCACAGCTTCTCTGGGCACCCTGTGCCACCCTCCCCACCATACAAGATTCCATGGGACAAGGAGTAGTGGCTTCCAAGTGAAGAAGTTTTTTATCACAAGGGTCTTGAGGGACTGGCACAGGTTCCTCAGAAAGGTGGGGGATGCCCCATTCCTGTAAATATTTGAGGTCTGCTTGGATGGGGCTCTGAGCAACCTGATCCCATTGGAGATGTCCCTGCTCCTTGCAGGGGGGCTGGACTAGATGGCCTTTGGAGGTCCCTTGCAACCCAAACTGTTCTACAACTCTGTGACTCGAGGACTCTATGGTTCTATGATCTATGACTCTGTGATTCCACAATTCTGTGATTCCATTGCTCTGATTCCATGATTCTATGATTCCACTGCAGCATGATTCTATGATTTCATGATTCCATCATTCCATGATTCTATAATTCTATGTTTCCATGACTGTGATTCTATGATTCCATGATTCCATGATTCCATGATTCTATAATTATAGGTTGCCATGACTGTGATTCCATGACTCTATGACTCTATGACTCTATGATTCCATGATTCCATGATTCTATGACTCTGATTCCATTATTCCATTATTCTATGATTCCATGATTCCATGATTCCATTATTCCATTATTCCATGATTCCATGACTTTATGATTCCATGACTCTGATTCCATTATTCCATGATTCCATGACTCTATGATTCCACAACTCTGTGATGCTCTGACTCTATGATTCTGACTTTAAGACTCTCTGATTCCAAGTCTCCAGCCCCCACAGGCTGCTCCCACCCTGATACCTGCTCTGCTCATCCCTACACAGTCCTCAAGACAAGAAATTCAAGAGTGTTGTCTTACAGACCACCCAGGAAATAACTGGCAGTGCAAGATCAGGATTTGGGCCCCCAGCTCCATCTTCCAGCCCCAGGCTTATACCACGAAACTGAAAAAAAAAACAAAAACCCTAAAACCAAAAACATCTGCAAACCACACAGTCTCCTGCTTAAAGATTTGAAGAGATTAAATTATGTTAAACTCTTAATCCTTCAGCCTTTCCTAAAGCCCAGCTCCACTTAAAATCAGAAATACAAAGACCTTAACATTGGGCTGTAAGAAAAACAAACTACAGCGATCGTTTATTTTAACCCACAAAACTGCAAGAACAAGTAATTACCCTAAACCTACAGCATTCTTGGGAAGAGAGCTGTATATAAAATAGGTTCCTTATGACTTTTTGGGCTAGCTTTGTAAATTTCCTTTTGGAATTTCTGACATGGAAAGGAAAAGGAGTTTTTAAACTGTATCTGTGAGAAGATGGTATGATTTTCAATTTCCAGAGTAGAAGCGTGAAAATAAAAACTTCTATGTGAGCTGATAAAGCTTTAACTTTGCATATCTATCTTGATTCTCTCTGGGAGTACATCCATAAAATCCTTACAGCTGGGGAAGGATAGGCCTTTAAATTAAAATGCTGAAAAAAATCCTTAGTGAAGGAGAGAGTACAGCCTCTTTAATCATTGAATTTTGTTTATTGCAACAGATTATGGAACTGAGAGGAAAAGAATTTGAGAAATAATTATGGTTTAAAGATGTAACAGGACAGCCATTATGAAAAACACAGGAGTTTGCTGTTTGCAGGGGAAGCTGCCTTAAAATTGTTGTCCTCATGTTTTCAGAGATGAGAACTCAGCCCCATGAAATGTGATGGAGCTCACTGCAGGAGCAGAGGCAAGGAGGGATTTGTGAAACGTGAGGGGACAGTTTGTTAGTTTGTTCCAGTGTTTTTATGGAGCCAGACTGTTTTAGGACCTTAGCCGAGGCACCAGTCCAATCAACATCCTGAAAAAACCTAAATTCTCCTGTTGAGGGAACAAAATCTGCTGGGGCTCAAGTGATGAGCCATGGAGTGGGAAGGCAACTTCTCCTCTTGTTTGCACCAGCAAAAGTCAGGAACAGCTCCCTTGATGTTTTGAAGGCTTCCTCCTGAAACAAAGGATCAGCCATGGACTGTGGTGGTGCTTTCAGCTTTATGGGAATGTTTTAAAATATGTGCTTTATTGTACTGCAGCAGAGCATCTCAGAAAAGGCCATGGCTGAAAAGAATAATTTTAATAATAGGGAAAAGAATCTGAGTTTGAGTCAACAAAAAGACAGCCTGCATTGGGACTGTCAAGGCAAAAAGACTATTCAGACTTTTTCCTCACTCACAACTGAAATAAAGGGGGAGTTGCTCAGGTGGAAGTGGGACTAAATCATTGTAAGAAACCATCAGGCCTGAGATTTCATTCCTCCCAGCCTCAAAACCCACTGCCTCCCACGGGCTAGATTGTGCTTGTATAAGACTTTCCTTCTTGGCTTTTTGTGGTGATTTATGTTTCCTTGCAGTGTGTTACTTAGCCATAAGTTATACCTTTGTGCTGTAGCACATCCCCTGGTAAGCAACTAGACACAGCAGCAACATATTTTTTTTTTGTCTGTAGTGACTGGAATAAGGGTTTTCTCCATATTTCCTAGAATTTATTGGGGTCTGATAAAAGGAAGATTTCCAAGTCCTCATCCTCAGTGGGAAACAGGAAATTCCTGGTCCTGGGAATAAGGACTCCTCAGTACATCTCTGGGTATTAGAGGAACCCACCTACTGTACTCCAGAATGAACCTTAGGAATAAAAAAGGAAATATTCAGTGTTTTTATTGACACATTACACCATGGAACTTCACACTTGATTGTTGCAGTTGTTCATCACCAAGGTCTCCACACCACATCCTGACTCTTCAGGATCCAGCAGCTGAGTTCACAGTGCAAGGAGTAAAGGAGAGTTACAGAATCACAGAATGGTTTGGGTTGGAAGGGACCTTAAAGATCATCTCATTCCACTCCCCTGCCATGGCAGGGACACCTTCCACTGTCCCAGGGTGATTCAAGCCCTGTCCAGCCTGACCTTGGATAATTCCAGGGGTCCAGGGGCAGCCACAGCTTCTCTGGAAACCTGTGCCAGAGCTCCCCACTCTCACTGGGAAGAATTTATTCCTAATATCCAGCCTAAATCTCCCCTCTTTCAGTGTAAAGTCTTTAGCCTTTGTGCTATCCCTACGTTGATCTGGGTTGAAGGAGTGTCTGGGGGTTGCCTTTCCCAAAGCCTGCTCAGAGCAAGGCTGTAGCCATGGACAGCTCTGAGTGACTCTGAATGGCTCAGGGCCTTAGCACTGACAAGGGTGCCTGTGATTCCCACACTTTGCTATTTTTTTTTTTTTGTTTAAATCATCTGAGGATTAAGAAATATCTTATCTTTTAATTAAGAACCAGTTTCGTTTCAGATTGCGGCATAATTTAATTTATTCAGAACGTTCCTCAAGTTAATTGACACCAACCCATACACAATGGCACTTTCTGTCTTGGTGCATTTCCCAGTCTCCACCACTCTGTGGGCTGTGCAGCCCAGATAGCACAGATACATGAAAGAGGAGACCAGTGGTGCCTTGAGGCTGCTTCTTGCACCCTGAAGTCACTTTGACTTCAAAGGGATTGGATGTGCTGCTGCAAGCTGAGGTGCTTCACATAAGGACACCTGGAGTCAGTGGGGAGGGAAGAACATCCCCATGTTGGTTCATGGCCCATCTAGCTCTGGTCCTGTGTCCACCAAGGGTTCAAGAGCCAAGGAAGTGAGCAGAGGATCAAGAGCTGGGAGGAGAGTGTGAGAGTAGGGAAAACACCCAGAGCTGTTGAGCACTGGGCTCTGGGCTCACCTTGGACCTTGGATTTCCAGAAGTGCTGTCCCTCCATTTTACAGACCTCCAGGAATTCCTCTCCCATGAGTTGGCTGAACATTGTTTTCTACTTGTAAATGTTTTGCACTCACTCTGTGATCAAAATGTGCAGCACGAGCTGCAGGGGAAAGGATATTGAGGAATTTTATTGGATGTGGGAGCTGAGGTCTGTGCAGAGTTAAATCTGCCAGCACAGGCAAGCAGGTCATTCCCTTTCACTGAAAAACACTGAGCAGAAATAGCTGCAGAAATCAATGAGGGCAGAAACCAACACTGAGCAGCTCGGGAAGGTGAGGACCCAGGAGAGAACACAAACTCTCAAGGGTTCAGGTGGTGTGAGCCCAGATTTATGCTGGCAGCAGGGAGATCACAAAGATGGTCATGGAGTCAGATCTCACTTTTCAACAGGAGCTGGATGATTTCATCCTGTCCTAATCAAGATCCCACCAATGTGAAGGGAGTGACCTGGTGATGTCCTGGCACAGGTTCCCAGGGAAGCTGTGGAACATCCCTGGAAGGGTCCAAGGCCAGGCTGGATGGGGCTTGGAGCACCCTGGGATAGTGGGAGGTGTCCCTGCCCATGGCACAGGGCTGGAATGATCTTTAAGGTCCCTTCCACCCCAAGCCATGCTGATAAAATGCCTGGGTCCCTTCCCTTTTGCATGTTAGCAACAGTAGGTTCAATTCAGGTTTAAGCTCCAGATTTGGCATCATGCATGGGGGGGCCCCACACACAAACAGAGATCTCTTATTGCTGTGATACCCTGGAGTGTCTCTCCTGATCTCCCCCCAAAGCTCCAGGATGCTGGAGATGTTCTGCAGCCCTGGCACTGAGCTGACAGGGACATTGCAGGTCCCTGGTGGCATCTCCACTGCACCCCTGTGCCTGAGCAGCAAAATCAAAACTCCAGGGCTGGGGAGAGGATTCTGATCTCACCACTCTGGTGGCTGCTGGTTGCTTTGAATCCTCTGCCTAACCCAGGTGTGAGCAAAAAGTGCCTGGAGTGAACTCCTTTCTTCACCACAACCTTGTGAAAGGAATCACACCCACTCCCTATGGGATGCACACAGGTTATGGGATGTTGCAGTGGCTCCAGCTGTGCACCTTCAACATCTGTCTCTTCATACATTTGTCTATCTCACCTGTTTTTTTTTTTTTTGTATGACTTCACACATCAAGACAGAGTGATGAGGGGATGCTGTGGTGAGTCTAAGCACACTGGTTTTAACCCAAAAAACTTCTTAATTATTTCTATTAATATTTAATATTTTGTATTAATTTATATTAGTTTTAAAATTAATTATTAATACTTTTTATTAATTTTTAACCCCAAAGCAAATGGACAGGCCTTGGTGGGGATGAGGATCTCTTTAAGTGCTGGTATCATTTTATATGAGCTCTAAGTGCTTTGACAGCCTGATTTAAACCATTAACACCATTAAGTATTTAATTAAGAAAGTGAATAATTAACTATATATGTTCATACAATAGTAGTCATGATAATACTCTTGCTAATGAGCAATAATTAAGGATGGGCTGTATTTGGAGAGGCAGCAACAGGACTGACACCAGTGGGATCAGGAATGTTCTCTGGGAATGGGCACTGAGCAGTCCTGGCTGAGGAGGGAACAGGGAAATATTCCTGACACTGCATCCAGCCTTGCTTTACCCTCCTTACCTCAGCATCACCTTCAAGGGCTGTGGATTTGTGTGGGGTCCTGGTTTGGGCAGAGCTTTGCTGGGAGCAGGAGGTGGAACTGGAATATTCCAGAGCTCCTGCACCTTCTGCTGTTATCAGCTGGGTCTGGCTCCCTTTTCCCCCATCCTTCACCAAGCCCAAACACACATCTGTGCTCCCCACAGCAGAGATTAGAGAAACTAAACAAGAAACACTCAGAACCCACTGCTGGGCACCTTGTGTCAGGCACTGCAATAACATATGAATAATAAAAATAACAATAAAAAGATGCCAGTATAATAATAAAAGGATGCCAGCTCCTTCCCCAAGTGCAGGAGTGGTGAGTCTGGTTGTCACCAGTCACTTATTGCTGCTTTGTGTGTGTGCTAACACAAGCTGCTCCTCTCTGAGCTGAGGGCTATAAATAAGAATTAAATAATGGTAGCTGCAGTAGGGAAGATGATGGCAGTGTTATTGTGATAGATATCCATGCTGGACCCTCTGTGGGCTGTGGGATGAAATGTGAGCTTTCTACACAGTTGGGAACAGCCCAGAGAGCGTTTGGAAAATTCCGGGGGAAAGAGTGATTTGATTTTTGGCCTTCTTCAGGGAGGAAACTCACAGGACATATTTTCCTGGCTGTGGGAGTAGCCTGTGAGAGGGGTAACATGTTCTCCATAAGTATGTCCCCGTCTCACTTTGCATCCTCAGGAATGCAAGGTTAGCAGGAAAATGCAGCTGGGAATCTGTAATGAAAAATTCTGCCGACTCTTCAAAGAGCATCTCTGATCTCTTTCACAGGCACACTCAGCTTCCAGAGAAATGCTGCTGATGTGAGGGGCTTCAGCCCTGAGAGCTGCAGGACCACACCAAGTGGAGGAGAAGTGCTGGCCCTGGGGGAAGAGGCTGTTGGGAGGGGGAAAATGTGGAGCTGTGGGGTGCCAGTGGATCTGTCACGGTATTTTGGGGTGCTGCACCTGAGTGACAGTCATCCCTGCCCCATCCATCCATCCATCCATCCATCCATCCATCCATCCATCCATCCATCCACCCATCCATCCATCCCTGAAACCCCATCCCCAGAGGCCCTCAATGACTTGTGCTGTGCTTTTTCACCTCTGCAGCTCTGTTCTCTTCAATTCCTCTGAAGTTTCCTCCCTCTCCCATTATCCAGTGGCCAAGGTCGCTGCTCAGAACATCAAGGATGGGAGAGGAGAAGGCAGGAACTGGCAAGATAAAGTGTTTCCAAGACTTCCTCCTCCTTCCTGCTCCCTGCTCAGAGCCTCTGTGTTAAATCAGCAGAGGGTTTTTGCCTCTTCTCCTTTCCCCAGAGGCTGTCCCAGGACTGATCTGCTCTAGGAGTCAGAAACCTTCCTGTAACCACTCAGCCTCGTGGACTCACTTTCAGCTCTTTTGCCCTCAATTTTTCTCTGGCTGATCTTTCATGTTTCCCCCTGAGATAAATGTGCAGACAGCAGCTGCATCCCATCCCAGCTCCCATTCCAGTAGACTAAGCAAGCTTGGGGAGCTCTTCTTGTGGGGCAGAAGGTTCATGGATCAAAGGCTTTGCTTTCACTTGCACCAGGCAATTTTCCCCAAGAGCAGATTTGTCTTGATATTATTGACATAGCTCAGGACAGGGGAAAATAATGGAATGTCCTTAGTCCCAGTGATGCCAGCCACATACACAGAAATGGTGGGGTTTTTTTAAAAATTAATTGAAAAGGAACATCCATCATGGCATCAAGGCTTGTGGAAAAAAAAAATAACTTGTGTGTTCTTTTTTCTCTTGCATGAGCAATCCCATTTGTGGACCAGTGCTGAGAGAGCTGCTGGAGGATGAGAGCTTTCAAAAGTTAATTGATTAGAGGAAAATCCCACCTCTTTAATAGTTATTCAGACTCATTTCATATTTTGCAGCTATTACATAGTTATAAAGTAGCTGATAGAAAAGCCCCTGCATTACAGATGGGAAAACTATTTCTCATGAAAAGATCAAAGTCCCAGTTTCCATATTTGAGCACCTTTATCAATAAATCACATTCCAGGATAAGAAATTTCAGTGTCAGCTTTCTGCTTCCAGACCAACAAGACTCTTGAATGACTACTCAAAAAGCAGAGAGTTTAATTTTAATTAATTTTCAATTGTTTTTAAAATTAAGTGCAATAAGGATATTGACAATTAATATTCTGTTCAGCTCTGCCATTTAACCAATCTTTTCAAGGAGATAACCCCTGGCTCAGGATCAGCTGTGGATGGTCAGTCTTAGGAGCATTTCTTCACTAAATAGGAGCTTATTTCACTGAGAGGTTTTGCTCCTGTGGTGACAATCCATCACTGCTCACAGGACTGGTGCTGTCAGTAAAACCTTATTTACTGCTCCTCTGACCAAATAAAAGCTTTCCAAATGGGCAAGAGCACACATGTCTCTAGAGAAAATGAGAGACCTTGGCTTCTGGGAGCAGCTCAGCCAACCCTCCCAAAGGCTGAAAGTTTTTACAGGCTTGTGCTACTGCACAAAATAAATCCAGCCCACAGAACCCTTGATCTGCCAACAGCACCAACAAAGTGCCAGCACAGTGGGACTCAGTGATCTCAGAGGACTTTTCCAACCTCAGTGATACTGGGATTCTAGAAAGTCAGTGGAAACCATGCAAGGGTGATCTCTGGAAGGAGAGCATGAGGAAATTTCTTGATCTCCAAGACACGTGGAGGGAGAGATTTTTGAGTTCAGCTGGGTAAGGGGCTGCAAAGTGACAATTCCATTTCTCATGATTTTGTCTGGAGTCTCAGCCTGCCATGCCATGGTGGGGAGTCCACAACAAGTCCCTGGGAATTTCACCTTTGACTTTCATGAAGATCTCATTTTTTTTCCCCTTATATTACAAAACTCCAGTCACAAATCTATGAGGGTGTGAGAATCACAGGTTTCCATTTTCAGCTGAAAGGCTCTAAATGTGACTTTTAGACCTGCAAGCACAGATGGAACTAAGAAGAAGTCACAATTACTAATTTAATATCTCAGACTGAAGACTGGCCCTTGCTGAGGAGCAGCCCTTGAATTTTGTCTGCTCGAGGCCAGCAAAGCTGCAGAGGGAAGTTAATTTTTAACCTCCCTGTGGAGTGTTCTGAAGGTCAGGAGATGTGAGGTGGTTCCAGCCACCTATCTGCATGTCTGTGATATAAATGCTTGTACTGAGAGAGGGTCACAACCCACCCCTGGCTCTCTGGTGCCATTTGAGGTGGCCCAGGATGTCCCACCAGGGCAGGATGGCACATATCTTCTGCAGGTCCTAGGCCAGGATTGTCAGCCCCCTGTCCTGAATTCTCTGGAGCTTTTCAATACCACTGGCTGCTTATGTTGGGGACTGAATTATTCTTCCAAGTCAGGGTGAATCTGTTCAGCCTGCAGCTGAAGGGACAGTGCTCTGTCCTGTGTCTTGCTGTGCCCATCCAGCCTCTCAGCATTGGGTAAGAACAAGGAAGCAGTCACCTGCTGCTAAGGAATCTCTGGATCCTGCCTCCTGGGTTAATAACTCACTGTGTGTGAGCAGTGAAGAGATGTGAGAAGGGAAATGAGGAGCTCAGCACTGGCCTTGGGGCTCTGGGAGCCATATGGGGATGGTCCCTCACAGAGTGTGGGCATTTCACCTCAAGTGCTGCCATCTCACACATCAAGAGCTGCACCCTCACCCTCCTGTGCTCTCCAGGGGGAATTTGGAGAGTCCTCACTACCTTTACAGCCTCAGCAAGGAGGGCAGCTGGAGGGGAAGGGAAAGCAGATGGGGCTGAGCACTGCCCTAGGTTACAATGCAAAGGTGTGCCCAAAAGGATGGATTCTATCACCATCTGTTAAAAACCAGGGTCAATGTTCTTTATCTTTCCCACAGCCCATCCTCCCTCCAGGAGATATCTCCTGTTAATGGCCATTGAGTCCCAGGGCATGACTGATAAAATTCCATCATCCCACTGGGAGATGCTCCAGCCAGGGGAGGAGCCAAGCCTTTCCTACCCAGATAAAAACTGACATTTGGAACACCAAGGCAGCCCTTACCCACTGGTTTCCAGAGGACAAGAGCTACCAGACCTTCCTACAGGATCACTGCTTCAACAAGACCCCTTCATCTGGACTGCTGCCACCACCCTGACCAGCAGGGTGTCAGGTTGTATCGACTCTGTCACTGGTTTTCTTTTGTACAATTCATGTATTTTATTTTTCTCTCTTTTTTTTTTTTTTTTTTTTTCCTCCTAATTAATTGTATTTCTGACTTGGAGTCTCTCACTGGTTTTGCTTTCAAACCAGTACAAGCACAGGGACAAAGGAGCTCCAGCTCACCCAAACACACCTGTGGATCTGCAGCAGGGCTGGCTGATACAGCTGCTGTCCCTCCCAACCTGGAGAGCTTGGACTGTGGGGGCAAAGCTCCTCTCACCACTCAGGCCATGAGATGTGAGATGAAAAAAGGGAGTTAAACCCTCCATCCTTTGCAAGATCTGATCATCCTTTTCAATTGCCTGAACAGCTGTGAAACTTCTCATCCCTTCTCCATCACATTGTCCTGCTCATAATTATTTCAGCAAATCAACTTCTTCTCTTCTCCTTTTTCTCCTGCAAGTTCCAAACTACCCCAACCCCACTCTGTGACAAACCTGCCTGAAATCACAGCTGCTTCTGCATCCCTCATGCCCGGCCTGCCTGTTTTTATTGAGTGTTCTCTGCCAGACACATGCATGTATATACAAATACACAAATGTATATTTTTATGAGCCTCTATTTTCCTCCCAGCGCTATTTTCTTTCCACTGTCTTGGTTTTGCTCCCTCTCTGGCCTCACAGGGCCATTTGTCACTCTTTGGATGTTTTTTCCTTTATCAAGATGTTTTCTCCTGGAATGCTTCCCGCCAACGCAGGCTGCCTGGCCCATTAACTTCCAGAGTTCAGCTGACAGCCTGGACTCCAAGGCCCATTGCCTTGTGATACTGACTGCTCCTGAGATGCAGGAATTAGCTGGTAAAATGACCCAGTCACATGCACAATAGGAAGAAAAAATACACTTTCAGGGTACAATAAGATAATAAATTTTGCAGCTGCGCTCGGATCCTTTTTTCTCTCTCTCCCTCCTGCTTTTCACTCCTTCCTCTTGTGTGATAATCTGATAAATGGCTGTGGAAGTTTGACTGTTTCTTAGCTGGAGCTTTATCGAAGCATTTGCTGCTGCAGACAAATTGTGTTAAATTTCTCACAAACACACCAAAGCCTCCAATCCATTGTCATTCAGGGAGATCGATCAGGCTTGTGCCCACACCACTGACAGCAGAAAGACCTCTGAAATCTTTGTTTAAGCACTCAACTGGTGCCACGAATTATCTGTATTTAAATTAGCAAGCCTGCATTTGAGGATTCATTATGCTTCCCTGCTAATTGGGTCTTGCTAATGATCATTAAGCCCAACGTCCCCACCATCTTGTTAGCTGACAATTTAAAGGGATCGTAAAAGGCAGCCAGCAGGGAGGCTGCACAATTCCAGAGGTTGCTAATGGCTCTGGAGCTGGTTCAGCTCTGAGCTGGGGGTTGGATGCCAGCTCAACGTGTGTGTGTGTGTGCCACAGAAATAATTGCTGTGGCAGACACCGTGCAGGGCATGCAGTGATGGCTGCTGAGTGCTGTGGAGCTGGGGAATGCTGCTGGGGATGCTCCAGGGTCCTTGGCAGTGGGCTGTGAAGGCTCCCTGGACTGAGGGGGTTCAGGCTAAGAGGCCTTGGTCAAGGGGATCTTTGTGGTTTTCCACCACCCAGCTCACCACAAAGTGAATTATTTGTCTCCTCTGTCTTGCTATTGAAGTGCACAGTGGGGTTTGTGGGCCCACACTTCATGAGAGCAGGTGATGGATGGTCCTGTCTCCTCTGGGGATGCATTTTCCTACAGCTAAGGCAGCCCTGGGGGAATCCCACCTTCCATGGCCATCTTATGGCTACTGTGGGTCACTGCCCCCTGCTCAGCATCTTCTCAAGGTGAATTTCTGCCTGTGTTTTTCCACAGCAGGGCTGAGGGCTGCAACATGCACCCACCTTTGTAAGGGGAGAAGACAGGCTTGGTTTGAACAAGAGCAATTAGAATTTTGAGGAATGCTACAAAACAGGCTGGATTTGAAAAACAGCAATTAGAATTTTGAGCAATGGTAAAAAAACAGGCTGGGTTTGAACGAGAGCAATTTGAATTTTGAGCAGTGGCAGCTCCATGTAAGTGCAGCCATGGGGATCTGACTGGGATTATCTCCTGGGATTATCTCCTGGGTACCCACAGACCTGGGCCCAGCCTCCTCCAGGTGGCCAGTCCTGACAGCTGATGCTGTGGGAGAGCCAAGGGGTGAGGAAGGGGAACCACGGAGGTGGTTAAAGCTCCACCCCGATGATTTAGTGATAATTACATATTGAAAAGCAGAAGGAGCGGCTGTTTGCATAGCAACTGCAATATAACTGCAGAGTAATCACAGCTCTGCCTCAGAGGGATTGCTGGCCCTGTGGAAAGCTCCTGTCCTGCCTCTGCCTCTGCTCCAGTGTGTATCCCCACATGGGAAAAGGGGAGTCAGCAGAGGGATGGACAAACACCTCAGGGTGTTCAGAAATAGCTGAGCTGCACAAGGAGGGGTGCTGGAAGGATCCATGAACCCAGCTGGAGAACAAGTCCTGGGTTGTGGAAGGTCCCCCAGGAGAGGGCTGGGAAAAGGAGGAGGTGAAGGTGCCTGGTGTAGGGCAGAGCACACACCAGCTGTTCTGCCAGAAGGGGCAGACAGTCCTCAGAAACAGCTAGTGTGGGTATGTGTGGTTTCTCTTTTTTTGTTTGGGATCCCATGTGGCTGGAAAGCCAAAGAACCAGGGCAGGAATGTCATAGAACCATAGAATGTTTGGGGTTGGGAGGGACCCTTAAAGGACATCCCTCTGCCATAAGCAAGGACATCTTCAACCAGACCAGAGAATATGGACTGAAAACCAATCCCAGATGGGCCAAGGCACACTTCAGATTCTTTAGGAATAGGTACTTGAGCCTGAAGAAACAGTGGTACCCATTGAGCAAAACCCACAGACCAGGCTGAGATGGAGCTGTAATTATTAATTCCCACAGAACTTTCTGTGGATGAGTTTAGTTCCATGGCCTGCTTAGAGCCAAATAACCACATATGGATTCTCTCAAAAAAAAGTAATGCATCTTTCTTTCTTTCTGCCAAATGAGTGACCAGTCAACCTGAAAGTGTCCCACATATTCCTAAGCTTTTCTTGGGGTCTCAACACAGAATAAAGTGCCAAGGCACTGAAACAACAGCCTCCCCTTGACCTAAAGAGGGTCCCAAAAAGCTGAATATCCTCCTCTGTCAATCCTGAGCTGAATCTTTACCACCTTGGGGAATTCACAACTGGTATTAGGTGACAAATCTCAAGAGGTTTTAGGTGTCACTGCATTAATAAAGCAAAAATGAGAAGCACTGCAGGCTTGCAGGCCTCTCAGGGGACCAGAGATGTCCCCACAGTGGGTCTGGGGAGAAGCCACATGGGAAGCTGGTGGACAAGGGGGACATCTCCAAGCACAATATATTTGGGGACAGTTGGTTGAGGCACTAGATTGTGCAGGCTGTAGTCCTGGCTGTAATTTATCACAGATGTGGGAAATAGGGCAGATGAATCATGCCCTCAAAGTGTCTGATTCTGCTGACTACAAAGGGAGCTTGGGGTGACCAGCTCTGCTGGAAACATCTGCATTGTGGATACTTGAAATCAGGTGAGAGAAATGCCACATCTCCCTCTGCTCCATCCCTGTTTCTTACCTGGAACAGTCACTTCTCAATAAAAGGCCATCCCAGGCTCCAGGGCTTCCTGATCCTTCACTGAGCTGCTTAAATAAATGACAGTGGTCAGCTGAGTAGGAATTCCTGCAGACTTGTTTGCAAAGTCAAAGTCAGTTTTGAAGCAAGGCTGTTTTACTCTAGTGCAGTGGACGAGAATTCAGCAGAAATCAGAGCTGAATGAAAGGTTTTTAGTGCAGCCAACAGGAAGATGAGTGATTCAACTGCCCCACTCTTCCCAGCCTTTCTTATTCTCAGATTAAATTCAAACCATTGTATTCCACCCCAACAGTCTGCACTTCCCACAAGTTCTTGTGCTGACTTACACATATTTCACTCATGAGAATTATTGTGGGGGTAATGGGAGGAATTTGGGTTCTTCTCTCTCCTCCACCCCAAATAATCCAGTCCTGGGCCTTCCCATCATCTGAAGGCCTTCCATCAAAGTGAGCCCCAGGCCAAGTGTTGATAAAATGATGTTTAAATATCATCAAATTAAACCCCAGGCAGACTGGTGATAGAAATATGCTTAAATGTCATCATTCGGTTTCATTGTTACCAACCTGCTGGGAGTTGCAGCATCTCTCACACTGAAGGAGACATCAATGAATTAGTTTCCTATGACTCCTACGTGGCTCAGACTTTATCTTGAAACCAATTAAATTAGTGGTGGATAGCACATTGGGTTTTGTTGGGTTTTTGGTTGGTTTGGGTTTTTTCCCCAGAGATGGGAGGGGTTTGAAGAAGCAAAGAGGAGAAACTGGAGATAAAGCAGCAGCCAAGGCTGGTCTGAGCAGGCAGGGCTGTGATGGACAGACCTGTGCAGCAGGCAATGGGCTGGGGCCACGGCAGAGCATCTGTCAGGTGATAACTCAGTCATTTCCAATCTGTGCTGCAGGCAGCCCAGGGGCCCCAGCCAACACTCCCAGCTCTCCAGGCCTTGTCTCCAGGCCTTGTCTCCAGGCCTTAACCCCATCTCCTTTACATCCCACTGAAGGAGGCTCCTCTGCTGCTCTTCTGCAGCACAGCAGTGACATCCAGGGGCCACTGCATTTGCTGTGATCAGCCTGCTGATATCCAAGAGCACCTCAGCCAAAAACCCACTGAAGGTGCTTGGGAAGGTCCCCATCAACATCCACAACTTTTGGTCCATCTGTTTTCCTCCATGGTTTTTAGCAGTTAGCAAAAGAAATGCTCTTGTGCCTGGTTGTTGTCATCTTTTTGGGTGAGTAATCTAATAAAAATCTCACTGTGCCAGCTTCTGTTCAGCACATGAAGTGACCTTGTGTGCTGTGATTCACCCAGATCTGCCCCAAACCATGACCTAGAGCAGTAACAGGAGGTCCACCCACATCTCTGGGTCCATAGTGGCATAGCCTCAAGCTTTTGCACCAAAACCCAGCCATTCTACTCCTCCAAAGCTGGGGTCAGCCAATTACCAAGCCAAAGGCCACCTTGATGAGAGAGCAGCTGGCATGAAAAACCTGCCAGCCTTTGCTGGATGCTAGGAGGTCATCTGGACTTTGTGGGGGAAACCTGACCTCTGCACAGCTGGTTCAGATCTCTCCCTTGGATTTAATCTGAATCTCCCAGACTCCATCTCATTACGACTTTCCTTGATGCCATTTCCAGGGTTTATACCTGTGCAGATGTTGATAACCTGCAGTAAAGTCACTCCATTTTTTACTTGGATATGTTTTTCTCTCTAAAGTAGGCTTCCAATGCCTAAAATCACTCTGGCAGGAGTCTTTGCTGTTTCCTTAAGATCTTTTTTTGGACATGTGAACATCAGGACTAGACATAACTTTTCAGAAATGGTCTCACTAATGCTGTTTACAGAGATAATATCAGTTCAGCACTCCCACTTCATATTTGCCGTCTGCTCAGCCAAGGATTACTCCAACCTTCTTGGCTAAGGCATTGCTGGGAGTTCAAACACCAGCAATTGTCTACCAGGACCATTCCAGTTGGTTCTGAGTCACTGATTTCCAGGATGCATCCCCCCCTACACACATCCCCTAAGGTGTGACCTCTTCATTGCTCCAAAATCTCCTTTTCCTGTGGCCACAACAAAATTAATTTTCGGTAGGTCCCACTTCAGCCAGAAGCACCTGCCTGCACAACCAGGCTGTGCCCATGGCTACTTGCCACCAATCTTGTTTTCATCTTCTCTGCAAATTTAATCTGCTCTTTGGGGTTTTTTTTTTTTTTGCCATTCACAAATCAGAGGGTGCTGCTCTGTGGTGGTGATCAGATCATTCTCCAGCTATTTGCTCCTTGCTTTTTCTTCCTCCCACTTTGTCTCAGCTTTACTTCCCCTCCCATGCTTTTACTCCTTTTTGCTGGCTTCAGTTGGTTCTGGTTTTGTTTTCTGAAGGTGGCTTGTTGGGCTCAAATCACTGGGCACGATGGCAGATGTTTGGGTTTGAGGGGAGGTGTAATGAGAGGGGATCACACTGAGAACAAGCCCTGCATGTCTCTGCTCTGCCTAGACCAGATGTGCACCATGTGGCCCAACACAACAGTCATCAGGCATTGAAATTGAGAATATGAAAATATTCCTCAGAAAAGAAGTGCATAAAGCTACCAGAGGCAGCTCACCAAAAATCTCTTATTCTCAGCAAAAAAAAAGAGCTTTCCCATGGCCCAGTAACTGTTTTGATAACCCTTTCACTGGTGTAACAGAATACTAATAAATAGGTAGCAAAAGAAATATTTTTCTCCAGGCTTAACCACAGCAAACCAAGCATCTTCTTCATTTTTACTTTTCTCCCTTTTTTTTGGGCTTTCCTGGGCTGGGTGGGGCAGGCTGGAGAGATGGACTAAATGTTTACATTAAAGAACAAGTGGAGATTTTGCATTTGTATATTTAATTCCTAGTTGAGGTATACTGGGCAGGGAGAGAAGGAACTGGGTGGAGGGAAGGAATTAAATTATCTTTGTAAATAATAGGTGTTATGTACCCAGCTTGAGTGGAAACAGGTGACAAGAAACCTCCCACTGGAGCCATGTTAATGCACAAGCAGAAGCTGGGCTTTAGGGTTTTCTTATGCAAAAGCTGTTTGCATTGCTCAGTTTCAGCCACTGAGAGAGCTGCCTTGGTAGAGGATGCAGTCATGGAATCATAGAATGGTTTGGGTTGGAAGAGACCTTAAAGACCATCCAATTTCAACCCTGTTCCATGGGCAGGGACACCTTTCACTCTCCCAGGCTGCTCCAGCCTGGTCTTGAGCACTTCCAGAGATGGAGCAACCACAGCTTCTCTTGTCAACCTGTGCCAGGGCCTCACTTCTCTTTTAGCAAAGAATTTCTTCTTAATGTCTAATCTAAGTCTGCCTTCCTGCAGCTTCAGGTTACTCCCCCTTCTCCAAAGTCCCTCTCCAGCTCTCTTGTAGCCTTCCTGGGCTTTGGAAGGTGCTCTAAGGTGTCCCAGGAGCCTTCCCTTCCCCAGGCTGAACACCCCCAGCTCTCTCAGCCTGTCTAGGATAGAATTTCATCATCTTTTCATGGCTGCAAACCCCTGCCTGCCTGTGCACGTGGCTCTGTTCCCCACTGCAGCTGGAGAGCTGAGGCAGGGCAGGTCCAGCCCCAGGTCCTGCAGACAGCCCATGGCAGAGGAGATGGATGCTCAGAAGCTGCTGCTGCCCCATCCTCCCTCCTTCCCTGCCTGACCCTGCAGCAGGGCATGGCAGGGCAGAGATGCTGAGGATCATCTCCTGACTGCAGACTGAACCAAACATTTCAAAGGACTATTCTTCTGTTTCAAAGCATATCTCCTTTGGATCTCTTATGGAAAGCACAAAAAGCTTTTCAAAATAGCCAGCATGATTATTCATGACTACTCATTTGCAGCAGCGCTTGTTTTCCATGGCAGCACCGATGAGCTCACCTGAATAAAGATTCTGGGGGGAGAATGGATGGCTGGAGGCTTTGCCCAAGCCAAGATGTGGGCTGGCACGGTCCTCTGCACCAGGCAAAGACCAGAGAGCTCATTCCCATCCCCTTCCTGGTGCTGGTCCAGCTGCTGTGCCCTCACACAGCTGTGCTGAGCCCCTGGCACTGGGAACTCATCCCTGCTCGCTTTATTTACCAGTATCCAATGGAGGAAGGGCTTGGGGGCACACTGGGATTTCCAGGGAAGCTCTTGATGGATGGGCACACCTGATGGAGGGCGATGGTTCCTGCCAGAAGAACCTGCAGCCGTGAGCCCAGGGCTGTGTGAGGAGGATGTGGCAGTGCAGGGGAGGCAGCCCAGCTCACCAGTAAAGCCCAGCCTAGCTCAGGATGATTTCCCAGCAGGCAGAATATCCCCTCCCCTCCTCCTCACCCCTGGCCTCCATGTGCTCCGACCAGCAGGGACTGGAATTTCCTGACTCCTGAGACCTCGGCTGTGCTGCTGCAACACCCACTGGAGTCTCCTTTGCTTCCCCCCAGTTTTGTTTGTCTGTGGTTTTGCACAGGGAGAGAAAAAAAAAAACCCGAACCAAGGAAGCAAGTGGAGGTTTCTGAGAGCAGACAGCGATGCTGGGCTGCTCTGATCAGCTCATTCTTGCAGCTCATTGGGATGGGGAGCTGCAGATTGCAGCAACAGCTGTGAACAATGTGGTGCAGCCCAAAATGCAGGCAGGCTTTGGGCTGTCTGCTGTGTGATGCAACCCCTCCTTTAATTTGTTTTCCAGAAAATGCGCCTGGAGGAGCGCTCTGCGAGCAGCTTGGCAGAGGCAGGGAGGATGTCAGCTGCCAGCCCTGGCCAGCAGGATGGCCTGGGGGCTTGCAGGGCTGCCTGCCCTGCCCGGGAAAAGCCTTTGGGTCGGGTCCACAGCGAGTTACTGCCGGTCACCCACTGTGTCAGGCTCCAGCACTGTTATTTGTATGCCCCAGAGTGGCCAGCACAGAGCAGTCTGCACCTGTGGATGTGACAGTAAAACCAGGGATAAATAACAGCCCAAGCAGGAGCCAGTGCAATCCAATCTGTATTAAGTGAGTGCAGTTAAGTGGAGAAGGATTCTCAGGCTGGCTGAGAGCAGCTTTTCTTTCCTCTGTGGGTCTAAGGATGCATTTGGAGCATACAGCACAGAGAGCTCTGCCTGCTCTGTTCTGCACCACTTGACTCTTTATCTGTAGGATATGGAGGGAGCATGGCTGAGAGGGAAGCACAAAGTGTGCCAGCTACAGTGGGAAAGGCACAAACTGGCAAGTGATGATCTGCTGGTCTTTGTCCTTCCTTCCTTCCTTCCTTCCTTCCTTCCTTCCTTCCTTCCTTCCTTCCTTCCTTCCTTCCTTCCTTCCTTCCTTCCTTCCTTCCTTCCTTCCTTCCTTCCTTCCTTCCTTCCTTCCTTCCTTCCTGTTTATTAAGTTCTCACTGATTTGTGCTGAGGTTCAAAGCCCTGTTACATCTTCTCCTTCTCTTGGAAGTCAAGGACAGCTGGGTTGTCCTTTCCCATGGACTCAGAGCCACAGGGGACCCCCAAGGCCATCATGCCCACCTGTGGCTTCAAGCAGACCCTCACTAGCTCCAGCCTTAACAGGTGTTTCTGTAAAAGAAGCAGCAACTGGTGCTTGCTCTAAGAGACCTCTCAAACCTCCTGGCAGTGTGTCCTGGTCCTTGCTCACCCCTGCCCAGCAGAAAGCTTTGCCTTATCCCACATTTCCCTTGCTTGTAGCACGTCCTGTGCTTGTCCTGCCCTTCAGGGACAAGGAGAACAGACTGTCCCTTGGTGTCCTCAGCAGCCTTTCAGCCTTCCTTGGCCTGTGTGCCATGTCCCAAATGGGATGGGGAGGTCAGTTCTGCATTTCCTGGCAGTGAGTATGTGAAGGAGTGTAATTATTTATGGGAAAGGAGGTTCTGGCATATTTTCCTCCCATGTGCCACCCCTAAGTCTCACTGGGGTCATCAAGGAGAGGACTACTGGGGTAAGACCACTGGAAATCAGCTCCCTGACTTCTTTATGACTGCTGACTCCAGGGCTGGAAAAATGGGCACAGGTGATGACCTTACTGGCTCCAAAGGGATTAATTGCACATGTGTCTAAATGCTTTGCTGGAAGAGGGCAGAGGCAGCTGCAGGGGACACTGCAAGGTGGGATGGGCGAGCAGCTGATGACTCTGCTGGTCTCTGGAGCATGGCGATTGCTGGGCATTAAGGCTGAGCACTGCGGGTGAGCAGGACAGAGCAAACTCCTCCTCACTACCTTGCTGCAGGTCACCTCTTCCATAACTCACTGAGTCATTTCCCCCTGCAGAGAAGGACAAGCTGAAGAATTTGGTTGGCCAGATTGTATTATTTTTTTCCCCTTTTGGAAAAATAATAGCATAGCATTTCCTCTGCCTTGTCCTCTCCCGTGCTGTACTGGTAGCTGCACTGAAGCTGATTGATTAGTTTAATAACACTCAGTTGATATGCAGCCATAAAATTATGCACTTTTACTCATCAGGCTGATTGAACTCCTCTGCTGACTGTACAGGAGCAGAATGGCAGAGTTAAAATAATGAGGGAAACAGCCAAGGGAAAAGCAAGCGTGGTGGTGTTATTGTTTTAAAGCTGAGGAAGAAAATGAGTCCAGGGAGGAGCTTTTCCAAAATAAACACCAAAATACAGAGGGAAAATGTTAAGATGTAATTAGCATTGGTACAAGTGCCATTAAATGTCTGCTGGGGTTGGAGAGCTTCTTTCACACCCACCTGGTCTGTTTTGGGGTTTCAGGAGGTTGGGGCTGACCCTGTTGAACATCCCTGGTCCCCTCATCCTCAGAAAGGGTGAGAGGGGCTAGAGCCTTTTGCAGGGTGAATAAACTCAATGGGAAAAAGATGGGAATTCAGTTTGTTGTTTAGCTTGGGGCTGGTTTTGATTGGTTGTTTTTTCTTTTAATTCTGGCCAAGGAGGGTATGCAGATGGAGCTGGGAAAAAAAAAGAAAATATGTCTGGGAAGGGATTGTTCCCTCTGCCCCCATGCTAATGGCATCAGTGGAGGGGAGATGGTGTAATGGGGAGTAGCAGGGCTCCTGCAGCCTGGCCTGGCAAGGACAGGACTCTCTCAGTGCCATCCCCACAGCCCTGAGCTCTGTTCTTTGTGCTCCAGGGCACAGGGAGCTGAAGTCAGCCTGTGTCCTGCAGGGTGTCAGTCACGCTCTCTGCAGCCACCGAAGGGAATTGAAGGCTCCTGCTCAGCCATGAATCAATATGCAGGAGCAAGCTGATGAAAAGCCACACAGCCCCCATCCATGCATGGAGAATGGCATTTAAGGCTTTATATCCCAATAAAATATTTCCCAGTGCCCCAGCATGGCTTGCTCTGGTGACAGGCTCCCTGTTTGTCCTGCACACATTCATTTTATTTATAAGACCAATTTGTCTGGAGTAGGTCAGCCAGCTCCTCATGCCCGTGATCCCCATCACTCCCTCTGCTGTGAAACATTTTAATTGAACCTGCTCACGTGCTGTGTCCCCAGCACAGGGCTGGCAGCCTTGACCCCAGGCCCAGACTCCATTCAGAATGCAAAACTAATCAGATTTTTCCTTTGGGGCCCATCTCCCTGAAGGAGGGGATGGAATAAGGGGCACTTGGTGTTTATTTTCTCCCAGAGAAATGCCTGGCAGATGGTTGCACAACTCTTCTTGCCCTTTCTCCCTGATTGCACCCTGTCCAGGTTGCTCCTGGAAGCAAGGCTCTCTTCCCCATTTGCCTCAAAGGGCTTTGGGTCAGGCCATGTGTGCAGATGACACAATGACATAGCCAAGGGTCTGCTTCTCCAGCTGTTTATTATGGGGGCCCAAGAACCAGGAGTGAGGTTCTGGGTTGGCAGAACCTTTGTCTTTGCTTTGTCTCTCTGCTGTTGTGGATCTGCTTCCATCCTGGCAGCCTGTGCTCATCCTTGGGCTCAGCAAAGTGGAGGCTGCACCTGAATCCAGAGCACTCTGGTGCTAAGGAGCAGCTCTGGCTCTGGGACATGGGATGGAAAAGACAAACACAAACTGTATTGCAGCAAAGACTTTGCTTTTATTCATCTGCATCCAAGGTAAAAAGAGACCCTGCAAACCACTAACAAAATGTCTTTCTGCAAGTGCAAATCTTGGTAAAAGCTGTCAGGGTTTCTTTATGCAATGGAGTTGGAAAGCTAAATTTAACTGCTCCTTCAGGCTTCCCTCCCCTTTCTTTTGTTTTCTGGCAAAAGCCCCATTACCAGGATGGAAAGCTTCAGTATTGAAATTTTCCATTAAAGTTTAAAAAAAACAACTACCACCAACCTTTCCAAAAAAACCAATAGTAAAACCTACCAAAGATTTTTTCCCCCTCTCCTTATGCTGAGCAGGTGCAAAGAAGAGCATTTTCCAAGGTAAAGAATGGCACAGGAAAAAAGCATAAGAGGAATCAAGGGAAGGTGACATGTGGACAGGGACTGCAACAACAAACAATATTCTGACTCAAAGGATGCTGTAAACATGTTGTGCATACTAAAAAATACTTTTTAACTATTTTTAAACAGCTTCTTGCCAACTGAGAGGGGAAGCCTAACAACAAGTGCCTGGTTGTTCCTGATTCCTGCTCTTGGCAGAAGATTTGGCTTGGTGACCTCCTGAGGTCCTTTCCAACCTCATTTCATCTCTGATCCTGTAAGCACAAGTCATTGAGTTCACCTGGGTCCTTGTGCAGATTGCATTAAGGATGATGAAGAGAATGTGGCCAGTGAAGAACTGAATTAATTCAGTCCACACTGAACATCTTCCTCTGGACTTGAGTATCACAGAACCACTTGGGTTGGAGGAGACCTCTAAGGCCACCAAGTCCAACCATTAACCCAGAACTGCCAAGGCCACCACTAACCCTGTTCCCAAGTGCCACATCTACACATCTGTTAAACCCTCCAGGGATTGTGATTTCACCCCTTCCTTGGGCAGCCTGTGCCAGGGCTTGGCACAAACTGAGACCATTTCCTCTGGTCCTATTGTTTGTTATTTGGGGGAAGAGCCTTACCTCCACCTGGCTGCACCCTCCTGTCAGGGAATTTTGGAGAGCCAGAGGGTCCCTCCTGAGCTTCCTTTTCTTTAGGTTGAGCCCCCAAAGCTCCCTCAGCTGCTTCTCATCAGATTTGTGCTCCAGACCCATTCCCAACTCTGTTCTGTTCTCTGGACACGTGCAGCACAGAAAGGGAAGGGGGGAAAAGGAGAAAGAAGGGGGGAAAAGGAGGGGAAGGGAAGTTTCAGGGAAGGGAAGTTTCAGGGAAGTTTCAGGGAAGTTTCAGGAAAGGAAAGGAAAGGAAAGGAAAGGAAAGGAAAGGAAAGGAAAGGAAAGGAAAGGAAAGGAAAGGAAAGGAAAGGAAAGGAAAGGAAAGGAAAGGAAAGGAAAGGAAAGGAAAGGAAAGGAAAGGAAAGGAAAGGAAAGGAAAGGAAAGGAAAAGGGGAAAAGGGGAAAAGGGGAAAAGGGAAGGAAAAAAGTTTTCCCAATTGCTTTTAAAAAATGTTTCATGGAAAGGAGAAGGAATGTGGTGTGAGGCAAAATGCAGGTCTTCAATGCCCTGCCTGTGCTCTCCCCTCCGCAGGGCAGCTCGGTGGCTGCCGCTGCTTTTGTTTTCTTCCTGTGAGTGACCTCTGTGTCACTGCAAATGTCACCCTGGCCCGAGCAGCGCGGCTCCCCGCAGCCCCTCCGGAGGGGAACCCTCGGTCACCGGACGAGAACTTGGCTGCAAAGCGAGTCAGAAACAAGCGATTCTGGCAGCGGGGGGGAGAGGGGGCTCTGAGCCACCACCATCCACCAGCAGCCCCAGCACTGATTCTCCAGGGACTTCAGAAACATCCCAAACCAGCCACAGTGCCCCTGTCAAATGCCACCTTTGGAACCCGAGGGTTTTTCTGTGTTGTTTCACTTTGCCCCCCGATGTTCTGATCAGCACAGGGTCTTCCCCAGCTGGCACAGCTTTATTCTGTGTTGACATTTAGCTGCAGCTGAGATGGGCATGTTAAGCCATGATAAGGCAAATATTTGCTCAGCATGGAGAGCTGCTGATAGGTGGGAATTGCTTGTGTTACCTTCAGCACGGCTTACATGGCAGGAGTGGGGATGCACAGGCTGGAAAATCCCAACCTCTGGAGGCTCACAGGTATCCAAGGTCCCAGTTCCCCTCTGGGAGCCCATCTTCTGGCTCACAGCTCCATTTGCCACGTCAGCAGCACTAATTCCAAAGTATCAGTATTCATCTGTTAAATCTGCTGAAGTCCTGATGGAACAGCTAATGGAACCTGTTGTCCCAGTTTCCAGCAGGAACCCAAAATGGACCAGATGAATGACAATGCCCTGAAGGTGCCTCTTTGCCCCCAGTGCCTGCTGGCTGCACACAAGGTGTGGGGTGAGGAGTAGGGACTGCTGCCCTGTGAGTGTGCCCTAGTAATTTGTCAGCATCGATGTTACCAGAGCTGCCTCCTCTGGAATACAAATTCCCCTGGACCTGCTTGCCAGCTCTCTGCTGTGATGACATTTTTCTCCCAGAGGTCAGCCAGTCCTGTATCCTGTATCCTCTCCCCTCGGAAGCAATCCTCAGCTGTAATGAAGTCCACTCCCAATTTTAGCTTTTGTTTGTTAGCCCTCTCCCTGTGATAAATATTTATTATCATGTTTATTATCACATTATTTTGGTGACTCACCGTCCCCAACTTCCCAGCATTGTTTTTGACGGGAACTTCTCAGTACCTGTTTCATTAACACCCTGCAGGGAATAAACTTTACTTCTGTCTGCTATTGACTCAGCCCTGCACCTCCCCAACAAAACCCTTCTGCCCCTCCTGAGGGGTGAGTTCATGACCTGCTCTTTGTCCACTGTGATCATTTCATCCTTTTGCACTGTCACTGCTCTTCCCATGACCAGATGGGGCTGTCCTTTCTTTGAATGGCACTGGCCAGCAAACACTGTCCCAGGGCAACCATCAATTTTCCCTCCAGAGCTGAATTAATCCACAGCCACGTCCTGAGTTCCCCCAACTGACTGATTGCATTTTTGATGTGTGGTACTGCAGGTTCAGCAATGGCCAGCTGGGTTTTTAGAAACACTGATGCCATCTTTCTGCTGCAGCACGGGTTTCTCAGGCTGAAATCTCTGTTTACCAAATCTGTTTTCATTTCTACAAATTAACACTGAGAGCTCTTCCTCACTTGAGCTCCATCACAGATCCCTGCCACTGCCCACTCTTGGGTAATGTTAGTGCAAAGATGCAAAGGCATGGGAGACTTTCAGGCTCTGAAGTATCAATAAATCTTAAAAGAAATGGGTATTTTTTTATTAATAGGTGTCCTCTGCTCTCTTTCCTCCCTTTCATCTTCCTCCCCACTGCAGCCCATTAGTGCAGCACTCCACTCACCTGAATCCCTCATGTCTCACCCCAGACTCCCCCCAGCACTCCATAAACTCCTGGAAATCTCTCCTCTGTCTGGCAGGACTTCAATCTGCTCGTTACACAAAATCCAGTTTTGTTCTGCTTTTTGCCTGCTTCAGTCCTGCTCAATTTGTGATCAGTACCTTTTTGTTGCATTCTCTAGTCTCCAGCCAAATAAAAAACCCCCAACCTGTCCTACCCAGGAGCTGTCAGCTTGCCCTGTTTGTTACCTGCCCATCTTTGTCTCCTTCCACAAACCCCAGGTTTTCAGCTGTTGCTTGCAGAGGAGGTTGCTCACACCAGTATTTTTTGCTTCCTTTCTCAATCTCTCAGAAAAATCTCCCAGCTGCTCCCCCTCCAAATTATTCCTTTTTCAGACTCAGGGGTTCTCTGCAGTCTGTGCTGACCTGTGTAACTCCATGTGATGCTCCATCTGTTGTTGACTTCTTTGTGTTTACTTACTAAGGGGAAACTGAAAACACAATTTCCAGCTCTGGCCAGTGTTCCTGTCATTCCTCAAAAATAAGATCTGCCATGGATGGAGCTCTGATTTCGATCTGCTCAAGCCTGTGGCTCAGCCCCAGGGATGCTGGCTGAGGGAGGACATGGGAAAAGTGTCCTGTGCAGTGCTCCATCTCCTGTGAGACACATAATTCTCTTTGTCTCCCTCTCCATACTGAGATGTCAACAGCTGAACCTCCAGTTCAAGTGTATTTATGCATATTTATCCTTGCATGGCCAGTGAGGTGTATTAAAACCAGTTTATTTCAGAAATAGCATCATTTTTCCTGGCGAGGGAGAGCAGCTTCTCTAATTTTCTGTGCCACTTGTATTTTTGGGCTTAGTGAGGCAAAATGCCAGGGAGTGACAGCCTGTTTACCTAGGAGCAGCTAAAAGAGCTGTGTGGCAATCAAGGTATTGAGTGGGCTGGGCTGAAAATAGATCAGCTTGGGAAGGCTGGGATAAGAAATGTTCACTGGGGGGCTGGCTGGCCGTGGGCACCAGTGACAGCCTCCCAGGGAATCTATCCCCCTGCACGTGTGCTGAGCAAGGGACACACTCCTCCCTCCAGGAGCCACACCATGGAATGGGATTCATGATCAGGAATGTGCTCTTCTCTTTTTTCCCTGCTGGGAAAACCTCTTGTTTGTGGCCTCACTGGGATATCATGAACCCTTCATCTCAACCTTCCCCAGAGAATGATTGTTTAACCCCTTAAAGCCCTCCTGAGCTCCCACCAAACCAGGTTCCAAGCCTTTCCCAAGCTGTTTTGCCTCTTTCTTTCTCGATGAGCAGACATGCCAAGCCCAACCTACCCAAGTGATTAGCAAACTATTTGCCTGCAGCTTGACATATCTCACTTTATACAGCCCCTTGTGCCAGCTGTCTTCTCTGGGCATGTCTACATAGCAATTTTGGCCCAGGTTCCAGGTCTGGTGTGGCTTTTGGCATCCTGACAGACAGGACAGATTACAGAAGAAAGGGTTTGGGCTCTTTTGGTGGCTCCAGGAAAGCTCTCACCCTGAGATAGCAGAGCATGAGCACAGAGCAGGCTCTGGCTTTGAAGGTGTGGGATTCCACAGGTTCAGTCACAGAGAGAACAAACAGCATCACATCTCTGTAGCACTTTTTTCAGGAGTGTTACTGCTCTTTAATTGCTGTTTTTGCAGCAAATGAGGCACTATGGACTTTTTTCTTTGCAGTTTTCCAGCTGCAAACATCAGGGAGAAGTGGCCTCTGTGCAGGGATGCAGCACTGTAAAACCAAGGGCTCTCCTCAAGCTGCCAGCACAGAGCTTGTTACAGACTCAGTGCCCACTGCTATATGAAAACCATGGTTACATCAGGAATTTTCCACTTCCAGGGCTGCCAGGCCCTTAGTTCTGCACCTCATCAGTGAGAGAGAAAGAAAAGCACCACCTCAGGGTTGTTTGAAGGCTGCCAGGTCCATCCCTGCTCTGGATGACAGTGCCTGTACCTGTCCCCAGCCCTGCTGATGTTTAAGGCTTTATCAGACTCCACAGGAAGGGAGCTGAATGTGGTCCAAGCCAGTTCCTGAGGTTTTCCAGCCTCCTGTTGCATCTGGCACAATCCAGCTGAGGATCTCAGGGTCACTGGCTCCAGGCCTCCTCCTCCATGTCACACATCTTCCAAAGGCTGGGGTTGTGTTTTACTCTACAAAGGTGTTAGAAACTAAATTACTCTTTGAACACAATGATGCTGCCCATGCAATTTTCCTTGCAGAGTTTGGGAATTGCCTTGCTATCCACATCAGTCCTTCCCTGCACCAACAAACAGCACAAACCTCATTAAATCCCACACTCACTTCTGCATTCACATTTGAGTTCAGAAAGAGGAAACCAGAGTGAAGAATTAAAAATGGCAGACTTTTGCAGTGCCACTGTTTTGCTCCTGGGCTCGTGATGCTGTGCTGGATCTAGAGCCAAGCTGAGCAGATTTCCAGACACACCAGTGGAATGAGGCTGACCAACATCTCATCAGGGAAACCAAGGGACGGCAGCAAGTCAGTGACATCCCCTTAGTGAGCCAGAGGGGCTGGATCCTCAGCAGTTCCATGGAAAACAAGATAGCAAGGAAATATGTGACTTTCCAGCATCAGCCTGAAGGTCCTTCCTGCCTGAAGGAGGAAGCAGCAATGGAGCTTTTCTGTCCAGCAGTGACTACACACAGGGCTGTGTTCTCTCACTCACATCCTTTAGTTAGAAGTGAATGTGAAAGGCAATTTCAAGCTTTGAAATGTTGAAAGCCTCGAAAAATGGAATTTCCAATACATGGGGACCATGTATGGGTTTTAGCTGATGCCTGAATACTTTAAGGGTTGTATTTTGGGATGTTCCTTATGCTGCTGAATCACAGCCCAGACACTGAGGTTTGAGAACTGCTGGTTTAGGGGAGATGCTTTCAGACACTGAGGTAGAAGATTGGCAGGCACAGCATGCACTTGGTTGGTTACTGAGATGAGCTGACACTCTTCAATTTGTTAAATCAAGTAATCTGACCTTAAATCCAAGCCCATAGACCCAACCATGGAAAGAGCACTTCCAGGAATAGGCCATTTATCCTGTTCTGTGCATGGAATTACAGCAAGATAATAACTCTGGGACATGGTTTATCTCCCTCTGGATGCTGTGCCTCCTGGATACTCAAAATAAGGCTTTTTCTTTTCTTTTTTTCTTTTTTTTTATTTTAGTTTAGTTTTATTTTTAATCCTACCACTGGTGTTCCCTTACTTGCTGATTGCAAAGATTTCAGTTTTAAAATGTAGAAAACAAATAAATTTGGAAATATATTAGTGCTGCCTTCTTGGGAAAGGTGCCTGCCAACATCCCAGCCCTGCTCTGTTCATAGCACCCAACTTTCAGCCCATGTTTCTGCGAGATGCTGAGACTGACTGCTCATCATTATGGGCCAAAGTACCAAAAACAGCCACAAACATCAGCCACAAAACCCAGCCCTGTTCCAGCACATTGTTAGCACCCTAATAAACATTGTGCCACTGGAAATCCCAGGTGCCCAATAATCCCTGTGTAAGCAAGCAGAGTAATCAGCCCAGCAGCCAGCTCCTGACTTGTTTGCATTCAATGTGCATTTAAAAGCAGGCAACAAATAAAATAGCATGAGTGGATAACATTCCTTGGAAGGCCACTTGTATTTCAGATCACCTCAGCCTAGTATCACTTCCAAAACTTGCCAGCAGATGTGGGAAAATTATTGCAAGGCTATCAGAGCTCAAAGAATAGCTCCAGTCAAGGACCCTTTATTCCATGGGGTTTCCAGCAGGGTTTATGTAGTTGACATACGGATCACGGTTTTTTTCAGGGAAGAAAACTAGTGTTACTGAAAGCAGCTTAGATTCCAAGCAGGACACCTGGGTCCCTAAAAATAAAAAATAAAAAATAAAAAAAAAACACGAACCAGGACCCTATTGCATCTTCCTGATCCTAGTCAAGAGTGGCTGATACTGAGGGCTGTCTGCTGCTCCACATGGTCACAGCTGCAGCTCCTGGGTAAATCTCCCTGTGCTCCATTTCCAGCCTGGAGTGACCCTTTTAGAGCACAACATCTCACCCCAAAGGAGTCAGCTGGGATAAGTAAACAAAATTCCTACAAACCCATCTTGTAGGCTGCTCCCTCCTGCAAGGGTATTAAACTTTTTCCAGTGTGAGACCCCTGCTTTGGCCAGGGGCTGGGGCAGAGGAGCAGGACAGCTCTGCTCAGCCAGGCAGGAGGATTTGGGAATCACAATGTCCTGCTGACCCTATGCAATGAATTCTTGCCCTTAGTTGGGAAATGCCCCATGTGATGCTTTTCAAAATTACCAGTAAAATAATTGTTTTCTTTAATTCCATTGCATTATTTAATCCCAGAGGTGGAAAGGGGGTTCTGTACATTTATATCCACCCTTCCCTTAAATATCCTCAGTCCATGGAAAGCTTTCCTCATGGCTCCTGTGTGGCCAGAGATGTCCTATCAGGTCTAAGTGGGAACGAATATCTCCTCCTCCTTTGATCTATGCCCCTCCAGGTAAATTAAAATGATGCCTTTTACTCCTGCTGACTTTCTAGCTGCCTCCTCTTGGTGTAAAAGCATGGAAAACTGGGGGTTTGGCACAGACTGTTAGGGGTAACAAATCCAAAGTATTCACCAGCACCTTGGCATTACGTAGTCCCTGGTATTTTTGGCAGGAAAACAGGCAGATATGATCAGACAGTTTCTCTGTCTGTCTGTTCACTGTTTGTGAATCAAGGGATAATTTCCAGCTTTGTTTGATGGTACCAAAGAGTTGGAGCCTACAAGGTTTGTGTCAACAGGCAGCCAGGTATGGAGGGGAGGGAGAGAGAGAGAGACAAAGTGAAATTTACTATTTCTGGGACACAAGAGCCCATCTAAGGGTTCAGTCTAAACTCTTACAACCAGGGAAGACCAGGCCATGTCTGGGATCACTCACCCCTCTAATGAGAGGCTTCCCAAGGAGCAGGGGTCTGTTTCCTACCCCAGTACCTGCACTCACTGTGTCAACTCAAACTGGTTTGAACAGGAGATAAAACCCACAGCAGAACTTCTCTGGCTTAAACTGAGCCCTCCCCATCATCCTTGTCCTGCATGGACAAGATAACAGAGGCACAAGGAGTCACTGGCAGTGATTTGAAGCCTGATGGTTCCAAGTGATGGAAAACACGAGTGTGCACATTTGGGTGTTGGTGCTGTGAGCCACTCACAGCCAGACCCCACCTCCAGCACATCAGGCTTCAAATTCTGCTTTTGTTTTTGTGTAAAGCAGCCCATCCCTGTGCAGGCAGGAGCAGGGACAGAAGCCAAGGCAGGCTGCAGGTACTGAGGGGACAGGAAAGAGCAGCTGTGGGAAGCAGCAAGCGTCCAGCCCAGACCATCTGCTGCTGTTGGATTCATCTCTAACCTGCGCTCTTAGCTGGCCAAGGGAAACTTGTTAAGGCTGAATTTGTATCTCTAGCTTCAGGTTACAGCCTGGCATGTTAAAATAAACCATCCCTGACTTTGTGTTAGCTTAAAAAGCTGGGTTGTGGATTAGAGATGTAGAAGGAGTCGTGGAAGGAGCTGTTTGTGACAACTCCATGCTGCCAACAGCTTGAGCATGGCCAGAGCACCTCCTTAGAAAAAAGAAAGGATCAGAGGCCCAGGATAAAGGAGTGTCTGAAAAGAGCTTTGGACCCATGAGGAAAGGCTCTCTTCCGCTCTGGGATCAAGCCTTGTGTGTTTAGAAGGAGCAAATTTGAAACATTTTTTATTCTCTTGTTACTATTGTTTCTCATGGCCACTGTTTGTGTTGTGTTCTCATGCAAAGCATTCTCTGCCAGAGGAGTAGCAATCTTGAAAACTTGGAAGTATTGTGGAGGAAGGAGGAGAATTTTTTTTTAATTTCCAATTTAAAAATGTGAAATAGGAAAAAAAAGCTGTCTCCCAGCTTTGTTGAATGCTGGAGAAGGAGGAGATGGATGAAAAGCACTAATAAACAGCAAAGTTTGAGGAGTGGACTTGAAGGCTGCCTTACTGCTTATCTGATTCCTCAAAAAAACGAGGCCAGCTGTCTCGCAGGATGGTTTCAGGTAACATCTGCCCGAGCCTCCTGACTCATCCCTGTGTGGGTTTTGGATGTGCTGGAGCCGAGCTGAACCTGCCAGGCTCTTACAGTTTGCTTTTACACACATGGAGGAGAGCTGGGCTGGTTGGACCGAGCGTTACAAAGCCTCTTTCTAGGAAAGGAGCTTTGCGTAACAGAAGGGAAAATAGGTCGTTGTCAAGGTTTAGGGCATTTGCAGAAGAAAGTAAACAAGTGGTGCAGTGTGGCTGGGGTAGAGGGGAGAGCAGGGTCTGCTCCTGCTCTAGACAAGGCTGTGCTTTGAAGGAGGGTTTGGCTGGGAGCAAAGTCAGCTTCGTGTTTACTGCAGCGGGACTCGGATTCTCCACGTGATCCTTGGCAAAGCATCCCATCCCAGGGCTGTATCTGGGGGCAGGGAGGAATCACCGCCCACAGCACCCCAGGCTTCGGGTGCCAAGCTCTGTGGGGCAGGACAGAGCAAACAGGGTCTCGGAATCGCTCTGGAGCTGCTGCGGGAGGGGGACACAAGACCATGGGCATGGCAGAGCCAGAGCAGAGCCTCCCCAGGGACACTCGGAAAGAAACAAAACACAAGGCAAAAAAAAAAAAAAAAAAAAAAAAAAAAAAAAAAAAAAAAAAAAAAAAAAAAAATTAAAAAACAACAACCAGCAGCCTCCTGCAAAAGCACCGCAAAGTCCTTACAAACGCCCTCGGGCATCGGCCAAGCAAAGCCCCGCGGGGAGATTTTGGGAAGAGGTCCAGCTGCCTCGGCGGGTGATGCAGAACCAGAGCACGTTACCTTCCCCAGGGCGGGGGGAGAGGCCGGACACCCCCACAGCCCCAGCAGCTCTGTGCTGGCAGCCCGGCTGTGGCCGTGCCCTCCCCGCCCGGGTACAGCCTGTGCCGGAGCCCTGCAGCCGGGGGGCTCCGCCAACATCTGCCAGCTGCCCGGCCCCCGCCGCCAGCCCGCCAGGACATCTTGTTTGTGTTTTTGTGCGGAGCACACTCCCAGCGGGTTATGTCAGAGGTGAGGAATGCAGGGCCACCCTGTGTCATGAGATCAGACTCACATTTTTAGGCTGAGCGCTTGTACCGTATTTGCTGGGAAGCGGCGCGGGGGCCCCGCAGGGGTGGGAGATCCCCCCTTCGCCCGCATCCCGCTTTTCCAGCCCAGCCGGGTGGGGCGGATGGGGCCCGTCTGCTGGAACAAGCTCTCCCTCTGTTCCTCGCAAGGAGCAAGAAAGGAAACGCAGTGAATTAAGGCGAATGAAAAGGCGGCAGTGAAAGGCGGCCGGGAGCGCTGCCAAGCGCGGGGAGAGAGCCGGTGGCGAGCTGCTCTCTGCCGCCGGGAGAGGCATCGGCACCTGCGGCTGCACCGGGAAACTCAGCCAGCCACCCACAAAACATCCCCGTCCAGGGGCTGAAAGCGTGGGGAGAGACACGAACCCACCCAGGGCCAGCGAGAGGCGGGCTGAGCCCTTGGAGGGAAAGCACTTTGACCCAAAGCAGTGGCTTTCCCCTAGTTCTGTTGCTGGGAACCACCTTTCTAAAATTTCTGCACTGCTTGGCCCGAGTGCTTCTGCTCAGGGAAAGCTGGTGCAAAACAGCTCTGCTGATGTCACACAGGGTGGCTGCACTGCCCTTTACAAAGTTTTCCTGCTTAAAACTTGGAGGCTCCTTTGCAGCTCTGCATCCCACCTAGGGTAGAAACAGGGGAGACACTTTGATCCTGGTGCCACTGCAGAGAAAACTCACCGGGGCAGGGTCAGACCCCAGCACAGGAAGGGCTTCTCTTCTCTGCTCTGCTGTGGCCTTTATTCCTTTTTCACCTTTTTTTTTTTCAATTTTCCTGAAATAGTTACAACAGCAGATCCTGAGATCGAAAAGCCCACAAATGAAGAGAAACACTTCCACAGACCACGTCCAAACTGAATGCCACTGCTTGATATTTTTTGGTTTATTTGGGGGATTTTGGGGTTTTTTTGTTCCTTTTTTTTTTTTTTTTTTTGGTTGTTGTTCTGTTTTGCCCTGCAGAGGGTTTTGACATGGTGGCGTTTTGTTCTGTGTCAGAAGGAAAACAAACTCTGAAATACCAAAGTCTTTCACACAATGCTCTTTCCTTTCTCTAAACATCCCTGTGAGCTGGGCCTCTTGCAGCTCTCCACTCTTCCCAGAACAGGAGAACAAATACTAGGAAATCTGGAGGGATGAACTGCATGGATGAGCTGCAGGGAGCTGGCAGCACCAGCTCCACACTATTCCATGTCTCCAGTGCTGCCTGGTCCTCACCTGGAGGAGGAACCTCCAGTAAGTGCTGATGGTTCCTCTCCTGCTGAGCACCTCAGTCTCCTTTTTGTGTCCCTGTGTTGTAACAATTTCAAGTCCTCATCTCTTATCCTCTGGCATTTGCTGTTTGCTGTGCCACTCCAAGATTTCTTTGGTCACTCTACCATAATCCCAAAAGTCTGTTTGGGAGATTCTCCCTTTCATAGCATGAAAATGAAAATGTTGATTTTAGGTCCTCTCTAGACTTGTAGTGCTGTGGAGGCACCACAAAGTGTCTTGAGGAAATGAGAGAGGTGACCAGCAGTGCCAGAAGGGACAAGCAGAGAGCTCCAGAGGAACCTTCAGACCCAGAACCCTCCCCTGTTCACCCACAGAACAGGAAGGGGCTGGCTGCTGCCTCACAAAAATAAAGAGGGAGAAGTGATGGTGTGGGAAAATGAGACTTATTAAATGGTTTAGGAAATTATCTTCTCTTTCTTCCCACTCTCTTTGTCTGCCTTACCCTTCATAAAGTCGTGCTTTGATAAATTTTTTTCTTTAATCATCTGGGGTGGAGATTTTGGTTTGTTTTCTCTGGATTGAAAAAGGAAGGAAAATGGGACTTCATGCAGCATTTAGCAACAGCCTTGGACAATGAACTAGGGCCAGGTAAGACCTGGAAAAGGGGGTGCAGGTCCACCTTGGCTGATCAAGAAGACTTTAAATTAGATTAAATAAGGATCTTGGCTTTCATTAGATTTTTCAGCTGCCTGGAATGCTTTAAGAAACAGAAATCTTCAGTAGCAATGATTATATATATATATATTTAGATTTGATACAAGCTCAGCTGTACTGCAGTGAACTAATTCACTTTTGCTATGCTCCTTCAGTTTGGGAGAAAAACACTGACATTACTTAGTGACCTTTAAATCATTTTGGTAGAGCACAATAATGTGGGAAGGACAAAGCTGATGTCTGTTACCCTGCCCCAGGTTACTTATCTCCTAAATATTAACTTATCTAACCTTCTTTCTTGCTTCTAATCACCATTGTTTTCTGAATTGCAGTTGAGCATCTTGAAATCATAGAATATCTCAGGTTGGAAGGATCCTAGATGAATCCTAGAATGGTTTGGGTTGGAAGGATCTCAAAGATCTTTGTGTTCCAACCGCTGCCATGGGCAGGGACATCTTCCACTATCCCAGGTTGCTTCAAGCTCTGTCCAGCCTGACCTTGACCATGTTCAGGGATGGGGCAGCCACAGCTTCTCTGGGCAACCTGTGCCAGGATCTCACCACCCTAAAAGTGAAAAATAATAAGGATCAACAAGTCCAACTCCCTGCTTCTTGCAGGACTGCTATAAATGTGCATTGCTTGACTTTAATGCTGGCTTTTCACTGCCTCTGCAGCATGGCAGAGCACCAGGCTCTCTGGGGAGATCCCACAATACAAGGCAGCAAAATCTCCATCTGACCCAGGCAGGCAGCTGCTCTGCCTTGCTGCAGCTCAGCAGTGGGATGTGTTGTGCCTGCCAAAGCAGATACTGAAGGTTCTTTCTTTCCTAATTGTCACTTTTTTTGTGACTGCTTCGAACACAGAACCAAGGAGCACGGAAAGAACAGTGCTTCCCCTGTCAGGGATGGGGTGGAAAAGGCAGAAAAAAAAAGACTGAAGGAAGAATGTGGTGAAAAGCACCACAACATCCAGAGGCTTGACTCTGATTTGCTTAAAGCAGTGTAAACAAGCAGGTTCAAAACTTGGAGCTCTGACTGGTGCTAGCATCAGAAAAACAAGGAAAACATGTTTTAGACCAATTACACTGTAGAAGATACGTGAGATTTTTAAGACACCTAAGGCCATCAGCATTGGATAGTGCAGTAATTTGAATTTTAGGGCCAGATGTAAACACCAGGGCTACAAGAATCAGATACTTAACCTGATATAAAGTGACTGGTTTATTGTTTCTAAAGATTTTGCACTGTTTGAAGTGTTAATTACCATAAGATCTCTCTGCTGCTCTTCTAACCTCCCTGCTGTGATGCCCTGCAGCTGGCCCAGGCTCAGCTTCCCCGAATTCTTTACCCATCTTTCTGCTCTCTGTGCTCCAAATCTCAAAATAACTCTGGCATTGCATGCAAACTGTCTTGAGTTTGCCCTTTTCTGCTGGATACTCACCCCCCCTTTCCTGACCTATGGACATATTTCCCCACTCTTTGTAGCCTACATCCATAATAAAGCTCTCTGCTCTTAATCAGGGCAGGACTGCCCTGGCTTGTGCTCTTTCCTGTGAAACTCATTGGAAGAACATCCCACATATTGGGCTCCTGAGCAACCCAACTCACCCACACAAAGCAAAATGAGGCAGAGCTGGTAGGTCTGAGCAAAGGGCCCAGGTCAGCCCCTGTGGAGAAATAGGGCAGGACTTGCAGGAAGATCTTGTTCCTTGATGTTCTCCAGGTTCCCATTAGGAGCTTCCTGGTTTTCATGGATTCAGCTCTCTGTCCCTCCAGGCCCCCTCTCCACTGGTCCATCTCCACCTGTTGTCTCCCCATCCCATGATCAAGCTGGTTGTGCTTCTTCCTGATTCATCCCTTCTGGTTCCTACAGAACAGGGAGAGAGCCACAGAAGCCCGTGGTGGTTTTGGTTCTCCTGAGCTGTGGTTCATTGCTCCAGCCCTTTATGCTCTGATACCCTTCAGGGAAAAAGCAACAATCAGTATAATGATCCATCTTCCTTTACTAACCAAAGCACACACTTCAGCTGCCCCACCCTTCCCAGGAGAATGGAGAGCTGGGAGGTGGGAAGACACCTGAGAAATGGTCAGTGGTGCTCCCACTCCAGAAGGGGGTGTAGGAAGTTCCAGGCAGCCTCAGCATGGTGATTCCATCCCCTTCAAGCAGGCCCTTTGCCAGACACATCCTGTCCAGCTTGTGCTGGACACACTGGCAATGAGAGGGTCAGCGGCAGCCAACTCCAAATGGCCAAGACTAGCCTCTTTCCAGCACTCAGGAGCTGATTCATGCTTTGGTTTTCTGCCCCACCCAGTCTAGAGTGAGTTCAGCACATCCCTCTGAGCTTCACTTTCCTGCTTTCAAGGCTCTGCCTCCTTCAGAGATCTTCCCACATTCATGGCCCAACCCAGCCACCCCCACTTCTCTCTCTTTTCCTGGACTGGACACCAGGGCAGCAGCCAGGAGCTCGCTGGCTTTGATCCATCATCCTCTAGGAAAAAAGCTGCTGATCCTGCTGGTGATGCTTCCTCTTGACCACCTGGCCCAGCACAAAGACTTGGTGTTCATCTCCACCCCTGTCTGGAGGGGAAAGGCCACTTCTGGGGGACACTGTCCCTACAGGGCACTGCTGAGCTTGGAATGTGGGAAGTGGAGCTGTGGGGAGAAACATGGCCCTGGGAGCGTGGGAATACATTCCTATCCCACCAGCTTTGTGCCACCAGGCAATGCTCAAGTTTGGTGTGCATTAAGAATCAAAACCTGATGGTTTCCCCCAGGACTCAGGCTCCTGAATGATGTAAGCATTTGTCGTCCCTCTCCTGAAATAACTACAGAGCAGAGCCAAATGGGTTTTCTCTCTCCAACAGATGGGCTGCTGACAGGTGCTGCTGGAGGCTGAGAGATGGAAAATCAAGGATGCTCTGATATGGTCTGTCACTAGCCTGAAGAGAAAAAAAAGCAGGTGAGGTCTGGTCTCCTTGGTCTGCCACATTATTCAGATGCTGTAGAAGTATAAAACCATAATATTATTGTGTTAGGAAAATATTATTACCTTGTCTTAAAGGCAAGGGAATGGAATATGTCCTAAAGATGGAAGACTGGGATATGTCCCTTGGGACATGGAGGATCTGCTTCCATAACACAGGTCCCAGAATAAGCAGGGTTCTGTCAGAATGGCATTGTGTAAAATAACAGAAAACAAAAGCTTTTCTTTGTCTCTAAATAAGTAATTTCTGTGCTTCCTTTGTGGTTCACTCTTAAAGGCTTGCTGAATCCAAGGAGGATGTGGTCACACTCATTGGAAAACTCCAGATGCTACAATATAAAAACAAAAATCTGCACTAAACCCACATTTTTAATGAGTTAAATCTCATGTGCTTTCACTCTATTTTTCTCACAGGGTGATGGCAGGCTGCTGCAGTTTTCATGTCCCTTGGAGAGCATTTGCCCAGTTCCTCAGAAATCTCCCCCTTGATTTTTTTGACAGGATACAGTCTTTTGTTATTTACTGATGTCACTGTAGCCTAGGAGAGAAATCAACAGAGTCATGAATTATAGACTATGCTTAGGACATTTCACTCTGTTTGATTTAGTGTGAACAAATTCCAGATAATTAGAGATGAGTTCAAGTTACAACACTTCACTTAGTTGCCCTAAGTGGTGAGGAGTGTCTGGGTTGAGTATTTTCACTCATTTGGGGTCATTGGGAAGGTGAGATCCTTCTGTGTGTAGGTCTCAGTTTTGAAGAAGGCTAATACTGCAGCAATGCAGCTGTGTCTCCACTCAGGAAACACAACAGACTTTGAAAAAAAAAAACCCCTCAGAATCCCCAGGGTGAAAGCATCACATGGTGTTGGGTGGGTTTTCTTCAGCTTTGGCTGTGGCATCCTCCAAGTGGTCCTTCATCCTCAGGTCATTTCCATCCCAGCTACCACCTCCTGCTGCTGAGCACTTGAGGGATAAGGAAAGAAGCATCTTGGCAGGGTTTTTGAGATCTGGGGCTGCTTGGACATAAAATGTACCATCTCTGCAGAGCTTTCCACCAGCATCCTCATTTTGTGTGTAGAAAAGCAACTCCAGCCTTCCATTCAAATTTTAAAAAACCCAAAACCCAGAACAAAAAAACAACCAAAAAATGAAAGGGGCATGGGAAGAGGCCAGAGTCTTGCTATATCCTTGAACAACAAAACTGTGGCCTCAAAGCAAAACCAGAGTCACTTCATCATGATTTTGGAAGATGATGTACAGTGCTGTGGTACAACAGTGAGGGAAGGATGTCCCTGAGCATGCAGCCACCCTGGGGCACAATTAGGAGAGTTAACTGGACTTTTCCATCTGAGTGCTCCATTTATTATAAATAACCACCACTTTAATCATAACTGCCTGCAGGAAGTCCTTTGGCAGTGCCATTGTCATCTGTGGGCACTGCAGACTGGGAAGGAGAAGGATGTGTTCGTTGTTTGATGGACTCTTTCATGAGGGCTTTGTTCAGTTCTCTCCACAATTTGGAAAGTCTGGGCTGTCTTTGGCAAGGTCCTCTTCATACACCCAACTACAGCACCAAACACACTCCTTAAGATAGTCAAGGCATAGGTGATGCACTCCTGCCTACCCTTGGGGTTTATAGTTCATGTTGTTGGTTAAAAGTCTGAAAAAAATAGGCCAATATTGGACATTGGGCCTGGAGGATGCCTCAGCTCAGGTTTTGAGGATTTAGCTCATGATTTTAACTCCTGGATATCACAGCAGCAAATACTTGGTTTCCTTGCAGTCTGATGAACTCCATGGTTTCCAGCCAAGCACTTGACCTAGAGAATCAAGCCAATAACTGTGTGACTCACAAGGAAAAATCAGCAACAGGAACAGTAAAAATCCTTGGAAACATGAGTGGACTCTATTACCCTGTAAAACACCACAATGGCACAGTCAGTTATGGAGCAGCCCTTTTACCACCTGGAAGGAAAGGAGGCATGGACTTTCTTTGGATGTGAAACTAAAGCTCTGCTCATTTCTCTCTCTTCAGGATGGGTGGAACAAGGAAGGCATCAAGAAGCTAAAACCAGAGGAGGAACAAAATTAATATTTAAGGAAAAAAAATTGCAGCATCTGGCAAAATATTTTCATATCCTTCCTTGGGTAATGGTTATTCACCACCTGAATGGCACTGGCTGTTGTGACTCATCTCAGAATGTAAATCACAGAGTCACAGGATGGTTTGGATTGCAAGGGACCATAAAGATCATCCAATTCCAACTCCCCCATGCATAAGAAGTGCAGCTGTACCACACATGTGATGGGCTGAATGGACAACTCAGTCCCTGGGGTAGTGTCTGGTGACAGGTGGCTTTGCTAAGACTTTCAGGAAAGCCACTCATGGTGGAGAGAAGCACTTGGGGTCCCAGCTGGTTCATGTTTTACATGCAGTCATAAAGAAAAATCAAAAAATCATTTAGTGTGTCATCAGCAGATGGAGGAAGGTTTTTTAAAACCAGAGGCATAGGAGGTCGTGGCCAGTTTGATTCCTTGCTGTCATGGTCAGAGGTCTCCTCTGATGCACGAGGGGACTCTCCTGTCCTGCTGCTGTGACCTGGAAATCCCTGTGGTCTTGGAGTCCCCCTGGCTCCAGGCCCATGCAGAGGGTGAAGGCACCAATTGCTGTTCAACATCCTGTCCCACCAGAGACTGGATGGAAAATATTGATTTCCTTTCAGAGGAGGCACATTTATTGAGGGCTTGTTTCTCCTTGGAGGCAAAGGGAATGCAAAGACAAAGCCCCTTTCCCTCTCATGCTGAAGGCTCCAAGCATGGAGAAGGAAGATAACACTGATACAAGGTTCTATAACATGCAAGATCTCCTGCCTCCTTTGTCAGCCAGCACAGAGCCAGCACAGAGCCAGCACAGAGCCAGCAAATATTAAATTAAGTGCTGTCTCCACCAAGGTGCTGCCAGTCCCAAGGTGACACCTCTTGCTGCTCCTTCTACAAAATGCCACCTCCTCTCTGGGGGTGTTTTCAAGCTAAGGTGCCCTTTCAGACCCGAGCTTCATGGCTGGAGGAAGCCCCCTGGGATGAGATGCAGAGGCAGAAGAAAATACGACTAAGGAGGCACGAGGTGTTTGCCCTGGTGACAGCAGTAATTGGCTCAGATTTGTTTGGCTCATGGATATTCACCGGTGCTGTTGGGATGTAAGAGCACCACCAGCCCTGAGGTGCCACATTTTCCTGCACATGGATGTAGTGACTGCCCTTTTGAAGGAGGTTATTAATCTTTCCCATGTCACTGCTTTGAGTGATGGAGCAGTGAAACACCTGTTCTGCAGCACCTAGAGAGGAAGCCCAAAGACTTGGCTCCCCAGAGAACAACCCACACCCACCCACTCAAAGGACAGAGACTCCTCTCTAGAATTTCACAGCCACTTGGGAACTTTGAGGTTGAAAGCCCCTCCATGGCACGTACCTGGAGGAGCACTTCATCTTCCCTAGCTGTAAGAATTTGTCTTAACTAAAGATTTTCAATTAAAAGTCAAGACTGAATTGCTGCAAAGTGCCGGAGACAAGAGTCATTAATACTGGAATGCAAGTTTTAAATAATTTTTAATATGCTCTGCAAGACATCCATAAAAGGCCCTTAATCAATATGTGCTTCAATTCCTTGCATTAGGGTTTGAGGAATTTAAATTAATGGCAGGGGAAGGGTCAAGAAATCATAATGAATTTCCATCAGAGCTCTTACACAGCCAGACCTGGGATATCATGAGGGTCCAAGCTGTTGGGAGGGTGTGACCAAATGGATCAGACTTTTTTGGTGGTCCCAGTCCCTGGAGAATGGGTGTTGTGGCTTGTCATTGATATGAAAGCAAATTTTTGAGTCCCTCTTGGTGACAGCATCTGTGATTTTGCTTGGCTGTTTCAGCCAGTGTAAAATATTCACTGGCATTATTGGCAATTTCAGCATTACCTGACCCTCCCCTGGTGAGAGGAGCAGAGAGGATGAGGATGGACTGAGCTGTAAACAGCAGGGCTGCAGGTGCTCATGCTTGGGGGCCCCAAATCTTCATGTGCAGCATTCCCATGCCCTCACAGATTTGATAACTTTCTTCCTGCACACAGGCAGGGTTAGTTTTGTGGTTGGGGCACAAGCAAAGCAAGCTGATGCTCCTGCTTCCCACTGCCATCATCTCACAGCAGGGGCATGGAGAGGCACGAGCTTTCCCAAGGAGAGGAGGAACAAGACAATCCGACCCACCCAAGAAGAAAGACACTGTGGGAATGCAGGTTTGAAGCTAAGCCTGTGCTTAAGCATTTGGCTGGATCCAGGCCAGAGGTGCACAAATTTCCAGTAAGGAGAAACCTCTAGGAAGGACCAAACCCTAGAGGAAGCTCAGGGTGAGGTTTGTGCTTCCTATTTCAGTCTAAAAAAAGCCCGGTCCCAGGAGGGGGTGAGTTTCAGTAACATCCAGAGTGTCTCCCACACAACACACGCCAAATATTGCAATTCTTGGTGTCTAGCAGGGGTGATGACAATAAAGCACATAGAAATCCACATGCAGATGGACCCTCAGAACATCCTTCCCTGCAGGTAGCCCAGGGACATAGCAGCATCACCCTTGGGATGGCTCACAGGAGGAGGGATGCACTGAAAGGAGCACAGGTGGTTGTTATAGCAAACTTGACCCCCAGAGATGACAACAGGCCTAGGGATTTATCCCGTGGTTATCTGTATGTTCTGTGCCATGGGTTTGGATGAGGGCCAGGTATTTCTCTCTCCATTTCTCCTTGGGGAAGGCAGGAGCTGGGGGCTGTGCCCAAGGAGCAGGCTGGATGCAGCCACACTGTTTCAAAGGCTGGAAAAATGCAGTCTTGTAGAGGAAAGCCAGGTGAAGCTATTTATTAGACTGCTTCAGGCCCTGCTTAGTTTACTGCCAGTTAAAAAATCCCCCAGTGCTGTGAGATCAGCTTGGACCTTGTGTGCACATTGCTGCAGCTCAGCCTGCGTTCGCAGGGTGCATCTGTCTGATTTTGCAACCCTGGCGCATGAAATGAGCTAGGGAAAAGCAGGCAGCCCTTTGGAGAGGGATAGAGGAAAATAAAAAAAGGAAAGAAAAACAGAAGGAAACCAAAAGCGCAGGCGGGAGGGAAGGGAAAGGCAGGATTTTGTCTCGGGAAGGCGTCGGAGCCTCTGAGGAGTGTCCCCGCCGTCGCCCCGCATTGCGAAAGAGCCTTTGGCTCGGGCTCGGGTGCCCCTCGGTTTTCCAAGGGATGGCGGCACGGCAAGGCTGTCCCGGGCGCAGCGGGGATGCCGGGGAGCCGGGGGCCCCGCGCCGGGGCCGGGCTGCGGCGGGAGCGGAGCGGGATCGGAGCGGGGCCGCTGCCATCTAGCGGCACCGGGACCGCTCCCCCCGCTGCCCCGGCCCAGGAGCCCCCAACACAGCACAGACCCCTGCGACACCCCCGCCATCCCTCGGCGTGGGGGAATCGCCTTCGGGTCTGGGGGGTTCCGAGGGGATTCTGCCAGCGGGAGCATCTGCCTGGAAAAGGCGCCGGGACGTAAATGCGGCGGAGCGGGGATGTCTTTGGAGCTGAGGAGCCGAGCCGATGCCAGCAGCCATGGGCTCCTGCCGCGGCTCTCTCCCCTTCCCCTGCCCGCACCTTTTCCCCTCCTTACTCCCCTGCCAAGGGTTTCTCCTCCTCTCTCTCCATTAAAAGAAATACGCTGTGGCAGGAGCAGGGCTCTCCCCTCCTCTCCATCCTTTCACGTTCAGTGCAGGTTCCCTCCTGCCTCCCATTTTGTGGTCTCGTTGCTCCCCCTTTGCTGCTGGTCCCCATGGAGAGCGGCAGGGGGGACACAGCCACGTTTCTTCTCTTCCTTCTTTAACACCTCCAGATGTTTCAGGGATGCTGACACCTCTCTGTTTCTTCACCCAGATGTTTGCAAGGTGAAAGGGGGTGGGGAGGGGTGAGACCTGAACCCCCCCTTCCTTTGTATCTTCCTGCAAATTCCATCATGCAGCAAATCTCCCCCGTTGTGCTGGGAGCTCCCCTTTACTTTGGAGATGACAGTGTCCCATTTCATACCCAGGGAAGGAAATGGAGATGGCTGTTTAAAGGCAACCCCGAAGGGGATGGAGAAATGCACTTCCTAAATCCCATCCTGCCCTTTGGGGTCCTTTTGAGGGGCACAGAGCAGAAAACTGACATGGACATATTCAAACAGCCCCCACCAGGATGCCTATCAGGTAAAAAGCGATGCACAGCTGGAATCAGATTTAAAAGGAGGGGGAAAGCTGGGCCCTGGGCAGTTGTGAGATGTCAGCCAGTGGTGATGGTGTCCCCAGGAGCCAGGGGTTCAGCCACCTGAGGGATGTCAAAGGTGATGCCAGCACTGGGTCCTCTTGGCAAACACAGAATCATCTCTGATGGAGTGGTCAGAGCAGTCTGGCAGCACCCCAGGACCCAAGAGCATGGGGAAGATGGCACAGGCACACTGGGTTTGTGCCCACAGCCCCTCCACTGGCAGAGGATGCACTTCCTACTGAAATCACCTTGGAGATGAGGTCCAACCAACCCCACATGTGACCCAGTTCTGAGGGTCCACTTTGCTCATGGTCTCTTGTGTCAGCTATGGCTGGGTGCAAAACCCTGCCTGATTTTCCAGCCATCCTGCACAACCTAACAAGGATCCAGCAGTGTGCCTTGCATCCAAGGACTCCAAATCAACACTCTCCATCTTCAACAGTACCATCACAAAAGGGGCATTTGGGGTTTCCTTGTGTTCTTCCCACTCACCCACCTCTAACCTTACTCCAAAAACGTGTTCATCCTCCTTTTCCTTCCCTGTTTTTTCTTTTATTGATTTGTTCTTTTATCTAAAAAAAACACCCCAACACAACTTCAGAAGTTCAAGTTGACTGTAGAGCCCAAACCTTGTGCTAGCCCAGAGCATGGGCAGTCCAATACATCATGAAGGATTTATTCACAAGGACAGGTCTTGCTCCCTAGGTGCTCTCAGCCAGATGCTTCTAAAAGTCCTTAGTGAGAAGTGCTGCAGCCACAGTTAGTTGGGAATAGGGAGGAAGTCTTTTTGGCCCTTGTGTTGAGGTCGCCCCTTATCAGCTGGTGACAGTGCTGGGAACTGATCCCAGGCATGTTCTTTTATCCAAGGAAAAGCGTTCCTGAGGTCAGCACTTTGTGCAAGGCAGGATTTTATCCAGGGGAAAAGGCTCAAGGCACCAGTCTGGCCCATCTCCACCCTGCAGTGTGCTGCCCTGTGGACCAAGCCTCTGACACTGAGGAGGGAAGGAAACCTTTTAGGAGGAGGAAGAAAAGAGATTTTTGAGAAATGTTTCTACTTGGTACAGGTACCCTCAAGTGCAGCACAGGAGAACAGAGCTGCCCCTGGTCACTGGGGTTTCCCATTTCCCAGGGCTCTGCCCATGTTTCATCTGCCATCCCAGCTGGATGGGATTCCTCATCCCTCCACGTGAGCCAGCTCCTTCTGAGGCAATTCCACAATCTTCACATCACAGCTCCATGACAAGCTAGAAGGGGACTGCAGAGCCAGTCCTTACACTTTTATCAGCACAGGATTAATTAAAACAAGAACTCAAAAATAGAAAACAGCTCTGCATTAACCTCAGAGCAATTTCCAAGCAGGTACGCCAGCAAAATAAAAACAGCAATTTGCAGCTAAATAAAAATAACAGTTAAGCATTTGAAACACAAATGCAGCATTCAGGAGCAGCAGATAAATATTCAGACGCGTTCATTAGGAGGTTGAGGCTGTCTCTCAAATAAACAGACAGGTACAAAATAGCCTGAATACTCCAATTACGCCAACATTGCATCAGTGCCGATGCTCCCGGCTCTGGGAGTGGGAAGGGTAGAAGGGGAGAGGGTGGGGAGGAGGAGGGCAGTGGGGAAAGCATGTGTGGGAAATGTATTTTTTTTTTTTCCCCCAAAATTTGCCTTAAATTTTGTTTTATGTAACGAGTGTTTGGATTCTCTTCCACAGAGGGTTTAACTCCCGGGGATGGGAAGCTCTCCTGAGGTGGGCTTGCTTGGCCTGGCTGCCAGGGAAGACCCCCCACGCTGGGGAAAGCAGGACTTGGCCTCCTGCCCACAGCCCTAAACCCACCCTGCAGAGCCCCGGCAGCGAGGGAGCAGCGCAAAGCAAAACAGCGCCGAGCCCAAAAGCTACAAAGCCTTTGGAGCTCAAGCACTGAGGTTATTGAAAAAACAACATCGCCCACTCAGCCCCCGCGATCCCCCACTGCCCCAAGGCTGGGGTGTGGCTCTGGGACAAGGGGACACTGAGCAGGGAGGGTGCGGTGTGGCTGTGGGGCCGAGGGGATGATCAGGGACAGTGGGGTGTCCCCAACCCCAAGGACAGCCACAGTTTTGGGGTGACATGTCACCTGGGTGGGGACAGACCACCCTGCCTCACACACCCTGCTGCAGGGGGACACGAGTGTTGGTGTGGAGATGCTCAGGGACAATGGGGTGTCCCCAGCATCAAGGACAGCCACACTTTTGGGGTGATGTGTGTCACCTGAGGGGGAGCAGGTACCACTCTCCCCCATGCACTCCACGGGAGGTGCAGTACTGCCGCCACACACAAACCCCGCCGCGAGGCCGGGGGCGTGCTCAGGGACAGCGGGGTGTCCCCAGCCACAAGGACAGCCACACCTTTGGGGTGACGTGTTACCTGAGGGACCGGGGCAGGCGTCACCCTGCCCCACGCACAACTCAGGAGGGTGTAGCACTTCCCACCATAGGCGTGAGGACAGCCGCACTTTGGGGGTGCCCGCTGTCCCCTCAGGGAGGTGGCGGCAGCCGCCGCCTTTCCCGCTCCCGCCGCGCGGGGGCGCAGCGCTCCCCTCACGGAGAGGGCGCGCGGGAACGCGCAGCGGCGCCGCCGCCGCCTGTGCGCATGCGCGCGCGCGCGCCCGGCCGGCCGCGCTCCCCATGCGCGCCCCCTGGCGGCCCCGCGCGCGCCCCGTGCCGAATCTGCGGCGCGCTGCCCAGTGCGGAAAGTGCCGCGTTCGCACCCGCGCCGCGCTTTACCCCGGCCGCGATTTCATCATGCGGGGGGCGGGCACCGCTCCGGCCGCTCCTCCTCCTTCTCCTCCTCATGCCGCTTCCCCGTAGCGTCCTGCCCGCCCTGCTGCGCCGCCTCGCCCGCCCGCTCCGCTCCGCCGCCGCCCCCCCCGCCATGGACGGCCCGCAGGCCGAGGCGCTGCTGGCGCCGCTCCGGAACGCGGTGCGGCAGCAGGTAACGCCGGGGGTGCCGCCCGGGGGTCGGGCGGGCTGGGGGAGGTGCCCCGGGGATGACCCCCCCGCCCTGCTGAGGGGTCTTGGCCTGGAGGGGCCCCCGGTGTCCCCCCGGTGTCCCCGCGGGAGCGGGGTGGCCCCTCAGGCACGGGCGGTATCGCGGGTGGGTTTTCCCCCGTGGCTCTTCGCCCTCCCCGCGGTGCCGGGGCTGCCTGGCAGGGCTGGATCGCTGCCTCAGCCTACCTGGTGTCCCCTCCCCAGCTGGCTGTGCCCGGGAGGGGACACCCTGCCTCGGTACCCTCCTCGTGTCCCCCCTGTGAAACGCCCCCTCGTCCCTTGGGGGTCACGCGGTGATGTCCCCCCTTGGAGCTCGTGCCGGCTTTCGGAGGCGAATGACGTTCTCTGGAGTTGCATATTTGCCTGATGCAGTAAGGGATGGTAACTCCTTTACGTATTTCATCATTCTGATTAATCTAGGTGGGTGATGTGTCCTTTTAGCTGGGGCTGCATCGCATTCTCTTCCCACCCCTTTCCTTTTACCTTTATCATCCTTCTTACCTGAGAAGGATTTGGTTGTCTTTTGGTTTCCTGAATAAATCCTAGCACTCTGGCTGTGTGAGGTAATGGATCTTGAGGAGTTCCTTCTCCTCTCCACCTGCCAGACCTGTTCCCGTGTGTCCCCTGTGTCCCTCCTTTAAGTGCCTGAATCCATATTATTCTCCTTAGCTGCACACAGAGCTATGCGTGTGTCCCTTGTATTCGCATATTTGTGTGTGTGTTTCCCCATTAAATGAGTGGATTTATGGCCCTCTAATTATGCCAGCACTTCAGTGAGTTTTTATTATGAATCACTGTACAGCATAATGCCTTGGCAAGAGAGCTGCTTGTAAATAAAGCCATGATCTCTAGAACCAGCCAATTTATTTAGTTTAAAATCCTGGGTGCTGTCATTTGCTTGTGAGTACCGACGGACCCCTTCTGTTCAGGGGTTAAAACTGGGGTGTGGGGTGCCAAGGGGAAAAAAAAAAAAAGTCCAGCTGGGGCCACACATACTGTGTTGTACTACTGGCTGTAGTAATTCCCGGAGATATTAGCACGGGAGGAAAGGAAGGGAATAACAAAGATCAGGGTGGTTGATGGCTCTGGATGCAGGAGTCTGTGTCTGGCAGCTCCAGAAGTGGTTTAATTAAACCTAAGGGACTCAGCCTATGGAGAGGGAGCAGCCTATCTTCCTGCAGCAGTGCCTGATGCAATAAGCTGCCGTGATCCAGGGGTGGATCCCTCCCTGCTTTGCTGGTCTGTGGGACAAAGCTGCAGCAAAATTTGCCACATCGAGTGCTGCTGTGCACTCCTCCTCTTGGGCAGGGCTCGAGATTGGAGCTTTAATTAGATTGAGTCCTGTCAGCAGGCATAATTGTTTGCTTCAGTTGTGTTTTTGTTTTTGTTCCCTTCTCCTTGCGTATGTCTGAGCACTCTTACTTATAGGTCAAGACAAAGAGTTGCTGTGTGCTGCTTTTGGATGCTCAGCAGTGAGCAGGGTGAGGGCTCTGTTGAGTCAGCAGGAGCTGCTTTGCTGCTGTCTTGATGTTTTTCCACTGCTGACCCCCCCGGCTCAACAAAGGCAATTTGGACTTACTACTTTAAAAGAAAAAAACACCAGATCAAATCCCTCCCTCTGCCACGTTACCCAGGAATGGCAACTGCAGTCCTCAGCCCCAGAGTGAAACTTTCATGTTTTGGTTTAAGTAGTTAACAAGAAGGAAGAAGCAGATTTGTTCTGTTCATGTAGCTGATGGGGTTAATCCTGACAGGATTCTTACTTTTCCTTCTTCTTGTGTGTGTTTTAATGCAGTCCTTGGAGACATCCTTTTATTAATAAAATGAGCCTTTGAACCCCTCAGTCTCTGGAGCACTTTTATCTTTCCTAATCTGATTACAGAGTGGCAGTCTGTATATTCTCTTTTCTTTGCTTTCTCAGTTGCCTGTAATGTTTATGTCAGGAAAGTTCAGGATTTAGGAGAAAAAGTTAAAAAGTTGGTATTGTGAAAATGTTGTAATCTCTGTGGAGGCTTCTTCATTTTTTTTTCCTCCTTTTTTTTTTTTTTTTTTTTCCTCAAGCTGTGCAAGGTGCAAGAAAAATGCTGAACTTGGAGCATCTTCTTTTTAGAACATCCCACTTGGGGTGGCTCTGACATATCTGTGCTTTTTCCTCCAGCACCTTTGTCCTTCTCAGTAATTCAAGCTAGATCCTGGTTTTGGTGAAGAAGGGTGCACTCAAAGGAAGACTTTTAGTTAATTTATCCAGGAGCAAGCTGGGTTTGACAGCTGAGGATCATGTTTATAAAAAAACCCTTTTGGTTGTGTGGGGATTGAGCACTTCCCTGGGCTGAAAGAGGAGAATCATCCTCACAAGGCAGAGACCTGTGTGCCATTGTAACAAGGTGGTGGTGGTTTGACTCAAGACCTCCCATAAACCCACTACAGGGTTTTGCTGCTCTGAAGTATTTAGGCTTTGAGGGGTTTTTTAAAGGATATTTTTATTTTTTTGTTGACTTTGTTGTATCTTAAAGTACTGAACAGTTTTTCAGATAACATTTTTCACTCAAAATGCAGCATTTTCTTTGCTTAGACATTGGGCTGCAAATATCTGTCTTCTGTGAGACTTTGATCTAAAAATGTGTGTCCTTGCTGGCCAGTTTTGATCAGGTAGAATGGAGGAAAAGAAGTCTGAAATGGTCATAAGCTTTGAAGAAAAGGGAAGGGGTGGAAGGAAGAGAAGCCTTGCAGAAGGAGAAGGAGGGCACAAAGCCTGTGTTCACTATCTGAGAATCCACTTAGTGCATCCTCAAAGACAGAAACCAGGAATTTGTAGAAATGTGATGCACATAGAGGAGGGCTGAATAGCAGGTCTGTGATTTTACAGTTGTGTGGGGTGGTTGAATTTCCCTAATGAAGTCTGCTCTGCTAACTCTTAGAAGTGTGTTTCTCCCTCACAGCCTCTGGAGACCTGTGTGCAGGCTGGACAAAAATCTCCTTTTGGATTGCCAGGGGAGCTGGAACAAGGAGAGGTTTCATTTGTGTCAAAGAATGAATCTATAATGTTCTTTTTTCCTAGGGAGAGCTGGTGAGGAAGCTGAAGGAAGAGAAGGCTCCCCAGGTGGACATAGACAGAGCTGTAGCAGAGCTCAAAGCTCGGAAGAGGGTCCTAGAGGCAAAGGTGAGTCTGGAAATGAAATTCTGAGCTCCACAGTTTTGTCTGAAAAGCCTTGAAATCTCTTCTGAATTCCTTATTGCAGGTTTGGTCTAAACAAACCTAGATTGAATCACCTCTGAAGTAGTTTTAACACGTTTCCACCTAATGGCAATTTCATTCTTTACCTGTTACACTAATTTCTGTTAGCATTAAAGCAGTGTGGAAACAAATCCATATGAGTTCAGGTTGCCCAGTAATCAAAGCTGAAATTGAGTGTACATTCACTAATCTTTGTTTGCTATATAGATTTTTTGTGTGCTGAGTGAGAGCACATGCTGTTCACTGTGGTGATTTTCAGAGTCTTTGTGCATTGAAATTCCCTGTCATAGAATGTATTTATTTAGAAACTGCCCATTTTGCTACAGTAACAAAGTTTTTGTAAATGTTTCAAGTAACCTGTAGTTCTTCTCAGCCTTAGAGGTAAAATTGTGTCCCCTTTTTTAAATGCAAACATTCTCTGAAAAGTCTTTGTGCAAATTAATTGATGGAACTTGGAGTTTGTTATCTTTAGATTAATAAAGAAGTAAAATACCCTTTCTTATCCTGTGAGCTTCCCTTCCCAGACTGAAACAACAAAAAGAAACTCTTGAAGCTTAAAATCAGTCAGTTGTGCAGATTCACTTAGGTTTTTTCTAATTTCTGTTTCCTGTAAACATGATTGTAATTGTGTCTGGGTGGTACTCTTAAAAATAAATTAATTCATGAGTAAATACACTTCTTATAGCTGCCTGACTGTGAGGATGTGAGTTCAGCTGAACTGAAACCCATTGACCCTACAGAGTCACATGGGATGAACAGGTGCTGCTCTGTGCCAGGTCTGGCCTTGTGGCTGCCTGTTTACATACCTTGAACCCAAGAAAATGTCATTTTTACTGAGTATTCAGCATAGGGACTGGGCTTTGAAACCATTCCATGAAACCTGCATTGATAACTAGGTCATCCTGGAGGAAATGCTGTCTAGATGTTTTCCCAATTTTGTGTACCAACCCTCAGAAGCTTGGGGGGATGTCAGCAGGCAGGTGAGGGGTCCTGGTGTCCCTGTGAGTGTCACCAGGCAGGTGAGGGGTCCTGGTGTCCCTGTGGGTGTCACTAGGCAGATGAAAGGTCCTGGTGTCCCTGTGGGTGTCACCAGGCAGGTGAGAGGTCCTGGTGTCCCTGTGGGTGTCACCAGGCAGGTGAGGGGTCCTAGTGTCCCTGTGGGTGTCACCAGGCAGGTGAGGGGTCCTGATGTCCGTGTGGATGTCAGCAGGCAGATGAAAGGTCCTGGTGTCCCTGTGGGTGTCACCAGGCAGGTGAGGAGTCCTGGTGTCCCTGTGGGTGTCACCAGGCAGATGAAAGGTCCTGGTGTCCCTGTAGGTGTCAGCAGGCAGGTGAGGAGTCCTGGAGTCCCTGTGAGCCCCACCTCTGTGTTGGAGGGTGCCTGTAGGATGCAGTGGGGAGGTTTCTGAGCACTTACAGAATTTGTGTGGGCTGTCAGTGCAAGGGTGACCTTGCAGCATCTCCTTGGGAGTGCAGCACTCCAGTCCTGGGAGTGTTTCTGTCCTGATGCTGTTCCCAGCAAGGATCACAGTCCCACCTTCTGGGGAAGGCAGCAGTGGTGGGTTTCAAGCCCTGTGGTTCATGCTTGAAGATGTCAGAGCAGCTCTGAATTTGAAGCTTTGAGCAGGGTGGAGCAGTTGAGTACACAGAGCTGAGTACTTTTAAAATTAGACCATGTTTATTTGTCGTTATAGATGATAGAAATGGGGAAGTTTGAAATAAATGGACACACAGAACTTTTTGTTACCCAAAGGCTTTTCAAAATGATAGTCTGAGACACTTAGGAGGATCTGAATTTATTGAACTTCTGGGCTTAACTCTGCCTTAATTATCAAAACAGCTTCCTGGAAGGAAACCTTTGAAGTCTGTTGACCTCACTAATGGATTAGATTGCAAAAATCACAGGTTTTCAGATAAAATAGTGAGTCTGCTCTTAAACATTTTCACAGTATCTTGTCTGGACATTAATGCACTCCCAAGTTTTCTGAGTGCAGACTTAAATTTTACAAATAGATTTTCCTTGCACAAATTCCTAAATTCGTCCCTTTGACAGAGCATGAGGATGATGGTGCTTGTAATCTTCATAGTCAAAATTCTTTCATGTGAGGAACACCTTACTGAAAGGTTTATATATGCCAAGAGTCAGATGTGTGCAATCTGAGATGGTCACCTGAAGCTCTTTTCATAGTCAGGAGAGGGAAGAAGATCAGAATTGCTTTGGAAATTGGCTTTTTTTTTTTTTTTTTTTTTTTTTTTTTTCAGTGATTGTGAAAAAAGCTGAGGATAACTCACTCAGGGAAAGTTAGGTCATGAGTCCACCTCAAGTGTCTGAAATGCTGCATTCAGACAATGATGTTCAAACCTGAGCTCTTGAATCTCAGTGGGAAGATTCCTCTTTGGAAAATGAGGATGTTGACAGGATGCCTTTTCTTCAAAGTGGTTTTTTGCAGACTTTTGACTCACAGTGGTGGGTGAAGAGGATTTCTCTTCCTGCCAAATCAGGAGCTGTTAACTGGTGGTGTTGTTACAGGAGCTGGCCTTACAGCCCAAAGATGACATCGTGGACAGAGCTAAGATGGAAGACACTCTCAAGAGGAGGTTTTTCTATGACCAAGCCTTTTCTATTTATGGAGGTATGGGTTTGAAGAAATGTGCATTTTAATCCCTTTAGGCTAATGTTCTGATCTTTCTAGCTGGGTGAAATGCTGCACTCTAGCAGTGTTACATTAATATGGCATACCAGATTTTATTTTATTTTTTAATTTGCTTTAAACTTTCCTGCTTGAGTCTGTAAGCCTCTCAAAAATTCCCCCTTCCTGAAGTGTCTGGGTTGGGAAGGGGCTCAATTTTTGTCTTGTGGTCTCTGAAGGGAAATGAGTGGACTTTAAGGATGCATGTCCTGAGTATTACATTGGTAGAAGATGTCTTTGCTGAGGGCTCAAGGAGATCATCAGCTTATTTATAGCCATTCATCTCTACCTGAGCTTCTTTTGGCAAATTAATCACAGAATATTCTGAGCTGGAAGGGACCCACAAGGATCATGGAGTCCAGCTCAAAAGTGAATGTCCCACAAGGGGAGCAATAATGCTCAAACCCACTGTGACCTTTAGAACTTGTTCCCTCACTGAACTTTGCCAATGAACTTTATGGTACAGGTGAATAAATGTGGCTGTTAAACCTCTTCAGGTGGCTAATATGAGCATCTCAGGAGGCAGCACAGTGCCTCCATGGTTACTGCTCTTTCACCTTAGCTACTAAATTAAACACTCTTAAGTTTTTTTATTGATGTTTTTTTTTTTTTTAATCTTTGCAGCTACAGATAATTTGCAGATATATAACAATATCACTGCTCCAGGTCATGCATGATCACTTCTTCTGTATTCAGAAGAATATCCTTCACATAGATTGCTCCCACAAACCTTTTCCCAAAACAGAATCCATTGGTGGGGGGAATGTGGTTTTTAGAGTTGTTGGTTGCAGTTTATCAGTGTTAGATTCTGTCACTACCTGAGGCCTCAGTGCTCTGCAGCTGAACTGTGCTTCATGCTCATGAAATGAAACCAATTGATGGAAATGCTGAGAAGGGAAGATATCTCCTCTAAACAGTGCAGCTTTCTATGATCCCACACTTCTTTTTTATCTTTTCCTCTTTGCAGGAGTCAGTGGTCTGTATGACTTTGGGCCTGTTGGGTGTGCTTTGAAGAACAACATCATCCAAGCATGGAGACATCACTTCATTCAGGAGGAGCAAATCCTGGAGATTGACTGCACCATGCTCACGCCTGAGCCAGTTCTAAAGTAAATATGGGTCTTTTTTTTTTTTTTTTTTTTTTTTTTTTTTTTTTTTTTTTTAAACCTGCAGCATGTCATTTCTGGTCATAGGTGCTTTCACAGTGTCTGTGAAATTATCCACAGGGATCTTGAGTCTGGGTCACCCAGTTTCATACCATAATTAGGTACAAGTGCACAGGTCAGTGTGAGAGGCTGTTGTTCTGTAAGTCAGGGAAAGCAGTGGCACTCACATTGGAGAGTTCAAAGCCTCCTAGCAGTCCCATTAAGTAAGAAATTGTCATTATTTCTTTTTCTAAAAGATTAAGAAGACAAGAAAAAGGGCAGAAGCTTTCATACAGCTGAGATATAAAATACCGGGATTATCTTCACCTGAATTACTGGTTACTCCTCACTACTGCAGCTATATCTAGTTTTGATCATGATGCTGTTCCTGAAAGCATTAAGTGTCATCTTTGTGACAATTTTAAGATTTAGATGAATTGATACTTCCCACAGATCATATTTTCTGGGGGGTGATGCTGTTTAACGTGACTCTGCAATCTGAAGCAGGAGTGAGCCTGCAGTTCTTGAAGGATTTCACTCTGATAAAGGTCTGTCCACTGGGATCACACAGACCTGGGGCTGTCTGGTGGCAACTGTCACATTCCTTGTTTTGTGTCATCTCTTCTAGGACTTCTGGCCATGTAGACAAGTTTGCTGACTTCATGGTGAAAGATGTGAAAAATGGGGAGTGTTTCCGTGCTGATCACCTCTTAAAAGGTTTGATTTTGTTCCATGCTAGGGTGGCCTGGGGATTTCTTGCAGTGGTACAAGCACTAGAAAAGAGAATTGTTCTCAAGGAAAGCCTGCTGTTGTAGCCAGTCTTTCATACTTTCAAGTTATTATTTGCAGGTAATTAATCATACCATACCAAAAATCCCATAGGTTCTGTTAGTGTCTCAAATGAGGTTCAGGATCTCTGGTGAAAACACAATTGTGTCCCTTTTTGTAAAATCCACTGTCATCTGGCTGTGAGAGATCACTGTGTCATCTAAGCCAAGGATTCCCTAGATAACAAGATTCCTGTACTCCATTGCATTCTGGTCTTAGCTTTCCTGAATTTCAGTTGCTTTTTTAGGTACTGAGAAACAGTTTATTGATGCTGTGAGGGGTCAGAGTGTGTTTTTCCTATGAGAGGTCAGTGATATGGCTGTGGATGACTTTCATGTGTACTTTAGAAATAGACCTCAGGCATTTCTTTGATTTGCAAAGTCACACTTCTTCCTGGTTATTAAAATTTGTTTGGAAAAACAAACCAAGAAAGTCACGCAAAGGAATATCAGAAATAAGAAGCCTGTTTGAAAACTTTCTCATGTGCAGCTCCACTGTGAATGGAAGGATTGTTCCACTCTGCTTAAGTGAGTTGTGCCACTTTGGTTTTTGAGCCTTGTCCTTGAAATTCAAGTATGCAGAACAATCTATATTGGCATTAAAGCAGTTTTCATGATATTCATTGAGATTTTTTTTGTCAAAAAAGAACCAAAAACCTCAAAAGAAGCCCATCCAACGTCTGCCTCCTTTGCTGAGCAGCCTCATCAACAAGTGTCTCCCTGTGAACAGCCACCTGCTGTTACTGCCAAACTGAGCTGTTACTGACCTAAAAAAAGTCAGATTGCTTTTTCAAAGAGGAGTGGGAAGTCTTGGCATCTCTGTGTGCCTTTGTTACATCAGGGAGGATGTTGTGCTGTAAGGTGGAATGCAGTTCAACCCCAATGTACCAGCTCTGTACCTACTTGTGTGAATAAAATCAGCCTTGCTGCTTGGGATCAGACATTTAATTTCTAGTCTGTATAACAGAAGGCAAGAAAAGGATTACAAAGCCATTGCTTGTGTTTAGAGGAATAATTTTGGAAAGGAACTGGACAAGAATGTGTTGTTTTCCCTGTGGCACACCAGTACAGTGAACTGTAGGTCACCACTGCATGACTGGAATTACCCTGGTGGACACTGTCAGGACAAATTGTGGATATCACTTAACTCATGCTGAGGGATCCTCCTGAGCTGTTTTATACTGAGGTCAGTGATGGAGTTGCAATATAAACTCATGACCAATTTTTCTTACAGCTCACCTGCAGAAACTGATGTCTGACAAGAAGTGCACAGCAGAGAAAAAGGCAGAAATGGAAAATGTTCTAACACAGGTGGGTGCTGCATGGGGAGGTGGCTGCTCCAGGGAGAGGGGTGTGTAACAGAGTCCAGAGGCAGTGGTCCTTTTTTGTTCTGAAGATGCTCAGAAGTCTTTATCCCAGAGATCCTCTCAAATACTGAAAATTCAATTGTTAATAAATACTCTGAGCTTGCTGGAGAATCACATCTCCCTCCTTGTTTTGGAGAGTTACTGCTATTATATTAATGAATCTCTTGAGTGTTGGGCTGATAGGACTGAAACTCAGTCATGGAGTTGATCTGCTCTGTTTCACTTCATACCCTGGCAAGAAGCTCTTACATTTGTCAATCTCTTCTGTGGGGTTGTCATACAAAGGAACAGAGATGGGTCAAAGGTCTTGTCAGGGCTCTTTTGAGTCAGCTCAGCACTGATTTGCTTTGTTCTGTAATTGTCTTGGCTTTGAATCACTTGAGATTTGTTCCTCTGTCTCTGGCACCCCACAAAGATTTTTCCTGTGTTTACCATGAGAATAGTTGGTGCTCAAGATGACATTCCTGAACAACTGTACAAACATTTGCCTTTATTTTTTTGTTTTTCTTTGTTTTTAATGTTTGTTCTCATGACTTCTAGGATAAATGCTTCCAAAGCCATGCATTGAATGAATGTTTCCTTCCAGAAAGAGAAACTTTTTTTGTCAGTGTTTTGCATCACTGAGCAGCTGTCATTAGGTTTTCCACACTACAGCATTGAACTTTGACCATCCTTTAGGGAAGTCTCTCTATTAATAGAGTATTTTTATATTCTGGTTTTGAATTTTTTCCTGATGTATGAAAGATCATGACAACTAGAAATGCAGAACAGCTCTGAAAGGGCATCTAATGCATAGCTTGAACATTGTGTTTCATGCAGTAGAAGAAAGAGAAATGAATGCAAACAAAGCCCTGCAGAAATTTTAGCTGTCTTCTCATTGCTGGTTTTTTTTTTGCTCCCAAGACAGAGCTCCCCATGTTTTAGCAGAATCTGTTCAAAAGAATCTGTTCTGGTGGGTGGTGTGCAGTCCCAATGACTTTTCTTGTGCTTTACACCCCCTCTTAAGTTCAGACTTCCTGTGGTATGACTAAATCCCAGACCTATTACTAAAATGGGTTTGCAAATGTGCAAAGTGTATTCTTCTATCACTGGTTCAAACTTCAGCTTGCTTGAAAATTTAGGTTAGAAGGGAATATTTTGGGCAGGTGATTCAGAGCTGTAGATCATGCTCAGTAAAAGATAAAGAGGACATTCATTCCTGTTCCCTTGTCTAGTAATTAAAATAATTCTCTTGTGTTTTGATATTAGTTGGACAATTACGGCCAGCAAGAGCTTGCAGATCTCTTTGTGAACTACAATGTGAAGTCCCCTGTCACTGGGAATGACCTGTCCCCTCCTGTTTCTTTCAATCTGATGTTCAAGACCTCCATTGGGCCTGGAGGGAACATGCCTGGGTAGGTGCTAATTTCATTCTGCTCACACTCTCCTTGCTTTAGAGATCATCTGGAATGAAAATAAAATTTCTGGAGTAGCCTTCCCCTACCTTTCAGTCCCAGCCTCCTGTAGGAAGTTAGCATTCCTTGGAGTCTTTGGAAAGATAGGAGAAACAAGGGGCTGTTGGAGGATCATGAAAACACTTAAAGCACCCAAAATACAGATCCCAGCTGTGCCCTTGCTGGTTGGAGTAGTTTTCATAAAGCCAGTTAATGCTGGTCTCCAGGCTGTAGAAAACCTACTTCAGGATACCTGTTTGAGGAAGGAGGTGAAGATTTTTCCCCTTTAGTCTATTGCTTAATTTTTTTGTTTTTTGTCTGAAATTAAAGGTGTCAAGAGAAGAACTTTCACCTGTAAGTTTTGTAGCAATTGTGACTTTCTCCTTGCTTTCCCCACCCTTAAATCTTCCTGATTTTTCCTCTCCCCCATCTTCTTTCAGCTACCTGAGGCCAGAAACTGCACAGGGAATATTCCTCAACTTCAAACGTCTGCTGGAGTTTAACCAAGGCAAATTGCCTTTTGCTGCTGCCCAGATTGGGAATTCCTTCAGGAATGAAATCTCACCCCGCTCCGGCCTTATCAGAGTGAGGTACTGCCAACTTCTCTTTCAGCAGGAGGGGAGCAGGGAGCAGAGAGCATCTTCCCTCTGTTCCAGGGTTTGTGCAGGATTGTTTCACTTTAGTGCTTTCTCCCAGAGGAATCCTGATTATGTGTCTGGTGAGTCTCAGGCTTTACAGATGAACTCACAGTTTAGGTTTTAAGTACAGAATTCTAAGATTGGCTTGTGAGAAGTGGAATCTCTGAAACAGTTATATTAGACATAAACTCAGTTTCACTGACAGAATTTGGCTTCCATTGAAGTCTAAAAGAATCATAAAAGTCAAAAGTAGCTGTTTTCTCTACAGGACTTTGCTTGTTCAATTATATTAATGCAGTTTGCTTTGAAACTGAAATGAAAACGTGATTGACCTTGCAGCAATATTTCCTTGTCTCAGTCCTGCAGATTGCTCCAGAGAGGAAGTTGGGAGATAACCTGACTCAGGACCAGTGTTTGTGTCGCAAGATCAGTCAAGCTGGAAAGCTCAGGGTTACTGGGAATTACTTTCAGTTCTGTCTTTGGATAAAAGTGATTATTGCCTTTCACTAGGGATAATCTCTGTGTTTAGACTGATCTATCCTAATTGGAAGTATTTTCTATATAATTTGAAACAAGAACTCCCATGTACAGGCAGTACATGCTGTAAACTTAGCAGTTGATTATTTTGTGGTGCCATAAATATCACTGAGAGGCCATGGCATCCTTAGCAGAGAGGGAACTCAGGAATTTCCTCAGTCCTCCTGTTCTGTTTTGCTCATCTGGAAATGAGAACTTCTCTCGTTGAAATAATTTTCAGTCAAATATAAATGATATGCTTGTGGCACATTTATTGGAGACTGTTATTATGCAATCACAGCAAATTACACCCTGATGGCTGTGATTTACAGTTAATGATTACCTAGAGCTTTTTTAAAGGTTCTTGATAATGAGTTAATTCAGTGGAAAATGATTTCGAGCAAGAAGACTCAGAATCAATCTCTGAGTAAGGACATATTAAAGACAAGTTCTTAAAACAGAACTCATGCCATTGCTGTGTGCAGCAGTATTATTATTTTCAGGAAATTACCACCTCACCTGGTTATTTTTGGCACTTCTGACATGAGTTAAAGCTACTGATTTAATCAGTAGACCCTGTAAGGAACAACTGCTTCTAATATGGGCATCACAGCAGTCTGGAAAAATCTGGAAGTACTCCAAAGGTGGTGTTCTCTGCTCTCATTCACAGTGGTGCTAACCACGGCCTGGAGAGCTCTAAATTAATTTGTAGAAAATTTTGTTAGGAATTTGAAGATGAAACTAAATCAAGTGATGAGACTGGTTCATGTTCCTGGCTGGGTCTGCATATGATTTTAAATTACTGGCTTGCTGTGAGAGGCTGCTTTATAAAATATTTAATGTGTGTTTGTTTGTTTTCACTAGGGAATTCACCATGGCAGAAATCGAGCACTTTGTGGACCCCAGTGAGAAGAACCACCCCAAGTTCCAGAATGTGGCAGATCTCAACATCCTCCTGTACTCGGCCAAGGCCCAGGTCAGCGGGCAGTCTGCACACGTCATGCGGCTGGGGGACGCTGTCCAGCAGGTAACCTGCCTCCCCTGCCTCACCTCCCTCCCCCTCCCTCACCTCCCTCCCCTTCCCCACCTGCCTCCCCTTCCTCCCCTTCCTCACCTCCCTCACCTCCCTCCTCTTCCTCCCCTTCCTCCCCTTCCCCATCTGCCTCACTTCCCTTACCTTCCTCACCTGCCTCACCTCCCTCACCTTCCCCTGCAGGCACACCCAGCTTGCTCCTTGCAATTCCTCTCAAGGCTAAGTTACAAACTGCCTTTTGAAAATTAGGGCTCAGAGTGATGTGTCTGCCCAGTCCTGTGTTGGTCTGAGCACATGTAATGCAGTTGAAATATTCTGAATCTAGGACTGAGGGCACGGATCAGCTCCCTGCACTGGGCTTACACAAAGTTTGTGTTGTGTTGGTGCCAGCTGGGATTTGCTCCCAGATTTATGAGTGGATTCTCTTCAGTGAATCAGACTGAGATCAAGGCCTGGCCCTTGCTACCAGAAGAGTACAAGTGGTGCTGGGGTTGGAAGCTAAACTTCACGCTTAGCTAGCAAAGAGGGACAGTAAGGAATATCAATACTAGCAGTATCTGGGAATCTCACATTCAGCTACTGACCCCCATGAGTATGTGACTTGCATAATGAGATGAATCATTACCTGATTCATCTAGTTATGAATGGGTTGATTTGCCAACCTCCTCCACCCCATTTCCTCCAACCCCCAAATGAAACAAAACCAAAAAAACACCAAAACACTGCCTTTAAAAACATAAACAAAGCAAAAAATCCCAAAAACAGGAGCCAAAAAAAAAAAAAACAAGCCACCAAACACCACCCCTCTGTTGTATTGCAGCTGTGAGCTGTAGGGTACAGCTGTTGTAATGCCAGTGACTGCACTGCTGCATACAGTGGGGTATTTACAAGTAGGTGATCCTCAGAACCAGTGGGTGTGAGTGCTGGAGTGACAGTAACTCACTATTTTGGTCAGATGGAGATGGTGCCAGTGGCTCGGGGTGAATTTGAAGAGATGTAACAGCTCAGGGGAGACAGAACTTAACCACAAGTTCTGTCTATAACACGTCAGCTTGCCTGCAGAAGCTCAACAAATCATGACTTGGCTTCCTTAGGAACTGACATGGGTGTTTTTCCCTCCCTGCAGGGTGTGATCAATAACTCGGTTCTGGGTTACTTCATCGGCAGAATCTACCTCTTCCTCACAAAGGTCGGCGTGTCCCCGGAGAAGCTGCGCTTCCGGCAGCACATGGAGAATGAGATGGCTCATTATGCCTGTGACTGCTGGGATGCAGAGTCCAAAACCTCCTATGTAAGTGGGCAAAGTGGAAACAGCAAGGGAAACCCCTGTCTGGTTTATTCCTGGCTTTTTGAAGTTAGAGCTGTGGGTCTGATGTGTCTGTCCAGCTCCACGTTGGTCTGAGTACACACAATGCAGTTGAAGTATTCTGAATCCAAGAGTAAGAGGCAGGCCAGCTCCCTCCACAAAGTTTATGAACTGTTCATGCTGCTTTGGTAGGTCCAGGCTCCTTTGCTGGAACGTGAAGTAGCCTGGGGACACTTCACTGGTCAAGTTTTCATCTGGAGTTAAAGGAAACTGAAGCCTGGTGCTTTCCAAAGACTGTAATCTCTAACAGCGGTGGGGAAGGATTTGTTTTGCTGGAGGTGTTATTCCAGGGCAGATTGCTTCCTGCTTGAATGCCTGCTCTTCCTTTCCCTCTTACATGCTGTGAGAAATGAGTTCACTCATGCCAGTTCAGACAGCTGGTGCTGGAAGAAAAATTCTTCAAGGATTTGTTTTCATCTTCCTGCTGAGTCATTAAGAGCTTTTTTGTTCAAGCCTTGTTGAATGCCTTTTTTCCCCTCATGTATTGTTGGTTGGATTTAGACTTATCACTAGTGATGTTTTCTTACAGCACATTAGAGGAATAGCAGCCAGTAAAATTCTACCAAACTTAAGATTAGAAAAAAACCAAACCTCCTGCAGCTCAGATGAGTGATTTGTCTTCATATAGAAAAGACCTGGAGAAGTGACTGAAGGAGTGGCTTCCTCTGACTTCCACAAGTTCATAGCCTATCTTTCCAGCCAGCCCAAAACTGGACATGTTTGGGCCACACCATGCAAATAAGATTATTCAACTTTTCAAGCCTTGTCATGGTGATCAGGACAGCACTCACAGAGCAAGGTGTTCAACAGTCTAACCCAGCAGTGAGCACAGCAATTCCAGGGGTGTGAAAGGAACACCTTGGGAGCTGGGCCATGCTTTGGTTTGTTACTTAACTCTGACCAAAAATGTTTATATCAGCTTGCAGCACTCAGTTGTAAGAAGGGAAGTGGTCTGAGTAGCTTAAAATCCATTCTAGAAATTGCTGCATACAATGGTGTGGGTTAAGGGATTTTAAAGATCCAACCCACCTCCCATGGGCAGAGACACCTTCCACTATCCCAGGTGGCTCCAAGCCACATCCAGCCTGGCCTTAAACACTTCCAGGGATCCAGGGGCAGCCACAGCTGCTCTGGGCACCCTTTGCCAGGGCCTCCCCACCCTCACAGGGAAGAATTTCTTATTAATGTAAATCTAATCTAAACCTGCCGTCTTCTGCCTTAAAGCCATTCCCCATTGTGCTGTCATTCCATGGCCTTGTCCAAAGTTCTCTCCAGCTCTTGGAGCCCTTTTAGACACTGGGAGAGCCTTCTCCTCTCCAGGTTGAACAACCACATAAACCTGTATTCTGTGTTTTCTGAGAAGTAGCTGTAACACCCTCATAGCTTAATTTCTGTAAAAATCCTCCAAAGTACCCTGGAACACCACGACTGTCAAGCACAGGGATTTTTTCTGTTCACACACCTTTTCTGACACCCTTCTATATCACTCCAGCTTGGAAAACCAGACAACATCTGGCTGTCTGTACATCCCACACTGATGTGACAGTGAGTGGGAAGCAGCTGCTGAGCCTTGTCTTACATGGGATTGTCTGTTAGGAAATCCAGAGGGAGGTTATATTTGCTGCTTCACCAATCCAGTGTGAATGGTGTTCTCAGATTCCTCCTTGCCATACATGCTGAAATACTGAATTAAGAGCTTCCCTTGCATGTGATCTGTGTTGTAGCAGCTCCTAAGCCAGGCTTTTGGCCATTCCAGTGTGGTTGATTCCCTGCTGTGTGTCCCATGCCAAGCAGAGCCTTGGGGACATGATGCCTTGTGTGCCTGTGGCATGTGAGTGATAGGACTGTGTGCTCTGGCCCCAGCCTGAGCTGTTGGCACAGGGCAGTGCTCTGCCAAGCCATGTGGAAAAGCTGGCCCTGAACACAGGCACTGGGTAGATGACTGATTGTTTCCTCTGGAAACAAATGGAATCACTCAAATGAGGGAGCAACTGGTGAGGGAGGGCTGCTTATTGTAACAGAGCTAATTATGTAGAAAAAACAGTCATGGGAGCAGGGAGGGCTTAAGGGTGAATAAACAGATTTGATGGTTAAGTGGACAAAAAAGTGAGTTGGTGAAAGCTTCCAGTTTTGTTTTTTCAGGGTTGGATTGAGATTGTTGGCTGTGCTGATCGCTCCTGCTATGACCTTTCCTGCCATGCCCGTGCCACCAAAGTTCCTCTCGTAGCTGAGAAGCATCTCAAAGAACCTATATCCTTTCAGAATAAACCAGCCTCTCCTCAAGTGGAAAGGGATTGGACAGGGAGATGTCTTGGAGATCTGCACAGCTCTATTTCAAGTTACATCTGTATATTTAACAGGGAAACCTACAACTACAGGCCAGCATGACTTTGGGAAGTGACCTGGAAAGAACCTGAGCATTTGTTACTCCTTTCCTCTCTTGGAGGGGAGTTCCTTCATCCAAGTAGTGGAGGAGATGTCTTTGTGTTTTGTAGCAATTAACTTGGACATAATGAAGGAACCAGGCCCTGCATTCTTCCCTCACAAGCTCCTTAACTGCCTTGTACAGAACAGTCAACATTGTTCAGTTTGAGGCAAATAAGGGAGCCATTGGCAAAGCTTACAAGAAGGATGCCAAGGTGGTGATGGAATACCTTTCCATGTGTGACGAGTGCTACATCAGCGAGATGGAGCAGCTGCTCAACGAGAAAGGGTGAGCTGGCTCTGTGGGGTACCTTCCTCTGACACCTCATGTGGCCTCCAAAGGGCTGCTGCATTTCTTTGGGCCACTGGAACCAGATTCTTTGTGAGAGCAGGCTGTGTGGGTCATCTGAGGTGTGTGAGTGCTGTCCCTCTCACCAGGCATTGCTGGTCACCCATCAGCATATCTGGGTGTATGCACATAAATATTTGTCTGTGTGGGAATGAGCTGCTGGCTTTAGTAAAATCATTCCAGAAGAGAAGCAGTTCAGTGTGATGGGAATTGTTTACCAGCTTCCCCACTCTGGTTTGAGTGGACTGACTTAAAACTTTATTAAAATAATTCTGTGACCAGTGGAACAAAATAGTTAAATTAAAATAAAAACTTGATGAGTATCCTCTAGTATTTAGTGAGCTGCTTTAGGACCTGTTACAGTCTTTGATTTACTGTGGCAGAAATTTGTATGATTTTCTTTGACCTGCCTTCCTAACAACACGTGCAGGAGCTGAAAATATGAGAAGTCTTTACAGTTGTCAGATTTGGCTGAAGCAGGCCAACAGCTTAGAAGAAAGCTAATGGTGCAGTAACAAAAAAATAAACTTAATTTCCTGCTTGAAATGGTCCAAGGTGTAGAATCAATGAATACATTACAGAATGGTAGCATTTACATCTTTCTCTTTTCCCCTGAGCTAAAATTGATTTCTTTCACATCTCTATGAATGTGAAAATGTAGAAAAAACCAGTAGCACTCAAAATGGGCAGAGAAATTATTGCAGGGAAGAAACAGTCTATCCAGAATCTCCCTGAAATGGCTCAATGGATGAGTTACAAGCAATATCCCTGGTTTTATTGATAGTCCAGTGCCTGCTTTGTGTGCCTCCCTTTTTCTCTTTGGTGTATAAGCTTCATCCTGAGACTTTCCCAATTGACTTTGCTTCAGGCTGTTAGTCACAGCCAAGGTCACTGTGATTATGAAAATGGTTGCTTTTAATGTAGTAATTTTATTATTAATGCAAATTTCTTTTAATGGGTATGCTACATGTTTCTTTCATCTCTGGGATTTTCCCTGCTTCTGTCATCCCACTCTCAGAGTCAACCAAGTGATGCAGTTAAGGAAATAAAACTTGTTTGTTCACTGCTTTAGTTTTTAAATTACTTCTTTTTCCTTTGCAGGGAATTCACTGTTGAAACTGAAGGGAAAACTTTTCTATTAACAAAGGACATGGTTACTGTGAAGAGATTTCAGAAAACATTACATGGTAAATTTGATGCTTTGTTGTTTGATCATCATCAGGATACACTTCGAGTATGAACTTCATTGGTAGCATTGTCCTGTTAATATTGTAACACAGCATAGGAAAAAGGCCAAATGTAATTGCCTTGAAATTTAAGAGTAGGAAGGCTTTTGGAAAGTCAGTGACTGCACCTCCACAGAGCTTTTGTCCTGATACAGGAAATGGGGCTAGAAGGAAACTTTGAAAATGCATGAATTCAGTTCTCAAAGAAGCTAGAGAAAGGGCCCTCAGTTGTTTTCTACAGCCCAAATACATCCTGTACATGAGCTAAGTCCAAATCTCTGTTTCAGGTGTTTGTATTTAGAGCAGAAATGTTTAATTTTTTATTTCCATGTCCTCATCTACACACAACCAGAACTTCTGAGCAGAGAGACAACATCAGCGACCACACCTTTTTCTTGTGCCTAAACACATTTTTAAAGGTGGTGTGTGTTATCTTGTGTTCCAGTGGAAGAAATCATCCCAAATGTCATTGAGCCCTCGTTTGGCATTGGGAGGATCATGTACACAGTGTTTGAGCACACATTCCGCGTCCGGGAAGGAGACGAGCAGAGGACGGTGAGTGCCCTGAGGCTGGGCCAGCTGCAGCCTCCTGCCTTCCCCTGCCATCCAGGGAGAGGCTAAAATAACACTGCACAATGCCCAGCAGAGATGGGGAAGCCCAGGTGAGGTGTGGAATTGCTGGTTTTGCCAGAGTACATGTTAGTTTTACATGAGAGCATTCTGGAGCCATGTGTGCACAAGGCTCTCGCTGGATTAATGGAAAGGAGGTGAGAATTCCTCCTGGATCCACACTTGGCAGTGTTCCATTGCTGAGAGAAAGGCAGATCTTCAGTGTTTAATTTCCTTTCTTTCTGCTGTTTACCTGGAATCATACTTCTGTGCAGCAGGATGGACAATGGACTAACTGTTCACTCAGTTCTCTGTGAAATTCAGCCTTCTCTGCTTCTGGACACCCCTAAAACCTTGGCCTGAAGCTTTGCTGTAGCAGGGGCCCAAGGGAAGTGTTTGTTACATGTAGAACTTCCTCCAGTCAGTGCCCACATGTGGTGCTCTGTGCCATTGCTGGTGGCCCACAAGAAGCTGGCTGGAAACTTGGTGCTGCTTCCTGATTGCTGTTCCTGGCTCCTGGACTTTGTTCATTAATAAGAAATATAATAAAAGTGCTTCTTTGTGTCTCTGGGTGCCACAGGATGTGGTACATTTATGACTAGGGGAGCAAGATTCAGGAGCTCAGAATTAGGACACAATTGGCTTTGAATCCCAAGCTGCTCCTGAAATACAAAATACTGGATTTACCTTCCTTCTAGTACCCATTTACTTTCTATATGCAGCCTGGGCTGCATTATATTGTGGTACATCTCACATGCATTGCTTCTGTCCCTGTTATACCTTATTGATTGCCAGGAAAGATTATTTTTCCCTCACTTCTATCACATTTTTGTTTTCTGAGGGTGTCTGTGAAGGGTTCTAAAAACCTTTTTGCTGCAAATTCTCCATGTGTGTAGGGTCTCAAACAGGAAGTTTGAGTAGACTATGCATAAGACTAAATGTCCTGGAAAGACACCTCCACCCTTAATTTTTCTGTCATTCAGGTGAGGTTAAATTTCTTTAGGAGGGCTCTAATGGATCTCTTCTGGTGGGAGGTAACATTTAGCTGTCAGGAGATAAGGGGGAATGGAGGCTGAAGAAAACCAGTCCTGTTCCAGTTGTGTGAGATGTCACCACTGATGTCTTAGAGTAGGCCAGAGAGTCCCCTGGAACACTCACCCTGCCTCCAGCCTCAATCAGGGCTTATTCTCACCTCCTAAGAGTATGGTCTGACCACTGAACTTATATTTACTTGTGCTTTTCCTTTTTTCCACAGTACTTCAGCTTCCCAGCTGTTGTGGCACCGTTCAAGTGCTCTGTTCTTCCTCTGAGCCAGAATCAGGAATTCATGCCTTTTGTCAAGGAATTATGTAAGTGTGTTAAGCACTTTGGGTCTGATGGGGCTGTGCACTGGGAAGAGAGATCTCTCAAAATAACACTGGGATCATGTGGCTCTCCAAAATGCACAGGGAGAGTTGTTGACATGAACCAGCTGAGTGTCCACAAGCTTTGGGTATCCATCAAACTCTTCAGCCATACTCAAAAACCTCACCACCATGACCTTCCCTGTGTTGGTTTGGAGTGTAAAAGTTATGACTTTTTTTCCTTCTATGTCAAAAATAAATCTTGCCCACTGCTTAGGAGAAGCTGGAGCAGTGGGGGTTTTTGTTTTGTTATTAAAGTTTGCTTTGCTTTATTGGCCCCCTAACTTATTGAGTCAGTCCCAGAGCTACTGAGCCTGCAACCATTCTGTCAAACTGCCCACTGGTAGTGGGCATCATGGTGAAAGATAGGGGCCATAAAATGGAACAGATGAAGGGTAAGAACAGGGCTTGCATGTCAGACTCCTGTCAGCACCAGTTCTGCCTGGGATTTGTCTCCCTGCCCTGGATGTGCCCTGCACACTGAGGCTGGTGTTTGGAGTTAAAGCAGGGTCATGGCACTGATGACAAGGGGAAAAACTTGGTGACTTTGCACTTGGGTGGGAGTTGTGGTGCAGTGTGGAGAGCTGAGAGAGCAGGGTGGCTTTGACTCTGTGGTCCTACAAAGAATGGAGCACTGGATGTTCTGTCAGAGTAAAACTGGGGCTCTGAAATGCTGCTTGCACCCAGGACAGGCAGTGCCTCATGGGGGTGATGCCTAGAGAGGCTGACTTGGAACAGAGGCTAGACAGTGTAAAAGGGATAAAGTTTATTAAAAGGCCTTCACAGGATACACCTTGGGCAGTACAAGAGCATGACTGAGGCTACACCCAAGAGGGACACCTGGTCATGAGTTTTCACACTTCTATAAGTTTTGCTCCATTCACATATTGGGGTCCATTGTCCAATTCCAGCTCCAGGTTCTGCAGTCCTATGCTCACGGATTCTCTCCTCAATTCACTGCTGTTTGCGCTTTTTGGGCCTGAAGCTGTAATGGTGTCCTTGGTTCTGGGCCTGGAAAAAGGATTGTTTTGTGTGACTGAGTGTCCTGGTTTGAAGGACAGGTGTCTGCCAATAAAGGCAGAAGCTTCTCTTTGAAATGGAGAATGTAAACCCCCTTACTCCAAATCACCATTATAATTTTGAAATTAAGGGGCTCTCAGGCAAAGATATGGGAATTAGCAATAACAGTTCTTTACTAGGAAAATTAAAATAGAAACACAATATTACAAAGAACAATCCCCAAATACTGACAGAGTCAGAATCCAAGCTGACACCCGTCAGTCAGTCAGGGTGTTGGCAGCAGTCCCATTCAATGGTGGCTGCATCCTCCTGCAGTGGCAGATGTGGTTCAGCTGCAGCAGTGCTCCTGGAGAAGGTGCAGTTTCCTCTGAAGCTCCAGGGATGATGTGGAAAGGTCTGGCTTTCCTCTGGAATCCAGTGAGAAGAAGGTTCCTTGGTGTCCAAAATCTCAGTTTTTATCTGGGTAGGAAAGGCTTGGCTCCTCCCCTGGCTGGAGCATCTCCCAGTGGGATGATGTAATTTTATCAGTCATGCACTGGGACTCAATGGCCATTAACAGGAGATATCTCCTGGAGGGAGGATGGGCTGTGGGAAGATAAAGATGATTGCCCAGCTGGTTTAAAGATGGCCCATTAGCAGATAATATGTGCTAGGAGATAAACTTCAACAGATGGGGATGGAACACGCATTTCTGGCCACATCAACCCAACACACTGAGCTGTGAAGAGAAATTGTAACACTGTACAAAGTTCAGAGTCACACACTAAGGCAGTGCAGAGTCTGAAAAGCACCAAAGCTGACACTGCATTGGGGCAGGGGAGCCCGTGCTGTGTGTCACTCTCCTGCTGTGTTCCTGCAGCCGAGGCACTGACCAGGACCGGCATCTCGCACAAGGTGGACGACGCCGCGGGCTCCATCGGCCGGCGCTACGCGCGCACCGACGAGATCGGCGTGGCCTTCGGCATCACCATCGACTTCGACACGGTGAACCGCAGCCCGCACACGGCCACGCTGCGCGAGCGCGACTCCATGCGCCAGATCCGCGCCGAGGTGAGCCCGGGAATCGGGCTGGTGTCAGGGGAATGCTTTCACAGAAAGCGTGATCAAGGGCTGCAATGGTCTGCCCAGGGAGGTGGAGTCACCATCCCTGGATGTGGCACTCGTGCCATGGGCTAGTTGAGGTGTTAGGACATGGGTTGGGCTTTGTCACCCTGAAGGTCTCTTCCAACCTAGTTATTCTGTGAATTCTGTGCTCCTTTTGGCTTGGGGACAACATCCCCTGCTGCTTCTGATCTGTCACTAATCCTGGTGGGAGCTGCCTCCAGCTCTGTAGCAATTTGGAAATCCCCAGGAGCAGGTACCAGTCCAATAGAAGATGCTGGCCCAGCTGATAAAGTGAGCAGGAGGTTTTGTTTTTCTTGACTGCAGAGGTGTTGATCTTCCCTGAAAGCCATGCCTTGTGCTGATTGCACTGCTCTCCAGAGTGGCTCTTTCCAAGTGAGGGCTGCTGAGTTAAAGCATTGACTGGGTTGTGTCTGGCTTTCAAAGGCTGGGCTCCTTGTAATCCCCAGCACCAAAAGGCAGAACACTGTAGTTTGCCTCGCAGCTGGTGTTGCCTGTGCAGCACCAGAGGAGCTGATGAACCACTGCCCCAAAGCTGTGTGTGCCCTAAGCGTGCTCTGCCAGTGTGGCCATAGTGCAGGCTGGAATAGCAAAAACCTCTCCATGGTGGGCTCTGCCCCTGCTCACAGCTGTGGATCTGCAGTCTTGGGGTTTTCAGGTTTTTCTTTTCTCCCTGATTCTCTTTTCTGCTTGGCCTTTGCCCCAGGCACAGGAGGAGATGGTGCTCACCTGTGAGGCTGATTTGTAGCTCCACAGAAGCACCTGCAGTGCCTGGGGCTGCTAAGCTGGCTGCGGTTTGGCTGGCTCTAACAGGCAGTGCCATTTCCTCAGGGCACCCTTCTGTCTTTGTCACCTGGGTGACTTGTCACTGCCAGCCAGCAGAGAGGAGACTTTGTTATCATTCAGTTTCTGCAGATTTTCAGCTGTCTGGCTGATCCTTTGTACTGTGACAGTGTGCTGTGAGGAGCAAAGGCAACTTGCACCTTCTTTTGTGCTGCTCTTACAGTAGGTAATGCCTAGCTGAATCTTGGCTTACAGCATCTTTTGGATGTGTGTATTGTGGGTTTTTTTTTCCCTTCCCACTCTAGCAGAACATTACCTTGCTTTGGTCGACCATTTCCTTCCTGGATCACTTTAATAACAGATAACAGATTGATCTAAGGTGTCCTAATTAATGGTTTTCTCCCCAGAAATGATCTTCCAGGAGATATCTTATACCTGTTCTACTGCTGATATAAAAACTGCCCACATCCCCAAATATCCATTTTGATTTTGGTGACTTTGTGTTTCTTATGTCTTTGTGGCTTTTCCTGCAGATCTCTGAACTTCCTGCCATCATCCGAGACCTGGCCAACGGTTTTCTCACCTGGGCTGATGTTGAGGCAAAGTATCCACAATTTGAGGGACAAGAGACTGGCAAAAAGGACACAATAGAGGAATAAAGAAAAGGACCTGAAGTAAAATCCTGTCAAAATGTCCACTTTTTACTGTTCATGTTAATATGAAATAAACTTACTGTGTATTATTCAAAGCTGCATTGTTTGTGCACACAGGGACTATTTGGGGTTTTTTTCCTCTTCCTCAATTGCTGACTGGATCTAACTTTAAAAACTGAAATAATTGCAGCCTGACCTGAAGGTGTGATGAATAAAACCACCATTGTATATGCCTGCCTCTCTGTGTTCCTGCAGCCTTGTGCTTTCTTCAGAAATGTCCCTTTTTTCTCTCATTTTTGCTCTCCTGCTTAGGGGCTGTGGGTGTTACAGGTTCATGCCCAGCCTTTCATCTGGGTTTGGATGATCCTGGGCTCTGGTGAAAGATGGTCCCAGTTGCATGGGCTGTTTGTGAAGGGGTGATCACAGTGCCAGTCCTTTTTTCTCTATTGCCAGACCTCTTTTCCCCACTGTGGTTCAAGCAGCCACCTCAAGAGATGGGTTCAGTGTTCTTTTGCTGCAGGTGTTTAATATCTGTATTTTTGCAGAATTGGGAGCATTTGCTGTGGGAGAACGGAGCAAGGGTGAAAAAATCTCATTCCAGTTCTTGCTCCTGCTGGACACAGTTGGCTTCCTTGGCTGAGGAGTGAGCAGCAAAGAGCTGGCAGGGTTGTTTTTTCATTCAGTGTCTTCTGGCAGCAAGGGCTGAAACCAGAGAGTGCCCTGAGCAGGTGGGAAAAGAGCCAGGTACCCTTTCACTTCCCTGGGCACTGGAGGAATTCAGAGCACTGTGCTGTCAGAGGACCTTGGTTTTGGGGAGCCTTAAACCCTCCTGGCCTGGTAGGAGAGGCCTCCCACCCCTGAGAGTCTTGCAGGCTCTCATCCCACTGAGGAGTCCCTGGGCTAGAATCCTTCTGTTTTAGAGGGTTGGGAAGTGTTCTCCAAGTTTTTGCTTGGGTTTAAACACTCATTTAAAGATGATTTAGAAAACGAATCCTGGGATGGTTGGGGTGTGAGGGGATATTAAAGGTCATGGAGTTCCAATCTTCTGCCATGGGCAGGGCATCTCCCACCATCCCAGGCTGCTCCAAGCCCTGTCCAACCTGGACTTGGGCACTTCCAGGGATCCAGGGGCAGCCACAGCTTCTCTTGGCAAACCTCTGCCAGGTTCTCATCCTCATAGGGAAAAATTTCCTCCTAACTCCTCATTTAAACCTGCACTCTCAGCCATTCCCCCTTGTCCTGTCACTCGAGCCTCTTGTCCCCATTCTCTCTTCGGCTCTCCTGAAGCCCCTTTGGGCACTGGAAGGGGCTCTCAGTTCTCCCCAGAGTCTTTTCTTTCAGCTTTTCTCTAAAGTTAAGGGGCTTCAGCCCTCAGAGCATCTCTGTGGCCTCCTCTGGGCTCACTGCAGCTGCTCCACATCCTTCCCATGCTGGGGGCCCCAGAGCTGGACTCCCACTGTGAGTGGGGTCTCACAAGGGCAGAGTAGAGGGGAGGAGTCCCCCTCCTTTCCCTGCCTTTGATGCTGCTCAGGATACTTTAACCTCTGTAAATTCCCTGCTGCCCACCTGTCAGACCCTGGTAACAGAACTGATCCCGACTTTCTGCATCACAAATCAGGGCTTGGCTCTGTCAGCTTCAGATGCACAGATCCTCTCTGGAAGCTGTGTTAGCCCCTGGCATCAGCAGGTCTGACTCTCAGCAAGGAAAGGCTTTTAAAAAAAGGATGCAGAAGAGGTGCTGGAAGCCATCAGTGGATTCATGTGACTGGAAGCTTTCTCTGGGCTGGCAGCTGATGCCTTCTTCAGCCTGGCAGGCAAACAGCAATTAGAGAATGTTTCTGAGTAATTTCCTTCAGTTTCAGTAAATTTCTCCAGAAGCAGATGGACCAGGGGCATTGGAGAAAGGCAGGAAGGGCTTTCCAAAGCCCTCCGTGCTTTGGGGTGTCCCTGCTTTTGAAGAATCCCTGAAATGATGGGAGTTTTGAGCCTTGAAGGACCTTTCTGCCTCCAAGCAGGTGTCAGACCTGCTCACTGCCCAGCACTCCCTCTGTCCACACTTTCAGCAGTGGCTGAAGAGTCAGGTCAACTCTCCATCCATCTCCCAGTTCCTGCTGCTTAATAAAGGTAATTAAATATCCCAGTAAATGCAGCAGGGCTATATCCTTCATGGAAAAACACAGACAAATTTGCAGTGACTGGGAAAGTTCACAGGGAGTGGGAAACAATTACCAGGGAACTAATTAGAAAATAAATTGTCATTCTTGGGCTTCACTGCTTGGGCTTCAAAGAGGTGTTTTAGCCCTGGGTGATGCAGGTAAGCTCTGTGTGTGGTTTGTAGTTGAAAACCTTGTTGTTTAAAATATTAAACAATTTATTGAGCCAGCTGCACGATGTTTAATTTGTTCAAGTGGGGACCAGACCAATGCCAGGCACAAGTGTGAGTCCTGCTGTTGCAGAGAGTGAAGGATGAGGATTTTGGAGGAGGTGGGACCTGGACCACTGCTGATGGTGTCCCAGCCCTGCCCAGCATCCCTTAGTTCACAGCCTGTGAGATGCATCCAGCTGAACACAGGTGTTCTAAAACTCACATAACTTCCAAAACTTCCACCTGTGTTTCAAACAAATGAAAGGGCTGGGACATATCTGAGGACATAAATTTAGGGCAGTCTTTGCCAGGACAGCACAGATTTAACTCCAGCACCCCCAAGCAGCAGTTTGCAGGTTTTACCAGTGCCAGTGCTGGGAGCTGCTCCCATCCCTTTGTGGGTATCCCATGACTGACCAGCACTCACTCGTGCAGAAATCTCCAACCTCCTCCACAGGCAGCTGCAGAAAACAGCTCAGAAGAGGCTCCCTGGTGCCACTCTGCCTAAACTCACCCTGGGAGGCTCTGCATGGATGGGAGCTGAGCAGGGAGCACACAGCACCTGCTTCCCAGGAGAGGGTGCTGTCAGGCAGAAAATAGCAAGAGGAAAGAGAAATTTCAGTGTTTAGGCACTGAAATTGTTTATTTCTATCTCTTCTGGGTTGTGCTGCAGCCCTTTACTTCTAGCACTGCCTGGCTCTAATGCTCTTTGTCAATTTGATGGCTGAAAATGCTGCTGCAGCGTGGATTTTAATGCAGGTGGGACAAGTCTGGGAGAGGCTTAGAAATGTAACTTGTGATATTTTATCTTCAGGGGAGTGCACAGAGCCGTGCCTGGAATGAATCATGGAATGGTTCAAGTTGGGAGGGAGATTAAAACCATCTTGTTCTGTTCCTGCCACTTTCCACCAGACCAGGGTGCTCCAAGCCCTGTCCAAGCATCCCAAGAGTGGATGGTTGGATGGTTGTAGTGCAGCCTCTGTGACTGGCAGGGTCCAGGACACAATTTGGCAGGGTCCAGGACACAATATGGCAGGTTTTCCAAACAGGTGTCATGAAACCTCTGGTTTTGCTCTGCTGATGGAATGGGATGCTGTGGGAAGAAATCTGAAATCAACAACGTGAACCTCACCTTGCTGGTGCATTGCAAAAATCATCCTGATAAAAATAAAAACCACTGAAGGTGACAGGCTTGTCCTAGCAAAGCCAGCTCCAACAGATGCACTTTGGAAGCTCAGCTTAAACCTTTTTGATTCCTATCTTTGCTGTGACCTGCAATTCACCCTCTGTGCCACACAGGCAGAGTTTAGTATTTATCAGCAGGGCTGCTGAGCCCCAGTCTAGCTCCACATGGCCCTGCCACCCTCATTTCCATGTTCCCATCTGGGCTGATCATGTAACACCTCTGTAATCTGCAGCCATCTCCTGCATGGGGACAGCAGAGCATTGCCCATTCATCTCATAAAGCTCAGAAAAATGAAAACCCCACTGTTTTGTCCTAAGTTACTATTGGGTCCTTTAGGTTGGAAAAAAGCACTAAGATGATCAGGTCCAAGCGTTAACCTGGCATGCCAAGCCCACCACTAAACTTTTGGTGGAGAAATTGTTTCTAATATCCAATCTAAACCTCACCTGTCTCAACTTGAGGCTGTTTCCTTTTATCCTATTTCTTGTTATCTGGGACAAGATATTGACCCAGCCCACCTGGCTGTCCCCTCCTGTCAGGGAGTTGTCAGAGCCACAGGATCCCCCCTGATCCTCCATTTCTCCAGCTGAGCCCCTTTCCAGGTCCCTCAGCTTCTCCTAGGGCTCCAGACCTTCCCCAGCTCTGTTCCCTCCTCTGGACCCACTCCAGCCCCTCATTATCTCCCCCTGCATCACTTGGATCAGTTGTGGATTCAGACAGTCTAGGATCACCCCCACTTCTAGGAAGAGGAGTAAAATAGACAAGTTCATTTTCTCTTCTAATACAGGTCGTGGTGAATAATTAATAAGATTAGTAGGTGACAGCTTTGAAAGAAAGGAAGGAGGAAAGATCACTTTGTGTTTGGGCTGCTCTTCCTCTGCTTTGCATTTTCTGGTGGCTGTTGTCTGATCACTGCATGTCCTTGTCCCCAGCCCCTCTCCAGCTCTCCTGGAGCCCCTTAGGGCTCTGAGTTCTCCCTGGAGCCTTTTCCTCTCCAGGTGAGCACCCCCAGCTCTCCCAGCCTGGCTCAGAGCAGAGGGGCTCCATCCCTTGGAGCGTCTTTATGGCATCTCTGGGCTCTATGATCCATGTCCTTCTCATGCTGGGGACCCCAAAGCAGGGCACAGCTCTACAGGTGGAGATTGAAGTAAAGGGGGAGAATCACCTCCCATCTTAACTCAACATCCCTGAGCTTTATTTTCCTCTGAGCAGGAGCCCCTCAGTAATTTTCCAAATCCCACAGAGCCATTTGCAAAAAATATAATGATGAAGAGCAAAGCCCACAGCTGAATTTTCTGCTCTTGGGGAAAATCAGATATGAAATAATAAATATATATTATATCCTCCAAGCAAAACCCTGCTGGTCACTAATGCCCACAGATTAATTGTACTAATCCTTTGTGATGGAGGGGAGGTGGTTGGACACTTGGCACTATTTTGGTCCATTGCTTATGAAACTCCATCTCTGTGTTTGAGAGAAAAGACTTTACATAACCCTAATCACTCAGATAAGAAAAAGGACTAAACTGTCCCAGAACATTTTATCTTCTGCACAGATGCTGCCTATGAATTTTGACTTGATTAAATAAACACGGCAATGTAATATTTTTTTTGTTCTGAATAACAAATATCCTCTGTGGGGGAGAAGGAGCAGAGCTGCTCTCTTGACCAGCAAATGGCAATGGGGATTGATGGAGGCTGGGGAATCCAGAAATTCACCTGCTCAGTGAAGAGCTGCTTGGAAAACAGCTAAGGAGAGAATCATGGAGTCGTGGAATGGTTTGGGTTGGAAATGACCTGAAAGTTCATCCAGTTCCAATCCCCTGCCATGTCCAGTGACACCTCCCACCAGACCAGGCTGCCCCAAAACCCATCCTTGAAACATCCCACTGGTCACCAAGTGAACTCTGGCTCACAGGTGTCCCCAAAGGAGTATCCCAGGTCCCTCTGTTTGGACAGATTTTTCCAGACTGATTTTCAGCAACATGAGTGAGGACCCTGAGTGTGCTTTTCAAGATGTTTAAAGAGAGACTTGGAAAGTTAAGCTCCTTCTCAGTGATTCCTGCAGGAAAACCTCAGCCTCACACAACCCTCCCTTCAGCTGAATCAAGATGAGGATGATGGTTTCCTGGTCCCAAGTGGATGTCACTTCCCCACCTTAATCCCATTCAGGATGACTTGAATCCAACAGCACTGCTGCACATCTTTCTCTAGTGCAGCTTTTATAGATGCAAATCACCTGCAAATCAGAGCACACACAAAAAAAATCTAGGGGGAAGAGTGAGTCTCATTGCTGGAGGAACTCAGCCTGCAAAAGCATGCTGGATGTGATGTTAAAGTGAAGGATAAGTACAAAATGTAATTTATTTCGTCCCATGAACAGATATCAACACTGGATCATATATTAATATTCCACTCCTGCTAGTTTCTCCATGTCCTGCCCAGCTACCTTCTGTCTACCAGTTAATAAAAACAAAGTTATAAAAAATATAACTGGGAAATTCTGTGGGTTGTACCAGCCTTTCCACCCTCCTGCAGCAGCAACAGCACTGCCAGAGGAGGGTTTTTGCACCAGAGGCATCAGCAGGCTGGCTCTGTGCATCATCTGTGTCTAATAACTAAAAACTCCTGATGTTCTTCCCAAATAGATTGGATTCTGGAGGCTGGAAGCACCGTGGGCTGATGGGGATGTCTCACTCAAGCCTGGCTCCCTCTGCTGCTCGTGGAGACACAGCCAGGAGGAGTCCTGGAGCCTGATCCCAGAGTCATGATTTAAATGGAGCAGAAAAATCACCTTCACCAGCTCTTTGCTTCTTTCCTTTGGTTTTGAGTAAGGGGTGGCCAGCTCAGGTGTTTACATCAGGAGTTCAGGTGAGATAAAACACTGAATCACAGAATCACAGAATAACAGAATAACAGAATCACAGAATCACAGAATCACAGAACACCCTGAGCTGAAAAGGACCCACAAAAATCACTGAGTCCAGCTCCTATCCCTGCACAAGACACCCCCAAAAATCCCCCCCTGTGGACCTGCAATGACTGAGGTAGGGAAAAACACATCTATTCCAAACTTTCTTAATTTTCCCACTCGACACTGGGAAGATTTTCAGGTGAGAATTTGTTATGAGAATTCATCTCCATTCACCCCAGGGCTGTCAAACTTTTCTAGAAAGCCCCAGCCCCATCCCATAAACTCTCCCAAAGCTGTGTCCAGCCAGGCTGTGCTCACTCTCTAATTGCCCACCAGGGTCTCATTTGGAAGATGCTGAGGCAAAGCCTTTCCTCCCTGTATCCCTGCTCCAGGAGCAGGGTCTGGTACTCATCACTCACAATCCCCTGGCTGGAAAAGCTGTCACCTCATCAGGGCAGGAGTTTTGCCATGTGATGTCTGTGGCTGCCTCTCCACCATCCCAGCTCCTTGTGCAGAGGGAATATTAGCAAAAAGAAATCAGTGAGAAAAAGGGTGCTGGGTAATTTATTCCTCATTGTCATTTCATTCCTGAAAGCAAATCCCCGAGCCAGGGGCTGAGCCAACCTCTCTGTGTCTGTAGCTTGCAGAAATAGGGCAGAGCTGTGCAAAGATTACTGGAGCAAGAACATCTTGCACAAAACATAAAAGGCTACGAAGCTTTCAGGAAGCTGCAGTCCTCCACCACGGCCTGTTTCCCAGTGAATGGATTAATTCCCTGCTTTCCACGTGATGGTTTTGTGTATGTTCATGTTATCACAGTCTGTTATCACTCTGCCTGTTTAGCACTGATGAATTTGCCACCAGCAGAACAAATGTAGGGAAAAAAAGGCCAATTAAAAGAATAGAAATGGTGAAGGGAATCTTCAAAATCAAACAGATTTACTGGGAGAGAATAAAGTGGGGGGGGTGCAGCTTATGAAATCTGGCAAAAAAAAAAGTTTGGTGTCCAGGTGTTGTTTCAGGGAGATGCAGCTGCAGCAAGCTGGAAATGGCTTTTTATTTAGAATAGTTGTCTTTTTTAATTGCTATTTTTAGCAATTAACTGAGCTGCTTTGCATTATAAATTCCCAGCAGGTACCTCTGTGTTGTCCACGTGGATGCTGAGCCCCTTAGGGCTGGACAAGGAAAGAATCACAGAATTCCTGGAATATCCCAGCTTGGAGGGGACCATCACAGGACTGCCCCAGAATCACTCCATGAGCCCTCCTGCTCTCCTCTCCCAAGACATTTTTTGTCTGTGGAGCTCAAAATGTTGGGGATGCACTCTCAGGATTAGGAGTTTTAAAAGCAATTATTAATAATTCATTCATTGTTAATGAAAAGAATAGTACTGTAAAAAAGGAGCTCAGTCTGTGTTGGGCACTGCATATTTTGTGCAGTTTGTGTTTTCTGATTTCACATGTGTGTCACTTAGAAGTCAAACCAATTTCTCCTGATGTCATTATTTAGATTAAATGAGTCTACAACTGCTTCAAAGCATGGGATGGGGGAACAGAAGGATGAGGGTGTGTCTCTGACATATCCTGCCTCTTGAGATCAAATGTTTCCCTTAGTTCCTGCATTTCCAAAATTAGGCTGAAAAACCATACCTGCCTTTTACAGGAATTTAGTATCCTCAGGGGAAGGAAATGCTATTATATTTGAAATTTGAAATCATGGGAAACACAGCTCCAGTTTTCCTTTTTTCACTCTGGATAATGCCCTGTCCCAGTGGATGTTTTTGTTTTGGTTGGTTCTGTTGGTTTTTGGTTAAGGATGTGAGCTGACACATTTGAGGCTCAGGCAAAGGAGAAGAGAGAATTCCCCTGACATCTGTGACCTTGTGCTGCTGCACCAGGTACATTTCCTGGGGGTGAAATCATAGAATTGTGGAATGGTTTGTGTTGGAAGGGACCTCAGAGCTGGCTGAGCTCACAGATTTTTCTTCTCCACTCAGATCTGCCAGAAGCTTTGGTGGAGATCTTTCACCTTGGCTTTGTTCCAGCACAAGAAATCCCTCTGAAGGGAGGATCAGGAGATCCCTCTGAGCTCTGGATCAGGAGATGGAGGTGGTGGCTCCATCCAAGCCCACCTTGAGCCCCACCTGGCCCCACCTGGCCTCATCTGGCTGCTTCCCTTGGCTCTGGATGGGATCAGAGGCAGCCAAGGTGATGGTGGTGGGCAAATACTCATTCCCCATGGAGGCTGAGAGTCAAATCTGAGCAGGTAAAGCTCGTTTGGAGGTGTGTGATAGAGACTCAGTGCCCTGCTGCTCACCCAGTTTTCACCCTGCTCTTCCTCCCCTCACTCCCCATCCCTGGGGACATCAGATTCTCCACAGCCTGGGATCCTCCAGGCAGTTCTCATGGGAACCAGCCTGTTCTCAGAGGACAAGTAAACATCCCAAGGCACTTCTGGAGAAGATGTTTGCTCTGGGGGCCAAGGACCCTCTGGTTCCCACCACAGCAGGACACTCTGAGCTCAATTGTGTCCCACTGAGCACGAGAGGAGCTCTCCTGCCCAAGCACTGCCCACCACAGCCTGTCCCCAGCTCCAGCTCCATCCAGACATGTTCAATGCTGGAGACAGATCTGAGCTGGACTCATACACACAGATTGTCAGTGAGGTGATCCTTGGCCAAATTCCTCCTGAATTCCATGGAAAAAATGTGCCCAGCTTGTCTCAAGACAAGCATTACTCCAGTGCAAAAGCAGATTTCTTTTAAAAGTCATCAGAGCCTGGATATCTCTCCATTAACATGACTTTTACTTAGGTTTAACTCCACTGGTTTCAGTTTTACCCATTAATTCACTGTAAACCAGGCCTTGTGGGCATCCCTTTCCTTGGTGACACAGACTACTCAGGGAATGCTTACAAGGGTGGGGTTCTGTTACACCTGGGCAGTGCAAAATGGGGCAATGATTTGGATTTTTGTTATTATCTGGGAGCCCATTTAAAGGATTTAGCAAGTAAAGGATGAAGGGTTTTGCTACAGTGAGGATTTGGCTTCGTTCAATCCTGATGTCCCTGCCCATGGCAGGGAGTTGGGGCTGGATGATCTTTAGGGTCCCTTCCAACCCAAACCATCCTGTGACTCTTGGAGACCTTGGAAACAGCTTCTAAATATGAGTGATGAAGTGAAAATCATGAGTGTGCAGTGAATCAGAAGTGTGTGCTTTCACAGGGTTTTAAATTTGAGGGTTTTATAGTTTAGTAATAGTAATAGGTAATGGGACAAGATGGAGGTTTTTGGCATCGTCTCTTTCTTTGTTCATCTTTCTTCTTCCTTCTTCTTCATGGGTTTCAGTAGTTTCTGGTTGGTCAGTCAGTGTCACTCTAAGGGTCATGGGAATCTAGTTATTGGATCAAAACTATAAATAATACAGGTGTTAATTCTCCATTGGACTATTTGGCTTCAAAAAACCTCATAGTAACTGGACTTGAGGCCATTTTTCCTGCTCCTAGCAAGAAGCTGAAGTGCTGTCATGCTCTCTATACTTTCTGATAAGATAATAAACATCCAAGCCTGAATATGAGAAAAACTGTTTCAATTGTGTTTTGTTAATCCTGGCTCTGAAGAAAAGCAGTTGAGACTGATGACAAACCACTAAGTGGTGCAAAGCCCCCCACAGCTGGCAGATGTTGGTGTTGGATATTGAGTTCTGCAGCTTTAGGACTGGTTCCAGGAGTGAAGGGGGAGAGCAGAGGTGCAGAGTTTATCAGAGACTTGCTCCCCCCATCCTTCACACAGGCTGTGCTCTCTGCAGTGGACAGCAGGAGAGAGCTCTGCTTTGCTCTTGGTTAGTTTTTCACTAGCTGAGGCAGAGAGGCTCTCTGGACTCTATTTCTTTCCTTTTTATTGGAATTGTTCACACCTGCTCTGGACTGAACACCCAGAGGAGCACTGGGAGCTCACACCCGTGGCTCACCTGGGCTGTGGCATTTCCCAGCACCAAAGAAACTGAGAAGAAACTGAGAACAGCCTGAGTGAGCCAGGCGGTGACCCACGAGAGGGACTCTGCTGAATTTGTCATCTCTTCAGAGCTGTGAGAGGTTTTGCTGTTTAGTATGGTTCATTTTTGTGCTGGGGAGTGCTTTGCCTATTAAATAAACAGTTTTTTTCCACTTTCTCTGAGGCAATATTTCCCCAAACCAGCTGGGGGAGGGACTGCTTGAATCTGTTTCCTAGAGGGATCCATTCAGAGCTTTCCTCCCAAATTTGCCCTAAAGCACACTTGATGCACTTGCAGGACCCCATGCAGGCTTTGGTGCCACAAGAGGTTGGCTGTTGGGAAATTAAAGTTGGGCAAGAAGTGCACGATGTATAACAGGAAGATCTTTAAATGTAGAATCTGAAGAAGGAATAGAAATCATAGCAAATTTGATATAGAATAAAAGAATTGCTGAGCCAATCTTACTGGATACCTAGAAAGCAAAGAGCAGAGGAGTTGGAAGGGGTTTTTATGACTCTGAGCAAAGGATAAATCCAGCTCAAACAAAAGATGTTTACACCAAGCAAAAAGATTTTCACAGGCAAACAAAAATACCATGTTGCAAGTAGAAAAAATAAAATCTCAAAATTTTCCACTGTAAGAAAACTAAAAAACAACTTCTAGCTTAAACTGGAACATACTAACTTTTTGTGATTGGAAAATAGTAACATGAATATGGCAATGTAAGTAGTTATGATAGGCTATAAGTAATAGTAAAAGTATTAATTGGTAATTAATTAATTAGGGATCTGCTGCTTCCTCTGTGAGTTCTGGCTCTCCTGGTGGTTGGCCTCCACACCAGGTTCCTCTTTAATTTGGATTAATCTGGATAACAGCACTGAGGTTTGGCTTCTGTCCATAACACTTCCCAAAATCAGTGCTTTCCTCTGGTTCTTCCTTCACATGGAACACCTGGTTAGTGGCTGTGGGGATTTCCCATTTGTGCTGCCCATCAGCATTCTCTTCTTTTTTAGGCTGCCTCCCCTGCAAAACTGGCAGTGGGATTTTTGGATCAAAGTTTCTGGCAGAGTTGAAGTTTCTGCTGCAGTGCTGGTTGCACCATCAGTGAGTGGAACTGGTTCCTCCCCCTTTCCAAGGAGGTTTTTTGGGTTCAGTGCATTTCTACACCCCTGGGCTACACCTCCTTCATGGACCATATTCTCCAACACACTCTCCTCTGACCTGAAGCCAAAATCAAGCTTCTCTTTAATCAGGATGATGCTGTTGCTGGCCCAGTGTAGGGCACAGTGGAGCCCAGGTCATGTTCAGGGCTCCCTGGGCAATATTTCCCTCTCCATCCTTTCTTTTTCCACAATACCTTTGGAGTATGGAGGTGGGGCTCCATCACCCAGCCCCATCTGGGTGTCTGGTACCATGGAGGGGAGATTTGGGACAGGACGTGGAGAGGGGCTCACCTGGAGCAGCTGGAGGGGTGGAGACTGTTTGTGTGACTTTTTTGCTTCCAGAAGGTTCTGGAGGAAGGGGCCAGGATTGTGCCATCCCAGCTGTGTCCATTTGTCCACTGGGGCACAATTTGCCTTATTCCAAAGTGGACACCTCCAGCAGGGCAGAGGATTTGCACCCTCAGAGCTCCTGTTTCTCTCCACTGACATCTGCATTTTCCTAGCTCAGCCTCTCCTCCAAACAGACCAGATCTGCCTGATGTCCTCTCAGACTCATGCAAAGCCCCAAAATCCAAGGAAAGAGAGATCAAATATTCCTTGGTGTGATCCCAAGGTTCTGTTCACGTGGTGAAATACAGACTCCTCTCTTTTGTGTTCATGCTCAAAGTGGTTCACAGACAAAGCTGTGATGGTTTGGCAGAGTTAGGCTGTGTCCAAAAACACCTCTTTGTAAACCCAAAGGAGAAGTGGTGCTGTCCCAGCCTGAAGAGTCTCAACTATCCCAGGAAATCCACTTTGGAAGTGGAGCTGTGCCATCAGCTGCCTCTGCAAGGCACCACTAGATGCCAGTGAAAGCCCTGCCTGGTTCTCCCACTTAGAAAAACTCAAACTCAGGACAATTTGCTCTGTTATATTGTGAGGATTTTGTGTGTGTTTATTTTTTTGTTTGTTTGTTTGTTTTATTTGCTTTTTTAAGGTAATGCTTCACTTTTGGTCTAATAAAATCTCTTGCATTTAGGCAGTACATATAAATAAATGTGTGAATGTGTTTTGCTCACATCCTCTCTGTTTCTCTCTCCATTTCTCCCTCTGTTTCCCAAATATATATTATGAACTTGCCTTTGTTTACTCTTATTTAAATGAGAACTATTTCCCAGTGCCTTCCCAGACCAGGATCTCACCCCCAAGCTCCTTTCCTCATATAACACCCTAATCCTCCAAGACTTTCAGCCAAATCCTCTCTCCACTGCATCATGATTTGATGTCCTGATATGATCAGTCCTTCCAGGAAATGCAGAGGTGCTGGCATGGCATGTCCAAGCCCTGTCCTCCTTTGGGAGATCATTCCTCATATCAGGTCAGCAAAAGGCAGGACAAAGTCCAGCTTAGCCATCTGTGGGAATAATAACCTGGAAGAACAGATCTGCACAGAGTTGGGAAGGGATCAAGGAGTAGAAGCAAGTTATTTAGAGAAGTGGTGCCTATAACCAGCTTGCAGGTGTTTGGTGGGAAAATGAAATGAATGAAACTAGGAAAGAAACCCTACATGGAAAAAAGGTAAAAAATAAATCTCACAACCCTGTGCACCTGCAAGTCCTGTGCTGCACTTTCCTAGTGTAGAGATCAGGACTGAAATGATCTCACCCTCTGCCTTACAGTGCCTGGAGTTCTGCACTTTGCAGGAAATCATCTGTCCCATTTTACCCCCTGACATTCCCACAGCTCTAAACCCTTGAGCACCCACTGAGCTCTGGGAGGCTTGGCCTGTCCCAGGGGCACTCAGGGTGAGCACAGGGACCAGCAGGGGTGCAGGGGGGAGGTGGGGCTGTGTCTGTGGGGTGGTATTGTTGGTTGGATGGTCACTGGACAGACTCAGGAGCTCTGTATTTTATGTTCTTCAGGTTTGTGGTTTATTATAAAGGTGTGGGTGTAAGAGAGAGTGTAGAGCATGGAGAATAAGAGATAAGAGCAAGGGGGTGAGAGAGAGAGGTAAGAGAAAGATTTCCTGTTTACAATACAGTAAGTGTTCTTCTATGATGAATATTCTAATTTCCATTAACCAATCTAATACAATATACTAATTTCCTAATATTTGCATGCAACCTATAGGAACTACTAAATTACCATGTTTTATGGCTTTCTTATCTGTAACCCTTATCTTCAGACCTTTCCTGCCAGGCTTGGGACAGGATGTCTGTTGGTTCTTCGGTATTTGTGGCATTTTGGTATCATCTAAACAAACGAAGAGGCCTCAAACCTTAACATGACTGTTTTCAGTGTCTCTGTCAAAGTGTGCCAACACCTCTATTTCATCTGTTGTTTCAGAACTACTTGCTAGGCACTTATAAGATTTTTCTGTTCCCTCCCCAACATGTGTCCTTCCACCCTGGGGTGCCAGAGGAGCCCCAGCCCAGGAACACCTTTGGGCAGGTGGGGTGTTGGTGCATCCTGCTCCTCCAGCACCTCTGGCTCTCTGGAGTGCCTGGAGCTGGTTGCCATTGGAGACAAGATGCTGGAATTGATGGAGGAAAGATCTGATCCAGGCTGGCAATTGTTGTGTGGCTTTTTCAACAGCCCCAGCCCTGTGTTGGACCAGCCAGCTGTATCTGACATAGGGGAAGTGAGAACTAAATTTAAGCCAGGCTGTCATATGCACCAGTGCCTGATTAATTATACAGTGGAATAAAAATGAAATTTGGCAAAACGAAGGAGGGTGGGTAAAAGAAATCTTCTCTCTGCTTTAGAAGGAAATATTGCTGCAGGTTTTATTAAGGATGCCACAGTTAATCATGTCAGGAGGCTTCAGGGCAAGAGATGGGGCACTGTGCTGGGCACACACAGTGCAGGGGGGATGGACAGTGGGCTGTGGGGAGATAGGGCAGCAGGGAGCCCAGTTATTTATTCAGGTGAGCCTGTGTTGTTCCTGAGATTCACAAACAGGAGAGGTGCCAGCTGAGGCTGAGGGAACCCCTCGCTGCCTTGTTCCACCACGGATTGTTTTTGTTAATTTTGTTAACAGCTCTCAGCAAGGCAAATACAAGAGAATAAAAGGTTAAAAATTACAACTAATTTTCTATGTTATTCCAACCCCCTGCTTTTCTTTAATTGCTTTTGAGCATCTGATTAGCAAGGAAAGCTTTTCTTTTTTTCTGGCCTGCATCTCTTACAGCTTCATTGTGCAGCCCACAGTTTCCCCTCCTGCCACAAGGAAAACAACTGCAGAGTCTGTGGCTGCTTCCAGATCCATCATATTCATCTGATAAGAGCTCAAAATGAAAAACTGGTGTAAGCACAAATAGCCCCAGTGCTGATTTCAAGCCTGGACAGATCACAGTGACTTATCTGCTTCCTACAATCAATGGGCTTCTTGAACCTGACCTTGGTTCTGGTTTCCTGGAGAGCTCTTGCTGTGTCAGGAGGAAGGAGGGAGGATTATGGCTGTGATGCCCCCAAATCCGAAACCCCTCCTTGCCCTACCCCCCCTGACCCAGAGCTGCTGTCCCACTGACCAGAGCTGCTGTCCCTGACCCAGAGCTGCTGTCCATAAACCAGAGCTGCTGCCCATGAACCAGAGCTGCTGTCCCTGACCCAGAGCTGCTGTCCATGACCCAGAGCTGCTGTCCCTGACCCAGAGCTGCTGTCCATGACCCAGAGCTGCTGTCCCTGACCCAGAGCTGCTGTCCATGACCCAGAGCTGCTGTCCATAAACCAGAGCTGCTGTCCATGACCCAGAGCTGCTGTCCCTGACCCAGAGCTGCTGTCCATGACCCAGAGCTGCTGTCCCACTGACCAGAGCTGCTGTCCCTGACCCAGAGCTGCTGTCCATGAACCAGAGCTGCTGTCCATGACCCAGAGCTGCTGTCCCTGAACCAGAGCTGCTGTCCCTGACCCAGAGCTGCTGTCCATGACCCAGAGCTGCTGTCCCTGACCCAGAGCTGCTGTCCCACTGACCAGAGCTGCTGTCCATGACCCAGAGCTGCTGTCCCTGACCCAGAGCTGCTGCCCATGAACCAGAGCTGCTGTCCCACTGACCAGAGCTGCTGTCCATAAACCAGAGCTGCTGTCCCTGACCCAGAGCTGCTGTCCATAAACCAGAGCTGCTGTCCATAAACCAGAGCTGCTGTCCCACTGACCAGAGCTGCTGTCCATGAACTAGAGCTGCTCTCCATAAACCAGAGCTGCTGCCCATGAACCAGAGCTGCTGCCCATGAACCAGAGCTGCTGCCCCACTGACCAGAGCTGCTGTCCATGAACCAGAGCTGCTGTCCATGAACTAGAGCTGCTCTCCATAAACCAGAGCTGCTGTCCCTGAACCAGAGCTGCTGTCCATAAACCAGAGCTGCTGTCCATGAACCAGAGCTGCTCTCCATGAACCAGAGCTGCTGTCCCACTGACCAGAGCTGCTGTCCCTGACCCAGAGCTGCTGTCCATAAACCAGAGCTGCTGTCCCTGAACCAGAGCTGCTGTCCCTGACCCAGAGCTGCTGTCCCACTGACCAGAGCTGCTGTCCCACTGACCAGAGCTGCTGTCCATGAACCAGAGCTGCTGTCCCTGACCCAGAGCTGCTGTCCCACTGACCAGAGCTGCTGTCCATGAACCAGAGCTGCTGTCCATGAACCAGAGGTGCTGTCCCACTGACCAGAGCTGCTGTCCCACTGACCAGAGCTGCTGTCCATGAACCAGAGCTGCTGTCCATAAACCAGAGCTGCTGTCCCTGAACCAGAGCTGCTGTCCATAAACCAGAGCTGCTGTCCATGAACCAGAGCTGCTGTCCCTGACCCAGAGCTGCTGTCCATAAACCAGAGCTGCTGTCCCTGACCCAGAGCTGCTGTCCATAAACCAGAGCTGCTGTCCCTGACCCAGAGCTGCTGTCCCACTGACCAGAGCTGCTGTCCATGAACCAGAGCTGCTGTCCATGAACCAGAGCTGCTGCACTCAGAGCATCCCTCAGACACCCCAGCCCTGCAGAAAACATCCCAATGCAGTTTCCTATGCCACTCCTGGCAGTGCCAAAGCAGTGGCACCTCAATCCACTTCAGCTCTCAGTCAGCTTTGGGTGCTGCTCAAACCTTGCAGGGCTGCTGGCTCCTGCTGCTCCCTGGCAGGGCACTGGGAAGTGAAGGTCAGTGCCAGGATCTCCAGTTTCACCAGTGGGGAAAACAAGGCCCAGAGCCATTTTACTCACTGCTGGCAATAAACCTCAAGCTTCCATCCACTTTCCTAGGTGGTGAATAAGGGAGGACAGGACATCTAGGCTACAGTGCTTTAATTCACTTTTGGAATGATTTTAAACGAGTTTTTTATTGTTGTTAGTGACCAGCACTTTCTGAAAAGCTAAACAGAAATCAGTGACTCATCCTGGCTGGGAGCATCCCTCTCTTTTGTGTTACTTTGGCACAATCCTGCTTAGAAAGCAGTGCCACTGCATTTATTTCCCTGCAAGAAGAAAGCTTTATCCAAATGAGCCAAACTTCAAATCTTTCTGCTGAAGTGAATGAAATGAAGTGCTCACATTATCCAGGGATGTCTAACACCTGCTTGGAAACCTCCAGGAATGAAGAAGCTGAAGAAGCTCCAGCCTTCTCAGTCAATAAATCCCAGTGTTCATTCCAGAAGGAAGCAGAATTTATGCCACAGCCTTTCTAATGCCGGGTAATGAGCTCCTGACATTTCCCTCTGACAGGGCTGCTGGATTGTGTCTATTTACTGGAGCGTGTTCCAGTTGCTTTTGCAAAGTGGAAACGTGCTGTGCCTGAAACAAATGGGGCTGTTGATCCAACAGCAATCCACAGAGGTGGCACAATCCCAGCCATGTGCTTGGAGATGATTTCCAAGTTTTGGCTCCACATTTCTCCTGCCTGCTGCCTTGGCTCCTCCTCCCAGCTCTGCTGCATCTTGCTGTGGAGCACATCCCAAAATCCTCCCAGCTCTGCTGCATCTTGCTGTGGAGCACATCCCAAAATCCTCCCAGTTCTGCTGCATCTTGCTGTGGAGCACATCCCAAAATTCCCCAATTCTGCTGCATCTTGCTGTGGAGCACATCCCAAAATCCTCCCAGTTCTGCTGCATCTTGCTGTGGAGCACATCCCAAAATCCTCCCAGCTCTGCTGCATCTTGCTGTGGAACAAATCCCAAACCCTCCCAATTCTGCTGCATCTTGATGTGGAGAAGATCCCAAAATTCTCCCAGCTCTGCTGCATCTTGCAGCATTTGAGGCATTTTGCTCACTACAGTCCCTCTGCTGTCAATAAATGATGGGATTTAGCCCACCCCAAGAAAAAGGGATGAAGTTCTCCTCTAGATAATCCAGTTTCTCTGCTCTGACCATAGAGGGACTCTGGGCATCTGCCTTAGGTTGGGCACCCAGACCACCAAAAGAAGGGGAGACAAATCCCCTGCCTGGTCTGCAGAGTCTCCTTGGTATCTGTGAGCTTGGTTCAGAGAGATAATGGGGTTTGGCTCAGTGGATTAAACACAAATATTTCATGACTTCTGAGATGCTCTGCCCCAGCATCTCCCAGCTTTTTCCCCAGGGAAGCACAAATCTCTAAAATCTCTGTGTCATGTCTCTCTTCCCTCTGTGGGTGTCAAGGCTGTGCCAAGGCAATAAACACCTACACTAAACACCTACACTTCAGCATCTAATCTGAATATTCTTCCACATTAGAGCAGCTGAACTTGCACTTGAGAAAAACAGGTCAATTCTCTGTGATCCAAATGTCCTCACAGATGGGTATTTTCACTCAGGAGGCCACTCTGTCCACCAAGGGAGGTGCAGAAAAAAGAGTTTTCCTCACCCAAGGGAGGACATTTGTGCTGGAAAGCTGTTTCTTCCAATAACTTGCAGGCTTTGACCTCTTTTCTATGAGGAAAAACATCAGTCAGAAATAAAGATACTTGTCAGGATTTAGAATTCTCAGTATATTTTTATCAGTAGATGGAGAATTTTTTTTTTGCTCCAAAGCAAAGACAACAGGACCTGTGAAATCAGTCAGATTGGAGCTCCTTAGAGATGCTGGCTGAACATGCCAAAGTTGAAACATTTGAGTTAAAACTCCTTCTGAAATAATGAAATATGTTAAAAAAGATTTAAGAAAAAAAAAAAAAAAGTTTGCTCTGAATTTATATTTTGAAAAAAAAAAATCATCTTTTGAAGCTTGAGACTCCCTGTAATAATGTGATTTCAAGCAGTGCAGCAGTGAGTGAAACAGAATAACTTGAGGTTTTCAGGAAGATCAGAACTGTTTAGTCACACTGCACAGAGGAACTGAGTGTCCAGAGAGTGAGAAAAATCAAGGCTCCAGTAAAATAAAGCCAATTTAGAGGAAGCAACTGTCCATCCTCACACAGCAGGCAGCTGAGTTAATCACTGTTAATCACAAAATAATGTCTTTCACATCATGATTTATCTGGGCTGTTTTGGTCATGTCTGAGCTGTCCCTCCCCAGACTGATCAGATATCAGCTGGTTTCAGGTCTGAAGGGGTTAACTCAGATGGAGGCCAGGTATTTATTTGTGACTGAATTTGTCAGGTACTCACTGTCCAGGTATTTATTTCTGAGTGAATATTGCTGTCCCAGCCTTTCTGCATTGGACATTTTCTGCTCCTGTGTCTGCAGGTCCCAGTGAACCATGTTTGTATGGTTCTTGTTTACTCCTGGTTTTTATTTGACCCACAGTGATTACAGGAACGTGGAAGGAGGATATTGCCAGCTCTGCTTCTGCCTTGCCTTGGAATTCCTTCCTTCACTAACTAACAAAGCAAAAATCATGTCCCACCTTAATGGATGTGTTTGTAACCTGACAGGGAGGAAAATGATGGTGATTTGTAGGCTGGAAATGCAGGGAGGAGAGTGCTGAGAAGAAATGTGAATCTTTCCCCCATTCTTTTCTCTGGGGGATGTGTGATCAACAAGGGGACCTTTGTAGCAAAGGGCAGCACAAAATTCATTTCCATGGCACTGAAAAAATCAGGAAGCTCCCAAACACTCAGCTCTTCTGGGTTATTTCATTCCATCTGGCCTCCTTCACACACCTAAGGCTCTCCCAGAAAGATCCCCATCCAGTTTCCTCCTCATTTTGAGCAGCATATGCCAGGCAGTTTGAGGGGGGAAAGGCTGCTTGTCAAACTTGGTGGGTTCATGACCCACGCTCCAGGGAGGTGATGATCACAGCTCAGCACCACAGAACCCACGAGGAACAAGCCCTCCACAAATCTCCAAGAAAATCTCTCAGTGCTGGTGATGACATTTCTGCTGAGAGGGGAGGATTTTTAGGAAAAATATAGAATCAAAGAATTTTTAAAGTTAGAAAAGTCCTATAGGATTAACCTGGCATTGCCAAGTCCACCACTAAACCAAGTCCCCAAGTGCCACATCCTGCACCTTATGAGCATTTCCAGGGATGGTGACTCCACCATTTCCCATTCCCACCCACCTGCCTGTTGGAGTCAGGGAGCTGGGGGGTCTCTGAATTCTTCAGAGAGAAATCAGAGTGCAGGGATTGAATTACAGCCTGTGGATGGATTGAAGTATATTAAGCCACTCCCACATAAGGTAGAGGTGTAAGTTTAAGTTTTAGGATAAGTAAGTGAGTCAGTAAGTTTTAGTATGAGCTCTAAAGCTTTTACCAAGTGAAAGGTTCAGATACCAGAGTAGAAGTGTGAGTTCTAGTGAAGGTTGAAAATCATGCTAATGTTTTCATTGGAGGCTCCAGGACAGTAGTTATAGACAGTGTTTAGACATACTAGAGCTGTAGTAAGAATATTGCTGACATTTTTCAGATAGAACAAGACAGGCTGTATGTGTAGTTCTATGTGTAACCTGGAGTGTTAAGAAACTGGAATTGTAATAGGTTAAGGAGTGCAGGTCTGAGTTTGTGTCTTGCCTTGTTGGGAAGATTCTATATAAGAGTTGGTATTGGGCAGAGTCAGTGCTTTTCTGCTTTTCTGCCATTGCTTTTTTGCTTTTGTTCCCTGTCAACACCCAAGAAGAAGACAGGAGCTGCTGCAGCATCACTGGCCCCACCAGGACCTCAGGGAGCAGCTCCTGCTTCTGTTTGGGACTCTGAACTGAAACTCAGCATGGACATTGGTGTCTGTGACTGTGCCTTTGAGACTGATGTGCTTTGTAATAAATAACCTTTTAGAAACTATTGGCTGCTTCACTCATTTAAGAAGATAACTGGAGGAAGTGCCAAGAGCACTGGAGGTTTTAACCCCACACCTGCCAAGCTCCCTTCTCCTCCTCTCCTCCCTTCTTGGAGCCCAGCAGTGTGAGAGGGTCCTGCCCTTGCTGTTAGAACCCTAAAGCCTGGGAGTTTGGAACTTTCTGTGCTCTCTAGCACTAACCCTCAAAAAACTGCTTTTGACTTGAAGACTTAGAGAAGGCTTCCAAATTAAAGTAATATAATTAAAATTACTAGTGTATAGTATACTGTGTAATATCACATAGTGAAGAGTTTGAAATTTAAGTAATAAGTATAAAACAAAATGGAAGTTCTAAAGGTGTAGCTCTTTCTTCTTGTTTCTTCTTATTTTTAGTTTTAAGCAGTAGTTTTTGGTTAAATAAAAAAATCCTGCAGTACAAGTCACAAGAGTTTAGTCAATAAGTCAAAAGTATAAATAATATAAATGTTAGCTTTTAATTAGACTGTTTACCTTTAAAAAACCTCACAACTAACAAAACCCACCAACATTTTCTTGCTTTTAGCTTGTTAGCTACAAGTACTATAAAACTCACTATAGTATAAATAAAAATTAATAAACAACTATGTTCAAACACTAAAATATCTCTTGTACTTCAATCCTAACTCTAAATAAAAACAAAAAGCAAAAAAAATCACTAATATATAGTAAAATACTTATATTATATAAGGCCTCCAGTCTTTTCTCTGAATTATGCTCTGAGACTCTTCATCCTCTGCTTCTTGCAGCCATGCAGAGAAGGAAATCATTTTGTCTGTGCAGACAGTTGGGTGTAGCCTGCAGGAATCCATTATTTTCTCTGCTGCTCATTGGAAATTAGCATTAATTGACGGTCATTAGCTGAGAAGTGCCTCTAATCAGTCAGCTCCTTATCAAGCTTTACATTCACTAATTCTAGAAATCACAGCCAACCCCCCTGCCCTGTCATTGCCCATGGCAGTTGAATAAAAGGGAGAAAATCAAAGGCTGATGTCAGATTCAGCCCCTCTGCTGCAAAAATCAAACCCCCATCACCAGCTCCCATTTTTTCAGCCATCCACGGGACTTTGTGGGTTCAGTCCTGAGATTTCATGCAAGGGCTTGACAAAATCTTGCTTCAGAATGGACCCTTTCAAATGCCTAAAAGTGATGCTGAAATTTAACAATCTGCAATTTTAACAGATGCCTTTGTAATTAATTATCATCAGGAAATCACCATTTAAAAGATTTTTACCATGGCCAAAGTCCAAAAATTTCCACAGGAAGAGCTGAGCTAACCAAACATGAGTTAGTTTTCCCACATAATATAGGGAAAGCATGAAAATCCCATTTTTCCTCTTGCAAAACCCTCGTGGTGCTGTGCTAAGACAGAAGACTGCTCCTTTTGGCAGGTTTTGCCTGTGAAATCCCCAGCCAGGGAACACAACAGGAGCCAATTGACAACTTCAGCACTGTCTTGGCAGGGATGTTTGCAGAGAGGGTCAATCATTCCAGCTCCCAAACACACAGAAGGAGTTGAAAAAGAAAAGAGATGAAAAAGAGAATGCATTAGAAAGTTGAATGATTGAATTTTAGGGATGTTTGCAGCTGTATGCAGGTTGTAAGAATCACCAGCCAAAAGTTTATATGCTGTTCTCTGCAGCCAAAAGCCCAATTTATAATTAATATTAGAGGATATTATTTAATGTGGTGATTTTTTTTAGAGATTTTCTATTTTCTCTGATTCAGAAAAGAGACATGGTGAGTATAATTGCTTAAAGGGAAAGTTGAGACAAACACTCCCATAGGCAGACAAGAAAACTTTAACCAGCTGCTTTCAGAGAAAATTCTAATATTTTGCCTTCATGTTTCAAGAGATAGATCACTGAAGAATTTTTTTTATTTTTTATTTTTTTTTTTTAATTTTTTTTTTTTTTCAGAAATGAAGAACTCAATTGAGACAAAAAGGACAATGTTACAGACACACCTTGTGGTTCCTGGTGAGGTTCCAAACCAGCACACTCTGTTCTGAGGAGCCCTTTTCCTTCTCACCTTGTCCCTGGGGTTTCCTTGTCCATGGCCTCCATTCCTTTGCTCCCCTGGCATTATTATTTATGTCTCTGCAACACTCACAGTTTGTAGATCTCTCTTTTTGAGGGGAAAATACAAGTTTTGCATTTTTGGCAGGGTGCCACTTCACAAGCTTTCTTCCTTTTATCACTCCTTCTTGTTCTTGCCTGAAACGAGTGGCAGTAACAGCTCCCTGAGAGTAGGAGGATGAAAACACAGAAAGAGTCTTTAAAACCACTGGTGCTTCCTCTGATACACCTTTTTACATTCAAATGAGATCCACTGCTATAGGATAACCCAGATGTGAGATCTGTGGTTTTAGGCACAGGATGTTTTGATGATAAATGGAGATATTAAGAAGTGAGGAGGATGAGGAGAGGGGGTGGAATTGCTTGGGGAAGGTTCCTTTGAGCAGTCTGTGTGATGAGATGATGTGTTAGACTTCTGTGCCTTTGTAGTGTATTTTCATTATTTGTAGTTTATGACATTTTTAGGTTCCAGCCTGGAGTGCCACAGGAAGGGAGGCAGAGCTCAGTGGGAAACAATCACTCTCCTTCCAGGAAGGATAGTTCACATGGGAAGGGAGAGAGGAGAGAAGAGAAGGGAAGAGAAAAGAGAGAGAAGAGAAGAGAAGAGAAGAGAAGAGAAGAGAAGAGAAGAGAAGAGAAGAGAAGAGAAGAGAAGAGAAGAGAAGAGAAGAGAAGAGAAGAGAAGAGAAGAGAAGAGAAGAGAAGAGAAGAGAAGAGAAGAGAAGAGAAGAGAAGAGAAGAGAAGAGAAGAGAAGAGAAGAGGAAGAGAAGAGAAAAGTCACCAAATGCTGAAGGCCATCAAGGGACAGAAGGGGAGCTCTAGCCCCTGGCTGAAATGTTTTCCTCATACCTTGCATTTTATAGTGGGAGCTCAGAGTGCTTTCTAAACAATCCCATTAAATCCCTTTTCCCACAGCCCTGACCTGGTGCTGGCTTTTCTCTGGTCACCTCTGAGCCACCTACTCTATGTAGAAACAGAATGGGTTGCAAATCCTGTCTCCAACAGGTCTCCTGAATCCTGGATAAAAGGCACTCATGAACCCTCCCACTGGGAACAAAAGTGTTTTCCTAAATCATTGATGATAACTGGGAAGGAGAAGACAAAATGTCATTTTCATGCAACTAGAGACAATCACTCATAAGTTTGTATTTCCTGCTTAGAAATTCCTAAGAAGACCTCACTCATCCAAAGCCAGGGTAGGTAATTTGTGATCTAGAAGAGCCAGTTTCTCTCTGAGGAGCTGAAATGGGCCTGGAGGTGTCTGACTCAGGTGGTGAGTGAGGTGTGGCTGCCTTTGGAGGTGACAGCACAACCTGTGGGGGAGGCAGAGCCATTTCAGAGTCCAGACTCAGTTTATTGATGAATTGGGTGTCCAAGTGCCTGTCCCTGGAGCACAAGGGCTTGATTGACTCAGTTAATGAGAGCTGCTGGAGGTTTCTAATGGTGTCAGCTCTGACCACCTGGGTCAGCAGCCAGGCAGGATGCTCTAAACTGTCTCATTTAACACCCAAAAATAAGGTCAGAGAGGTTTCCATGGGCTGGGAAGGTGAACCATAGACCTGACCACTGCATTCAGGTGAGAGAAATCCATGTTGGTCATGAGCCACTCTGTCACTTTATTCTGCAGACTGCCACAATCTTCAATTCCAGCATTCTAGAGAAGGCACCAAGAATGCTCCAGTGTGCTGGAGGTCATTGCTGGGCTGATCACAAGCTTGATCATTAAAAGTAAGCAATAAAAATAAAACTCACCAGCTTTCACACACATTCCTGCAGTGAGCAAGGGCTGAATGTCTCCCAGCATTGTATTTCATCTGAAGAAATGGCCCCTGAGTATTTCTTCTCTTCTTTCTCTCCTCACTATCCTGCCTTTGGAATCACATTCTGCCTGGTCAGCCTGTTCCTCTCCTGGGCTTCCAACCAGCTGATCTTGTGAAAGAGTAAAACTTAATTGCTCTGACCTTGACAAAAGTATAAAAGCACAGGAAAAAAAAAAAAAAAAAAAAAAGGGATGAAAAAGGAGCCACGTTCTTCACTTGTTAGTGTCAATTCATAATAGCTCAAATGAGCTGAATGAAATGATTGCATTTAAAATGAGGGTTTTTTTCATTATAATCTCTCTCAATAGAAGCCTAAATGGAAGATATATTATTTTTCTTCTTCCTTTCTTTTTCCTAAAGCAGAGAATATTTTTTTTCCTTCCCAAACAAAGAAATCTTATTGTGCAAAATCCTAACTGGCAGAAAACATCTATTGTGCTACATGATTGCAGGTATTATCCTTTGTGTTTAAAAGATACAGATATGTTGAAAAAAAGCAACAAGTTCCTAATTTAACCCCTTCCTGACACCCAAGATATTCCAAAAAAAAAGGGGTGAACACCATCTTGGTGCAGCCACAGGCATGATGTGGATGGATGTGTCCTGCTAACCTCCAAATGGTGTCTGGGAATGGTGTGGGACAGGGCAAGCTGACCTGACCCATGGGGAATTGCAACCTGGAGTTTTCCAGGATTTTTCACCCCAGACTTCATTCCCCTGATATGTTCCCAGCTGGTGCTGCTTCTCACAGAGACTCACATCAGTTCTGTGTGGTTTTACAGAGCTCGTTGTGATTTACCCAAATGTGGTTGGCCAGTTTTGCAGAGGATATTGCCCCTGAAATATTTCCACCCACACTGGCATGCTCTTGGCAATCTACACCAGTTGGTTAATTTTTTTTCAAATTGCCTTTTCACATAAATTTAATTGCAACAGCAGGAGAGCAGCCCCAGAGCTGGGACTTGCTGTCTCCCCTTCCAACCCAGGCAGTTTCATCCTAAACAGTGACATTGTTGGATTCACCCTTGGTTTTGGCTTGGACAGCCTATGAAGAGCATTCCAAAGAGTAATTTGTGTGCCATTAATATTCTATAAGGTGACTCAGAGACGTAGAAGACTCAGCAGACAGCTGGAAACTGCAATTTCCAACCAAGCAAGCAAAGTGCTTGTCACCTCTGCCAGTGCCAGTAGTGCTACAGTGGGTCCTGGGATTGGGGTTTATTTGGGCTGTGCTGATATTTAGGTTTTCTGAGTGTATTTAATATAAAAAATCCCAGTAAATAAATAAATAAATAAATAAATAAATAAATAAATACATAAATAAATGTTCTGAATGTATGTAATAGACTATGTGTGGAAAATAAGAAGCAGACAGACAAATTGTCACCAGCCCATCCATAAAGCAGCCAGTGATGATGAGCACCTCACTGCATCCCTGCTCTGGGATGGGACACTGCAGATGCACACAGGACCTGCTCTCTCCTCCTCTGAGTCAGCTGCCCTTTGCAGTCAGAATTTGCACTGTGAGGCTCCCCAGCAGCTCCAGCCCCTGATCTCTGCTCCCAAGAGGGGACAATTTGTGCAAGGTGCATCCCTGCCTTGCCCTGCTCTGCTCTGAGCCTGTCCTCCCAAATCAGAGGCATGGATACTGGGCAAATGCTGTTCCAGAGGAGCCCAGAAGTTTCCCTAGAAATTTTTCTCCCTCCAGCTCTCTAAAGCAGCTCTGGAAATGTGGAAAGATAAGCTCTGCTGGGAGTGTACCAGCAATTTTCCTAAAAGATACTGATCCCAGCTCCAAAGCCCTGATGGTCTGAGAGCCAGTGCTGACATTGCTACTGCAACACTTTTTTTTTTTTATTCCTGGAGAAGTTTTATATATTCAAGTACTGTGTGTCTATAATTTCCCCATTTTACCTCATTTTCCCACTTGTAATTAATCAGATCCTGTCTTGTAGTGTCCCTGCCTCTGGGCTCTCCTCATTCCTGCAGGATGCTTCCTTAGCACAGCACAAGGAGCCCTGGAAGGTGCAAGAGAAATGAATAAATGAATCCATGGCACCACGTGGAGCCCTGTCAGTCCTGCCAGGCTGTGGCCACGAGTGCTGCTCTACATTTTCACACCAGGCATTAGCACAATGCAAATGTGAGACAGAAAAGCCTCATGCACAGTCACAGCTCTGAAAATCCATCCTGTCAGCTAATGAACAGACTGGGTTTTATTTGCTTTACTGGAGTACAGCCACTTGAGGCAATAAGCTTGTGAGGAGGAAGCACAACAGTGTTTTTACTGCAGGGATCACTAATTACCCCAAAGAAATGAGAGATTTTCACTGGAGACCAGCCCTTATCACTGCCTGTGCCTGATGAAGGTGAAGCCTGGTAGATGGAAGGGGAAAGGGGAGGACTGACCCAGATAGCTGATAAACCTGCTTTAGCCTAATTGCAGTTGAAGTGATTCATTAAAGAACAGGGATTAAATTTTACATTAGGGATTAAATTTTACCCTGGGATTATTTTTCTTGCCTGCCAAAGAAATGCCTCCAGGACCTGTACAGGCAGGTGAACATGGATTTTTTTTTCTTTTTCTCTGGCAATGGAAATCTATTGCAGTCTGGAAGGTGGCAGAACACCTGAAAACTTTGTGTCTCTAGAGGAGAAAAGTAAGAGACCATCTAGGTCTGAAGCTCAGGTCCCAGGGGCAATATGGGCTCAGGCTGACTTATTTTCCTTCACAGTTCTGACTTTCTGGGTCTGGAGCTCAGGCACACAGATATTTTGGAGCACAGGACTTGTCCAATTCCATGAATCAAGGTCTTCTTGGTGTTTCAAAGTATTTAAAGGGTGGCTGCAGAGATGGAGATTCACTTTTCACATGGAAAAGATGAGGGGTGATGAGTAAAATTACTCCTGGGGAGATTCCAATTGGAAAAAGGAAAATTTTTTCTCAATTAGAGTTATCAGCCACTGGAATAATATCTCTCAAGGAAGTGGTGGATTCCCAACATTGGACATTTTTGTGATTCTTTTGGACAGGGTGCTGGGCCATCTTGTCTGGACTGGGCTTTTCCCAAGAAATACTGGACCAGATGATGCTTGAGGAGTCTTCCAACCTGGTATTTTGTGTTCTGTGATGTGTAGGTTGGGATGAGCTGCCCAGTTGTTCTTTCATCCTTGTCCTGGGTGTGCCTAAGGTGCTCAGCCTTGTGCAGAGCTGTGTGGATGTGGCTTTAGGGACCCTAAATTCTTCCTTTTCCTTCCTCCCTTGGTGGTTTCCAGGCTGATGGAAGGATCAAGCTAAGAAGAGCTTGTGGGAGATTCTACAGCAAAACAAAGCCCAGTCTAAAAATATCTCCAGCCTAAGGATGAGTATTTAATCCAGGTTTCAATGACCTCTCCCTGTGGGTTTCCCAGCCCCATGCTGGTTTGCAGGGCTTTGTGTCCTCACACCTCTAAACCACTCATGAGACCAGGGACCAGCTTCCCTCAGCACCTGCAGCTCCAACCCTCAGAAAACCTGATTATTTTCTGTTTGTTTGCCCAAGTTTCCTTCTGAGTCAACACTGACCCAGACAAAAATAAACACGAAACATTTTGCTTTCTCCCCATCACTCAAACACATCACCCTCCCAGACATCCATCCTCCTTTCCCTGGCAAGCATCCTGAATTCCATATGCACTGGGGACAAGAAGGAAGCCCTGTTTTCCTGCCAGATTTAGCAACTGGTTACAATCTGTGTGATTGCTCAAAATCACATTGAATTTTGAAGGCTGAGTAGCAGCTTGGAGGCTTTTGCTTCTGGAGGAAACATCCTGTGCACCCAACAGTTTGTTTACTTTCTATAGACCCAGCAGTTAATTTAATAAAAGTTATTTCTACTTCCAACATTCTTTTTTTTTTTTTTTTGGCCTATGAACCTTATTTATGACAGCCCTTCTGTGTTTCCCACTGCTAATTTTAGTCAGAGTTTTCCTAGGAAGTACTGGCTGTGCTAGCAGAGGGTCAGCCCAGGCCAGGGACCCCTGCACAGTTCTGGATACCAGTTTGGGCTTTGTGGGAAGCTTTTTACCTGTACTAACAGGTAAAGCTACAGCTCACAGTCCAGGAAATGTGACACCTTAACTCAGGTTTAAAAGCTGTTTTGGCCAGAGATTTATTCCTTGATAATCTCCCTGGATAAAGAGCAGCTATGGCTCCTGGATCTGCCATAAGGATAAAAAATCCTGGCTTTATCTCATGGGTCTGTGCACTGACCCCAAAAACCAGCTGTGAACCTGAGGCTGCAGCAGGTTTGTGCAATTTGGTGGATAGAGGGGAAGGAAAAGCAGAAGGAGGTGGAAGAGGGAGGAGTTTGATGGGGTTTATTGACTGACGTGCTGAGCAAGATGGAAAGGGCTGCAGGATGGTACTTACTGTGCTCTGGTAAAGGGAAAATCCCTGGGGGTCCTACAGACTCCAGGAATTTCAGCAGTTGAGATGGGAAGGTGGGAGGCTGCTCAGAAGGATGGACACAGCAGATATTTGGCCCAAGGTGCTCCAGTGAGGGAAAGCAAAGCTGCAGCCCCAGGTGATTGGGGTATGGAGGCATTCTGCAGTGCAGCCACAGCAGGAGCACCAAGTCCACCCTTCCCTAAGGATTCTGGGGTGGGATTAACTCATGGAAAGCTTTAGGGGTCTCTCTGGCACAGCTGGATGGCAGGAATTTCCCCCAGGCACCAGGCAGGGCATTCTGGGGATGCCTTTTACCCTCTAGGGGTGAGTGGGTTTTTGCTTCTCCCTGGCACACCTGGAAGAGACTGAGGACCTGGGTGACAGACCAGCATCCTAACACCCTGTCCCAAACCTGGGTACAATTTTCCAGAATGAAAATACAAAAATACAGGGGCACACATATCCTGTGTTAGGCATCCTATTGTGCTGGTGCTGTGCTAAAATCTGAGATCTGTTCAGAGCACAGAGGGATGGATTCAAAACATTGCTGAGATTTCTGAGAATTATATTTGAGAATATATTTGAGAATTTATTTGCAGGGTTTGGGGTTATGAAAGCAGCTCCAAACCACATCACTCCTTTGACTGCACTTCTTGAGGGCATTTTGCTGCTGTGGAGTCAGCATGGATCTCACACACAGCCAGGGCAAGGATGTGCCCTCTAGGCCTTGCTCAGGAAAGTGACAACAGAGCATTTGGCTGAGGACCAGGTTTTCTAACAAGTCAGAAATGTTCTGACAGCCTCAGAGGTGAGACATATGGTCCCCCTTCCCTCCTTTTCTCCTGTGTCAATTTGCTTTCCTGTGTGTTATAAAAGACTCATTGCAGTCATAAGGTCAGAGCTGGGCTTTTTATCAGACTCTCTTCCTCTCCTGGTGCCACTTTTTTTGTTGTTCAAGGCACTCTGTGCTGGAAAGCCCAGGGAAGGACAGGCAGAGTTTTCATTTATTTTGGCAGGGAGTTTCTCAGCAGTCCTGCTGCTGGAGGGGTGAGGAAGCAATATCCCAGCAGGAGATTATTAGTGGGTTTCAGCTGTGGCAGGGTGAGGCATCACTTTTCTACCAACAGCCACCAGGGCCTGAAGGCTGGGATGGGAACTTCAGAAGTGTTCCTTCATTGCTGCTGATTGTTCAGTGATACAGGGTGGGGTGAGCTGCCAGTCTGCTGAAATAATAAAAAAAAAAAAAAAAAACTCAAAAGAGTTATGCATAAGGTTCTGTAAAGCAATGAGGTATTTTTGAGCATCCTTTTCTGAGCTGGTTTGACATTTTGAGTGGGGGTAGCTGGCTCCTGATTGGACAGGGCGTGGGTGAAAGCTGCTGCAGGGATGAGATAATGCACAGCTTGTCAAATCCCCCCTGATGCTGAGTGGAGTCAGGATGGGGGAGTGTGGGGCTCTGTGTTTGCAAACACCTACTTGGGAGCTCTGAAATGCAGTGAGAAAAACACAGGAGGAATTTTTGGGGGCTGAGAATGCAGGGAGCAGCTTGGACTGTGTGGAGGAGACGGGAGGGACACGGCGGCGCCCGGGCTGGCTTTGGGAACGCTGCAGAGAACTGATTTATGACTCCTGGGAGAGCTCCTCAGCAGGCCTGGGAGCACGTGGAGAAGGAAACAGCTCTCTAGGAAGGGGAAAAGCTGGAGCCAGCATGACCTGCAGGGAGCTGAGGCTGTGGGAGGGCTTGGAAAGGCAGAGGGAGATGTCAGGGCTCAGAGGGGCAGGATCACAGCCAGGCTGGGCTGGGACAGGCTGGAGTCAGGGAGTTGGGGGTCTCTGAATTCAACAGGGAGAAATCAGAGTGCAGGGATTGAATTAAAGCCTGTGGATGCACTGAAGTGTATTAAGCTACTCACACATAAAGTAGACATTTAAGTAGAAATAAGTCAGTAAGTTTTAGGGTGAGCTCTGATGCTTTTAGTAAGTGAAAAGTTCAAATGCCAGAGTAGCAGAGTGAGTTTTAGTGAAGGTTAATAAACATACTGATGTTTTCAGTGGAGGCTCCAGGCCCACAGTTGTAGACAGGACGTAGACATAATAGAGCTGTAGTAAGAATATTGCTGACATTTTTCAGATAGAACAAGATAGGTTGTATGCATAGTCTATATATAACCTGGTGTGCTAAGAAACTGGAATTGTAATAGGTTAAGGAGTGCAGGTCTGAGTTTGTGTCTTAGCTTGTTGGGAAAATCCTATAAAAGAGTTTGTACTGGGGAGAGTTGGTGCTTTTAGCCATTTGCTTTTAGCCATCTGCTGATTGCCACTGCCATTTGCCAATTGCTTCTGCCATTGCTTTTTGCCATTGTCTTTTGAGACTGATGTGCTTTGTAATAAATAACCTTTATAGCAACTATTAACTGCTTTGCTCATTTCAGATAACCCAATGAAGTTGGAGCCAAGAGGTTCAGAACCTCACAGGGACAGACAGACTGACCCTCCAGAACTGCAGTGGCAGCTTCCAGCCCACACAGGAGATTTCCCAGTGCTGGTTCCTGGGTAACAACAACACCCTCAGTGGGTGGCTCAGAGTATTTTGGTCTGCAGAGAGGAAAATTGTTCCCAGAGCTGTGACATTTTATCTTTGGTGCTTTGTTGGGGATCTGGGTTCTCTTCATGGGTTTTTCAAGGTGTTTGGAGAAGATGCCAACTGGGATTATCCTCAAGGAGGACTTACAGGTGTCTTTTTGGAGAGGCTAAAAGGAAAGATGAGGGTTGGGAACAGGAAGACCAATCCCTGCTTGAACTTGCAGAACTTTGGCTTCTACATCTGCAAGAAAATGGGGAGAGAACAGAAAACTCCAGTCCCCACCAGTCCAATGCACCCCATGGCCCCTTGAGAACAGATTCTGCAAATCCAACATGGATTTCAGGCTCAGAGGTAGAATGGGAACTAGAAAACGTCTCAATGGGAATAGAAAACTTCTCAAGGCTTTCATGGCATAAAACCAGCCTGGGTAGGATGGATCTTCTCTCATATTGCATTTCCTGAATTCTTTGAGCAGCTGCTTCTCCTGGCAGATGCAAGGGAAGGATCAGGAGACAATTCTGCAGCACTGTGAGGTGAAACCAGGCTGAGCAGGAGTCCATGACTGTCCTGCTCTGTCCTGGGGTTTTCACAGAGGCAATAAAGAGCCCCTGGATGGTGTCAGGAATGTGACATGTCCAGCTTGAGGAAGGGATGCTTACAGGGAATGGCTTGCTCTCAATGAGGCATTTCTGAAGGGGCTGCCTGGTTTCTGGTCTGGTTTTTGGGAATGGCTGGTTTCTGTACACATCTGAAATTTGTGTTGAGCATTTTGCATTTTCACTTGGTGCTCAGCAGTTTAATGCATTTATTTGGGTCCTTTGAGAACCTAATTTATGTTCCATTCTGAAGGTTTATCACTCACTCCAGCTAAATGGGTGATGTGTCTGCTGCATAAAGCAGAGAGGAGCCAGTAAACCCTTCCCTCTGAAGTTCCTGCTGTCTTTTAATAGCTGAACATCAAGATAAACCCTTTAGTCTCAGTGTGTGACTGCCTCATCCCATGATTTCCACGTGCTTTCATTGGGATTGGCTCCTGGACATCTCTGAGGAAGATCCTCCCATTGAGATTTCCAGGAAATACCCATTCTTCCCTTGAGGTTTCCAGAATCTCCGAACCTTGTCCCATTCTTCCCTTGAGATTTCCAGGAAATCCCAACCTTGTCCCATTCTTCCCTTGAGATTTCCAGGAAATCCCAACCTTGTCCCATTCTTCCCTTGAGATTTCCAGGAAATCCCAACCTTGTTCCATTCTTCCCTTGAGATTTCCAGGAAATCCCAACCTTGTCCCATTCTTCCCTTGAGATTTCCAGGAGATGTCCACTTTCCTGCTGTGGCTTCACAGTCAGCTCAGCTGCTGTCCCAGCCCAGGCTGTTCAAAAGCACAGCACAACTCCTCCATAATTTCCTTTCATGTTTCCCACCCTGTTCCAATTCACAGGGAAGGATAACAAATTCCCTGTCTATTTTTATACATCAGAACAAGGTGCTTGAACAAGCAGGATTTTCCACGCTGTGTTGGAGGTTGTTGCTAGCTACACAAATATTATTTTACTCCAAAAAAGCACTCACAGCTTGGGCAGGGATGGCCTCTGTGGGTGGGGAGTGAGTTTGCTAATTTTGGGAAGCTCCAGTCAAGAATCACTTGTTGAATCCCAAATGTTTCTGCTGGGATTGCCAAGGGCTTGTCTTGCACACTGTGGGTGTGCACGTGAGTGCCTGGAGTTACACTGAACCAAAGCTTCCACAAAGCTGATTCTGGGCTCCTGGTTCCTGCTTCTCTTGGGTTGCAGTGCAGGATGTGGCCAGAAATGTGAATTCTGTCCCCATCTGTTAACCCAGCTGGGGCAGTGACCCTGATCTCCTGGCACACATTATCTGCTCATGGGCCATCTTTAAACCAGCTGGGCAATCATCTTTATCTTTCCCACAGCCCATCCTCCCTCCAGGAGATATCTCCTGTTAATGGCCAGTGAGTCCCAGTGCATGACTGATAAAATTCCATCATCCCACTGGGAGATGCTCCAGCCAGGGGAGGAGCCAAGCCTTTCCTACCCAGATAAAAACTGAGATTTTGGACACCAAGGCACCTTCTTTCCACTGGATTCCAGAGGAAAGCCAGACCTTTCCACATCATCCCTGGAGCTTCAGAGGAAACTGCACCTTCTCCAGGAGCACTGCTCCAGCTGAACCACATCTGCCCCTGCAGGAGGATGCAGCCACCATTGAATGGGACTGTGCCAACACCCTGACTGACTGACGGGTGTCAGCTTGGATTCTGACTCTGGCAGGGCTGGGATTGTTCTTTGTAATACTGTATTTCTATTTTAATTTTCCTAGTAAAGAACTGTTATTGCTAATTCCCCTATCTTTGCCTGAGAGCCCCTTAATTTCAAAATTATAATAATAATTTGGAGGGAGGGGGTTTACATTCTCCATTTCAAAGAGAAGCTTCTGCCTTTACTGACAGACACCTGTCCTTCAAACCAGGACACTGCTCCAGAGGGAAGATGCCATGGAAATGCAGACATCCATCCCTGCTGGAAGGTGCAGTGGTGCCAGTGCTCTGTGGGTCTCCCTGCACTGGGTGTTGGGTCATTTCAGGCATGTTGGCTCTGTCTTCATCAGCCCCTTCACTTCCACTGAATAGGATTCTCTTGTCAAAGCTGTTTGTCAAAGCTGTTTGTCTCCTACTTTTAAAAAATGAGTCAGGGAGCAGCCTCAGAGGCAGGGTGGGCCTGTGTTGTGGTTTATTTTCTGCCTGAAACACAACAATTAGGGCAGTGCCTGTCTCAGAGCACAGATCCAACACAGACACTCCCCATGGCTCAGCATGGCTAGCAGGCACAAAGGTTGTTAAATGCTGGAATTAGAGAAATTTCCCTTGCTTTGACTCAGCTAACAATGTCATATTAAACCCAGAATGGCAATTTGAGGATGGATCAAAGCAATATGACAGCTGCCAGCCTTTGATATAATACTTTTGTTGGAAAAAGTGGTGGAAGAAGCACTGCTGGTAGATTGGTGGGTAATGGATTTAAAATTGCACACACTGTTAGACCTAAAGAGGCTGGGATTTTTGCTGAGAACTCTTGCCCTCTTTGTTTAGATCACAGTGTGTTGATGCTCCAAGGAAAATGTGTTTTCAGAAGTTTCTGACCTGCATCAAAGCACTTGTGACCTGGAGATATTTAACAGGACCTTGAACAGGAAAAAGAAACCTTCAAGACTATTTTCCCTCCTTTTACTGTAGCCTGAAGTCAGCAAAACGTTTTGATACAAGAAATTTGCTGTTACTCATAGTTTTCTGGCTGGTGCTGCCTGTGTGTAACAGGCTGTGCTGGGCTGGTGGCTGCTGCTCTCACCACAGAATTGTCCTCAAAAAATATCTGGGGCTCTCAGCTGGGTTTGGAGCAGGTTGTGTGGGCTGGGGAAAAACAGAGTCAGAGTACTAATTCTTTCCTGCTAATAATCCTAAAAAAGTCCAGCATGTTCTTTTTCTCAAAATTGCACTTAATCTGCACTTAACTATTCTATATAATTTTAAAATTTTAACAATAGGATATTGGAAATATAAATTTTATGTTAATATCTTGCTGATTATTAAACTGATTGTTCATTGAACATAAGTCACTGCTTACATTCATTCTAGATCACATGAGAAAGCATGGGACATTAAATTTGATGTGTGAATATAATTGTTTTTGATATAAATTAAGCTACAAATAAGGGGTGGACTCTAGTCCTCCATGCCCTTCAAAGCTCAAAATGAAATATTTTAAAATCTGTTTGCAATACCATGTTTGTTTTAAATGTGCAATGCTTTTTCTCTTTCCTGACTGTACATACTGTGAAACCAGCCCTGTTTTAGCAAATGTAAAATGATAGAATAGTACAGATCCATGCAGATATAATATAAACAACCTCTGGAGCCAGGCTGGGAGAGATGAGGTGCTCACCTGGAGAGGAGAAGGCTCCAGAGAAACCTCAGAGCCCTTCCAGTGCCTGAAAGGGGCTCCAGGAGAGATTCAGAGGGATGGAGGGACAGGACAAGGACAGTGGCTTCAAACTGAAGAGGGTAGGTCTGAGTAAATGAAAAAAAAAGAAGATTTTTACAGTGAGGGTGGTGAGGCTTTGGCAGAGCTGCCCAGGGAAGCTGTGGCTGCCCCATCATTCAAGGCCAGGCTGTGGGTCTGGAATAACCTGATTTAATTGAAGGGAGTTGGACTCTGAGACCTTTAAAGGTCCCCTCCACCTCAAATGATTCTGTGATTCAATTGCTCTCTGTCTAAACCCAGACCAGTCCCCCTCAGCTCACTTTATTACCATCAGAGAGAAACAATTGCAGAGCCTCAAAATCTCCTTCAAATTCCTCTTTTAGATGAGATAAGTCATGCTCTGGCCTCCTCAGGATGTTAACTGGCTCTCCACAGAGCACAGAAGGAACACAGAGCAATTAAACAGAAGACACTTCTCCACCCAAGGTCAGTGCCAGCAGCTGGATGCTGTGGCTGCTCCTGCAGGATTTCACACAGAATTTGAGTCCAGAGTGGTAGAAATGACTGACTTTTGACAGAAGCAGCTTTTCCAGTTAGACCACTCAAGTTTGATCATAAAAAAGAAGCCTTGATGCTGCTGATCCAGGCTGAAGGTGGTTCAGCTGATGGGTGGAAACCCCGTGCTCTTCCTCTCACCCCACCCAACCTGCAAGGCAAAACCTGTGTCTGACCAGGCCAACACCCCCTGCCTTGGTGTGCCTTGCCTCCAGGACTGGATTATCTCAGTGAGGCTTTTTTTTTCTTTTTAATTATAATTATTATTATTATTAATTTTGTTACTTCTGTTTTTTTTCTAGTTTTCTCCCGAGTAACACTGCCATGTTTTCTCCAGATAATGAATGCTTTAATGTGATCTCACCTCCCCTACCTCCTTCTCACACAGAAATAATTTCCCTCTGTGAGAGCAGGGGCTGGGAAGAGGAGCAGACACAGTTTTACATTGGATGGGCAAAACTTCTGTGGTGAAAACTGGGGAAAAGTGACTCTGCAGATCAGCCTTGCTCAGGCTCTGTACTTCGGTGTTTCCATACCAAATGCCCTCCATTCCCAAGGAATGAAGTTATTTTTTGTTTAGAGTGTCTGTGACAGTCCAAAGCAGTGGGTGCCTCACCCAGACATAAATGATCCCTGAAATGCACTGAGTCCATTTAGGACACAGCACAACTCCTTGCAGAACCATGTCAGAGCTGGTGAGGTGCTTGGGGACAGTGACAAATCACCTAAAATCACAGATCCTGTCAGATTCTGGCTCCTTGGGGCTGAGAGGGAAAGAAAAATGCCACGTGGAGGAGACTGAGAACATTTATTACACAGACTCACAAGTCCTGATTTGGTTGCCCAGACAGCATCTCCTGCTGTTGGAGGGGTTTAAGGACATGGTTTAGCAGTGGACTGGGAACTGATAAGTTTTTTTGAACCTCAATTATTTGATGATTCTGTGCCCCAGGGAAGCCCACCTGGGTTATTCCAGCTGGCTTTACCTCTCTCCCAGCTCCTGAAGATCTCCTGGGGTATTGCAGATCCAGTGAGTCCCCAGTTCCAGGAGGGAATTCAGCTCAGGATAAGTCACCTGCAATACAGAGATCATCTCAGATCCCTCCCTTTTCTCCAGTAAGACACCAGAAATCTCAGTGTCCTGGGATGAGGCAGGACAAACCTCTAAATCTCTGTGTACCTTCTCTTCTATGACCTCAGTTCCAGTGGAAGTTGCCCTTGGATTAATCTGTCCAAAACTTGATCTCCTGGGATGCTTTATTTCTTCATTTTTTATATATATTTTCAACAGCCTTGAGCACTGTCTATTTATAGACAGAAAAGTGCCTTAAGCACAAGGTACAGTCTCTAGTGGTGCTATTCACAATAAACAACCTGCATTAATCAGAGATGAGATACAAGGTCACCTCTTTGTTCTGATTTCTTCTTTAATTTGGCTTCTCTCCACACTCTGTTGCTTCTTTCTTAAAAAAAATAAAAAATAAGAGGTGCTTGAGTTGCTCTGGTGCTCAGTTGTGTTATGCTTTGTCTCTTCCAGCCCAGGAGAAGAAATTGTGCAGAGAATTCCTGCAGTGGTTCTTCCATCTCCATGGCCTCACCAGGAAAATTTAAAATCCTGGAATTCCAGGATTTTAGTTCCAGGCAGTTCCAGCCTCCACACTTTCCACTGTCCCAGGTTGCTCCAAGCCCTGTCCAAATTGGCATTTTCCTGTCCCTTAGGGGAGATCTGTGTGCTCTGTGTTTCTTTGGTGCCCCAGGGAGATGGATAAGCAGACATGTAGATAAGGGAGCTCCAAAAGCACTGAATTGCTTTGTTTTACTGGAGCATGGGGTGGAAGTACAAAAAAAAGGACAGAGTGAATATTTCTTGTGCTAGATCTCACTCTAGTCCTCCATGCCCTTCAAATCAGAGCTGATTCCATAACCAAATTCCCCCATGGTTCCCACCAGAGATATTTAGAAATAATCCTGCAGGTGTTCAGGGAATGTTTTGGGTAAATGCTGATATAAATCAGAGCAGCAGTGTGAGAAATAGATTTGTAAAGGATTGTTAAAGCTTGACTGAAAGCTTATACAGTTTTGTATATTTGTATGTAAACTTTGAGATAAAGTGTGCTGACTTCGAAATAGAAGACATGGTTGAGAGAGAGATTGAATTAGAAACAAGCTTCAAATGATGGCATTGCAAAAAGACCAATATTTTGGACAATTAGAGCTGTGAAAGATGCATTGTGGCAAGACCATGTGGGGTAAAATAACAGGTGATTGATGTTAGAGGTATTAGCACCATTGTGTGGCAAAAGCTAATAGGCTGAAACAACATTTATAAGTTGTTGTAACCAGGAAATAAATTGGTTTCTGATAGAATGGAATTGAGTTTTGCATCTCTTTTGTTTCACCCTTCAATGAGACTGATAATAGAATAAAATCTTGTAAAAAAGGCCTCTCAGTTGCTCCATGTGTGTAGAGCTGGGATTTTCCAACACAGCCAGACTCACTGGGGTTATAATGGAGTAAAACTGTTGAAGTGAAGAGTAATTCTGAGAGTGGCAATGGCCTCTGGTGGGGACTTCCAGCTGCTGTGACAGTCTGTACAGGCTTATTTCCCACTGGGAATGGTCCCAGGCACTGTCCAAGGGTCTCATTCCCTTGGCAGCACTCAGGCATCTCTGTCCTGTAGGATCTCCTGAGGTATTCCTTGGCTGCTTCTTCTGAAAATGAATGGGAAAGAAACTACAGATAATGAAGATTCTGAGTATTTTCATTTTTATTCTATCTACTTAATTTCTTACCATCTATCCCTCCAGAAGAAGGGATTTCTTCTCTCTTTTTAGTTAGTGGTTGCTTTACCCCTATTGTTTCCATTGAGGACAGATTTTTAAGATATTTTTTTTCTCTATCTACTTTTCCCCACATAGAATTTCTGCATAAAATAAATATTGCAGTGTTCAAGTTGGCAGAACGACTTTTGTAGTGACAGTCTGATTCAGGAGCTGATTTCCCCTAAAAGGATGATAATGATATCATTAGCAGTTTTCTCCTCCACCTACACCACTCTGGATCCAGAAGGAGCCTCATGGAAAACAATAGATGTGATTCACCATCACACTGGACCAAAATAAAAGTGAAGTGAGACCCCAGTGAAACAATCCAGGTGGGTTTAAGGAGGTTCAGAATGTGGATGATTTCTGTGCTGAGGAATAAAGGGGAATTCATCTCACCTGTGCCTGTGAGAGGACATTTCTGCATCATGGACATTCCTCAGGAGCTCCTTTTATCCAGCACCAGAGGATGTGTCCTCACTGCACCTTCAGCAGCTGCTGGAGTTTGTCATCTACAGGGCAAAGCCATGTCCAAAAATAACACCAAATGGGGCTAAAGTGACTGATTTTAGTTTATTCTATCCATAAATGACAAAAAGAAAGAGGAAATCAAGGCACTTGGGGGGTGGCACTATGACTTTTGAATGAAGACAGCAAGATCTGCACTTCAAATTTATTTAGGGTTTTATTTCAATGTTAACCAGAATCTCCTGGCCAAGGTTTAAATTAAGACAGGGCTAAATTACAGAGTAACCACAGATTAAAAAGGAGATCTTGAATTTTCTGATCAAACTCTAGAAAGTAGCAAGCACTTGAAAGAAGAGCTGACTGATGGAACTCATTAGTTTTGAAAACTCTCAAGGGATAAAAGCTCTTAATACCAAAAGTTAATTTGTTGTAACATTCCTGACATTGCCCATTTTTGCATGGTTTTAATTTTTTTCATTTTGAAAATCATTCTTGGTTCCAAAGTCTGGATTAATATTCACTAAAAGTGATCAAAGTGATAAAAGCATAGAAGATAAAAATTATAAAAGTTCAGAAGACTAACACCAAAATGAAATTTCTTTTCCCAGCAAGTTCATGAACATGTTGCAAAATGTTTTCTTCTATTTTTCCCTCCCTTTGAGATGGTTCTGCTGAAGTTCATTTGTGCTATTGCGGCAATGACAGATTTCCAGTGAACTCTTGACAGACAGAACTGCTGTAGCCACAGGGAGGGAAGGGATTTTAGGTTTTGCTTTGTCCCAAACTTTGTGGCAGCAGGAAGGATTCTGCCATCATCCTGGAATGATTTGGTTTGGTGTGGTTCAGCCACAAAGTGCTGCCTGAGAGTGGAAAGGTGTCAATAAAAGCTGGTTGAGAAGATTCATGGTTTTTATCTCAATGTCCATGTTTCTGATCTCTCCCATGTGCTAAGAACAAGGACTGGAGGAAAGTCCTGAGATCTCATCAGGGGTTAATTTTTGGCAAAGGAGAACTTTCCATAATAAGGGTTTTCTGGAAGAGCAAACATTGTTAAAAGCCTGGCATGAGCTTCCTGCAGGAACCCTCCACAGTTCTCACCCAGGCTGCTCCCAGCCTCAGGGATATGGAAAAGCTTAAAAACCAATGGCTGCTTAAAAACCAATCTCTGCTACCTGCACCCCCTCTGCCAGGAACAGCACAAAGAAAACAAGTGTGGAAAATGTTATTTCAATTAATGCTTCTGCCATCACTGTCATTTAATCATGGAGTGGTTTGGGTTGGGAGGGACCTCAAAGATCATTCAGTGCCCCCCCTGCCATGGCAGGGACACCTTCCACCATCCCAGGCTGTTCCTAGATTATCAGAGTCTAAAACCTGTTGATAGATCAGTTATATAAAGATATTTAATAATATATTCCTGATCATTAGAGAAAGAAAAAAAAATCTGGAAAAAGCTATATACTGGGATGTGAGGACCCTAGATTTTCCACCTCAGACTTGGGCACTTGCTGAAAGCTGCCTGACTGTTGTTGTGGAATTAGACAATATGAAATGGCCATGAGGCAGTTAAACTCACTGATTTCTCCAAAATGCTACAAATAAAATGTGCATCTATGAAAAAGGCAGAAGAGAGGATTTAACTTTCCTGTGTCTGACTCTAAAACGCCACTGCTTGTGCATTTACTAATTCATGTCAAACCTTGATTAATTCCCTTTTAATTTTATGCTGAGCACTAATGTGAGCAGCTAATTTTTCTTTACTTACAGTGAATTTGTGTTGGAAAAACATGAGCCCATAGTGACTCTTGATCCAAGCTGTGTATGAATTAGCTAATAAACCTCTACAGAAGACTGGACATAAATCATGTTTGGCATTATGTGAAACCTTCTTTCATGAAGGAGGCAATTAAATTCTCTGAAAACTGCAAGATTTCTTCTGCAACATGTGGCAAAATGGTAAAAACTCTCTGGTGAACCAGGGGATCTTATATGTAAAAGGCATTATTAAAGAGTATTTAGAAAAGGGTGTTAGAACCACATCCAAATTTTCTGCCATGGGCAGGGACACCTTCCACTATCCCAGAGTGTTCCAAGCCCCATCCAGGCTGGCCTTGGACACTTCCAGGGATCAAGGGGCAGCCACAGCTGCTCTGGGCACCCTGTGCCAGGTTCCCTCTGTCACAGGGAAGGATTTTTTTCCCAATATCCATCCAACCCTGCCCTCTGCCAGTCTGAAGCCATTCCCTCTCCTTTCACTGCTGCCCATGTCAAAATCCCTCTCTGGGATTCCTGTAGGTGCTGAAAGGCTGCAGTGATGTCTCTCCAGAGACCTCATCTCCAGCTGAACAATTCTCCAGCCTTTGCTCACAGGAGATGTTCTCCACGTGTGCACAGGAGCCATCCCCACCCACACACTGCTCACAGGGCTGAGATATCCAGGATTGCTGCTCCATCCCTCCTGCTCAGCAGGGATTTCCTTCCAGCCACGTGCTGTGGCACATCCCAGTCCCAGGGCTGAGTCAGGAAAGCCTCAGAGCTGCTTCTGATGGACTTTTCTTCCTTCAGCTCTGCAGCCAAGACCAGCAGTTCTGTTGTGAAAAGCTCTGCTGTGACTTGGGAATGTTTTCCTTGGCACTTTGTGTGCATTACTACTATTTTATAGCTTTTGCTGTCTCTATTTTGTTTTTTACCCCTTTCAGCTTAATCCTACCAGAAAAGAGGGGATGTAGAAAATAGACCTGGGGATACCTCATCCTGGTTTTCCTTCTCAGAAAGGTGAATCCTGATGGAGAGGTGGGAGCTTCACCTGCCCTTGGAGAGAGGCAGGAATTGAGGTGTTGGTACCTTCTGCAGCAGATTTGAGATTTCTCCTTAGCTTGGGACAGAGGTGGGCCAGGAACCCTGTGGAGCTGTCATAAAGCAAAAAGATATTTGGGAAACCCCCACCTTTTTTGAATCCCACACACCAAATGTTCCCTGTGTGGCAACAGCAACCACATCTGGCACAATCTCTGCAGGGTTTGAGGTGAGTCTGCCACATGATTGTGGATGCAGATGTTAATTTTGTCCTGGCAAACAAAACACCCTCATTTCAGCAGTGACACAGATGGGATATATGTGCCTACTGCAGTGGTACACACACTGTTGTGCCAATAAAAGTGTCTGTGAACAGCAAAACAACCCAGCTGAGACAGTCTGATTGTTCATTTATTGACTCCTTTATGAAGGATGGATGAATAGCACCACCCAAAAAGATGCTGATGTGTAAGTGTCAGGGAAAAGCAGGTGATGCTCACTTGCAGGGAGCAGGAGGTCTGATGGCTCTGGTTTTTAATTGCCTCTGAGTGCCCAGCATTTCAGCTTTGTGCTGCAATCATTTCACAAGGAGCCCCACGTGAACCACAAACATCTCTGGGAGCTCCTGCCACTGCAGGACCTGTGGGAGAGCTGATTTATGGCAGGAGGCACAGGCTGAGCTGGGGGCTGCACAGGCTCCAGCCTTTCCTCCCAGTCCCTGGGAGAACAGCAAACTGGAGAGGCTGCAGACTGGAGCTGTTTGGTTTGACATCCCTGCCTTTATGAGTTCAGCAGGAGAGGGGACTGCATGGTTCCTGAAGATTTATGATGCTGGCAGCTTTGAGAAAATGTTTTTATGCAACTTTTTCTCTTTTTTTTTTTGCTTTGCAAGCAGCTTCCCAACGTTTGTCAGTGCTGAGCAAAGCAAATACTGAAAGCATGTGCACACCAAGAAGGGGAAAACCATGAGGATGAGAGAGGCAGCTGCTTTAACAAGGTGAAAGTGAGCCTGGAGCACAGCACAGATGTGGAGGAATATTGCTGGGTGCAGACTTTTCTCAGTGAGTGTGTAAAACATGGAAAATGAGTAATTTTATTAAAAGGAGAAACAAAAACTTCAAGCAAGCTTAGTGGATAATTGTGTTGACAAATGGATACTTTGTGCAGACAATGCACCTTCATGCACAGGATGGAGCTCAGACCAGTGAAATATCACTCTCCTTCTCCAAAGCAGGACTGAGTGTTTTCCTTCCAGGGGAAGGTGTCCCTGCCATGGCAAGGCTTGGAGTGAGATGATCTATAAGGCCCATTCCAACCCACACCATTCTGTGATTTGATAGATCTGTGATATCTGCAGATCTGTCAGAAATAAATCTGTATTTTTGACAGAAATTTCATCTGCAATATGAGAGAAGTTCACATACCCTGAAAAACACACAAGCACGTGTGAGGACATTCATAAAGTCAGCTGAGTCTGACACCTTTTCTACACAAATCCAACAGGTTTCAGATGTGGATTGAGTTGTGCAAACCTGCCAGTTTGTTATGGGTTTCATGCATTTTGGTGTTGCACATTGCAGAAAGAGCCCACACTGTGTGAGCTGCTCTGTGGACAGGCACTGAGGGAAGTGTGCACCCCAAAGGGTCCATGATCCTATGAGTTGTGTTTGGGTTTTTTTCTCCAAAAGCTTATACAATCCTTTTATTAAAGAGAAGGATTCTTTAATCCTTAGACTGTCTTTAGTCCTTAGACCTGATGATCTTTCTGAAGCACCTGAGCACAGGTACCTGCTCAGGGCTCTGACCAACCTGTCCTGGTTGAAGATGCTCAGTGCAGGGGACCAGGACACCTTTAAAGGTCCCTTCCAACCCAAATTATCCTGTGATTTACAGACCTGAGGCCAATCCCTGCCTGGCAGCTGGACAAGGAGGCTTGCAGGGGGATATAAAACCACAGCAACCTCAGCTCTGCCCCACAAGCAGCTGGGCTGCCCTTGTGGCCTGTACAGATCATCTTTTCAGCCCCTGTTCCTGACACTGAGGGCATCCTGCTGTGCCAGGATCCCTGCCCTGTCAGGGCTGCTGATCCACTGGCCTCTGGCTGACCTGCTGGGCTGGAAGTCAGCAACCAGCAAAGGTCAGAATGAGTCAACCAGCAAACCCTGGGCAAGCCAGCTGAGGGACATGCAGGATTTCTGCTGTGCTAGTGCTCTTTTAGGCTGGCCAGGACTGGGATGAGCCAGCTTAGCCACTATTCCCTGCTCTGCCTGCCTGGGGCAGCTCATTAGCAGGGTGCCAGTAATGAACACAACCCTGCTGGACCCTGGGGACACCCCCTGCAGGGTGCTGGTGCTCCCTGTCACCTCACCAGCAGCACTGCAGTTTGTCATTCTCCCACCTCAGCAGACTGGATCACTCATTTGACACGTGCCCATCAGCAGTGTCATTAATTGTTCAGCCCTTGCAGAGGGGAGATGTGCCAGGAGGGTCATTTCACAGCCCCTGGGCAGTGCTGGGCACACTCAGCCCTCCTGGCTGGCTCCTGAGCATCTGGGAAACTCATTAAATTTTGTGGAGTTCTTTAAAGCTTTGGCCCCTCAGAGCACAAGGTCCCTACAGCACTGCTCTGTGGTAATTACACCAACTAGAAGGATTTGCTTTCTCCTACACTAATTAGCAAGTGGAGAAACTTTAGAAACTAATGTAGAGCCCAACAGGATTATCCAGGTGATCCAGGTTTTTAACTACATATTTTACCACCAGTAAATTTATAGATATTATCTCTTTTCCAAAAGTTGCTCCTGAGATGCTTCTTCCAGCTTTATGGAGGACATACATGAGAAAAGGAATAAAGTGAATGAACCAATGAAAATTTGAAGGATTTATGTGGATCCTTCACACTCATGAACCTACAGTATCCTTTCCATGTTGGGATACTCAGTACTCAGAGGACTGTAATCCCAAAATTGCTTTTTTTCTCTCCATGGACTGAGAGAAGAGCCATGTGCTGGCTGTGCAGGAGTAGGTACCAACAAAATGAGTCTGACCAGAGCCCAGGGTGGTCAGAGCAGGGCTCTGTCCCCTCCCAGCTCCTCTGCCCAGCCTCCTGCTCCACACTGTCCTGAGTGACTCCATCCCAGCATTCTAAACACATTTCCCACCCCAGACCCATTTGCTTGAGCACAAAACCTCCTCTCAGTGCAGGGCACATCCCTGGGGCTGTGATGCTGGGCTGGAAGCTGGAGCTGTGTGTTCCACCAGGGTTCAGGGTATGAACCAACCCCAAACCTGGCTCTGCTGAACATGCACAGTTACAGCATCCAAACCCAATCCTAAACTAAACTAAACTAAACATCCTAGAGCCTGCAGCACAGCTGTCTCTGCAAGCTGGAACTGGGGGTTTATTGCAAAGGAGAGGCAAAAAAAAAAAGATTTAAATGGTGTCAGAGGGAAGCAATTAGCCCAGATCCAAAGTCAGCTTCCACTTGCTGCCCCACGCCAGTTGGCACACACAGGGTCTGCTCAGCACTGCAAACATTTTCCTGGAAGAGCTTTGGAGAGTCCTGTTGCAAGCACTTGAGTGCTCATAGCTGTTCATTTCCATAGTGACTCACTCAACACAAGCAGCTTTGTATTCCTCCTACACAGCAAGCTAGAAATCCAGAGAAATTTGATCCATTTTCTTCAAACTCACAAGAGGCCATGGACACACGTGTGCACAAACACACACACAGACACACATGCAAGATGCTGTCAGTCCAACACAACCACCACCATTTTCCTGGCACAGCTGAGCTCAGACTGTTCCTGCTGATCCAAAAGCTGCATCTGAATCATCCCAGACTTGTGCCATAAATGATTATTTTGTTGAAAGGGACACACGGCTTTAAAAGGGATCACAAAGTAAAGAGGAGAGTTTTCCCTAGAGAGATGTGACTTCATTCATCTTTGCCTTCCTGCCAGGAGACAGCAAAGGAAGAAGTTTATTTTGAAGAGAGGAGACATGAGCATGTTTCTGAAACCCCTCAAGTGCACATGAAAAAAAGGCAGGAGCCAAACCTTGATCATGTTCATTCTTCCCTTGTCTTGGAGGCATGGCTGACAATACCAGTACAAGGATGATGGGATAATCCAGGTTGTGAGGAATCTCAGGAGGTCTCCAGCCCAAACCCCCTGCCCACAGCAGGCTCAGAATGCTGCTCAAGGCTTTATCCATTTGGGTCTTGAAAAATCTCTGAAGATTTTCCCAGCCTCACTGGGAAACCTCTCCTGCTGCTGTCTTTATCAGGAAAAACTTTCTCCTTGTATCTCATCTGGCCCTTTTTTGTTACAGCTTGCCTGTCCTCCTGCCTCCAGCCCCTGTGAAGGGCTTGGGTCTTTCAGAACCTTGAGGTACTGACAGGCTGTTAGTTCCATCCAAAATCCTTTCTTTGTTCTGAAACAGGTCCTCTTGCATCTCTGCACATGGAAAGCACAAGCCTGAGCATCTCAGTGTCCCAGTGGCTGATCTTGCTTTAGTTTATTAATATCTTCTGTGCTGGGGTCACCAAACTGGGCACAGCAGCTGGCTGTGGTCAAAGGAGTGCAAAGTAGAAGAGAATTAATAATTTCCCTCAAAACATGCCAGGTCACATGCCTGGTTTGGGTTGATTTCAGCATCCATGAGCTCCCTGGCTGCTTTTCCACACTGCTGCTCCTCAGCCAAGTCCTCACCTTCAGGAGAGGGCACAAATGGCCAAGAACTCCCCTTTGCTGCCCAAGACATCTGGGGAATGTCCCAGCAGCTCTGCTCACAGGTGTCCTGGATAATCACCAAACCATTAATTCACTGTTGAAAGCCAAGGTGAACATCACTCAGTGCAAATTCAGAAATGTTTTCTTGACATGAGGGTGTGTGGCTCACCTCCAGCATTTTTATCAAGGGCTGCCCAGGGAAAAGGGAAGTTTTGTTTTTTTTCTTGCTTATCTGTTTTTCTCCTGGGCTGATTTCCAAAGAGCTAAACTCAAATGAATCCTTTTCTGAGCAGCCCCATGCCTTGGGATGGCATCAGCAGCTGCTCTGGCTGGTGTTCCCAGGAAAGGTGAGCATTCTGTCATCCCAGCTTGGAGGTGCCAAATGGTGACAGATGTTAGCTCTCCACCTGTGGGACCAGAGAGTGCAGCAGAGACAGGAGCAGCACCACTGCTGTCAGGAAAGTGAACTGTGAACTTCTTCCAAAGTCCTTGCAGAGTCAAAAAGGTCATTTTTATTTTCTTCAAGCTGCACAATTTCCTTGGGTAGGTGTCATGCACAGAGGGAGATCAGCCACTTGACTTATTAAGACACAGACCAAATTGTCTTCACCTGTTTATTGGTCTTAAATGTTCTTAAATGAGTATTATTGTAAGTGAAACTAGGGGCATTGCAGCAGGAGCCCAAAACACTGGCACAAAGTGGGTGCCCTGGCACTGATACATTCCAGTGCTTCACTGAGGAAAACTCTAAAGGACCCCAGAGTTAACCATTAGTTCACTGCTTCAGCTGCCACATTTCTTCTCTACTCAGACCTGCTCCATGTCTGGATGCCTGCCACACTCCTGGCAGCACCAATAACCTGCAATTTCTGACAGAATCTGCTGCATTGCAAATCCCTTTTTCATCCCAGCATGGCTCAGAGCCAGAGCAAGCACAGAGATGCCCACTGGACATATTTCTAACCTGTATTCCTAACCTGCATCCCTCCCTTCAAACACAAGATGCCAGAAGCACTGACCTGGTCCTCTCATCAGGAACTCAAATTTCCTTCCTCCTTCTGTTATCTCTTGGAGGAACATGAATCCAAACGAGTTAGGAGAGGGAAAAGTTACAAAATGTTGTTTATTTAAATTTGCTGTTCATTGCCAGCAAGCTCAAATTTGAATAAGACTGAGCTGTCAGGACAGACATTCCCCCACCCCCCTCCCCCCAGCAGGGCATTTATAACAGTGTTTTCCAAGAGATTTTTCCAGCCCCTGAAAACTACAGCAACATAAATCTGGAGGTTTAAGTCGAGCTCATGCTGAAAAGTCCTATAAAACATCTGAAGAAAATTCAGAATAAAAGTGGAAAGAGAAAATTACTCCAGCTGAGGTGCAGGTGATGGAGAACATTTAACACATTTTTCTTACTGCTGTGGCAAAGCCCCGTGGAGAGAGCACAGAGGGACAGGGCTCCAGTGTAAGAGAAGGGAGGCAATTCTTCTTGCATTTAAATGCCCCCTTGGTAGGATTTTATCACAAGGTTGTTCTTCTTCCTTGGCTCATTATCAAACAGGATTTCCTTCCCTGATTTTAGCTGCAAAACCACTCTCAAGACAGGTGTCCTCTTCATTTCCACAGTAAAGAAAACGATGCCTGGTTTTATTGAAACCAACCCAGAGTAGTGTTTATTATTGAAAATATACAGTATTTTTGAACATCACATAAAAAGCCTGGTAGATACAACTGCTCTAGTTCAAAATGCTCAATAGATACCTTTGTGCAGCACGTAGCATTATCCTCAGAAGGCAAACATCTTCTTCTCATCATTATTATCTTTACAGTGCTTCCCTTTTATGTTTTTTAAACCCAGAAAAGTTGTCCTTCCCCACCCTGATCCTCTGAGCTGAAAAAAAAAAAACATTTTCCAAAGGCTTTGTGCTGGAAGCGTGGGGCTAAGAGGAATGAGAGTATTTTGTAGAGTTATTTGGAGCTACTCCTGTCCTTTGAAAATCTGTGTGAGAGCAGGGCATGGTGCTTGCCAGGCAAAGTGCCCTGTGTGGAACAGTCCAGCCATGCCCTGACAATTCCCAGTCTGTCCAAGAGAGAAATGGGGAAGGCAGATAACCTCAGGCTTTTCACACCACCTTTCAGACGCTCCTTTTCTTGCTGCCACAAGTTCTCAAATGACAGTTTTGCAGAGAAGAAACTTTTTACAAAGAAAAGAAGGAAGGGATGGGCTATTATACACCAAACTGTTGAAATCACTGGGAATCAATGTACAGGGTGAGATGGGCAGTGTGTTAAAAATAGTCTTTGTTCACCACAATATGAAAGGGGGAATAAAAACAAAAAAAATTGAAAGGAAGGAGGAAAAAATTGATTATTCCTGCCAGTGTGCTGTTTTAGACTTTGCACTGTGAACTTCCACAGGATGCAGTCAGGGTTGAACCTGTTCCTTCTTCCAATCTGTTCCACCACCACCGACTCCAAGAGGCTTTTTCCTCCGAGCAGCATCACGGACGTGGGAGATGAGACAGGGTGGGATCCTCGCTGCAGGAGGTGAGTGGGGACAGAGCAGGAGAGCTGGCAGAGGGCTCCGGGGTGGGAGTGCAGAGAGGAGGAGCAGTCTGAAGGCCTCGGGGCGCCGTGGCAGAGGGGGGTGTCACACGGCTGCCGTCTGTTTGATGCTGTGGAAGCTGATGCGCGTGGGGGACGTGGGGATGGACATGGCGCGCGCCACGCGCACCCGCAGCGAGTGGTGGTCCTGCCAGCGGTGCCACCTCTTCCTGGCGGCAGAGCGCACCTGGGGACACGGTGGGGAGGGAACAGAGAAATCATACAAGTGCCCAGCAGGTAGTTCTGAAACAACAGATGAAATGGTGTTGGCACACTTTGACAGAGACGCTGAAAACATGTTAAGGTTTGAGGCCTCTTCCTTTGTTTAGATGATACCAAAGAACCAACAGACATCCTGTCCCAAGCCTGGCAGGAAAGGTCTGAAGATAAGGGTTACAGATAAGAAAGCCATAAAACATGGTAATTTAGTAGTTCCTATAGGTTGCATGCAAATATTAGGAAATTAGTATGTTGTATTAGACTGGTTATTAGAAATTAGAATATTCATCATAGAAGAATACTTATTGTATTGTGAATGCGAAATCTCTCTCTTACCCCTTAGCTCTGATCTCTAAGCTCTCTCTTGCTCTCTCTCACCTCCTTGCTCTTATCTCTTACTCTCCATGCTCTACACTCTTTCTTATACCCACACCCTCATAATAAACTGCAAACCTGAAGAACAGATAACAGTAAGCTCGTGAGTCTGTCCAGTGACTGTCCAACAACCCAACCCCCACAGGGACAGACACAGGGGACAGCATCAGGGGACAGCTCCCTCTGAGAGTGCTGAGGGGAGCCACAGCACTGCCAAGGCACTGAAACACACAGCAGCTTCTAACTCGCTGATATTCTCTTGAGTATTTGGCTTGGGGGAAAAACATGGATTTACACACCTCATTGTTGGAGTCAGGGAGTTATAGTCTCTCTGAATTCTACAGAGAGAAATCAGAGTGCAGGGACTGAATAACTCTTAGAGTGAGTTCTGATGTTTTTAGTAAGTAAAAGGTCTGGATTCCACAGTAGCAGCTTGTGGTCTAGTGAAGGTTGCAAACATACTGATATCTTCAGCAAGAGGCTCCAAGCCCACAGTTGTAGACAGGACTTAGACATAATATATATATTATAGCTATAGTAAGAATATTGCTTACATTTTTTAGATAGAACATGACAGAGTGTATGTGTAGTGTTATACATAACCTGGTGTGCTAAGAAACCAGAATTCTAATAGGTTGAAGAGTCGTGGTCTGAGCTTGCATCTTAGCTTGTTGGAAAAATCCTATATAACAGTATGGATTGGGAGAGTTGGTGCTTTTAGCCACTTGCTTTTAGCCATTCTGGCTTCTAGCCATTCTGGCTATTGCTGCTGCTTTTGCCATTGCTTTTGCTATTGCCTGTTGAGACTGATGTGCTTTGTAATAAGATGTGCTTTGTAATAAATAACCTTTTTAGCTATTAGCTGCTTTGCTTATTTAGAGATTACCTGACAAGTAAGAGCCCAAGAGCTCAGAGCAGGAGCCTGTAGAACTCAGAGTTGGGTGCCTATAGAGCACCTGGAGGTCAGAAAGGACCCCCACATCTGTTGCCACACTCATACCTCATATCTGGTATCTTAAATACCCCAGAGCATTTCAAACAGTCCTAAACATTCACAACTCAATGAAGCACTCAGAACAGACAAACCTGACGGATGGTGCATCCGAGGTCTGTCCAAGATCTGATGGAATTCTTGGAGAGCCCCATCCCCATTGTATGTGAAGAATCACAGGGGATCTAACCAAGCAAGACAAGCACACCTGACCCAGCCCTGGCAGCCCCTCTGCAGGCACTGGAAGTTGCTCCACATCAGCAGAAGGTCATCCTCAAGCAGGTCAGATAAACCTTGAATTTAAGTGGTTTTTTTTGTTTCTTTTTTTTTTTTTTTTTTTTTTTTTCATGGAGCATAGAGAGCCCAAGAACTCTGGCTGAAATATATACATATATAAGCAAGAGAAAAAAAATGGAGAAAGGAGCCCTAAACCTCAAACACAGTGAGAGGGAAAGCCTGAAATACTCCTAAAATAAACCAAATCCCTGGCAGAGAAGATTCAAAGTCAGAACCTGGCATGAAGCATTTGGACCAATTTCTGGATATTCTTGTTGGTATCTGCTTACTGTGAGAGGAAAGCAATTCAGACCCCTAACCCAGGGAGATAAATAAGCTGACAAAATTAGGTGAGAGGAATCTGGGCCCAGCTTCCTGGAGAGTCCAAAGGCTGATGTATTAATGACATTTGGAAAGGATGCTGATGTTCTGCTGCCAACTTGAAATCTGGTGAACTTTGAAAGAAACACAGGGCCTCCTTTACCAAAACCACATTTTTTTACAAAGAGGGGTTATAAATAACATAATGTAGACATTGCACCTCAACTACTAACCTTTAGATCTCCTCTTTGACTAAGAGGGAACCAGTCAGTGTGGTCAAAGGGGATGATTCATCTCCTTCTAAAGCAGGTGTCCAAGAGAGGCCAGATATTTGTGGTTAGATGAAAAATACCTATTTCCTTTAATTGGTTATAAAGTGAGTCTAGACAACCAGCTCTATTTAAAATGTCTGGATTATAAATTTAGGTAATATTAACATCTAACCCTGGATATTTTTTAGTCTTTAATGCACTTGTTTTCACTGCATCCCCCAAAAGTAAAGGATTGTTTTTACCATGGACAATGGGAACTTTGGGTATTATCAGCAGTGATGCTGTTGGGGAGGAGACCCCAAAGGGATCAGCTGCCATGGGAACTGCACAAGGGCTGGGAGGAGCTTTCAGAGCCTTGAAGCCCATGCTGGCACAGGTTCTCAGCTACCAGCACCTGCCTGAGGTCAATCAAAGCCACCCTGGGTGTGTCTGGCAACACCACTGGTGCTGCAGGGAAGGTGGAGTCAAAAAAAAAGTTGTCCAGAGATGAAGAGTCACTTGTTTTATTTTCATTTCTTTGAAAGCTTGGGGATTGTCTGCAGGGGCTGAGTGAGGTCTGCACAAAATACAAGGGACACACAGAGTGCCCAACCCCACCTCAGGGCAGCTCAAACATCCTGTCTGAGAGTGCTCAGATGAGTTGAAGAGCTCCAGGATTGGAAGTTTTCCCAACCCAAACCACACCCTGCCAGCTTTAGGTGTCCCAGATGAACAGGGTGAAGTCCTGGTGGTTAAAACATAGAAGAGTTCACAAGGAGGACACAGAAAGGGGGAACTGCTCTCCCTCTCTTGGCTGCTTTCAGTTTTCCCATTTCAGAGCCCTGGGCTGTAGCACTGCTGCTGACAAACTGTGGTCTGGCAGCAAAGAATCCCCTCTCATCACAGCTTTGTCCATGAAACACACTCCACTGCAGGTTTATGAGTACCAGCCTGGAAAACAATTCTGCAATTGCCTCTGTGGTGCCTTTTCAGGGGAATCCTGAACCTGGAAATGTGGCTTTCCACCCAGAGCCTTTCTAGAATGCAGAGACTGGGCAGATCAGAGCAGAGGATTTCTTTCTTTGGTTGTTTTCTCAGCTGTCTGTGATCTGTGCTGCTGCCATGGTTGACATGGTGGTTTTAGGTCATAGCTTGGACTCAGTGATCTCAGACTTTTCCAGCCTAACTGATTCTGTGATTCTGTGGTTTAAGACAAGCAGCTGCAGATTTCTAAGGTGAAGGGAGGAGAAAGCCACACCGGGTTTCTTCTAATTTTGAATCAATGATTTGTTTCAATATAAATAATAATGTTTTTTTCACTTAGTAGGGGTCAGACAGGACCTAATGAAACAAAGAATATGAGGGAATAGAACTGCAGAAAGAGAAAAAACCCAATGAAAAGGGAAGGAAAGCACTGCCAGGAAGAGCATGATCATCATGAATGATTTGGAGATGAGAATGAGAACAATGTGGTTGAACAACAGTGCAGAGGATTTCTGGAAAAGCCTCTCATTATGAAGCAGCAGCTACAACACCCCTCCACCAGTTTCATGAAGGGGTTTGGCCAGGCTGTAAAATGAGCTGAATGACACAGTTTTATGAAACAGCAGAGCCAGGATGGATGGACTCAATCACAGACTGCAGCAGCCTGGACTGCTGACCACCATCCCCTTCTGACCAAACTGACCTCCCTGGCTCACTGAGCCCTCCTGGGAAAACAGGAGAAACACTGGAATGCCATGCCATGCTGTTGTACTTTTCTAGAAATTCACTCTTTGCAAACCTACCATGGTTCCACCTGGAATGGCAGAGGGATCCCTGCTCCTGATTCTGGATGGGAGGGAGGATATAGTGCACACCCAAAGGCAAATCCAGGAGCCAGAGTCCATGGGGGGAGGCACCTCCCCTGAAAGACTCACAATTATCTTACCCAATTACCACAGAATCACTGAATGGTTTGGGTTGGAAGAGACCTTAAAGTTCCTCTCATTCCAATCCCCTGCCATGGACAGGGACACCTTCCAGGCTGCTCCAAGCCCCATCCAAGTATTGGATCCATTATTTATGGATCTGCTCCCAATACAGACAGTGGAGAAAGAGAGGCAATTCCCCTGAGGGTGGCACTTGGAATCAAAGTGTCCTTTCTCCTCTGGGGACAAACCCAGCTGAACTGGATGCTGGGCACCTCAGACAAGTGGTTTAGGTAGCACATGAAGTGTCAGACCATTGCCATGGAAAGTGTCCCATGAAGACTGAGAGGCAGAGGGATGCTGCTTCTCAAATGCTCCTTTCTCTCCAGATGTCACTGAATGCTGAGATACTGTCAGAGAAAACTTTCCTCCTTTCTTCTGCAATGAATTTTTAATTTTTTTTCTGAGCAACCAGTGTGAAGAGATACTTAGGCAATGAAGCCAGATTAGATTTATCATTTGTGCTTCAAGCCAACCAAGTCAAAAAGAGCCACCTGGAGATAAAGACCTGAGTCTAAACAGGCAGTTGGCTTTTGTTTGAGGGTTTGAGACAAGATTTTAAAAAAAACCTAAAAATGCTGTCTTCTTGTACAGGTGGAGCCATTCCCAATGGACTGGGCACATGGAAATGGGCTCTGCACTTTCAAGTGTGATAGCAAAGCATTTTTTAATGACAAATTAATTAACAGCAATTAGTATGTAATCAGAGTGCAAGCAGAAGAGGTTAAGGTCAAATTTATATCTTGTACTTAAACTCAGAAACAAAATTCTAGGTTAACTTTAGGTAAGAAAAGAAAAAAGACTGCCTGTGGCTGCTGTAATAGTGTGTTAAAAGATACACACACACAAAAAAAAAAAAAAAAAGCTGTGGAAGATAAAAGAAAAAGAGAGTGCAAAATATCAACTATCAAACATGGCTGATAATATCTGTAAGAGCAGCCTCCTCTATCAAGCATTTCTAGAGCCAGCACCATGCCCAGAGTCAGCATTAGCACCTTTATGACCTGAGATTGCCATCACTGGCCTGTCACAGCCCAAGGATGCTCCAGGCATCATCAGTGGTTAGAGCTCCACAAGGAGTCCTGGGAACACAGATTATCAGCCTCACTCTGTGGAACTTTAGCTGCTTGAGAGGACCAGGATGATCCCTGAGCACAGAGCTGGGTGCCTGTGCTGACCCTTGGATTGTCCTTTTCTTGCAAATAGGTCCTGGATCTCCAGGTGAGGAGTTCTAATGCTCCCAGAGAGACAGGAGTGTCTTTATCCATGTTTTGAAAATAAACTACATCACTGAGCAACTGCTCCTGTGTCCTACCCTGCTGCTGTGGCTTTGCCAGGCTCCCACAGACCCAACCCACAGGCCAAGGGTGCTCATGTTACCATCACACAAAATACTGAACTCAACATCCCCATCAAGATCCCATCAGCAGTATTTAATCCTCCTGAGGTCAGGAAGGGATGTAGTCAAAACAACCTGCAGGGCTCAAAGGAAACAAAACCAAAGCTTGGGTAGAATGTTGGGTTTTGTATCAACAGGTACCCTACACCACACCACTATTTATGTAACATTGCTATGGGGTTTTTTCTGCCTAAAAAAATATCCTGCTTAATTGGTCTGCAATCTTCCTTTATTATTTTTTTTTGTTTGTTTTTCTTTGGCAGCAATTCTTTACAATCTGGGGATATTTTCACAGCATCTGCCAGCCTGGGATGTCAAAGTTTATTTCTAAGACTGCTGCAGTGCGATTTTGTTATCATAAATAATAGTTCAAGAAGCTGCAGCAATTCTGACTAATCATAAAGATTTGCCAGGCATTTTTGTGTGGAAATAAATGCTGCTCCTTTCTTCTGGTCCACAAAGGAGCAGAACTCCCCAGAGCAGAGGGAGGCCATGGTGCACCCAGCCCACCTCAGGCTCCTGTGGTTTTGTTGTGGAGTCACCCTCACATCAGCAGTGGTGTCATGAGGAGGAAAATGGGATGGGGAAGGACCCTCAGAGCAGATGAAATTAAATTTTAGCCCTCTAGTCCACCTCTATATTCATATTTATTCAGAGATTTTAAGGAATGGTTAATGCATCTCCTTTGGGCTAAGGATGAATAATGTGGAGCCTGCCTGGGGTGATGGGCAGGGGGATGAGTAACCATTCCAGGGGTGACTCAGAGCTGGCAGCTCTAATCAACAGCCTCCCAGGATGATCAGATCAAAGGGAGCCACTTTGAGCTTAATAGATTTTGAGAGACAGATGGTGCTTGGCTAAAGGGTCAACAGAAAAAAAAAAATTAAACAAAGTCATCTTTGCCTAGCACCTTGTTGTGAGAATAATTTACAGTGGCATCTGATCTATTCCTCTCTGATGATGCTTCCTCCCTAAGCCAGTTAATTGCTTTCCCTTTTAGAAGTCAATTCATAGATGGTTATTGATATTGGTCAGGTAATTCTGAATCTGAGTCCTGAGCTAAGAATTCAGGCTCTAAAAGGATGTTTTCAGGCTCAGGTCTGGCTGGTTATGTATCCATCCAGGATATGAATAGAAATGAAGGACAAGCACTTTATCATGGACACAGAACTCCTGAGTTATAGGATTATTAAGGTTGGAAGGGACATCAGAAGGTCCCACACCATGATCACAGCACATCCAGTGGTTTTATCCAGTTCTGAGATTATGTCTTATCAAGTCATTTGGAGCACAAACAAGGACACAGATCTCAGAACACCTTTGAGCCTCTCTTCCAGTGCCTAAACATCCTCACTATTACATTTTTTTCCCTGTTTAATCAGGACTTGCCTTGTCCCCTTAATTCAGTTTCAGAGTGGAGCAGCCCTCATCAAGCACCAGCCCTTTACAGATGCAGGTTGTTCTCCAGCTCCTCAGCTCCTGCTCTGGGATGGCTGTGCTGGCATCCCCACCATGGCTGGCAAGGCTTGCAAGGATCACAGAACTCTCTGAGGGATCTGGTGCTAATTGGAAATTGCATGAAGCACCTAATGACAAGGATGAGTGATCTCTAGGCAGGGATTCTTATTCCTCCATTATCTTCTTGTTTCCACCATCACTGCTGGGGCAGAAGGAGTGGAGCCAGCCCTATTTGGATATAAAACACTCTGAATGCACTCTGTGCCTCTCTCTGAAATACTTCAGTTTGTCTCAGGAGAAAACCAGAAGGTCTGGCTAAAAGGTAGACACAACACCAGTAAGGGAACTGGATGGAAAATCCATCTTCCCTTAAAGCAGCTTTGTCTGGAATCAGTCAAAGGTGGAAGAGAAATGCTGGGAGTGCTGTACCCATCCTCCCCTGACAGAGAGTGACACTAAAGAACTGAAAGGAAAATCTGAGCTGCAGTGAAAATTGTCCAGCAGGAGCTGTGTGGGAATGCTTTCCTCCAGCACAGCTTCATTCACAGCCATTCACAGAACCACAGAATTGACTGGCCTGGAAAGAACATTAAATCTCATCCAAACTCACCCCCTGCCTGGGCAGGGACACCTTCCACTGTCCCAGGCTGCTCCCAGCCCTGTCCAGCCTGGCCTTGGACATTTCCAGGAATCCAAGGCAGCCACAGCTTCTCTGGGAACCTGTGCTGGAGCCTCACCACCCTCTGAGGGAAGAATTTCTTCCTAAATTCCATCTAAACCTGCCCTCTCTGTCAGTGTGAAGCCATTCCTCCTTGTCCTATCACTACATGCTTTTGTAAAGTCTATCCTTGCTCCAAAACTCTCCATCTTAAACTCTTCCTTCTTTAAATCCAGTATTATCTGAAATTAAATTCAGTCTTGTCATCTGTAAGTTGACTGAAAAGAATTTGAGGAGCATCTTGTTCTTTGCAGTCATTGAAAAAGAAGTTCACAAGCTGCATTCACTCTTCTGAAGTGGCATTCAACACAAATGCACACAGATTCTTCATTATGCCAGTTTTTATAACATCTCAAATTCTCAGAAACCTCTCATTGTCAATTTTCTTGGAAGTCCAGAGATGCTCTTTTCCACTTGGATTAAGTGAAATTTGCATATTTTTGCCCTCTAGTATTTCTCTATGTAAAAAATAAAAAGCTCTTTATTCATAGTCTCTAAACAAATTAATGAGTCAAGTGCCAACGGCCTCTTGTGCCCATCCATGGCACACACACTTCAGTCAAAACAGCTTCAGAATTTTTCTGAAGCAATAAAACATAAATAGCTGTAAATTTTTAATCTAATCTTATTCTCCTCCGTGGAGTCACTACAATAATTTGTTATAAGGTGTAAAGAGGGAAGGGAACAGAGCTGGGGAAGAGTCTGGAGCTCCAGGAGAGGCTGATGGAGCTGGGAAAGGGGCTCAGCTGGAGAAAAGGGGGATGAGGGGGGATCCTGTGGCTCTGCACAACTCCCTGACAGGAGGGGACACCTGGGGGTTTGGGCTCTGCTCCCAAGTCAGAAGAGACAGGACAAGAGGAAATGGCCTCAAATTGCAGCAGGGGAGGCTCAGATTGGAAATTTGGAACAATTTCTTCCCTGAAAGGGTGGCCAGGCACTGGAACAGGCTGGCAAACAGAGTGGTGCAATCCCCATCCCTGGAAGTGTTCAAAAACTAGATGGGAACGTGGTTCAGTGCAAGGCTTGGCAGTGTGTGGGTCATGGCTGAACTTGATGATCTTAGATTGGTTCTTTGATTTAGTGAATTTTTTATCTCCAGCTCAGGGGCCTGACACACCCTCTCCCACTGCAGCCAACAAAGCCAGTCCAGGAGCTGTTAAACACAGTGTTCTGTGGAAATGGGGGCAAGGGAGGTGACTGCATTCCCAGTCAAATATCTATTCAAAAATGAAAGAAATCCTCTTTGAAATTCTTTGCATGGACTGCAATTGAATCACTTCACTTTTTCCCTTCAGTGATACCACATTTGTGAGGCCAAATCACTGAAAATCAGGACATTTTATGGTGGTACCAGGTGTTACCAAGGTGTCATTTCTGGTTAGACCTCAAGGTATGTTTGCTTAAATCAATGGAAGTCACAGAGAAATTTCCAAACTTCACAGACAGAAGTCAAAGGGACAGAAACTTCATAGAACAGAATCCCAGAATCCCAAAATATCTCAGCTTGGAAGGGATCCACAAAGATCATTGAGTACAAACTTTGCCAGCTCTGTAGGCAAACTCTTCTTTGGAACAGCCTCCCACATCCTGAGTGTTTTTAAGGTGCTGGTTTTGATCTTTAAACCCAGTTTTAGTTGCACAGAGGTTTTTGAAGCCACACAGCCCTGCTCAGATATTGTGGGAACTGACTGAGGGCTACAGCATAAAGCTACCAGAGCCAGTAGAATTTTTCCTCTTTATTTTCAGGACACATGGTTCCATTTCCCATGACTCTACCAAAATGCAGCCTTAAGTAATATTTCTGCCATTTGCTCAGATTCCAGTAACTGCTGTTAATGCTTTCTCTGTACCCAAACCAAATGATTTTCACATCAGATTGAGAAACAGTCTCAACATTTACTAAGTCTCACTGCAAAATCTCTACGTGCACTTTAAAGCACAGGCAGTAAATTCATTGCACAATTTCCTTTCCTCATAAAGGACTGGGGTTAATTGTAGCCTCTCCTTATTCTGAGAACATTAAAATCCAGCACAACTGTGCAAAGGCTGCATCCAATTCCAGCCCTGACAGGGAAGGAATTTTGCATGAGTCCCTCAGTGGCTGAAAACAACATCACCTCTGCTCCTTTACTTCCTGTTATTCTCCTTCCTCAAAAATATTTCCTGATGAGAAAACTCAGTGGAATCACACACTGAGCCTGAGGAAAAAACCCAGATCAGGGGTTTTAATGTGGTTACCTGGGGAGTAGAACATCCCTGCAGCCATTCTTTCACACCTGAGGAACACACAATGGTGTTTCCTCTGTCTCTCACTAAATGCAGCAGCTTTTAGTGCCACAGCAAAAGGAAACACGTAAATTGTGAAGGGACAAGTCTCCCAGACATGAAGCACTCACTGAAGATCTCAAGAAGGATATTTTGGGGTTTTTTTTTGAGGGCAATCCATAATTTTTGAGCTCTACTACAGACAGTTACTGGCAGTTTGTAAGTACCCAGTGGGATGTGTATCAAATAGGGGGTGGAAGAGATGCAGCTGAGATCACAGCATTATTGAAGCTTAAACTGATGGATTTTCCAGGTTTTTGCTTGTGTCATCCTTCAGAGCACTCCTGGCACTGTGGGGGGAGAGTAACCTGATAAAGACCATTACATGCATTTAAAGAACTCAGCTCTGCTATAACTGGAAAACCTGGAGTATTTAAAACATTCTGAGACAGGAGCTTATCAGCCCATATCAGAGAGACAGGAACATCAGGCTCACTGAAAATATAATAGCAAGGCTTCAGTGATACCTGTGAAGCTTTCAGGCTGCTCCTCACAGGTTATTTTCCCCTTTTTGAGCAAAACCTGCTACCTCATGGGGACTGAGTGGCATTGCCTTCCTCACCACTTCTAGTAGGGATGCCTGGCTGGGAGCAGCTCAGCTTTTGAAATAGTGTACTATAAAATGCAAATTTGTGTTCTGGACAATGCAATTCCACACCCAGAAAGGTCTGAAAATTCTCTGAGTTTGCTGCTTCCCTCAGTGCTGTGCAAAGCTGAGATTAAAACAGAACAGGAAATGTTATCCTTTAAAAGCTTTGTGACATTCCAAAAAAACATTGTCACAATACATCAAAAGGAGTCCAAAGCTTTTTCACAGTTTTGAAATAGACAATATTCTAATATTTGGAGGCTTGGACTTATGTTTCACCTCAAAGAAGCAGTAAGAGAGTTGCCATGGTTTAGTCAGTCAAGTGGAAATTACACAGCAGATGTCAAAAAATGCTACAGGGAAGATTTCCCTCCCAAATTCAACTTTTTTGGGTGCCCACATGCCAGGAGGGTGTCTTGGGCATACTGGGAGATCCAGCCCAGACTGGAGCTGCTCAGGTGAGCAGATAAAGGTGTGTGTTGGAGACTAAGCTGATGTAAAGCTTAAAAAGCAAAAAGGTTGTATTGACTGGCTTGAATTACTGACCACAAACAATTTGAGAAGCCCCATTGAATCCCATTTCCCAGTGAGATGTGAATGTTCCCCAGATCCTGTTGGATGCCTCAGATCTGCTGCAGCCTCCCCAGCAGCACTGGATATCCGAGTTTGGGAAATGAATCAACATCCCAAGCTGGGTGTCTCAGCCTTGGACTGACTCCCTCAGAAATGCCCATTCCCACTGTGACAGCAGTGTGACCCAGCTGGAAATCAGCTCTGGAATCATTCCAGATTCCCCAGTAGATTGTTCCCAAGGTCTAGAAGTGCAGGAGGTGACTCATCCTCCTTTGACAGGCTCGATGATGTCTGAACTCATCAAAGCTACAGGAGATGGGGAGCTGGCTCATGGCTTTGGACAGACAGCTTCAGGCTGCTGAAGGGAGAGAGATATTTGGATATTTCTCCCAATAAGAAGAGCTGAAAGAATGCCAGAACAAAGGAGTGAAAATCTGCTGTGAACAGCTAACAACTGGAAGTGGGGTGACAGAAAGTCCTGACTGGCTATGAGATCACATGGCCTGGGTTCCCCCTGATGGTCACTGGGACACCATGAAGAAAAAAGAAAGAAAGAAAAAAGACATTTTAAAAGCCTGCTGTCTACAAGAACATTCTCCTTCTGTTTAACAGTGCAGACCTGATGAATATGACAAGTAAAATCACAGAATATCCTGAGCTGGAAGGGACCCACAAGAATCATCCAGTCCAGCTCCTGCACAGACCCCCCAACATTCCCAGCCTGAGCATCCCTGGGAGCAGTGTCCAAACACTCCTGGAGCTCTGGCAGCCTTGGCTGGGGCTGTGCCCATTCCCTGGGGAGCCTGGGCAGTGCCAGCCCCCTCTGGGGAAAGAACCTTTCCCTAAAATCCAACCCAAACTTCCCCCGACACAGCCTGAGGTAAATGTAGTTCTATAGGCACCTGTATTTTGCAGCAAGATTTAAACTCCCTACTTTTCAAGAGGCAAATGGAATGGTGACAATTTATGGAAGGAAAGTTGGGAAGAGAACTGAGAACTCTGCTGCCAGGATATAAAAGTGACATGTACTTAATGTGAGAAAACTGAGCTTCTTCTTGTCAACATCACCTCAGAATTAATGAGGAAGAGGGAAAGTTCCTAATGTAAAATAATACAAAGAAACACAATAAAAATAAAATTTGAAAAAATAAAATATTTAAAATAAAATACTGCTGCTTTGAAGCCATGCCCACTCTTTCTCATAGCCCACAACGAAATTAAGAAGCAGCACAAACATAGTTTATACCAATATGGCAGAAATAGTGATATATAGATTTAATTTCTGCAGAGACTAAAATTTTAGCTGGATAAAGACTTTAGTGCAGGTAAATGAGACACTGACAATGTAAGCAGGGGAAAGATTTCAATCTCTCACACTTTGGAGTGGAAGTCAAACACTGAGGGATATTAGTGAAGCATTTCTTGCTTGATTAGCAGTACCTCATTAATTAATTCTGATTTAATCTGTTTTCAACCCTCTTTTCTGAATGCAACAGGCACTGATCCCCCAGACATAGTGACCCACATGGACAAACTCACTCAGCTCAGCATGGCACTGTAAAAATGAGTCACCTGCAGCATATCCTTAACAAGAGTCCAGCTCAGAAGTAATTAGCTATTGCCAGAAAGAATGTTTTTAATTAATGAGAAACTTCAAAGAAGTCTTAAGATGAAGAACAGAAATTTTACAGTCTGACAAAACTTCTTTCCCTTGCCCTGACCTCACAGGTAATAATCTGAAACTGATAAAGTTTTGAGGATAAAGGCTGGGAAATTCAGGTGCACATGAAGAGCTTTCTACAAGAGACTGATGGAACTGTGACCCCCTGCAAAAACATCTCAGATCTCAGTAATCAGGCACTCAAACAAACCCCACCTCCCAAGGGTGAATTACTTACCTCACCATTCAAGAAGCAGTAAAATACTGACACAAAGAAACCCTGGAAAGAAGAGAAAGCAGGCAATTATTAGGGAAATATTTTAACACTTCCACTGACAGAGGGGATTGTCCCTGCAGCTGGGCTAAAACATCTCTACAGCAGCCAATGTCTGAGAGCCCTCAGAGGGGCTGTCAGCTCTGGGGGACACTCACAGGGGGTGTCAAATGGCTTTAGATGGTCTCAGGAGGGCAAGAGCATCAGCAGATGGCTCAAATTCACCTGAGCTCAAATTTTGTTGAGATGATGAGCAACAGCAGATTAAAAATGCAATCAATATTAGGGAATGAAAAGTGTGGAATTACTTCACAGGTGAAGGCTAAGGTTCTTTCCTTCACAGGATCAAAGGGACATTATTTATTTTGGATATTCAGCTGTGATTTCTGGTGGGATGCAATCAGTAAAACAGTAACCCAAGCCTAGATCTGGCTTGCCAGCTGTATGTTTGTACTGATATCTGGGTATCAGAGCACTTGTTCCTGCACACTGGAGGTAAAAACATCCATGTCAAACAAATTCCCACCCAGTTCAAGAGGTGAAGCTGTAGGACACAGCTGGGCAGAAAGGAGTGGCTGAAGATCCTTCAGTTGTTTTTAGGTTTGTGTCAGGTTCACAGAGCTGGGGCAGATCACATTCCACTCCTTTTCCATCCTGCCAGAACTCCAGTTAAACTCGGGGAGGGAGGAGATGGGGCTGATGTGTGTCTGAAACACTGTCCCTTTCCTCCCAGTTCAACTCCTGAGCTCCACCAAAAGTTTGTTCAGTGATCCATCCCTTGAAACATGAATGATCTTTGAAGGCAAAATATTAGGAATTTCTCTGAAAGCAGCTGGTTAAAGTTTTGTTGTCTGCCTATGGGAGTGTTTGCTTTAATTTTCTTTTTGACCCACTAGTTCTAAACTTACACTCACCACGTCTTTTCTTTCTGAATCAGAGAAAATAGTTAAAATAAATTCCTAACATCCCTTAAAAAACAACCACATCACATAACTTCTAATATTAATTAAAAATTTGGCTGTTGGCTGCACAGAACAGCACATAAACTTGTCTGGAGACTTTTACAAGCTGAATAGAACAGCAAGTCCAACAGGCAGGAGCTGCTTCCCTTTGGCTTAGCAACACTGAGTCCAAGTGGACCTCAGGAGGGGGATCCTCATCCTCTCTCAGGCAGGTGGAATGAAACATCTTCTCTCTCTACTGGTTTTATGGGAGGAGCTGAACACAGTATTCCTGCTCTCTTACCTGAAAAGACTGAAGGAAGGAATTGAAGTAGATGAAAACAATCTGGGAGATGTCATCCTCGCCAGGGTTGACAAAGAAAAGCATGTAGGTGATGCCAAGCAGAGGCAGGAGAACCAAGGTGGCCTTGACTGCCTTCCTGTGGGCAGGGAAGAGACAACAAGTGAGCACAGGGAAGGAAAACTGTGTTGGGAGTGGGAAGGAGGAGCAGTGACAGCCTCCCTGCCTGTCCACCTGGGGAGAGTCCTGGCAAAGCCTTTGAATCCTTTGAACTCCAGGGGGTGAATGGGAACCATATTTATATTTATTTATATTTATATTTATATTTATATTTATTTATATTTATATTTATATTTATATTTATATTTATATTTATATTTATATTTATATTTATATTTATATTTATATTTATATTTATATTTATATTTATATCCCTCTCTTTCATTCCCTCTCTTTCCATTTTCTTCCTCCTTTCTGTCTATCAGCAAGGCTTGGGGTTCTCTGCAGGTTTGGTGAGTGATTTCTGACACCTCAGGGAGATGTGATCAGTGCCCAGCTCAGCTGAGACCTGCTCTGTGCCCATCATTTCATTTTGTCTGCAGTGTGAACACTTCCTGCAACATCTGCCCACCCAACTCAGGCTGCTCAGGCTGTCTCAGGAATCACAAACCACAAAGCAGGCTGAGAATGAGGAAGCATCAGTGATTAACAGATTTATTCAGGGCTAATCCTCATTATTGGTGCTGTAACAGTGTCTTGGGGTGGCAGCTGAGAGCAGCATGTCATTGTACAAACACAGAGGCTGAAATTTGGCTAGGTCTGTATAAATCTCTGCATAATCCCACAACAGGATCAGATAGGCAGATAAAGGTAGGCAGGTAGATATCAGGGAGATAAACACAGGCAGGAGAGCACAAAGTCACTGCAGTGCCAGGATAAAGTGCCAGGCTCAAGGAACAGCTCCCACACCATTTAATGCTGCCCAGCAAAGGGCTGCACTGCTCTGCTTTAGCATCAAAGCTGGCCCCAGGCTTTGCTGGAATTCTAAAGGTTTCCATTTAGGCTGTGGAAAAGACAATTCCCTCAGAGCCTGCAAGAGTAAGATCACTGTCATCTGCTGCAGATTGATTCACTCTAATGTCTCTAATGTTCCCCTGCAAGATGCAGAAGGGATAAAAATGTACTGAGGGATTTTTCAGGCCAGTTTTAGTTTTATGGCATGAGGTTTGAGCAAGAAAAAAAGGTATTTTTCTCTTCATTTCTCAGGAAATGTGCAGAGAAGGGTCTGAACATCAGACCCTGCACTAACTTCACTAACAAAACCCTGACAGGAGTAAAAAGAAGGAATCAGGCAAAACAACAAAGCCCATCACTGCAGCAAAGCTGCCTCCAAAGTCAAGTGCAGCCTGATCTGAGGACATCAAGATGCAACTCAGCTTGATATGCTGAGTTTTTATCCAGAAATGAGTTAGAGTGACTGATCTCACTGCACAAAACCTGTGCCATTTCCTGCTGCAAGGACCTGTTAGTCCTGAAGTCCTCCAGGTATCTTGCAAGATACTGCAAATGCCAAAAGAAGGGCACCCAGCATCTCCTGGTGTCTGAGGATTTGCTTTTAGACTGTTCAGGCTGATCTAAGCCTGGTGTCTGAAGGGGCCAGGCCACCTTCCCTGCTGACTTTCCCTTTCTGCCATCCCAGTGCCTGGGGGGTTATGCTGGGTGTGGGAACTGATTTACCTGAAAAGCCAAACCCAAATGAAGGTACTGATTAGCTGAGGATCATTTCTGTGATGAAGCCAGTGAGTGGTTACACCAATTCTGGCAGCAGCTGAAAGGAAGGGGCACAATCACCCCTCATTCCCCTTCCCTACATTTTAAATGGTGCATTAAATACCTGTATGCAACATTAACCACAGAATCCCAGAATGGGTTGGGTTGGAAGGTTGAAGATCATCCATTGAAGTTCCATGGGCAAGGACACCTCCCACTATCCCAGGCTGCTCCAGTCCCTGTCCAACCTGACCTTGGGGCACTTCCAGGGATCCAGGAGCAGCCACAGCTTCTCTGGGCTCCTGTGCCAGGGCATCACCATCCTCACAGGGAAGAGTTTCTTCCTAATATCCATCCAATTCTACTCTCTGTCACCCCAGACCCTTGTAAATGATTTCTCTCCATCTCCTTGCAGGCTCCCTTGAGGTCCAAATGAGGGCACCCCAAAGCCTTTTCCAGGCTGAACAATACCAAATCTCCCATCCCCTCCCCACAGCAGAGCTGCTCCATCCCTCTGCTCATCCTGGTGCCTCTCTGGACTCTCCAGCAGCTCCAGCTCCTCCCTGTGCTGGGGATCCCAGAGCTGCAGGCAGCACTTTATTTACACCTGTGTACATATAGAAATTGATGAATTTGTCCTCACATGAGATCAAATCCTTCAGATTTATTATTATTATTATTATTATTATTATTATTATTATTATTATTATTATTATTATTATTATTATTATTAGTCTAATTTATGAATTCCATCAACAGTAGCACCTGGAAAGACAAAGACAGGAAAGGACAGGACAAAAAAGGCAGAGTTTTGTTAGAAGGAATCACAAGCTTACCTGTACTGGATTGTTTCTGAAGTGGTTGAAGCTCTCAGCTTTGTCATTAAAATCCTAACTATGTTAAATAGAAATACAAAATTTATCTGGAAAAGAAGGGAGAGAGAGAAAAAAATTGCAACCAGTCAGTAAAATAATGGCCTACAGGATGTGATATGCCCTAAAAGGCACATTTCACAGTTTCAGTCTGACTGAAAACAGCCTTTTGGCTTTACCCCTGATTGCAACAGGCTCAGAAGTTTACTAGAAATACCAGATTATACAGCAAACATCCAACAGCACTTAATGTTTCCAAAACAGCAGTGAAAATGGAGTACATCATTATTGCCATAACAAGGAGATTATTTCTACTCCCTTTTCTCCTTTTCTGGGTGCAATGAGGAATTGAAGGTGAGATTGATGGATTTGCCACTTCCCTTTTCAATCTGCTGAGCTGGGAAATTATTTGTGCTGCAGCCTCAGCACTGAGAATTGATATTTGCTCTAATTACTGTTGTAGCATCTGCTAGTGACTTTCCTGCATAGTGCAAACAGGAGATTAAAAAGAACCAAACAAACTGAAGAGAAGGTTGATCTGTAGACTGTTGAGAAGGTTCAGAAGGTTGATCAGTGGAAGGATTTGGCTCTCCAGGTTTGGAGTTGCATTCAGAGCATAAAGTAAGAGCAGCTTACAAGACATGGGTCTGTCCCAAAGTTATCAGAACTACACAACTGCTGAGGTCCCAGCACAGCTTGTGAGAAAATATGTACCTCAAACACAATTCCAGGTTCCCAGGGTTCCAGGCATTTTTCAGCCCATGAATGGAACAATTCTGTGATTGACATCTGAATATTTACAAACACCACAGCAGAGCTGAAAGGTGCTCTCAAAACATTTTTTTTCCCCTGTGCTATGGGGTGTATTTCAATGTTTACATCTCCTGGCATCCATCAGAGCATTCCCTGTGGCTCCTGTTACATGGTTTGGAACAAATGGAGCAATAAAACACCTGAGCAGACAGTGGGAGACTGGCAGCACTGGGAATTGTGTAAACACACTAGGTGAGATACAAAAAGGCTGTTCTGGGAGTTAACATGGCATTTTTGGAAATTATTTCCTTAGCAGAGCAGGGCCCTGGGGAGTACAGGAAGTAAATAAAACAGTGCAGCTTGTGTGTTTGTTCTCCTCAGATTTGTTTTTGTCATATGAAGAGTTTGAAGTCAACTGGTTCATGCTTTATTTATCAGAGACAAAAACAGCTCCATATCTGGGGTTTGAGTTGGATCTTAAACTCACACTGGTGACTGCACACAAAGAGAAATCTTCAGGCAGCATCTGCTCAGTGGAAGGTGAATGGAGGTGACCTCCACAGAAAGAAAACCTCCCCCTCTGAAATTCTGCTGCTAAATCTTGAGGTTCTCTATCAGCTCAGAGCCATGTTTGGGTTATTTTTCCAAGGATGCAAAAAAGGCACCAGTCCAAATGTGCCAGTTTTGCAATTGTAATGAAAAGTGCCAGACTGAATTACAGATTCCTAGGTAAGAGCAAATTCCAAGTATCAGTTGGACTGATCACATGGCATCATTACCATGATGAACTGGGCTGAAGAAGGCATTTCAAGTTCCATGAGTCCTACTTCAATGTGACAGCATCCTGCCACCTGAACTGGAAATTCAAATTGCCACAGCCTGCGTCAGGAAATCAGGGATTCTGGCCTTTTCTGAAATTCAGTTGCAGAGGGGTGCTTCATCAGTGCAGAAGAATTGCTAGCTGAAAATTCTGGGAGTTTTTTCATCAGAGTTATGTCACTCTACAGAAGTCTGTCTGTAATTCTCCCAGTTGAGCTGCCCAAGCCCAGAGCAGAGCAGCACCCGAGGCACCCCTGCATGCCTGCAGTCTGTGGGTGGCACTGGCACATGTCACACCAAGCTGGCAAGAGAGCTCAGCTCCCTCCAGGAGCACCAGGAAGGCAGGTTCAGCAGTGCTGCCTTTGAACAAACTGCCCAGGTGCCAGAGAAAACCCTGCCAGGACATTATTTCCAATTCCATTTCCTAAGAGAAGGAAACAGCAGCACTGCCACTCAAACTGAATCCTCCTCCTGAGTAATCTCAGTCTGAACTTCAGAGTGACTTTCACTCTGCTTCTTCCATTATTGTTTTAGTGTTCCTTTAGCAGTCTGCCTTTACCTACAAACCAGAGAACTGAGGTTTTTTTACAGGCTGGTGAATGGGGCAGGTGGAAGGAGAGTACCCTGAGCTGGAGGGAAGCTACTGGAATGGGTCTCATGTACATGGCCAAGAGGTGATGGCTTGGATGGAGAGGACCAGCAAGTCAGGAGAATCCTCCAGCCTTTTCAGTGCATAAAGGGAGGTTAGAAAAAGAATTCACAGCTCCTTCTGGCTTCAGAATCTTCATTACAATGTGTAAAGCTCCTTCAAGGTTTTGTTTTCCACTTTCTCAGAAATTTCTCTGCCCAGCTGTTGCTGCAGCAGGACAGGACATGAGTGCAGCCTGTTACACACACAGCTCCTGCTGCTGGTTTCATCCCACAGTTTCTATAGGAAAAGGAATAACTGATTCTTCCCCATTCTAGATTTAGTACCTAAGAGAGAAAAGCCAAGTGACTTGGCCTTGGCTATAAATCAATTCCATCCCAGAGTGAGGATAACAAGAGCAAGAGCATAAGGAACTGAGCTGGGTTGGCATCATTTCTTCTTAGACTAAGCAGTTGGTTATCCCAAGATCTATTTATATTCACTGGAAAGAAATAGAAACTTTTCAACAGTGGTCCATCTGACATATTTTAAATGAGAGGTTTTGGATTAATAGATAATGGGCTTGAAGCAGCTGCCCACAGAAATCTTCCATTGATCTTCAGGTTGTCCAGGATACCCCACATGAGCTTCAGTGAACTGAATGGGGCTGTGTGGACAGAGGTTCTGTGACATTACAGTCTATGGAAGCTTAAAAATGTTTGGAGGCATCAACACTTTTAAGTCTCTATTAAGGTTTCTCTGAGACATCTTTAAGACTTGGATAGGGTCACTCCTACAGTGCAGATCTTAGCAAGCAAAAAATCCAAGGGAAAAGATGAAAATGTGGTCACAGCAAAATACTTAGTTTTGGTTTTGCCTTCTAAAAGCACATTTCAGTGTGTTCACTTTTAAGGATTTCTTTAAAAAAAAATCTCACTGCATTTCAGAAAGACACTTGGCTCAGCAGGGCCTTTTAGCAGCACTCAGGGAGGTCTGACCTGAAGATCAGATTTCAGTGCATAATTAGATGGGGTTTTAATTGTCCTTGCTGGGCCTGAGACCGCAGCTCGTGGGGATGATGGGGGAGTTTGCTCAGGAAAAAGGACAGGATCTGGGAATCAAGCAGGGAACTGCTGCAAGAGCTGAAGGCTTGGAGATGAAAATGGAGCTGTTTCCTCAGCTGGAGAGAATCCATCCAGCTCTGGTGGCCAACCTGACTGATTTACAGGCAGACAAGACGAAGCCTCTGGTTTTGTTCCTCAGATAGATCACAGTGTTTCAGGGGAAGAAGGGTCTCACTCCACTGCAAAGTGAGCTTTCCTAGAAAAGAGCCTAAGTGCTCTATAGACCAAAGTACACCATTATTTGTCAAGGACTTTTTTGTTATTATTGCAGCTCTGTTCAGCAGATTAATTGCTCAGAGCTGGGCAGCTCTACCCAAACCCACACATCAGTTCCATAAATGGAGACTCAGGAAAGGTCATTTAAGAGAGGTAATGATGACAGGCAGTGCATCATTTTTATTTCTCTTTAGACTAATTTTCTATTTTCATTCATTTTTGTTTATCTGTTTTCTGCTTCCTAATGGACAACATAACTAAGGGTTTTTACATTGACATTTTACTGGTAGATTAAATGAATCCAAAGGCAAAGTCTTGAAGGCAGAATAAAGTGGCTTATTTCTTCTCCTTTATTTATGCCATGCTAAGAATATTGATATTGCTGGAATAAGACCCTCTACAACTACAGATGGGAAAGAAAAAGTTTTCATTTCTTGCCAGAAGTTTGGTCTTTCCATTTCTAAATGGGGATGAAAATTCAGACCCCCAAAATGGAGTTACAAGCCAGTGATCCAGAAAGTATCTGAGCCATCTGTTCTGGCACTGTTCTATTACAACCTGAACACACGAGCCCAGAAACTCTTCTGAATCAAAAGAAACTTTCCAGTAAATGATTTTAGTGGTAAAATTTTTCTCTCATAAAAACCTAACTCCACTTGAGAGGAAATTTATCTCCCTTATCAAGATGAAATGGCCAAGGTGCACAGAAGAGGCAATGCTGACTCTGAGAGCTGCTTTGCAGTTTTCTCCAGGCCCAGGAGTTTAAAAGGGAAGTCATTAAGCTCTGCTCTTTCTTTTGAGAATTTAATGGACAACTGGCTTTTATTTTGCACATTTTCTGCTGGGCTTTGTGTCTCATGCTTCACAGAAAGCTTGTGCTCCTGTGCTTGCTAGAATGCTTGTTGCTCTTCACTCTCAGAAACTGTAAAAAATATTCTATTTAGACTTCATATTTTTATGCAGTGTTTAAAATCACCTCAGGGTTAAGTAACCCAAATTGGGATCAGAGCAGGTTTGAGTGGGAGCTCTGGGTGCTGCCATCCTGACCTCGCATGAGCACTCTGCCAGTTAATTAATGCTTTGTTTTAATTGTTCTTCCATGCTGGCCTGATCCTCAGACAGGGCTTTTCATCACAAAAGTTTCCTTTTCAAAGGTCACAGGCACCACGAGGAGTTCTTTGGGCAAAGGGCTGGGAAACACTTTTATGTACAATCAGGAACAAAAAATAAATACAGAAGGTCAGTAATAGCAATGGTGGCAAATTGGAGATAAATTCTGAATGGACTGTAATCCAACCAGCATATTATCTTTGTGCTCTGTGCAGCTGAGCACAACCTGCATCCAAACCAGCAGAAATTATGATAAAACACCTGCAAGAACAACTCAGGGATGTTACCAGGTCATGAACTGCAAACCTGCAGCAGAGAAGGAACTGCTCATCTTTAGAGAAAAGAAATTTTCAAAAATCAATAGCAAAACTAATTTGATCAGTGTTTGAGAAAAGACATAAGCCATTCAGATGGGAAGGAGAAGGGGAAATGAAAAACTATATAAATGACAGTAATACAATCTCAATCTCTGAACAGAACAATGCAGAAGTGGAAACAGAAGTGTGAGAGAGTCAGCAGAAACTAAGAAAATATTCAGAGAAGCAATTGTATCAGCAAGGAGGATGCTTGCACAGGACTAGGGGATGTTTTCAGAAAAAAAACCATAAATGAAATGCATCCAGCTACATACTCAGGTGAGATATTTCTATACATAAAACAGTGAGTGAGAAAACTTTGATTTCTTTAGAAGACCAGAAGAACTTCAGCATTGTGGACTGTGGTGTTTGAAATGGACCATGAAGATCAAAAGAAGTGAAGAGAGTGATAGAACAAGGGGGAAGGGCTTCAAATTGAAATAGAGTTGGTTTAGATTGGATATTAGGAGGAAATTCTTCCCTGTGAGGGTGCCCAGAGAAGCTGTGGCTGCCCCTGGATCCCTGCAAGTGTCCCAGGCCAGGCTGGATGAGGATTGGAGCACCCTGGGATAATGGAAGGAAACTCTCACTTATGAAAACTTCCTTTTGATCAATAAATCAGCTGATTCTGTTGATAAGCTTAAGCACCTCTACCTTCTGATATGACAAATGTTACACCCTACCTTTCCATAGCCTTGGTTCTGAAAAACTGAGCTAACTCAGGTATTTACTGAATTTTTTTTCCTGTCACAGCCTTCCAGAGCATCAGGCAGTGGTGGCTACACTGAGATACTGATATTTCCCAAAACCTGAAACTGGTGTGGACAAATTCTTTGTAAAGAAGAGAAGCAAGGTGTGAAGAGAAGAATTATGTGGTTTGTGAAATCCTCTGGAAGAGTCAATATGAGAACAAGGGAGATCCAGTGGACAATCCTCTGAAAGGAATTCAAATTCCAAACTCCAAAGGTTCCCATAGAAATTTGGCTGTTGCAGGTTTGAAGGGAAGAGCACTATGCATAAGGACACAAGGAAAAAAAAGCACAGGAATACCTATAAATATATATCTGTATATACCCACATATATTATTCTGATTTCTCAGTGGAAAGAGGCTACCAGCAGATCTGTGCTGCTTCCCACAAATCTCAGTGACCTGTAAAAGGGATTGGAGAACAGGCTGACAGATTTTTAGCAGCATCAAACTGCTCAGAACAGCAAAAATCAAGCCTGATTGCAAAGAGCTGTTCAGGGAGTGACTGATCAGCAATAACCTGGCACAGGAAATCTTGATGGGAAGGTAACACCACTCACAGTCTGAGATTTACATGGAGAGCTGTGAGCTTTGGGAGTTTCATTCACAAAAGAAATGCTGGAATTACACTCACTGCCTCCCTGAAACCTTATCTCAGTTCCCAGCAGAAGGAAGGAAACAGAGAAACCACCTGGAATTACTGAGAAAGAAAATAAACCAAGCAAGAGGATGCTGATGTAAAAATCCATTTGTGTGGTCACACCTCGATTACTGGGGCCAGCTTTGTTCTTGCCACCACAAAAATCTTTAATGAGCAGCACATCATAAAGACCTCTTGGCTATCTGTGGTTTTCTGTCCTGAGCAAAATTCCACACTGAAATAAAGATCCTTAACTCCTCTATTTGCCATCCAGGAATCTCAAAGTAAGGGAGGATGATTTTCAAATAGATAATTTAAAAATAGGTAATCATTCAAGTAGCTTTATAGCTGGGGAAGCTGAGTTTTGAGCAGCAATCTGAGTTACTCAAAATTAAATAAATGATGAAGGCAGAGGCAGAAGTGAACTCCAGGTCCTCCCCCACCTCATACACCCACTCACCCCACCAGCTAATTGCTTGTAGTCAATTATTTTCAACCAGACACCAAAACCACAGAGGTTGCAAAACTGTTCAGTTCTCAAGCACAAGAAGAAAAAATAATCAAGTAAAGCAGAATGAAAAGTTTTGGGGAAAAAAAATTGATCTGCCTATTTGAAAAATTATAAATTTATAGTTTTAGGTCTGAGAAATATTGCAGAGCAGCTCAGAGCAGAAGTTACAGAGGGAAGCAGCAGCTCAGGTAACTGCCCCTGGTGCCCCTGCCCTGGGGTCTCTCCTCTGCCCCTGCTGTGTTTCACCACTTCTCTGGCAGTTTTACATCTAAAACTGAACACAAGAAATGTGTTTTCCTCAATAAAATCAGGAGGAAATTCACTTCCCTGGCATTTTTCTTCCAACCCTTTGGCCATTCTTTAGCTTCAGACAGGGGTGTGTGATTAAACTCAGATATGTGACTGAGAAAACAGATCAGAATTAGAAAACCCCAATGTGCTCACTTGAAAATACCTAATACAGTGTTTTTCTAGTGCTAGCAGAAATTAAATTTCAAAGCACCCAATGTGCTGAATTAGTTCTCTTGTGGGATATGTACAAGTCAAAATCCATTCAGGAATGAAAAGAAAGAAAAAAAAAAATTACCTAAATATTCTCTCTCAGATATTTTGTCAATAAAAATACAAGTTTCTTGCCCAATATACAGAATCAGCACTTATATTCAGCTTCCTTTATTTCTGAAATTGTCTCTGAAATTGTTTCCCTGTTTTCAGCACAAGTCAATCTCCATACTCTTTCTCCAGACTAAGTGGAAAATCAATCAATCAATCAATCAATCAATCAAACTCTACACTGCCCCATTCAAAGTTTTTGTACCTGAGATACAACACAATATTGTGATCTAGAGATGGACTTGAGAACTGATGCCATGATCAAAGGCCTTTTTTTGGCCAATCTTTATTTCCCAGTGAGGCTCAGAGCTCCTGCATGACCTGTTCCCTGTGTTACACCATCCTGTGCTGCAACAGCTCAATGCACAGAGGAAAGGAAATGAGAAATCAAAACCAGTGGAAATCATTTTTGACAGAAAAAAATCCTTAAAAATAACTTTAAAACAGAATAGCATCTTTAGAAGCAAGTTTTATCCCTCTGGGAATATTCAGCACTCTAATCATACTGATTGTGATGCTTCTGGAATACACAAAGATGTGTCTGAGAGGTAACCAAAGCTCACCTGGGCTGCACACTGAGCTCCTGGCTCTTCACTCAGGTGGGTGAAGCCAATTTTAACTGCCCCAGGTGGAGTGTTCCCAGGTGCACAGCAGCTGTGATTTCATGGAGTATTTAGAATTTCAGCTTTTAGTGTTAGTCCTCTTTTGGAAATAACATTAATTTCTTCTTGTAACATTTGGTTAGCACAAGAGATGGAGTGTTGGGTAAGCTGTGAGCAGATATCAGGGCAGATATCAGATTTCAGGGCTCTGAATCCTGCACTTTTCACAGCACCCTTGAAAGGGTCAGTGACTCCAACAACAGCAAGTGATGCTTCCATCGTTATCTGGTTTGAATTTATTCACATAAGGATCAAAAAAAATGAGCATGTCAAGAGGTTTTAAGATACCCTGGGGTTATGGGTTTTAATTGGAAACACTCCAAAAGCGAACTGACAGTCTAAATTAAAAAAAAAAAAAACAAACAAAAGCAAAGTGGGGGAGCAGATTTTAGGAATCAGGAGTGTGTTTAACAGGAGCTTTCAGATTTGCTGTTCAGACTTTGTTTGCAGAGGGATGCTTCCCCCCCAGCAGGGCTTTCTGAGGGGAATAACCCAGAGGTGAGGGGAGCAAGGGCTCAACCTTTACCCTTACTTCTGTAATTTCTATCCTTTCCACTCCACACTGCAATTACTGCTGTCATCTCATTAGTGTTTTAATTAGAGCTCAAGTGCAGGCAGCCCAAGGTAGGAAGGTTCAATTCACAGTGTCAGGTCTGGGCTCTTCACACTGGCCCAGTTTAGAGTCATCTAAAGGCTATTTTCAAATTAGTAGCAGATATAATGACCTGTATCAAGAGTGGCAGTTCCCAACTATACCTTTCTCTTCTGGGTCTCTTTGGGTCTTTAAATATTTACAGTGCTGTTCTGGGGAGAAAAAAGCCATTTTCATGACTCTGTGGTATGTGTCAGATGATTTTACAGATCCTGTGGACTAAATGGGTTATAGAAAATTCAGAGTCACAGATTTCCAGGCAATGATGTGAAACCCAAGTGCTCTAAGTATCACAGATCTCCCATCTTGTGTTGTCTAAACAAGATTTATTTGTGAGGGAATCTCTGTATCAGTGAGGTCAATTTACTGTGAGTCTCTATCTAGATTTGTGACAGCTCCCTCAGCAACACAAATTTATTTTATATATCACACCCATTGCTATTTCTCTCCTTAGAATAAAGAAAAGTATTTTTACATAAAAATATACTCCTATTATGGAGTTTTTTTCTGTTTTCAGGTGAACTTTTTGCAGTATCTTAACAATTAACAGAGAAATGAACTCTCCTGCTCTCAGGACACACACTCAGACCAGCTGCTGGGCAATGAAGAAACTTTTTTCACACTGAATCCCATGAACAGGGCAGTGACAAGGTGAGAACATGAGGTTTCTTATCCTTGAGAAAGCTGCCAGTGGTGCCTGTTCAGGAGCATTTGCACCTTCCCCATGGGAACATTAGAGTGACATTAAAGCAGAGCTACAGCAAACCTTGGCTCCCTAAGAGAGGGAACCCACTGAGCCCTGGGAATTCACTGCTGGTTCACCTGCCTGGAAGAGCAGAATCATTTTTTTTCAGCTTTCTCCTTACTAATAGCTAACTAATACTTTCCATCCACACTCAGTTTTGGGTTTTTTTTTCTGGGAAAGCACCACTGTGCTTCAGCTGAAGGCTCAAAATGGGTTCTGAATGAGCTTCCTTCTCCCTCTGCCTGCTCTTGGTCAGCACAAGAGATGGAGTGTTGGGTAAACAGAAAAACAGCCTGGTAAGTGTGGGCAGCTCTGGGAAGGAAACTTCACAACAGGAAACCCAGAAACAAACACAGCAGTGATGGTGCTGGAGAAAATGGAATGGACTGTGCAAGATGCAATTCCTGACTGTAATTATTACATTTTTGTAAATAATGTCTGAGACAGAATTGCTGCAGTTGTCATGAGCCCCAAGTGGATGAGCAGATATTGTAATGCACCCCCAGCTTTGAACATTTTTACCTTCCCACCTCTTGGAACCTTGTACAAAGGCAAACAGCACTGCAGAGGGAGGAGGAAAGAATGGCCCAAACCCAAAGAAACAGCAAAACCCAAATCACTCCAATTCTTGCAGTGTTTTCCACTTCAGAGAACACCTGAAGATATTTGGCCTTGTTTGTGTCTTATTTTCCATAAAAGCAGATGTGGAACATGACAGATCAAATTTCCTCTCAGTGGGAGATGACAGTGTCCTCCCACCCACATGAGCACTTACCAGGAGAACAAGAATCACTGGCCCTTGGTAGATGTAGTCAATATATTTCCCTGGCTCTTTTCCAAACCAGCACCTGTAAAAAACAAAACAAGTAAGAAAACAATTTGTAAAGGTAAATTCACTTCTTTTAGACTGTAATGTGAAGGACACTTTAGAGAGATGTTCCTTTACTCACTGCACTGTTTAATCATAAATAAATGATCGGCAAGTAATTGAATTTTCTGCTGCACATCACCTACTGTTGGACACTGATCTGAGCCCCACTTTCCCCTCCATCAGAACATTTGTGTTCCCTCTATGGTTTTGGCTATTGCCTATGTAAATATTTACAAAAAATATGAGAACCTGCTATAAGAAGGATGCAGGAGATGTCTAAGAAAGGGATTAAAGAATTATTCTGTGTAAGAGAAAAAAACCCCTGTTATCCATTGCAGTGCCCAGAGACACATTCCACAAAGTAAGGGCTGTTAATTAAAGCAAATGTCTCAAATTGCATAGAAATGATGTCTAAATAAAACTCTGAATGGATAAGGAGTCACCCTATTGGCTTTGAAGGCATCTGGGGACCACTGGGGTTCTGGAAGTGCTCAGAACCCATGTAGATGTGGCACTTGGGGACATGGGCTAGTGGAGGACCTGGCAGGGTTGGGTGAGTGGCTGGACTCCATGATCTGAGAGGTTTTTCCCAACCTAAATAATTCCATGGTCACCAAAGCCAGAAGATAGAACAGAGCCATCACTCAAAGCCAAATTCCTGCTCCAACATCCCCTTCAAACTGTCTGGGACAACCCAGAATGGAAAATGGAAATGGACTCAGGTGAAGTGAAATCAGAGCAGAGGAGAGCTCTGAACTCAGAGATTCCCTCACAAGTAAATCCTATTTAGACAACACAAGGTGGGAGATCTGTGACACTTGGAGCACTGGGGTCTCACATCATGGCTTGGAAATCTGTGATTGTTGGATGTGACACACGTGAGCAAGCACTGGCCTGACTTCCACTGATTCCAAGTGTTACACAACACAAGAACCCTGTGATTTCACACTGACACTCACTTCACCCTCCTCTCTGAGAATAATAAATCTCTTCTGTTTATGGTGGCAAGTGAATGAGAGACCAGGCTCAGGTCTGAACTCACACCATTCCATTTCCCTTGGGGTAGTTTTGCTCCAGGCCAAAAACTAACCAAGTCCAAAACTATTCCTGGGGAACAAATCTGGAGCTAGCAGGAGCCAGAGCACATTCCCAATAGTCCACAAACTGCAGCTCCCCTGATTTTGGAGGCCAATAAGATTTAATAATAAGGGTGTGAATTATTCCAAGCTATTTGGAAGTCGAGCCTTAGAAATTAATCCAGGCCCAGCTAATTTAGTATTAAAGATACAGCCACGAGGTCTGGATCCAGAATTCCACCAAGCAAAGACAGTTTTGCATTCATAATTCCTCAAAGCTTAGATCACTGGAGCTCCAGATCCCATAGGAAGTAGATTTTGGAGTTCAAGGGTCTGAGAGTTTTCTTCCCTGTTATGGATACCCCATAACAAATCCATACAGAAAAACTCATGCCTTGCCCTTGTTTGCTTTGTGAAACAGACAATTCAGTGCCACTGGAGCCATGGAAACAGGGGTAACTCCTGAGCCAGGGAGGCCACAGAGCCACATTTGCACTTTTACAAGCAGCAAGATGTCAGTGGTTGCCTCAAGGAGGTTGGAATCTGTAAGAGAGAACTTCAGGAGTCCAGGGGAAGTGAGCTGGGATTGGGAAAGATCTGGTTCAGATGGGATCCTTGTGGATCACACCACACCCTCCAAGCCTCTCTCCAAAAAGTGCAGTTTGCTCAAACAGGAGGAGCTGCTTGCCCATTGCAAGATGCTCTGACTGGGCAGGAGTGCTGAGGTGCACAGCTGGAATCAGAACACAGCTCAGCACCTCACAGTTATTTGCCTTTTCTTGGCTCAATTCCTACATCCTTTAAGTTCCAAGTGAATGAGGGAGCTTTGAGTGTTTTAGAAATGTGAAAGAAGTCTGCTATTCCCTGGTGCACTGGCTGAAAATGAGTGTGAATTGATAATTTTGCAACTCATCTTCTGAAATTTGGGCATAAAAGCAAGACTTGGAATAAGGTAGTTCCTCCAGCCAAGTTATCATCCAAGAAGAATCCCCAGGGCAGCCTTAAATGAATGAAACTGTGTTTTTGAATTTTACTTTTTTTTTTTATGTAGCTGGAAAGACATGAAAAAAAAAAAAAAATTACAAGATATGCCAGGGCAGGAAACAAATTTCTCCAGAACTTGCAAGATCTACATTTGAGAGATTTTGAAAGGCATTTTGGGAGAACTGTTTTTTATTGCCTGAAACTTAGAGAGCTAAGAGAAGCAAAGAGTTCCTGGGAAGCTGAATTAGCAGAGGGACTAATGTGAAGCAGACTGAGGCATGTGGCAGAACTTAGTGGGCTAGAAAAATCAGCAAAGAATTTGGAACTGAGCTGGTAGAGCACAGATAAGGTTCCAGGGCAAAGGCTGCTTGTTGTTCTTTGGAATTTAAATGTTGCTTAGCTGGAAGACCAAAATGCTGGAATTTATTAACTGAAGTCAAGTATTAGACCAAGGTTGTGCTGAGTGAAGAATTAATGTGGATTTATTTCCACACTGAGGAAACAAGGTTGTGGTCAAAGACAGACTCTGCAGCACAGGACTCTCCAGGGGAGCTGGTGCTCCAAGGTTCCTTTTGTAGGTAGTGGAGAAAAAAAAAACAACCCAACATCTTTTTCAGATCTGTGCTCATCTCATTAGGTTACAAACCAGATCTGGTACACTGTAATCTAAATATTTCTAATTAAATCATGTGAGTAACGCCCAAAGGAGACAGTTATTTGCCAGGAACATTAGAAATGTCTGCAATTGATTAGCAATATTTCATATTTAGAGTCTTAACTGTTCCAACTAGGACTTTTAGCTGAGGTATTGCAAACTGCTCTGCCAATCACCTGAACTCTTACTTTAAATCCAACACAAGCCATTGTTCCTGCAATCAAATAATTCCTTTAAAACCAAAAAGACAAACTTAAATCACTGATAATTATTTGGTGCAACTCTGATAATTATTTGGTGCTGCTGTGTGAAATAAAAGCCATTTAAACACTTTTTATTCTTTTTTTACCTCTGGAAGGATAAATAAACACCCCCTGAATATTGAAGAGGACAATTCAGGAAGACAGTTGTGATCAGACTCAGATATGTAAAACACATTTCTGTTGAATAGCACTACTTAATATTCCTCAGGCTTCCCTGACAGTTCTTTATATAACCAAACCCACCACTGGTTTTATGACTATTGTTAATTGGATCTCACTAAAATTCTTCCCCTTAACAGATGCCCATCAATGAAACTACTGCAATAACTCTTAATAATGTGTGTTTTTTTTTTAAATTGAGATGTACCTTTTTTTTCAGAGTTTTTGCTATATATTTTGCTAAAGAACTGAGGAACCCCAGACAGGATATTTAACAGTACCAGGTATAGTTGCCTCACTGTGCAGAAAAGGATCTCTATTAAATACAAAGATTAAAAAGCAAGGAAGCTGGTTGAAACATTTTCTTAGAATTCTTTCTATTTTGAGCTTTCAAACTACAATGACCTACACAACCTGAACCTCCAAACAACTGAAATGGATACTCAGATGGAGAAAGAGGAAATTCCCATTTTTCCTGAATTTGGGCAGTCCCAAACAGACTTGGAAGCTGCAGGCAAGTCCCTGTTTGCTGCCTGGGTCAGGGTCTGACCTCCTGGGAGCAGCACAGGACAAAAGGACAAAGGCTCTGCAAGGAGCAAAGTCAGGACCCTGGGTTTTAAACTTTCAGCTGTTTGAAGAATTAATGGATGAGATCCCCCTGTCCTTAGGGGCAGAGGAACTGATCAGACCTGGCAGCTCTTTAGGGACATTTTCCTTTGAGAGCAAGAGCTCTCCAATGCCACATGTAAGAAATCAGGCAGGACAGGCAGGGACTGGGCATGGCTGAGCAAGGACCAGCTCCTCAAATGAGGCAGAAGGAAATGCACAGCCAGAGAAGCAGGAATATGTGACCTGGGATATGGTTCAGATATGTATTCACTGCCTAATTTCTTTAGAGAGCCACACAAATATTAACATCACTTACTGTTCATTTTCATAATACAGCTTGCCAATGGCCCAGGCAATGATGATTGGACAGGGAATACCTGCAGGAGCAAAATAAATATTAGGAGTTAATCATGGATGGATGTATCCATGGTACCAAATAAATTCAGATTTGTGTGAGGAGAGCCTGAGTTGATGAATGGGAGATCTAAATAATAGTGGTCCTATCTTGCTTTGCTTGAGACATCACAACTACTAAGATCTTTTAATTTAAAAAGGAAAAAAGATCATCTCAACAAAACTTTAGTACCAATAAGGAAAGTTAATAAAAATATTAACAAACACAGACATAAATACCTATATTTCCATAGAAGTGACCAGAAGAACTTTGGCTGACTTAAAGGCAGTTTTGGTCCCTTTTCATTTTCCTGCAGCTGATACAGCAGAATCTTAAAAGGCAATACTTGGAAGTGGGTGTTTAGGTTTTTTTGTTTCCCAGGATCCAAGAAGCTTGTAAACATATTGGGATCTCTAGATGAAGCACAACTTCAAAACTTCCAACCATTTTTTTTTTAGTTCAGTGTTCCTTATGAAACAGGATGGTGAGAAAGAATAGCTTGATATCCTGCAGTAGCAGAATTCTTGGTTTTTTTCTTTCTTAAGGATCTAGCTATTAATTTTACAGACATCACTGCACTCTCTAACAATGTCAGTCCTTCCAAACCAGCTGGTTTGGAGGGGATTTGCTGGTGGAAGAACCTGGGAGGGAGGAAGAATAAATGGAAGTGGCCTCTTGACACACTTAGGCAAGGACTAGATTGATGTCACAATTAAAAGGGGAGATTTTTTTCCCTCTTTAACTTCTCACCTCAGGAAAACCCAAACAAGTCCAGTCCCATCCAAACTGCAGGTTCATGTGTCTGAAACCACTGAAATCACTGATGTGAGTGCATGGACAGAGCCCCAGCTCTGAGTATCTGCTGCCACCCCAGTGAGAGTGACATGGCTTAAACCCCCAGGGAGGAGCAGAGGTGGATTTGTCTGTAACACAAATTTGTCTCTTTTAACCTCCCACTTGCTGTTCCTTCTGTGGGAATAGAGGCTTTAAAGAGAGGGAAAGAGAGCCATGCCACAGAGGGGATGGGGCTGAGTTGCTGAGGAATCATCTTTAACCTCAGCAAGGAGAACAGCAGCTCTGATCTCCTGCCCCATCATCCCTGGTGGCTCCTGTGCCCTTCAAATGATTGAGTTTTGTTTCATCCTGCTCACCACAGACTCAAAGGGTCTGGTGCACTCATTTTCCCAAGTTTTTGGGAAGAAAGGACAGAGAAAATGGAGCCATATCCTCTCTCCTGAAGGAAAACATTTTACTTTTCCTTGTTAAGTGAAGAATAGGGATTTGAGAATTAGACTGGTAAAAAATGTGTATGAGGAGGCAGAGCAGAGGCAGAATGCACCCAAAAGGTGGCTGGAAAGGTTTATTCAGCTCACAGCACTCCCACACTAGTAATGAGAGACCCAGAGGATTCTGACAGGTAGGGAGCAAAAACACCAGGGTCAAACCAGTCTGTGGGTCAGTGAGAGCTGTGTAAGCAGCTGACTTTCCAGTCTGCTGAGAGAATTGAAAACTATTGGGGAAAAAATTCAATCAGCTCCCCAGATAAACATCTTCTTTCTACTATAACTCCTCTTTCCTCCCATTTGATTTTGGATTGAATTACATATTTTGTTTCAAAGGCTGTTTCTGCCTTCAGAACTGCAATCCAATTACTTCTGCAGAGGGGGAGAGGCACTTCTGAACAAAATGTCATTCTGCTTTCACAAAAGAAAATATTGGTGACTTTTTTCCACCTTTCTTCCTTCAACAGCAAAGAACTGCTAGATTCACTAGTTTTGTTTGACCTCAGGTTTTCATTCAAGTGAACAAACTGCCTGTTTGTCCTGCCAAACATCTCCTGGCTGAGTTCAAAACATGGAGCTGTTGGTTGGGAAGGATCTCTGAAGGTGTTTGCTCCAATTTCCTGCTCTGAGCAGAACTATCAATACTCACCCACCTCAGCCAGGGCTTAGCCTGCCTGAATTTTTAATAAACCCAAGGTCAGAGGCTTCACAGCTTTTAAGTCACATGTTTCAGTGTTCCAGCATCTCCTGGAATTTTTTCTGTTTTGTTAACAACTGTTTCCAACTGGAACCTCCCAGTTGCTTTTTATACCAAGCAGAATTTGGCTGCATCATCTTTGTAATTATCTTTCAAATCCCTCCTGGTACCAAACAGATCCTTCCTCATCTTCCTCTTTGCCAGATTAAAGCAGCTCAGCTCCTTCAGCCTCACATCACAGCTCATGTCCTTGGGATCCCTGATCACAACTTCAGCTGGAGAGTCTCCAGTTTTCCACATCCCTTTCTGACCTCAGAAGCCACAGCATCCCAAAGGCAGCTTTGCCACAGCTGAGTCCCTGAGTAGCCCCAAGGCCAGTACAAAGGTGATGTGTGACTCTGCTGAAGGCTGTTTGCTGGGAACAATCCCTCAGCATCCCCAACAACAGCTGTAGAGCTGGACTGACAGATCATGAGGCTCTTTTCCAGGTCAGCTCCTCACTTAGAAGTGTCTGTTCAGATTGAGTGGTCCAGATTTCACCCCAGGGGGATTAATAATATTTATTCTTGCCTCTCTTTAACACTTTAATGCCAGGTACCAGAGGACACCATTTTAAGCACAAAGGTCACTTACACCATCCTATGAAGAGAAAGACCCATTTCCTCAGCTTATCTGTGGAGTAGGTCATCACTATAGCAGTGTGTAAGTAGCAGCCTTCCACAAACATCCAGAAGAAGTTGGTCACCACAAAATAATTGTAGACAGTGGTAATACATCGACACCAGGGCTGGAAAGGGAATGGAAAAGAATATTTTAAAATCATGGTGAGAACATGTAAAAGATTCTGCATGTTGTTATTCCCTTAAAAAATCAGTGGTAGAATTCATTCATGGGATGCAGATTTATCCTGCGGCTTGGAATCACAATATTTTAGGTGCATCTGTGACCTTCTGAGGCTGGCTTTGACCATTACATGCAGGATCTGCTGTATCTAAACCCTTCTGGATAATTCAAATTCTAGGAGAAGCCTCCAAGAGGAGCAGGTCACTGAGCACAGGTGAGCTGTGTCAGTGTCACAGTCTTGCTTCATTTCCACTGAGGGGAAGAAGCATGACTGATATTTAAAGGAAAAAATTACTGTAAAGGCATTGTTTTTATCAGCTAAATGATCCCCTCTGTTCCTGCCACTGGTGCTCCATTCTGTAAGTCACACCATGTCTGAATTTTGCCACAAGCTCAGCAGGAGTTTTCTGTGTGTCAGTGGAGGCACCTCCCCAGAATGGCTGTGCAGTGAGAGCACAGGTGGGAGGCACAATTAGCTCCAGATGGGAACATCCCAGCAATAGCTCACAAGGAGCTCAGGGTAATTTCCACAGTGCTGCTCACCTGGGAAACTTCCTTCCAACCAAGCAGGCATTCCCTGAAGCACAACTCTAATTACCTGGTTTCTCTGCTATCTGATTTTGGTCACTTTGGTCTCACCATTCCCCAGCCTTTTAATTAACCCTAGTGAAGTGTTTGGAACTTTTACCCTCAGTTAATTTTATTTTAGCCTTCATATGCAGGACACATTGATGGTCTACAGGCAGCCAACAGAGCAACAGATGCACCACCAAGCCCAGTAAAATTCTGGGGTTTAAGAATTTAAGAATTTCTGGGCAAGAAACACAGTTACAAAATGACAGCCTATCCACAAGCTGTGATCACTTCTGTTTTTTGAATGGAAATAAAATGAAGAAATCTTTTGGATGTGTTAGCACTTTCATTTCTGTATTATTTCATTAATACTTGAAATTTAGCTTGGCTTCACCTTTAAAATAGGATTAAAGCCCAAAACAACCCAGAAGAAGCTGAAATATTTTGTTTTCAAAAGTTTGTTTAAACAAAATTTCCTTTCCTTTCCTTTCCTTTCCTTTCCTTTCCTTTCCTTTCCTTTCCTTTCCTTTCCTTTCCTTTCCTTTCCTTTCCTTTCCTTTCCTTTCCTTTCCTTTCCTTTCCTTTCCTTTCCTTTCCTTTCCTTTCCTTTCCTTTCCTTTCCTTTCCTTTCCTTTCCTTTCCTTTCCTTTCCTTTCCTTTCCTTTCCTTTCCTTCCTTTCTCCCTTCCCTTTAAAATAACAATTATATCCAAGTTAATTTTTCATTTTTCCTGTGTCAGAACTAAGAGGAACTGGCTGGTGGATTGGGAAGATTCAGAGACAGACAGAGACAAATACAAATAATGGTGGTGAGATCTCCCCCTACATGACTTCCATAGGAGATCAGGATAAAATGAATTTTTAGCAAGTCCTTTGTGGTTTTATTAATATTGAATAATAAACCAAAATTGCAGAGCTCATTAGTTCACATCTTTATTTTTATTTCAATGAGGATTTTTGATCCCCACATGTAACCTCCATTAGGCTCCAGATAACTTCACCAATTCCTTCTGGATTTTTTTGCAAGCATTATAAACTTAATGCAAAATATTTCCACATTGATGCTTCTGTATCTGTTATTTAATCTCCACTGATCAGCACAGAAGAGATCACATCAATAGCTGGAATAAATGATGTTCCCATTCATTTTGGTGGTGTTATTTTGACTGACTTATCCCACAATCACAAAACAAAGTTATCACCAAGCTTATATAAAGCAGCTTTCCCAAAAAGGCTGCAGAAGAAAAGATGAGTTAATGAAAACTGGGGCAGGAGATTATCCATCTTTATATCTGCAGGTTTATATTTTCATTGTCACTTTGTGCTCACATTTTAAGAGGTATTTAAGTCCTGTCTCCAAGAGATTTTTCCTAATAAACTGTGAAAATCTCAGTGAAGATTTGCAGCATTATCACGAGAGCAAGTCACACAGCATGAAACTGTTGGCCATAAAGCTCATGAAAACTCCATCTTCTGGAGTGTCAGACTGTCACAAACAGACAGAGCAAACACTGAATTAACAATTTACATTTTCTCAAAGGAACATCTGGATTAATAATAATAATAATAGAGATTTATGCATGGACTATGTGGATTAATGATTTCTCCATTTGTTTTCCCAAAGCATGGGGCTGAAGTTCAGATGTCAGATCTCACATTTGAAGAGCTAATCAAGGATGGTGAGTGCCCAGCTGACACTGAAATGAAGGGAGCAGTGTCTCTGAGCACGTGGATGAGTGTCCCTTGCAGTATTTACACAAAGAAACAGCACCCAAAGTGCAGGGCAGGGCCCTGGCACCTCCCAGCACTCACTTCATTGCTCTCATGGATGTTGTGATCTATCATTTGAAGCAGAAACCACATCACATTCCTCAGGATGAACGTGGTGATCAAGTTCCAGTGGATAATATTCCTCAGGCATCTGATACTCCTAAACAGGGAAACACATTTAAGTGAGCATCTACAGTGAATACACACATAATAACTATATAAAACAAATGAGTAAATTCTGTTCATTGCAGTTTACCCCCCTCCAATCCCTCTGTTACACTGTGAAACAGGAGGTTTGTGTTTTTGCAAAACCATGTACAACAATTTGTCTTGACCACCCAATTGAATCAATTCAAGCAAGTGTAACAGGATGTACTGGAAGAAAAAATTTAACATTCAAATGCTCATTTCATCCTTGGTTATTGGTTTTGCTCCCCTTCCCTCCATCTCCAGAACAAATGGAAAAGCTTCTGAACAACCAGGCTGCCCTGGAGGCTGCTGAGTGATCACAGAAGGAGAATTAGTGACAAATATTTGTGCTGGAGTGGCAAAACTGAATAGTTTACATTTGTTAATTGTTGAACAGGCTCATCTGTGTGAGTTTGAATTAATGCAACAGGAGAGCAAGAACTGCCTGGTTTTCAATCCTGGGCTTGGCTGGCTGTACCTTAAACAAGGCAGAGCTGCACATCCTCCTTCATCAGGAAATATTTATGTCTGTTTTCAGTCCCTCCCCAGCCCCCATTCAGGTGCAATGTAAATTATGAGCACAATATAAAAAATGAGCTACAGTAAGCTGGGACAAAGTGCCATAAAACAAAAGAGGGCACATCTGAAACAGACCTGCTGCTGGAAATGGTTCCAGGAGGCATTTGGGGCATGATGCTATTGCCAGAAAACAAAGACAGACAGAGTCACTCGTGACAAATTCACTCATTTAAGACCAGAACATTTCTCTTCTGGTTTTTTTGTGAACTGGTAAAGGATGGCAAGCACCAAGCTGCAGCATTGCAGTTACAGAATCTTCAATTAAATGATCTTTTCTCAGCTAAAATCAAATCACTCCATTTATGAAAATCACTTCACTTGGGGTTCAAACAGCTCCAGCACTTCCTGGGATTTGGCAGTGGCTGTATCAGGCTCCCTGCTTGCCAGGGAAGCTGCCAGATAATGTGGGACAAACACAGAAAGTGGCTCAAAGCTGCTCAGCTGGAACTGACTGATCTCACCCCAGGGACAGCAAAAGACAGTCACAATCCAGTAACCAACTTTTTGTTGCCTCAGGTCTTTGCATGGCAAACAAGCCACTCTTCTTAACAACAAACACTATTTCCTACCATAAAACACTCACAGTACTTTTCCTAGGACTAAATTAGTCAGTCTTAGGGCCAGAAGCAATTCTGTTATGTTCTTCAGCCTCACAAATCTCTGAGAAATTTCAAGCAATTTAGCAAAAAAAACAAACAGAAGACCTCCCACATATGAGTTACAGAGAGACACTCAGAGGTATAACCCTGATAAGCCAATGTTAAAACAGCCTCTGAGTTTAACAGCTCAGGCTGCCAGAATGAAATTGGTATTTGCTTTGAGAGCCTCAGTGACTCATGATGAGTTAATGTGGAGAACAAATCTCCAGCTGCTCAGACCCTCTCTCTATTATTTAAGCTACAAACTCCAAGACACTGCTCTTGGACATGCCAAGCACATCTCACTTTGAGAATTTCACTTCTAACAAAAGGTGAGGTTCAGGGTTTGGCTTTCAAAGAAATGAAGCAACCAAGCTGAGCCCCAGGAGACCACCTGGCTCTGAAAAACCTCTTACTCAGGACTCATCCTGCACAGAAATGTCCTGCAGCTGCTCTTCACCTACATGGTTATTCACTCCCTCCAGGTCAAGGATTAGCAAAGGAAAGGATTAGTTTCAAACATTGCTTCTAGGGAGAGAAGGAAGTAGGGGACTAAAACTAAGGAAATTCAGGTCAAACTGTGAGTTATTGAGATGAAATTAATTGCCTCTGAGAGCTCTAACAACAAAACAGATCCAGCATATTTGCCACCTGAATGTATTTCTAGGAAAATGTAAGATAAAGCAGTGGGGGAAAAAATCCTTGCTGCTGGCACCTATTTAGATATAGATGTATTTAGTTTAATCATCCCACATAGTGGAACATCACTAAACCTGGCTAGGGGAAATCTTATTGCCACAAGATTTACAGCAGGACAATGAATTGGACACACAGGCAAACAGCATCAAATAGAGTTGTAGATTTTCAGTTCATAAACAAGATTTTTTTCACCCAGGAAGATCCTAATCATCAAAACCACATTGTCTTCTTTGTCTTAAGACAAACTCAGTGGAGTTGATGATGTCCAAGGTCTTTTCCAACCATAACAATTCTATGGTTATACATTTTTATTTAGTGCCAACATGATCTTTTCCCTCCTTACTGTTTCTTGGTTCCTACTGGTTTTCACTCCTTGCCCATCAGCCTGCATCCTTCAGACCTGCAGTGATGTCTGTGCAGGGCTCAGAGCAAGAGGGTCTGGTCTGTGCTGGAAACCCCCAACCCTAACAGATAATTATCAAAACACTCCTTGTTTTCAAAAAGCCCTGCTTGCTGAGGGAAGGTGTGCTCCTGGTGTAAAGTTCAGTAAAGTCTAGATGTGGCCAGCAGCTGGAACTGACCAAAGTGAAGCTCTGGCTCTGGACATGAAGCAGGGACAGTTGGCTCTCCTGTCCCACTGCCTTTAGCAAAAGCCACATTTTGGGTATGAGTACCCTCACACCACTGCCTCATTCCCTTCTGGAATTCCCTCATTCCCTTTTATTCCCTGAAAAGCTCTTCTAGAAGTTTTTTCCCTAAGTTTGTCCAAACTAGAACAACCTCCTAAAAGGTTTCCTGTCCTTGGGGCTAACAGAACCATGAAGGATTATCTGAGAGATGTCTGGAAGTGTCACAGACTTCCTTAAATAACTCAGGCAGTGATGTGACCCAAGGCACAAAGTGGTTTTAACCTTTTCCTTTTTTGTTTTTTTGTTTTTTTTTTTTTTCATTTTCTTTTAATAAGGGTCCCAGCTGGACACTGAAAGCTATTATTGTTCACAACAAGCCCAGAGCCCATGGTTCTGTCTCCTAACTGCCCCCAGCACAGAAATCAGAGTGGCAGTAATGCAATTCACTGCCAAGGCCAGGGAAAGCTTGAGAAATAACAGTGTCAGTTTTGTAGTGGGGAGGGAGAATCTGCAGGATAATGAAGAGTGTGGAGGCTGCAGGGCACAGCAGTGCAGGGCTGCAGTCCATGAACAGGGAGCAGTCTCTTGGCTGCCACCTGAGAAAGCTGCTCTCACTTGCAGGCACTGCTGCAGGGTGGAATTATTGTAATTTAGGAGGTGTAAAGCATCTGGAGGGGGACTGAGGAAAGGTCTCCTCATTCCAGGCTTTACTCACGTGGGACTGCTCTGCTGGCTCAGGAGCTCAGGGCTCATCTCTGCAGCCAGGCTGGAGTCTGAGCTGGGCGCTGAATGAAGGACATTTCCCACGCTGGGCAACAAAAGTGCTGAACAACAGGAGACCTGCACACAGCTAATGTTTGCTGAAAGGACAAAGCTGACCTTGTCATACTCATTCATCTCAAAGCCTGAGGAAAAAACCTCAGAACACTCACAGGAGCCATTTATCCTGACCCAGGTCTTTTCCTGGCTCTTTGTAGATAGAAGGTAGCTTAAATTGCTGAGCCTTAATTTAAATATAAATGCTCCTGTTATTCATGAAAATGACCTGTCCCATTTTGAAAACTTAAACATCCATATCAGTCTTCTATGACAATGAGCCCACAATTACTTTCTCCTGGATTAATTACTTTCTTGGCTCTGTGGAGTGGAAAAGTAACCAAGCCTGTGCTCCAGGAGCAGCAGTAACATTCCTATCACACTGCAGCTGGCAGGAGGTGGAATTTAAAACACATTAAGCTGTGTTAAAAGTCAGTGAACTGAGCTTTTCTAGAGGCACAGGGGTTGGCATGAATGAATTCTCTCAAAATCCAGAAGGTAAGAAATTTGGGGGATGGGATGTCACAATCTGGGAGTGGTGGTAGTGGCAGCATGAAGAAAATGAGAGCAGAGAGCAGAGAGCTGCCTCTCAAGAGGGAAAGAGGCACAGGGGAGAGAGGAGAAATGGGAGCTGAGGGGAGTGGATGCTGAACTGCTGCTTCAGACACAATTAGAGCACTGCTGGAAGAAATTGTGATTTACAGAGCCTTTCAGAGTTCCCCAGCCCAAAGGATCTGATGATAGAAGGTTTCCTATTCATCTTCTTGTCAGGTAACATCACTTATGCCATTTCCACTTGTTTTACAAGCCTTGATACGTGCTGAATGGTGCAAGAACAGCAGCACAAATCACCACCCAGAGATCCTGAAGGCTGGCACATCACAAGACACACAGACTCAGGAGGATTTAATTATTTCCTTCCTACTCTAATCCTTTTCAGACCAAAATCACTGGTCAAAGCTTTGGCAGGACTCTTCTGGTAGCTTTTCCCTGGTGCATGGTCTGAGGATGGATGGAATAAAGAGAGAAGCTGCAGTAATTCACTCACCACAGACTTAGATTGAGGTTGGAACATAAAGACATAAGAACTTCCATGTTTACTCAGACCAATGTGCCATTGAGGCTGGAATCAGTCCCTGTGGGGATCAGTAAAAATTAATTTGGGAAAGAGCACTGGAAAGAGGGGAGTTGAACTGCAAGTTGTTCCTTGCTCTTAGCTCCTTGCTCCTGGCAATCAGAAGATATTCCTGATTCAGAGACTGCATTTAAACTTGTCAAATGACCTCACTGGTGACCCCAACTCCTCCAGGGGTCACTGGACTCCTTTTGTGGTTTATGCTCACTGGGGTCAGACCATGGATTGCTCCACTAACAGGATGGATTAAAGAGCTCATAACCTGTTATTCACAGCAGAACACCTCTGTCTGTGTGGGTTCCTCTTTGCTTGTCTGCCCACTCCCAAGGGCTGCATGAGGAGGCATTTCCTCACAAATGCACCCCTCCTGTCCTTTGGGAGCTGCAAGGTGAAGGACAGAAAAAACCTGGATCTGGACAGCAAGAAACTGCTCATCCATGGGCTGTGGGAGCAAGCTGGGAGGAGTGCTTGGTGCTGCATCCTGCAGCCACACACTTCATGCAGAATTTCACTTCTGGCTGTGCCTGACAGCAGATTTTGGGCAGGAAATACCCCCCTGAGATACAGCACAGGCACAAGCAAGGGGTGTGTGTCACCCTGAGTGAAGGAGCAGGAAAAGGATTTCCTTGAGAAGAGAAAATGACAGACAATTTCTGACATGCAGAGAAAAGATTCTGCCACTGGAGGCATCTTGGCTTTGTAAATGAAAGGGTTCATTGGTTCCTCATGATTTCTTAAGAACCAGTGCTGAATGGTATCCAGACACCTCCTCCTGAAAAAAGGAGTTTCTGGTGAGGGCCTGATGCACAGGAGTCCTGCTGTGGGCTGGAGCAGAGCTGTCCTCATATCCTGGTGTTTGCATATCTTCATATCCTGATGTTTTCATGTCTCCATGACCCAGACAACTGGTTAAGGGACAAGAAGCACACACAGCATTCTCCTCTATCCTTCCAGTTGGAGGGAATGATGAAGGAAGAGGAAGAGATCCTGGTTCTGAGCACGGTGCCACCAGGAGAATTTTGTGTTTCTTTCATCATGGGTCGATCTACATGACACCAAACCTGTTTCAAAGGCTGATGATGTGAGGTTTTGGGTAGAGGAGTGTAGCAAGTGACAGCACACTCTCGTGGGAGACTGAGATATGGAGTGCCTTGTTTTATATTTACAGGAATTTGGGGACAACAGTAGCAGAGCTTGTGCAGAGATGGGAAACAAATCTGGAGCACAAGTTTGATGAGGAGCAGCTGAGGAGCTGGGGGTGTTTAGTCTGCAGAAAAGGAGGCTCAGGGGAGACCTTCTCACTCCCTGACAGGAGGATGCAGCCGGGGGGGATCAGGCTCTGCTTCCAGGGAACAAGGGACAGCACCAGAGGAAATGGCCCCAAGTTACATCAGGGAAGGCTCAGATTGGGTATCAGGAAAGATTTCTTTGCTGAAAGGATTATCAGGCATTGGAACAGTCTGCCCAGGGCAGTGGTGGGGTCACCATCCCTGGAAGTGCTCAGAAAACATTCAGATGTGGCCCCTGGGGACAGGGTTTAGTGGTGGACCTGGCAGTGCTGGGGTAATGGTTGGAGTCAGTGATCTCCAACCTCAATGGATCTCCATGGGTCTGTAGAATGTGTGTGTATTGCATTGAATCCAGACCCCAGAGCCTGTCTCTGGCTGTGCTGGCCACACCCAATGAGATTATCTGGGATTTGGGATAAAGCTCCCTCTCACCACACACACAGCACTGGGCTCAGCTCTGCAGCAGGCTGGACATGAAGCAGCAATTAAGGTGAAAGCCAACATGCTTCTCCTTGGCCTTCCTAATTAGTAAATCAAGAGTGAGGTGTATTGTGAGAAATTGCACACAACAACCCCTTCATTTGATCTCAGAACAGTCCATGTTGTTCCTGACTCAGTTTCCTACCACCAGCATCCTGAACTGCCTGTTCAGGGTGTCAGAGCTGGGCTTCACAAACAAAAACAGCAGCAGAGGCAAAGAAAAGCAGAATTCTCCAGCAGCCCACTGCAGCTGGGCCAGAGATGGGCAGGAAGAGCTTCTAATTGTTGGTAGAGAGAGATGTCCTGCTGATTATTTCCACTAAATGACCTTAATTGTGTGATTCGACAGAGAAAGCAGAGAATAGAAACCCCACTCCTTTGACTTGCAAAATTGTGAGATCTGGAAAGGCAGAAAGAAAATCACATCAACTCTTTCTGTAAAGGTGGCCTCATTGATGCAGAAATGGACATCTATAAATAGCCCTGGTAAAACTCAAAGTAGCTTTCTGTTGATTTATTGGGTTTTTTTCTCACTCTATCCATACAGTGGTATTTTTCCTCTGGGATGCACAGAGCCACTGTTTTCTGATTCAAAGCATGAGACAAACAATTAACATTAACAATCATAATAATGTGCCAGCGTGGTTGAAAGCTTGCTGAATTAGTTGAATCATCTGCATAGAAATAATTGCAAATGAAAACTTTATTAAGGAAGCTTGGAAACCTTCTATTAATTCATGTAGTATTCCATTAATAATGATGTTCAATTAAGACTACTGTCCCAAAGTCTCTCTGGAAACAGCTGATAAAAGAAACAGGAGTGCACTTTGATGGAGCCATTCCTATTCCATGCCTGGAACACGCCAGAAGGAGAATCATGGGCAATACTTAAAAAATTATTTCCCCTCTTTAGTCTTTTCTAGGGCAGGCAAAGCACATGTACAGCCCATAAATGGCACAGAGTGGGAAGAACACCTCCCAGCAAGTTATTTCCCAGGCTCTGTGCCTGTCAGGCCCTATTTGCTTTCACCCACATGGAAACCTCCCCTGAGGTCCCCATGGTTTCCCTGTGTGCTCCATCAGTTCACAAATCTGGAACTCTTAATGCTTCCAGATGGGAGCAGCAGCTGGAGAGGCTGGCAGGGAAAATCAGCTTCTTGGTGGCAGTGGCCTGGGGGAATGTAAATATTCCCACAGGAACAGCAAGGGGAAAAGCAAGGGAAGAATGGAAGCCTGGAGGGAAGTGACAGCTTTATCACAAGGACAGGAGTGAAATGCTCAGGGTGAAGAGGAGAAGCAGCAGCTTCTGTGAGCATTTAGGATGTGCAAAGACCCTAAAAATAACCCCACTGTGGAACTGTCTGTGCATTTGTCTTTCCCAAAGCATCACTCTCCTGCCTTCAAGCCAGTTTTTAATCACAGGACATGGGGCACCCTGCCTGCTTTGGCACAAAGGCTTTCAGCACTGGTGTTCCAGGGTGGGAGGGATGCAGCCAGCACAACACACAGCAGGCAGGGCAGCCCCAGACTGGCTGAGCTCACTGCTTAAACAAGGGAGAATTGCATGCTCCAGCCTTGGAGAACACAACTCCAGCCTTGACTGTGCCATCAAGTCATCCACTGGAGAAAATTCCTGATTTTCACAAGAATGATAAAAATACAGATGACTTAATTTAGTGCAGCATGTGATTGTGGCTGAAGAAGAAGATTTAGGACTCTGCTCTAATTTGCTCTAAATGGTGCTCAGATGTCAGTAATTTTTAAACAAAGAGAAAATAGGGCTGCAAAGTGTCTTTTTGAGCAGAAAACACCTTGCAGCTCAGGTTTTCTGACACAGGTTGTACTTGTCAGCCCACAGTGTGGAAAGATGAATGTTTTCCATGGAGAGTGACCAGTGCAGCAGGATTGCACAAATCAGAGACAGGAGTTCAGAAGCCAGACAGTGCCAGCTCAGAGGAGCTGATCTAGCTTATAGCTACTGTTTGGGAAATACCAGTGCACAGCATGTCCTCATTCATAATCCCCTTATGGGATTATACAAAAAAAAAAAGCAAAATCTGAAACTAAATTAATTTAAATGACCAGCTAGTGAATTCAAAGGTTATTATTTTTTTAAATTTTATTTTAGTTTTAATACAATTACACAATTAGCAAAGTTTATCACATTATCTACATTTGCAGATACTGTGGTGATAAACTAAGGAGGAAAGTCTGAGCTGCTGATGCTGCTGTTCACACTCTCCTTGGCCTCATTTACACCAAGACATGGTGTGAAATATTTAATTATTTTGGAGCATTTAGCCAGCAAGTCAGGAAAGATTGGAAACTTCCCCAATAATCATTCCTGTGCTTGGTGTAAATTCCTCACTCTCATGGTGCTCACTGGGCATTAGGAAATGTGTCCAGTGGCTCAGCTGGGGCACATCCCCAGGAAAGCTGTTCCCAGAATGGGCAGAGGTAACCCAGAGGCTGCCAGGGGGGTCCATGGCCCATTTTGGGGTGACAGAAAATCCACCTCTCCCCTCTCTCATGTTTTAACTGACAGGGCAATGTGAAGCAGCAGAATTCACAGAACCATGGAATTGCTCAGGCTGGAAAAGCTCTACAAGATCATCAAGTCCAACCAGTGACCCAGCACCACTAAATCTGTCCCCAAGTGCCACAGCCACATGTTTTTGAGCCTTTACAGGGATGGTGGTTCCATCACTGCCCTGGGCAGCTTGTTCCAATGCCTGACCACTCTTCCAGTAAAGAAATTTTCACTAATATCCAACCTAAACTTTCGCTGAAACAACTTGAGGCCATTTCCTCTGGTCCTGTCCCTGTTTCCTGAGCCTGACCCACCCTGTGTCCCCTCCTGTCAGGGAGTTGTGCAGAGCTACAGGGTCCCCCCTGATCCCCCATTTCTCCAGCTGAGCCCCTTTCCCAGCTCCCTCAGCCTCTCCTGGGGCTCCAGACCCTTCCCCAGCTCTGTTCCCTTCTCAGGACACCCTCCAGCACCCAAACAATCTTTTAGATTGGCAGAAGAGAAGGTTCCTGAGTGCTGAACAACTACAGTGGAGTAAGTGAGGGACCTACATGTGCAATTCCATGGGTGAAAACTGAAATGGAACCATTTAGCACTTGAACAGCTGCAGGTGCATCTGCAGTTCATAACTAAACATCATCTTGTAAACATATTCTCTGATTTTTCTTCTCAGAGATGACTCAGGATGTGGGGTTTTTTGTTTTTTGTTTTTTTTTTTAATCAAATTTCACTCCTAAGTATGATTTATATATAAATTGCAAAGACCCAACTTTGCTTTCCTCCTTTCTCCAAAATCTTGGAAAACTTGTTCCCATTCCATCATCATCAGAAGTAGAACACAGACAAGTTTTAGCTTGTCAGTCAACATAGATCTAGATCTTGTAAGAGCAATTCTATTATCAGAATTAAAAGAAGTTCATGTCCATCTCCAAAAACTCTCAGCCAAAATCTTGGCAGCAACAGAAAAATACCAGCAGTAACATACTTCCAGCACAGGATGGAAAGCAGCCTCCAAACCTCACATCAAGAAAGGAAATGAACAAAAACATTTCATAAATCCCTGTTACTCTAGTTTGACTCCAACCTGAATTTTTTCCTCTGCCACACTGCTCTGGGTCCCCTCTGCTCTGTGGGTGGGAATCATCCTTTCCTATCCACTCACAATCTGGCTGTAGAGCACCCATACCCATTTTGCTTGCACTGACACTGTCCTTGATCAGAAGCAGCTCTTCAGTTTCCAGTGTTTATCCACTGGTGAGGTATTTATAGGCAGCAACAACACTCCTCAGTGGCTTTCACTGTGCTAGGTTCCAATACCACAGCTTCAGATGCAGCTTGTGAAACCTTTCACATTTAAGAACAGAGCTCTCTGGGCACACTTTCAATTACTGATATTATTCCAGGAGCTCATGAGGGCCCTGCTCTCTGGAGTTTTATTTTTTGAGGGGTAGGCTCTACACAAAGAGTGTAAAGAACAAACCCTACAGATGTGAGATGAAAAGGGGGTGAGTAAAGGCAGTGGGAATCAAAGGCAATGGCCTGGGGTTAATCAATGGGTGAAGTGTTCCTGGCCTGCATCTGAGTTCACTGGATGAGACTTCCCAGAGATTCAGGCAGTACAGGCACTTCAGATGTTTTGTATTTAAAGATGCCCCCTCACTGGGTTTGTTTTTATTTACAGAGCTCCATAATCTTCATTCCTGCCTTCCTCTGTGGACTTTACTGTGGACTGTGACAGGCTGGGACAGAGCTGTGCTCAAACCCACAGGCACTGCTGCCATCCCACCCAGGATTTCTGGTGAAGTTTAAACTTGCCTCAGTCATTAATGAAGGCTCTGCTATTGAGGTGGCAGATGGAACAGACTGAAGGAGGCTGGGGGGGAAGGAGGAGATGGGGGGACATGGAGCACTGACATGAACTCTGTTAGGTGATGTCCTAATCTGTGACATCTTCCCTCTTGCTCCACAACAAGAGATGATTGTGCCTTAGCACATCAGAAACCTCATCCTTTTAAATGAAAACCAGAATTAATAGTGCAGATCTCCTCCCCACTGAGATATCCTCAGTCTGCAGCTTCTGAGAGGTGTCACATCACTTTGCTCTATGAAACCTGCTCTGCATTTCTCCTGACAGGTTTCTACAAATCATTTAATCAAACTCTTCCAGTCTTACAAACAGCAGCAATCCTGCTAATCCTGCACCAGACTGAAGAGCAACAGGGTAGTTCAAAGGAGCTTGGAACAGGAGAGGATAAAGGAAAGTTAAGACAGGAGATGGTGGGGGGGGGAAGGAAAAAAAAAAGAAATTACTATATTATTTTAGGGAAAAATAAAATTCCAGTTCTTTGGGAAGAAATAATAGGTGGGATTTAGGAAATCTGTATGTAATCATAAGAAAGAATGGGGACAGTGCCTCAGGACAATGAAAAAAAATGTATCAGATGCTTTACTGGGTAACTAGAAAGAGCTAAATTTAAGGACAACAGGAAAGCAGAATTTTCCTCAAAAGCTCCATTTGCTTTCATTGCCACCATAGTAGTGACAAAAGATGTTATGACAATGTTTGTGGGTTTGGTTGTTTTTAGAGCTGCCTTTATCCAGCAAGGACATGCCATTTTTAATCTCCAGCCTATCTTCCTGTCAGCACTGTCCTTTATTGGATTCAAAACTCAGCAGGGATGTGGATGCTTCCCAGAACAAATACCTTTCTTCCCCTACTTCTTCTCTGATAACCACTGCACAAATAAAACTTCTGATGGAATCCACTCAGGTCACTGCTGGCCACTGCCAGCACATTGTTTAATAACAAGTCAGGAGTTTTACAAAGGACTCTTAGTCTCAGAGGATGCTCTAACAGCACAGTGACAAGGGAAAATCCAGGACAAAGCAATTTGGGTTTCTGCACTATCAGCAACAGCAAAAGAAAAATGTGATTCAAAATAAGTATTTTAATCCTTTGGATCTTTTCATTATTTTCTTTTTCTTCAGATTGATTGGTATTACTGATAGCAGGATTCCTCCTATGGAAAATTTCTGCTTCAGCAGTGCAAGATTGTGATTCAGAGGGATGATGAGGCTGAGTCAGTGGGAGCTGCCTGTGTGCACCTGAGGGAGGGAGCAAACCTTGACTATTAATGAAAAGAGACTGTGAGAATCCCAGCAGTGCAGATCCATTCAACAATGCCAAGTGAAGTGCCCTGAGCACATCTCTCCAGGGGCTGCACCAGAGATCAATCCACCTCTACAGCACACTTTGTGCACAAATTGTTTTTTGTTGTTGCTGTATTCCTTTCCTTTGTGAGTTGTTTGCTTTTGCATGGTACAGACAGCACAGCTCTCACAATTTTAAGACCACTTACATTTAGACCTTGAGAAAGTGATGTTGACTTGAACCTTCAGGAGCTGCCTCAGTGACACTGGCATTCAGCCAGTGTGCCAACAACAATCAAGCCCTCTCCTTCACTTTTTATTATTCAGGTGCTAAATGAAATGTTTACTGGCTTGTTTGTCATTGAACAGGTTCAGATGTGACAGAACTGGAGAAAACAAGGCTAAAATAGGTTTTCACAGGAAAAGGGGGGCCCTGGCTGAGCTCTCATCCCCTCCAGTTGTGCTGGGATCTCATGGATAATTGCAGATTATTTCAACACCTGCTGCTCCATCTGAGATTCCTGCCCCTTAAATCAGGTGTGTGATTCCTCAGTGTTTAGGGCAGTAGGACTTTTCTGCTAAATGGAGGGTGGGCTGTGATGGGAGGATGAAGTTGCTTAAGGAATCAAAGAAGAATGAAACTGGGTACAAGGTGACAGAATAAATTTGGAAAAATAGGGTCAAGATCCAGTTCCTTCCCCCTTCCCAGTTCAGCACAACTGAGGAATAAGTTGGAGGACTGAGCCCCACTGGGGCTCACCAGTGATGGTGAAGTTCATTCCCAAAAGCAGAACACCTTTCTGACCAGCTGAACACCACAGCAACACCTTTTGCCATGCCAGCCAAATATTTCACCTGCTCCTAAAAATCCCAGAGTGAGGGATCCCAAAGCCTTGCCAGCAGCTGTGTTCCAACAGAGCAGGTGTGCTCCAGCCTCCCCCTGAGACAGGGCTGCCTTTGGGATCCACCTGCACTGACAGAGCAGGTCATGAGAGAAGCACAAAAATTGGGAGCAGATGTAAAACTGAATCTTCCTGGAGGTCTCCTCTATTTTCACCCTCAGCATGGAGTGAGGTAGATGGATGGAGTGGGGAAGGAATAAGGAACTGGCAGATTTCTACTTTAGGTCAAGATGAGGAGCTATCAGATTAGCTTTTTTTGGCCAGGATTACCTTTCATCCAATTCCATCATATCTTCTTCCATCCAAAATAAAATAGCATTAAAAAAACCCCTCAAAATAACAGAATTTATCAAAACTGATTTGTTCTTGGGGCAGTTTATAAAGGTAAATGTGATGAAGATGTCTATAACCCAAAATTTGGGTAGGGACAGCCTGGAATGAAACAAGAATTTGGGTTGCCTTCACTGCAACATCTCTAGAACTTTGGGAAATGGATATTTATCAACACACCCTGAGGAATCTCATGCTGGTTAACTCTGGCTGCACACTGGACACGTTTTGCATGACACAATGTGAGTTTGAAAAGATGGACTATCTTAATTCACAACATGTTCAGGGAAATACTTAATTACCACTACTCAGATGTTGTTTCTAATGCTTAAGCTGACTGCAAAATTTAAACCTTAAAGTTTAAATAACAGAAGAACAATTTAGAAGAGTTCAGCTGGGCCACCTCCGCGTTTGAAGCTGGATAAATTTATATCATCTTACCTAATTGTTTTTGTGCTATTTACTCAAGCATTTATAAAAGACTGAGCATAAAAGCAGGGAATATTGTTACTGCAATGAATGATTTTCATTCTTTATTCAATGCAAATTAATTCAGGTCTCCAAGCACTGTGGGAATTAGCTTTACATGCACTACAGAGGGCTTGAAATGGAAGTTTAAATTGATGCATCATAAAAATTCTCATTTAACGTTTTCTTTTTAAAAGGTTTTTTTTTTTGTTGTTGTCTCCATTAGCATAGATTATTCTGTTTAAATATGCTGGAGTGTGAAAAGATTCCTGCTGTTATTAGAAAAGGCCTTGTTAGGAATGCTCAGAAGACTTAGGTAAGACTTCAGGGATGCTCTGCTCCAGGAAAACAGTAATTCTTGCACTGAGGTCACTGTCAATCATCCTGCTGTAATCCTGGTCCTCCACCCACAGTTTATCCTCTGCTATTAGGAAAAGGTTTTTCTTAAGGATTATCATTGCACAGCCCTCAGTGGAGCTGGTTTTAAGTTCAGGTTGAACTCTCCTGGACAGCACGGCACAAATTATACAGAAATGCCAGTAATGGAATCCAAGAAATAATACAGAATTAACCCACCAGGCCACTCCTTTGAAAATACACTCCTGTGATTCAGGCTGTGAACATACATATAATGACTGATCACATCTACTTCCTCTATTTTGCCTTCCCTCCTGTCCCTTCTCTTCCCTGTAGCCCTAAGTCTGCTGTCACTGACATCTCCATTTTCCAACCTCCCTTCTGCACCCTGGACCAGATCAGGGAAGGGTTTCTATGCAGTCTCCTTGATTTGCATTCTTCATTTCATGAGCACTGCTGGGGATTAAGCTACACTAATGATGTTCCTCTTTTTATTTAAGAGAATTTCTAAGCCCTTTAATGAAAGAAAAACCAAAATTAACCCAAAGCAAAATGGAAAGATTTTGTTCTGTCTCCTTTGATTTAGATCTGGGTTTTTAGCTGTCAGGGAACGCAAGACATTACCATGTTCTGCCTTGTGAGAAAACAAAGTTTGCCCCCAAAACTTACAACTTGACACTCTCAGATCCCAGTCTCCCTTAATGAAGAACACTGTGCTCACTGATTTTTTTTTTTTTTTTCTGCATCAATAAAACATGTTCATTCTTTCCCTGAATCCAAGCAGGCTTTAGCTCCTGTGCTCAGGAGGAGCTCATCCAGCACATTAGTCAGCAAAACCACGGATGTGCTCAGGAACATCAAAGCCATGACCACTTTCAGGACCATCCACGAGCTGGAGAGAGTCATGAAAAGGGCTGGAGCAGCCCAGAAAGCATCACCCAACCGAGTTAGAAACATGCAAACACATTACTCACCTCAAGCACAAGAAAAGCATAAAGGCAACTATAAGGGCCCCTACTGAAATACAGTGCCCCAGGTAGTTTATGATGAGAGCAATCTTGTAATGCAGAGCATACTTCCTCTGGAGGTAAAGAGAGAACAGGATTAAATCAGCATCAGTCCCCAAGCATTGCATTCAGGAACAGTTCATCACTTCAGAACACAGTAGTTACTTTTCTCAACTTTACACTGACATCATAGTCCCAGGGCTGATGATCTGTGGAGGGCAAACATCCTGCCCAGGCACATGGTGTCATTTCAGTTTGGGATTTATCCACAGTTTCTCACAAATATCTGCAAAAAAAGTTATTTTGTCCCCACTTTTTTTCCCCCCCGCTTCATTTCCTTGGGTGTTCTTATTTTAAACCTACCAAAGACACATTTTCTCAGAGTTTCAAACATTATAAAACATTGTTTTCTTAGGAAACAGCACGGTCTTAACGAGCCAGGTTATGCCATTTTCCTGCTCAAGTGGTTTGGTTTTCACACAATAATGTCAGTAAGAATAAATAACAAGCCCTTCCCCTACAGGCAGATTTTCCTCTGAGGGACATTCTGTGCAGGCTATGACCTTTATCCTTCAAGCCCAGGGCAGAATCAATGCAGAGTAAAAGAGCTGGAGCCTGGTGGTGTCCCTTCAGTTCTGGGAGAGCCTGACAAACCAGGGATCCTGCTGTTTTTAGCAGCAACCCAAATATGTGCTGAAATTTCCTGTTTTAGTGTCTATTTCCTAGGATATGGGGGAGATTGTTGGTAGGTTCTTGATCCTGTAAACAAAAAAAATAAGTACTGAAGTGCTGCCATCTAAATCAGTGAATTTACAGATGTAGTGACCAAAATCTGACCTTGCAGAAACATCTTTATTGGTGGGCTGCTGTTGTCTTTGGAGAAAGGAGAAGCATCTCCTTTCTCTGCCTGGCTAGGAAGAAGTGGAAAGACACTATTCAGATAAATACTGAAGCTGGCTAAAAAGAGATTTGCTACTGGAAGATTTAATGCCCCTGAAAATGTATTTATTTATTAATTTTGTCATTTATTTCTTTGCAAGTTAAGCAAGTCATTCCCCAAGTTGGGATGTTGCCCTCCTTCAGAAGAACAAGACTCTTAAAAACCAACCACCTACATTTCCTCCCTTGTGATAAAAATATGAAAGTAAAAACCCTACAAATGGCATCATTCTTTTTAAATTTTGGTTGAATGTCTTTTTTTCATTTTTCCCCTTACAATTTCCCTTAACATTTTACTCCAGTGAAAGGAATTTGTCAGTGAATGAATGTTTGGCTGGAACTACAACCAGCAGCTGTAGTTAATCTGTTCCATTGTTCTGTGAAGATAAGCATCTTCCAGCACTTTGCCAGAGAGCCAGGGAGCATTGGAAGCATTTTTGTGATGAAACCTGCCTGTATCTTCAGCTCACAGAGTAATGTGCTGTTTCTGGACAGAACTCAACCACGCAGAGTATTTTTAAGTCCATTATAAAATCCCCTAAAATAAACTTCCCCATCCACGGGCCCATTTTCTGAATTGCCTGGAGGTGAAAAGAAAAAAAGCAGCAGAATGAAGCTCCAGGATGCAAATTCCACACTGTGTTTTATTTATCCTTCAGTCCAGGGGACACCTGAAGGGAAAGAAAGCTCACTTGACCTGATGTGCCCACCTGTGCAATGCTGTTTTATTCAGCAATGCCCTGGCAAACTGCAGGGCTCATTGACTTCCTGCTCAATTCACAGAGCCAGAGGATCACAGAACATCTCAAGGGATCCAGAAGGATCATTGAATCCAACTCACTGCTTCTCACAGCACTATGAAAACCCAAACCCTCTGACTAAGAACCTTTTTTCAGAATTGCTCATTTAGTGCTAGAAACCTCCTGGAAGATGGTTTTTCCAGCACAAGGTTCCTGCTTTTTAAGTCTGACCTTCCTTTGGCTCCTAACCACTATTTTAACTTCACTCCAGTTTGAAGAAAGTGTGGTTCAAAACATGAGCAGATTAATTGGAAAAATAAAATTATTAAGCTCCTGTTTGATGCACTGATGCTGAAGGAAAAACAGGCACGACTTTTATATTTTCTACTTCTGATGCTAACAAGGTTTCCTGAAGGCAAATTCAAACATCACAGAAACAAGAAGTGCCTTGGTGCTTACAGAAGCTGAGCTGGCAGGGTGGCAGGATCACTTTCCACCAGCTACTTGCAGTCTGCATCTCTGCTGGAATGGGAGGCAACACCCTCAGGGCTGAAAAGCACGTGCCCAGAAAATGATGTGTTTGTTCCCCAAAGCTCAGCTCATGTAAAATACTTGCACAGCTCTTTTCTGGCTCACCCTCTTGGACACCAATACATCTGAAATGTCAACAACCTTCTCCTGTTACCCAATATCCTTCTGCTTTCAGGAAGATGCTTCACTTCACTAAAACAAAGATTTAAATCCTATTCAGGCTCAGGAGGGGGGTTGCTAGATTAGGAGTGAGCTAGAGAAGGAGATCATGGAATCCTGGAATGGTTTGGGTCAGAAGGGACCTTAATGATGATTCCTGCTGTGGTCAGAAATGCCAGAGCTGACCTGGTCCAACCTAACCTGGAACAGTTCCAGGGATGGGGAATCCAGGGATGGGGAATCCAGGGATGGGGAATCCAGGGATGGTTTCAGCCCCTGGCCACAGCAGGTCTCACCACTGCAATCCCATTCCAGGACATCAGACATGGCAATCATGTCTGCCAGGAGCTTCCCCCAGGTGAGCTGAGGAATGGCAGCACAGTGTCTTTACCTGCACTCCTCAGCACATCTAAGGCATGGTGGGTTCCCCAAGGCAGGCTTCAGGCTAATGACAGAATCATTCTCTAGGGCACTTCTCCCCTTGCTTCAGCTAGAATGACTGCTTGACCTGTCCTACAGTGAGTGATTTGAATCAATAGCCACCCTTACAGCACTCTTAGACCATCCTGCTTCCTCTAACAGAAGTCACTGACAGCCCTGCCAGTGTTTCCAGCTCAGTCTCCCTGGGAGGCTGCACAGCCACTGCCAGTCACTCACTTCCCATCTCCTCCTGGTGCCAGCATGATCTCAGCACCAGCACAGCTTAAGGAAACCTCTCCAAAGACTTGCAGAAGCAACTGGAAAGTATCTTTGTCATCCCAGATGACTGTGAGCTCACTGTTTTCCTGTTGTGAGCCAGCTGGGAGCTGCTGTGGCTGATGTGACCGTGCTCCTGTGCAGGATACATTGGTCTGAGCCCAGCGTGGGGCTCACTCAGCTACTCAGCTTGAAGCCACCTCCAAACATCAGCAGAAGCAAATTCACATACAGCTGCCACAGACCACAACACCAAAGTTCTGATTTATAGCTCTTTTTGGAGGCTAAGATGTATCTTTTGCTGCCTGAGACACTTTTCTTCTAAGAAGAGCAGAGATTTGTGTCAGATGCAGTGAAGGCCCTTTCAAGACAGGACCTTGTAGGCTGAGGAGAATCTTTCCATTTGTCACACACTGTGCCACCAAACAGCCAGCTGGATCAAAAGCATTTCTGTATCTTGTTCCTGTGCCTGGAGGAGGAGCCAAGTATTTGTTCAGAGGCTGAGACTGAGTGTGAGATGAGGACACCAACACGTGGTACCCACCCAAGGCAAGGGCTAGTGCACCTTGTGTCCTCTGAGGTGCACTGGGGACTCTTGTCATTCCTGCTGGCTGACCTCCATGGCTGCTGCTGAATCAGAATTTTGAAGGCTGGAAAAGACCTCTGAGATCATTGACTCCAACCACTCCCTCAGCACCACCCTGTTCACCTCTAAACCCTGTCCCCAGCTGCCACATCCACAAGTTCTTTGAGCACTTTCAGGGATGGTGACTCCACCCCTGTCCTGGGCAGCCTGTTCCAATGTCTGAAAATGCTCTCAGTAAAGAAATTTTCACTAATATCCAACCTAAACCTCCCCTGGTGCTAAGTGAGGCTGCTCCCTCTCCTCCTGTCCCTGTTCCCTGGAGCAGAGCCCAAACCCCCAGGTGTCCCCTCCTGTCAGGGAGTTGTGCAGAGCCACAGGGTCCCCCTGATCCCCCATTTCTCCAGGCTGAGCCCCTTTCCCAGCTCCCTCAGCCTCTCCTGGTGCTCCAGACCTTTCCCCAGCTCTGTTCTCTCCTCTGGACATGAAGGACACAGGTGTTCCAAAGGACAGTCACCTGCCAGATGCATGGAGACATTTTAAACTACACCACACAACTACATTTAAGGGGCTAGATCTCAGTCAGAGTGGGAATCCAGCAGCAAATCAGTCCCAGAGCAGAGTTTTATCAGCTACTGCCACAGATCTGAACCACAAGCAGAGCAATGATTCATTAATATAACCCAGTAAATGTGTGTTACTGAGCTGATGTCCCCTAACACTGACCCACAGCTGAAAAAAACCTAAAACTTCTATTGCTACATTACCAAAACTCTGTCATAAAGCATGGGATTGGTGTTGAAAAGTCCTGTTCTTATTCCCTGTTATTAACCACTGAATTAAAACCATGTGATTCTTTGGCACTCTGCCTGTGAGTAGTCAAGTTTAAAAACAGTGTTGGTTTTTTTGGATTAAAAATAAACACAAATCACAGGGCATTACTCCCCCAGCTGATGTTTAGCATCTGCTAAACTCAGTAAATAACAACAGACCCACTTGTGTGCCTGAATCTCACCTTTAATCACAATGGAGCAAATCTGCAGAGATTGCTCCTTTATTCTATTTTTTTTTTTTTTTTTGAGATCACAAAGTATTCATCTGTAACACTGAGCATTATGAGAGATTTCAAAAATATTCACAAATATTAATATTTACAAAGCTTGTCACAAATCTTTAAAGATCTAATAAATGAGTTTTTAAGCCTCTGTAAGCAAGGGTGGGGGAACATCTGCATTTTCATCTGTTTAAGAAACATGCTATTTAAGGAGTTTTAAGCTATCACCATAGCTGCAAAGTTTTTAAAAGCAAAAACAGAGTCAAGGGAGTAATCCCATCCTCTAGTCACAACACTACTCCAGCCTCTTCAAATAAAACCCCTCTGTGTTTGCTCATGCACAGACAGCCATGCAAACACATAACAAGTGTTATTAAAATGCAGCAGTTTTCCTGAGTGGGTGCAGCTCAGTGCTGTCACTCAGGTTTCCTGTAACACCAAACCACATCACAGATATCCTGTCTTTGCCCAGCTCTGCTCCCCACTCTCCAAATCAGCACTGGCTGCCCCACATCCCCTCTCCTGCCCACTTGTCCCTCCCAGTCCCCCCAGCTTGTGCTGGCCCCAGCACTCCTGCAACAACGCACTGACATGGTTTGGGGACCTGATTCATCAAAAAAAAATGACCCAGCAGCAAGTTAGTTTTTCATTTTACATAGGAATGAATTGTAAGGAGGGGCTGCACTGGGTTGGTCCCAGCTTAGGTTGGCTAAACTGCCATGGGAGCCTCTCCACAGTGCTAGAACACCTGGAATGTCCCTCTGGGTGACAGTCAGCTACTAGCACAGCTTTTCTTGATCCCTAGAAGCCTCTAGGATAAGGAGGGGGGATTAAATTAGCCAGGGGGTAAGAAAAGATCCCCTTCAGCAGCTGGTGTGTCAGTACTTGTTTCCTGCTTCACTGGTGAAAACCCACTCTGACCAAGCACAGGGATCTCACAGGATGGATGCTGCACCACAGGCAGAGCACATCCTGGGGTGCAGCACCACTGCAGAGAGCCCTGAGTACTAAATATGGGATCTCATCTTCCTCCTGCCTGTCCCTGGCATGGCACCACTACAAGGACAGAATGAGCTGAATGGACCCCAAAACAAACCAGTCTCAGCTTCTGGGCTCCACCCTGGCTCCTAAAGGGAAAAGCCACTCCTGGCAGAAACAGCACAAAGTCTTTATTTGTGGGGTTGTGTCCCACCACAGCACTCAACACAGGAGGAAGAGTGTGAAGGGCTTGAAGCCTTAAACTGTGTGAGGGTGAATGTCTATGATGTCTCTGAGATATCTGAAAAGGGCTTTGCATAATCCCTCACAGCCCTTCTGAAGGAACTTAACCCCATATTCTCATTAAAATCTGCTAACTCCTATGTCATGCAAGACTGGTTTTATCTCTTAAAGACAGCTGGCTCCTGAGTCTGCTTTTTTCTGTTGCTGCCCCTTTACATATTTGCTTAAGGAGAAATGACACTGAGCTCTGTAAAGGTCAGTTGTGGATGAGATCTCAGAATGGGAAGATATAGGGTAGAATCAGCTGCTTGAACTTATTTTTTATAGCCAAAGAGGCTTTAGGTCTTATTGTTATTAACATTTACTGTAGCAGCTGTAGGCTCTGAACAAAGCTAGGAAAAATCTGCATAAACACACATCATCAGGGACAGAGCAAGATAAAGCATCCTTTTAAAAAACCATGTGAGTAGGGGATATGGAGAGAGGAGAAGTGATTTGCCTCAATTCACAGGGAGGTTTTGTTGCAGAGACAGAAATGGAATCTCTCTCAGAAGTCCCAAATTAGCACGTTAACCTTAAGTTTAGTTTTGCATTCATTTATGCTGAGAAATTGAGAAGAATGAAGGGAAAAATACAGACCTTGTCATCCAGAATAGGCTCACACTGAGAGTAGTTTATCTTGGAAGCCCATGTCCCATTGCCCAGGCATTCTCTGTAGGCATTTCCTGGTACAGACCAAAATAAAAGAGAGATGAACACTCTGTGCTGGACTTGGACCAGCCTAGACATTTCACAGGTTTAAGAAAAGATTGACAGAACAGATTATTTACAAGGCAAATCAATTTATCCCACTTGTGTGAAGACTGGAAAAACCCACTGAGGAGAAATAAATAACAAACACATCTACAGAACAAGTATTTAAAGGTATTTATTAATAGTTTTTTCTCACAGAATATGAATTTAGAAGACAGCAAGGGTATGAAAACACTGCAACTGAAACCATTCCTGGTGTTTTCCCAAGGTGCCAGTTCTCACAGGTCCTAAGTGAAAATCACAAATTACTGAAGCAGAGATTTAATGTCCAAATTCAACATCACCCTGCAGGGCTCTGGGAACTACATGTGACAACATTGGGGTGAAGAGGGGAGTTCAATTACTGGCAAGCACTCTCTTCATCCCAAGGAATTCCAAGAGAAAACTGCAGTTTTCCTGTACAAACCTTCCTCCACTCATCAAAGGCACATCCAACCCCAAGCAAGATGTTCTTGGATTTTTTCCATTCTTATTTTGAACTGTTTCTTAGAAACACGAGAATTAAAATAAAACAGGAAATCCAGAAAGATCCCCAAAGGACAAATACAGGCAACTTCCTGATGGACTCTGCATGATGTTGTTGCTGCCCTTTACCCAATTTCTTTTTGGGCTTTTGCCATGGTCATTTAGTGCAGGAAAATTAAATGGTCCTAAATGTGCTGCTGACACCAGCCTTTGAAAAAGGTAAGGAGACTTCTGAAAAGGTGCTTTTGAAAAAGGTAAAGAGACTTTTGAACAGGTGCTTCTTCTTACAGAGAAGGGAAGTCAACAAATAATCCCTGCAGATGCTCCAGATGCCACTGTATCCACACAGATCACTGAATTGCTGTTGTCTACTTGCACTTTTCCACTGTTGCTTTTTGGAGTGCCAAAGCCAAACTAAACAAAACAGTCTGAGTGGGGTTTAGGTGGTAGGATCTGGTTTACATCCCTGAAAGCCCTTGCCTTTGTCCCCTCCTTTGGCCAGTGCTGAAGCTCTCTGTGCAGAATTGTGGCTGATTTTGAGCCTCTGCAGAAAAATCCTGACTCTCCAGATGAGCTGATGCTTAGCCTGATGTTGAGTCCCACTTCCAGGGTACTGCTCATATGAAATCCTTATTTTATTCATTCAAACTGTTCATTTTCCCTGGCTGTATCCCTCCAGCTCAGCTGTGGAGAGCACAAACACACTGCACCCTGTGAGGCACTGGGAAGGTGCAACCCTCCCTGAGCTGTCACAGCAGATCTCCCACACCATGAGGGTTGAACAGGAGGGGGGAAATCAAACTGCATTTCCCTCATCCAGGATCTCCTGCAGTATCAGTCACATCCCAGAAACAACAGCAGCAAGCAGATCTGCCTTCTGGGAATCTCTCATTCCAATCTCCAGTTGTCATTACTAATTTATACCCCACAGTAAACGTCTTCCCCTTTTTCCTTTCCTTTCCTTTCCTTTCCTTTCCTTTCCTTTCCTTTCCTTTCCTTTCCTTTCCTTTCCTTTCCTTTCCTTTCCTTTCCTTTCCTTTCCTTTCCTTTCCTTTCCTTTCCTTTCCTTTCCTTTCCTTTCCTTTCCTTTCCTTTCCTTTCCTTTCCTTCTTTTTTCCTCCCTTCTTTCCTTCCTTCCCCACCTCCCTCTCTTTCATTTTTCTCTCTCTCTATCTCTCTCTTTTTTTGATGACATAATGCAGCTCTTTTACCCAGTGCTTTAAAGTAGAAACATTTCATTTAGTGGATGAGAGCCTCACTGGAGGCACCTGGAAGTGCAGAAAGACACAGTTCAGATTTTCTTAATGACTGTCACAAAAAAAAAAAAAAACCCAAAACCCAAAAAACTGGAAGAATCATAGGGGAGAACACCATTGCAGAAACAAACAATAAACACCCAAGAACAAAAGAACACTTACATGATCTTTCTAGGACAACAAGAGCTAATAATAATTTAAAAAAAAATACCTATCACCACTATTTTTTTTTCCAGTTGAAAAACAATCATGTAAAATTTCATTTTCCTAGACAAATGATATTCTGAAGAACTCAGAGTGCTTTCTATTCTTATAATTTCCCCTTCCTTCTTGACTGCTCTCAAGAAGGAATACACCAAATAGAGATTTGGTGGTTACAAGGTGGTTATTTGTGCTGTGTGTGTACTTGCACTGGTACAACACAACTGGCCAAGCAGATTTAATGTGCATGCAAATGACTGATGAGCAGCAGATGACTCAGGATGGTGCAGGCAGCACTCAGCCTTTATGCACAGAGCTCTTGACACATCATCCAAAATTCACTCCTGGGCCTCAGTCTATGGTCTCTTCTCCCACTTTGAAAATGCTGATTTCCTTTTGTTGTAGATTTGTGGCTCTTGGTTTCTTCTGCTCAATCATCAGTCCAGGAGACAGGCAGGGAGGTGAAAGGGAACTGCCTGAACACAAAGGAATATCCAGGAGTGCTCAGGGTTTCCCAGGATGGATTTCAGCCCCTCCAGGCTGCAAATGCATTGTGCTATTTCCCCTTAGGCTGACTCAGGGGTGCTGATCAGTCATATTCCACCAGGAAAGCCAAGAACAGCAGGCACAGCCCAGACACACAACAGCAACACCAACATTCACAGCTCTCCTGGACTCCAAGGTGATGTAAACAACTGAAAAACTTCATTCCACATCACAAATAGGTAAAAACTCTGAGCATGGCTACAGCAAAGCCTTGGCAGGAATACAAGTGGGATGCCCAATTCTCCCTGACTCCAGCTCTTGGGAAAGTCCAGCTCAGTCTATTATTTTACAGATCTTCACAGAATACATCCAGATAAACAATCAAACACCTACAGGAATGTCTCACTTTTATGTATTTATATGCACATGCCCACACACCCACGCTGTTATAGAGCCTGAGCTTTACTCTTAGTGGAGTACAACCATTTAAGAGCAGGTGAGAAATTCAAGTTTCTTGAATGTAGAAGAAAATTAGTGTTGCATTTATCAAACAAAGCAGACTGTGATAATCACAACTCTGTCTGATTTCAGGACAAACAGAACTTTTAAGAAACTACAGCATATGTATTGTTTCAATAAAAAGAAACTGATCAACCCAGATTTGAGCCCATACTTCAATAATAATGGAAAATGATTTTCATCTGACATTGAAGGACATGAGAGAAACTCACAGACATTTATTTGTTTTGAAGGACTTCTCACACTCTGGTGTTTGATAAAGGGGGGTAACATCCAAACTCTGTTTCCAGTTTTCCCATAACAGCATCCCTGCAACTCAGCACCAGTATTACCAGATTAATTCTGGCAAAACTTGCATGGGATGAGAGCAGTTTTTCACAAATCAGCTCAAGGACCTTTAACCCAAACAGGAATGTGTCTTTTAGTCATCTAAACTCAGGTTAAATGAATTCCACCCCTATTTATTACACTTTATTAACAACAGTGCCAGAGACTCTTCTCAAGAGCCTTCAGTGGTGTCTAAACAGGAAATAGAGCAGAAACATCCAATAATTGTCATCCCAACTGTGATTTGTCTGCTCCTTAGAATCCACTGACATATTTTTTGCTGGAGTCTCCCTTTTTGAAGATACTTAAACATTTTTAAAACATGCTCCTGGGCAACTGGCTGCAGGTGGGTTGGATCAGATCTCAGCCATCCTGGTTCTGTAATTAACTGCATAAAATTATCTTCTGGAGCAGCTTTAAAACACAGCTCAGGTACAGTGTTCTACATCAGTTTATGAAGCAAAACCTAGCCCTTAATTTCATTTCTAACTGCAATTTCCGAATGGGGTATGCTAAGGGAAGTGTTTGATGAGTGGCATTTTTGTATTTTTCTTTTTTTTTATTGACTCTGTTGAAGAACACAAAGCCTTTCAGGTAGTGGTAACTCAATATGTATGGATTGGCCTGGTGGCAGGCTTGTGTTTAGTCAGTAAAAGTCCATTAAAAGCACGACACAAACAGGAGACAGGAGCACTGGGTAAAGGTAGGTGGATGTCATTCTCAGCAGGAAGTTCAGCACTTCGGTCATTAGTGAGTGAAAGACAATTGCAGACACTCCATGCAGGCACTGCTATAATGGATCTTGTCCCTGACAACTGGAACCAAGCTAGCTTTGAAAGAGATTTTACTTGTCTTGCCATGTTTCATGTAGATGACTTTTTGACAAGGTTTACATTTCCAGTTATTAAAATGGAAATCTTCTCTGGCTATTTGTGCCTTTCATCTCCTGCATTCTACAGAGTGGCCATGGAATCAAGAGACAAGTTCATCAGCTACTGGATGAAGGGAAGAAACAGAAAAATGAATAAATAAATAAGACAGCCTGTTAAGCCCTGGGCTGAGGGTGTGTGGCTGCTCTGACAGCTTGCTGATCCATGTCAGCTGAGCTGCAATGAAGGGTCCATCAATCAGAAATCCAGAACCCCCTGAACACACTCCCTGAGCACTCAGGGTTTTGGGAAGTGGGTTAGGAGGGGCTGTGGCAGAGACTCACAGGTGCAATGAACACCTTGCCAGTGCACAGTGGGTCCCCTCATCCACCTCCCTAATTGCTCAGTCCAGATTAGAAACTGGAAGCCCCAAGAATTTTCAGTAATTGTTTTGTAAAACTATTACAGACAGTCTGGTACATCTCTCCACTGCGATTTTTTTTTTTTTTTTTTGATATCTTATATCTCTATTTTTTCCTCACTTTATGACAACTATTGAGCTGTTTTTGCCTCTGTACTGCCCTCTGACCTAGCTGAGCAATTTGCCATCCTTTTCAGGGTAGGTTAGTTCTGCATGTTTGTCACAGGTGAAGTTCAACCCTGTTATTTTAGAATATCAGCTTGCAGCCACTCTTATTCATGTCTCACCAATCCCTTCCCACTCTGGGCACAGCACAGCAGCCCATGGTGCCCCCAGCATGAAGGTGCTTGTGCCAAATTTTCCAAATTTTCCAATGGAAAGCAAGCCCAAGTAAGTGAGGTTTTCCCTTAGATATAAATCAAAATACTTTCTGTGATATGCTGGTCTGTAAAATCAGAAGAGCCAGTGCAGAAAACCTGTTTTGTCTCAGTGCCACAATTAAAGCTGGATGACATCTTCTGAGCTGAATAAATGGATTTTGAAATACAGTTTTGGGGCAGCAAAAATCACTTGACAGGTTTGGTACATGTAAATTGGACCTAGGTTTTTATCCCCTGAAGAAAAATTTTACATACATTCAAAGAACAAAGGAGGAAAACAATCCAAAATATTCCAGTGTGGAATGTTGTAACCCAGGAGTTGCTCACAACATGGAGTCCAACTCTGGTCTCTTCCAATGTTGGATTTCATGAGGAATTCAAACTCAGTTTAAAGGATTCCTTTTTTACAGGGGGTTCTAATCACTGGGACATTGCAAGATTCTCCCAGTGTCTCCTCCAAACAATTTTTACATTTAATGTTCAAAATAAGACATTTTGCTTGGTATTAAGCAAAAAATTTTTCTCTTGGGTACTTATCCACCATGATCCCCAGTAAATCCAACAGGAACTGCATGATACAAATTCCTCAGATTGGCTGCCCAGATTTCACAGGAGTCAGATCAAATGAGACAGAAAATAACCTGTGTTGCATAAGGCACACATCACTTCATGTATAGACTATTCTTAGCCCCTTTTCAGAGTCTCAGAAAAACAGCAAGCTTCTAAAAATAGGGGCTGAATCATGGGGCTCTAAATTATTTATTCATGTGCCACTCTCCCTCTTTGGTTCTTTATTTTTTTCTGATTGTTGCAGTGACAAGCTCGAGCCAGGTAGGATTCACAAAGCATCAGGACAACTGCTTACTATTTCTAGAAATCATAAGTGACAGCAGCATAATTGTGACATCCAGGAGACTGGGGAAAAAAAAAATAAATCTTTCTCCACATATTTTATTTGTGAATGAGGGATATTCTGACAAAAATAAGGAGAGGCAAGAACAGTTGTCCAACTGATGCTTTCTGCTTTGTACATCAGCCAACATCAACCTGAAAACCAAGAGGTTTTTTTCTGGATGTCACAGCTGGGTGAAATACAGAAATACAATGCACTTATAGGAGAGTCTTGGAAGGTAGATAAATCATAATTTAGGCAAGAAGTGTTCCCCTAGAAAAGTATTTCTAAACTCAGCTCTGTCTGGCTCAGCTTGATGTGTCCTCAGGCTTTCAAGCACATTAGAAACTGTGATGAGTTTTCTATTGTTTTCCTTTGCCAAGAAATCCTAAAAAGGTTTACAAGAAGCTCAAGCAGCCTAATTCTGCTCACTTGCTGCATCGATTTCCCATCTGCTAAAGAGCTCAAGTGATTCACCCAGGTCACAGAACAGGTCAAAAGCAAAGGCAGGAACAGAACCTTTCAGAAGTTTAGAAGTGCTCCAGGCTCCTTCAGAGTTTAGAAAAACATTTCTCTGGGTTTCCAACCCAAGGCACCCTCTGTGGGACCTACAAAGATTGAGGGCACCTGAGGTACTGAATTCTGTTTGTACACAGGATCACAGAATATTCTGGGTTGGAAAAGACTTTAAAATGATCCAGTTCCACCTCCTGCCATGGGCAGGAGCACCTTCCACTAGACCAGGCTGCTCCAAGCCCTGTCCAACCTGGCCTTGAGCTCTCCTTGCCCCGGGCTGGGGCTCCAGGCAGCAAGCAGTGACATTAGGAAGATTCCATAGACTGAACTGGGCAGAACTGTCAGAAAAGTGGCTCTTTTCAACCTTGTTCCATGAAATACCTGCTAATGTAAAAATTCTCACAAAAAACCCCCACACTTTCTGTTTGACTCTCTGATCCCTGCATGGTTCATCTCAGGAACAATTTCTTGCAATATTTTTCACTCCTCATGCCTCCAAGGTTAGCAAAACTATTCCATAAAATACAACTCTTTTATAGCAAATACTCTATTCCTTCAGAGCTTCATTTTGAATTGTTTCAGGATTGAGGTGAGGGCAGTGGTAGGAAATTCCCAAACTTGTCCTTTCCCAAGACAATCACTCCTCTCAGAAGGATGATTTGGGAGTCATCCTGGAAACTGCCTTCCTCATTCCAAATTGTGTATAGCTCCTGTGATAACCCTCCTACTAGTAATAAAAGAATTATTATTCAATTATATAATTATTATCCCTCTATAACATCAATTTCCTTAAGAAATCATTTCATGGCTTGTGATTGAGGAAACTTGTTCTGAAATTCAGGGCTGGGCTGTTACAGAAAGACCCAGAAGAGGGAACCCTCAGAAGACAGGGAGAGAAAACCCAGTGAAGAGGCTCAGCAGCACTTGACAAATGCTGGGTTAATCCTGCCTGCAGCCTCCCAAGGCTTTGTGCAGTCTGCAGGTAAATCTCTGAGACAGCACATCCCCAGAACCCAAAGGGTTCCAGCTCAGACCTCCACATAGCTTTAAGAAGAAAGATAAAAGAGGGAGATTACAAAGCACTGTTTCTCAGTTCACCTGGCTTTCAGCACAAGGAAAAAAGAAATAAACAGAGAAAAAAAAGTCCAATAAATATAAAAACATAAAAGTCCAACCAAATCTCTTTACTTCCAGTTGAACAGAAACCAGAAATGGTATGACTGCCCAAAAATCTGCTGCAAAAGAAAATTTTGGCATTTGTGTTGGGCTTATTTCCACACCCAGTTACACAAATTAATCTCTCCTGAAAGGCCAGGAAACACACACAAAAGAAGATGCACAGACATGACTTGTACTTCAGCAAGGCACTGACACCTGGATTGCTGGAAATGACAAGAACACCCAGGAGAGTCTTTCTTCATCCTTACCCTATTCTTACACTGCTCTCCATGATGAGCTCAAGATTTGGACACTGAAACTCTGATGTCCTGATGCAGATGCTCTCATGTGAGTGAAGGTTACAAATGTCCAGTGCTGCCACAGACACACCCAGCAGAGTCTGAGGTTGCCTGTCACGTCCGTGGTGTCTACTCAATCCAGGCCATCAAACTGTACTAAATTTTCAAATTTAAGCTAATTAATTGATCCCAAGATTGCAGCCAGCACAGTCTAGACAGCTTCAGCTGATCCATGGCCATTTACTTTATGGAGCTGAGTTGTTCTTCCATTGACCCCACATTGACAACTGGAGGGATTTAATCACCTACAGCAAATAGAAGCATCTTCACTCCTAAATTTAGGTTCTTGGGGTAAACAAAACACTGGCCTGGATGGGCCTGTCATTTGATGTGGAGCAATCACTTTATGTTTATTTTAAAGACTTCCCTCATTTCACTCTGGGTAATGCAATTGTTTTAAGGAACAGGCAATCATCCAACTTGTGTTTGCACAGATCGTGCGCAAATTACTGGGAAAGATTCCCCAGCCCAGAACACTTCCACCTACACAGAGAGGGAACTTCCACCTACACAGCTACCTAAAAACACTCATGGGAGAAAGGTGTAGTCTAAGGAAATGCTCTTCCTGCTGGTTAGTCCAACGGGTCATTAATTCCCCCTTTGCTGTGTAGTGGCAGTGAATTCCTGCAGAGCACCAGGAGGAGGAAAGGCATCACCCAGGGCTGCAGCACAATTTGTTTCTGAGCCTGACAGACCAGGAGAGCACAGAGCCATGAAACTCCCTCCCTAACCCCCTCCTGGAAGGCTGGCAGGGCACAGGCTGGTAATCATGTTTGATCTTTATGGTAATTGCTTCTTAGCTGAAATTCAAAATTCAATTAGTCACCTGGCATAATTACTGAATGCACAGATAATGCAATGATAATGAGAGGTGTAACTGTACTTCATTACCTGTAGTAAAGCACTGTGGAATTGAGAAGCACTGAGATCTGAGTAAGACAGGAGGGAGAGGGAGAGGAAGGGAGCTGGAGGCTGGAGTTTAGGGCAGATGACTCAAGAAGACAATTTGCACAACCTGTTGAAAGAAAGGAGTGTGTGCAGCCTCCCTCTACTTTAGTTTTTGCCTCAGCAAAGTGGCAATGTGGGAAGCAATACTCTTCTCACAGAGCCTTCACTGCCTGGAATTTATTCAGGAATTTAAGAGCTGCAGTCACAAAAGCAAAGCACAGCAGCTGTAGGAATGGAGCACAGAGTCAGCATTCACTGGGAATAATCCTGACCTGCTCTCAGAACTCTGCAAAAATAACGGTGGCTGAGAAAAGGAGGGATGAGAGCAGGTTCCAAAATGCACCCCTTTATGTGATACCTGCCTGGTAAGGTTCAAATACCTTTTGACAAGGAATTCACATGAAACCTCTGGTCCAGCAGCAGAGGCTGTGAGAGGAAAGCAGCACACAGGAGAGACAGAAAATAAGAGCAACCCAGGAAGGTGAGACAAAATTTCACACAACACAGGGAATGGGTTGGGCTAAAAGGCCAGGAAGATCTGCAAAACCCAATTATTGTCCCTGGGTCAGCACTGGGGGTTTGCCTACACCACAGGAATGCCCATCAGGAACCACAACAGTTGCTTGGCCTTACAGGGACTTTCTTTGTTAGTTGATTTTGGGGTTTGTTTGTTTGTTTTTTTTCCATTTCAAACCATTGTTTGATCATACATCCAGCATTTTATAAGAATCCTTTGCCTTTCAGAAAATCACAGCCCTACAGGGTGGTTCAGACAGGTCCTGTCACTCTTGGGACAACATAATCTACAGTCAGCTCGTGCTGTGTGTGGCTGCCAGGAAGCTCCATGTCTTCCCCAAGCCTAAATATTCATCAGGAGAAGGCAGGCAAGAAACAGACTGTCTGCAAGACAAAAAAAGCCTGCAAACATCACAAGGGTGACCATTTGCCAAAGCAGCCCCTGCCAGCTTTCATAGCTAAGCCTAATATAGGAACATAAAAAATTCCAGATGTTTCTTGGCAGATATGAGCCCATTTTGCTGAACCACATTTCCCCTTCTAATAATGTAAGTTTAAAAAGGGGATGAGAATGGGCAAGTTCTCCCAATTTCTGTGAAGTGAACCTAAGGTGTCTGAATACAATCCCTTCCCTAACTATACAATTTTATAGGATGAGCAAAATATTCAGCAGCATCAAGAGGCTGAATTTTGACTGTGGAGATTGCAGATGTGCAGGTTATAAATAGCTTCTTTAGACCATCACAGATTAGGTTTGCTTGAGATGAGAAACTAAAGTCCCTGCAAATACAGGGAATTACAGTAATTCCAAGTCTCAAAAACCTTTTACAGACACTAATAGTGCTGCATTTTCTGTGGGCTGTCCCTCCACATAAATTCCTTCTCCTGCTGGGTGAAGAATAAGGTTTAAAAACAGCTCTTGCCAGGAGAAAAACAACACCCAGCTCAGACTTTCCTTCTTACACAGCCACAATGAGGAACAGGAAACTTTCATTAAAAAAATTACAATAAGGAGCACTGGGCTTTTGAGCTCTAATTTTGTGTCCCTCTCAGTTTTTCTCTTCCCATCCTTGAAAACAGTGCCAAAAAGTTTATTGAATTAATCCCCCAGCACAGCACTGCTATGGGGAACTCAGTGTCCAGAGATGTTTTATCTGGTAAGAAGGGCAGCAGGATATAGCTGAGTTTGCAGATAAGCTGGTTCTAGGCTGATGATGCACCTGCTTGGATTTAGAAATTCACCAACTGCTTAAACCCCCCAGACTTCCCTTTCCATACTTTATATTGCTGCTTCCATTGCTGCATTTCTACACTTTCCCAAAATACAGCATGGAATATGAATCATGTGCCAGTCCCAGGACAGAATGAAACTTTAAGTGAGATCAGAAACCTGAGAGAAATAATATTTCATATAATGTTTGCTAGTGCTGTACAGCCACCAGGAAATTTGGTTTGCAAGTGATATCAAAAAGGAAGTGAAGAAGTATGAGATAAATTTTGAGAAGGAACTGTGAAGGACCATATTGTTCTGTAAGGGTTGTTTTCATGCCCACAGCACCTTAGGAAGCAGAAAAGGCAGATCAGAGATATCCCTTTGGCTCTGTGAGAGGGAGATGGGACTGTCTGCACTGCTGCTGGGTCTCTATCTCAGCCAACACACAAATGATCCTCCACAAGAGATTCCCCCATGCCCAAGGAGCTGAGTGATCACTTGTTGGCCAGGAAGACCTTGAAGAATCTTCTGCAAAAGGCAGCTGGAAAAGAGGTAGAGAAGCTGTTCCTCTGCCATAAGCTGATTAATACAATGCACCTCTCGTTTGGAAAGCCTGCTGTTATGTGGGAAGGTGCTTTCTTATCACCTGGTAATTATTGTCTCTTTGGGGGTTTGAAATGGCATGGGAGGGAGAAAGGGAATTTTAAAATCTCTTCTAATTTTATAGCACATAAAAAGCTGTCAGCACACGCTATGACAGTCTAAGAAAAGCTTCATTTCTTGGCTAAAGTCCCTGATGAATCTTAAGATCCTGAGCTTATTTCAAGCAGGAATGATAAGTGGGCCATCTCTGAACCAGCCCACGTGGTTTTGGGTCCACTGCAGCCTGGCAAACATGGTGTAGCAGCTCCAACATCACACACATCTTTTAAAGACTCAGATATCTGTGATCTCAGTGCTGCCTGTACCACTCAAACAGCTCTGGGAACTGCAGCAAACAGGGGTGATAATTCTCCATGCAGTTCCATGAATAAATGGAATAAAGAATAAATCATCTCATGCTGCCACTGAACACTGCACACCTTGCACAGCTTAACATTCAGGGTATTAATCTTAGGCTTGTCATCTAGATCTCCTCACAGTACAAAAAAGGACAGAACAGCCCCCCCTCAATATTCCAGACCCCTCTCAGAGCACTAAAATGACATCTGTCACTGTTTCAGCTCAGCTCACTGTTTTCCTCAACACTGTTTCCCTATACTTCACCTTTTTTTCTTTTTTTTAATCTTCAAATCCAGAACTGAAGTTTCCAAACCCCAAATTTGCCAATTTAACCAGCCACAGATTTATGTATCACCTTCCTGGGCCATTGCCTTGACATAAACACTGGCTCCAGGGATTTGGAAGCAGCACAATAAATTTGACCTGGACTGAAATTAAACAATAAAAGAGGGAATCAGGGCAGTCTTCTTATGCCAACACCATTCCATCAGAAATGCTGCATCCAGCAAGGATATAAGCCAAGAACTGGAGGTGGAGGAAATGTTCCAGGTGTTCCAAAGAGAATAAAGGAGTTGGTGATGTGTCAGCACTTCCCAGGTTTAGTTTAGTACAGTTCTAGGAAAGCTCCTGTCATTCTGAGCTCAGTTTCCTTGCTCCTTAAACACCTGCTGGTTTCTTGTCATGCTGATGTGGAAGATGGGAACTAAGATTGGTTGTTTACAGTGACAATGCAGGAAAAGTTTTAAAAACTAGATGAAAAAAAAAGGTGTCTTAAAAAAAGATTTACATCTCCTTTCAACAAAGAGAGCAATCAGGTAAAATAGGTTTGGAAGTGCTCACTTACCTCAGAGAAATGTTTAGTGCTCATCATTCACTTCCACTTAGCTGAGACTGCCATTTAGACATTACTGATTTTGGTAACAGATTCTCTCAGGTCTTCTCTTATGACAAGAAAAACTACGGAAAACTCTTACATTACATCCCTTTGACTGAGGCAGATTTATCCAGTGTCATTTCCTTTCAACTACAAAACGAGCTCCCCCAGAGCAAATTGAGTGAGCAATATTTAACCACTGGGTAGTCAAGTGAGGACTGCTTAATTGATATTCTCCTTGGTACCAAACCATAAAACCTTGAATCCCAAGCTTGCCATGAACAACTGTGGTATAGAATACAAAAAAGAAAAAAGAACAAACAAAAAAAACCAAACAAAAAACCTACAAATAACAGGGAAAAAAAAAAGATGCTTGAATGGGCAGATGAACTGCTTTGGACTTCAAAGAAGTGAATGAAAAAGTGTCTGAAATTTCCAACACTTATCAAATTAATTCAGTTTTAGACTTCCTCTGCTAAATAATGATGAGCTACTGACTTGTATATCAAATGTGGCAAAGGTGATATGATTACACTAGAGTTGTTTTCTTTGATAGACAAATTAAAAGGTAACTTCATTCTTTTTATTTTTTTTTTGAAGGTAGAGTGAAATATTGATTGCAACTGAAGAGCAGTGAATTCTATTTTATAACAATAAAACCCTCCTGTGCACATCATGAATGGGGCACAGAAAAGCTACATAATATTTTTGAATATTATGCTAGCATGACAGTTTAGACCTACTTTTAATTTAATGTGAACGTGAAAAAATTTGTAGTGCAGCATAAAACATCTGCACAAATGAGCATCAAAATCCTCAAGCCTCCTCTCTAAGAAAAATAAGCAATTACTTAACAGTTCCACTGGAAATGCTCATTTTGGACCAGTGCCTCAAGGGATGAAGTAAGTGCTCTTCTATTAATCTCTGTTTGTTCCCATTTTTACCCTGTGAATTGTATTTTAAAACTGTGCCATAGGGAGACCCTGTCTGTGCCCAACTGCTCTGTCACTCCCATTCTCAGAGCAAAGCCAAATGGCAAAAATCTTTTGCAGTTCTTCTTCAGGAATGGGTTTGCCACCCCTGAAGGAATGAAATTCCTGAGGTGGTTCAGACCTTATCTCTAAACAAGACAGGAGGAGAGGAATAAAGAAAAGGGGGGAAAAAGCTTTTTAAAAAGTAACAAAACTTGATACAAATGTCCACAGTGCTACATTCTAATTATCTGTTCACAAAACACACCTAAATAATTCTGTAAGCTTCCTCCTTTGCTTGGATTGAACTGGTGCCTCTCCAAGCCCATCCAAGGAGCCCACCCATCTTCAAGGCTCTCCTCACTTGTTTTCAGTCACAGAAACAGTCCAGATGTGGAAACCTAGCTCTGGGATTATTGCTAAAGATGGACATGTTCAGAGGGTCATTTGGTCCCTTCACCTCTCTCAGTTGACCAGAAGTGGAGCTGAGAAACTTTGAGGAGTCGTCACTGAGAGATGGCTCCAGGTCAGTGAGGTAAAGCCCAGCTCATATGGACAAAACCCCCCTTGTTTTGGATCTTGAGGTTCAGTGCTACAGTTTTCTATCACTAGGCTTAGAAGAATTCGACAGTAATAAAATCTAAATGAAACTGTACATTCTTTCAGGACTGGCAGGGTCACCTGAGGTGCACACACACCATGCAGAAAGCCACAGCCTGAGGAGCAGTTAGTACTTCCTGAGTCTGGACTTGGATTCCTCTATGATTTTAGCAGGTGTAGTGATGGATTAATACCCACAAAAGAACATTTTGAGTCTTAGGAATCAGAGTCTCTACTGGAGTGGTTTTGTAGAGCTCTGGCTTCACTTCCAGCAGCAGAAACCTCAGGCAGGGACCCAGACCCTCATGGTGCTGTGACTGAAAACAGCACCTTTCCAAAATTCCTATGAGCACCTTTCCAAAATTTCTGTGAGCTAAGGCTAGGGAGGAACAGTGTAAGAACAAGAAACTGGAGGCTGGGTGCAGGATCCAGGCAGTGAGGAGACTTCAAAATGCACAACAGAAGTCCCAGTCCCAGCTCACAGCTCAGAGCCCAGAAGAGTGATGGCCACAAGCCCAGCAGGGATGGCTTTTGTGAGTGCTCCTGACTCAAATAAAGGAGGGCAGTGAGGATGGTGAAGGGTCTGGAAGGGAAACCAAGGCTGAGGGCACTTGGCCTGTTCAGCTGGAGGAGACTGAGGGGAGACTCACTGTGGTCTTCAACACCCCCGTGAGAGGCAGTGGAGAGGCACACACTGATCTCTTCTCCCTGGTGATAAGCCCTGGGGGAGCGGCATAGAGCTGAGTCAGGGGAGGTTTAGGCTGGATTTAGGGAAAGGTTCTTCCCCAGAGGGTGCTGGCACTGCCAGGCTCCCCAGGGAATGGGCACAGCCCCAGCCAAGGCTGCCAGAGCTCCAGGAGTGTTTGGACACTGCTCCCAGGGATGCTCAGGCTGGGATTGTTGGGCTGGCTGTGCAGGAGCAGGAATCAGACTCAGTGATCCTTGTGGGTCCCTTGCAGCTCAGAATATTCTCTGATTCTGTAAATCCTATCCATAACAAAACCAGAGATCCCCCATTCCTGGGAGTGTTTCAGGCCAGGCTGGATGGGCTCTGAACAACCTGGCCCAGTAGAAGGTGTCCCTGCAATGGCAGAAGGGGTTGGAATGGATGATCTTAAAGGTCCCTTCCAACCCAAACCATCCTCTGATCTCTGATTAGGGAGTTCAGAGCTGAACCTTCACTTCCCCTGCTGTGCCTTATAAAGAGAGATTTCCCACATAACAGTTCCCAAATGAAATGTTAGTGAGTAAAAGATGATTTTACTGTCACGCAGCTACAGCATCCTGGAGTAGTTCCCAATAATGACTTTTTAAAATTAAATGATTACCAAGATTTTTTTTTTTTCCTTCTCAGCTATCTGATCTTAATTATATCATGTGAAATGAGATCATTTGATGCACCACCCTCAAACTCTTCTCCTCTTAAAATAGAATCTAAATCTTTCTATAGATAGAAGATTCTTTAAGTAATTACACATGAAGTGTTTAGGATAAAATGTCTCTCCCTTTCCTGTGCACAAGGATTTATCTTTGGATTAATCAACAGCAGAAGGTTAGCAGATTATTCTAATGACAGTACAAAGGTAATTAAAATTTGCTCTCATTATTTTTGAAACACAAAGGAGATGCAATATACCTCATGTAACAGTTTCTTCTGGTCATCATCTGTGAAATGCAGTTAATCACTGTAATTAGCTGATACATGACTGCACATCACGAATATGTTAGGAAGAAACATTTCACTTCTGAGAAGTATTTAGGATTTAGTTCAGTCTGAGAGAAGAGTACAGCTCATTATCTCTTTAAACAGATTTACAGATTTAAAGTGCACATGCCAATGACTCCAAGGGCTTCTGTTACCTTTGTACTGAAATAATTTTTGAAAACCACTCACAAGATGCTTCAGACTGCAGGAAATGCTGCTTCATAACAAGTGACCACAGCCAGTTTACAAACTCTCCTCTAACATCTATTTTCTCCTTTTGTTCACAGCTTTCTTTCCACTTACACCTTTTTCCATCCTGAAATATGTTGTTCATGATCTGTTAAAGTGACTGGTCTCAGAACTGAAGCACTGAGTTACACAGCATTTGTAGAAGGGTTTGGGGAGCAGTAGCAGTTTAACAGACAACCTTCCCTGTGATAACTGAGAGGGAAATTTGATTCACAAATGCTGCTGAAGTGGCAGAAACTGAAGTTCCTGAAGTTGAATGGAGAGCATTTAGTGAAGGAGAGCTTGGAGGTGTCATGGTACAGCTCCTGAACACTCAGCTGATGCACCAGACTGGAAACTGAGACCCCCAGCTCTGGAGCCACCTTAGAGGAGGCAGAAACTCATCACTGGGGGATTTTAATGACCATGCCAAACAGGATATGGCATGTCAAATGACAGCAGAAACTTCAGGGAAATTTAAAAATGTTTGTAAGGAGTGATGATATCACAGATCAGTGCCTTTGCTTCAATGAAAAATGACTGATTTTGATATTCTTTGAAGTGAGACAACTGAGCTGGAATTTCACATAAAAATAGCATCACTTTAGTCTGGTGTCTCTGTTTTGGGAAAGGATATCTGTTACAGGCAGAGAATTTCCTCCTGACTTCACAGAGAGATAAAAATGTCTCTGAGTCAGCACTCCAAATCCTGACTGTGTTCTGAGACTGAAAACCAGGGAGTGCATTTAGCTATAAACCATGGGCTGGATTTAAAACATTTCCACCTGCTGCAAAATACATTCAGAGATGAGACTGAATAATTATTCCAAGTCAAAATTCCATTCAAATGCCCCAGTTTGCCTTCTGGAAGCTCTCCCTAGGACAGCAGCCTGTGCTCTGCAGTGTTCAGCCCTCATGACTGTATTCCCAGGCTTGAAGAATTTTGGAAAAAAAAAAAAATCAGGTTGAATTTTCCTGCATTTATTTGATATCCCCATGGGGTGGGATGACCCTGGCTGACTACTACCACCTTCTGCACCTCTCCTCATCAGGATAGGGGGATAAAATAAGACAGAAAACTCACAGCATAAGAAAAAGACAATTTAGTGAGTAATTAACAATTCAGTTAATTAATCTGGATCTGTCAAATGTGAGGACAGCCCTGACCACCTCTTCTCAGAATAACCACTCCTGCATTCCTCTGCTACCAAACCTTTGCCATGTTAACCAGTACAGCTCCTCTCTGGCTTCCCAGTAGTTGCCTGGGGAAAATATTTTCCAGAGTTTGTTTAGAGTTTATTAAATAAAAATCTGGTCCTTAAGCCCCACAGCAGTGCCAGCAAAATGAAGCTAATTTTACCATCAATAATCCTGTCCATACAGAAAGGAGCAAATAGGAAGTGCTGGTTTAATGGATGGACTTGAAGATCTTAGGTCCTTTTCAACTTTAATTATTCTATTATTTTATGGAGAGAAGACTGCAACAAACACCACCACAACAATAAGTCACAGTGCTGCAACAAGCAAAAATAATCTCTTGCCTGATCATGCAAAAAAAGATGAAATCAAGACTTCTGTGAATCATTTATTTGCTTGTATTCATGAAATTCATCTGAGCATTCAGGACACTGCTACTACTGCAGCTGAAATCTACCTATTAAAAAATAAATCTTTGTGGATGTATCAGCACTTCCAAAAGAACGCAGAAATGTCTGGAGATCTTTTTCCCTAGCAATGATCTGATGGTCTTATTTAACTCTTTTATGCAAAGTTTCTCCTGCCAAGCTTCCTTGTGTCAAGGGCAGGTTTGTGTGAACTGTTATTACATAGCACCACTCCTTCATTACAAAATTACATGTATTATGTGCAGTAAAATTGCATAATCTGTGTAATTAGCTGCTCTGGGTGGCTGCTGGCAGTGAAAGCAGCTGGGAAGGTTGGGCAGAGGGGAGAGTTAATGACACCCAGTGAGGAATAAGGATTGCACCTGTGAAACTGCCTGGCCCCATCCCCCTGTCCCAGACACAGCTGCCATCAGCACTGACTGCAGGCACTCAGAACACTCTGATTTATTGCAGTGTGAGCTGCCAGAGGCTCCTCACAGGTGGGTGTGTGAAACCTCATCTCCAGAGTCACTGGTGCATCAAACCCACAAAGCCCAGGAAAACCTCATCCCTCTCCTTCCCTATTTTATTTTCCTCTTCTTTCCTTCCTTGTTCTGACAGTAGCTTTGTTTCCCCTCCTATTACTTGTTAAGTACAGATCCTGATTCTGCCCTTTTTGGACCCAGAGTTAAGCTGCTGGTTTCACTATTGCTCCATCTCTTGCACTTGTGGGCTGCTGACCCTGTCACATCCTGCCCTGCTCATCACACCCAGAGTGTCCCCTGCACCCATGGGGCTGACACCAAGAAGCCTTCAGGGAATCAGTACATTCTTATTTAGGTTTCAGCATTTTATTTTGGTTCTAGCATTTTATTTTGGTTTCAGCATGAAAAGGCAATGCAGAGCCTGATCAAAGGCTGCTTCCTCCTTTCCTTGTCTCACATAATTTTGCCTAAGAGTTTGAAATGTCCCTTCATCTGTGCTACAAAGTTGCACGATGTATTTGAAGTGTGTTTTCAAAAAAAAAAAAGTAATTGAAAAAATAAAATTCAACTTATGGAAAAAAAAAGCCCATCTCCATTGATAAAGCAGGACAGTTCACTAATTTATCTTCACTGGATCAAGGAATGAGCCAAATCCACTGGAAGGGATCTGACAACAGGATATGTATTGTACTAGAAAATGTAGCCTAGGAAACAACCCTGCATTGCAGAGAAGAGCAGCAAATAGCTGAATAAATGTGATTGTGATAAGTGAGCACTTCATCTGGCACACAGAAAACCTGCAGGTGCTACAGACCAGCAGGTCTGCACCAAGACAGCAAGGCATGAAAACAGATACAGAGCTGTGAAAACTTATGGCTAAACTCACAAATATATTGGTGACTGTACCCATCACAAATTAAATTAAATATCCAAGCTCATGGATATTTCTGCAGTTCTGAAAGTATTAATGAGAGTATCTCTGGTTTTCCCACACAAAGGGAGGCTTTCCATTCAGTTCATATCTCCATATTGAGAACAGAGGATTTTTTACTGCTATAAGAGGGACCTGGAGAGAACAGTATCAAGACACTGAAATCCAGCTGCCTGCTTAGCACTTTGTACATCCCAAAGTCTTTGTATGAAAACTCTTATGAAGCACTGCAAAACACAGATTGTCTCCTCAAAACTCTCCTGGCTCAGCCCCAAAGAAATTAATGATGCTGAGGAATAAAGGTGACATGTTAGCAGAGAACTTCTTGCACTCTAAAAAAAAAAAAAAAAAGAAAAAAAAAAAAAGAAAAAAAAAAAAAGAAAATTGGAGTTCATTTAGGAAGGGCAGGGCTGAAGGATGGGAGCCTGAAGCAGGGTGTGAGCAGGTCTCATGTGCTGCCTGCTGGGACAGAACCAAGCTGCAAGCTGCCTCCTTTCCTTCCTTCCCTCTTGGCTGCACAGGGCTCTACCCCCATGGCCCAGATGGATCCGTGCCAGGGCACTCCTGGAACCCACCCTGAAGGAAACCCAGCCAGAACCAGGCTGGTTCCAATGGGAGGCTGTGGTCCTGCCATGTGCCTGCCCAGCAAATCAGGGGACATGAACATTCTCTGAGAGACAGAAAGAAAAATAATGAAGAAAACCAATTTATGAGCATCTCTTTCCCATTCAGACATGGGAAGGGACTTAGGCCAAACACATTAAACATCAAGCTGCTCATCCCCTTTTCATTTACAAGGCAAATACTTTGGCTCTGACATTTTCTTGTGCTGAATTTTAGTTTGCTCAGAGGCTCTGGTGGCCCTGCAGTCAGACACTGTGTCTGTTATCCTCTGCTGCCTGCCTTGGATGAGGGACAGTATCACCCTTATTCTTTACATCTGGTATTTAATCCTTAATTCCTTCCTCTCACTGCTTTTCTCTGGGATGGCAACTCCAATTTCTGCCTGCTGTGCCACAGCTGGCAGAGAGGCACTGCAGTTCCTCCCCACAAATACCTTCTGCTTGCTTCCCAAAAGTTTGCCCCAGCCCTTTGTCCTTTCTCACAGCAGAGGTGTCAGATCTAGGTGATCTTTAAGACTCAACTCAAACCATTCTTTGATGCAATGATTTGAAACTTCCACCATTTAAAGTTCATCCCAAGGAAGCTATTTTTATTCAGTTCTTCCACCTCGAGCAGATAACTTCCATGAATGAGCCATCACTGAATCACTGACATTTCAGGATTAAATCAAAGCAATTAGCCCTGCCTTTTCCAGCTGATTTTCACTGAGGTAACATGGCAACTAGACAAAGGTCAGTTCCCCATGAATATCACTTGATTTCCCTGAAAGCAAGCAAAGGATGAAATAAACCATTTTAATGGTGCAGGAAAAGCAGATATTACACATCAGTAGGTAAATGGAATCAAAACAAGAGCCTAAACCACTCTCACTCTGATGCACACCTGGTAACACAAATTCTTCATCTAAAAAACACCATCACTAAGTCACAGGTGTCCATGAAAAACAAACAGCTGGTGATAGAGGCCACTAAATGATCTATCTGAGATCTGCAGGGATATCACAGAGCCACAGAAATGCCTGGTTAGAAGTAGAGCAGAGCTCATCTAGTCCAACCTGCAATGTCCTATTGCCACACCAGGTTTATTTTCACCAAGCAAAGCCAGAGCTTCTTCAGCTCCATGCTTGAAATTCCTAGAAGTGCTTTGGATGAAGGAAATTATAAACTCCTAGTGAAGTTTTCAAAGCTACTCATGAGCCTAAAGACTCACACACACATATAACTGACCTAGCACAGAGAAATCAATTTTTTCCCTGAGATTTCAGGAGGTGAATTTTAGCTCAGGTGCACCAGAAGCTGAGTGCACCCACAGTTGATTTTCACCTGGTCCCAGAGCATCAGTGACTCATTCACATTTACTCCATTCATGCCTCTTTCTGTGCCTGCTCAGGGACTGGGAAAATGAGAATGGTGTTGGATAAAGAGCCTAGGAGAGATAAAGCACTGAAGTCAGACAGGAGACAGGCAGGTGTCCAACCACTCAAAGAAGTAATGAAAAAATAATCCCCCCATTCTCTCAAAGCCCTGTAATTGCAGGGAGTGTGCTCAGTGTGCTCACCTGTAATCCCAGGAACTCAGCCACAGGTTTGCAGCTGAGATCTAACAGAGAATCAGTAAAACAGGAATCCCTAGGAAAGACTTTGCACCTGTTTGCTGAAAAATCCAACTACTGATTAGCATAATTCTAGCTTCAGGAGAGCTTTGTACATATTCCCAGGATAAACTGAATCACACTGCTGTGGTGTCTGTGCTCTTCTGACACACTCACCTCACTGGGTCAGCTCAGAGATCCTTCTATCCCCACCCCAGCATTCACTGAAGGAATAAACCAAAGTGCTCATGGAGAATAAAACTGCTGTTATTACTGTTGCTGGATTTTTTTTTTCCCAGGAGAAACATGCTGTGAACACAGGAGAGATGAAGGGATTAAAAACAGATTAGGGTGAAAAAAATAAATCCAAACTGAGCATGGGTTTGTAGGTGGACAAGGATGACTTAACTGTGTGAAAAGATCTTTGTGAGGATCCTTTAGTTCTCCCTAAAAAGGAGTAAGAAGCAGCAAAACCCAGTGTTCCTACTGCTACAGCCACTCCCTGGAAGTGGTGATGCAGTGAACCACAACTGCACTTGGATTTATCCCTGTCCCTTTTGAGACAGGCTTGGAAACAGAAAGCAGACTCAAGTGGGAATACTTTCCCACACCTTCACACCAAACAAAAGCTTTCTGATTTTTGGGCTGCTAAGGAGAGTTCCTGAGTCACAGGCAGCTCTGGTGGAATGTGCATCTTCAGACATTATTTTGGTAATTAATGACATAAGGGTAAGGGAGTGAGTTTATACATGATAGAAGTTTGGATTAGATGGCCAAAATTAACCAAAATGTGAACCTATGGGATCCTTTCTTTACTCCAAAGTGTTCTCAATGAAGAATGAAAGGGGCTCTCTCTACAAAGGCCTTGCCAGCTGGTGATGGGGTCCCTGTCCCCACCCAGGCAGGAGCACCCCTGCCCAAATCCCTGCAACCCCACCCAGAATACCACCATCTACACCCTGAAAAGAAGAATAAGCCCTTCACAAAAAGACTTCCAAAATCAGGAGTCTCTCTCCCCTAGAGCTCCTGGAACAGAAAAAACTCCCACTAGGGAGGAACCTGTGAGGAGCTTTCTCTGTGCAAGGCCAGCACTGGGAAATCTCTCTGAAGAGCTCTGCTTCTCACTGTCCCCTTCATCCCCAGCCCTTTACTCTGCTGTCTGGCAAATCCCAGAAATCCATTTCCAGCACCCAAACTCCCATTTCCCACGCTGGTTCCCACACAGAGATTGGTGTTTTCAGTCGTTAAAGTGTGTTAAGATCAGCCCAGAAACAACAATCTTCGAAATTCTTCTGCTTCCAAACTCTGCATCAGCTGCTCCAGCTGCAGAGCAGGAATCAGTGTGGAGCCTGGAGATCCTGCAACAAGTTCTGACTGCTCATGATATACTTGGAAATACACAAATGCTGATGTTTCAGGGATTACTGGCATAATTCAGCAATTCCTACGTTAAATAAAAATTCTTAGAAATGAGAAAAAAGAGTCCCTAGGAAGTCACATCTAAGTTTAGTTAAAATGGTGATGATGCACTAGCAAAGTAATTTCCTATTTTCTGTGTTTGTCTCATTTCCACAACACATTTTGTGTTTTCCAAAGCTCTGTTTGCTCCCTGGCTGACTGAGGAGAATGCAGCTCCTCTGCATGAATTCTGTCACAGCATGGTCAGGGCTTTCCTACCACCAGGGGTTTGGGACAACACAACCAAACTGGGAAAGGCTCTTCCTTCTTCTGTTTTCCCAGGGAAAACTCACAATGATACTTGAGATTTATTTTTTTTTTAAATACTGAGTTTCTATTCCTATAATTTGCTTCAAAGCAATGCTTCTCCCAGCACAAGTCTCACATGGAGCAGTATCTGGCCCTCTGTTATTCCCAGCACTGCAGAGAAAGAAGTCAGCATAAAGCAATCTGAGTTTTATTGATTTTATGAATTTGTCCCAAGAGCTACCAATTATGAACTCCAAGAATAACATCTGAGGGGAATGAAAACCGCACTGAAAAAAAAAAAAAAAAAAAAAAGAAAATATCTACTAAAAATCCATTCCCCTTCAATTTCCATGGGAAACCTCATTTCTCATTGACTTCTCAAGCTGCTAAGAATGGCTGCTCTAATCTGGGTGTCAAGTCTGGATGTTGGGGTCCAAAACTGAGTAGGAGGTTCCCTTTCCCAGGACAGCAAACCTTGGCCAAAGCCTTGAATGACTGTCAGAGCCTGAGAATTTTGTTTGGACAAGGATGCAGCTTGAAGTTCTGCTCTTCCAAGCCACAGAAATTTACCATTCTATGAACAGCAAAGATACTTCTATATCATGACAGAGGGAAACCTAAAGAACCAAAATCTGACTGATTTATTGATGTAATTGTTCTGCAGAGCACGAGCATCAGGCAGGTCACAGCTGAGGTGGTACTGCCCCACTGTTCACACAGCTGGGAGTTCCTCTGTGAAGTGGGAGCACCTGGAGCACTGAGGGAAATCCAAGGGCTCCAGAGCATTCAGAGATCAGCTGGATGCAAAGGGCAGCAGAGCAGTGATGGACACAGTGTGTCCAGCACAAGCAATCCCTGCATCATGCAAGGGCAGCTTCTTGCTGCCTGCTCAGGCTCCTCTGATGGATTTATTTAACCCCTGAACGGCTGCACTGTGCTTTGCAAGGCTCCACATCCCCCACCTCAGCACACCTGCCTGGCAACCAAGCTCAGCACTGCCCTTCAGCTTTTCAGAGCAGCCCTGGGGAAGAGGCACCACCCAGCCCCAGGCAGTGACCTGCAACCCCCAGAGAGGAGGGGACACAGGGTCCCTCCCACAACATCCTTCCCCACCGTGTCCTTGTCCCTTCTCACCTCAGTGAGGCTCTTCTGCCGTGCAGCAGGAGGGGAGCAGAGCAGCCCAGCCCAGGGTCACCCTGCAGGTCACCCCTCCATCCCTCCCGCAGGTGACACTGGCTTTACCTGCGCTCTAAGTGACACCCTGTGGCTGGCAGGAGGAATGGCGGGTGGCCATTCCCTCAGTGACACTGTCCCCAGCTTTTGTGACAGCAAACAGAGGCTGGAACCCCCGAGGCACAGAGAGGCTCAGGGGTTGAGTGACTGGTGAGAACAGCCCCGCTCCACCTTTGGCTTCCACCTCTGGATGGAGGGATTGTCTGCATGGAAAATGGGCCATAAAGCACAACCAAACAAGAAATCCCTGGGTGGGATTTACCCTCTCATTTTGAAATGGTAAAATGAAGATCTGTAATATATTTAATTCTTTCCCTTCCCCATCTGCTCCTGAACCATTCCCTCTTCCTCCCCATGCTCCAGAAGCACACATTTTTTGCAAATATCATCTAATTCCAAACTGGTGGAAAGAAATGGACTTCAGTCCATCTGTTTGCCAGCTGGAAGTCTCTACCAGCTTAGACAACAGAGAGATGGATGGGGCAGGGGCCTTAGGGAAAGAAAGACTCAAAAGAAGCTCCAAAATAATGGAACCCTTTGTTTGCTGACCCTCCTGAAGGCCCAGGGTTAAAATCCCTCTCCAAGATGTGCCACTGCTCAGCTCTGACTGACTTTGGTGCAGAATGGCAGCTGTAGTTCCAGTTCTAGTAAAGTCTGGGTGAATTTTGCCTCAAAAGCCAAGCCTAAAGTGAAGAGAATCCAAATCAGGTACAAAAGGACCACAGCAAAGCCATCTCAAAACTTATTAGCAAAGAACAAAAGTACAAATCTGTGTTTAATTGGCTGGGGAAAAGGTCTTTGAATGTTGACTGAACTAACATTAACAATCTCCTCATTTTACTACATGCAATTAACTTGTGTCTTGGGCTCAATGAAGAAATCACATGTTTTATATGATGATAGTAGAGGGAGCAAGAAAAATGGATTCTTTTCATTCCTCCTTGTAAATATTTTTTCCAATGATTTTCTTCCAGACTGCAAAATCAGAACCATCTCCTACCACAAATTATGTTTCACAAAGGAAAGGGGAAAAAAGAAGAAAATCTTGGGAAACAAGTGAAGCCTCTCCCATCTATGCATGACTGAAATCCAGAGCCTCCCACTGTATTTGTGAAGATGTATTTGTGTTTCTCTTGCAAAAGCAGCAAGAGAAAATGAACAAAAATGGGTGAAATCTCAAACTGGACACAGAGCTGTTGGAGACAAGCTGACCTAATCAGCTGCAGATTTGATCTCCTCAGAGAGAACCTTTACGAGCTTAAAAATGATGTTTTATTTCCTCCCCCAGAATTCCAATTCTGGACCTTTTTTTTTTTCCACTGTCGAGTTTGTTTTATTTCTCATCAGTCTCCTTCCTTTAACTTTCATGTACTCTTGATTTCCTAGCTGAAAATACTGTGCTTTACCCCCCAGCATGGCTGATACATGGGTACTGCAGGGCTGCAGACTTTTTTTAACAACAACAAAAAAAAGTCTTCCTCTAGTGACCCCTTAACTAAAATTGGCTATAAAACAATTTTATCCTAAATCCCCTGCCATAAAACAGTGGGATGAAAGACTTCAGGACATTTAACAAGGTTACAGAAGAGAGATGAGGTGAGAGTAGTTTTAAGGTTTCATAGTAATTTTATGAGTCTGGAAACACACATGCATGCCCATGATGGGCATTTTATTTCTTCCAACAATGATGAAAAGCCACCAGAACTTCAGGGGTCTCTGTCATTCACAGCAGGACTGTGCTTTCAAAACTGTGGCCTTTAGAAATCAAGCCAGAAAAACCTCTGGGGAACAAGTAAGTCATGTGAATGTGATCAACAGAAGTGGTCAAGACACTAAAATACATGAGATACAACACAAGTGAAAATGTTAATTGAGCCTCTGGGCCAGCCACTTATAGAAGTGCACATTTCTGTAATTATCAGGACAGGGCTTGCCTGCAAAACATGAACAAGACTCTGAGACCAAGGATTTCCTAGCAAGACTCATGTTTTATATGCAGGCTGGAGCCACATCTCCAGAACTTTGAACAATAATTAATCAGAAGGAAAAGCAGCAAAGGTTAGATCTCCATAAAAGAAAGGGGTTTTAACCTATGAAAATTAGCTCTTTTAAAAATTGAATCATCCCTTTAAACGCTTTCGAAAGAGGGAAAATGCAAACCAGAAGAGCTATTAATTCACTTCTTCACCCTTCCCCCAGCATACAAATGATTATTTCTCTGTGTTCAAGGTGACATAGCCATGAACTGCAGGCATTTTTTCTCCCAGTGTGGAGCAAGCCCTGCTGAAGGTCCAGGTGAGATCCATGTGCCAGTGGCTCCATCCCCCATGCCCATCACACGAACATCAGCCCTGTTGCTAAGCCACCAACAGTCTCCAAAGCTTTCTCACCAGGCAGCTGCTTGTAGGGCCAAGGAAAGGTGGTGCACACCTCCTCAGAACAAGGAGGAGCCCAGTCCCCATCAGGCAGGGTTAGCAGTGACTGTGTGCCTGTTTCCAGCTGCACAGTCCCTGGAGAAGATGAGGAGGATGCTTTTTGTGATATCCAAACCACTCCTGTGAAGTGGCTATTTCAGTCAAAGAGCTTCTACACTGAGATACAGAGAGGGGTTTGCAGGCAGGGAGTGCAGCTACAGAGACCTTTTGTTCCTGTTGATCACAGAAGCAGTTTGATCTCAATCCCCAGCTGTGGGATCAGCTCAGCACAACCCACACCCAGGGATGAATTCAGCTGCCTGAACACAGGCACAGGATCATTTGTCACTGAGCATCTGCAATACCTGTGTGACCTGGGAGATAAAACACAAACCTACAGCAAGGCTGGGCCCTCTGAAACAGGAAAAAAATACCCCTGGGCTTATCAAACAGCACTCTCACTACCGCAGGGGCTGCTGAGCTGAGCTCTTCATTTAGGCTGAGCTCAGTAACCCCCTAGGCTTCACTCCTTCTGTCAATTAGAGCCCCACTGACATGTATTAGAGCTTAAATACTTCCCTTAGCTGTTGATACTACTTGGAAATAGCCAGATTTGTGCATTAATCTGAAAGACCTCCTAAATGCCTCCAGCTCCTGCCTGCAGCCCAGAGCAAAGTGAGCAGCCAGGTGTCACCACAGAACACCTCCTGCCACAGCAGGTGTTTAGACAAATCAGCTGAGGCTACACAAGTCAACACTTTTTGTCCATCAGTGAACTCTGGATTTTCCCCTTGCACAGGGAAATCTGTAGGGGAAGTGTTAATGCAGGCATACTTTAGCCTGTAACATGCTCCAAGTGCTTGAATGGCTGCTTTTTAGCAAGCAGCAAAACCAGACTCATTACAGTCCATTTGCTGAATTAATCAAGCTTCAGGATATCCTAATAAGTGAATTAATCTGTTTCCCAAAACAAGACTAAAAGCTTCACACTGTCAAAGCATAAACACATCTAGAGGGCAGCAATGATATTGTCATTTTCTTGCTAAATATAGAACCTGAGCAGAGACAAGTGCACAGTCACACACTGCACCAACACAGACTTTTTTTTTTCCCTGTTTCTTTTAATTTTTTCCCTCCCCTTGAGAATAATACATAAAAATTGCAAGTTTGTAAGTGGATGGCATAATTTTCAGATCCTTGGTCAAAGAGCATTTTGCCAACATTCACAAATCACACTGCAGGGTAACCAGAGCGTGATCTGTCAACATGATTTTATTTCCCAAAGAAAGAGGGAGAAAATAACCCCCAATGTATCACCAAAATAACAAAATGTCAGGGATAAAAAGTCCTCACAGACTGACAGACTTTGTTTTACGAGTGCAGCTGAAACTTATCTGAGTCACTCAGCAATTCCCAGGAGACCCAGAGAAACACAGACCCAGGCACAGAATCACCACGGGAATTTCTTGCAGTTAGGATGGAAATATTTTACCCAGTTTTTTCTAGTGTGGCAAACAGGAGGGGAGTTTTTAAAGCACAAGTTCTTTTTCCTAGGGGTTTGTTGTTTTTTTTTTTGCCTCAAAAGCTTTTTCATTGAATTTGCTGGCATTGGTATGGTTTGATGGCATTCCCCATTTGAGTTAGAGTGAACATCAAAGCTTGAGAGGTGACAGGATGGACACAAAGCAGGGGAGGTGCATCCAAAGCCTTTGATGAGCTGATCTGTGGAGGAACCTACCTGTCTGTTTTTGTCTTGAATTCCATCCCCTACATGCACAGAGAATACAGTGAGGTGCAGAAATATCCCCATGAGTACCAAAATGTGGCCATGGATCAGTGTCTTGAGCTTCTCTGAGTTTTTCATAGTTTGGGCACTTCCCAGTCTGGATTTGCCAATGTTTATAATGTAAAAGCTTTCCTTGACAGGGAATGATACTGGGTTCATTCCCTCCAGCTGATGAGCTGCTTTTTCAAAATTGGTGGGAAATTGGAACCTTTGAAAGCCTGATTTCTAAAACTGAGAAAGAAATCACTGAAACGGATCCAAAATTTTTACAGGCTTTCAAATGAGAAATATACTCACAGATCCAGAAAATATACTCACACATGTACAAAATATACTCACAGATGCACAAAATCAGTGCAAAGAAAAGCTGCAGCTCCTAAAAGGTACATGAACATGGGATAGCTGATAGTATAATAAAGGCTGAGTTACAAAGCAGAGCTGGATAAGTTCTTAGTAGAAGAAAGGCAGTGCAATGTGGTTTTTCTAAATTGGTCTGATTTCGCTCTCAAAAAAGCAAAAAAATCAGTATAATATAACAAACCATCATTTCTCCATCTGCCTCATCAAAATGCAAAACAAAATAGAAGAAAACTACATGTCCTAGGCAGAAATCTTAAGTTGATTCAAGCCATCTCCTATCAGACCTTCATTTTGAGCTGTATTATTATTCACCTCTGAGATTTGCAAGATCCATTTCCCATTCTTTAATCAGTTGTCTGTGCTCATTTTATCATCTGCATGGGGAACACAGCTGAGGTTTTCAGCACAATGAGCCTCATCACAAATGAGGCAGCCCACAAACCAACCTGGTGAAATCATGCAAGTGGTCAGAACGTGTCAGTGTTTTGTTTTCCCAAGTTCTGGACATGTTCTGCATGCAGTAATTATATTTTTCAAATGCCAAAAGAGATTGCACCTGTGTATTCAAACCTTAACCTGCTGTCCCTACTGCTTTCTCAAGGTTTAATTACTTAAGTATTATTTCCCAAGGAGCTACTGATTCCAAAAGTTGAGCAACTTTTGTTACAATCCTTCCCTCTGTTTTCTGCACTACAACTTGGAGGAACCACACACATGGAAATGTCTAAGATCAACTGGAGATAGCTAGTCACATTTTTTTGAAAGGAGAAAAATATCCATTTCCTCAGAAAAGAATGCTTCAGCATTTCAATAACATATTTCCATCAGTCTTTAATTTAATCAACATGCCATTCTTTTAAGAGCAGAGAATTCAAGAAAAATTATTAGCACTGCAATAGAAGCATCAGCCACCACTGAGAAGGAGAGGAGCAGGGAAGAACTTTAAATCAGGGCATTGATGAACTGGTGAAAGCATCAGAGTTTACGAAAACCAAACTGGGGTATTCAATTTTTTTTTTTTCTTCCATACATAGGAAAAACATTTAAATTCTTTCCAGTGTGTTCTGCACTGCCCTTATTTCTCAGAAATTTTCTTCTGGTCTCAGCTGAGATTTGTCCAAGTCATGAACCACCTGCTGTAATCAAAGCCAGCATCACCCAGCCCAACCCAGGTGCCCTCCTGCTGTATTGCAAGGACCCAGGTCTGAGATTAGAGGGCTTAAGAGGATTTTGCTGTTCTCTGAGACAACCTTTTACTCTGCTCAAAGCCTGGGGTGAAGGAAGCTCGTCCCTAAGAACAAATCTGGCAGGGGACTTTGTTTCACAGAGCCAGCACAACAAACTTTTGGGCAGTTATCTGACCATGACACCTAGAGCTGGGGAAAGAATGAATTCACTTTCTACAAGTTTAAAAATACAATCTAAAATATCAGGGTCACTCTTTTACAGGACCTAAGGAGAATGCTGGCCCCACAAAATTAACACTACCTGCAAATGAGACCACCAACACCCAAGCAACAGCTCAGAGTGAAACATGGAATGAAATTATCTCTACAGCCAAAACCACTGAAAAAAATGAGTGACAAACAAGGGGATGTGCATATTTGGAAGTAATATGTTTAAAAACTCTGAATGAAAGATCCAAAGGGTATAGACAGATAAGGAAAAGGAAATGAGTGCCTGGGTCCCACAGCCTGAATAATAAATTTGTAGTGAGTCATCATGATTGTTTACCTCAAAGAATAAAGAATCCAGGAGATTTCTAAGGAGCCCCCAGACTCCCTTGCTTTGAGCATTATTTGCCTCCCAATTTCCTCCCCTGTCTCCTGTGCAGAGCTGATGCAGCTCCAGCCTCAGCAGCCAGTCCCTGATGAAGTTACTAAAACAGATTCCAGCCCTCAGCCTTCTTTCTGTTTGTCAGATACAACTCCCAGCACGGTTTGCTCACCCTGCCAGCCTGGAAAAGGGACTGTCCTTTCAAAACACAGTTCTTAGGTGTTAGGACTAAGCATTTCATGAGCCAAAGGCTGTCTAATTACCCAGGTGGCTGAAGCACTGCTACAAAGACACTGAGCTGTAAGTAGCTCACATGCACAGACACACAAAGCACAACAAACCCTCCTCAGACTGCAGAGGATATTTTCTGCCCGGATCTCCCTAAATGTACTTCAGCAAAGAGGAAACAGTGTCCACAAGTCTGCGCTTTTGAGAAATCTGCATCATTCCAGGCAAGAATTTTGAACATACAGCCTGGAATGTGGAGGAAATGTTGATTCCCAAGCAAACAATTATTTCCCCCTTTTATTATTTTTTTTTTCTTTAATGGAAATATATTTTGGGTGTGCCCAGGCGCCTTCTGAACACGAGATCTGCGGGAGAAGAAAGGAGTTTGTACTCACTCGTGGTGTTGTATTTGATCCCATTGAAGAACTCCGGGCAGGGTCTCTCCACGAGCTCCCCCGCAGAGGTTCTGGGCCAGCAGGTCCCGATCTGGTCCGTGGTGGCATTGCAGTACGGACCTGGTTAGGAAACGAGACAGAAAGGGAGAAAGGAGCAGGTGAGAAAGCACAGAAGCCACGCACTTTGCATCACAAAACGAACCGAATCTCAGCGCTTCTAAAGCTTCTCCCGAGCTCTGCTCCAGGTAACAATTCCTACCATCAAAGCCCAGGAAAGGGATAGAGGAACTCTCTAAAAAAGTCTCGTGTATACGATCCAGGAGGCTGCAGTTCACATCAAATTCTTCTAAGATGAACTGAGAGATGGTCACATCCATTATTCCCTCTGGGACCGCAGGACCGGATCGGGCTCCTTCACCCCTTTCTAGCTGGCTGTGTTATTTTGGTCCCCTCTTCTTTTCCCCTTTCTGGAGCGCGGGGAGCATCGGGCAGCCCGCAGCCCGGTGTGTGCGAGGCTCCGCCGCTCGCAGCGCGCTGCCAACTTGGCTGGGAGTGCGTCTGAGCCAGCTCAGCCCTGCGAGCTCTCCTTCCCTTTAAATCCAGCGGCTCGGGAGCCAATGGGATGGGGCTGAGCCGGCTGCGGGGCTCAGGCTCCCCGGGGTCCCTGGGCTCGCAGCTCGGATGCCGCCTCACTTTGCCACAGCGCTGTGCTGCTGCATCTCCCTCCCTCCCTCTCCCTCCCCCTGACACGGAGCCACAGTTTTATTGTTAGCTCCGGGGATGAGCACTTTTGCAAAAATACTCGCTGCGAATCAAAGCCAGGGAGAACAGGAAAAGCCATCAGAGGAGTAGAACTCCTCGGTTTTTTTTTTAATGGAGCAAAGCAATTCCTGCCTTTGCTGATGGAACTGAGGATGAGCAGGGATGCTGGGGTGGGGGGGAAGGAGGGACCCGGTCCAGGAGCTGCAGTGCTGGATGCTGTGCAGGCCTTGAGAAAGAGGAGAAATAATAAAAGCAGGGATGAAGGAGATGATCACAGAATCACAGGTCGTCTGGGTTGGTTAAAGGTCACCTCATTCCAACACCCTGCCCTGGGCAGGGACACCTCCCAATAGACCAGGTTGCTTCAAGCCCCATCCAGCCTGGTCTGGAATAAAAAATTCTGGAATAATGACCCACAGAAAAGGCAGAGTGAGGAGAGTAGGGAAGGGCTGGGAGCCCAGCCTGGGAGAAGGCAGCAAAGGAACTCATCTTTCAGCCATACACAGATGGGATGGGTGGACATAGAGAAGGGCAAGGCACGGAGAGCTCTGAAGCAAAGGATGGATCACTCAGGGGACAAGGAAGAAAAGAAATGCCCCTCTCATTTTCCACTGGCAGAAGAGAGCAAGGTTTCAGAAAAGAACGAGCACCCAGACTGACCAGGAGGAACCTCTAAAAAGAAAACCCTGGTGCTGGGAGAGAGGAAAGAGCAAAAGGCTTGACAAACTGAGGTCAGGGTGCGACAGCATGAGAATGGTCTGGTGAAGGGGAAGGAGAAGTTTGGAAGGAGCTACTCAGAAGGCTGGTTATCTTTGGGAAATCAAAGCTCAGCAGAGTGGCAACTGGGTGAAGGTCTGCACTCTGGGACATGATGGAGAGCAGCTCAGACCTGAGCAGCCTTTCTGACCTGCTACACCAGGCTATGAGGAAATCCCTACAAAAATACTGCTAAGGAGGATCATTTATGATCACAGATTCAGAAGAATTTTGGGAGGCAAACAGAGAACTGACTTGTTAGGGAGTAGACAAAGATCAGTAGATATGGAAGTGGCAGAAAGGAATGCAGAAACAGAAGGGAAAGAAGATTTGACAGAAAGAAATGGATCCCAAAATGAAATATTTACAGTCTGTTCATGGCTTTAGATCAGACAAGGTGCTTACACCTACAAGGAGCTCAAGGCAGGACTTCCTATAACATTTGTCTCCTACCCTGCAAAGGCCTGGACTTGCCTTTTATTCATATTTAAGATTGAAGGGCTTTATTCTTTTTAAGGACCAAAAGAATTGTGGCATCCAAAGAAAGGAAAAAGAAAAAATAACTGGGTTAGAACAACAAATAAATTAACAACATGCACTGAGGAGAGAACTAGCCAGGATGCTATTTTGCCATCTGGGAATCTGAAGATTTTTTAACATTTTCAGATTGCAGTGGCAGAGAGGGGAGGAGTGCCACTGTGGTTTTGGGATAAGTATTTTTATTTGAAATATGTGAAAACCCACGAGAATAACAAGTGTACTGACTCTCTAGACACTGTGATATTCTGAGGCAAGTGAATGCATCTCTCTGCTTCTCTCTTTGGAGCCTTGATCTCCTTCCCAAATGAATGCTCCCAAAACTCCAGCCCTTCTCAGAAATCTCAATTACAACAAATTAACCCTTGTCAACACCAACAGATCTTTGTCCCATGCACATTTAACCTCAGAAAGCAGGTGAGAAATTTTTTTTAGATTCACTCATGTAACATGACCACCACTCAGCTACTGGTTGGCTTTGAGGAGAAAACCCTTTGTCTTGAACTTCAAGAGTGAGGGATAAAAGTGCTGTAAACCCTCTTTTCTCCTTCCTGACAGTGCAGTTGAGCTCATTAAATTCCTTTTTGTTCCTCAGGCTGAGCCTCTCAGGGGTGGCTTTGAGACCTTCTCCCAGGACAGCATCTGGAGGTGCCCAGGGGCCACTCCCACACAGGCAGGACTGAGCAGTCAGCAGGACACTGGTCCAGGATCTTGTAAGATTATTTTTTTTCTGCTTCTGCTGCCTCTCTGCAGGAGAAAAATAACATAGCCTGGCCAAAAGTCTTCATTTCTCACCTACTGTCTGCCCTTTCTTTTTTCTCACACTGTTTGTTCAGCACACTGGAATCAAAATCCTGGTTGGAGGCTTTGGGCACTGGAGTTTCCTGAATTTTTTGAGGAATGCATCACTTAATAAATTACAAAAAACGAATGACAGTTTCAAAGAAAAGTAACTACTTTAAAATTTGGTAAGTGTTTCACGTTCCTAAATGCTGCCTGTGTTTTCCAGCACAAACTCTTGAAGATTTTTCAAATGGTTCAAATATTACAGAGTAGAACACTAAGCTGGATTTCATTTCAATTCTGTTCTTTGTAGTGGTTAACACCTGAAACAACAGCCCTGAATTAAACTAAATATTTTTTCAGGATCAGGAGAATGATTTCTTCATTTAAGTGAGAAGAGCTAGAAAATCTTCAATCTAAACTGATTTCCATCTTCTGAATACAAACTTTGGAAAATCAGAAGCAATATGTATTGTACAATCCTGCTGTGTTCCATAGGATATAATAATAATAATAATAATAATAATAATAATAATAATAATAATAATACACTGCAAAAATAAATATAGAGGGGATGAATGCTGAGGATTAAGTCTGAATGAAGAAACTAATTTATTGTTCCTCAGTCCACAAATCAACACCATTATTTAATAATCCCAGTTCTACTGTAACCTCTGCTGAAAATCCACTTTTGCAGCTATCCCTGGGTACAGTTAACCACTTCACCAGCTTCCCTCTGACTGGATCTAGTGAAATCCTGACTCTGTCCCTGGACTCATTTGATGTGAAAATGTTGCTCTTTATGCAAGAAGCAAATTCAATTATCTGAAAGACTGACAGAAATCCTGCAGCTGCTGACACTGCTGCTTCTCTGCCGGTGCCATGGTGCACATGACACAAATCAGACCCTTCCAGGCAGCAGACATCTGCCTTAGAAATTCCTCAGCATGCCAAGAAAGCTGGGATTTGGTTCTTGGCAGGCAGAAAAACTTCAAAGTGGGCTCATTCCTGTGTACTGCTGTTCACTGGTTGGTTGGGTGCATGTGCAAGGTTCTGGAAGGGAACAGGACAGAGAAATAAACCTGTCCACACACACAGAGCTCAGTAAGACCCTTTAAAGAGGACTTATTAAAAGGTCACCTACAGTTCTTCTGGGAAAGGAACGAGCTCTGCTCATAAATGGCAATGGAAACCTCTGTTTGTCAGCCCTCACACCACTCTTACACAGCTGCTTTCTTAATCTGCAGCCCACTCCAAGCCACAGCTGATGGGATTAGCCAGAACACAGCCTTCACTTTGCCCCACTAATAATGAGTAGCAAGGATGAGCTGTGATTATCCAGCAGCATCAAAACTCATCTCTAGGCACACTCAGGCAGTCCCTGTAAGTGTTTGGAGAGGATGCAAGGAGCTCCAGAACCACCTGACTTCTCATCAGACACTCAATCTACACAAAACCAAGAATTCCTGTGCATTTCAAGACCCAGGATGATTATTGAGAGGAGGAAAAAAAACCAAAAAGAAGAAGAACACACGTTCTTCTCCTCATTTCCCTTCTTCAGAGCAAGAAAAGTCACTGTATTCAGCCTCCCACTCCAGTGCCAGTTTTATCACTCCTGTTCTCTCTCTGTCAATGTGAAGAGCTCCTGCTCTCCAGGCGCAGCAGCCACCTCTGTTCTGCTTTGTAACAAGCTTGGCAATGCACAGCATCTATTAATCTGGTGACACCAATGTCCTCTGCACCTCAGTGCCTTTTGGCTTTCAGGAATTCACCTCAGCAGTGTGGAGGTATCACACTGAGCCACAGTCCCAGTGCTGGCTCTTCATCCTAACCCAGGTGTGTAAATCCACATCCAGACCCTCCATCTAATGTATAAACTGGTAAACTCAGCCAGGGAGCTCTTACTTCTGAGGCTGGAGGGTTTCAAATGACACAATACATTTTTTCTTATCTCATTTTCCTCTCTGAAAAGTGTCCCCCAGTAATCCTGTGTTATTGCAATGCATCAAACTTTCAAGTTACTGGGATTATTCACCTTGGTAAGAAATGCAACACTTTGAGGAAGGTACAAATTTACCAAAGTGGCTCCTGGACATCAAACCTCATGGCCCTCCTTCTCAAGCTGCACTGCAAAACTGCTCTGACTGCACTTCTCAAATGCAGTGGCAACATGACCATGATCTGGGAGAATATTTATTTTTGTATTCCACATGTGCAAATGCAATTTTCAGAGTGGGAGCACTTTCAGACCACAGGGAGCAAGGTAATTCAAGCAGCAAGAGATTGAGGACAGCTTAAAGATCTCCACAGACAGCTCTAGAACTGCCATGGATATGGCACATATGGCTGAATTCTCTGCCACCCCACACAATGGCTCCTCACAATGAATTCCACTTTCCTACAGGAGCAGGCTGCTGAAGAAAACCATTTCTCAAACTGAGAACTACACTTTTAATCAAAATCTGGTCCCTTCTGCATCTACTTGGGACATACACTGAAAGTTCAGAATCAAAAATGTGGAGAGGAAGATCAAACATAGATACACAGAAATCTTTGTTTCAGGTGATCAACTCATTTGTTAGAAACAGGAGACATGCTTTATTGGTAGAAATGAAGTATGACTCCACTGAGCAAAGATAAAATTAATAAATGCAGGTCTGTGGTGGTGAATCTTTGCAGCTTCATTGATGCTTGAAAATATTTACTGGGGGTGTAAAAAGATCCAACAGCATAAATAATAAATGGCTACAAGCCATTTATTATTTATGCTGTTGAATCAATGTATTTTGATATAATATCAATATATTTCTTTTGGCACATTAATACACTTGTCATTCTCTACAGCTATAAAACCTGTGTGAGTGAATCATGCTACATGAGACAAATGATGAGACATTGCAGGGAGATTACAAGAACACAAAACACACAAAAGAACCAACCTTGACACACCAATAAACTGCCAGAGTTATTTTTCTTGAAATGAGTTGTTGTGGATGAATGTGCAGGGCATCATCTACTGCATAAGAGCACAGGGACATTCCAGAATAACTCTGTTTTTATACACAGTCAAATTCAGAGCCAGTACTTCACAGACACACAAGAACACAAAGGAATCCACCTGATATATTTATCTATGCCTGGTGCTCTGTTTACAGCATAAGCACAAAAACCAGCAAAGATAAAAGGGAGTTAAAACCCATCTGAACAAATGATGACCATGAGGAGCTGTGTCATTAGTGCCACTCTTTCTGTTATGTGCAATGGGACCACTGCCAAAAAGGATGTAAAGATTCAGGGGTCTTGTCCTGTTCTCCTCCTCACAACACATCAGCCACGAAATTCCTTGTGGCTTAATTCAGGATATACCAAATTTTTGCCCTCCCTGTCTCCCATTCTGCTTTGCTGGGCTGCCTTTCAGTGCATGCTGGGAAGATCTGAGTACTCTTCCCATGCATCATAGGCTGGAAGGAAGTACAGAAATAAAAGACACCAAAATGTTCAGCAGTCTGTCCCTCATTTCCTCTGCAAACTCAGGAACTGCATGGTGCCTGATTCTGAGCAGGTAGCTCAGAAAGCAAAAAGAGAGAGAAATAACACATGATCATGCTGCTCAGTATCCCAGCTCTAAAAATGACCCAAATCAGAAGCCACCAACAAAACCAGCCTGCTCCACATTGCCATGATCTCATCATCAGGGCTTCCTAAGCAACTTCAACAGCTGGCACACATGGTAGCTACAATGTCGTGACTCCCAGTTTTAAACCATCCAACTCATATTTGAATATTTTGGGGTTTTTTTTGAGGAGCACCATTAGTCTGGCTTTGGGACCCTGGGCCAGTGGCTTTTGTACTCCCTTGGGCCCAAACCAAGTGGAAAACTGAGGACTTGTAACAGATTGAAGCACTGCAGAGTGCTCAAGCTCTCAAGACTGCTCTGCCTCCCTGCTTTCCATGAGTTATCAAAGCTTGCCATTTATCAGCAAGAAGGATTTAAACTCTGATTCCACTGCCCAAAAGTGTGTAGGCTGCAAGATCTGAGGTACCCCAGCATATCTGGAATAGCCACATGAAGCTGGCAGAGAAACCCAGGACCTTGGGAAGATCCATCCCTTCTGAAGCAGCAGCCCCAGGGCAAACATTTTGTCCTCAGGCATCTCAACTGTTCTGAGACAGCTGTGGATACCAGACTGGGCAAAACCTGGGCCTGTCATAAAAGGGAATAATCCCATCAGCAGCATGTCACAGGCAGTCTTTCACCATTATTACTTAGGCTTTATGTAGTAGATTTTTATTCCTTGGGTTACTTAATTTAAATAATTCATCAATGTGGGAAACCTCCTAAAACTCAAAGAGTAGCACAAGCAGTAGCCTTGTAGGGCAACTGAAGTTTTCCTGACAATTTTCTCCCCTTGGTTGAACTGTTATGTTTATAACATATCTCAGAGAGAAGACAGATTTTGGACACATCTCTTATGATGTCCCCAGTGTAAATGTTTCCAGAGATGCCAAGTAACTGAGGTGTGCAACCAACAGAAAAAAATAAGAAATTTTGCAATGAGATTCACCTGGTGAGATTGACTTTGTCCTCAGTTCTAACCAAAACCCTGAGTAGATCTTTGCTGTCTGCAAGAGGAACCAACTTGGATTGATGTAAATGTCTGAATTAATCAGATTAATCCCATTCCAGATGCCCTGAACAAAGATCAAACTGTTTGCTGAGCTCTTCCCCACTGGCTCACCTGGTCTCCCTGGAGAGTTTGGCAGCTGCAATCCCATAACTTTGGGCCTATCATTTCATGGGAGAGCAAACAAAAACACTTGAAATTAAACACATCAGGAATAACTATGAGAAGAAAAATGTCCTGTTAGGACAGGACTATCACAATGCCAGCAGCATTATGTTTAGAGATTCCATGTCTTAGATTTAGTGGAATTGTTTACCAGAGGAAATCAATACAACACAAACACTGTATAATAGATTTGCATCTCTCTGCCAGCCACTACTCAGCAAACACCAGAGAAAATGCCTGGAAATGAAGTGGCAGGAATCATGAGCAGAATACTGACTTTGGTGGTTCTCAAACACATCATTTTCACCAGACAGTGAGGAGGATCCAATCACACCAGACACCAGCTGGAATGATCAGGCATGAAAATGGATTATCATAATATTATTATGGCTATGATAACTGAGGAAAAATAATGTAATAATTGCCTGATCTGTGATCCTCAAACTGCTACTGCACACATTTGCAGCCCCAGAAGAACAGAGAAGATGTCAGGACATTAATTCTGTGGCAACAGCTTGTGCCTGTGTCTGGAATCAGTGACCTCACATAATTCTGGATACCTCCTGGGATAAAAAATCCCTCTCCAGATCTCCTCCCCAGCTTGGCTCACTACCCTTTGTTGTTTTTACCACCAGGGCCAGTATTTTTGATTCTGCAGCTCAGGGTGCTCCAGGTCTTAGGCTGAGAGCTCCTTACAGGCAGAAGAATTCATCTCACCTCGTTCCAGCCACCTCAAATTTGGGTGTCTAGACTAAATCAGGTTCTCTGACAGTCTCCAGGGAAATGGACACTTTCAGAGAATGATGATTCATTTAATTTGGAGACAAATATCATCTTCAAATTTACAACTCTTGGATATTCTCCTTAGTAGGATGTTATTCACCTCAAGATACATTTGTCCTTTGGAAAGAGCTCTCACCTGCCAACACATCACATATCTGAGATGGGTATTGGAGTTATACTCACATACCAGACAGAAACTGAAAACTAAAATTTTATGCTGCTTTGAAATGCACACATATTTGTTTAAATACTATGTTTTAATCTGAATTTTAATGATCTCATATAAAACTTACAGAATCCTGTTATTTTACATCATACATTCCGAGTCGCCTCTAAATTGCCTGTGTCCATTTTATGGCTAAGAACTTTCACAGTAAGAATAAACCTTGGAAAACAGTTTAAAACCTCAAAACCCAAGTTGGTTTTCTGTTCTTATCAAGACTTTGGATATGCAGATCTCAATCTAGAACTGGTTCCATCAGCATTGGGTACAATGGATTTTTACATAAGCTGAGGATCAACTCACAAGAATTCAAAGCAAAACAGCTGAAAACTGAAATAAGCACCAACATTGAAAAATATTTATTTCAGCCTAGATGTAAAATATGGTTTAATGTCATCAAGTAGCTGATAAAGGGATAGAGATTTTAATAACAGGTGTAGCAACAAATTAATCCTGGGAAGTGTGGCACTCCCAATCTGCTTGACAGCACAGCTGGGTTTCTTTCCCCAGGATGTGTTAATGTGTTTTTTATTTGGAAAACTGCACGTCTCACCCCAATGAACATTAAAGAATGAGTTTGGGGAAAACACATAATATTCTGATTCAACATTTTGCCACTCACATGCTCTCACAAATTGCAAAGGCAAGATAACAACATCTTATTGCTAAGCAAGTGATGCTTCTCTTCTGGATTCATCAAATCTCCTTGTTAACCTTCCCAAATCTCCTGCCACCCCTCAGAGTGCCCATCCATGATGTTGCTCACTGCCAGTTATCATAAGCAGATGTCAAAATCTGTGATTGATGCCTGGAAGAAAGAATATTTTTCAGCATTTCTTCCCTTCCCCTGTTAATAAGATCATCAGAATCATCCTTTACAGCAATGTTTCAGGCAGCAAGGATCTTGTCATCACGGCTTTACCTCTGGGGGCTACAAAATGAAGAAATAATTATTATTAATTTTCTTTCAAAGAGATTTTTTTGGCAGTTATTGTGTTCTGAGTACAAAGAATTACCTTTATGAGGACCAAGTTCTTTTAATTCTCAATTCCTGTAAAGTTATTAAGTATATAAGCTGTCAGTTTATCCTTAAAGTTTATCCTCTTCACTCAAATAGCAAAGGAATACACACATATTATTTCACTCACAGGTGCTGTGGAATTCCTCTGGATCAATGGGTCAATGTAAGCAGGGTATAAGTCATCCTTAGCAGGGCTGGAAGTTCCTACCTCTGAAATATGCAGCAGATTTTTCTGTCCCTGGTTTCTAGGCTGGTCTGGCTCTCTGCCAGGGCTCATCCCTTTCCCTCGGCCACTGGAGGGCTCTCCTAATTCTTCATTACTGCAAAGGAAACGTCTGATTGAGGACAGAAACACTGCAAAGAAAACCTGCTGGTAGTTACCTGAATGCAAAATCAGCAGCTATCCAAACAGGAGGAGTTCACTGGTTCATCCAGAGACCCACATCTGGAAAAAGATGCATTTTACTGTCCTGCCTTTGGCAGCAAACAGCATTGCTACAGTAAGAGATGAATTTCCCTGAAGAGAAAACTTCTTTTCCCACAAGTTTATTCATTGCACACGAGCTGATGGGTTTAAGATGGCCAGCAATGTTTGCCTTCATCACCCACTCCTCCCCACGCTGCATCATTTCACTCCCAAACCACTGCACAGCCCAATTCCTTTTTCAGCTAGGTGTGATTTCAGCCCTCTGCCAGCTCATTTCTAACTTATTTCCCACCCCAGTACCAATTTCCTGCTGGTTCCATTTGCTCTTGATGGATCAGTCATCTTATCCTTTTCATATTAGTGCTGTTCCTGTGGAAAGAGGGGATTGTTTAAGGTTTTCCATTCCCCTGGGGGAAGAGGGATGCTCTGCCCACACTGCTGTACCTGCAGACTACTGCCAAATGACAAATGACAATTTCTGACTCTTTCTTTTTGCCTTGTTACTTTTTGGTCAAAAGGGCTGAGTTAATTAAATCTGAATTGTTCTGTGGAAACAGAAGGATTTTTTCTATCTTTTCTTAAGGCCATACTGAATACCAGAATAAAAGACAAGTAGCTTTGATCACCCCAGAGTAATAATTTGGGATGACCTTTCCCTTGTGAGGAAGCAGAGCCAGCTCTAGAGCCCTGTGTCACTCAGTTTTGCCCTACGCCTCTGTCACTCACAGCTCACCCAAACTCTTGGGCATATCCTGAGCTAAAATCAGGGAGGAATGTGGATTTTGCCATTATCCTGGTATGGCTCCTCTGACTTACCTTGAATATTTTTAATTCTAAGTGAGATACAAGCCAGCCAGCCCATCAGGCATGGCAGAAAATACTTCATTTTCCATGAATTAGAAGTAGCTATGAATAAAGAGACCTGGCTGTGGTCATTTTATCCCAAATCCTTTGAGACAGTCTAATACAGATAGAAAAAAATACCAATGATAATGGACAAATAGATTTTCTTGGCCTCTGTTACTCTGCTTCTGTCTTTGAATATAAAATTAGCTAGAGTTCAGCTGAAACATCCTAGGGGTCATTTAAATTACACCTTAATTATTTAGTCTGAATTGTACTGGATTTTTAGCTTTCCTGGTGACAGAAAATGCAGACAGAAGAACAAAGTTGTAAAATTTTGAGCAGGAATTTACATTGCTTTCCTAGATTTTTTTGAAATCTGCAGCCTCCCAAATGAAATAAATGGTTGGGATCCTTACATTTTAGATCTTGATTAAGTGTTCAGGGCCAGGTTGGACCTGTTGGAAACCTGTTCCAACACTTGCAATTTCCCAGAAGTGGAGTCTGAGGTGTCTGACTTAACTGTGGTTGTCTACATTATTTATATTTAACTTGTTAAAGCTGAATTCTTTCTCCACCTCTATTTTTCATTTTAGGTATTTTGATTTCTGTATATAGACTTTTATATACATTATTATTACTATTTTTTTTTATAGCATTGGAACTAGATGAACTTTAAAGTTCTTTGCAATCCATTCTATGATTATTAACAAAGGTTATTTCTCCAACACAGTCTTGTGCATTTAACATTAAAATTCTGCTCTCCACAGAAATCAATAGCTGAGTGTTCCCTCACACCAAGAAAGCCACGATTTCATTTAAAATAAGTGATATTTTATGGAGATGAAAGAACAGCCCAATTTACCCCCTCCAGATAAAAAAACCCCATCATCTCCTTATAAGAAACTTCTTATATAAGAATAAGCAATTTATGCTTTTTAGAAGAAAACACCACCCCTCTTCAGCAGAATTATACTTTTTTTTATGGATTATGCTCCCTGAAAGTCTTTCCTAAAGGAAAAACTTGCAGAAAATATAAACTAAGCAGTCCATAAAAAGTTGATAGATGGGCACTGCTCGTGCCAGCTCTCCTCTGAGTTGCAGCTGATGTGGCTGGGATCATTTGTCTCAGTTTATGGTCTGCAGAGGAGCTGTCAGGGCAGAGAACTCTCCATGTTCCCTTAAAAGTCAAGAGGGATCCACTCTGTGAAGTCAAAGGACTCTCTGGGATGATTTCTGCCACCATAAAGGAAGCACTTGAATTGGATCAGATAAATTGTCTTCTAAAAGTGTCTCCTTCTCACCATTAACAACAAAGACAACCTGGGCTGACCTGCTCCCTGGGACATGTCTGTGCTACAAATGTCTGAACTGAGAGACAAGAATTCCACCTGTAGGGAAAATAAAACTGGAGTCAGCCTGGAAGATCTTTCCTGTAAAAACAGCCTCACTTTGCACAGAGTTGAACTCTTCCACTGAGGCTTTGCTTTGGCTTTTGCTTTCTGTACAATTTTCTGTGATGATTTGATTTTGGCTGCACAGGAATCCTGTTCCTACCCATGATGTCCTTGGGGTCCCCAGCACAGGAAGGACATGGAGCTGCTGGATGAGTGCAGAGCAGGCACCAGGGTGATCAGGGGATGGAACAGCTCAGCAGTGAGAAAGGCTGGGAGAGCTGGGATTGTTCAGCCTGGAAAAGAGAAGCCTCAGGGTGACCCAGCTGTGGCTTTCCAGCACCTGAAGGAGCCAACAAGAAAGATAGAGAGAGGCTCTTTACAAGGGCCTGGAGTGGCAGGACAAGGGGAATGGCTTCCCACTGCCAGAGAGGAGGCTTAGATTGGATATTGGGAAGAAATTCTCCCCTGTGAGGGTGGGAACCTGGCACAGGGTGCCCAGAGAAGCTGTGGCTGCCCCTGGATCCCTGGAATGTCCAAGGCTAGGCTGGATGGGGCTTGGAGCAACCTGGGATAATGGAAGGGGCTCCTCTGTCCCTGTCCTGGCAGGAGGAGAACTAAACTGTATTTAAGATCCCTTCCAACCCAAACCATTCCACAACTCCACAATTTGTTCTTATCAACCAATAGCACCAACTAAGAGGGAAGTGAAGAAATAATTAGAATAATGAGCTGTATCCTATAACTGCACCTGCTGACTTCACAAACCCATGGTCTGTGTTGAAGCATGTGTGACAAATAGCCAGCTAAGCAACGGCACTAAACCAACCCATTTTGCCCCATTTTCTGGAGTCAGTAGGAGTTGAACTGCTCAGGACTAAGAACTCAACATTGCCAGTTTCTTACAAAGCATTTAGAAATACTCAGCTACTGCAAATTGCTGATTTGGGGGATTTTCTGCTGAGTATCTTCCATTTGCATAGCAAAGAGATTTTAATTTTTCAGCATTTACACTTGTACTGTTAATACAGCCCATCAGTTTGGGACTGATGTAATTTTTAAGAGCAGCAGTTAAGACAAGAAAAATCTCATTGAAGCACATCCTTTCCAGAATAAACACAAAGGGAAGGAAGGAGGCAAACAAGCAGCTATAAACTCATACTGTTTAAAGGATTAAATTCTCCTCCATTCTAATTGTGTTGAGATCTGCAGTGTTTATCCCAAGAGACATTCTGATCTGGTTTAGCTTCTAGATCCCATCCTAATGAGAAAATGAATCCTAACAATAAAAGTATGATTTAGAACCACGAGACAGATTTGGAGTTTCCATCTCTGAGATTAGAAGTGCCCTAGAAAATGAGAACTCATTGGTCTCCTAAAAGCTTTCATTAATGGGCTGAAATAGTAAAAACAAAGGAAAAACCATTAAAATAGAAAGCAGCTGGGAATCTATGAATGCAGAGCTTACATGGATTTGCAAAGAAGCAGATATAGAAAATGAAGGTTTCCAAAAAGAGCTGGTAACCTTCCAGCAAGGAATACTAATGCCTTCATGAATCCATTTATTTTATCCTGTGATTTGCTCCTGACAGGAGCCATCCCTCTGGAGGTGCCTCTTTCTGTATCCTGACTGTAAATCAGTCAAGACTGAAGGCTGGTTCAGAGGTAAGCAGACACCTGGGTGACCTGGCCCTTTCCAGGAAGACAAAATATTGAGACTGAAGCATGAAGAGGACAGAAACAGACTCTGCATCTTTTTTATCCTTGTTCCATTGCCTAAAGGCCGTTCCCTTGCCTTTGGACATGATGTGTGCTCCTCTCCCAGCTGCAGCAACATGAGCAGCCCTCCCTGGCTTCATCACCCGACTCAAATTGTCCCTCTCACTACTGACAAAATGTTTTTTGAAAGGTTTTCACAGAATTCTGCCTGCACTTGAAAAACAATTCCAGTTCTAAGAAGCCAGAGAGCTGAACAGCCCCTTCCTTTATGTTTCTGAACTACATAATCTACACCCAAGTGTGCTGATGACACAAAAAATGGTGTCTTCTCAGCAATAGATTCCTTCATTATGAATCACCAAAAATGGGCTTCAGTGGTGCACAAATTGTGGGAGCAGAAGCCCACAGCAATGGAAAATAAATGTTATATGCCAAGTAGCAAGTGATAGGACAAGAGGAAATGGCCTCCAGCTGCACCAGGGGAGGTTCAGACTGGATATTAGGAAAAAAATTCCTCATCAAAAGGACTGCAAGCATTGAGCCAGGCTGCCCAGGGAAGTGGTGGAGTCACTGTATAGATGTGGCACTTGGGGACATGGCTGAGTGCTGGGCTTGGATTTATGCTGGATTTGATGACTGTAAAGGTCTTTTCCACACAAATTATTCCAAGAATTCTAGGATAATTCTTCAAAACGAACTTGCTGTTTTCCTTAATTGAACCCCTGTTGCTCAGAACAGCAATTTCCTTGGATATTTATTATTCAGTTTATTGGAGAAACACACAGAAATGCAAGCCAAGGGCTGTGAAATGTTGATGATCTCTTAATTGCACTAAAATGAATGCAGGCAGAGAAGAGAATGATAAAAAGAGGGGCAGAATTCTTCTCTCCTAATTTTAGGCATCCACAATGGAGAGTGAGGATGCCTAAAATTACCTTCATTTTTTTTAAAGTGTGGAAACTTCTGCATTTACTCAGACAAGCCTCTAACTTTCTAATCATTGTCCAATCATTTTTGAATCATTTTCTAATAATTTTCTGACTAGACAGAATGGAAAAAAAAATGATTTTATGGACATTTTTTCCTTTATGGATTTAATATGATATTTTTTAATAAATGGATTTTCCAAGCTTTTAAATTCTTTTCCCTTGTTAAGAGAAAACATTTACATTTACGGAAATCAAGATTTTTTTTTAATCTCTAGCAGTAATTGTTGAAAATGAAACACATTTCTATATCTGCATGATTTGGAGTTTCCTAAAGGTAAAAAGTGGTTTACTCTCACTTAGGCAATGATTAGCAACCAGAAGTTTTAAGCAGATTTTGTTTTTTTGTTTTGTTTTGTTTTGTTTTTGCCTATGGGAAATTTTGTATTCTCATAAAAAGAAATTTTATATTACTAAACACAAAGGATCAGGAAACACTCTGGCTGTAATTATATTTTCTCCTTGGGAATCCCTCACTACATCAGGGGAACTGCAAGAAAATTTTTGTTGGAATATCCCGTGGCAGCTGCCTGTCCATGAAGTCTTAAACCACTGAGCTTGGGCAGAAATGGCAGCAGGAGAAGAAAACCCCAGAAAGTCCCAGATCTCCATCCATCCCCTGATCTCCAGAGCACAGTCCAGCTCTAGATCCTGCTCCATCTCATCTCCAGCACCCCCATCTTTCCAACAGCCCAGCAGGCTCTGGAAGATGAGTAAAGACTGGTGGGGACACCTAGAAATAAATCTGCAGTGAGGTGTAGAGGAGGACTTGAGGCTGAAAAGAGGAAGATGGAGTGAGAGATGGAGGTCTTACATCTCAGGAGTTTGGGAAGGAGCAGGAAGGAAGAGGGAAGGGAGTTCAGGAAAGTTTGGAGAAGAGGGCACACACTCAGCAGTGCCCCAGCTGCTCAGACCCTCCCCACCCAGTGGAATTTCCAAATGAGCACTGGATCTTTACAGGAACAGGGTAGAGAAGGTGAAGGAAAACACTGGCTCAGACTGTACAGACACGAGGAGAAATAAGAAAAGAGCTTCAGAATGCAGCACTTGTGCTGCTTATTCACAGACACCCCGTGAGACTCCAGGAGAGAAGGGCTGGGCAGACCAAAGGCTGTCATGGTAACAAGGTTAGCAGCACTTCTGTCACACCTCAAACCCTGGAACTGACTGTGCTGAGTGTTTGGGCAAATCCTCTCTGAGGTAAACCCACAGCTGACCCCCTCCTAGGCTTTGTGCCAGAATATTCTGCAACAGTTCTGTGAGGTCTGCCAATGCCAAAGTCACTCAAGAGCTTTCTTTAACTCACTTGGACTGTGTTTCAGTTTTCCTTGTCAGCTGCTGCTCAGATCACACAAAGGCTGGGCATGACCAGGTCAGAGTTTTGCCTTGCCCACGTCCTTATTCTCTCCCATGACAGCCTTGCTGACCTTGCCTATTAATTAATTAAGCAAATATATTTACCCTATAGACACATCACAGCATCCACCATTAACATTTCCATATCAATAACCAGCTGTATCCATGGCACATATAAAGAACACAGATGTTTTTATAATGCTGATCACCTTCCCCACGCTCCATAAAACCTTTTAAACACTTTCTTTTGTAGGGCACAAAGGTGTTTTCCTGCAGCACAAAACACACCCACCACTGCCAGTGGCATAATATTCATATTCTATTTTCTCCACATCAAAATACGAAAGTGGCACATTTCATACAGGAAGAGAGTGGTTGTTAGAGCAGGGGGAGGAGAGACAGGAATTTCAAACCCAGCTCCAGCTAGTGCTGGGATTTTGGACAAGTTATCTCCACTGCCCTCATTTGAGCTTCCAGCAGTCACTGCATTATTCATTGTGAACACCTCAGCACTCCCTTCTCCAGAGTCATCACCTCTATTCCCTGGAACTTCACACCAGCCACCAAAAATCCAAAGGAATCCATTCTTTTAGCATGGATTGTAACTGTGAGCTTCACCTTTGGGGCCTTCAACATCTCTGAGGAAGATCAAATGAAGATATCAACACTTGAGAGATGCAGCAAAAGCAAGAGCAGTTGCACCATTCAATTAGAAAACTCTCAGGTCATGTGTGGGCTTGCCAGGCTACCACAGAATATTTAAAACTTTTGCAATGCAGAAATGTCAGCTGCTTGCTTTTAATTTCTCTGGGTTCAGTCCCAAGCAAGCACTGCAGGCAGCCTGCAGAGTGAGAATGCCTCAAGTTCTGATATTCTGGTGACTGGCTTTGAATCCTTCGCAAATAATTTCATTTTTCATAGAACAGAGGTAAAAATACCCACTCCTCAGCTTCCATGGATTCTGCTTTTGCTGTGAGTTTTTTAAGTTTTAGATTACACAAAGTTAACCAGAAGGAAGTGTTTCTGTTTATTGTAACACTGGGAGTGAGAAGTAACTGCAAAATTGTGGACTTAACATAATGCACCACAGTCAGGTCTCCTGGAAGGAGAAAAGGAGTTACAAAGTGCTCTGAAATCTGCAATGCAGATCAAAAATCGAGTATTCTTTGCTTGTTCCATCTGTGGACTATTGGACTGCAGAAAAATGAGGTAACAGATACCATGTAATGCTACATAGATTTTTCCTTTACTGTGTGTTTTCCCCAGCCAAACAGACATGTTTATTTCATTGTTTCATGGACGTTGATAAAATTCTGATGATTTTAACAGAAAAATAGAAGCCATAATAATTTTTATTGTGCATGTTTCAGCTGCTGCCCCTGAGCTCTCTGTCACCCTGTTGAAAATGGTCATAAAATCTTATCCTCCAGGTAGGGGAAATAATAGCCAAAAAATTTAATAACATGTATGGCTACATTAATTTTCATGGTCATCACGTAAAAAATAATTGCTTTTTTTAAAAAGCACATTACTGGTTGAATTTCTGTATCATTGATCTCAGAGATCTGTACCACAACAAGCTATTTTACAGCAACCCAAGAAACTGTATTTCTTCTGCTAATAAGAATTTTATATTTGGATCTGAGAAGGTTTCATAAGAAATTAAATAAAAGAAGACCAGTAATCCATCAAAACAATGTGAGAGAACACCAGCCACATCTGAGTGAACTGGGCACTCACCCAAGCAGAAGTGACAAGTACTTTAGGTGGCAACAGTGGCATTAAAATAGCATTTCCCTCCTCTGAAAATCAAGACTTTTAAAACCTCTAGGAGTAACAAGGGAAAAAAAAAATTTTGGTGAGCATCCTGCATAAATAAATGCATAAATTGAGTTCATTTATCCATGAAGAAAATGGATGTCTGTGCAAAGTTTTAAATTAACTCAAACAAGAGAATAGATACATTTTTCTGGAGAGAAGACAGCAAAAAATCTGATGATACTCCTAAATCCTGGAACTGGGAAGTTTACCCAGTGGTTACTGGAAGGACAATTTCAGCATCATGATATTTTTCATTTCTAAAATAATCAGATATTGCTATATATTTATATGTGCATATTTTTATACATATCTAGGTATAGGTATATTTAACAACCAACAACAAATTGCTCTGATAAGAAGCTGCCCATCTTAGTCAGAAATCTTGTGTTTAGCTGATACAAATTTCAAGGAGCTGATGCCACTGAGGTGTGGCTGCACACTGAGGATTCATCTACAGATTTCACACCCACGTTCACAGGGATGAACTCAGCAGCACTCTCCTTGAACAGATCAACAGCAAAACTGCAAATACATCTCACTTCTGATATTCACTCTTTCCCCTTTATTTACACAGAAGGCAGTGAGTAATAGTCTCCCACCTATGTGGAATTACCTCAGGGATACTTTCAAAGAAAGAGCAGGTTCTTAGGGGGGTGATTAATTTCCTGTAACTCTGGATATTGCAAAGCAGGCATCTACAGCTGAGCAGGCCTTAGGCTGCCTTTAAACTCAATAAAAAATAAAAAAAACCCCATGGCTTGTTAAAAAATACTAGAGCAGCCCTTTTGGTTCTGCCTGAGGGTCTACCTACTACATCTTCCAGTCTCCAGCAGTGGATATTTAGGGAACAACACAGAGACAGGAGATCAATGAACACTCTCCCAGCTCCCATGTTCATCCCAGAGGATTTCCTGCACAGGACCAGGTTTCTCTGGCATGTATTTCACAGTGTCAGGAGGCAGGAGATCAGCTTCTAAATGCTTGGCCTGGTTTATCAGGGATATCTGAACAAAGTGGAGAGTCCAGAGGGTGAAAAGGGAGCCCTGAAATCAGACTTCTGTTCCACATCAGTGGAGCTGAGACACCATCCAGCATTTTGTACCCTTAGCAATCTGTTTCTCATTTGTGTCACCTCTTAGCTACTGCTGTGTGCAACCTGAAATATCTGCATCCATAAACAATCCTTTTGTCTGACCATCTCTGCACAGCAGTAGCACGACAAAGAGAATGAATCTGCTACAAACAGGGATGCACAGAGGGTGAAGTGTTCAACAGTTCAAGTCTGAGTGGCTTACATAAACCATGTTAACATTTTCCATTATCTCTTTCTTACACAGCCAATGCCCACCCTCTGACACTTTAACGAGGAAGATGAATGCCTGCAGAGGGAAAAAAACCCAACCCTTAGAGTTCTTATTTGGTAATGGAATAAGAAAGCTGAGCAATGTAGAGCTGGAGCTTTACAGGTTGCTTTGCACTTTGACAAGCTTTAGTGCTTAACTATTTTTGTACATGGGACACCAGGCTGCCCAGGGAAGTGGCTGAGTCACCAGCCTGGAGGAATTTAAAAGGTGTAGATGTGGCACTTGGTGACAGGGTTTAGTGGAGGACTGGGCAGTGCTGGGTTAAGGCTGGACTCAGTGATTTGAAAGGTCATAGACAATGCTGTTGTTCTATGGTTCTATGGCTATACAATAAGATGTTCTCATCTCAGGGCTGAAAGTCAAGGCAAATTAATTCCCTGCAAAACAAAGTTTATTCACCAAAGTTCAACCAAGTGATGCAACTCAGAGTTAAACAAGAAGCTGCCAGCTACAACTTTACAGCAGGTGATTTCTTCAAGCTGAATCTCTGATCCATTTTCTGTGTTCAAATTCTAGTCCAGGTAAGCCAGAACAGCACCTGCAAATATGAAGCATCTTTTTACTTTCTCTTCCTCAAAGCAGCCACTGGTGGATTCTCAAATACCTTTGGGCACATCTTGAACACACCAAGGACGGATGGTGGAAGGTCACCCTCTTTTCTTTGCTGTCAGAGCTGCTAGTGAAGGAAGGCAGCACTGGCAGGCACAATTTTATACACAGAGGCCTAAGACACACGGACTTTACCCTCACAGGGAAATGGGTGAAGCTCAGCCCCACCTTGGTCTGGCTTTGTGGTGAATCTGGCTTAGAGTGTGGCTCAGGACACCCCTCCAAAAGAAGCATGGAAATATCCCCTTTGTCCAGAGCAGGGAGACAAAGGTGAGACCATGACTGAGTGTCAACAAGAGCACATCTAAAGGCTCATTCCTAACCTGGAGAGTTGACTCAGTCATGGGTTTGTAGGCACTTAACTGAAATCAGAACCAACAACAAAAAATCTCTCAAAAATCTCACCCAATCTCTCCCATTTCCTAATAACAGTGATCCTGCAGCACTGCAGATGTTGGAATCCCCTGAACCACCCATCCTTCAGAATAGTGCATTTGTAGTACCCCTCTGGTGGCTTTACTCCTAGATTGGCCACAGTCTTATTTTAACCCTTGATGGGCTCATCATCCCCCAAACCCAGAGAGAAATGCTGATTAAAAGGACAGGGAGTGGTTTTTTTAGGAGCAGACACACTGAGATAATCTGTGTGAACAGAAAAGGCACTCAATCTGTTCTGTGGAACTTGACAAAATGAGAGGTTCTACAGCATGTATCATCATCTACCAGGTGGGCAAAAATGGGTACCTAATTTAGAAACCACTTTCAGCAAATGGTGTTTATTGTAACAACTACATAAAATCAAAAATTTGGTGGAGTGGGACATTGTAACAGTCACTACTGAGGATCTGCTGGGAATGCACCAGACAGAAGTGACAGAGCCAGACTAAGGTGTGCCACTCTTCTGAAATATGAACAAAACCTCAGTGGTCCATTCCCAGGGTTTTACATACCTTACTTCCTTTGGGGCTTTACTGAGGTTCTGCAAAAACACCTTTCCATGGTTAAGACACTGGGGCAACTTCTCACTGAAACATGTTTCGTGCTCAGCATTTTACAGCCTCCTCTACACAGCTTAGAGATTTGTTGTTGTAAACTTAGAAGAACTCATCAGGCCCTGGACACCTAGAATACATGTGGGAACTTTCAGATGTGTTTATCTATCTCATTCATAAATTATTTACCCAAAAAAATAAAACCCCTCATAAATATTTTATTTCTACAGCAGATGTAGAAATCAGATATGGTGCTTAGGGACATGGTTTGGTGGAGGACCTGGTAGTGTTTTATTAATGGTTGGACTGGATGATCCTAGAGGCCTTTTCCAACCTAAATCACAGAATAATTTGATTTGGAAGGAACCTACAAGGATTATCAAGTCCAACTCTTAAGTGAATGGGCCATACAGGGATCAAACCCACAACCTTGGCACTATTCAATTTTTCTATTACTTTAATAATCCTCTCTAGTGGACCAGAAAAACAAAAGTTGTTGGACTGGCTACAGTTTCCTAATACACAAGGGATTTCCATACCCTCAGTTTGGAACTGCACCAGACTCGAAAAAAATGCAACTTTTTAAATTACAAGGGCAGTAATGCAAATTGCTCAACAACACCCAGCACTGTCAGCTTTATTTTGGGAAGCACAAGCAAGCAGAGCTAGACTGCCTGGTATGTCATTTGGGGCAGTGGGAAAGTAAACCAACATCATCAGCTCTATTTAAACAGTGCAGTTGCAACATCTGAAAATAGGAAGCGCTGGGAAGGCTGCTGGTGTCCAGCTCAGGTGGTGATGGTGCAAACACTGATGTCTGAGGTTCTCTTTCTGCCTGGGAGCAGTGACTGGGTGCTGTGGATGTGACCCTGCCCCCAGGCAGCTGCAGGAGCAGCAGGGGAGCTGCAGCCAGCACACTGATGCCAAGGGAGTGACAGCACATGAGGAAATAAATAACCCATCCAAGTCCCATTCTAAATGGGACTGCTCATTGATGTGGCCTGCTGGGAGAACCAGAAGGGAAGCAGAGAGAATTGCTGCCATACCATTACTCTGGAGGGATATTGAGGGATGTAATGATGACAAATCTTTTGTTTCCAGGAAACAGAATAATGTGATGTACAGAAATAAATAACCCCTGGAGCAGAGAGGGGCTCACCTCTGCAGTTCGGGATGGAAAGTAAATTATCAAATATGCTCGTGTGTCATAAAACTGTCATCCACTAAAAGGATCATTGATTCAAGAATGATTGAAATAGATTATTTAAAACCAACAAGCCAGCCAAGAACAACACTATTCATACATTCCCAGTTCTGTGATTCTGGAAGTGCTGGAGGAGCCTTTGGTATAAAACACCATCCCAGCAACTGGGAAAATGATGGCAAACTCCAAGTGACGTCAGCTTAACTGGAGACTTGATGAGCATCTTTGATGATCCATCCCTGGGATCCATCCCTGGATACATTCCTCCCACACCCACCAACACTTTCCTTAAATCACAGCTTCACCAGAGACTTGAGGGAACAGCACAGGAGTAGTGTAATCCTGAATTTGTGCAGGTAGAATCCTTCACCACTTAGAATGAGGATGTTTACACCATTTCTGTGAGACAACAGCCTTTCACTACAAAGGGACCAGAATGAGGGCTAGGAACCAACATCCAGCTCAAGAGGATCCAGTCACCAGGAGGAACAAATCATTTTTCCTTTCAGTGCATCCCAGGACTTCTTGAAATGAAATGCATGACATCTGATTTACTGCCTCTCCTTTACTGGATTGTCTGAATACACTTAAACATCATAAACACAAACTGCAACCTTCAAACTGACTGAAGGGGAAGAAAGAGAAGAAAACCAGAAAATGTCATTTGTATACTGATACAGCACAGTAGCATTGGCCATCCACATGCTAGTTTTCTTTTTTTTTTTTTTTGACAAGATTCCTGTTTTCAGATGAATTGTCTTTTGAAAAGGTCTTAAAGATTGTGTGGTCAAATGTGTCAATGGAACAAATAGGGAACAAAAGATTTCCATGCAGATCAAAATTAAGTAGGATCAGATGCAAGCTGAGACTTGCAGTCTCTTGTGGAAACATATTAGATGGGAAAGTCAAGGGATGTGAAGGGAATAATGCAAAAACATTCCACAGTGCATGCAGTATCAGTGTGAACTGAGAACCTTTGTTCTCCAAGTTCCTATAAAAATTCAAGCTGTAACTCAGTGCCTGTATCATACAGATATATAGAATTGTAGAATTGAATGTATAGAATTGTATAGAATTGTATAGAATGCCACCTGCTCATCCTGGATTTCACTGTAATCAAACCAGACCAGGAAATTACAACATCAGAAAGATCTTAAGCTGAGTCCCCTAAAAAAAGAAATACTGCTATTTCAACCAATTCCTCTTAGATATGAAAGCAAAGTAATAATTAAATACATTTTTTTCTTCAGGTTCACAAACACAGAGACCCTCCCCATGTGGAGTGGTGCATTTCCCCCATTACCCAGATCTCTTCTGGATTGTTCTGTGAACCCAGGAATTCCTGCTGGGCCATGGCCTTTGGAAATGAGTTTGGTGGTGAAGTGTCCCTTGACTCCATAGCAAGGACTTTTTGTGTCCAGGGTGGGAGCAGAGACCATGTTGGGTGGGGAATGACAGTGAGAATATTCATCCATTCCCTGACAGCCTGGGAACATTCCTTACCTTCCACTGTCACTGGAATTTAAAAAAATCCAGTAATTACCTAACCAGATTGTGGACAGGATGGAAATTTAGATACCTACAGAAAGTGTAGTATGAATGTTGCATCTTAGCTGAATGATTGATTACTGTAGTTGTAATAAATTCTACTGATTGCTGTAATAAATATAGCCTCTGTCAATGTTAAAATTGTCAGTGATTAGGAACTGCTAAAAATCTTGTGATCCACCTGAAAACTGTGAACAAACCTCAGACTGCTGCTGGTTCAGAAGCCATGTAAGAATTCCATGTGTGGTGAATTGGTGTTTTTGCAACATCCTAAGATCACCTTTTGCTGGGATATGTCTGATGGTGGTGCTTTAGGCGGTGCTAATTAATTACATGTGTAATCCTTTAGATATAAACCATGGACCAGGTCTGGGACTAAGACTGGACTGAGCTGCACCTAAGCTCTGTAATGAGTTTAACAACCAAGGCAGGTCTGTTCTGACCCTCATGTCTCAGCAGAAGGGTCCCTTTTACCCTTCTGCATTTTTCATCTCTGTGTAAATCATTCTACCTCAATTCTAACTCGATTTTCCTTTCTTTCATCCATGTAAAAAGTGATATAGACCTTGACACTGAACTTTGCTAACTCACATTTACAAATTCATGCTATACATACTTTTGCTAATGGCTTTGATGGTGATTCTGTAATGACTTAAACCACTCACTGACAACAGCATCAAGATCAGGAACTGAATCCAAGCAATCCTGAAGGTGCCATCCATGGATTTTTCAAGAAAATGATGCCCAAAAGAGAAAATGAGTTATGTTCCTTTCAAACTCTGAAAAAGTATTTCTTGGTTTAAATTGCTTCAGAATGAATTTACAATGTCATTTTCTCAGCCATTCTGGGAAATTACCCATGCATTACATTCTCAAAAGCATTTTATGCCATCTGTTTGGGATACTTAATGTGAACATATTTGGGGGGTGAAATTAGTAATTATAAGAGGAGGAAATTAACATATTGGACTAATTAACAGCATCTTCTGGAAAAGAAACAGGGAAGATAACGAATTACAAAGCTTAATGTTTACTGTTCTCCCAGCTAAATAAAGATTGTTCAATATGGCTCTCCTTGGGTTTCTTTTCTTGATATTTTTTTTCCCCCTTCTAAAATATGATATCTGCACTGTGTCAAAGAACAGGAGCCAGAGAAAAGACTCAGACAGTGCAGGCTCTGTGGTCTGGTTCTCTCCATCCACACAGCTGAATGGAGCTCACCAATGTCCCTGTGTAACACATCCTTGTCATCATCAGGGTTCAAAATGAGGGTTGCAACACTGCTCACCTCATTTGGGTCACTGAAATATTAGAGCAGACTTAGTCACAGAAGCTCATTACCCTTGGATCCCAATAAAGAAAAAGCATTTCATTTCTGCTCCATTTTAAATTTTAATTTAGGATTAAATCGTGCTTTGGTCTTTAACTGTACCAGGAGAACTCTACTGACCATGAAGAGGTGGTAATTATATTGCAGACCTCTGTTTTTAATGAGAATGTCTGGAAGATCCAGTTTTCATGGAGCTCAAAACCAACATGTCATGGTTAGAACCACCATGTTCTTGCTGATGATCCATCACAGTGAGAGAAGAACATTGCTCCATGCTAAGCAAAAAAGAGAATTTTTGTCCCTAGGATGTCCCAAATCTCTTGCTTATGCCTGACCATTGAGCAGATTTGGGGTGTACAAGATTTGGGGTTTATTATGTGTAAAAACCCATAAACAGGTTACCCACTACAGGTTCACAGGATTTTAAAGTAGCACAGGAAAGTTTCTTCTAAAAAAGCTGCAGGTTGGACAGACTATAAAAATCAACTTTCATTAATTCCAGAGCGTTGCTTTACCTCTGATCAGTGATACCTCACCAAGATTCTGGAATAGAAGAGAAGAGAGGCTTCTGTGGCTTCTCCCTTCCCTTTTCCCATTAGAATTCTGTTCCAGTAGCCACACTCCACTGGAGAAGATGCCCTGAGATCATGCATCACATAAACACCCCAGAAAATTATATTTTGTCAACAACTGAAAAATAAATTGTTTGTTGACTTCTGAGACAGCCTGACATGATTTTTTTTTTTCCTAAAACAAAAGCACTGCACAAGAAAAAACACTTCATGAGTAAATGGCAAGTTTTATGATAATATTTACAAACATATTCAAAAGGTAAGGAATACCTAAAAGAAAGGCCCAAATACAGAACCTCATTTATCTTCCCTTTGTCTCCTGCTAAGGAATGGAATAGATGGGCATTAAATTGATATAAACAAATCTGGTACATGAGGGAGAGCTGCTCCCTGGAACACAATGGCACCAAGGGGCAGAGCTTGGGCCAGATTCATAATACAGGTCAACACACCCATTTATATGGAAATTGAGAGGCAATTAAGGCACCACAACTTTCACACTTCAGTCTGGTATCTAGATCAGCTTATTGTCCTTAAGGAATTGATAAAGTCAGAACAGAACACCGCTGATCTGACACCTTTTACAGAAAGATTTTCAATTCCCTGAGCCTTGTTTCCCTTGCTGTTTCCCAGAGATGAAGAACTGGCTGAATGCTAATACCTACATTATACTTTAAACTCCTCCCTCCACAGGGAGGAAAAAAAAAGTGAAGAGGAAGGGAAGAAATTCAGTTTTTCCCCCAGAGGCACCACTCATTGCAGTACATGCCCCCTGAGTGGCTCTGAGTGTGCTTCTCCCACTTGAGAAACAAAGCTGGATCCAGTTACACATCTCTTACAGATTCTGCTTCTAAAAACTGGTCTGGATAAATGGACAAGACACTTCAACTACACCAATCTTCAACTATCACATCAGTCAGTAAGTACAGCTAATTCAACAGATTAAACTATGAGGAAGGGCTGTCAGCAGCTCCCCTGAAACTCTCTCCAGGTGTGTAAAATTCCAAGTCCTCTTTCCTTGTCACACCACATTGTCACCAAGGAAAAGCCAAGGCTGGAGACAGTATGTTTATCTCAGCAGGAAAAGATGTTCCTGGAGCAAGGGCACTTTGGAAACAGATCCTGCAGTAACAAGAAGCCACCAAGAAATGGAGGAATAAATAAATACCTGTGACATTGGTGCGGGCTGACAAAGCTTCACAGTACTTTTCCAGCAGAACAGACAAGGGCAGGTTCACAGAGGATTCACAGTGGAGAACTATCTGGATAAACAGAAAGAAACCAAGCAGGTGAAGCAGCAGCCTAGGACAGATTTTCTCATTCATGAGTACAACAACCCCCAGCAGTCTCAGAGCAGTTCCCATTCATGATTTATTCAGGTGCAGACACCCCCTGGAAGGTTTGTGGTTATTCTTGCTGGCTCCACATGGAATTCACATCACTAATGCAAATTAACCACCTATTCTGGATCTCTCCTGTGGCAGCTGCTCAATGCCTTTAACAAAGATCAGGATCCACTTTGTCTCACCTAAAAGGGATGCCTGAAATAGCAGAGCTGAATCACATCCCACTAAAGATTACACATTGAGTTTTTTCAGTGAGCTTTAATTGGTATGTGGGGGCCAAAGATCTTTGCACATTCAAGAGATCCAGCAGCTGGCAAAGGGCAGTCCAGAGGGCTTGAAGAAGGTGTTTCCATGGAATATATAGGATAATTTGCCATCTCTGTAAGGTGTCCTGTGGTTCTTTTTAGCCAATGAATGACATACAAGTTTCTGACCCTCAGCATTCAGGGCTGAGCCTTCTACTGAGGGCAAATAAGAGTGAGAAAGAGCAGTAATGCCAACATGGGCACTTTGAGAAAGCTGCAGGTACGTTCAGTACAAGGTAACAGTATAACCCCAAGTAAATTTTAGGAAACAGAATTGAAAATCAATGGAGATATTTTCATTTTCACACTCAAAATGAAATTACTGAAGTGCCCAATGCAGACAGAAGAGAGAAGCCTACAGAGTTGCACATCAAAATATAGAGCCAAGTTGGGATCCTGCTTGGAGCAAGGGAAGCTCTTGGAAATCCCTTTAAGAAAGTCAGAACAAAACGTGTCAGGAAAGTTCAGGAGTGACAAATCAATGACAGAGAATTCCATTTTCAAACTATGAAACAAAATCCTTCTGACTCTTTCTGAGGGGGATATAAAGCCATGGTAACACAAAAAATGGCTTTGCTTTTCTATTTACACAGAATGACTCCAACACAATTCTGGCAGGGAAATGACCCTACTCCTGGAAGGCTGATGTTATATTTCACTGCCCTAAGGTGTGTTAAGTGATTGAGGAACCTCTTTTGTATCACTGAAGTCTCTGTCACGTAATAAAAAGGAGGGTAAATGCTCATGACAATAGAATCCATCAGCAGTGATGGTCTCTAAAGAACAGTTATTTCTTTGTACAGCACCTTTTTCTATCTATTTCTCACTTTGCTGTTATTTGACAAACTAGGAAGTGTTGAAGCACAAACAGAAAGCTTTTCTCAGACTTCATTCTTTTCATACAAACTCCATGAAGTTGCTGTTTCTCCTCCAGGGAGGCTCAGAACTCCTGCCTCCCACAGCAAAACCTCCATGCATGGTCAGGTCAAAGGCAGCAGACAAAGGCTGCTGTGAAGCCAGGGGCAGATTCCACCTCCCGAGGCTCCCAAAACCCAGATCTGCAGTGGCCACACCTCATGTCAGAGCCACTCAGGTGAGCTGACACAGCAGAGCATCTCCTCCCCTCCATCCCTCACCCCTCTGCCACGTCCCAGGCCAAAGCACTGCCTCACTTCAAAGAGGAAACTCGAGCCATCCCCATGTACTGTAAATACACGGCGTGTTCAGCTGTGCCCTCCCCAGGGGATGGGCAAGAACAGACAGAGGTCAAGCTCAGCACAGCTTGGGCAGCAATAGGAAAGGTTAAATGTCACATTTGCCCTAGGGTGAGCTCAGGTTAACTTGGCCAGGGGGGAAAAGTGCCTTCCACATATTATGTTACTTTTGGTTTCATTTTCTCTCTGCTCACCATGCTTAACAGTCTTGCTGTGTACGAAGCTTTTCTTTTTAAAAAAACTGTATTTAAAGCAGACAAACCCCAAAAGACTGAAAAAACCCTCTTACAATAATAAAAACCAGCAAAACAAACAAAGAGAAACATTTCAGTAATGTAGAATTGTGAAGATGAATAATTGGGCCCCTGACTGCACAGAAATTATGTTCTGAAGTACTGAAATAATCGCTTTGGGTCACTAATGCATGACTTTACTCAAACTGCATTTCTCTTAAAACAGCTATTCCATAACCTCTGCCCAACAAATCAGTTATTTTTTTGTCCTGCCAATTTACCTAAATCATGCACAGAAATGTCCAACTTAATTCCTCTGAGCCACTGTGGACATTTATGAACAAATAAAACTAATGCACTGAGTCAAAGACTGAGGTGGAAATGAATCCTTTACTTTCCAAAGCAGGGACACCAACCAAGAGCAGGCCAGCTCTGAGTCTTCAGAAAAAAATACAGAACCTTTGGTCAACTTCCCACTCACATCTGAGAGGACTTTGGGAAAAGGATTAATTGCTCTGGTGTGTCACTGTCTGCCTCTCTCACGGGCATTTTGTTGGACCTTTCCCCTTGGACATGGTCACTGCTCTTCATTAAATTCATGAAAGATCTTTATCTCTGTCAGATGACATCAACTGTGAGACACAAGTGTTGCCTCCTCTCAGTTTCCACCAGAATTTGTGGTTATTTCATCCAGGTTAGAGAGGATTTGAAACTTCATTTTAAGAAGAATTAACAAAGAATTTTGGTTTGGAATACTGAGAGAAATATAAAACCAAATGAACACTGGTGCTGTAAAATTCATCTGCATGGGAGATGTGTTTCCTCCTCTCAAACATGGAAGAAATGGCTACAGGAATATAAAGGAATGGCTTTGGAATATAAAGCAGCCCCCAAAGCCATGGACAGGATCAGAAATGTCAAATCAAGCATGGGGCTACCCCAGAGATACAATGGAGCATCTGGAAAGTTTAAATACCTCACAGTAGGCAGCAGCAGAGTGGGTGAAGTCATCAGGAGTAAAAGCTGAAGGGAAGGATTGAAGTGGAAAAAGATGAGCCATGACAGTGGAACAGCCCTTGCCAAGGTAGAGGTGAGTTTGGAGGCAGTGCCAAACATGGAGAGATGCACACACTTCCCTTTCCCATTCTCACACAAGAATTCCCAGATGCCATATTCTCGTGCTCTAATAAAAGCCAGTTGTCAGGCCTCCCTGTCAAACATCTGCTGGTGGCATGCTGAGAGGTGCTGACATCTGACACCGCCTCAAAGCAACAGAGCAAAAACTCTTTAAAAAAAAAAAAGTAGTTTCTAGTACTCCCAAGGTCCCAGAGAAATCCATCCCATGAAAGTACAACAGCATCTCAGCAGAAAGCCACTCCCAGAAAAGCAGTGGGACATGGAAAACAGACACAGCAGCAGCTGAGCTGATCACACAGGGATTCCTTTGGAACTCAGGAAGAGAAGCAGGAATTTTCCAGATGCAGTTCATCTGCAGTATTTCAAATCTTTAAATTGGAATGGCCTCCACTGACTGCATCAGCTGGGTCTCATGCACTGTAAGGACAGAGTCTCACTTAGAAGCATCTTTCCTAAATTTTCTTTAGCTACTTCCTACAAAAGGAGAGGTCACAACATTCCTAGAGATGGTGGCTGCAGAATACAAGAGCACATCACCATCTTATTTAATCATCTGTGCTCTTTCTTTTACTGAGCAAGATGAAGTGACCTTCTAACATGGAAAAATGTGGGAGCTATCAACACAAAATGTGCCCAGTCCACAGCTGACAAGAGAAGAATCCATCTTGTGTCTTCTTTGCCACACAAGAATGAAGTCTCACCCTGAACTATCCACTGTCTCTCTATAAAGGCAAAGCATTTCCACTCCTGAGAAACCACCACTGGCAGTTGCATGGATCATGGCAGGAGGATGCTTCTTCCTACCCTTCATCTCTGGGAACCTCCACTGCTCTTAAAACTCTTCAACTTTTCCCATGGGTTTCTTTAACATATCTGAGGCTGCAAGTGCTACCTCGTTTCAACATCAAAATTATAGTGAAACTGTGTTCAGCACACAGAAAAGCTGATGCTTAGTAGCTTTGCCCCAGAAGTCAGGGAAAAAAAAAGGAATGAGTGCAAGTGAAAAGGGAAACCTGCATTTAATTTTTAGTTCTTCAATTAGGCAATGAAATAAATTCACTCCATCTTCACAATGAGATTGAGTCCTCATCCCAACTTCTGGGATGGACACGCTCAGAACAGTGGCCCAATTAAAAGCAAAATTTTTTAGTTTGTGTCCACAGAAGTTCATTTTAGGGAAACACAAATCTAACTCCACAATGAAAATGTAATTAGTGAAAGAGCTCAACACAGCAAAATCAAAGCAAATCCCACACTTCCTTGACAAAATCCATCCTCTGTTTAAACAGTTTCCAGGGCAGGTGGGCATCTGGCAAGTTCTACATCACTGGTGTGGAGAAACAGATGCTTTGGGAGAAGAAACACCAGATATTCCTTGGAATGCTGTTGTAACAAATGCCAGTGTTCATCTGAGCAGCTCCTTCCTTGTAAGAGATGGCAACACACGGGAAAGAATGAGGAGAGCTGGAATATTCGCTGACTACTAATCACCTGAAGGAATATGCACAATCAGAAGAGTGAAAGCTCTTCAGGACAAAAACAGAGATTGGCACAGGAGAGGACAGGAAAGTCACCTTTACAATGGCCAGGATGGATTTATATCCATTGCCATGTGGTTACTTCATCCACAAGCTGCATCTGAAAGAAATGCTTATTAAAGAACAGTACTCAGAGGGCCAGTGTGTTGGAAATACTTTGCTTTTTGGAGAAGCAAAAAGGTCATCCCTCTGCATCAAGATGTCTTTGGCCTTTCTAAACCCAGTAACTTAAAATCACTCGTGCAGCAGCACTTGGCAGTGTACAATTGCTTGGCTCAGCTTCACCAGAAAAATAATTTCCATTTGGGATAGAAAGTCTAAACACAAGTTTTCACAGGAGCCTGCAACCTGAAACCTGAGCCAGCTAAGGTTACAGTAAAGGGAAAGACTCTGAGCACAGTTCAAGAAAAATAGGATCCTTTTCAAGTCATCCTTCAGCTCTTTAAACTCCCTCTGAGTTTGTTCAAGTGGCCACATAAAACATTGCTACTTGCTAGAGAACACCAAATGCTCCAGGAGACACTGCTCCACGATCTTAGAGGCCAGATGTATTCTGCAGCTCTTCCAGGAAATCTGGAAAAAGAGACTAAAAGTCTGCATGGAATGGGAATTAGGACCTCAGTTCAATAAAGCAACTAAACACATGCTGAGTTTTAAGGCATGAAATTAAATCAATCTTTACGCAAAAATAAATTAAAAAAACCCCTCGAGCATCTGCTACACTGAGCCCACCACTGAACTTCCCTGTTGTCTTTGAAACTTGGAGATCTGCCTTCAGTGAGCACTGCCCACATGCTCTGCTGAAGCAGCTTTTGGAGGGGAGGTTCTTCATCCACTGAAAGCCACACAGGTGCTGAGGGATTTTCTGAGTCAGGACATACAAACCAAACCTGGTGAAGGCCACCCATGAGCTGGACTTGTCCAGCCAGGTCTCCAAGCCCTTCCATGGCAACCTGAGATATTAAAAATGAGCATAACTGCATCTGAACCACAAGCTGCAGCTCTCCTGAAATAAAATTGTTTAATGGAAGGACTTTTCAATTTCACATCTTGGAAGAGTTTTGTTGGTTATTCCCCACACCTGGGGAATAGTCAGAGCCTGGAAGGGGAGAAGCCCCTCAATCACTGGCTTGGAAGAGACCTTCAAGATCATCAAGTCCAATCCATGCCCTGACAACCCAACTAGACCATGGCACCAAGTGCCACATCCAGTCTTTTTTTAAATACATCCAGGGATGGTGACTCCACCACCTCCAGTACTTTATCACTCCTTAGGTGACAAACTTTTTCCTAGTATCCAACCTGTATCTCCCCTGGCACAGCTTGAGACTCCTGCTTTCATGTCTGCCCTCTCCTTAGTTCTGCACACCAAACCTGTGAGTATCCTTTTCCCACCCAATTCCCATCCCTCTGAATCCTCTCAGCAGCTCCAATGCTATTCACCTCACCCCTGTTCCAGCAGGCTTTGCTTCAGGCTCCCTAATGCTCAGTGGAAGAAGGAAGCACAGTAGAGGAACAATCTATCCCTTGGGCTTCAAACTGGACTCCAGGATGAGATAATGATGCACTGGAGACAAAACACCCAGGGAATCCAAACTAGCTCAAGTTTAGAAGTCACATTTACCCAAGTGAATGGCAAAACCTCCCTGATCTAACTCCTGTCTACATGCAGAGCTTCTGCAAGGATCCTTCACCCATCCATTGTCACCACTGCACTCTGTGTACACTGTGTTCCAAAGCCACCCCTCACAGGCTCTCCCAGCTTCAGATCAACAAATCTGAGCTCCTAGTCTTTGTTTTTCAGGTCTCTACCACTTGAAAAAGGTAAAAAACATATCTGCATCAAGACTTTATCAGCTAATGATACCTGCTCAGCTTCCCATGGAATGACAACAGTGGTACCTCTGTATCCTCCACAAAATCTGTCCCAAGATTTCCTGACAGGGATTTAAAAACAAGCCAGTAAGGTGGCACTGGAGTGTCACTTCAGCAGTGAACTTTCTCTCTATCTTTCCTTAAACTGCTAATTCTTGGGCTGGGAGCCCAATTTTAGATTTGAAAGCCAAGTATCACAGCGAAATTTAACTCCAGGTCTGGAATTATCTTTCACTACCTGAAGGGGAATCACAGACTCAGTTCTCTGAGGAGTCAGATTCCTCTCAGAAGCTGACAGCAGAGCATCAAGACAGGCATCATTCACAAGCTGAAGTGAGGAAAAATCTCACAGAACATAAAGAAAAGATTATGCACCATGACAACGACTGAGCATTGGAAAAGAGATGTTGTAAAAAGACATTTCAGAGATGTTGGGAGAGCTCCATCTTTGCAGATTTTCACAGCCTAACTGGATGAGAATGATTTGGTTTTGGAATTAACCCTGCCTTGAGAAGGTACAAGACTTCTGGAAATCCCTTCCAACACAAATTATTTTTTCATTCCTTGATTCTATATGATCTGTGGTCCCTATGGTAAAAAGAATCACAGACAACAATTATTCCCCAAATCTTTCAATGGGTAGTGCAGTAAACAGCTTACAGACTGTATCTTGAACAATAATCATCAATCCAGAGGCTTTGAGGTTTCTCTCACTCACGTTTCTAAGACTTTTTACTCTGCTCACATAATTATAATTCAAATATGCCAAATACTATGAAAAGTTATTTTAAAATTATTACTGTATTTAAAGATATACTTTTAATTTTTTTTTCCTTTCTGAAGGAAAGAAATACTGCAAGTCAGACAAGACTTCAAAATCCTCATGAAGATACTTGTCTTGATAAAATAGGGGATTCTTTGGAAGGTGTCTCAAGTTCAAGCTGGACTAAACAGCTGATCTCCCAGCAGGAGAGTTTAGAGGCAGGATGAGGAAAGATCCTCAGTGCATCTGACTGGAAGCACACCTGGTGAAAACACCTTGCTGAGCTCTGAACCCCCATTCTCAGCAGCCAGAGGGACACCCTGGGCTTGCTCTCTGCTTTGAAAGAGTTGATAGCAGAAGGAGCAGCCTGGCCCCTGGCAGGGACTTTTGCTCATGAAACAAGCAAGCAGCAAGGGAAGAGCTGTGACACAGCCCTGGCATGGCTCAGCAGCCTCTGCTGGCCTGAGCCCCCTGAAACCCAAGCCATGGCTGGGGCAGCGATCTGCTCCTGCCACTCAAAGGGAATGGATACCTCAGCGAGCAGAGCCTGGCTGGCAGCCCCACAGGAAACCTGCTCAGGCCCATCAGCACACTTCCCTTCCTTCCCTTTCACCTCTTTCCTCCTTCCATTGTGCTGGAAAAGCCACCCCTGCCAGGGCACAGCACTTCCCAAACCATGGCAGTGCAGAGGTAACAGCACTGAGGAACACTCCTGCATCCCAGGACCTGGGGAACAGTGACAGGATTATCCCACTGCCCTCGAAGCAAATGGCTCCTCTCCAGTCCTCTGGCACTTCAGCTACTATTACCAGGGCAAGGGTTTAGCATTGCAGTGAGGACAGCTCATGTATTTTAATCTCCATCTGCATTACTCACTGTTTACTTTCCCAGCATACACAACCAGAGTGGACAGTAACTCAGCCAGCACTATGCAGAGGTTTATAGAGCTTTAATTGGCTTCATTTCATTACCTGCATTTCCTTACGGCTCTGTGGAAGAAGCACTTGTCAGCTCTTGAATTATCAAATGGATTTGCTTTCTTATTTAGTGCAAACATGCTGAGTTTCTGTGCAGGCACATGAGGCTTAAGGGATGTTTGGAAAGGCAGATTCCAAGTTCTCCAGCCACTGAGCTCCACACCAGATCTGGGGAATGAGCAGCACACTCCCAGCACCTGAATCTCAATATTGGCTCCCCTGCACAGCAAGGAGGGACGTGGGAGCCAGAGGTCAGGACAGAACACTAAAATTCTTCTTTTGAGGTGGTTTTCTCTCTCCCTCCCACAGCCCTTCCCAAAAGGACCAACCTTTGAGCAGATCCAGCAGAACATCTGCTTGTGAGAGCCAACAGAGATGATCCCAGGGCCAGAGCAGTGCTTAGCACTGAGTGCTCTGTGTCAAAGAACACTGCAGGGAGCATCTCACAAACATCCCCACGCTGGCACCACAAACTGGACATGAAATTTTCATGTATTGGGACATGACTGACGAGATTTGAGCAGACAGTCACCTGAAGGACAATTCTGTCTGTTGACTGATCTACTTTCTATGTCTTCTCTTATAACAAGGATCACAGCCAAATTTATCCAACCTTTCAGAGAAGGAAATTAAAGCACTTTACCCAACACTTGCCAACTTTAATTAAACACAACTACTTTCAAAGCTGTTAAGATTAAAAAAATTATTAACACTAATAGAAAGAAATTCTGTATAAAGGAATAGTTTGATAAAGCAAACCATCATGAAGTGTTTGGTTGTCATGAACAGAAAGATAAGGAGGCAAAGACAATGCAATGCTTTAATACAATTTAATAATTGAGCATCCACATGAGGCAGGGAGGTGAGAGTGGCTCGCTGGACAGCTCCAGCTTTACATCCAACAATTAAGGTTTGCACTTTAAGGAAGAGCAGACTACATTTGGGTTTAAAAGTGGCATAAATTACAAGAAAGAAGGAGATGGACACAATCTGTTGCAATTTATAGACACTGTGTAGACATGGAAAAGCAAATTCCTGCACAAAAATCATCTGCTGGATAAACTTTTAATCTAGAGTAAATCAGCTTTCCCCCTAAATCTCCTTCTTGGGTTTGCAGTGCTGCAAAACCTGAAAGTGATATAAACTAAAAAGGAACAGATTCAGCAGCATGTGCAGCCTGTTGTTACCACCCACATTTCCTCACCTCCTCCTCTCCCCAAAAAATAAGATCTGCAGAGCTATTAAAAGAATCTAGAAATGTGCAAATGTTTGCTCTAATACAATATTTTTAAAATATTTGGTTTACTAATATATGGGGCAAAATGAAAATAAAAAGAAAACAGAAAAACGCATCCTTAATAAGTCCATATCATCCACTACTCCATTTTTCTCGTGGGGAATCTCTCATTTCAGCACATCAGCAGCAGGAACTTGCAGCAATCCCTGACACAAAGAGAGCTGATCACCAAGTTCAAAGTGATGAAGAGCTGTCCTTAGAGGAAAACCCCTCCCTGAGGTGCTCAGTGAACCCAGAGCGATGGCAGCACAGCACTCTCCATCTAAGACAATAAATCAAGCAGTGCACAGGTCTGTTTCAAGTCCTTAATCACTTCTGCTGTTAAATTTTTAGAATGGCTCCTGGCCACGTTTCTGCCCCAAGAAATCTGGGGGTATCTCAGAGTTCCTGGGAATGGTCTGGGATCTAGGGAGCACCAGCTCTGTGCACAGCCTGCACAGCATCTCCCTGGCTTAGAAACTGAAGGAGCTCAATCACATGAGCACAAGTCACTCTCTGGCATTTTTTTTTTTTTTTTCTGAAAGCTGGAGAGCTTTCCTGGAGATATTGATGTAGCAGTGGAGTTAGAACATGTGAGGCTGAAATTAAAATTCTGCACCTGATAATGTACAGCCTGCAAAGAGATCCCTGCTCTCTCTTTCTCCACAACCACACTCTGGCTTGGAGTATGAAGGTCACAGAGTTTAGAGGACTTGATCATGACTTTTCCTCTGCTCTTGACAGGATAATAATATGTAAGCAGATGCCTTATATGCACAAAAGCTAAAGCTGCTTTCTTGCTGGCTAAGGGCAGTGATGAACATCATCACTGAAATGTTTTATGGCAAAACTGCAGCCAGCCAACACCAGCACACAGCCACCTCCCTCCAACATCCCATAATTGCCACGGGGTGGTTACAGAATAAACCCTGACAAAGTACTGCCCCAGGAAAGGTTTCTCCTGATGAGATGTTTATGCAGCATTAATTCACAAAAGGGCTGAATTTTGGCAGCCTCAGACCAGGAATACTATTTAACTTGTCATCGCTGGCTGATACACTCACACTCTTTTAACAGCTCCAGGAGAACAAATAAATGATAGCAAGCTTTGCTTTTGGTTTTGATGAATAATCCCCCCCTCTCCAAATTATGTGAACTTAGCAAGGAATTTATATAAAAATGTCATAAGACTCATTTGCCTTCATTTTATGGTTTGCTTTTTGTTTCCCACATTCAGTTAAATGTGTTTTCAAGTGCATCACACGTCCAGAACTCCTTTAAGAGAAGATAAATCTCTGTGCAAGTCTTCACCCTTTTGCTGACCAGCCCTGTGAAATCTGTCAGGTCATTTGCACCAGCATTTTCATGTGGCAGATCTAATTCTGTACCAGAAAGTTGCCTCATCTCGTGGGCGTTGCAAACCTGCAGCTCCCATAAAACACAATTGCTCGGCTGCTGTGAAAACTTAAAACTCCCTTAATTGGGTAAGGGCCTGCTCCCACAAGCAGCTACTCCTTTCCTCAAATCCACAAATGTGAATAAAGTCACTGACTTGGAGTTCACTTTCGAGTGTTTTCAAGTTAAACAAGAAGTTAAGAGCTTTGGCTTTGAGCCAAAGTTTTAAAACACTGCTCTTAAGCTTCTTGGTGCAAAGTTCTCTCCAGCTGTAGAGCAGAGATCCAGATTTACTGACAACATTCAGGGATTAAAACACTCCCCAAAGGAGCAGCAGAAGCTCCTGCTAGAGGTGGAGCAACCAGAGCTGTTCTGAAAGTGAAGATTCAAAATGTTATTTCCCACCCAGGTATACATGAGCCCCTGTCAGCATGTTCCTCCCAAGCAAACTCCCCCATAAAAACACACAGAATACACTCAGAGCTCACATTTCTTGCACTAACCAGATTTTATGGAAATTTCACTTTTTCATCCTTAATCTATCTTTTTTTCTCCTTTTCATTTGAGTCAGTTTTGTCTTTAAAGCAATGACACAACTACCAAAATTTGCAAGAATAATTAAAATACAAAGTTGCAGCAGAACTGGAAAATCCATGGATTATATCCACGAAAGAAACACATGACATTTCTTGATCCATTGAGAATGGATTAGTCTGGTGAAATACTCAGTACCTGAGTACTTCTGATAACCTCACTGTCAAGTCCCACACTCTAAAGATAAACTGAGATATTTTTATGGACCAAAATAAATCAGTAAGAGAAAACTGGGAGAAAAAAGGGACTAAGAAACCAAGATCACGAAGAAGCAGCTTGGGGCTGAAAACAGCAAGTGTGTAAACTCATTCCACTGTGATCTCATGTGCACTGATCTCTTCCTTCTTTTGGGGATAAAAAAAACCTGACACTGGCAGAGGTGAGAAAGTATTCTCTCACTTCTAAGAAAGCTACTGCAAAAAAAAAAAAAAATTAAATTGTTGCTTGTCTCTGAAGCCTCTTGTTGGCCTGGCTTTCTCTTTCTTTCTAGGTTAGAGAGGAGAGAAAAAAACCAAATAAGCCCCAAAATAAACAGACAAAGCCCCACAAACAAACAAAACCCAAACCAAAGCAAAATAGACAGAACTTAAGGAAACAAAACAGATTTTCTTTCTTTATCTAAGGGAATGTTAAAGATAGACCAATTACACTGCGGTTCAGAAGTGCCACTTTTCTAAAGCTGTGGGAACAGCCTTTAGGAATTCTGCACGGGATCAGCGTTACTCCTGCTTAACCTCTCACTTTTTCTTTTCAAGAAAATTGAAACCGTCGCTCAGAACAAACAAGCCACCAAAAAGCACTGGCAAAGCTTCTGAAGTCCAGTCCGACAGAGGCCAAGCGGATCTCCACCTGATGCCAGCATCTCCCAGGGCGATGCCGGAGGTGGAGCAGGACCAGGCGGGAAGGGTTCACTCCGTTAACCGGAGCGGGGGCCGAGCCCTGCCCGTGGCCAGCCGGACACACGGTGCCGGGAGGCACCGCCGCGGCCCGGGGACACCGGCGGGGAGCGAGCACCCTTCCCGCAGCGCGGGGAGCTGGGACTCCTCTGCAAGCGAAGGTGGCTCTGAGGTGTCTGAGAGCACCTGCGATGGAGCAGCAAACCCACGGGGCCGGACGGATCCCAGCAGCAGCTGGCAGGAGCGCTGCCCGCCCGGGCCCTCCCACAGCCGCGGACGCACCTGCGAGGGCGCGGGGCACGGTCCCCGCACGGAGCCCTGAGCCCCCCGCGGCCCTGGGGCGTCCCTCCCGCTTCTCCCCGCTCCCGGTTCCGTACCCCAGCCCCGTTCCCGTTCCCGTCCCCGTCCCCGGCACTTACGGGCAGCAGCAGGAGCGCGGCGGCCGCCGCCGCGGGGAGGCTGCGCTGAGGCGCCCGCCCCGCCATGAGGGCTCGGGGGTGCCGGCGGCTCAGCCGGACCCTCGGCGCTGCCCCGGCGCCGGCATCGCCTCCCCGCCTGCCGCCCTTGACCCCGGCCCGCCGTCCCGGAGCGCAGCCCGGAGCTGCCGGCGCGTCCCAGAGCAGGCAGGGAGGGAGGGAGAAGGGGGAGCCGAGCCCGCCCTCCGCCCAGGATTCCTCGGGGATGGAGGCGGCGGGGGGCCCCCGGGGGAGCGCGACCCTCAGGGCGGCGAGCGGGCCCGGGCTGTGCCCGCGGGGCTGTGCGCTCCGGCAGGGATGGAGATCCCCCTTCCCCCAGGCAGCGGGGACGCCTTCCACACCAGCTCCCAGAAATAGCGGGGGTCCTCCTCCACTCTCCCGTACACTGGAAATTCCACTGCCTCCGAAGCGCCCAGGAGCAAGAGGATTCTCCCTGCCGAGGCTCTGGGCGCATGGGGATCGTTTTCCAAAATTAGGTGTAATGGACACACCCCACACAGCACCTCAGGAGCGTTAATAATCCCGTCACCACCGCCCCATCCTGCCAGGCATTAGGTAAAATGTTAACTCCGCTGTCTGGAAACTTTCAGGAGCAACAGGCTTCCCCTGCTGCCCAGGTACAAACTGCACTGTGCACACAGTGCATTACAGGTGTTCTGTAAAAAGAGGGAGAGCAAGTCTTTGCTTGAGCACATAGCTGTAGGATGCTTTTTAAGCTAAAAAGTTTAGATTAGATGCTAGGAAGAAATCCTTCCCTGTGAGGATGGTGAGGCCCTGGCACAGGTTTCCCAGAGAAGCTGTGATCCCTGGAAGTGTCCAAGGTCAGGGTGAATATTGGGGCTTGGAACAGCCTGGGATAGTGGAAGGTGTCCTGCCCATGGCAGGGGGGTTGGAATGAGATGATTTTAATGTCCCTTCCAACCCAAGTCTTTCTATGATTCTGTGGCCCCCTACAAACCTGAGAAGAAAAGGGAGAATCCTCCCTGACACTGTGCACTCTGAACCACCCACTGATCCTCCAGGACCCCCTCCCAAGCCCATGACACAACATTGCCAGGTGTGACGAGGATCTCCACCTCAAAGATAATGTGAAGCAAATCTCCCAGCTTCCTCTGTACCCCAGGGCAAAAAAGTTTGGCTTACTGGTCACCAAATTAATGAGCACAGCTTTCCAAAAGTCTCCACGGCTGTGGGGCACTTTCTCTGCTATTCCCATCTGCCATGCCCTTTTTCCCAGCACCAAGCCTTTTTTAGGACTCCCCAGTGCATGTACACACTTCTATCCAGGCAACCCCAAACCTGCCTGTATGCCTTTTTGGTTTCTGAAACAAAAGACATTTGTCCTGCTCTTATCTACAGATACTTGCCAGGCTAGACCTCTGTGCAAGGAAAGGCAGAGCAAGGTCACCCCTTATCTTCCTGCTCACTTGCCCAAGGAGCTTCTGGCCCTCTGGTTGCTCTGGGGTGGATGTTGATCAGGGAATTGGAATCTTACAGATTTAAATGCCTGATCCTGTTGGGGCCCAGTTCCTGGGTCTAGCAAGGTTATCACTCCCTGCCCTCCATGTGCAGTTGTGCCTCTCCACACAATGGATGTGTCTGTGGCATTGTTAGGTGTGGGCATCAGGCCAAGCCCTGGGCTTCCCAGTGCCAGCAATGAGCCTAATAAGATTATTTTCCCTTCTGCTCCACCACATCTGCCCAGAGGACAGCCAGCTGTGTGTGAATCACAGTCAGAACCTTCCCCCAGCTGCAGCTGGGACTGTCCCCAAAAGCCCAGCTGTGTCCTGAGCACACAGCCCTGGGTCACAGGTCTGGGCAGGAGCAGACAGGACCAGCTGCATTTCCTCAGGGAGCAGTGCCATACCCTGCCTGGGTAGTTGTTGGAGAAGATGAAAAGGAGGAATCTTGCAAATATGAATGCTCAGATTCTGGGAATTGTTGGGGAAGATGTTACAGGAAAGCCCTAGTTACTAAATAACCAGGTACACAATAGGATGGCTCGCTGAAGCTAATCCACTCTTGTCAAAACAATGCTCTCGGCCAGAGGGCAAGGCCAAAAGACACAAAAGACTTATCAGGGTCCAAGATTAGATCTTAGAGTTTAGAATGTCCCACGCTATGCTAAGATAAGGATTCCTATAGGCTGTATGTAAATGCTATAGAATTAGTATTTTGTATTAGATTGGTTCTTAAGTATCAGAATATTCATGATGGAAATTGATTTATTGTGTTACAAACGGGAAGTCGCTCTCTTCCTCCTCTTCTTCCTCTTTTTCTTCCTCTCTTTACCCTCTTTACTCTCTCTCTCTACCCTCCCCCTTCTCTCTTTCATTCCCCCCTTTTTTCTCTTTAACCTGCATGTGGCTGTGCCGGGCAGCTCCTTGCAGACTCTCTTATAATAAACTGCAACTGTAGCTTTTATCATTTACTGAGTCTTGTTCCACTGGTCCACCCTGATACAAAGAATCCAGGAGTCTCCCGCAGGTAGTCACCTGTTGCCAGCTGTTTCCTTCAGGGAGATGGTGCCTTTTCTTCCTTTTCCTCCCCAAGACAGTGCCTTTCCACAACCCTCCTTATTGTTTGTTGGGGTTTCTTAAATCGAGATCAATTAGCATAAAGGTAATAGTGGCACAGAAGAAAAAGTTCCAGCAAATTCTCAGGGTTTGCAAAAGCTTAGCAAGCCTGACTGAGATGCAGAAATACCTGGATATCTTCCTTTATGACCTTGCTGAATTATTTTGCTTTTTTTTATTTGCTTACAAAAGCATAAAACAGCCTCTGACCCTCTCTAAAACACCTACAACAACACTTACATTCCAAATTTCCTCCAGGAATCCCATTTAGGACAGCATGAACATCACAGCAAGGAGATGGGCACTTATATACACTAGAAAACTTGGAATCCTCCTAAGAGACTGCAAAAGTTCTCACAAAGCAGGATTATTTTCCACTTTCCTCTGGTTATTCAACAGTTTGAATACATGTAAATATTTAACTTGCCTAGTTTTCCCTTTTCTGCCTGTTGCACACCAGCATTTGTTTCCTTTCATTATTAAAAGAAAACAAAGCCATATCCCAAAGTTGCATGCTTCCAATTAATATGAGTTTGTTCATGAAAATACAAAAGGGAGGGATAAATCCAGCCCAATTTTTATTTGCATTTAAACATCCACCTCCAGGACTAGAAACTCACACGTGACAGGATTCCATGAACTCATGGGAATTGGTAAAAGAGGCCTGGAGCTGCCTGTGCACGGACATCAAGTGCCCTGGAAGCAGGAAGGTTTTTCATGACTTTCTGTTATGATTTATCTGTGTTTATTGTGCTGTCCAGAGCCTTGTAATTAGAAAAGTATTGAAACAGAGCAAAACAACCCCAAAATTGTGACTATCTAAGGATTAAACAAATCATTCCTGCAGTCTTGTGCCCGAGGCTTTTCCCCTTGCAGCTGGGTTGCAAAGTCCTACCAAAGATTTTTTGTTGCCTGGGTTGCTTATAAGCAAACTCCTGTTTGGATATTCTTTCAGGGTAGAGTTCATGTTGCAGCTTTTCCTTCATTCACTGGACTCTTCTCCCAGTAATGTCCTTTTCTAAAACACAGAGGATCATGAATCCTCCTGCCTGGATTTATGGGTGAGGCTGGTCAAGGTGAACATGGAAACAGAGATGTGCAGACACTGATGTCCACATGCCCATGTGTGGATATGGCATGAGAAATGTAAACCTAGTTCTTTCAGGAAACACAGCAAGACCCCTGAGATCAACACTCAGAGGCTCAGGAATGCAGGAGAAGACAATCCTGATCAGCTGGATGGAGTGAGTCTCCACATGGGACCATGGCAAGGATCCAATTGCTCAGTTCTTGCCTAAGTGACTTCCAGACATGGCTTGCAGTCATGCCCATACAAGGATAACCCCCTTTGCTTGTTTAGTGGTGATTTTTATTCCTCTTTAAAACTCCTGAAAGACGTCAACTCTAAGTATTCCCACTGCTTTCAGTGATGAAGCTGTACAGAAAGAATCCTCACTGGAGGAAGGGCATGGCCAGCTCTTGGTGTCATATCTAACACAGCAAAGTGCTGTGGCCATAACCCTGAGGAATTTCTACAATACAATGAAATAATTTGAAAAGCAGCTTTAATAGTAACCACAAGTATCACACAAGACATCAATGACCAAAGGGTGAAATTGGGCTGAATCAGGGGACAGCTTTATCTCTCTGAAACACTGGAGGATCTCTCAGAGGGATGAGATGTCTTTCAGTTAAAAAGAAACATCAGAAAATATCAAACACATTCCTCCACGTGAGTTCCAGTGCCCTCTTCTGTGGATCCCCATTTGGAACTTGGATAGGTTTTAGGTCTCTTGTGCAGGATCTGAGTAAATCGAATTTAGACTACATATCAGATGTTTTATTCATCTCCTGAACTAATAAAGTTAGACCTCTTTCAGAGATGTGACAGCTCAGAACAGCTACAATTCCCTGGAAGTGATGTCCTGCCCTGTTCCCTCCTGACTGGGTTTCAGCTCTGTTTTAGAGTGGCAGGGAATTGATCTGGCAGTGCCAGACCTGGAAATGGCCAGGCTGGGAGAAGGAATGGGAGCAGTTCCCCCTGCTCCTTGCAGGGTGAGTGAATGCCACGGTGACATTTGAAACCAGAATCATTTCTTCAAGGGAGGAAAGTTAGCTGGAGGGCTCTTATTAATTATGAATGTGATGGTTTCCTGAAATAATGGAGGGTCAGGGTTGGTAACAAGCTCAGCTCAGGCAAACAGAGATTGCTCTGACAAAGCAAAGGCAGAGAGCTTCTTCCTCTTCAGTAGGTCAGTACTTGCACTTGCACTGGAAGGAGGGATGTAACTAGGATGGAGGAAAAAATTGTGATATTTAAAGAAAGTTCCATTGTCTGAAATGGCTCCTAATAGTGAAGTCTCTGGGGTGTAGTATAAACCTTGGGAGTGGGGAGAAAGAAGGAAAATGAGCTGAAAGCATCACCCCTTCGGCATAAAATAGATTTTCTGGCTTTCTTTCCTGTGGAACTCATGTGGCTGCTGTATTCTCATGGAATAACCCAGGGCTTTTCCTGTGCTTGGTGTTTGGCACATCCTTTTGCCAAGGAGATGCAATTGGCTCTTCCCTTCCCAAGGGCACCACAAACCTCAGTGAGCACTGAGCCCTTGTGGGCTGGGAGAATTGTTCTGGTTCCTGCAAGCCCTGCCAGGTGTTCCCCTTTCCCCAGCCAGCTGTGGGACAGCAAAGCTGCCACATCTGGGGATGCTGATCTGGGTGTTTGGAGCTTTCAGGTGCCTTGCTCCAGGCTGGGAAGGACAACTGGCAACCTGAACACTATTCAAAGTTCCCTGGCAAAGCAGTTTCAGAGATACATTTTAAAAATATGGTGAAAAGTATTATCAAGAGATGTTTCACCTTAAAAGTGGGGGAGAAGGGAAATGTGTCATGAGAGGCATCACCTAATTTGGGTTCAGAATTTCAAGTCACACTGAGTAAGTAGAGCCACACCTCTAAGTAGATCTGACATTTTGGTGGATTCTTGGTACAACCTGATTATTTCCAAATAACTTTCAAGTCACTTCAGTGGAAATAAATCTTGGATTTCCAAATAGCAGAGAGAAATGAGTGATTCAGCCTCTCTCTTTCACTCTTTTATCAGAAATGTCTTTTGCATTTAGATTGCAGTTCACCTGTATTTTACCCCACTGAAGGAGATGTGGCACTGGACAATCAAATGAAGACTGAGACAGTTCCTGCATCCCGCTTTAATCGATTGTGATTACACTGAAATCTGACTCATGTATTTCCTGCTGAAGTTCTTTCTTCAGGATGTAGTTTTTAGGATTCTTTCCTAAATTTTGTATTTGTTTTCCCCCTTGACAGGCAATGTCTTCATACAATGCTCACTCTTCAAGGGGTGATTTTTTAAAATATCATCAGTCTTAAAGTTAAAATAAAAAACACAACTTAAGGGCTAAACCCCCAGTCCTTTTAGATTAAAATCACTTACAGCTTACTGTTGAAGCCTCAATAAAAAAACAACTTTTATTACAATATTTTTGGGAACATAAAGCAAAACTGGAAGATTTGCTGCTTTGCAAAGAAATGCATAGAACTTATTCTTCTCCTCTTCCATTTCCCTTCCTCTTTGGATCTTTCTGGTTCAATATAATGTCTGGATTTTAGGGCTCAAGTAAGTTACTCATCTTCAGCTTGCCATGTCCCTGTACATGTTAAGTAGCTTTCATTCTGTCTTGAGGCTCAGATACCCAATCTAGTCCTGCAATTTAAATGTTACTATGGACAGGATTTCTCTTGTGAACTGAGATAAATAACTGTAGGTGTCTCAATATTTTAATGCTGAGCTCATATTGTAATCAGTGGAGATCTAGGGAGCCCAGTGAAACCAAAAAAGTACTTTTCTGCCAAACAGAGATGTCTGTTTTGGCTCACTCACATTTCTGACAAACTTCACCATTGCCTGAGAAACTTCCCTGCTGAAGTGCACCTTCACCAGACAAAGTTTTGGGAGGATTCTTCCCTTTACAGGCTCCTCTGAATTCCTTGAGGACTCAATTATTTTAGCAGCAGAGCTGTCAGCAATTTCTGTCCCCAAATGTGCCAAGTCACTTCAGGATTTCCTTGTGTGGGGTTATCACTCAGCACATCAGGAATTTCCTTGGAAAACTGTTTTCTGCCAGTGCAATGTTTGTTTTATTTCTTGCCATCATCTGACAATGCTGCTTGCTTACCTTTTCTAGTGGAAGGTTTGAAAATCACTTATTTTTCTCTTTTCCCCCCAAGAACTGTTTGCAGGCTCTCTGGAAGCTCACAGCACAACAAACAAAAAGGTTCATGATATTTCTTGTCATTCTTGCCTGACACTGGAAGTGTTAGTGGAGAGGATTGGAAATATGACTCAGCAGTTGGCAGGTGAATGAATCAGAAGCAGTTTTACAAATATTCATTTGTCAGTCACAGCAATAATACTCCAATTTTACACTCTGTAGCCATGTGGGTTTCAGTGAATCCACACTGGAGGTACACACAGGAAAACCAGGCTTAGTGAATGGAATAATGCATGAAATGGGGATTGTCTACATCCACTTGTCTAGAATTCAACTGTCAACATGATTTATCTCTCTTTATCTCTAGCCTAATGGTGCTGTGTCATCCCTGAAGAAAAGCATCACTCTTTTCCCAGGAATAGCTGCCTTCTATTTTGGATCATGCTTGCTGCATTTTTTTTCTATTCTGTGTGCCTGAAGTGACTCAAAGCAGGGAGGCAAATGCATTTGTGTCACTTCAGACTTAGAACTCAATATCCCAGAATCCCAGAATGGTTTGAGTTTGAAGGGACCTTAAAGCTCATCTCATTCCACCCCATGCCATGGGCAGGGACAGCTGTCACTAAACTAGTGGCCTGGCCTTGGCCACTTCCAGAGATGGAGCAGCTTCTCTGGACAGCCTGTGCCAGTGTAACATGTTCTTAAAAAGTGAGAATTAGGCAGCCCTGTGAGTCAGGACTCTCAGGTTGGACACAGATATATAAAACCCTAAATGTGACCGTTTGCTTTTGCAGTTTTCCGTTGGTATATCAACTGCTTGCAAAAATCTTGCTGCCAAGACACTGATAAATAAACAAATAACTTATTTATCTTCTGGTAGAAAGGAGAGACAAGGGACTTGCACATCATGATTTGTTTTTCCTTTTACTTCTTGCCCTTCAGCTGTTTCAGTGTTGCAAGTCACTGGAGCCAGCAGCAGCACAAAGCTCCATGTGGTAAACAGTGGGTCTAGAAATTATGTTGATAAATAGAAATAAATGCAAGCACACAGACTGAATACAAAGCAGAGGTTCCTGTTAGTGTTTCAGTCTCTGCATAAGACATTCACAAGATGTCCAGTATGGGACCCTAAACTTTTAACAAGGACATAGGAAATGAGATGTCAGTTCCTAAGACATCTTATGGCTCAACAAATTACCATCACAGGTAGGATTGGACTGAAAAAAAAAAGTTATTTAAAAAGTGTCTACAAATGATCAGGTTTCTCCATTCTCCCTTTGCAGCATCTGAGCAACACAGAGCAGCCCAGCTTCACTCCACAGCCCCCTAAACTCAGCTCTGTGGCCCATCTGAGGGCTCATCCTGCTTTTCTCTGTTTCTTTCCTTGTGTCTGAAAGAAGCTTAAAACGGTGATTTCAGGTGGGAATTGTAGATAACTGAAATTAGGTGAATCCCACCCAATATTTAGTGACAGAAGAAATCACCCTGCAGATGTTACAGCTTGCCATACATTTTGCTGTTCCTCATTGCCACAGGATTAGGACAGTTCACAGTGACTGATGCTCTGGCCCCACACCTTTAAATCCTCACTGAGAGGCCCCAGTTTTAGACATGAGTGCATTTGGTTTCTGAAGCCCATCTTGTTCACAGCAATTAATTAGTGCCACTTTTGGCAACACTTCCCTGTGACAAACATCTGGCTCCCAGAGTGTGAATCAAAGCTGTTTGTGCTGCCTTCTTGTACATGAGAGCTCTTCCAGGCAGGAGAGCTGGAGGACTTGCTAGTCACTCATGTTAATTCTCCTCTAAATATTGCAGCAATCAGCCTCAGCAGTTTCAAAGGGTCTGAAATTTTGCAGAATAATGCTTCACTCAGGCAGTACCTAATTAAAACACATGCTGGGGGCCTACTGTGGCTCAGCCAGGATTTCTTGTCTTATTTCCTCTGGTCTGGCTGACTATCAGTCAAAATCCCTTTCCAGAGCATCTCTGCATCAGATTTCTTTAGCTCACAACTTCTTTTATGCAGATATAATGGCCTTGTTCACACTGCCTTAGATTAGCCTTTTCCAGGCTACACCTCCTGTGTAAGGCTTGGAGCCTCTCACCTGAAGGGTCAGATGAAGTTAGCAGGGGATCCTCCATTAGCAATAAAAACAATTTGGCTTTTTGGGCCCATAAAATTCATTTCTAGCTTTACCCCAGTGTTTCCATGGACACTGCAGAGAAGGTGGCAAAGTGGGTGGACTCAGCCTGTGGATTAACCAGGAAAACAGCTCTTAAAAAAATATAAAAACACTCCTCTAAAATTCCACCACTTATGCATCTTGCAGAGCTGAAGCTACTTTAGAGAAATTTCCTTCCAGCACTTTAAGGAACAAAATTTTATGCTGGTTGCTCCCCACTTTGCATTTCTAAACCATCTTTTCATCCATCTACTCTCCTATTTTTCTAGTCCAGTGTGTACTGAGCTGCTGTGTCAGCACTCTTTGCAAGCAGCATTTTTGTGAGTTATGGTAGCAGGAAGGGGGCGAATCATTTCATGTTTATTTATCAGAGATATGGTAATAAAGCATTTCCTCTTGCTCAGAAATTGAGTTTCCTGGGTATTGCTTGTTTGTCAATAAATGCTGCTTTACATCCTGAGGCATGGAAAGGAAAGGAAGAGATTATTGTCAGTGCTGGGGCAATTTACCCTCTAATGAAAACAGAGGGAGAGAGATTAAGCTAAAAACACCTGCAGTTAAAATGCTTCAGGGTGTGTAATTTTTGTCTTGTGCTCTTTTTTCAGGTGGAAAGCAAGCCAGACACTCTATTTCCAAATTAGCTGATAGGAGTACATGATTGAATCTTGAGTTTCATCCCAGAAAAAAAAAATCAAAAAACCCACAACAAAACCGTATAGGACTGAAATTTTGTATCTAAAATGGTTCAACTTCTTTTTGACTCCAAGAACAGGTACAGAAGGTGTTTGACAGACTTAACAAAGGCTGTATTCATTTGAAATCTTCAAAACTGCTGGATAAAGCATGTAATGGTGGATATTCCCCAAATACCTGCAGCTGTCAATCTTAGTGGCTGAATGGCAGACAGACCCCACCTTTCTTTCCAGCCACATGAAACAATTCAGGATGCTGGTGAGATGTGCAGATACAAGTCATGTCCTGAGAGCAGTGGCTCCTGCACACCAGCCTGGGAATCTCTGATAAGCATAAAATAAGCATAAAATTCAGCTGGGCTACAAAACCATGCCATCCTTTTAGGGCTTGAATTAAAATCTGGATGTTTGGATATTTTTAAAATTAAAATTTGTGCAGGTGCCCCACAAGAATTCCAAGTCTTTCAGTAAAAAAAAGGTATAAATCATGAAATTCCCCTATGTGAAGGCATAAAGAACCAGCAGCAATGAATGAAACCAACGTTGTCTCTTACCATGCTAGCACATTGCTTCTGATCCAAATTGGGAAGAACTCCAATGTATTCTACATTATTTAAGGAAAAGAGATTCAGAGAGTTCCTCTCAGTGCCACAGGGAACTGATGCATTTAAAAACTAAGTTTGGGGATTTTCTGTACCTCGTTAGAAAAATCCCTGAGCCTGACTGGGAAGTCAGCCCTGCTTTTAGCAGCAGTGAGAGTCAACACCTCCAGAGGTTTCTTTCAACCAAGTTTATCTATGATTTTGTATTTCATTGTAATTTATTTTACATTTTTCCTTCGGGAAAAAATCTTTGTAGAAATCCTGATGGAGCAAAAAGTGAAGTGTGATTATCATCAGTGGATTGTGGTCCTTGTCAGGTCACACTCTGCTGTGTGATTTACACCAGGAGCCAGGTGTAGCATGGATGGGCTTGATATCCTGCTTCCTTCAACACCTGGATTTGCTTTCCACACACCTCCCTCCCAAAGATGGTGTCAAATGGAGCCAGGGAAAGTAGAGTGAATTTTATGTAAGTAAAATTAGGGAGAAAACAGAGTTCACAGAGCCACAGGGTGAAACACAGTTAAAAATATTTGTACAGAAAGAAAGGAAAAGGCATTTATGGTACAGGGGTTTTCCCAGAGCTCTCTCCAGAGAGCACTGCCTGCTTTAGAGGATTCATCCCTTTTTCTGGCATAGAACCACACCTGTCTTCTAACTTCTACAAAAAAAAACAACTCATCCCTTGACCCCTCTGTCCAGAGGAATCATGTTCTACTTCAAGCAGCAATCAGGATTAAAACAGGCAGCAGGCTTTATCCTCATGAGCTGAGTGGAGAAACCCTTTACAGAATAAGACTACAGGGTACACAAGTAACACTTAAAGCCAAGAAAAGGCAAATTTAGACACACCTGACATCTGCTTTTTGTTGATCAGCCACTGCAGTGGTGAGTGCAGCAGAGGAACCCTCCCAGCAGTGCCTCTATCCCTGTGGTGCTAGATTCAAAAAGGCTCATTTTTGACAGAATTTCTCCTCACTGATATCCAAGGGGACTCAGGGGAATATTTAGGAATGCCCATTTCTCCTCCCTTTGTTCATAAGCCTGTGACTTGGCAGTGCTGGGTTACTGGTTGCTCTCAATGTTCTTAGAGGTCTTTTCTAATTTAATTGGTTCTATGATTCTAATGATTCTGATAGGTGATTTTCAAAATGCAAATGGTAGATTATATCAAATTTTCCAAAGGTTAGGATATAATACTCTGGATTCTCTCAGTCTGTCTGTGTGGGAAGCCCATTATTTGCCATCCTCCCCTCACCTCCCTCTTCCCATAAAACAAGATTTACACTATGAGACTTTCTAGAACATGTAATTCCCATGATCATCAGAAACTAACAAAGTAGCAGGTATCTTGATTCTTGGATTCAGAAAAAAATAAAAAACCCAAAACAGAAAATGAAGGAAAGACCACCTTGGTTTAATGTCAAGGGCACAAGAGCCAGGAATTCAAATCTCACACACTCCTCTGCTGACATGTGTTTTAAGTCTCTCTACTTTCCCTGATTTCAAAGTTAGAAAGATCCAAAATGCTTCTGTTGTTACCATGAAATTCAGCATCAGTTTGCAAAGCATGGAACATGTGGTGTTTATATCCATAAACAATATTTTTGTGCTAGGATGGCAGGCAGGAAGCTCCCTTCCACTGCATGGTGGGTGCACCAGCTACTGAATTTATTGGAGGTGAGCTAAAGGCAGCTCTGTGTGCCTCAGCTGCACAGTAATTGAATGCTGAAATCACAGGATGCTGCCTCCTCACTTCATCTGACCTGTGGCACTCAAAGGGCCATGGAGACCAATTCTTGCTTTTCTTTCAGCCTGGAGAAGAGACAGCTCCAGGGGGATGTTAGAGCATTTCCCAGTACCTAAAAAGGCTGTAAGAGAGCTGGAGAAGGACTTTTTACAATGGTGTGGAGTGACAGGGCAAGGGGTAACAGCTTTAAACTGAAGAAGGGTTGACTTAGATTAGATAAAGAAAGAGCTATTGTATGAGAGTGGCAAAACTGGATTTATTCAGTCAGGTTGGACTGAGCACTGAGCAGCTTGATGTGGCTGAAGCTTCCCCTGCTTATTGCAGGGAGGTTATACCAGACTTTAAAAAGTCACTTCCAACTCAAACTATTCTGTGATTCTTTTTCTTTTGGTCTCACCTTTGAATGTGCCATTTCCCTACTCTTATGGCCAATGTGTCACAATAACTGCTGTGAGTCAGGCCCACTGGCACAAGGCCACCAGGATTAATGTAACCAAGTAATCCAATCTTAATGAGCTTTAAAAGGGAGCTTGACAGTAGTTCCAAAGCACTTTTTAGATGTATGGCTTGTCTGTGATTACTGAAGCATGCAAAGAATGTTATTAATAGGTCTGCAGTCAGGTGAATAGGTCTGGATTAATTTCATGTAGCAACAGGCAGTGGTGATTTAAGTTAGTGGAAACTTCAATGACAAACATGCTGATAAACTTTCCAAGAGCTTGAGGAAACACAGCCATGGAAAATCGATCAGGGTGAGTGTGTTTAGTGAATGTTTGTATCTCAGATTCAAACTTAGAGCAGATCTGCTCTGCTCATCTCAGTGGCACAAACCCCTACTGGCAAACAAACCCACCCTGAAATCTGAAATGATGCACCTGGCTGCTCAGATGGGAGAAATAAATGGTTATGGAACCAGATTGTCTGCAATGAACACAAAATGCAGATGTCACTGATTCCTGGAGAGGTCTGTGTGAGCACAGCAGTTTCACAGCTCGAGGCAGTGACTCTTGGTAGTTTTGTTTTACAATTCTTAGTTCTTCAAGGCATGAAACAGTAAACAAATGTTCCCTGACCACCTTCTCCAAATCCTTCCAAGGCTCCAAGTCTTTCAGACACCGTGGTGTTTGCAATATAGTCCATTTTAAAGCCTCAGAATACAACTGTGAAATGAAAATAGGGTAACCTAGCAAATATCCCCTTGTTTTTGTATTTGCCATTTGTAGTCCACTGGCTAACAGACTATCCTGTCCTTCTCTGATAGTTCAAGGTCCAAGATCAATAATTCTGGCTGTCTAAGAATTGAGGACATAATGACTGCCAGGTTCATGCATCTGAGTTAAAAGTTCAATGGCTGAAGACAGATTGTCACTAGAAGCAATAGCACAAACATTCATTTTGTAGAGGACATAAAAGCACACAAGTTGGTTTTTTTTTTTTAATAATGACAAAAATACAGGCCTTTGTGTGATCATCATCTAAAGCAGAAGAGAAATAATGTGCTAATGCTGAAGCAAGCCAGCTTTGCTGGAATTATTCTGCTTTCATAGCCAGTGAGAAAATGGCTTCAGACTTTTAAAATGCTCGAGCTGCTGAGCCAGACCTGGCCCTCACTGATGCAAAAAAGGCAGGAATTCTCATCAGCTCAGTGGGGAAGCTCAATCCCAATCCTGCTCATTTGTTTTCAAGGAATAAATGCCTCTCAGGCAGTGTATTTTACACTGATAGCAAACTCTGCCTTCTCAGTGTCTGAGCTTAAATCTGGAGACTTAAGCAATTAATGAGGGAATGCTCATTAAGAGCCAAGGCATTAAGTCTCACATTAAGGAATTTGTACAGCATCTCTGCTCTCATGTTAAAGAGGCACCAGGTCAGCTGCTGCTTTAAGCCCTGTAATTTGTTTATAGATTAATTAAGGTAGAACACAAAATGCAGGGATCAGTCTGGTCCCAGCTCCCCCCACAGAATTATTATAACTCTTTTCAGCATCCCACAAGTTGTGCCTTCACTTTTAGAACTGCAGATCATCTGAAGGAACCCATCAGAAACATTCCTATGGAATTTCCCACGAGGAAATGTCAACCTGTCAAAAGAAAATTGTATCATGGAAATATGTCAAGTTGATAAAACACCGTGTTGAAAAATCAGAATAGAACACTGCCATAGAAATATTCTCCTGACAGTCTTTCAGGAGCAGCAGGGTGTGATTTCCATTTTAAATCAGATTTTATTTTTACTTTATTTCCCGTTTAAAAAAAGAGCAGGAATCATAGAATCATAGATCATGGGATTTTGGAATGGTTGGGGTTGGAAAGGACCTTAAAGATGATCCATGGGCAGGGACACCTTTCACTGTCCCAGGTTAGTCAGAGCCACATCCAGCCTGGCCTTGAACACTTCCAGGGATGGGGCAATCATAATTAAACATTTTTAATGCCCCTCCACCCCCCAAAATAGTATCCAATGCAATTGTTGATTTAATTTTATGGGGAATTTTGCTTCTCTAGTACCCATTTAAAATTTTTTTTTTCCCCCATTCATTGTATCAAGTGAAAAAGAAAATATCTTTTCCTCTCAGGTTTAATTAAAACATGTGTTTCCCAAATCAGAAGTGGAATGGTTAAAGTGCATGGTGGGAGGTGCTGAGGACTCAGTGTGTAGCTGTGGCAAAATATCCTAATTTAAGAAAAGGGGAAGATGATTCAAATTCTCCTTTGCTGTTAAACTGGGGAGAACAGGAGAAATGTGTATTTTTCACCATAATTAGGCACTCCCAGAAAGAGAAAGGAAAACACAAAAATATTTAGATTTAATAAGGAAAATTAGAATAAGTATTGCAATAGAAAGGGTAAACTCATAGAAGAAACAATTTGTGAAGGGTTTTAAGGCACAAAGACATGTAAATACCTTGGGATTCTGTGTGACTGCACAAAAATCTCCATGGACATGAACACCTTCACTTTATCAGGTATGGGCTGTACTCCAGTGAAATAACCAAAAGTTAGGCTGATTTTAGCAATGAAGAAAGAACACATGATTTAATCCCTGTGTAATTTGGCATATTTTATTTCTGAGTCTGGTTTGCTTTAGCCATGGCTGTGTCCTGGTGTGAGCCCTCCTGCCTGTGGGAAGCTGGGGATGACAGTCATGGAAACTCATCGTGTCCCAGGCCACCTCCCTCTCGATGGGAGCAGGCATGGGTCAGCTGCAAAGGCTAATTAATCTGAGTGGAACATCCTACTGACACAACTATATTGTTTCCATGTCCAGAATTAGCTTAGTTGAGACTAGACTGAATATCTCAGCCTTGGCAGAACGTTGATATTTCCCAGGAGACAGATCCATAATCTATCTGCTGTCAGCTATCACAAAAATATGTTATTGCTTTCCATATAGGATCAGGAGCAACAGCAGTATTCCACAGATTCTCTGGCATTTCTCCTTCCCAGATTCAGAGTGTATTTAAGGCTAGGCTGATTTTTTGGCTCAGTTATTTTGTTTTGTGGTGGTGAGAGAAAGTGTGGGAGAAATTCAAAATGGAAGAGATCTCCTCCAAGATTGAGGGGCTGGAATCTTTCAGTAAGAAAACCAGGGAATGGAGCTGCTGGGAATTCTTGAGCAGATTGTCCATAGAAAGAGATGGATGGCACACAGGAATTTATCCTGGGATTTTACACAGCTTGGTTTGGGAGACACTGAATTGGCAGAGCCCTGGAGAGACAAATAGTCATGTTCTTTATTGCTGCTTTCCAGGTGACTGTGAGAGAGCCACCACAGCACAGCCTGAAGGAGATAAATGCATGGATTCCTGAGGTTTAGCAGGAGAAAAATATGGCAATCATCAGAAAAGGTGCAGTACACAATAAGAAAATCTGAATTTTCCAAGACTTAGGAGTCAAACTATTCATGAAAGCTTCATGCCACCTTCCTAAATAATGCCTGCTATGCTTTTCATGGATACAAATTCTAGTTTTCCTGTTTGGTTACTGCATTTCAGCACCATCAGCTTGGATTTCACTGACCTCAGCTTGCTGCTTGCCCTGCAAACAGGAGCAGACAGATCTTCAAAGATCCTAAGGAAGGATTGTCTAATTCAGTGTGTATCCCTCCTATGGAAGCTAAGTAGTAATGAATAACTGGTATTCCAGTTTTCAAAAGTGCCCTGCTTCTAACTGGGGTGAAATGTTTCCTTTGAGGCAGGGTTTCATTTTAGGCTATGAACCAAGGCATTCCCAGGAAAACATGGATGTGAGATTTGATGGGAGATGCATCTGATGAGCTGCAGGTGTCTGAGCTTGTCTCTGTTCCCTTTATAGCCAGGGGACAGAAACAGAGTCCTGGGGGCACTGAGGGGCTTTACCAGCCACTCCTGTGGGCACCACCTGCATTTGTGCCCAGTCCTGCTCCTCCAGCTTTGGCCTGAGTCACACTGGATGAATCTGTGCCCTTGGCCAGTCCAAGCTGTGCTTGGGCAGGGACACCACTGCTCTGGACTCTGCCAGCTTGACCTGGGAGCTGCCTTGTCCCCATGGGCCAGCATGGCAGGGACAGGATTATCCACACCTGATCCTGCCTTGACTGGGACTGAGACTAAGACTAGGACTAAGACTAAGACTTCCTGCCTTAACCTCAGACTTGCCTCATCACCATGAGCTTGCCCGAGGATTTTGGACTTTAGGCTGGGCTGGGCTGGGCTCCCTTTGGGGTGCAGGATCAGGGCCAGGGAGGTGCTAGTGCTGCTCTCTGCTTTGTCACCCTCAGCTCCTGGCTCCCCCTGCCTTGGGAAGCAGCTGCTCCCTGCTGTGGGCATTTTAGAGCTGTCTGCTACAACCTGCATCTGCACCAGGAGAGGAAAATCACAAAAACTGCCAACCCCCCCCCCAAAACGGGGAGCAATTTTTCATTACTTGGGATCTGGCTTAAATATCATCTCATAGCTCCAAATCCCTGAGGCAACCAATCCCACCTGCCAAAACCCAGCTGTGGGGAGAGAGAGGCACTTCTAAATGATCAAAATAAAAATGATCTTGTGCTACTGGGTAGCAGTGATGACAAAATTGTGGAATAGTTTGCAGAGGAGCATTTATTCAATGACTGATTAGAGCTTCCTCTCTGAAGTACTTTTATAAATCTAAGTGATAAACTTTTGATCTTTAAGCCAAGCATTACTCCACCAGTAGGTTAAAATAGAAGTTAAACACATAGCTATTATTAACAGATATTTTTCCCCCTCTCTTTCTTCAGCCAGGAGACATTACCTGAATAAACTCAGGCTGATCACATTTGGATATCCTTATACAGGCAGCAAATGCAAGAAGTCAGTTTGAGATGGGACCATAATTCCTTTATTTCAAGAAACAGCTGTTTAGTTCTGTAACAAGATGAATGAATCTTGAATTTCTTGGCACTAGCTGGAAGAAGAGATTATGGTCTCTAATTGTTTGTTTTTGGTTTTTTTTCTTTAAAGGCTGAGCTGATGATAAGATGAAGAATATTTGCCAAATCAGCCTGAAACATGTCAGCAAGTAGTATTTTCCAGATTAAATCCCAAAGCATTCAAAGTCTATGGTCAAAAAATCCATTTACATCAGCCTCCTGAAAGCTGTGCACCTGAGGAGCTTTTAGGTGATATTTGGGAGAAGTGAAATGGCAGAAAGAACCAGGACTTCTGCTTGGATGAAACTATCACACCTCTGAAATAGTGATGACAGTGAGGGTTACTGAGGACCCAGCAGGCAATGAAACAACAACAAAAACAATTTAAAAAAAAGTAGATTTTTTTTCCATTAAGCATCATAAATCAGGCTTTGCATTCATTGCTGGAAAGCCTATAAAAGGCTTTTAATAAGACTTAAAAAATATCAAACAAATAAAAATCCAAACCAATTAAAAAAAAACAAAAAACTACAGCCAAGTCTCATTCATTAGGCTAAGCTAATCCTGACTCTGATTATTGTTATTATTATTGGGCACAGCAAGCTAAACCAGCCCTGGGCTTTAACACTCTCTGTTTCTTGGGCAGTTTCTGGTAAATACCCAGATCAGAAGTGATTTTTTAAAATTGATCTTGTCAGTGCTAAATTTTTAGAAACCATGAGAAGTCTTCTAAAAGGCAGGGTTTGAAGATGCTTATTTATAAGTTTCTCAGTGTATTTATAGGCAATTTCTTTTCTTCTTGCACCAAGTGTTCAGGACTCTCTTCATAACCAGTCAAGATAAAAAAAAAACCAAAAACAAAAACCAAACCAAAAAAAAAAAAAAAAAAAAAGAAAAGAAAAAAAATGTAGAATTGGAGGGCTCTGAGGGTTTTCTTCACTAAGTTTCTTCCCAGTGGTTCTGTTACAGAATCTGGAGAAACAAGTGAAGTGTGAACTATTTGGATACTCCTAGTGCAGGGTGTGAATTAACAGCACTGAATTGTGGTGTGGCATGAAATCCATGTTCTCTTCCACAGGGGTGGGTAGCACAAAGTTACCAGAGAATTTCTGTAATTAATCATGAGTCACTGATGGCTTTGTACAGTGTGCCAGCCAGGAAGAAGCAGAAAGCTTATTTGATCAGGTTTTCAGAGTTTGTAATGGAAATATAATAGCCATGAAATTTTGAGGAGATTTAGGGATTGGTTTTGTTTTGTTTTTTTTTTTTTTTTTCAATTCAGGATATTCATGGCTTGACTTGATGCTGCTCTTCTATCCTAACAACCCTTCCCAGCCTGGTGACAGCACCCACTGTCTCTCCATTTCAAAAATAATAATTAATATAATCTTGCTGCTTGCCCAGCTAGCAGAACACACATTCACACTTCCTGTTTGAGACTGCAGCACTAAGTCATCTGTTTCATTTAAAAATAGCAGTGTGTGTTTGGGAACACTGCCTGCCTGTCCCTGCCACAGGATCCTCCCTCACCATTGCATTTCCCATTGTGTCAGCACGAGGCTTTTTGACCCTGAAGGTGGAGCCAAACTTTCAAATTCTTCCTTGAAATCCCAGCAGCTGCAGGACCCTCATGGTGAGTGCTTTAGTCGGTTTATTTTTAGAAAGGCAGCTTTGAACAGTCTAAATCTGTCCTCCTTTGCCCAGGAGCAGCTCGAGGTAAATTCTGAGAAGTAAAGAAAGCTGAAGATACTGAACCAGACTGTGCAGCAGCAGATCCAGGCATCCCAGCTCCTTCCCAGCTCCACTCAGAGTCACATACTGCTTTTCCTGCTGATTTTATACTGAGGATGTTTCACCACTGTGGTGACAGTAGCACAGAATAAAATTAGGCAGAAAAATGACACCTTTTGCCTTGGTTTCACCAGGAGTAAAGTCAGGCTGTTTTCAGCTGAGCATCAGGAGAGAGCCCCAGCACAAGGAATGAGGAATGAGCCCCAGCACAAGGAATGAGGAATGAGCCCCAGCACAAGGAATGAGCTCTCTGAGGAGCTGAAGCAAAGCAGTGAACATTCAGGATGGTTCAAGCACACAGATGTGCCCCAGATGTTGCTCCAGTTATCTTGCAAGCCAAGCACTGTGCAAAGCTTGAAGTGGAAACCTTAATAGACCTTGAAGTCAGGGGGATTTTGTCCCTCCTGGATATTTAATTCTAGAAAGAATCCAAGGGGAATATTACTCTGCCATGTGAGATTCAGACATCCACCCTCAGGGATCCTCTGGGCTCTGAACCCTGTTTTTGTGGCAGTATTTAAGTAGTACTCAAAAGTACTTGAATTGAGAGGAGAAGGTGCTTCTGTTGTGTTCTTCTTTCAGATTTCCTATTGGTCATAAATGATGCCAAGTTTTAATAATCTCAGTGTCCCAACCTTGGATCTGTCCCTATTTCAGTAAATTATGTCCTGTACCAGTAGGCTGATCTTTTAAACTCAACAATCTTCCCAATCCTATGGATTAAAAAACGAGTGACATCTTTCTAGTTTCTTTCACAGTTTAATGGCAGTCCTTCAGCTCTAAATTAGACAGATTAAATCAGGATTTTTGTTTGTACTTGCTAAACCACAAAGCTCACTGTCAGCTCAGAATGCTCAGTTTGAAAGTCTAATCAAGCCTGATGTTTTTACAAGACACTTCACACAAGATTCTTGGAAAGGCGTTCCTCAATCCAGTGGATTATTGAATTAATTGTCAGGAGCAATGCCATTGCTGTGCACAGATGGGAAAGGGAAAGCAAAACAGCTCAGTGACTTGGAACCCAGACAGACCCCTGAGGATATTAATGTCACCAAGTCCATGAAGGGATTATATGGATCAATAAAAATAGAAACAGTCAATGTCGTGCTGAAAAAGACAAAGAAGGTCAAGCATAACTTGATCAGGGCAATACAGGGAAAGAGAGCATAAAGGGAATTGTAGCACATTCATCAGCACTGAACAAATACCCTTAGATGAGTGATTTATTCTCCAGTTTCTCCTTGTAAATTGCCCTGGTCCAACAGTTTTGTTCTCATTTCTCTTCTCCCCTTTCCACCTCCCCGAAATTCCTATTGAAACACTTCAGAGAGTAACACCCAGGCTCTGACCTGCCCTCAGCAGTTTGTGATATATGGCATGGAGGAACCAGCCTGCTCTGAAAGGCCCTGGCAGCTTTCTGTGTCCCCTTGGAAGAGGATGGCTCTTCAGATGGGTTTTCCTTGGATTGCAAAGAGCCATGTTCACCAGCTGAAAGGAGAAATTAACAGTAAATAGTCTTTTCTGAGTAAGAAGTTTTTCTACTTCTAAGAACCTTAAAACTTAATTGAGGAACAAGCAGTTGTTTTCTGTTCCAAGCCACCAGAGCCTGCTGGAAAGGGAGGAGTTCTTGTGTGTGATGTTTTCTGTCACTTATTGTGAGAGGTGCTGGGTTTCCTTGGCCCTTACTAATCCCAGAATTCCAGAATGCTTTGGGGTGGAAGGGACCTTAGAGATCAGGCACTTCTAATCCCTCTACCATGGCCAGGTACACCAGGAGGATTCTTTTTTTTTTTTAATTTTTTTTTTTTTTTTTGGTCAGGATTGTTTTGCAATATTCATTACAAATGAGCTGTCCACACTTCTTTAGTTATTGACACTGCTCTGGGCAGCAGTGGGGGAAAATAATAGCCCTGCTCTACAGCTGTGATAATCCCCTGCAGCACTGGTTCCATCAGCAGTGCTGCTCTACACCTGTAGATAATCGCCTCTAGCACTGGTTCCATCAGCAGTGCTGCTCTGCACCTGTAGATATTTCCTTGCAGCACTGGTTCCATCAGCAGTGCTGCTCTACACCTGTGGATAATCCCCTGCAGCACTGGTTCCATCAGCAGTGCTGCTCTACACCTGTGGATAATCTCCTGCAGCACTGGTTCCATCAGCAGTGCTGCTCTGCACCTGTGGATAATCCCCTGCAGCACTGGTTCCATCAGCAGTGCTGCTCTGCACCTGTAGATATTTCCCTGCAGCACTGGTTCCATCAGCAGTGCTGCTCTACACCTGTAGATAATCCCCTGCAGTACTGGTTCCATCAGCAGTGCTGCTCTGCACCTGTGGATAATCTCCTGCAGCACTGGTTCCAGCAGCAGTGCTGCTCTGCACCTGTGGATAATCCCCTGCAGCACTGGTTCCAGCAGCAGTGCTGCTCTACAGCTGTAGATATTTCCCTGCAGCACTGGTTCCATCAGCAGTGCTGCTCTGCACCTGTGGACAATCCCCTGCAGCACTGGTTCCATCAGCAGTGCTGCTCTGCACCTGTGGATAATCCCCTGTAGCACTGGTTCCATCAGCAGTGCTGCTCTACACCTGTGGATAATCCCCTGCAGCATTGGTTCCAGCAGCAGTGCTGCTCTACACCTGTGGATAATCCCCTGCAGCACTGGTTCCATCAGCAGTGCTGCTCTGCACCTGTGGATAATCCCCTGCAGCACTGGTTCCAGCAGCAGTGCTGTGTCTGTGGTGGTCTCCACACTTGCTGCAGCATCCAGAGAGCTCCATGGTTGCTGACCAGCCCTGGTGAAGAATTTGGACCAGCAGTGACCCCAAGCTGACACCAGACAGGAGAATTTTCTCTGCTGGAGCCACCCCTTGTCCTGCCCCACACTCTGTGGAGGGTAAATGCTCCCAGCTCTGTCCTGCTGTGCTTTCCCTGCACTCACAAAGGCAGAATGCCATCCAGTTTGAAGAGCTGGCAGTTCTTGGCCTTGCTGGACAGGCCAGAGTGGCTGCTAATCAAACCTGAGCCTGGTGCAGGATTATTGCAGCAGATCTCCTGACAAATTTCCCCCCAGGGTGCTGGCAGGGTCCTGCAGTGATAATACCAACAGCAGCCCATGTGTGAGTGCCTATGGCAGCCTCATTCTGCCTCCTCCCAGAGAGCTTTTCCCTGTTGTGGATGTGTTTATGAAACCAGGATGCTGTTTCCTGGGTATTGAGTCTTTGTATTTCCAAGAGCTGTGACTGACTGGGAGAAGAGCTGTCATTTCTCTATTACTGCCAGCCTGTTCAGACACACACATCCCCACATAATCCTCTCTGCTGGGCAGGGGTACAGCTGTTCCTTTATGTCTGATAATTGTTTTATTGTTTTCATTCAGCCAACATGAAAACTGTGTGGCTGAAAATAAGCAAAAAGCTAAAGCAGAGGGAGTCTATAGGACAATGAGGGGATGGCAGAATAAAAGAATTATTTTACTAAAGTGTTCTTAGATGGTGTTGACTGATTAAAGGATAAATCAGCATCAGCACACCTTGGTGACACAGGAGTGTGAGTACAGGTCCCTGGCCTAAACCTGACAGGACAGTGATTTAAATTTCACTCCCAAAGCTCCTGGGATGAACAGTGAACTATTGCTCCCTCAGTCAGACCCTTACTTGACCAGACATTACAGCCTTGTTGAAATGCTGTGCTCATTTCCATAAAACACTAGTAGTTTTGAAGGGAAAAATTAAATTGCCAGGATTTTTTTTTTATCAAATATTTTTAGGATCACATTAGTATCTCCCAGAGAAATCACTTCCATTTCTCAATCTAATTTATTTTCTGGTGTTATTTACCAAATAAGAAGGGTTTTGATATGATTTGGTCCTGTAAATAAATATTATCAAAGCTGCAGCACAAATCAGAGTCCTGCAAATAGATATGTAAATGTAGCAGAAATGGTTTCTTTCCTGCAGTCGAGAGGCAATAAGTGACAATTCATCATCTCTCCTCATTGAACTTCTGACAGGTTAACAAAACTTCTGGAACACTGTGGAATCCAGAAGGCAGTGAAATAAAAGAGCTTTTAAAGTGGTCCAAGGAGCACAAGTCGATGAGGAGCAGCTGAGGGAACTGGGAGGGCTCATCCTGGAGAAAAGGATGCTCAGGACAGACCTTGTAGTTCTCTAAAAATCCATGACAGGAGGTCTCTTCTCCCAGGTAATCAGTGAGAGGATGAAAGGAAACAGCCTCAAGCTGTGCCATGAGAGGTTAGATTGGATATAAGGAAAAATTCCTTCACAAAAAATGTTGTCAAGAGCTGGAAGAGGCTGCCCAGGGATGTGATGGAGTCACCAGCACTGAAATGTTCAAAAAAATGTGTGGATGTGGCAGGTGAAGAAATGTTTAGTGGTTAAAGGTTGGACTTGGTGATCCTAGGGCCTTTTCCACCCAAATAATTCCACAAATCATGATGCTGATGGTTTCTGGGTAGCACCATCCCAGCTGTGTGTGGGTGATGACTGCCAATGAGCCCAAAGGCAGCTGCTCACCCAAACAAAAATACACCAGAGAAACAGACAAAAGATCAATTGAAACAGACAAAAAAATCCTGTTTGGGTAACTGCTGAGTGTGCAGCCATGGCTGTGGTGAGAGCACATCACCTTGGCCTGAGGTCTGGGCACCTCGTGCCACTGAGCTGCAGTGCTCAAAGGGTGGTTTCCTCCCTGCTCATCACTTTGGAAAGAGGATGTGGGAGACAGCTGGCTCAGATTCCACACCCACCCACAACAGAAGCATTTTGCTGCCTCAGTGTCAACAGTTGACAAGCTTAAATTGTGAAGTGCTTCAGGAATGGTGAAAAACTTGGGATGTTATGCTGAGAAAAACCTTTATTCCGCTGCAGGAATGATGCATAAGCCAAAGGTTAGAACATTTTATTTCAGGGTGCACACAGAACATGGAAATCAGACTTTTAGCAATACTAAAAATAAGTAGGCTTATTAATGAGGAGAATCATTAAGCAGCAGAGCAGATAGAGTTTTTATTTTTGATCCTTTTATCTATGAAAAGGCAAGAGATGTCCAGCAAATATTTACTCCTGGTTTTAAATAAACCCTGGTTTATCCTGATATCCCTGCCATGTTTGCTTTGTGCAAACAGTCCAGAGAATGAATTTATTTGTCAGATCACATCTGTGAGAGATTCTAAGTCTGCACTTTCTGTACAAGCATTTTTTCCATAGGTTTGAACACAGGCATCAGAGTTCAGCATGTCTTGGGGAGCTGCTCTGCATTTGGTTCCTTGCACAGGGAACAGAACTTTTAGCATGTCTTTTCCTCAGGGAATAACTCTGTTTACAAATTTCAAATATGCTCTCTGCAAACACACTTGAGCACCAACCCAAATTGTTTTGTTCCCACAAGCACAGCAGATGATTTTATCTTTTTCTTTGACATTGGACTGTCCAGTTTGCCCTTCCTTTCTCACAGCTACTCTGTTACCTCAGAACCTCCTTGCAACAGTTACAGAAACAAGAAATAGTTAATTGCATTGCATCTGACACACCGAGAGAATATAGAACCTGGAGAACACTATAGAAATATTCCAGATCAGTCATTCAGACTGTTCAACCTCAGCTCAATCAAATTACAATTTATCCCACAAGGAAAACTTGCCACAAGCTTCAGCTCAAGCTGGATCTCCTGCTCAGCAGGTTTCCATGCTTCAAACCAGGCTTAATCTCATCTTCTTTTCCCCTCTGCACACCACTGCTACTATGGCAAATTGGATATTTAAACCAGCTTCACCTGCCAAAAATAGCTGGGACTAGACTGAATTTCACAAGTTGCCAGAAGGCACTGGGAGACTTCTCTGCTCATTGCAAGAAGGACCAGCAAATCCTTTGGAAGATTTCAAATTCCCAAGGGGGTACTAGGTCAGGCATAGAGACAAGTTTTGAAGAACTGACCTAATCTCATAATTTCCCAAGGTTTGTGGACACCAGGCAATAGGATGGACAAGGCTTCCTCTTTGGTGCTAAAATTTAATTAACATTTATCACCAAAGAAACAGTTTAATGAGATACTTAATCGACCACATTCTTTCCTTGAGAGGAATAGTGGAGGAGAAAGCCTCTAATATATTTTCTGTCCATGATGCAAAATTGTCTCTTGTTACCAAAGAATCCAGCCCTGCTTGACCAGATATTGGCTGTTCCCATCAGGGAATCAGGGAATGCCTCTCTGGAGAGAGCTTGGACTGCAGTCCTGGCATCCACTTTTGGGAAAAACTGAGGGAAATGAGCCAAATATCCTCTCATGTCCTCATCCCAGGTGTGGAATGTGGTCAGTGTGTAGACCTGGACATGGAAAGGAAGATGATTTTCTATGACAAGCATCAAAAGGAAAAGTTTGGGCACTGCTGTCCTGCCTTCATCTGTCCTCATTGTCACACATCATTTTATCTATACCCAAAAAGTGGCAGGAAATCTTCTACAGCACCAGGACCAACAGGAATTCCTGAAAAAAATCACAAATATCCTGTGTAATAGCAATCCTTTACTGACAGACATTTAACCTGTTCTTCACTTGTGATATGTGTCCTCTAGGTACTTTCTTCAATCAGAATGTCACTTAGAATCCATTTAACACCCTGAAATCTGTTGATTATACCACATGGCTGTATTTATAAACCAAACCTGGAGCAGGACCTTGATAAAGAAAGCATCCAGATTGTCTACCCAGTCCTTGCTGGTGTATTGACTCCTAGCACTGGCAATGTGTGACACCTCTTTTTCTCCTCTTTTTTTTTTTTTGCCAGTTTAAATGTCAGACACTCAATTAAGGTGATTTAAAAAGTGGCAGTGGGTGAGACTCACCAGGCCAGATGACCACAGTGCCTTTTGAGCTTTTTGCCTGGTTTCTCTGCATAGATAATGGGAGAGGAAGAGCTGCTTGCTGAGCATTATTCATCTTGCCCTAAATAGACTTTTCAAACCTGACAGGTGACTTGTGCCCTAAGAGCTCCCATTTCTCTGGAATGACAGATGAAGCACCAGGTAATGTCCTCAGCTGTGGACATCCACAGCCTTGCCCATTTCATGTGCTTACAGTGTGTGCTTACATCCCCTGGGCTGGAGGAGCTCATTTATTTTGGTGTGTGGCTGTCAATGAAGGGAGCCTGGAATAATTTGTATCCCCTGCCATTTGCCCTGGGATAAGAACAAATGCACAGACATCTCAGATGACTCTGATAACCTATTAAGCCTCAATAGCTTGATGGCATTTTTAAGTCCTCAGGGCAGTCATAAGAAGGGAATATGAGGAAAGGTCTTGTGTTCTGTATTCTGTTCAACAAGGCTCCCTGTGAGCTGTGGGGAACAAAAGAACAGTGTCAGGCAGCAAGGTAAAAAACACTTCTGCAGCTGTTATTGCTTGCCCCAACTCACAGACCAACTGAAAAACATATTTGGCCTTTCTCCAGAAAATAACATCTCCCCTGATAAATCCTAAATAAGGAGATACATTAATGTGTACTGGAGATAAAAAGCAGTTTCAGCAGCAGCTCCATGGGCTGTAAAGATGCTGTGTGAGCTGAGAGCTGGGCTCCATCACAGAAGGTGCTTGTTGGACAGGAGCCAGTGAGGAATCTGGTAATGATCCTGTTCTGACCTCCAGACTGTCAGGAAAAAATGTTTGTGAGGTTTCCCAGGAATTTCCTGTATGAATCTTGAGGTGCTGAACACCATTTTCCTAAGAATACCTTGCCACATGTAGGGGGCAAAATAAAAGTTAAGCAATAAACAGAGGGAGGGAAGATTCAGTGAACATGGTTGTTGAGTGTGAAGATGGGTTTATAAAATGCCATTAACTTCTGCTGATTAATTCTCTCCTCCCTGCCTGGAAGCATCCTCCAGCCTGACCTCCTGCTTGAAGCAAACCACAAACACTGGATTGATTCAGGTGTGGGGAGTTTTGGATGCTGGGCCAAGGATGGAAACCTGACAGCTTCTCTGAGCAGCAGTTCCTCTGCTCCCTGCCCTGGTGGAAATGTCACACTCAGTGTCCAGCCTGAGCTGCCCATCTGCAACTTGTGGTTGTTGCCTTTTGTTATCTCCACTGCCTGTGGTGGGAAGAGTTTGGCTCTCAGATCTCACTTTCTGTGTCAGAGCTCTCCTCCTAATTTGTTTTCTGCTGCCAGCAACAGCATCTCAAGTTCCTTCCACACTCCTCCACCAGGGATATCTGGGGGACGTGATGCTGCTGAGAGGGGTGATCCAGTGCTAACAGCAAAACTAATGTGGGTTATTAACAAATAATAAATACAAAATATTGAAATTAATATTTATAAGCAATCAATAATTAAGTTGTCAGTCATATGGACAAAGACCTGTTGGTCTAAGAAACTGCATTGTGAGGATGACTTGGACTTGCTGTACAGGAACTGGAATAACCCTTCAGCAAGAGACCAGGTCAAGTTCCCAATTTAAGGTTTTGAGAAGAAAACCATTAATTAATTGAAATACCAGACCTTTAAAAAAAACTATGTCAATGCTATTCTCTCCTTATTCTTACAATTTTAATTAACCTTTACCAAAAGTCACCTCAGATTGTGAAAGCTTGTATAATTCAATATCCAGATCCTGCTCTGTTCTTGCAGGAATATCCCAAACAGGACTTCAGTTTCCTTGGAGTTCCACCATGTGTACTCTACATCCCATCAACAAAAAATTATCTCTGTCTGCAAGTCCTGGGCTCACTTTTCAGTCTGCTGATGGAATCCCCCCCACACTTGTGCATCCTTCTCTCCAGATTTATTCTGTTAAAGTCTAATGGGTCCAGAGCTAATGGGATTTCTTGTGCTGATCACATCCACCTCACTGGAGTCCCTGCTGTTCTACTTTGAAGGATTTATGTCCCTCTCTGCTTCTTATCACTTAATTTCTTTTTAAGATAGGGACACATGCCAGGAACAAGGAGGTGAGATGCCATTGGATTCACAAAATGCCCTCTGCTGATATAATAGGTTACTCAGTAATTACCCTGACTGAAATTTCCACCAAAAAATTAAAAGCCATGTGGACATTAGATAATAGTGTTTCCTGGAGTCAGTTCTTTGTTTGTTGGTTTGTTTTCATTTTTACCCTGTTATACCAATATGACCTCATGGAAACTTTCCTGAAAAATCTGATTTTCAACCCAGCAGCTATTAATTTTTCAACAGCACTCACAGGAGTGGGAAGCAGAAACTTCTTTCAGCTGCAAATCTCCACAAAGACATTCCCATGCAAAGTGGGCTCCACCAAGCCAAGAATGACACCTTGGAATAATCCATGTATTTTCTAAGACCCACAGCAGACACAGCTGCTGGCTTTGACAGGGTTTCCTTGGAGTTATTCCCCTTGCACTCACCTGAGCCCTGCAGCCAACACCTGTGTGGCTCCAGATTCCCTGTCCAGGGCCTGGAGTGTGTGTAGGCTGAGCAAGATATTGGTGTTTGGTCCTGACTGACCATCTCCAGGGACAGGAAAGCTGCTTGGGAGCTGGGGGAGAAAATCAAGCACTGAGTGCAAGCAAAATGAAACATCTGTTTGTTGTTCCTTAAGGGATTTTTCTCCTCTGGTAGACTGTTCCAGTCTTTCCCAGGTCACTCAGCTTTGCTCTCCAGGAGCACCAGGCATTCTCTCAATGAAGAGCTTTGCCAAATCCCATTCCCTGCACTGCTGTTCTGATCCCACACCTTGCTAAAACCAGCTGGTCAGTCCCCTTTGATGCACACCAGAGTATTTCAGATGCACTTGATCCCCCCAGTCAGGGCAGACTGATAACCCAACACCCTGGTGTGATGCAGGGCTGGAGAGAAGCACCTGCCCTCAGCAGATGCTCCAGGAATAACCAAGAGGAACCAAATGTTCTCTGGAGCTGAGCAGGGAGCAGATGCTGCTGAAGACAGGAGAGTCAGAGAGGAGCTGGGGGCTCCTGGTGTGTGTGTCACACAAATTCTGCTGGATGGAAAATTTCCTCTCTAAGAACACACAGATCTCTGGGCAGAAGTCTTTTCTGTCATTGCCCACATGAGAATAGAGTGTTCTGAGTGCTGAACAGCTCCAGCCTCATGTGCAGTTTGATGGTGATGGGCAGAGCTCACTTGAGCACCCATTTGAGGAACTGACTGGAAAAAGGGAAGGCAGAATCTTTTTACTCTTGGTTTTACTGCCTAATGAGACCATCTGCAAAATAAACCTAGCATTGAAGTTCAGTGAAGGAAGAATAGCCCCTTAAAATCTGAGATCTTTGCCTGTGGATGAAAAACACACTAATATCAATTAAAGGAATAGTAGGAAAGAAGGAAAAAGACAAATCTGTTGTTGCTTTTTTGCATCTGCATCTTGGCAGGGCTTCAGAGGCTTCATGGATGTTTTCTTCCAGCAGGTAAAATACAGAGATGGGAAACCTGATCCATTTTTAACCCCTAGAAAAGCATCACCAGCACACATAATGTGCATCCCTACCACTGTCAGCAGGTGGAGTCCACCCCAGAGCTCACCAATTACAAGTTTACTTAAATATTACCTGAGCCCTTAAATACCTCTCTGTAGCCTTTCAACAAAATCCCCTCAAACCTTTAAATCCACAGCAGATTCTTCCACAGCATTGCAAACAAAATCCAAGGATAAAGAGTGGCATTACAGGGAAGAATTTCTTCCTGGAGTCTGGCATTCCTTCCCTCATTGCTGTTCCTCCAGGAGGGCTGGAGGGCTCTGAGGAGGCACTGGAGCCTTCCTCAAGAGCACTGCATGGATTTTGTAAAGGGCCAGCATGGCCAAGAGAGGCAAAACAGGCATGGAAATGGCAAGGAAACATTCCTAAGTGAGTGAGAGATTTTATTCTGCTCCTGCACTTGGGACTGTCCAAGTCTCTGGAATTTCTGAAGTTTTCCTCCAGCACCACCACGTCACATGGACCATGGGCCTCTTCTCATTTTTGGTGTTCTCATCTTCATCTTCAGGCAAAGGCAGGTATTTGTAAAGGGAGGGGAAAAGCAATCCTCCCTGCAGAGGTGTGAGCTCCCTCCCCCCTTTTGATGGAATTTCCACAGCACAGGCTGTGCCTGCAGCTGGGGATCTCCCCGAGCTCAGGAACAGCTTCCTTGTCTCCTGGTGCAAAGATCACAAAAGTTTGGGGCATGGGAGCAACTTAATCTGCCCCACTTGTTGTTGGAAGATAGCTGGCCCTGTCACACTCAGGAAGGCACCATCAGTAGAACAGATATTTTTAAATTAATGACTGTTCTATGAAAATACACTATTAGAAAAAACCTGAACCTCCCCAAGATACTAGATTGATTTACTAAAAATTTTCTTTTTTCTTTTTTTTTTTTTTTATGTTGAAGAAAATGTACTTTAACACTGTGGAAACCTCCTGTTGTAGCATCATTTTAATGAAATGTTTTGCTAGTTTTGGTTTGTGTTTATTTGCATTCACACACACACACATATATATACATATATATATGAATTTTTGCCAAATTCTAGTTACAGGGATAATTTTAAAGCACCCATCTACATTTCCATTGAGAAATCTGGGAAAAACTGTGTGAAGTGACAGGATATTCCTCAGTGACTGACACTTCCTTGTGCATTAAATCAATGAATTAAATAGCTTCAGAAAATAGTTCTTTATGAAAGAAGACAAGAAAATGAGGAGGAGAAGATAAAATAAATTAAGGGAAACTTGTCCCCCATTTCCAAATGCATTGGGTCAGGCTGGGATGGAGTTAGGCATCACATACACAGATCAATATTGTGTGTATTCCAGTTTAATGGATTAATAAAGTTATAAAATTTCCCAAATTTTATTATAAGCCCTCATAGAAAGATCAGAAATGTCATAAAATGTCATAAAATGTAATAAAATACAGAATATGAATTGACCAGGGACTCTAATGGTTTATGATAATGTAGATTGGAAATGAACCTCTGATGCCTGCAGTGCAAGCTCCCATTGACAGGGTTGGGTTCAGAGTTAGAGGAGACTGCCCAAAACATTTCCCAGCTGAGTTTTGAGTATTTCCAAGGATGGAGATTGATTTCCCTGTTTCATTCCCAGCTGCCTCCCTTTTCCCCCCAGCAGATTCTTCTGATTCTCCTGATTTCCAAGGCAGGAATTTATCAGTGCTGTGTTTGGCCCTGGCAAAGAAACTTTGGGCACTCAGGTGTGGGCAAACCTTGGTCTCAGAACTGGAGCTGTTCACAGCCCTGAATGTTCTGAGCTTCTCTCACATTTTCTGCTCCAAAGGTCTCCAAACACTCCACTAATATGCAGACTATAAATACAGCCATGGTTCTCCTTGGAAAGCATTTCCATTTCCTTCCCTGTTTCCATAGCAGGAATCTGAAGACAAAATCCATCTACCAGAAGTTGCCCATAACCTCAGAAGTCCCATTTAGTATTTTTGACTCTCAGGTTGCTGTCCCAATCTCCAGACAGCATTTCCCATATAAAAGATCTATAAAAATCCTAAATCCAATATATTAAGGAACTCAAAGAAATGCTTAAAACCTTTATTTAATCAGAAATGGTAACCTGAAATAATACATAAAATAGTCTGCCCACACTGGTGGAAGAAAGAAATGGATCCTGCCTCATTGTATGGAATTTGGACTTACCCACCAGTCAGTTCAGCTTATTTTATGATAAGAACATGAAAAATATGACAGAAAAGCTCAGTGATGTGGTGTGAAATTATAAATGGTTTTATTTCTTAGAAAATAGTGGAAAAGAAAGCAAGCCATAGTGATAATAAATTCTTCATTTAAAAAACCCATTCCCAACAAGGAGCAGTAGTTTTCAGGAATGAAATTAGGCAGAGACAGCCAGATAAATATCTGCCTGTATAATTCCTTCCTGAACCACATCTGACTCCAGATCTCAGAATGACCCTGAAAACTTCCAGATGCATTTTCAGGGTTCAGAAAAAGTAATTTTTGGTGGTGGGGATTTATGTCAAGTTTCTATTTAGAACTTCCTGTGGATCAAACAAGTGGCAAACAGTTTCTGGAGGATCAGGAAATAATCCAGTGACACCTGGATCACTTTGTGACATTTCTCAGTGGACTCTCCCTGCAGGGTGGGGAGCAGCAGCTGGAGGCAAGGCAGTGGTGCTGAGATGGTTCTAGAAAGCTGATTTTATCCAAAAGGACCACACTGGGTAAGGACAGCTGGAGAATGTGACAGTGGAAAAGCAAAGCAGGAGAAGAGCAGTTGCTCTGGTGTGTGAAATGCAATTCCAAGAGCAAGATGATTCCTACAGCAATAAATTAAATGTAGATCCCTCCAGGATCTATAAAATATATACTAAAATATAAAAATAAATAAAAATAAAGTATAGGTGCCTCCAGGAAGTGGTCTAGGACCCTGCCCACCCAGAAGCTGACCTTGGATCCTCTCCTCTCCAGTTGCCTCATGCACAGACACATGAGTAAGGAAAAGGTCTCTCAGCAGAGCTCCACAGCTCGTGCTCTCTGTGGCTTTTACCCCTTTGTCCCCCAGCAGCACCTCAGCAGTCTTGCATCTCTCCCATGTCCAGCCCACACTTCTGTCCATCCCAGCACCTGGATTCCAAGTCATCTCCCTGACCTGCCCTTTATCCCGCTGTTTTTCTGCTCTTGTTCCTCCCCCAAACCAGCCAGCATCCTCCCTTTCCCCTCTAATTCCTCCCCTAACATCCCACAAGGAGCCTCTTTTCTGCATTATCTGGAGATGGGATGTGTGTCACCCCTGGCTTGTGGGGTTGGGGCTCTCCTGGGAGCACTGGGACCAGCAGGGTTCTGGGATTGCTCCTCTGTGCAGGTTTTTGGGGTCTGTCACCCCCCCCCCCAGTGTGTCTCTGTGCTCCTCTGTGTGCAGGGTAAAAGCTTTTAACCACAGGACCTAAAAAATCAATTGTCTCCTTGTCTGCCCTCAGTTACTTCAAATGACAATCCTGGCCCTTCAGATTTGTGGTTTTTTTCCCAACAATGAAATTTCTCTGTGTCTCTCCCATTTTATTGACTGCCAGAGAAACACACATTAAGCCCAGTTCAATTTCACACAAGAGCTTAGATCCCTGAGATATCTGTATTGCAGACTTCTCTGGGCAAATTGCCTGAAAGCTGCTTCAAAAACCAAAACCCCCCTAAAAAACCCCAATACCCCAGACCTCCTGCTCTCAAACATTATTATTTTCTATATATTCTCCTTGTTCTGCAGACAAGCCCCACACAGATGTTCAATGTTGCCATCCATGTTTAGAGAAAGCTGCTTTCCTGATGAGGCCATAAACTATTTTATTCTTCAGCAAATGCTTATTTATTGACTTGCCTTTCTCATGCACCAGAAATCCCCCCAGTCTCTCCCTGGAGAAACAGACATCTCCTGCTTGTCATCACAGTGATTCCTTTTTAGGAAACCTTTACAGGAAAACTTTTTAGATTCCAAGAGCCCCAAATTCTCACCCCCCTTGGCCCTAAATGCCCACTTGTTCTTGCACATGCTGCTGCCAGGGGGAATGCATGATTGATCTCACATCCCACATCTCACACAGAATTCAGGATGGTGTTGTTGCTGCCTACAGTGCTCTGGTGGAGTCAGACTGTGGCAACAACCAAATGTTGGAGTCAGTGAGTTGAGGGTCTCTGAATTTTTTAGGGAGAAATCAGAGAGCAAGGATTGAATTACAGCCTGTGGATGGATTGAAGTATATTAAGCCACTCACACATAAGGCAGAGGTGTAAGTTTAAATTTTAGGATAAGTGAGTGAGTCAGTAAGTTTAAGTGTGAGCTCTAGTGCTTTTAATAAGTGAAAGGTTCAAATGCCAGAGTAGAAGTGTGAGTTCTAGTGAAGGTTGAAAAACACACTGATGTTCTCAGTGGAGGCTCCATGACTGGGGTTTTAGACAGTGCTTAGACATAATAGAGCTGTAGTAAGAATATTGCTGACATTTTTTACATAGAACAAGACAGGTTGTATGTATAGTCTAGACATACCCTGGAGTGTTAATAACTATAACTGTAATAGGTTAAGGAGTGCAGGTCTGAATTTGTGTCTTAGCTTGTTGGGAAAATCCTACATAAGAGCTGGTATTGGGGAGAGTTGGTGCTTTTTGCCATTGCTTTTCTGCTTGCCTTTAAGACTGATGTGCTTTGTAATAGATAACCTTTTAACAACTATTAGCTGCTTCACTCATTTAAGATAACCCAATGAAGTTGGTGCCTAGAGCACCAGGGGCTCATAACCTCACACAAATAAAGTGGGGGATCAAGGCCATGTGCAGAGAAGAGGGAGGGCCATGACATGGGGTCTAAGTCACAACTGAGGCCAAATTTCTAAGGAAATCCTTTACTCTTTCCTCCTGAAATACAGTAGCTCTCCTAATGAAGAAAAAACCTTTTTTCTTGGAAAAAAAAAAAAAATTTAAAAAACCTTGAAAAAAATCTCCAGCAGGATATGGGACTGAGTAAAAGCTTTGGGTAGAGCAACCTCTTACCAAATCTTAAGTACTTTTATCTGTTATAGCTTTGGGGTTTAAAAAAAAAAAAAAAAAAATTTTTTACCTGCAGACTAGAACCTGGTGATGTATTTTTAAAAGTTCAAGCAGTGTAGCACATCTTTTAGCCTTTCAAGAAAGGAAAAGACACAGCCAAGTAATCACCCATTTAGCTAAATGCTCATTAAATTCTTGCTGCCCCTGGGCCTCAATGAGATTCTAACATAACCCAAGCAGGAATCAGTGGATCAGGGAATAAAGAACCAATTCTATTTTCAAATTGATAATTGAAATAAGGCATCTCAGGTGGTTTGAGAGGATTTGATATAAAACCCTTCCTTGAGCTGGTTACCCACAGCTCCACAGCCCCACCAGCTACCAAAGAGATGAACCTGGCTGTAAATCTGAGTTGTCTTTATATCAAAGGGAGTGATAAATAAAAATGAACTGACTGATAGGATGGTGAATCTGCTTAAGCTGTTGAATTTTTTTCACCTGATTCATACTCACTATCCATCAAATGCAAACAAACCCCAGATGTCTCTGATCCAGAGGATGCAAATTATCAGGATTTGTTGTGTTTTCATTTTGCAGCACACAGATCCCCATTGCCTTTGGTTTGCCTCCTCTCTGGACCTGTCTCCTCCTTCACTCTGTTGTGGTTGGAATTTATTCCTTCTGAAAAGTCCCAGACCAGCCCTGAAACCCATCTGGGCTCAGCCTGGGGCTGCAGTGCTCACTTTCTGTCTGGGCTTGGCAGATCTCTCAGCTGTTCTCTATCAGCTTGCCCTGATCAGGTCTGCTGGCCACAATTACCAGCCCTGTGAGAGGGGAGACATCTCTCACTGCTTTGCAGCCCCACATGGGACTGTGACCCTGATAAGAAACTTTTGCAGGGCACAAAATACATTTTCTACACCAATGAAAGCTGAGGACTGGTGGCCTAAGGGTGCAAATATTCTCCTCAGATTGAATAACTCAAGCCATTTTCCTTGGGTTATTTCTCTCTTCCGGGGATCACATAAAACAGAGCAGGAAGAAAAAGTAATTTTGGGTTTCCTTGCAACAGAGGAGGGTTTATTTGGGATGGGATATTTGTCCTGCAACTTCCTCAGAGGGAAATATGAGTGCTGCTCATTTTCCATGGGACCACAGATGCTCTGAGTTTAGGATTGCCAAGAGAGTCTCTATGAGCTGTGCACTCATTAAATTCCCAGTATTATTTAATTTGTGGGTTCCAGGGAAGTGTCTCAGCCAGGTTTGAAAGACCTTGGCTTGACAGTGAGAGCTGACACCGCTGACAGGGGAGGACATCAGCCCCCACCACAGCACTGCACCCTTGAGTTTTGTTAGACCACTGAGTTTAATTAAAACCTGTCTTTAAACTTCATAATTTATGAGCTTTGTCTCCTTCAGATGGCGACACACAAAACCTGAGGATGGAGCTGGGAGAAGTTGTGAAGCAGGAAAAGGAGCAATCCAGGAAATAGCAGGGCTTTTTCTGCTGTAAATGCAACAAAACCACAGATAAGTGATAATGTATTTGCAGATATATTGCAGATGTTGGCAAAGTGTGCACATTCTCACAGCTTCATTGAGCTGCAGATGGACACAGCCTAAGCTGAGCTGCTTTTCTCCATTAAAACACAAAGCCTGCACTTCACACTCCTCTATTTTGCCTTTCCCTCTCTGTTACACAGTCAAATTAACATCTTCTTTACTATTCTGAGTTACACTCACCACTTCAAGTTTAAAATATATGGGATAACTGTGCATTAAGTAGATGTCTGTGCATATAGATATATATTATTATGGGAGATTCCTATTTTTCAGCTCCATTTTGCAAGCACTAAAATCAGCTGTGCATTCCTTGTTCCTTAATTTGCATGTTTACTCACAGTCTTACATATTTTTTATTAAAATTTACTTCCAGATCACAAAACATTGCCTAATCACCAAGCTGCTTGTACTTAATAAATCATCTCTTCTAACTGGAGATGTGTTTTTTAAAGCAGATTTTAGCCTCAATATTGAAGTTTGTCTAATTAGCTCATTCCAGTGTTTTTTAAAAGGGACAGAATAGAAGACAAGAGGAAATGGCCTCACGTTTTGCCAGGGGAGGTCCAGATTGGGTATAAAGAAAAATCTTCCTTACTGAAAGGGTGGTCAGGCATTGGAACAGGGAAGTGATGGAATCACCAATGGAAATATTGAAAAGTTGTGTAGGTTTGGCACCTGGGGCCATGGTTCAGTGGTGGACTTGGCAGTGCTGGCTGGTGGCTGGAATTGCTGATCTTAGAGAGTTTTTCCAATCTAAACAATTCTTTGATTCTGTTATTGGTGCAGTTTTGAACTTAAGAAAATGAAGTTGAGCTGAGCTGGCCATGTTTACTCAGAGGTTGTTTTTTAGGGCTGGCACTGAGGTCACCAAACTCTTTCCCCTTCACACAGGTGCATGTGAGGCCTGATGAAGCTTAACATTAGGGGGCTAAAAAAAAAGATTAATTTTAATTTTTGAAACAAATCCACCTCTGATATGGAGTGAGGCCAGAATGTGCCTCACTCTCTTGGTGAAGAAGTTACCACTCAGACCACTTCCCTGAAATTCCATCATATTCAGACTTTCTCTTGTTCTTGTATTTTTTGTTTGTTTGTTTACATGCCTGTTCTCCTGTCTGTTAGTTTCAGGACACAGGTTTACCTAAGAAGGCAATACAAGGAAGAAAAAAGGATATTTAAGAAAATACCAAATTCCAAATCTTGCTGCAGGAGCAATTTTTGCTAAACAGATGCAATTGGGAAATGAATCCTTATTATAAGGGATCACAGTTATTCCCTGCACAGTTTAGCAGCCACATTTGTCTTGACCTGATATTTCACATTTTATCCACATTGTGCTGGGAATTTAGAGAAAGGGTGAGAGGGGGAGAAATCCCTCTCCATGTTCACAGTTCATTATGCATTCAAAATTCCTTTGAAAGCCTCTCACACTGAATAATAAGTTGCAAAGCTCTCCCAGTGCTCCCTGTCTCTGAGGCCACAGTACAAATCGTTTCCCAGTAATTATGGAGGGGAAAAAAAAAAATAAATTAATTATACCAATTTGAAAACTCCAGAATGACCTTGGAAAAACTTCAAAGGTCAGCCAGGATGGTCTCCTTGTTGTCCTAGACTGGATCCCACCTTTGTTATTCCTCAGAGGAATAGTCCAGTCTTTTCCACAGTGTTTCTTATGGAGATGGAGCAAAGAATTTGGTTGTTTGGGTTCAGCATATAACAAAGAGAATGTACAGGATGGAATGGGAGAGTGGGGGGTTTCTGAGGACCTTCCTGAGCAGCATCTCCACAGGGATGGGTCCTTTCTCTGCTCCTGACCTGCAAACTTCCAGCACCCATTGCTGCCTTCACAGCAGAAAAAAAGCCCCAGACAAGAAAAAGAGCTGATTTCCAGGGTCAGCACTGTCCCATCCAGGCAGAACCATAGGATCCTCCTCAGTTTTGGGGCTTTCCAAGGGAGAGGGGTTGAATTCACTGTGACATCCCAAATCTGATGGAGGGTGTCCAGAGGAGGGGAAGGGTCTGGAGCCCCAGGAGAGGCTGAGGGAGCTGGGAAAGGCGCTCAGCTGGAGAAAAGGGGGATCAGGGGGGATCCTGTGGCTCTGCACAACTCCCTGACAGGAGGGGGAAACTGGGGGACTTTGAGATCTGCTCCAGACTTCAGGGACAGGATGAGGTGAAGTGGCCTCATGTTGTGCAAGGGGAGGTTTAGGTTGGATATTAGGGAAAATCACTGAAAAAGTGAAGAGGCATTGGAACAGGCTGCCCAGGGCAGCCACCATCCCTGGAGGTGTTCAGAGGTTGGGTAGATGTGGCACTTGGGATGGACTTGGCAGTGCTTAGGGAATGTTGTCTCAGCCTAAATGATTCTGTGAGTCCATGATTCTAAATAATTGCTCTTGGAGTTTTAAGACACAAGTTTTCCTTTGTTTTCTGGGCAGGAGGACTCTTTGCTCCAGCTCCAGAAATGGGCACAGGGTGTTTTCACACGAAAAGTCCCATCCCTTTGATAAGTCTCTGGTAATGTCAGTAGATCTCCATAGAGCTGCCAAATGAGAAACTTGAACATTGACACAAAACTGTCTTGTCTCCTGTTGTGGGTGAGGGAAGAACTGTACACAAGATAGCCAAAATGACACATTTGAAGGTGACAGAAAGGACCAATTTTCCATTTGGTGAACATGTAGGTGCAGGAAAGAAGTTGTAACAGGGGACACAGGCCAGGAATAAAGGAAGATTTAGGGAGGCACATGGGATATCCTGCACTGTGACAGCTATTGCACCTTCTTTTAAGCTGATACAGCAAATTGGAGGTTGGGTTAATGAGTATGTGGGCAGTATCTGACATGCCAGGACAAGCCCTGGGCCCTGTTCCAAAGACAACTGGTGATGGAGCTGGAAAGAGGCTCCTCTAGCTGGGATCCCAGCTCACAGCCCAAACTTCTCATTACTCCATATTCCCTCACCTGTACCCTGCAGTACCCAAGGCAGGGCTTCCCCATCCCTTCCATGGTGCCAAGAGCTGGGCAGAAGCAGAAGTTCCTCACATGAAATCCAAGAAGCTCCTGGGACCCCACTGCAGTTCTGGGATCCTGAGGATTCACCTGGATGCTGAGCAGACCCACTGAGGTCACAGGAGCCTGAAGGTTCAAAATTAAGCTGTGAGTCAGAGCAGGAGACTCAGAGGGAGCAAAGTGCCCTTTGTCACATGGACAGGGAGCAGGAACTCAAGGCAGGGGCTGTGCCAAGCCAGAGGGATCCAGCAGTGGGACTCAGCAGCTCCTGCTTTTCCAGGCAACTCTCACCTCAAAAATTCCACCTTCACTGTTTCCCCCACCATCTCCTTTTGAGCTGCTATGTGTGACATCCTTTCTGGTGATTTGACATCCTTCCTGGTGATTGATTCGAGCTATTCTTATTTTATCAAATTAAAGGAGACAGAAAATACAACAAGAATTAACCACTGCTCCTTACAGAAAAGAGGCTTCCTGTAGAAACCTATAGAAAATCAGTGTATAAAGTGACTAAAATGGGATGTAAGACACAGGGTGATTGACAAGGGGCTTTTGTTCTCTTTGGTACAACAAAGCCTTTCATCTTTTAAGTATAGAATAGTCAAATACCTCACAAATGCCAGCAGTGTAAAATTAATCTTTTGTTGTTTCCTTTCTTATTGTAGCAGCTGCTTTTTCAGGCCCAGGTGGCTCTGCCTTTTCCACACTTTCAGATAAAACAAGAATCTGAATGAAGCCACAAGGTTTTGGAGATGAGGAGCAGGGCAGAGTTCAGTTTGAAGATGAAGACAATGCCACATTATTTATCTTCAAGGAGAAAGAACAATCCTTGGCTCTGCTTAGCCTGGGCCCCCAGTTCCAGTCAGGTGGAAATTTGTCCTGGGGCTCAATTTCAAATTCAAGCTCTCAGCAGACCCTGGGCTTGGTTTTCTCTCTCCACTGCAAGGGAACCACATTTCTCATCCTGACCATCAGTTTTCAAGCCTTATGCCAACTTTCAAGCAGCTAAAGGAGAAAGTTTTGAACTTTTTGACATTTTTTATGTTGAGGTTGAGAGGTGGAGAGGGACTGGAGATTGCTGTGTGGCACAAGAACAACCCATGACCTTCTAACTCGTTCGATAGCACAAATTACTTTATTTTTTTCCTCCCTGGAATGATCTATTTTACCCAGCAAATTGCTTCAGAATACTTATTTTCCAGAAATCTTGTGAGTAAGTCTTATTTTTTAAAAGTCAGACAGGCATTTATGGACCTGAGTTTCACTGAATATCAAAGAGATATGAGACTCACTTCAGCACACTTTAATGCTTAAGTTTAAAGCTATATTTTATGCTATTAATTCCACCACTGAGATTCTTGGAGTTGTGGCTTGCTCTGGGAGCATTCCCAGCAAGACTCAGTGGTTGCAGAGGCAGTGATGAATTATTTTCTGTGATGTAAATGACACAGAATTGGGCTGCATGTGTCCAAATTCGTGTGCTTTTGTAAAAAATCTGAGTTGATTACTGACATCCAAGTATTACAGTAATGACCAAGCACAGCAGGAAACAGAAAAATCAGAGATGGAGCACAAAGAATCAATAAACAGCAAACTAATAATATTGAGGCATTATTTTAACAATGTACCAGAGTGAAAACTACAGTAAATGTAGTTTTGACCTTTGTCATGCATCCTTTATTCCAAAAGGAAACATTTTAAGTGTTTATGTATTAAATTTCACTTCTCCCTGATGAGGGAAACAAAAATGCCAGCCAATAAAATACTCAATGAACTGTGATTCCAGAAGGCCGTTTTTAATAGAATAAATCATTAATTTTTCAAAATAACAGTTTGGATTATCTTAATTTTAATCTTCATTTGGCTCAGTAAATCAGGTATCCAGTGCAGACAGGTGACAGGTGAGAGCTGAGCAGCACCAACAATAGTTCTGTAAAGACCAATATTTTCTAAGTTTAAGGACTAACATTTTCTAAGTTTGAGATGCAGGGAGTTGACTGAGGCTGTGAAGAAACCACAAAGGATCATTTCCCACCTCCAGCTGCCATTCCTCATCTGCAGGTTCTGCATCTCCTCACCCACCCACCCATTCCAGGACAGGGCTGAGCCATGGGAAATGCCTTCAGGAGGTTCCTCTCTCTCTCTTTGGCCTTAATCCTGGAATTCCCAACCCTGGAATTCCCAGTCCTGGAGCTGCAGGGTGTTAGCTCACAATATCCTACTGTGAATTCCTGTTTGTTTCTACTGTGGCCATTTCTCAACCTCTTCCACTGATGCTCTGAGCCAGACCTGCAGTGCTGCTCATCCCATCCCAGGAAAACCTGGCTGGCTCCATCTGGAATTCTCTAATGCAAAGATGGCACTGTGGATGTTTCAGCTCAGGGGATAAGCACAGATATGCAGGATTTTCATTTTATGTTGTTTTTTTTTTTTTTTTTCCCCAACCATCTGAAAAGAAGAAGTGAAGTCAAAATTAATTTGAGCTCATTTTTGAATAATTTCGTTTGAACTGAAATGAAATGTTCCATGAATGTAAAGGGAATAAATCAATTAATTTTTGGGGTCGTTTTTCAATCTAAAGCACTGCTCTCAAAATGAAATGGCAAATATTTTTTTCAGCAAATCTGAGAGCCACACTTTGCTCTTCGTGTTCTTTTCCAAGATTTTTTCAGTCCAAAGTTATTTACCAAATTTGGCCAAGAGCCAGACATAGCTTTAGTCTCTCTAAACTTTATTTTCCAATAAATTCACTGCCTAGTTTACTGAAATATTTGCAATACCTAAATCCACTTCTCTCTTTCCTAACGTTCACAGTGATTATGGTTCATACAGAGCATTACTAGAGCACTTAGAACTTGTTTATGAAAACATAAATGAGTTGTAAATTCACTGGATGCAGTGGCTTGGGAAAAGTGAAATAACACCCAAACAGCTCAGTGTTAATGCTCAGCATCCTCTGGTGAATGTTAACTTACAACCAATCTGCTCCACCTCTGTGTTTCCTTGGGCAGAAAGTGTGTGCAGACCTTTTTTGCTCCTGCACTTGATTTTCTTGAGGGCTATAAAATTGCAATTTATCCCTGGAATAAACCCAGGAAAAAAAAAAAAAAAAAGATTTCTTAGTCACTTCTTTATCCCAGTTATTAATACTCCTTACTAAGCTGTCAGCTGCAGCCTGCTGAGCAATCAATAATTATGGCTCTCTTTACACATTCAACAAAAAGCCTCCATAATGAATGGCAGTAGCAAAGGTTGCTGTCACTTGAGAACTCCCCACAGAATTTGGTTTAAATATTGTAATTCCTTCTCCTCCTTCTCCTGGTTATGCATTTGTATGACTCAGGGTGCTGTGCTGGAATCCAGGCACTGACTTGTTATTGATGAGAGAAATTATGGAGAGGGAAAATATATTTCAGTTCCTTTCTGAAATACTTTAATGAACACCAATGCAGTCAGAAGGAAAAAAGACATCCTGGTGTTTTCATAAAGGCACAAAAGGAAATGGAAATGGTGCCTAAATTAGACAGCTGCCGATGGAGGTTATCCTAATTAATATCAGTGCTTTGTCCCGGATCAGCTCAGGCAGTAATTGCTGCTGAGCCCGGAAAGCCAAAGGGATTGCTCAGGGCTGAGCAATGCACAGGTGACTTCAATCTCCAGGAGGTTTGAGTCATCCCTTCCTGCACTGAAATCAAATCTTTTCACAGAAAGAGCAGCATCAGGGGCTGGAGGAGGCACTGACTGGGGTGCTGGGCTGCTGGCATCCATCCCTTCACAGGCAGGCCTGGCTGCATGGGCTTGCTCTGAAGACAGTACCTGTCAGTGAATGGCTTTCTCTGCCATCACTGTTCTCCTGTGCCAGCAAGTGAAAACTGACAGCTCCAACCACTACTTACAAAATCAGTCCACAGCCATAGGGGAGTTAATAGTGCTGCCTGAAGTCACATCCTAATGGCTTTTGCAAACTGGGAAATGTGTTCTGCAAAATCACATTGTTCTCAGCGACATTTGCACTGATCATTATTCATGGAAAAAAAAAAGGAGCATCTCTCTCTATTTTCTGTTTCATTCAGTGCCACTTGTTTCCCACTTTGCTCCAAGAGAGACCTTCAGGCACCTGTCTCACACTGCCTCGTGTGGGGTCTGACCAGCCAAGAGCAGACAGGGCTCTTCCAAACCACATGGGAGAGGTCTGTGCCTTGCCTTTCAAGCACCCTGTTTGTCAAGTCAGATGGAGCTGATTCTAAATTAAACTTGTGATGATTTCTGCTCTGAGGGAGGAAAGAAGCTTGTCTGTATCATCAGAGAGCAGCACAGACAAATGGAACTGCAAGGTTTGGCCTCAGAAATGGTGGAGCTGTGTTGAAATTCCCTGCTCCAGTATAAATGCCACCCAAATTGAACCCGTGCCTACCTGTGGTGAGACCACGATCCTGGGAGAGAGGCAGTGAAAGGAGCAACCTGCTTTGCAGATAAACCCTGGGTAAAGCCCTGAAAACTCATTAAAACGATGGCACAGTGATGGAAATGGGTATGTGCTCCCTGAGCAATGCAATTCCTTTATGGAAATAAGGATAATTACCCATTTTAAAGCAGGTGTGTAGAGTGATGCACCCAGCAGGGAACAGGTACATTCCCTGTAGTGATCCATCCAGGGAATGCACCAGGGTGAGGAAATGAAGCCAAAACAGCAACGAGGATGAGCATGGAAATGAAATCTGTGCCAAAGAGCTCTTCCCCCTGAGTCCCTGTCACATCACTGGCATGGCACACAGCACCAGTGCCTGTGGAGTGACACCAGCAGAGAAATGGGGTGGTGGGGACAGAATCACAGACTCACAGAATGGTTTGGGTTGGGAAGGACAACATTTAGTTCCAACCCATTCAGTTCTTTAAAGCATTTAGTTCCAACCCCCTGCCATGGGCAGGGGCACCTTCCACTGGACCAGGCTGCTCAGAGCCCCATGAACTCGTCCTGGAAGATTTTCAGGGAAGGGGAATCCACAGCCTCTCTGTAGAACCTGCTCCCAAAAGATTTGATTGGCACAGGGGTGGCTCCATGGGGTCCTGAAGGTCAGCCAAGCCTCAGCCAAAATGGTTTAGTAAAACCCCTGTAGTCAGAAGCACCTGCAATAAAATAGGGCAGGGTAAAGGATTTAAAAGCCATATTTTGCTCACACAGCTCAGCTTGAATACATTTACACTTTCAGAATTAAAGGCTTTTCATTTCTCACCCAAGTTTTAGCATGTTTTCTGCAGTCAGTTTATGGCTGTGAGATTGCCTCAGCTAAGAATTGCTGGGAGTGAAAAGCAAAGCTCTGCATCCAGCCAGTGCCATGAATAATGTGTGCATGTGCTCTCACACAAACCCATGTGTGCTGTTGTCATTTTTGTACATTCTGAGATTTATGGAATGCAAAATGCAATCCCTGAATGCTGGCAGTCCTCACCAAGAATAAAATTCAGGAGGGAAAAATGTAGGGAATGTCAAAGAACAGAAAGATCTTTATCAGGAAACATATTCAGGAAACACAAGTCACTCACCTCTGAGGAGGTTTCATTTTAGGAACTCAGAATCATCAGACATCTGTCATCCTTGGGAGCTGCCTCTTTTTTTGCCTGGTAAAAATGGAGAGCACACAGACACACACACCATCACAGAACTTCTTTAAGGGAAGATTTTAAAAAAAAAAAAAAACACCATAAAGCAAGCTTTTGCCAACATCTTTGGCACCCAGTTATTTCCTAATTCTGCACACTGCAAGTGGCCTCATGTTTGCCACAATTCCTGTTCTTAGTATAAATGTTGTGTACCTACAAAGGATGGGTGCATGAGAATGAAAGGTCACTTTTAGTGGAGCTGTGATATTCACTGACAGCTGGTTAAAAACCAGGAGAATGAAGTAAAGAACATGGAGAAGTTCTGAGTTATCCTGTTGTCTTCAGAGTCAGGGCAAAGCAAAACTCTTCCCCATAATCTGTTATCACAGACAAATAATTCATTTTCTATCTATGCTACTAAATAATTTCTTAATCCAACTGGTCTCTGCCTAGACATTTATGAAAACAGTAATTTTCAATCTGTAAAACAGAGAGAGGGATTGTTCCATGACCAAAACCACCCCAAAAACCCCATTCAGGCTCTCAGTTCCCAGTCAGGACCTCTAAGGATCTGCAAGGCTGAGGTTTGAGGCTTCAGTTCTCTGAGTTTGAATAATGGGGCTGTTCCTTCAGCAATAGGGTCCAGCTCTTGGGCAAGGACAAGGGGCTTGGGGCTGCAGGATCTTTAAGGTCCCTCCCAGCCCAAACCACTCTGGGATTCTGTGACACAGCCAGAATAGGAGCAAACCACAGTGGGAAGGGATTTCCCTTCTTTCTGGATTATCTGTGCTAATATGTGAAATCTTTCTGCAAAGGGAACACGGTTCAGTCTGTAGAGGCTTTAGGAAAAATCAAATCAAAAATCAAATGGGAAACACCAAGAATGATATCCAGGCTAAATCTTAGTTACACATCTCAGCTATTCTTGGTCACATCACAGTGTCTGACAGAAGAGATGCAATGCAGCATTTTTTTTTTTTTTCTCTTTAAACCAATAGCTTTCAAATTTCCATGGAGAAATAACCAAGAGGTGCAAATGTGATGTATTTTTAGTGATTTTCAGTGAGGACATCAAAAAAGCAGGACAGTGTTGTAATAATATTTAACTATAAAGCCTGACAAAAGCATAATCCCAGTCAATCACAATTCAATTTCAATTTCAATTTCAATTTCAATTTCAATTTCAATTTCAATTTCAATTTCAATTTCAATTTCAATTAATTTCACACATTTTCTAGTAAACAAATATCTGTTTTCTTCAAAAATCTATGTCATATATGTCCCATGCATTGCATGAGGTGTTAGGCTAAACTTGGGGCCAGATGTTCAATATTTGAAGTTAAATGGATGAATTAAAACTAAATATTTGAGTCACCACTGGAGCTCATGGTTGCTTGAGGCACCCAGTCTTTCAGATTTCAGAGAGTTTTTGCAAGTGGGAGACAGTTAAATATTAAAATGGAAAGAAATGTTGAAAGTTATGCTCCTTTTCCCATCTCTCAACTTCCATTCTGAGTCCAATCTCAGATCATCCTCCAGCACTGGCCACTCCTCACCTCCTGCTGCAATCCCTAATCCTACAATATCATGGATTTTCCATCCAGCCAACACCTTCCATCAGCCCTCTGAAATATCATAGAGACCTCTAAAATAGGAAGATATTAAATGTAAATGTAAATATCTAACACAATCTCTCCTTCTCTCAATAGGCAAAGATTTCCTGGAGCAGCTGCTTCCTCCCAGGAAAAATGGACAGAGTTTTACACCCACCTGCAGCTCTCCAAACCAATGATGTTTGCTAATCTGGCCACATCACTGTTTCATATTCCTGGTGAGATCTGTCACTACTTCAGCCTGAAAATAGCTTGACCCAGTTTGGTGGAACAGTTCTGAAGAGGATTTCAGTCTTTCTTTAAATTTGCTGGATTTTTCCCCCACTTTAACTGGTTGAGTATTGTATGAGAGATAGGCAGGATACTTGTTTCTTAGCAAGCAGATTCCCATCTTTTTAGGGTTTTTTAAATAAAAGATCTATTTTTAGAGCTAATAATATCTTGGGGTTTTACAGGCATACTTGTCACTGTGCTGAACAATACCTTTTAGAATAATGTAATTTTTTTGTGTGTGTGATTTCAAAAACAATATAAGGGAAGCCTTACCATGAAAAGTTGCTAATGTGTATTTAAATTGTACTTTTCATAATGTCCTGGAACCTTTACCAGCAGATAATCATGAACTACTTCATGCATGGGATATCCTTGATATTTACTAACCTGAAGCACTACTATTTTTGTTTCTTTGAAAGAAGGAAAATATCCAGAAACACTCCAAATTAAAAATAAAAATATCATTTTGCTACCAGACCCTGAAGGATGGTATAAGGGACTTTAGGAAAATCATATGGGTGACTGGAGGGTGTCATCTTTTTTCATTTATTTCTAGTTCATGCTTAGGGAGTGAATGAACAGCAGGTCTTGTCCTGCACCAAGAATATCCTGAGCAAACAGAGAGCCCCAGAGGAGCTGCCAACAGGAGCTCCAGGACATGGGGCTTGAAGAGGAAGAATTCACTAAAAATTGAGCTTAGAGAGCACCCAGGGGCTGTGTGGGATCTCAGTCTTGTCACACAGCAGAAGCAGAGTGAGCTCAGCCCAGCAGCATCTCTTGCCCAAAGTTTTATCACTCTTGTCCCAAAGTCACAGAGTTTAGCCAGCAAACTTTGCAGGCAGCCCCAGGCAGGTTCCAGAGGATGATTCAGAGCCTGGTGAGCTCAGCAGAGAGCTGATATTTAATTCTGGGAGGGGTGGTGGGGAGCACTGGTGAGGGAGGGAGCACCACGGGGTGCTGGGCTGGAGAAAAGCAGCAGATCCACGCTGCTCTGTGTGAATAAATCTCCATGTCTGATTAATTTAGCAGCAGCCCTGCCTGCCCACACAGTTCAGGTTTTTTTACCTGAGATGGAAATAAACGATTCCACACTCCCTGTTGACTGCCAGCAGCCCCTTGTGCTGCCGGGGAACTGGATTTGTAAGAACACGAGGTCGCAGGGAAGGCTGTGGGTGTATTGAGCATCAAACACTGCCACCCCCAGAGCACAGAAATGAGGAGCCTGGACTAAAGGGATTGAAACAGAAGGAGCAGAGTGCAGAGAAATTCCACTTCACCTCTACAGATGCAAAAAAACCCTGTTGATGTGAAGAAAAGGAAATAACACCCAAGTGAGAATTTACGTATTTCTCACCTAACTGACTTTTTTAAAATATTCCCTTGATACCTGACTTTAATTAACAGAAAATACTCTGCAGGCAGGTGTAGGTGCACAGTGGAAAGGGCTGGGTTCAATTCTCAGGTGTCAAAAACAAACTTTTAGTCACAGCTGTTCCTACCCAGTGAGCACCATGGCTTTGAAGTCCTCTTCAGCCCAAGATAGCAAACCACAGTCCTCAGCAAAATGTCAAGAAAAAACCCACAGGATTAGCCATGAGTTAAGAAAAATGTGGCCCAGTTGGAAATGTTCCAAAACTGAGTGATGAGAATAAGCAGAGAGACAAAGACATGGGGCATAAGGGAAAAACAAAGGAATTGCAGGTGTTGGGTAAACAGCAAAATAAACTGAAAGGGCTCAAAATAACAGATGAAATAGTTACTTTCATGGGTTGCTCACAGCTTGGCCTTTCTTCTGCATCATCCTCCAAATTCTGCATGCTGCTTTACTACATCTGTCTGTTGTAGTTCAGCCTGTCTCCTTCTCTGAGACCTCTTCCCAAAGATGATAGAAAATATCCCACAAATTGAGTATATTATGGCAATTCTCCTCAGCTCCCTCTCTCTGACAAGTGAAAAACCTCCTGCTCAGGATTTCCACTCACTTGGAGCTCCCTTTTAAATATTCTGATCTCAGGACTAGATTGGGTCACTGTGCTCTGTTTCAGGGGTGCTGCACAGATTGTTCTCTAAAAGTTCCCTTCCAGGTGAAGTTTGTGATCTGTATTTTATTTGAATTGTAGAACTGACTTTTAATTAGTGATTTAAATGCTCTTTATAATTTGATGACTTTTGCCAGCTCCTCTCTTGAAAAATTCCTTAAAATCTTCTGTGGTTTTTGTTCCTGAGAGCTGCTTCCACACTGCTTAACACGAAACCATCTTCCAGTCACAGCACGTGGACTCTTTGCTTCTCATCAGAATCAATGTCTTCATCTTTAAACTTGAATCCTTGTCCATTTTCCCCCAGAAAAAGTCCAGCAAAAGAAAACCTTTTTCCTTGCTTACCTCAGAGGACTCTGGCCAAGCATTTCCCCAAGATTGTAATGTTGTTTTTGGTCTCCAGCACAAGCCAGGATGGCTGGAGAAGGAGATCTTCATTACCCTCCTCAACCCATGAAGCCCTCCTGCAGACTTTTACAAAATATTCCAGATGCCTTTTGTCTCCTGAGATATTCAGTCATTTTAAGGCATATGAGGCAGTGATTTAGAAATGCACTGATTCCTTTCCAACCCCCAAAATGACCTTTACATTTAATGTTTCACTTTGTCATGTGCATTAGCAGCAAATTATTTCCTCCCACTGCACAACAGCCCTTGGCCCTCTAAACTATCCTTAATGCCTTCTTTGACCTCACTCTGGCAATGCAGAGGGAAGAGCAGACCCAAGACAAGCTGTCAGATTTTTAATTCATGCTGAAAAGTGCTAAGTGGGAGCTGGAAGCATCAACTCCACAGACTGGAAAAATGGAATTGAAACGAAGCCATGCTGATAAAACCTTCCACCAGAAGTGACCTGAGGAGGGATTATTTTCAACCAAATATCAAGTCTGACCTTGAGCTTGGCAAATTTTGTGGGGTTTTGCCTTCCATCATCACTTTGCCCTCTGCTCTGCACCATTGCTCAAGGATGTGCATTTCAGATCAGTGCCAAACCTCTGCCACTGCCTTCTCAGGAAACATGAGCAGCCCCAAGGTGTGCAGGAGCTGCTTCTGCCTCCTGAAATCAGCAGAATCATTTCCAAACCTTGTTCTGCTTTTCGAGGCAGCTTTGCTCCTCTTTGATGGGCAGATGTCCTGCAAAGGGAAATCAAGAAGTGGCATCTGAGAAGCCCAAGTTCCTCCAGATTTGCAGGCTGTTTTCTCTTACACCAGCCCACCACAGCCCACCACAACACACCAGTCCTCCCCCACAGCCCTGAGAGTGCAGGGATTCCAGAGTGAATGGAAAGCCAGACACTTAAAATAAAGTGTTAAGCTGAGAACTTCCTGCTTTTTTTTTTTTTTTTTTTTTTTCTCAGTGACCATTGATTTGGGTTTCTCATCATCACCAGGTGCTGATTTTTGCAATTCTTGAAAGAAATTTTCTGTTAAATTTCTTTATATTCAAAAGTTGTTGGATGGAAGTGAGCAGATAGACACAGAGCTGTAAGAAGCTGAGTTTGCTTAAGTACTCAGCTGAAATAGCACTTTCACTTTGTTCACCCAAAATCTGTTGAATTTAGATGAGAAAGTCTGAATTTGCAGCATATTTAAACCAGTCTGCCTGGAACTGAACAGTCTCAAATAATTTTGTCTTGGGAGTTTGGCTTTTACCTGATCCATGTGCCAGTGTGGAAAACTTCGCTGCAGCAGAAGGGAAAGCAAATCCACTGAACCAAAAAAATGGAAGGAAAATGCCATGTGAACATTTAAATTGGACTCAAAGGAAAGCTTTCAGGGGTAAATGGTGCTGAGGAGAACAAGAGTCTTTTCACAGCTGGGCAAACATATCAGGGAAGTTCCTGGTGTGTTTGGTCTTGCCTTGGCTGGGGTCCCAGGACAGAGTGGTTGCTGCCACTTTGTCCTAGGTTACAATGTAAAGATGTCCCCAAAAGTTTGTATTCTGTCACCATCTGCAGAAACCAGGTGGGGTAGTGATCCTTATCTCTGTGGGAGATATCCTCTGCTAATGGGCCATGTGTTAAAAAACAGATGGGGCAATGTTCTTTATCCCATCCTCCCTGCAGGAGATATCTCCTGTTAATGGCCATTGAGTCCCAGTGCATGACTGATAAAATTCCATCATCCCACTGGGAGATGCTCCAGCCAGGGGAGGAGCCAAGCCTTTCCTACCCAGATAAAAACTGAGATTTGGAACACCAGTGCAGCTCTCACTCACTGGTTTCCAGAGGACAAGAGCTACCAGACCTTCCTACAGGATCACTGCTTCAACAAGACCACTCCATCTGGACTGCTACCACCACCATAACCAGCGGCGTGTCAGGTTGTATTGACTCTGTCAATGGTTTTCTTTTGTACTATTGCATGGTTTTTTTCTTTCTTGTTTTTTTTTTCTTTTTCCTATTAAACTGTACTTCTGACTTGGAGTCTCTCACTGGTTTTGCTTTCAAACCAGCACATGCCTACATTTCACCAACTCCAGGTTTCAGATGCAGCTGCTCAGTGTCTGTTTCCTCACTCCTGTGTTTGTATCAGCTCTTCCCTGTTAGGCTTTTCCTGCTGAATCTATGATACCCTGGATATTAAAAACATGCCCTGTCCTCATTTTCATGCTTCTCTGTTGCATATCCTTGATCTGTTAATGCTCTTTTCTGCTGTACTGGGAACATCCACTCTTCCTCATCTTTTGTTGGGTTTTTCTTCACACATGATCAAAAGATTTATCACCTGATGGGATAACATGAGCCTGCCTATTCCAACTCTCCTTTTCAGACCTGCTGTACTGGAGGCTTTCCTCCTGTCATATCCTGCACAAAGAGCATCTCCTGGGGAGTTAGGAGGTTCAGTTTGACCCTTGGTGCTGGGCTTATAGGACACACAGCCTGGATTGAGCAGATCAGTCTGTATGACCCAGTGCATCTTTATTAGCAAGCAGGGAAATCAGGAACTTTACTCTTTTCAAGCAAAACATTTTTTTACATAAGTATTGTAGAGAGGCAGTTTTAAGCCTATGTCTTGAGCAAGGGGTTGTTTCTGGAAATATAAAATCTCTGGTGCAATTTAAATGACTGTAGTGTGAATAAAACCAATCCTAGACAAGTTTGGGTTTGAAGGGGCCCTAAAGATCATCCATTTCCACCCTTGCCATGGGCAAGGACACCTTCCACTATCCCAGGTTGCTCCAAGCCCCAACCAACCTTGCCTTGAAGACTTCCAGGGAAGGGGAGGCCACAACTACTCTGGGATCAAGGGGATTGGTGCTTCTTATTCCTATATTGCCTTGGATTCTGTTCTTGCCTGTTTTACCTCTGTTAAACACAGCCAGTTGGGAAAAGCTCATGTTGTTGCAGAAGTGCCCAACACCTCAGAGTGCCTGAGCTGATGTGGTAATTACTTTTTCTGGTATTGTTGTCATGGCTTTTCTTTTTTTTTTTTAACTTTTTCCCCCTTGGTGCTTTGATTGTATGTTGTGTACAGCTGCAATTACTGCACTGTTGAGCCTCAAATGGTAGACTGTTAGATTCAAATCCTACTTACAGGCAATTTAAATTACAGGGCTTTAAAGCAGCAGTTTGTTCTCGTGATTAAGCTGTCATCATAACTTGTAAGTCACTTTGGGGCTGAGTTTATGCAATTTGGTATAAGTAGCATGTGCAAGTGAGGGCCTTTATATCAAAAATAGTGGCTGTCAGGGAGAACTTAGCTGCCTCTAACTCTGGCAGGATGGAAGTACAGTGGGAATACTATGGGGAGAAAACTGTGAATTGAGTTTTCCTGCACAACAGCCCAGTGGGATTTGTCTGGAGGAACAGGAAGGGAACTGTGTCTCACCACCACTTGTGCACAGAGCACTTGTGCACTGCCAGGCAAACACCACAGGGACTGCAGGAAGAAAGCAAGAAAGAGAAGAGTAAAATGAATGAAAATATCATAAGCCAACAAAAAGCCATTCTGCAGAGACCAGGGTTTCAGGAAGGCATGAGCTGCTGTGTTAATTGCTGGGAAATGCCAAATCCAGTCACCTGGCAGAGGTGAGCTTCAGATCCTGCCTGCAGTGAGGCTGAGCCTTTATTCCCCATGGGAGCACACCCAGACAGGAGGATATTGCAGGAATTCACACATGGATGTGCAAACCCTCACTCACTGACAGCAGCTTGGTCCCACCTTGGTGCTCCTCTCACCAAACTCTGCTTCAGGGCAGGGCAGGCTGGAAATCAGAAAAAGTTCTTCCCCAGAGGGTGCTGGCACTGCCAGGCTCCCCAGGGAATGGGCATAGCCCCAGCCAAGGCTGCCAGAGCTCCAGGAGATGCTCCTGCTCCCAGGGATGCTCAGGCTGGGATTGTTGGGGTGTCTGCAGGGCTGATCCTTATGGGTCCCTTCCCACTCAGGATATTCTGTGATTCTATGATTCCAGTCAGGATGGTAGTCTGTTTGTGCCATGTGTTTATACAGAAATATGTGCATAAAAATAGACACATGCATATATATTCATAGATTTATTTTGCTAGTAGAACATACACACCAAATGTGAATTCCTCCAGTGGCTGGGCTCAGACACAAACTCTATCCAGCAGCTGCTCCCTGGATCCCAGTTACCCTCTTGCTGTCACCTTGATCTAAGCCCAACTAATGAAGTGTTATCACAGAATCACACAATGGTTGGGGTTGAAGGGACCCTAAAGCTCATCCAGTTCCATCCCCTCTGCCATAGGCAGGGACACCTCCCACTATCCCAGGCTGCTCCCAGACCTGTCCAACCTGGCCTTGTTATGACCCTAAAATCACACTGGTACCAGCTGTTGCCAAAATTGAAAGCTGCATCTTTCTCTTTTCCTTGGACCTCTTCCACTTTTGAGACACCCTAGTGGAAAAGTGTCCTGAGCAGCAATTTACACCACAGGGAGCAGGAATTTTATCCCCAGTCCTACTAAAGCTAGAAGTCAGCATGCTCAACCTTTTTTTTTTTTTTTTTTTTTTTTTGCAACCTCAGCTTTTTCTCTGTTATGATGCAATGGGAGAATTGAAAAGTTTTTTATTTATTTGTGTCACCAAATTTTGCTAAGCACACAGAGCCTGCTTAGGCATCTGGTGATGGTTAGATGTAGACGTTGCCCCATCCTGAGCTGTGTAAAATCAGGTGGTTTTTTGCTAATATGTTGGTGTACTGAGCTCTCTTGGGTGGTACAGCTGGGCCCTAAGCCAGGGAAGTTCCTTCTGCTCAAGGTGGCAGGTCCAGCCTGGAAGAGGTGCTTCCACATCTGCTGCACAGCTGGGGATGTCAGCAAGGCTTGGCTTTGGACACAGTGGGGACAGAGCTGCCTCCCTTGTTCTGAAGCCTCTTTCTGCAGATTTGTGTGAGTCTCATCAGTAATTCACAGATTTTTCTGCTGTCATTCAAATCAGACAGGTATGAATCCCTAGAGATGTGCTGGGGTAAGGCTGTGATTGGTCTGGAAAGGTGGAAGGGAATGTTTGGCATTTGTCTGACACTCTGAACTCCCCAGGGGCACTGGAAGAATTGCCTTGACACAAGCTGAAAAGCAAAGAAAAATCTGTGCAGATCTGTCACCAACCTCCTGCCTGTCCTAAACACACAACAGGGACAAATCCTTCCACTCCTCGTGCTGGCAGGGCTCTGAGCAGCTCACAGGATGGAGACTTGAATTTCATTGAGATATTAAATTTCCTGGTCCTCCAGCCCTCTGCAGAGCATCAAGTGATTATGGACCAAAACTGTTCCTTGCTTCCAGGGAAAGGGGAGGAGAAGGGCACAGGAGGCAGCAGGTGCTGCTGGTATATATTCTCCAGGCATTTGTTGGTTGTAAGGGTGGCAGGAACTCCTCCACTGCTCTGAGGTTTAAGAATCTGATCTGATATCCCTTATCTCAAGAAGGATATCAGAGTACAAATGTTTTAAAAGCTGAATTTTAAACAAACACAGAACCTGCATATAGCTCAATGTTTCATGCTTGGCTTTGTGCTTGAAGCAGCCTGCTCTGGGAGTGAATTTATTCCATATCTCCTGTTCCTGGTATTTGGTGTTCAGCAGAATTCTGCACACCAGCTTGTGCACCAGGATTTTATTAATCCTTCACTGGCTTGCTGTGCCAAATGCTGACAGTTCATTAAAAACACCTGCTCCATGGAGAGCACAGGGCATTCCAAGAAGCCTGGAAGGTAACTTTTATAACAAACCCTCAGCACAGGAGCAGCAAATATCTGCTGGCAGAGCCCCCCTGACCATGCTGCAGAGCTCCTCAGCATCTCCTGCATGTTCCTCCTTGCAACAAGACTTTGGAAGGGTGCAAAAGAATGCTTAAACTCAGAGTCAGCAGCCACACAGATGGTTTCTGTCAGACCACAGGCTGCCCACAGTGAGTCTGCCTCTCCCCTGCTCCGTGGCAGTGAGACAGAGATGGTGCAGCCACAGGGAGGTTCTTGCTTTTAATTCAGGCTAACACATGAGCTCAGCCTCCTCACAGATGGAAAAGGCTCTGCAGCATCCCTGCTCTGAAGGGAGCCTTTCCACAATGCCTTTCCAGCCTGAGGACAGAGTCTGATACACATTCCCTGTGAGAGGGAGAAGGTTTCATACAGTCAGCAAAAAAAAACGAGGACACAACAGGAGGAAATGGCCTCAAGCTGCACCAGAGGAGGTTTAGGTTGGATCTAAGGAAAAGATTCTTCACTGAGTGGGTAGTCAGGCATTGGAACATTTCCTGGGATACTGGTGGAATTGCCAGCCCTGGAAGTGTTCAAAAGCTGTGTGGCACTTGGGACATGGGTTAGGGGGGGCTTGCAGTGCTGGGTTAACATTTGGTGATCTGAGAGGTCTTTTCCAGTCTTAATGATCCCATGATTCTGTGATAAATGGAATGCCAAGAAAATGGCCCAGATCACATAAAGCAACGACCCTGGGATCCTCCCACGTGTGTGGATGCAGTTTAGGTGCAAGCAGAACAGGATACACAGATCTAAGCCAGGAACTGAGAGATTTTATCTAAATTTCCAGCACACAGACCTTCTTGATGGGAACCATCTATGGTGGTTGTGTCCATCCAGGTTGTAACACCAGGCAGATTTTTATCAGAGTTTCCTCTTGCCATGTGCTGTGCTGCTGCTCACAGCAAACATTCTTCACTTCCTACCCACTTTAGGATTTCCAGCCAGTCTGCAGAGACAGAGGAGACCAAGGAGAACTGAACCCAAGATGTGCCATGCAATGATCAGGGAACTGGGACAGCACATCTGGCTGCAGCTGCTGCCAAGTTTGATCCTTCTCCCTACAAACACACTTCTGGATATGGGAATAAATAAGGAAATTTCATATTTTTCTCAAATATGTTGTTTTTAGAGGACTCAAATGTGGGTCTCAGCAACTGTGTCCATGATAATCCAGCAGCTCTGGAGCCTCCCTGTTCTCCCCTCATTCCAGCTCCTGTGTGGTGAATATACACTTTATATACAACAACATGTGGGCAGAGCCACAGACCAAAGCCCCCTCACAAAGATGCCAAAATTTTTCATTAAAGGGGAATTGAACCCATAGAACTTCAGAGGCAGCAATCTGATCCTTTATGGGCTGGAGCTGAGGTGCTTTAATCACTAATTATTTTTATATCAAGGATAAAGTAGGAAAAACCCCCAAAATAAAATCCACTGAGTGTGGATGGGAGCACACAGAGGACACAGACCCACAGACTGAAAGGCAAAGTGTGGGTCTGGAGGGAAGCATGAGGCAGTGGTCATGTATTGCTTTTTATCTTCCTTTTTCTCTTCAGCCAAAGTTGGGATTAAAAGCATGAGAGAGGGAATTTCATGTTCAGACTCAGATGTTTATTAATTCTTATCTATGTCCCAGTGAGTGCTACAGCACTTCCAGCTAACAAGCTAAAAATGAAGAAATGGTGATGTATCTCTCTCATTACAAGGTTTTGTAGGCAAAACAGTCCAATTAAAAGCTAACACCTAACTTATTTTTACTTTTGACCCTATGACCAAACACCCATGACCTGCAGTGTGGCATTTTCTATCCAATTAAAAAAGTGCTACCTATATCCAAGAAGAAGGTGAAGAAGAGAGAAAACCTCTGCCCTAAAACCTCCATCTTGCCTTCCATATATCGCTATATTGTAAACCTGTGAATTCTAAATTTTTCACCATGTGATATTACACACATCTATTCAAACTACACACCAGTAATTCTAGTTCTGTCATTCAATTTTGGAAGCCTTCTCCAAGGTCTAATGTCAAAAGCAGTGTTTTTTTGGAGGTCAGAGCACACAAAGTTCAAAACTTTCAGTTTCCAGGGTTCCAACAGGTTTTAGATCTGAGAGAGTTGATAAATCCAGGAAGGAAAGGAGCCAAGAGCTCCAGAAAGTGTGAGCAGAGCAGGGAGGGCTGACTGGGATGCCTGGGGTGCAGAATGAGGGGTTGAGGGAGGGATGCCACAGCAGCTGCTCACTTCAGGGAAGGACACAAATAGCTCCAGAGCTGCCTGGCACTGGCACCAGCCTTTCCAAAGGAGCAATCCAAGCACTCTGCTGGAAGCCCAGCACTCCATGGAATTCCAGCCCTGTCCCTTGCCTCTGGCTCTAATGTGCAAGGCCCAAGGGAGCAGGTAACATGGAGAATGAACTGCCTGGAGCACAGAGAGCAGCCAGGGCCATTTTCACCATCTGCTGTTGAGTGTTCCAACGGGATTTGTCCTTGCATGAATCCCTGCAGCCTCTTGGGAAGACCAGCACTGGGGGTTTCACATGATTGAGCTGTGTTTGCTGGGAACAATACAAGAACAAGGTGTGATGTCAGCCTTGACTGCCACTTTTCCATCTGCATCAGCACAGTGTGTCACTGCAGGTCCCACTGGATGTATTGGAAAGATTCCTCCAAGCCTTGGCACTGGAGCAGGGAGGAGGAGGAAAACACCAGGAGGGAGGTGAGCAGAGTGAGCTGCAGTGTGACACCAGCACCCCCTGCTCCATGACAACTCACTTTGCTGAGGTAATTTTCCATTGCACCACATCCAAAGGCAGATCCTCGCTCCAGAGCTGGATCTGCAGCTGAGAAACACCATTGATTTAGGAACAGAACCCAGCCTAACCCATCAAGGTGCTGCATCCTGCTGCCTTCCCTGCTTCCCCCTTACTCCTGTGTGTGTGTGTCTCATAATTTCACATTGCCCACATTTTCAAGACAAGAGCTGAAAAGTTCTTGTCTGGAAACCAACTTGGGAACCAAAATCATAAGGCTGAGGGAAAAACACATTTTCTGTGTTGTCAGCACCTCAAATAGTCTGGATTGGGGTTTATGCAATGGCACCAACAGCTTAAAAATGTGTGCACAGTCACCACACAGCATGGCAGCTCGAGGAGATGGAGGTTTATTTAAAAAGCACTGGGACAACTTGCTAAGCTTTGGTTTTCTTACACACAGCTGGAGCCACAGGAGGCTGTGGCCTTTAAAAAGCTGAGAAGATGCACATCAGCTCCAGATGTTGCTGCAAGCCTGAGCTATAGGCTGTACTTACAGGACAGCCTGGAATTCCAGTATACTCTGGAATGCTGGAATAAGAATTGCAAGCTTGGCTTTGTCTCATGTGGTGTCATGGGTTTGATGAGAATATCACAAGTGGAGTCAAACAGCTCAGCTCTATCCCTGTAACACATCTGAATTTAAAGACAGATGTATTTTTGCCAGAAAACTAATTTTTTTTTTGGAACATGCCTTTTCTAATTAATTTTTATTTCATCATATCTCACTGAGCTCCAGCTTAATTGCCTTTTGGTACTGACAGTTTGCAAAGACAATTTGGAAGTAGATAAATCTCTTGCAGTTGGTTCTGAAACTGAAGAAACAAGAAATAACTTCAAGTCAACTTTAGATTTGAACAACTTTAAAAATGAATGATTACTACAGATGAGACTTTTATTGTGGAGCAGAGGATTTGTGAACTCAGATGGTTCTTACTGTTTCTCCCTTGAATATATATATAACCTTCAGTGACATTTTTATGGCTTGATATTTGCTGAAAGAGACTCAACTGACACAGTTACATGTATTCCAAAGAGCCTCGTTAGGACACATTCCCCTCTCTGCACAGCTTCAATGACACCATAGCTGTGGTATTTAACTGCTGTGCCCCTGCAATCTGGATTAGGAACTGGATTTTCTGACATCAGCAAGACCACTCTGGGGAGTTCTTGGTGGAAATCAGTCCTGCTCAATGGGGTGGGCAGGAGGATAAAGTGACAGAGAGGGAGACTGGAAGCATCCAAACTTCTGACAGGAGTTTTGGTGTAGAAGCTGGGGCAGGATATTGGTTGTGTCCATCCTGTCCTGACCCCAGCACCACCCTCAGTGCTGAGAAATGAGAGTTCATCAAGATAAGAAATCCTCATGCAAAAATCCTGCTTGTATTATCCTAAATGGGCACATTATGATAGAACAGGAAAAAAAAACCAACCAAACAAACAAAAAACCCTGAGCACACACAACACACTTGGATTATCTCATGGAAGCTCAAGGATTCTGGGGTCTGTATAAGAAAATTGGATTTTCCTTGCACGAAGACACATCTTGTACCAACAGACAGATTCTGGGATGGCTCCTCCATCTCTCCATGGGAAGGAGGTTGTCCTGGCCCTTATTTGCTGCTGGAATTGTTTCTATAAGGGCACTGGGCACCAGGGAGATGTGGCCACTGTTCCTCAAGTTATTGTCAGCTGCCTCAGAGACAGCCCTTCCACTGAAAGTCCAGACTCTCAAGCTAAAATTCACCTTTGGACAAACAAAAAATCCTCCTCCCCTGCTGTCAGTGTGACCACACATCAAACCTGAGAGAGCTGACGTGGAAATGCCTTTCACAAAATCTGCCTCTCCCCGTTCTGAGGGTGCAGGAGGCACAGAGGTGTTTTTGCCAGCCATCCACATAAGCAAATGTCCCCTGTGGAGCTCTGCCCAGATCCTAAATTTCTTCACAATATTTGGGAATTCGTGCCAGATACCCAGGAGCAAGACTTAGCACATGATTCCTAGAAGGTGGGGTGTGGATATCCAGGGCTGGTGTGAGCACTGCCACAGGCTGGCACTTCAGGGAAGTGCCAAGAGCAGGCACATTGCCCAAAACATTATTAATTTCACAGCCAATCAGTTTTCAGTGTAATTCTTTCCTGCTGAACTGTAATTTATTTGTGATAACAACAACTTCATTTCGCTGAATAGCTTTTTAATGCTCCTAACTATAAAAAAAATAATTAATTTTACCACGTGTCACCCCTCATTGTCAGCTCAGCAGTGGATTATCCTGACTTGGACTTATTCCTTCAGGGCCTAAATGTGGCTGTGGGATAAAGACCAGATGGTTTACCTGAACAATAGAGATTTACTAGAATAAAGGGAGAGGATTATGTCTCTGTGTGCTTCAGTTATCTGCAGGATTGAGCACTTTTTTGTCACAGCATCCATCACTGACAGGCACCAGAGAACTGGAAATTAAGCACATGGAAATAATAATCACAGAGTAATGGCCTCCTGGCTGGGCTGAGCATCTGCTTTGCTTCCAGCTCAGCTGGTGAAAACTCTCTGCTCTTGAACAGGAATTCATCTGGCTGAGTATTCATTGCATTTCTCAGGGAGTGGTGCCTCTGAGTTTGTCCTCCTGCCTCCCCAGAGTTTTGGGGCTGCTCATGGATCTCTGTAGCCTCTATTTTGGAATATTCCCTGGTCTCCCAGAGCTGCCCCTCAGTGAGGCAGCTCCTGGCCTGGCCCAAGAAGGATAAACCAGGGCTCCCCTGGGTTCCTGTCCCAGTCCAGACATCCCAAAGATGTGACTGTGCTCTCTGCTGTCACTCTCCTGCCCCTGAGAAAACCTTTCCCTACTCCAGAGCCCACACTGGGATGGGATAAACCCAGAATAAACAGCTTTTATCTGGAAATTGCAGGTAAGGGGAGGAGCTCCCAAGCCCTGCTCAGCCTGAATCACAGAATCAGCCAGGTTGGAAAAAATTTTTGAGATCACTGAGTCCAACCTGTGGCCTAAAACCACCTTGTCACCCAGACCATGGCACTGAGTGATGATGACTCCACCACATCCCTGGGAAGATCCCTCCAACTTCTAATGACCCTTTCTGTGAAGAAATTCTTCCTAATGTGTTGGATCCCAGAAACCTGGGGATTTAGAGCTTTCTGTGCTTTCTGGAGAACACTGCTTTGATCTGAGGCCTTGGAAAAGGCTTCCAAATTTGAGTGATGGAGTTAAAATCATGGGTGTATAGTTAAAATAAAAGTGTGTGATTTCACATGGTGATGAGTTTTAAATTTGAGGTTTTTATAGTATAGCAGTAGGTATGGGACAAGATGGAGGATTTTGGCTGCTGTCTCTTTGTTCATCTTTCTTCTTCTTCCTTCTTCTTCGTGGGTTTCAGGTAGTAGTTTCTGGGTCAAAAGTACAAATAAAGTAGTTATTGGGTCAAAAGTATAAATAATACGTGTTAATTTTCTATCGGACTATTTGGCTTTAAAAAACCTTGTGGCAACTGCATCTCAGGCCATTTTCCCTCACTCCCAGCAAGTAGCTCTAAGTGCTGTCATACTCTGTACTTTCTGATAAGATATAATAAACATCCAAGCTGAACATGAGAAAAAAATTGTGTTTTTGTTAATCCTGGCTCTGAGTGAAAACAGAGACTGAGACAAAGCACTGATTAGGAGGTGCAAAGCCCCTGCACTCCTGTTATACTCACATCCAGCCCAGCTCCCTCAGCCTCTCTTTCCCAGACTAATCCATCCACTCATGCCTTTTTACCCCAGTTCCTCCCTCAAAATTACTCTTTATTTACTGTGGTTCTCCTGTCAGGTAGGTGCTGTTCCAGGAGAACTCTTCCCATGGTTTCCAGTCCCAGCAACAGGAAAAACCCACTGTCCACACTGCTTCTTCTCACCCATTTTGGCAGGGGAGTACTCAGGTCTAACCACTGCAGAATAGCTGGGAGTCTCTGCCAGCTGCAAAATGGGCAAAATGGCAAAGGACTTCAGCAAATAAAATAAATAAATAAATTAAAGTAAATAAATTTTCAGCAAATAAAATTAACAGGGATTTGCCACCAAATGGGCAGATCCCACCCCAAATACTCCAGGTGCTCCTAAAGCACTGTTCAAGTAAACTCAGGTGGCCTCAAGCACTGCAGATGTGCCCCAGAAGTCCAGTTCTTCTCCTTTTTCTAAAAGCAAGGCTGTTCTTTCTTCCTTATATCCCTCAGATACTCCTGTCTGAGATGTGTGCAATTAAAACCACAGACATCAACAAAAACATTTGCTTTGGCGTGGCCCTTAGCAGCAAAGCACTAAGTGTAATTAAGCATTAATGTTTTTCTTATAAATCCCCCTATATAAAAATTAATTTACTTAACATGGAGATTAGAAGTTTCAAGAAAGCACAGGTTGTTATTAGTCCTGATTGCTGTCTTTCCCTTATCTTCTCTTTGCACAGCAGATGAAAATGGCTGAAAATTACCCTTGCAAGGCTTGTCTGGCTCTTCCCAGGCCAAGAGATTGCCTTTCATTTTGGTTCCAGGCATGGAGCCAGACTGTGATCATTTTTAAAGGCTGTTTAGCCCAGATAAGTCATGTTTCTGAGTGGTAACATTTTCAAGAATTACACTCTGTAAGACCTTAAATCAAATTTTCACTTGTGACATACGAGCGTGGAACATCAATTTACTACAATGTCTCGAGTCCCCAAAATTGATTCAATCAGAAGGAGTCAAATCCCTTTGAAGATCTGGGTCCTGCATGTACTGATATTCCAAGGATTTGACCCACCAGCAAGATCCTGCACACTGCCTGCCCTGCCTGGGTGTTTTTATTCCTGAGCACAGCACTGGGGGGTAAACAGAAAGCAGTTTGTCCCTGTGTTGGGTGGATGTGACCAAAAATGTGAATTCTGTCCCCATCTGTTAACCCAGCTGGGGCAGTGACCCTGATCTCCTGGCACACATTATCTGCTCATGGGCCATCTTTAAACCAGCTGGGCAATCATCTTTATCTTCCCACAGCCCATCCTCCCTCCAGGAGATATCTCCTGTTAATGGCCAGTGAGTCCCAGGGCATGAATGATAAAATTCCATCATCCCACTGGGAGATGCTCCAGCCAGGGGAGGAGCCAAGCCTTTCCTACCCAGATAAAAACTGACATTTTGGACACCAAGGCACCTTCTTTCCACTGGATTCCAGAGAAAAACCAGACCTTTCCACATCATCCCTGGAGCTTCAGAGGAAGCTGCACCTTCTCCAGGAGCACTGCTCCAGCTGAACCACATCTGCCCCTGCAGGAGGATGCAGCCACCATTGAATGGGACTGTGCCAACACCCTGACTGACTGACGGGTGTCAGCTTGGATTCTGACTCTGGCAGGGTTTGGGATTGTTCTTTGTAATACTGCATTTCTATTTTAAATTTCCTAGTAAAGAACTGTTATTCCTAATTCCCATATCTTTGCCTGAGAGCCCCTTAATTTCAAAATTATAACAATAATTTGGAGGGAGGGGGTTTACATTCTCCATTTCAAAGAGAAGTTTCTGCCTTTATTGGCAGACACCTGTCCTTCAAACCAGGACAGTCCCTTAGGAAAGGAGAAATTCAAATCAGCTCCTATTTACTCTCACTGTCTCCTGGGAGGCAGAGACAAGCACTCAGACAGGTGTGCAGCAGGTGATGACAAAGTGCATTTGCACAGGAGCCTCCAGGCTCCCAAATGACAGTGTCATAATTAAAAACAAGATGCTTGCTATTCCTCAAAATTATTTATTCAAGGTTTAAATGCATTTACCATACTGATTTAGTGGGAATGGTTTTAAAACATTTCAGAAATAGTAAATGTGAGTTGGGGGTCAGATTGATTGCTGTGCTGTGGCAATTTGCATTGGGAAAACTTTCTCAGCAAACTTTGCTGCATCCTCTCTTGTTTCAATATTGTTTCTCTTTGGCCTGTTTGATGAAATTAAATCACATCTTTAAAAAATGTAGGTGAGAAATAGACACCATGACTCATTTGAGGTGACAAATGAGTTATTTCAAATATTTGTGGTCAGCTTGAGGGCCTAGAGGTGCAGTGTGAATTTGGAAGGTTTAGAGAATTCATCTTTGTGGTCCAGGGCTCCCATGGTGGGACCTAAACATCTTTTCCTTTGCTTAGATGTCAAAACTTGGGTTTTAAAGTCACAAGTTGATCCTGTTTGTGTGAGCAAATAAGTCCCAAAGTGCATAATAATCAAGCCAGTGGGTGGAATTCCTCAAGAGTTTGACAATACAAAGATGCTGCATCTGCAATGGCAGGCATCAGGAGGATGTGTGACTTCACCAAGGTAAATTTTCTTACTCTTCTGTGAGGATACTGGGAAAATTTAATTAGGCCAGATGTGAAAAACTGTAGTGGCTTAAGGCCTCCCATTCTTGTTTGAATCATAAATCACAGATTGATTTGGGTTGGAAAACCCTTAAAGCTCATCCAGTTCCATCCCCTGCCATGGACAGGGACACCTTCCACTATCCCAGGATGGAATATTCTAGGTGTCCAACCTGGCCTTGGACACTTCCAGGGATCCAGGGGCAGCCACAGCTTCTCTAGGCTGTTTCAGAGGTCCCAAATATCTGCTTTATTTCAGGTCTTCATTGAGAACCCATTGAAGAAAATGGTGGGAGGGCTCCTTGTGCTACTTCTGAAAATAATTAATGTGGAAGTTCAGGATGTGGGACACTCCAAGGCCTTGCTGCTGTAAAGCCCTGAGGCAAAATCAGAATCAGACCACAAGAACACTGTTGTGACCTTTCTCTGCAAAACAGCAGGAAAAATCCAGATCCCTTTTCATACCTTTCTTATATGTTTTGCATTTATTCTTATAAACTGAGCCACAGGCTTTAAAAAGTTTCTCTGTTTTCCAGCCAGTACTTGCAAAACAGATCAATTTGACACTAGGGATTGCAGCTTTGGCCCTACTGGATGACAAATAAAGACATGTCCCCCTTTCATGTGTCTATCAGATAGACTGGCTGAAAGATTAGCACTTTTTAATAGATCCTTTTTTAGTCTTGCCTCAAATCACAAGCACTTTGGGAAAAGTGAGTGAAACACTTCATGGCAGGAACTGGGAAAAAAATCCCCACCACTCCCCTTCCTCCTCAAAACCACAAAGGCACCACGCAGGCAAAGCTGAATATTTTATTTGTTTGTTTGTTTTTGCCTAAAAAGGAAAAGCCAGAGTATCTCTGCAGCCCAGTAATGGCTTTTCTGTGGAGCACTGGGAGCCAGAGGCAGTGAAGCAGTGGGCACTGGAAGGATCAGGTCAGCAGCTGGAGCACTGACACCTCTGCTGAGACAAATGAGATGTGATTGAGGCAGGGTGTAATGCAGGAGCCTGGCTGGGTTAGCTCAGAGCCTCTGGGTTATCACAAACTCACAGCTCCCAAGGCAGCACCCCCAGGCTTCCTGGCTTTGGCATCCACTGCTCGAGACAGCACTTGCCAGGTTGGGGAATAAACAGCCTTTTCCAAATCTCTGTGTGACTCCTGCTTTTATAGGGCTGGAGTAGAGCTGCTGCAGCCTCAGTCACTCTGTGTTTTAGTTATCACTGCGTTTTATGAGTGCAGAATGTTTTCCCATTTATTGGATGCTCTGCCTGGAATGCAGTGAAGGATTCTTTACTGAGCACAGCAACACCCTCTGCAGCTGCTGATGTGTTTGTCCAGGGATGAGTGGATGGGCCCCAGCCCTGTCCCTCCATCCAAAGCAGCCTTTGGAGGGATCCTTCTCTTTTCCAGGATGTACAGAACTGCAGAAAATCATATCAGGGCTGACCCCTGCACTGCACTTCCCAGATGGGAAATAAAGATTTTGGAAGGCAGCTTACAGGGCTGAACCACTCACAGAATCACAGGAACACTGGCAAAGACCTCCAAGAGGATCAAGTCCAACCTTCCACCTAAGTCCACAGTGCCCAATAATCCAAATCACAAAGTGCCACATCCACCCCTTTTTTCAACATCTCCAGAGGTGGTGACTCCCCCACTTCCCTGGAGAGCCTGTGATGGGTTAGCTGCACCAAATCCTCCACCACCCAAATCTGGAAGCCTTCTCCAAGGCCTCAGGTCAAAGCAGTGCTCTCCAGGGGGTCAGTGTCAGAAAGCACAGACAGCTCTGAACTCTGGGCTCCAACACTAAACCACTCTTTTGGTGAAGGGACAGTGTAAAATTGACCTTTCTGTGCACATCTTGAATCACCTGGGTCACAAGCTTCTCAAACCAACCTTTTGGTGATTTTTCCAAAATCCAATTAACTCAGCCCATTCCTGGGGCACATTTACCATAGGATCAAGGGATGTCTCTCAGCTGTTCCTGGAGTTGACACTGACTGACACCAGGATCTCCAGCTGATGAGTAAAACTTGGCTGGGAGCAAGGCAGGACAATTCCTCTGTTGCTCCCTTACACTGCTATACCTAAGATGCAATTCTAGGGAGAGCAAAGTTTCCTTTAAAAAAAAAGAAAAATTAAAAAAAATAATAAAATAGAGGGACATTGTTCTAAGCCAGTCCTACTGCAACTACCAATTTCCAAAAATTAGATGACACTGAAGTCTTTTTTTCTCAAGCAATCCTGTCCCAGCTATAACAGCACAGTTTTGCTGCTGAGTTGGGTATTTTTCTGCTTTAATTGGCTACCTAAAGGTTGAATAATCTGTCATATTCTCTATGCTCAAATTCTGCTGGGGGTGGCAAGCAACTATTTTACATTGCATTCTGTCTTGCTCCTGGACTAGCTGGGAAGCATTTGAAGGTCTTCAAACACACTGGGGAGCTGGCTCACCTTGCATGATGACAAGGAAAGAGCAATTATCTCCAACTGAAGCTGCAGGCAGGAGTGAAAAATAAATACAGAGTATAGAAAATATGCCAAGGAATGCACAGAACCCTTGGAATTTTTTTTTTAAAGGAGCAGATTGGTTATAAAGCATCATCTCCCTCCAGTGCTAAAGAGAGAGCACAGATTGAGGTTTGTAATTCCTTCTGGGAAAAAATAAAACCACTTTTTAATTGGGATAACACAGAAGGGCACACTGTGGGTTTCTGCTCTGTGGGTGCTGCAGGAGAAATGATGAACAATCAACCCCATGCCTGATCCCAGCACAGCCTTCCCTTGCACAGCCCATGTGTGGGAATGGGAAAGATGAATTCCATCCTGCAGGATGGAAACCTGCCCGTGGACTGCCTGGGAATGGCTGAGCCAGGGCAATCTGGACTTTTCAGAGCTACCAATCCAGCTGCTGGAAAGTGAGTCCTTACCTCAGGGGAAGGACTTTTGTTGTGGTATGGCTGGACACAGCTCCTGGGATGGAGGTTGTTTTTTTTTCCATGCTTTTTTTCCCAGCAGGATCAGATACCAGCAAGTCTCCCAGTGCACAAATGCTGGGAGTCCCCACAGAGCAGAAGCCTGGCTGGCTCATTTCTTGGCAGGGCTGTTTCTGCTGGCAATTCCACTGGGAACATGTTCCACCCTGGGGTGAACTGGCTCCCACTGGCTATTCAAACATTCAAACAAGCAAAGGCCACAGCTCTCAAGAAGATGAATGTGGTATTCACATTCCTTAAGGAGGCAATTAGAACAGTTATTTTCCTTGGAAATTGTTTAAAAAGTGTGGCCAGGTAGAGATTGGTCTCTAGTCCCAGATAACAAGTGACAGGTGAGAGGAAATAGCCTCAAGTTGTGCTATGATAGATTTAGCTGGGATATTAGGAAAAAATTCTTCCCTGCAAGGGTGGTCTGGCATTGAAAGAGGCTGTCCAGGGCAGTGGTGGAGTCACCATCCCTGGAGATGCTCAGAAACCATGTGGGTGTGGCACTTGGGGACAGGGCTGAGGGTGAACATGGTGGTGTTGGGGTCATGACTGGACTGGATGGTTTTCAGGGTCTTCTCCAACCCTAACTATTCTGTGATTCTGAGATTTTGGGGGCATGAACCCAGCACAGCTGGGAGCTCAGGAACACATTGTCACACAAATAAAATTGTGACACAAATTCTGTTGGTCAGAACATGGTGATGATGTCACCAAGGTCACAGGTTCCATCCTACCTGTGCCATTCTATGAAAAGTTGGAACTTGGTGATCCTTGTGGGTCCCTTCCAACTCTGAATAATCTGTGAAACCTGCGAAAAATGTGCTGTGAGGCTCCTGACCTCTGTGTCCAGCTACTGGGATGACATCTCTGCTGAGCAAAGTTTAAATGGATTATATGGACAGACCCTGCACTCCCTTGCACTGCAAAGGTGTTTCATCCACCAATAATTTAATTTAATGCAATTCTATCCAATATAGAATTAAACCTTCTGAAATGCAACATTTTCTTGCTGCCCCTTCCTTTTTTATTTTTTCCTCAGAAACCAGCAAGGCTGGCTACATTTTCAGGTGAGCTCAGGGCAGTATCTCTCAGTGTCCAGAGTCCAGCAAGTGTTTGGACAATGCTCTCAGACAGGATGGGATTGTTGGAGTGTCCTGTGCAGGGACTGAGTTGGACTCAAGGATCCTTGTGGGTCCTTTCCAACCCAGGATATCCTGTGGTTCTGTGATTCTCCAGGTCTCTCACCACATCCAGGTTGGACACAATGGATCCTGCCAAAAGAACATGGAAATTTCCCACAAGATCCCAGGGACTATCAAGGTGTTTCTGTACCTGCAGCCTCCAGGTGAGCTCTGAGGAGGAGCAGAAAGGAAGAACCAGGCTGGCTGGGTGCCACGAGGCAGCAGAAGGACATTGCTTACCTTGGAGCAGTGTGAAATCAGATTTCCTGAGCTGAGTTTCACACCCAGCAAAGTGCAGTGCAGATGGCCAGGCCCGTGTCTCTCAAGGCAGATCTGTAAATTATGATCTCTTGGCTCATTAGAACTGCCTGGTAGTTCTGCTGCCCCCTTAACTTGTGCCAAGGGAAATAGTGTTAGGGATGCAAAACATGCAAAACACTTTCTCTTTCTAAAATTGCTGAGCAATAAATATTTCATCTGCTGGAGGGGAAAAAAATTCCCTGGAATTCCCCTGTTCTGGATGGTTAAGGCTCAGGCTTCTTGTGTTCTTCATCACATTTCTGGATACTTTGAACACATTCTCATTGTGAGCTCAGACACAGAGAGCAGAGGGGGATGAGTTTGTTTGTAGGTATTTCTTGTTTTGTCAGACACAGAATGTCTTACATGCTACATCTGGGCAAACTTCCCAGATAACATCAATTAGCCAGACTGGGTGTCACAAAAGAAAATGTTTCATTCACTCTGTGTTGGAAAAAAATAATAATAAAAAATAGAAGCATATCTATTACTTTGTGATTATTCTGATTCTGAGCAGAGAAATTATGAGTTCTCAAAAGGGCAGACTTTTCATATGCTGAAGATGGCCTTTAACTGCAGAAATGTAATTATGGGCTAATCCTTTCCAGCAGCTTGAGGTGGAAAGAGATTCCCATTGGTAAGAAGTTATGGAAGTTCACCAGCATTAAAGGCTGGATGGAGGATGTGGGTCCCCTATAAATAGTGCAGGACGTAGGACTGAACTTGCCATTTCCTGTAGTGGAAAGAACTTTTCTTTCTCAATGCACCACTGAGAACAGCTCAGCCCACTAATTTAATTAGAAGGGAATTTACAGGCAAGGGTCTAAGGTGAAATCCTGGCCTTGCTGAAGCCAATGGGAATTTTGCCACTAATTGCACAAGGATTTTACTCCATGGCTTTGTGCAGAGAGGCAGGGAAAAGTGGGAAAGTGGGAGAGAAAATTAGTGAAGACTTTGTGGGGCTTTGTGGGATTTAACTTGAATCTGAGTGAGCAGGGTGTGAGCACAGCTCTTAAACAGGGAGAAATTTCTCCACTGAAAGGATGCTCAGGCACTGGAACAGGTGCCCAGGAGGGTGGTGGAGTCATTATCCCTGGAAATGTTCAAAACCATGGATGTGGCACTTGGGACAGGGTTTAGGGGTGAACAAGCAGTGCTGGGTGGAGGGCTGGACTCAATGATGTTAAAGGTTTTTTCCAGCCCTAATGATTCCATGCCTCTGTGATTCCAAAGTGTCCCTAAGCCCTCCTCACCATCCCTCCCAAGAGACAGGAATATCAAACTGGAACAGCTTTTGTTAATATTTAAGTTGAGAGAAAAAGCCTCCAAACCCTGGCTGTAGCTCTGCTGATCAAAGTCTCAGTGGAGATTTCAGAAGGGCACAGAAGGTCCCACCCTGCCAATGCTGTTTCTCTCAGGAGACAAGAAATGAGTCTGTCTTTGCAAACTCTGCTCCTGCCACGCAGCAAAAACAAAGATTTTATTTTTAGTTCCCTACAGGAAAGTTCTGATTTAAATAAATTAAAGGTGTACACTAAAAGAAAGAACACCCCCTCCCCTTCAGCACCTACAGAAAATGTTCTTAAATAACAAATCTGCATAAAATTGGGAGATGATGATAGATGATCATGGGACAGCCCAATTGCATTACCAGGAAGACAGTAAACATTCTTGCTCTCCTTTTTAAAATAAATTACGCCCTGTTAATAGATGTTTTGCTTCCATAATAATGCCAAAAATGAAATTACTGGTCCTGCATCAAAACACATCAAAGCTAAATGTGCTCATTTTCTCTTGCAGCTGTTGGATGCTCCCAGCTCTTCAAAGACCATTTCCTGGGACTTCTTGAGAGCCTCTTCACAGTGACTCACCCACAACAATCTCACTGCCTTGGAGATGTCTGCTAGAAAGCAGAATTTTGGGGAAGCTGCTGAGCTGAGGGGAGTGTTCAGTTTCCTCACAGACCTACTGCTGCTATTCCTCCCAAGCTCTGAAGCAAAGATGCACCACAAAAACCATGAGAGGATGGGGCCAGCAAAGCCTCTCTGTGGCCTCAAGATGAGTAGAAATCATGGAAAATAAAGTAACTGAGGAGCCATACATTTTAAAGATTTAAATTCCCTGAGTTTTTCCTGTGTGCAGCCCAAAAATCTCCAGGGTGAAGGGGAGGCTGCTGTGTGGACCCCCTTACAGAAAACCCAAATGGAAGCTGTTCATGTACCTGCTGCATTAAAGAATCCTCTGTGACCAAAGAGTCCTCTGGGGCTGTAAAGACCAAAAATCCATTTCACAACTGTTTTAAGAAAATTGAGCAGCAATTCTGCAGGCCCAAAAGCTGAACCTCTGGGATGTTTGAACACTGATGCTGATTATCAAGCAATGCCACAGGAGAGACTCAAGGTCAAAGAGTGGCCAGAAAAAATTTGTGCAACCACAGATAACAGGTCACTCCTTTAGGCTTTATTCCCTTCAGTGGGGTAGCTCAAAGCTACAGATGTAAAATACAGAATAATAAAAATATTGCTTGAAAAGGAGCTAAGCACTTTTTTTTGATGAGGCACAGGGTTGGTCCTTTCTCTTCTGGTCCTTTCTTTTTCCAGAAGGTGGACATGAAAACAAAAAGTGACTTCCATGACTGAAGTCATCTCTGTAAAACTGGGAAGGATTTGAAGATTTTTTAACAAAATTACAGCCACAACCAAGCCACAGTGTCAGTGGGGTTCATTACCTGCAACATTGGATCACAAATCTAATCACAAATCAAAGATGGCAAAGACCCACAGAAGACCATCTCTGCAACAAAAACTAATCAATCCTTGGACAAAAAAGCAATCTGGATCATATTTCTATGATGCAGTAAGAGCCTTGGATGTTAAGCAGTAGGAATAAATGAAATAAATCAATAAAAAAAGAGAGCTCCAGTCACTCCCTTCTGACCCACTTTGAATTTACATTACGAGCAGAGGGAGTGGGGTGAGAGGGATGAAGGGATAATTACACAACCCTTCCCAATTCCTGAGCCACTCCACTCAAGTCACAAAGTGGAATTGAATTTGGAATTCAACCAGAAGCCATTTGGGTGACAGAGCTGTGCTGCCTCATGGCACCTTCTGATTATCTGGTCCCAGTGGCACATTAATTATGATGGTCACCAGCAGAGGACTTCTTTCACACACCTTCCACTGAATATTGCTCCAGAGATTCCAAATCAATAGCAAATATGATTACAAGATGGTTCTTTGCCCATGAAACATTTGATTTTTTCCCAAATACACTACAAGAGCAGGTGACAAACTGTGCAGAATGCCAGCCCAGGGCAGAGGGAAGGAGGAAAGAGGTGATTGCAAGGTGGGAGAGGCAATTTCAGGGGGGCAGAGCTGTTATTTGGGGTTTTTAGCTGTCCCTATGGGTTAATATTGAAAACCATCATAGCTGCATTTTTGCATCTAATGGGACGATTTAGTGGTCTAATTAATCAGGATGCAGTCAATAAGATGAGTTGGGAAATTAGGACTGAGTCATATCTCAGATTCAGTGGGTGAAGCAGTCAGAGGCTCAGATTTGCCATGTGCAGAAGGTGAGGCAGTTCAGAGCTGCAGAAACTGGCAGCAAGAAAATTCTGGATCTCTCTCCATAGGGTGATTTGGGATCATGACAAGATAAAATTAATGGGAAGACAACACAAGGTCAAGGGCTGTGGGTTGGAAAAAAAGCTTCTGTTATTTCTGATTCAGTATATTCCAGCATTAAAAAACCCCAAAAATTAATTCCCCAGGGAAAGCAGTGGCTGGGTTGTAACATCCCCTCAGCAGGGACACAGATCTGTCCAGGTGTCCCACTTCATGAAGAGCATGCAGGGCTGGTGGCAGCTTGTCCTGGTTTGAAGGACAGGTGTCTGCCAATAAAGGCAGAAACTTCTCTTTGAAATGGAGAATGTAAACCCCCTCCCTCCAAATTATTATTATAATTTTGAAATTAAGGGGCTCTCAGGCAAAGATATGGGAATTAGGAATAACAGTTCTTTACTAGGAAAATTAAAATAGAAATGCAGTATTATAAAGAACAATCCCAAACCCTGCCAGAGTCAGAATCCAAGCTGACACCCGTCAGTCAGTCAGGGTGTTGGCACAGTCCCATTCAATGGTGGCTGCATCCTCCTGCAGGGGCAGATGTGGTTCAGCTGGAGCAGTGCTCCTGGAGAAGGTGCAGTTTCCTCTGAAGCTCCAGGGATGATGTGGAAAGGTCTGGCTTTCTTCTGGAATCCAGTGGAAAGAAGGTTCCTTGGTGTCCAAAATGTCAGTTTTTATCTGGGTAGGAAAGGCTTGGCTCCTCCCCTGGCTGGAGCATCTCCCAGTGGGATGATGGAATTTTATCAGTCATGCCCTGGGACTCAATGGCCATGAACAGGAGATATCTCCTGGAGGGAGGATGGGCTGTGGGAAGATAAAGATGATTGCCCAGCTGGTTTAAAGATGGCCCATGAGCAGATAATGTGTGCCAGGAGATCAGGGTCACTGCCCCACCCGGCTGCAGCAGATGGGGACAGAATTCACATTTCTGTCACATCCTGTATTACAACCCAAGACTCAGCTCATTTCCCTCCCCCTGAAGGCTGCCACAGCAAGCCTGGATAGATGCTCCATATAGAACAGAAGTCCTGGCTGCTTCAAGGCAGAAATCAGCTACAGAGTGCTTAATGCAAGCAAGGCCTGGGCTTAGGCCATCAGCTCTTTAGTGATCCCTTTCTGCTTGCAGCACTCTCTAAGGCAGAGAGAGAAGTAGAAATCTGGGAATGCTGCACAAAGATTCCGTAGACAACTTAATTTCTACGAAGGGGCCCGACAGCAAAATCCAAATACATGGAATATCAAAGGGGTTTTAGAGGGTTAAGGTGGATTGGAAAATGACCAATAGAATTATAAATTGAAAGCTATCCAATTACCTTAAGGTTTTAGGTAAAGAATGACCAATTACCTAGAAGAGCTAAAGACCAATAAAAACTCTAAAAGATAACACAGGGTCTACAGGGGGTGAACATTTCTCTAGCATGAGTCATCCTAAGGAAGGATTTCTTATCTTAGGGGAGAAAGTTCCAAGGGGCCCTAAAGGGATATTAAAACCATCCACATCCCTTCACCTGAAGCATTTGCAAATGCATGAGTGGCTCAGGAAACTCTGTCCCTGGGGCAGGTGAACCCAGTTCACCCAGACATCAGGGAGCAATGGGGATGGTTCTCTCTGAGCACAGGAACAGATTTCTTCCAGCAGAAAGGCATCACCCCCTCTAGAGAGAGATGCCTTCATTAGCTGCCTCTGCTCAGCTTGAAACTCACATTTCTTACAGCCCAGAAAAAGCCAGAAGGACAAGGAGCTTCCAGCTACAGGGTCTCAGCTGGTGTTTGACACTCAAAGCATGTAAGTAATAATCAAGCTGTGCTAATTTCCAGCAGCCAGAGATTTGACCTTAACAAGGCATTTTTAGGGCTGTTTGCTGTTTCTCATATGGACAGGGCTCTTTGCCTGATGGCCAGGAGCTGCAATTAGGTCTTTTTTTGCTTAGAAGTGGTGAGAATTTGGACTGGACGTGATGAAATCTTGGTTACCCACTGCGTGGAGCCTCTGCAGAGCTTCAAAGACAGTTTGCAAAAATCCCACCTGGCATCAATGAAAGTTCAGGGCAACATCTCCCACACAACTTCAAGAGTAGCTCACAGCCTTCCTACAGTGCTGCAAGTTTCTCAACAGGACTGGGGAGAGTTTTATCCCAACAGGAAGGGCTTGGAGGTCTTTGCCAACATTAATGAGCTATGATTCTATCCTTTGATTCTAGATATTAAAGCCTGAACTAGTAGCAGGAATTTAATTAGTAATTTAAACATGAAGCAGAGCCCTTCTTCCCCTTGCACTGGCTCACATCATGGTACCATTCCCAAACCTGCTCACTGAGGAATAAACAGCAATGAGCTGATCAGCTTAAAACTCACCAGGTATTAGAGGCTGGTTTCCCAAAGTAGAGCCATGTCTGGGGAAATTTAATTTACTCCTGTGGAGTGATAGGTCTGAAGAAAGGCAAGTTTACTTTAGATATTGGGAAGGAATTGTTCCCTGTGAAGGTGATGAGGACCTGGCACAGGTTACCAGAGAAGCTGTGGCTGCCCCTGGATCCCTGGAAGTGTCCAAGGCCAGGCTGGAGAGATCTTGGAACAGCCTGGGGTAGTGGAATGTATCCTGCCCTTGGCATGGGGATGGAAATAAATTATATTTAAAGTCTTTTCCAACCCAAGCTGTTCTAGGATTCTATAATTTAGAGTAAGTCCCTTTGAAAATTAAGTCATGAATTCTACAAGTGAAAAGGGACAACTCTGTTATCCCAGTATCCAACACCTGCCAATATTCAACTCCTGACAATATCCATCAGAGCTGAGCTGGGCTCTAGGGCCAGCCTGGGAGAACTGCAGCAAGTAACAAAATTGATCATTTTCCTGCCTTGCAGCCTTGATAAATCACCTTAACATTGACTCTTGCTTAACCAGACATGATTAAGAAGGTGTGAATGTCACCTTTGAGGAATGAGGGGATAACTGAGAGTGTTTCAATTGAAAGAGTCAGCCCAGAAATGAGCCTGAGTGCACATTTAGATGTGCTAATCACACCATCCTCGGTGCCTGTCTCTGACTTTTCTTTCTGAATTAGTTTTGTGTTTCAGATGAACAACAGGATCCTTTACTCAATTACAGCAGCACTCCTGATGAGTTTGTTGACATATTTGCTAATTTTCTCATGGCAGTGTGTTTTGGAGAGTGCACATACATTATTCATGAACTGAAATTGCCTGGTATTCCAGCAGTTGTCTTTTACCCAGGTGTTGATACCACATAGAGTCAGACTCCATTCCTGAATGGAATTTCCTCTTTGTTTTGCCACTGACTGATTTCTATTAAATTATTCTGGCATATTAAAAAATGCATAAATAAATAAATGCATAAATAAACCCCCAAGCTCCTCTCTAATTTTCACTCTCCAGACTAGAATTGCTATGGGAAAGATCTTTCTAAGAGTTTTGATCATGCTCTATGTACAAGTTAGGCTGATTTCAAGCAGAAATGGTTGATAAAGTGCATTGGATTGTAGGAGGCAAGAGTTTCACTCCTTCCTCTGCCACTGCCCCCCTGGAAAACCCTGGTCAAGTCACTTAGAAGATATTTATTCACCCTAAGTTTAGACTTTGGCCTAAATGAGTTTCCCAGGCAATGGAAAGGGGCAGCTTTCTCCAAGGAGAGATACCCTTGATGCTAAAAGGGGAGGGAGAAGAATTAATCACCCACTGGAAGAGTCTCTCTGCCTCTAATTTACCCTCACAACAAATAAAAGAAATAAGAGAAACTAGCTGGGTGAGGTAGAACAGGTGGCAGAGCTGCCACCTCACTTGCTCTTCACTTCCAGAGAATTACAGATGAGTCACACAGTTAGAGTGAAAACCAGTTTTAACCAAGACATATCCTCATTCTGGGGTTTGGTTTGATCCTACTGATTATTTAAGTAAGACAGACCCAAAAACAAACCTGGAAAAAACTCTCCAGTGTAAACTCCCTCCCAAACATCTTTGTTCCCAGACAGATCCAGTTACAGGCTCTGAAAATAAATCTCACTATTAGGGGATGGAGAAAAGAAAATTTGGGCTGCACGAGCTCTGCAAGGGCAAACAAAGAGAGAAGATGAGATGGGAGGGAAAAGAGCTTTTCAGAAAGGTTTTAACAGGAGGATGTGGGAATGTGCAGCCTATTCAGCTCCCAGTTTTGCACCAGTCATAATCTCAGGCACTGTGGGTGGGTCCTGCCCCTTGCTGCTTCTCCAAATCCTAAATTTTGGAGCACACAGGTCCCCATGTCTGGTAATGCCATCAGGTGCCTGGAGAGCTCATGGAATTCTGCTCCTTGAGTTAAACGGGGATAATTTAAGGACTGCCTGAGCATTCAGACTTCAGCTAACTTCTGTCAAGTTTCACGAGTCTGTGGGAACATGGGAAGTATTTTAAGCAGGAGAAGGAATTCTCGGTGCCAAAGGCAGAGGGAAGCATCTGGGCCCCAGAGCAGATTGTGAATCTTCACTCTGAGCTGAATCGAGGCTGAGTTGTGCAAATCTCACAACATTTTGCTCCAAAGTGATGGAAACAGGCATTGCAAAACTATCTCTAATTGGCACACTGATAAATTGTTAAATCTTTCCCTGAGCTCAAGCACATGCAAGTGCAGTCCAGGTGGAATAGACCAAATGAGGTCAGAGCCTGGAATTCTCTGCATCTCTGTGGCACATTTAAGACTGATCAGACTAAGCCCAGATAAGCCTATCAGCATTATCAGACCTTGGCTAGACTTCAGCATTCATCATACTCTCCTCAGAGTGACTAATGAAATCAGATTATTCCATTATGGCATTCAAATATATTCATATCCACCAGGTAAGTAGAGATTTTGTATGTAGGGCTTGTTGCAACATTCTAATTTTCATTTGAGTTATCATTAAAAAGTATGAACGAGGTCGCCGAAAATTAGAATTTTTCATCGTAAGGAAAACATTTTGAAATTCCTTTTCAGGCTGCACTGGTGCCAGCTATTTCACTCTGACAAAACCCAATGTTATTGTTTGGATTTTGCTATTAGCAAGCAGGAAATGTCAGTGTCAAAGAAAAGCTGCTAATTTATTTTTGGAGTGCTTCATCCAAGAGATGCATTTCTGCTGGGAATCAACACTGAATCAACATGTTTAACTTCACTGATACTGTCTCAGGTTCAAAACACACAAATTGTGAGTAACAAGGCACCTTCAGCAGAGTGAGCACACTCATCATCACCTCCTGACATCAGCCCATTAGCTGGGGGCTTGCAAGCAGTGGGGGTGCATTTAAATTGGGGATTTAAACTGCAGCAGGGCATTTTCCTCGCTGTCACTTTGCCTTGTATCCACATTTGGTGCTGGCAGCAAACATTTCCACCTGAGACAGGTGAAATTAAGGTGTTTTTCTAAGTGGAACCAAAGCCAAATGTGCACACCATGGCACTGGGTAGGGCAGCCCTCCAGTGTGGGTTCATTCCTCCTTTAGGACAAACCAGGGGCTTTTCCTTATAAAAACCTTTTCAGAGAGAGGGTTGAACGTGTCTGGAAAGCCACAGAAGATGTCAGGGTGCAGAGATCTCCTGTGCCAGGGCCAGAATCCCTTGGAAAAACAACCAGTGCCACCAAAACAGACACAATGGCTCTGAAGAGTGATGAGCATAATCAGGAGCTGGGTTCCAGGAGCTGTCTGCCCTCCACCACCTTCCTCTTGTCCAGCTGGATGAGGATTTTTGGATCCATGGACACAGCAAGGTGTGCAGATTGCCTTGACCTCCTCTGCTTTGGTTTGAGACAGCCCTGGAGCACCTGGGAGCACTGCCAGCACAGGAGTGGCCTCTGTAGCAAACACAACAGATCCCCAAAGAACTCAGAATTTAGCAGTTTGTATCAGCATCCATGGTCAGTTCATAATTCCAAGAGAAATAAATTGTGATTTCTTTCCTTCTTTCCCACTCTAAACACATTTTTGTTCCTAAGCCAGGTGACATTCTAGGCAGGGAGAAGTGAGTCAGCTTCACTTGTGTTTGCAAATATATCCCAACTCTAATATTAACAACAGAAATTTTACTTTTGATAGACCTTCCAGTTCTATCCAAGCTCCATCATTATGCATTTGTTGAGTGATTTCCTCACTGCAAGAACTTTGAGGTGGAACTTACCCACATTTGTAACATATTTGGAGTTTTTAGCAGAATCACCACAAGGCATTTTGTTCAAGCTCTTTGATCTTGTGCAGGGTTTCACATCTATAAAATCTGATGGTAATAAATTGACTGGAAGATGCATGTGCAAAGCACAGCACTTCAGAGAGGTCATAAAGTGAGAAAGGACCCATATGGCATCTTTTTATGCCTCTGCAGTGCACAGATTTCAGGCATAATGGGTGCTGGATTAAATTATCTCTTGGTCAAGTCAGTGGAATTATAAGAAGAAAAACAGCAAACAGGATCAAGTCACCATTTGTCCCTTTGGGTGTTAATTCCAGAAAGCCACAGTGGGAGGATCAGAGTGCTTGGATGCTCTAATCCCTCAAGAAAACACCTTTAATTTTAGGTGCAAAGCCCTTCCTTCTCTGGCATCCAACACACAGTTATAGTCCTTACCCAGATGGGAAATTAAATCACCATCAGCTCCCTGAAAACAACCTGCCTTTCTCCTCCCTGTGTGTCCTGCAGCAAAATAACATTTGTACTCATGGATTTATCAGCTGAATTTCTTTTGGAATTTGCTTTTCTTGTCAGGACACGCCAGCATTGTAAATCTCTTGTGAAAATGAAGAGTGCTGTTAAAAAGGGTCTTGTGGAGTTACCACTGCTCCAGCTTGAGCTGTGCTTCCTTATTTCTTCCTGTCCCAAAGGTATGTTACCCTGAGATTCCTTAATATCTGTCACATGTTTACTGCTGCTGGAGTAACAAGAAACCAACTCAGCAGTGCAAAAGGAAGAGAATCTGGGAGAGAAACAGCTTCTAGAGCACAAACAAAACACTGCCCAGCCCCATCACAGCCACACCGAGGGCAAAGCCAGCATTAGGAGAGGTGAGCATTAAACTGCACTGTGAGGGGTCACAGGGCACTGCACAGCCCCTTCCACAGCCAGAGCCTTCCCAGAGTATGGCACACACAGGCAGGAAAGGGCAGAGCATCAATCCCTGTGTGCAGTGAGAGCTCAGGGAGCTTAGGAGTGGCAGTACTGAGAGGAGCAAAAATCAATCCAGGAATCAAAGGCAGTTCAGCTCCCTGTGGCTGTTCAGATCTCTGAGATTTCACTTGGATGGGCACAGAGCTGCCTTAGCCTCACCCTCCCTTATCCCCATGGAGTGGAAGGTGATGCCATGCAAATGGACACTTGGATGAGAGCTGGACCAGAGACATCCAGTGAGCTCAGACTGGAATTTAGCAGGTGTTGAGCTGATAAAAGGGATGTGCTGCACTGCTAAAAGGCATCCCTGGCCCTCAAGTGGTCCTCATGCAGTCCTCTGAAATCCCCTAAGGAGGTTTACCTCAGGATTAAAAGGTATTAGGCATGTAGATTAGACAGAGGTGTTTGATCCATTTCCTCTCTATCTCCACTCCTAAAGGTCTTTCAGTGCCAGCCAGGCTGCCCTAACTCGTGTTTGAGCTGGGGTTGTACTGACTGGAATGGAATTGATCTCACTGCAACCTGCAGCCCTGTTCAGACCTTTGAATCTGATCAGCTGAGCTGCCAAACCACAGCAGGGGGTTGGAACTGGATGATATTTAAGGTCCTTCCTGACCCAAACCATTCCACATTGCTCTGATCTCTGACATCCTTCCCAGAGTCTTTATGGACTGTGGGGCTTGTGCTGAACGCAGTTATTGTGATGGGAAGAGCCCTGGGGCTGCTGAGACCCCAGTCAGCACTCCTGGAGGGCCAGGCACAGCACAAAGCCCCCAGAGGCTGCTGGCTGGGCTGGGGTGAAGCCAAGCACAGCCCTTCTCTGGCTGCCAAACCCCAGCTTTGCCTGGAGACAAGGAGAGGACTGGGAGTGATAGGACAAGGCTGCAGCTTTGTCTCTGAGAGCTGAACTTGCACCTGGGAGGGAGAACAGCCTGGCAGAGAACTGTTTAAAAACACAGCACAAAGCCAATTAAAGAGAAGAGTCCCAGCTGATGAGTCCTTGAAGCACCTCAGCACTGAGAGAGCTCTGACAGCTTCAAGTGCTCTGAACTGCAGCATCCCCTGGCAGTGGCTGGGGAAGCAGCAGGGACAGTCACAGATGAGATGCTGCATGTGCTGACACTGCCCCACCAGCAGCCCCCTGCAACTCCTTGATGCCTTTGCTTTAGCAAACAGGGATGCTCAAGGTTTGATGGGACCCTGATGAAGCCCAGGTTTCACTGGACATGCCCTGAGTTCCTTCCTGGGCTTTTTGACCACCTGGAATGTGAGGCTTCATCCCAGCTGTGGATTTGTTGGTGCTCAGAACGACCACAAATGTTGGATCTGTCTACACCAGGTGAGAATTAAGCCCAATCCTTCCTGAAAATGTCAGACTTCCCACATTATGCCCAGACCCACAAGCTAGCCTGCCACAAACACTCCAGCTGACAACAACCCACTGGATTTAACACAGAATTAACTCCCAAACCTGACTCAGATTTTTGTGTGAGACCCTGTGAGGCTTCACTTCATCTCTGTGTGCCCTCTGTCTCCACAGAGGAAATGCCACATCTGGTTCCTTGAACCATCTGGAAATAGTTGTCAGCTCTCTGTATTGGCCTGAATATCATTTCCTTGAACTGTAGAACACATGTTACTGTAGTAGATTCATAAATAATATTATGAAATAGTCAAACTTCACTAAAAACTTTGGATCCCAAAGTTAAAAGAAGGAAGTCTGGACTATGTAAGTTTATAGTTACACTCACCTGTTTTGGTGTTACCACTTTCTTTGATTTCTAGCACAAAGAAAATTACTAGGATTTCCTTTAGAGATAGGTCTCCAAAAAGTAATATTAATAAGAATCATGAATTTTCTGTTGAGCTCCAGATCCTTGCAAACCTGTTGAACAGCCCAGGTGTGCTTCAAATTGGAAGCAGCTTTCTCAGGAAAGGCCATGAACCTTGGTAATACCTTTATAACTATCCCAGCTTTAGCAAGATTTCTGGGGAAAATTAAGTGCCTAAAGGCTAAACTGTATCCTGTCTCAGAGCTCCCACGTTAAGGTCATATTTTGAGGGTATAAATTAGCTGGGTCTGTTAGTATCTCTCTGACCTTAAGCCTTCAGTGTAAAATCCTGTAGTTTTTGGCTTAAAGTGAATTAGAAAAACACAAAGCAGGTAGTTAAGTAGATAAAATGACAGAGCAGCAACAGCACACAGATGTTGTTATGTTCCTGCAAAGACTGTCCTTTGCACCCTCCAAGCTGTCTTTTCAACTCATTCTCCAAAACATGCATTATATTTAACATTAAAATGAGAGCTTGTAGCACTGGGTATCTTTGCCCATCTGTTTCTCCTCTGAAGTGCTCAGTATTTTAGGAAACTAATAAAAATAACTGAGTGCTAAGAGCCAAGTTTTTGCTGAAGGGACTGGTTGTTTTGGAGCTGTGCTGGGAGAGCTGGTCCCTTCCCAACAAGGTGCACATAAAATTCCACCCTGGGCTGGGTTATGCCAGTGCCCCAGCCTTGCCTGAGAGGCTGTAGAGGCAATAAAGCTGCAGGATCAGCCTGCAGAGGGCTTGGGGCTCCTCCTAAATGCTGCTCTTTGAAGTCTTTGCAGATGATCTCTAAAACTGCCCTTGGGATGGATCCACTGAAATCACTCAGAGCTTTTTCCATTTCCTCCATCCTCTTTTTTAAGCTGTAAACAGATGGCCCAGTGTCTCCTTGGGGGATGGAGGGAAGGATTTGGCCTCTTCTGAGCTGTTACTCTCCTCTTACCCCCACGCTTGGAGGTGCCTGTGGCAGAGGGCTCAGCTGCTGACTGAGGCTCTTTCTGCTCCAGGCTCAAACCTTGGATGTTCCCAGTTGTGATTTTCTCTCTGGCTTCTCCCTGAACTTCTGATCCTGCCTCTGCTGCTTCCCTCCCCACTTCTCTCACCTTCTCTCACCCAAAGCTGTGCTATCACCTCCCTGACTTCTTCCCAACCCTGGCAAACTTGTCCTCCAGCACCCAGAGGAGGAGAGCAGATGAGGGTAAGGTGGAGGTGATGGCAGGATGGCATCATCAGAGCAAAGGCACCATCAGGGATGTCCTGCTCACTGTCCTCTGGCAATTCTCTCCACCCCAGCCCTGTCTGTAATACCCTTACAGGAGCAGGGGCAGGCACTGATCTCTTCTTTCTGGTGACAGTGACAGGACCAAGGGAGAGACCTGAAGTTGTGTCAGGGGAGTTTAGAGTTGGAGATCAGGGAAAGGTTCTTCCTCAGAGGGTGCTGGGCAGGCTCCCCAAGGAGCAGTGAAGTTCCCAAGGCTGCCCCAGCTCCAGGAAAGTTTGGACAGCACTCCCAGGGATGCTCAGGGTGGGATTATTGGAGTGTCCTGGGCAGGGCCAGGAGCTGGACTTGACCTTCTGCCCCCTTCCAGCTCAGGAGATTCCACAATTCTGTGCTGTCTCCAGCACAAAGGAGTACAGACTTTACTCCATGACCTGGAGCAGGTTGTGTTTGGGAGGTGGAGCTGATCCCAGTGGCCCTTCAGGGGAGCAGAGGTGCACTTGAGTGGATGCTTCAAATACCTGACTAACCTGCAGGAATGTAGGGCTCAACCTCAGCACAAAGAGTCTCATCCAAGGGTCAGCAGAGCCACTGAAAACTCTGACCTGAACCACAGCTGGGGGAGTTCTGCCAAAAGCCAGAGTTGTGCAGCAAATAAACGATTTCTGCCATTCCTATCTTGCTGCTTCCATTTACACTATTTCCTCCCCTCCCTTCCCCACTCCTTCCTCTCCTCTTTCAGCAGGAAAAGGAGCCTGCCAGACAATGCATTCACAAGTTAACACAGAGCAACAGACTGCACCACATTAAGAGCAGCTCACAGGCAGGTTTTACATCCAGGCTCTGGGGAACGAGCAGTGAAATGGGAGGATGGAGCTTGGCACTGCTGTGAAGCTGAGCAGCTTCAGCTATAAAAAGAAGCCTTTTACACAGATATATAAAATGAAATAGCATCTGAAAGCCTCTCTGCTTTTGGAGAGAAGATTAAGCAGCAGCACACGAGCACCCAGCTGGTGAGAGAGCACCTGGGTTGGACATGTGCAGAAGGAAGGTGTCCAGAGGCAGGGCTGCAGTGCTCTGCCTCCAACCCACCCTGCAGAGGGTGCACCAGGCTCCAGGGGGGTTTACCTGGGCCAGAGGGGTCTGGCTTGCTCCTGGTGGGCAGGTGCTTCACACAGGGCTTTGTCCCTCTGTGTTTGGAAGCTGTTTCAGGAAGAAATGTGATCATATTGTCATTTACTGCACCCCTCCAAGCAATTTAACAAACTGTAGAAACTCTTTGTACAAGTCACAGCTCCAGCAGTGGTGACATTGCCCAAAACCACTCACATTGTCTCAGGATCCTGGGCCAGGACTTCAAGCAGAGGCTCTGGGAGTGTGAACAGCAGACAGGGCTTGTCACCCATCACCCATCACCGTCACTTCTGAGCATCTGTCACTTCACTGCTGCCCTGGGTCACAGCCCAGCAGCTCCTGGGAGCAGCATTTCTCACACACAGTGTCTGCAGTTTGTTTTGAGACTTCAGAACTTCAGTCCCTCTGCTCCTTGGCTGCAATGATAATTTTTTTTCCTCTGGGGTAAAAAAAACCCTTTGCTGCCTGGGTTTTTTTCTGCCATCCAACACTGGATCTTCCTATTTTGTGTTAGTTTGAATAACCTCTCAAACACTTTGCCCTTTATTTTGGAACTTGAATTTTTGGGTTGCAATCAGGTCACCTCTCAATCATCTTTCTGACAAACTGAAGAGACTGAGCTCCTTAAATCACTATCCAAAAGTGCTTTCCCCAGCCTCTGATAATTGTATATTGCTTCTCCTCCCTGATTAGTTTATCCACATGCTGAAACCAAAAGATATCATGTGGATTTGACCAGTACTCCCAGTTAAGGAGGTTTTTACCCAACTGCTCCTCTTCTCAAACACCTAAAAGCTCCATCAGACACCTCCCTCCAAACCACACAAACAACTCTCAGTCTGTGACTACCAGGGCAGACTGAACTGCTCAGATTTATACACATTTATACAAGATTGTCTTCAGAGTCATTGTTTGCAAAACACTGTATTCTCCAAGGATTGCCTGTGTGTTTAGAGGCAGCAGATTACATTTGTCTGCAATAAAAAGACCATTTGCACAAGCCTGGCTGACAAGCAGTCAGAATTGCCCCCTCTAAATGTCTTGTCTTCATTATTATTTATAGGTGCTTCATCATTTTGACACCCACAAATTTTATCGACAGTGATTGCATATTTACTTTGGGATCATTAATGACACTGTTGATAGTGCTGGGCTCAGAGCCAATCTCCTAAAGTGCCAGTAAAGCATCTCAAAAAGTCATTTCATTAGCTACAGGAATGCTGTCACCCTTGTTCTTAATCATTTGAAAGTGTTTTGTGGATAAGAATATCTATTCACATGATCTATTGCTCATTATTGCCCAAAATATTGCTCAATATTAATTAAAAGCATTTGAAAGATGCTTTGGAGTATTTATGCACAAATCTTTGCAATTTCCCTTGATCAAGTGTCCAACAGACCTATGTTCAATAAAGCCATGCTGGCACACAGGATAATTGCATTGTGCCTTCACTAATCAAATCCCATATCAGCTTTTACTTAATTCTGCTCAGGGCTGGAAATCCAATAAACTGGCATGTAGTTAACCAGATTATTTGATACTTAAACTTCTAAAATTAGCTCCTTGCTGAGTTCTCAAAAAGTGCTGCCACACATGCCATTGAATCCCAAAGAAATGTCACATTTCCAATTGTTTGGGCTTAACCCACTCTCAGAGATGCTCTGACACAGGGGCTCTGTCAGACTGAGCTGCAGTGGAGATTGAATTAAAGATGTTCCAGCTCCTCAGTCACTTAAACACCTTAACACAAACCTAACTTTGTTTGTCTACCTATATAATTCTATAATCTGCTCATCACCATAGCAACCTAAATACCATCCCCTCAGCATAGCACAGGTAACTGCATTTGGAAGGAATTTTTCCTCCAGAAATGTCCCTGCTTAGCTTTGCATGGCCACTCACTTCACACTATCACTGCAAGCTCAAGGAAGCACAAATGTGTGAACTCACAGCCACAGAAGAGGTTTCAAGAAATATCTGATGTTTGCCACTTGAATTTATGGATGAGTTAGCCCACTTCTCTCACTGTGAACAGTTTTGTCTCACAGCTTTAGAGAGCTCTGCTCACAGCTCAGGACTTACACACTTCCTCTCATGAGAGCAGAAACACATTTTGGGAAATTAAAAGTGTTTGTGACCTCCTTTCTTGGTTGGTTTTTTGTTGGTTTTTTTTTTGTGGTTTTTAATTTTTTTTTTTTTTTTTTAACAGAAGAATTTCAGCTCTGTAGATAAAGTCCAGAGCTAGAGACAGTACAAAAAAAGAGTTATACTATTAAAATTGAATTCCACTCTCTTTAAATCCAGGGTTTGTAGGGTGCTTTATTAGGGTCTTGGACTTTACTGTTTCATGGCCATTATTGCCAAGATTGTCACAGAATAGTTTGGGTTGAGAGGGACCTGGAGGATCCTCCAGTTCCAAACTCTTTCCATGGGGCTTGGTTCACTATCCCAGGTTTCTCCTTGGACATTTCCAGGGATCCAGGGCAGCCACAGCTTCTCTGGGCACCTGTGCCAGGGTCTCAGCATCCTGTGGGTAAAGTTCTTCTCTCTAAAATCCAACCTAAATCTCTCCTCTTTTTGTTTAAAACTGTTCCCCCTCATCCTATCATTATCTGCCTCTATAAAAAGCTGCTCTTCTGCTGTTTTATGAGCCCTTTTTAGGTGCTGGAAGGCCACAATAATCTCTCCCAGGAGCTTTCTCTTCCCCAGGCTGAACAATCCCAATTTTCTCAGCCTGTCCCCAGAGCAGAGGGGCTCCAGCTCTCAGAGCATCACAAGGACTGAGCATCTTCAGAAGCCACTACCCCCAAAACCACATGAAACCCAAGAGTGGCTAAAAGTCAAGGCTTAGAAAAAGGAAAGAGGGGGGGAAATAATCTCTGGAACATATTGTTTCTAAACTTCAAACTGCAGTTTTTAATGTAGCCTCTGGCTAATTAGAGAGGAAAGTGCAAAAATCAGCAGATAACCTTTCAGTGACTCTAAAGGGAGGCAAAGAGCACACACAGTGCTGGGTGAGAATCCAGGAAAGGTTCATTTAGGCCCTTTACTCCTGTCAAACATTAAGAAATGCATTTGATCCTACATGAAGAGGCAGAGCTGAGAGTCATCCTCTCATCTTGCCCAGCCCAGACACAGCTGGCACACCCACCAGGAGGAGAAGACAAATCCTCAGCCCAAATGCTGTACCAGCAGTTCTCAAGGTATTTAATGGGTAGAATTTCAATTCCTGACATCTGTAAAATCTGGATAAAGAGCCTTGCAGACTGTGTGGCAAAGCTGTGAGGATTAGGCAAGCTCTGAGCCGTGCCCTGCAGACACCATGCCCTTGCTCCAGAGCTCATTGTGCACAGCTTTTGATCCTGCCTCCAGTACCTCTCCACAAGCACTTATATAAATAAATGTCAGGCTGCATGACTGCATAATTATACAGAGCAGGAAGAAGGCACAAAAGCCCTCAGTAAAAGGAACAGACACTTTAAATAATTTGTACTAGCTGGAGTGCAGTGAAACATTAAACTGAAAGAAATTCAGAAGTTGTAATCTTGCCCTTTGTGTCAGTCCCTGTGGGTGAAAGCATGTTGTACCCTGGTCTGGATTTTGATTTCTGGTTCTTCAACCCAGCCCAGGCCAGTGACCTCCTCTCAAATGTGGTTCTGGAAAGAGCAGGTTTTGGGAAAGAGCAGATGTTTCTGCAGTTCAGAAATCCAAATTAACAGCTGGCTTGAAGCTTGGTTCATAGAATCACAGAATGGTTTGGGTTGGGGATGACCTTAAAGATCATCTCTCTCCAACCCCCCAAACTGAACAGGTGACCCCACAATTGGTTTGTGAGTTTTGAGCCACTGTAAACATGGATTAGAGTTCTGAACACTGCAACTATGGCCAAAAGGAGACACCCAGCACCATCTGCCATCCTTTGGTCAGGAAAGATACTCCAGGTCCTTATTCCTGAGCTTGGAAAGAGAGTTCCCCACCTGCCATGCTGTGACCTTGTTTCTTCCAGCACATTTTTAACTCAGTATCTATAATCCCTCATTGTTACAACAGTTCTACATTACAAAAAAGCACTACAAAGGGAAATAATGGGAAAATAAGAGAAGTTTAGGGAATAAAAGATTAAAAAGAGAGCTATTAAAGGATGCAGGCATATTGCAAGAAGAATTCCAGATGAGATATGCACAGGAAACAGAGGGATAAGGCAAGGGCAGGAGGTGAGAGCTGCCATGGGGAGGGCACCAGGCAAAGCCCTGGCACAGGAGCTGCTGCTGACATGTGTCAGCATTAACAGGCACTGTGTACAGCAAGCACCAAAGGCCATCTCCTGGGCTTTGACTTGCTCATTCCCATCAGCAGGGCTGACTTTTCCTGTCAGGTTTTCTATCCATAATGGCCAAACCCTCCAGCTTCATTAGTCCCATGCAGCACCACCATGGGCAGAGGCAGCTGCCCCTGGCTCTGGCCCAGCTGGGTGAGAGCTGATTTCACTGCAGGCACATCTCCTTGCCAGCACTGACACCCTCCTCCTAACACTGCTTTTCCACCCAGACACTGCCAGTGGTCATTCCCACCACCAACAACCACTGACGGCTCCTTTTGCTCCCTTGGGGCAGGTGGTTCCATCAGAGCAGCTCTCACCCCCAAAAACCACATTTCATGGTGATGTGAGCAGGTTGGCTGTTCTTCAAAGCTGACAGCCACTGTCCACTCCCCAACCTGCTCCTGCAGACAGACACCACCCCTGTCCAAAGCAGAGCCTGGGGCTGTCCCCACCAGTGCCTTCCCCCTGTCCCAGCAGCAGGGACTGCTTTGTGTTTATTTCCTGGCTCCAATCTTTCCATTTGTTAGGTTTGGCCCCATGCCACGCACAGCTGAGGAGCCAAAAAGCCAAGGGCAGAGGGCTGCTGTTTCACCTTTGATAGATGGGAACTGAAGCTGCTCTTGGCAGCTGACTTGAGGCTGCTGAAAAGAAAAAAAAATGGGACCTGGTTGCCACAGGGCAGCACTCTGCAGGTTCTGGTAGTGGGGTTAATTGGGATTACCTGAGCTTGGCTTTAATCAGCACCAGGAACATATTGTTTTCAGGACTATTTTGCTGAAGTGTATTTAGAAATGCCATGGTGGGCTTTGATTATGGTCAGAGCAACTACAGGTTTCATAAGTGAGTAAAAAAAAGCCCCCAAACAATAATGAAACAATTTGATCTCTTCAATGTCATCTCAAATTTGTGTTGTAAGTACAGAACTGCACAAAATACACAAGGCTGATCTAAGAAGAGAGTCTGCCAAAGACAGGGATTTTAAATATTTTGGAGTTGTCTTAGTTTCAAGAGCTCTAGTCTCTAAAGTTGTTCCTTAAAGTTTTCCTGCCTTTTGTATAAATTTTAGAAGCACAGCAAGTGTTCAAGGTACATGTGATATTCACAAAGGGCAGTGTGAAGTTTTGTAGATGTTCACAGACCATGAGAAAGAAATGATAATGTAATTTAATTTTTATAAACTCTCTTTTTATCAGGAGACCTCAAAGGCAGCCCTCAAGCAAAGGGCACCATCTTTTGCCTTACAAAATCAGAAACTGCAGCACCATTGATCTGTCAGCATCTCCCCCCTTGCTCTTGGAAGGGCCATGACCACAATGGGGTTGAATTTATTGTTTTAACCATCACCCTCAGACACCTCCTGGCTACAAAACCTGCACCCCAGCCTCTATCAAGCCTGATTTGGATCTTAGCTGATGCAAGCAGCTCCCAAAACCCAGTGGAGCCATATCTAGGTTTGCCAGATGAATATCAGGTCCTCTATATTTCATGTTAATGTATCCCTGTCTGTTCAAAGTGTTTCTTAATCTTTTATTGTTTCTAAGTCAAGGACTGCAGAATTTTCTGGCTTTGTAAAATTTAGATGCCAGAGAACACCAAAACATTCAGTTTTAATTCCTCTTTCTAATGGATAAGTATTTAAACCTGTTCCTAATCAGTTAACCTTATTTGAGAGCCAATCTCTGGATAAGCAGGCTGTGACAGAAAGGAGCTCTGAGTGCCACAGATGCCTCTGGGCAGATTTAGACTTAATGACAGACAAACCCAGCTCCAGCCAAATCCATGGCAGCCTGTTTTCATCTCAGCACTCAGCAGGAATGAAATCCCACTGGAGTCTGGGGTGGGACTGGATTTTTCCACTCTTGAAGAAGAAAGAGGTGAAAAGTCCATAATATTGAAGTCACCTGGGAGTTAGGGTTTGCCTTCCAGCAGGTATCTTTGTCATCATTCCCCCACAAGCTCCAGGTCTGAAACTGCTGTGTGGGAGTAGCAGGAAACTGCTGAGTGGCAGGACCTGTGTCAGTGTGCAGTGGAGGTGAAGGGGACAATAAATGATCTTTAGTCCCCCAGGTACCTTGTTAATCCTGAACTCCACATTAGTGCTGGGAATGGGCCACTGACCCCAGCAGGTGCTCACATGGCAGAAAATCCTCGTGTGACCCCAGAGCCTGAACCTCACAGCTGGCAGGAACCTGCTTGCCCACACTTCCAGACTGCCCATAATTCAGATCAGAATTGTTCTCTGTGTTATCTCTTGCAATGTTATTCTGGATATTGGCCCAGAGGGCTGATCTAACTTCTCCTACGTGGATACCCTGAAGGGAGCACAGTTCTGAGAGGACAGAAAACAGGCTGATAAATGTGATTTTCTATGAGAGGAAGAGCCTTCAGTAGGCATGAGGTCCCCATTTCCCTGCATATAGTAAATTATGCAATATTGCAGGCATTACTCACGTTTCAAAATTCAACAAATTCTATGAATTTTGAAATTGTCGATTTTCTCCTCAGTGCTTTGATTAATGATTAATGGAATTAAGGCCCATGGTATGGGGGTTGGAACCAGACCCACCCTGGCTAGTGAAAGTCTACCACCACCCACTGGGTTTTAGCATCCTGATTTATTCTCCAGGTTGGTTTGATCACTCCACAAATTCCGTGTTCAGTCAAGGCACTGGGCAGCAGCTGCCAGGGGAAGCCTGTTCTTGTCAACTCACTGCTCCATGAGCTCAGCAGCTATTCTTTCCAGCTGGAAAAACCTGAATTGTTTCCAAACATTTTCCTTCCTGAAATACCAGAAGCAATGTAAAACGTTTACTTTGCTGGGCAAGCTTGGCTTTCTCAAATCTATCCATTTCCCTTCTGCAGGTCTTCCCTCTCTCCCAGGACAAGAAAGCTTAACCCAGAAAGCAGATTCACCCCAGGCAAAGTGGGCTGTGGGAGAAACTGTGAGGTGTAGTTAAAAAATGATGAGTGGTTCAGGTGTGCAAAGTAGAAATGAGCATTGTGATACAGCCAAATAACAGTAATAGCAGAAACAATAACAAAAATAATAATAAAATAACTCAATAAATTACTCTTCCTTCTCCCCCAGATGTTTTACAAATGCCTGTAACTGGAAGCAATTTCCCTCTATCTCTGATTCCCCTTTGGCTCCTCATGCCAACCTCATATCCAGGTTTTCCGGATATATTGGATTTTTTACCATCTGTCACAGGACAGCATGAGGATTTTGCCTTGGGCTGCACATGTGTGTTAGGTAAACCCTGCAGACCCAGAGAGATGCCAGAGTGATTGAGGAGAAACTGGGCCCAGCCCAGCATCAATTATTCCTTTTGAGATGGAGATGAGATTAATTTCACCTCACTTCAGCCACCTTTGAACTCACATCTTAAACTGCTGGCAGGATTTGACAGGCAGGGTGACAGCAAATGATGCTCAGGTAAAATGCTGCCTGCTGTGGGAAGGCTGTGGAAAGTTATTATTCCTTTCCACGTGGCAAACAACACGTGGCAATGTTGTGTGTGTTCTCCTGCACAAGCAAGGTGTTGAGAAATTTGAGTGAGGGACATGAAGGTGGTTTGGGGTCTACCAACATGGGGGATGAGGAGAGCCTGGAAGAATTTTTTCAGCCTGGAGAAGGCCAATGAGGATCTAAATGACTTCTTATAACTCTCAAGTTGGAGAAAATAGAGATGGGGAGCCAGACTGCTGAGCAGGGCACATCAGATGGATATGAAACAGCAGTTACAGAGTGAAGGGAGGTAAATTCCCAGCTGAAAAAGAAAAACTGGTTTTGCCATGGCAATGGTGGAGCATGGGAACTGTCTTGGGTTGCAATGCAGGATGTGGCCAGAAATGTGAATTCTGTCCCCATCTGTTAACCCAGCTGGGGCAGTGACCCTGATCTCCTGGCACACATTATCTGCTCATGGGCCATCTTTAAACCAGCTGGGCAATCATCTTTATCTTCCCACAGCCCATCCTCCCTCCAGGAGATATCTCCTGTTAATGGCCAGTGAGTCCCAGGGCATGACTGATAAAATTCCATCATCCCACTGGGAGATGCTCCAGCCAGGGGAGGAGCCAAGCCTTTCCTACCCAGATAAAAACTGGGATTTTGGACACCAAGGAACCTTCTTTCCACTGGATTCCAGAGGAAAGCCAGACCTTTCCACATCATCCCTGGAGCTTCAGAGGAAACTGCACCTTCTCCAGGAGCACTGCTGCAGCTGAACCACATCTGCCCCTGCAGGAGGATGCAGCCACCATTGAATGGGACTGTGCCAACACCCTGACTGACTGACGGGTGTCAGCTTGGATTCTGACTCTGGCAGGGCTGGGATTGTTCTTTGTAATACTGTGTTTCTATTTTAATTTTCCTAGTAAAGAACTGTTATTCCTAATTCCCATATCTTTGCCAGAGAGCCCCTTATTTTCAAAATTACAATAATTTGGAGGGAGGGGGTTTACATTCTCCATTTCAAAAAGAAGTTTCTGCCTTTATTGGCAGACACCTGTCCTTCAAACCAGGACAGGAATGGAGCCTCTGAGAGGTGTGAAACCTCACAGAATCATGGATTGGTTTGGATTAGCAGGGACTTCTCAAAATCATCTAACCCAACCCCTTTTTTAAGCAGGATCAGTGACAACAGGTTGTCCAGGACCATGTCCAGATGGGTTTTGAATATTTCCAAATCAGAGACTCCACAGCCTCTTGAGGCAACCTGTTCCAATGTTCAACCACAATGTTCAACCACAATCCATCACTGGAGATTTTCAGAATTGCATTAAAACCTTGGGCAGCCTGGTCTGGGATAGAAGCCAGCACTGCTCTGGGCTAGGTTTTGGGAACAGGCAATCTAAGGGTCACTTCCAACCCAAAGAGTTTCATGATTTTCCAAATGATGACCACAGATGTGTCAAGGCTCCAGCTTTATGAATTCAGAAGTCCATTAGATAAGACAGACTCCAGCTGAAATAAAATAAGGCATTTTTATTGCTCTGAAAAACCACAAAATGCAGAAATAGAGGATTCCTCTACAGACATTCCTGGCAGCAACAGATCAAGAATTAGCTCTATTTCCCAAATTTCACTCCAGCAGCTTCCCCATCACCACCTTGATTCTTGACTTTCCATCCTACTTTTTGCATCAGTTGAAGTTCATGAACTCCAACTTCCCATGTGCCTTTTAGCCATAAGTGCGCAGTATTATTTTTTAAAGCCAGAAATGGATGAGAAACATGTGCAAAGTAAAAGAATAATGCAGAGCAGACAGCTGGGCTCCTGCATCTGACGTGTGTCCCACTGTGAGGAGCCACCTGGAGGGGCACACGACCTTCAATTTGTGCAAATCACCAGGGTAAGGCTGGGTGAACATCTGGATTCAGACTCACTACGACCCAAAAACACTGTGAAATGGGATAGCTGGGAAAGATTAGGGCAAGTCTCAACCTTAATCTTAAAAAACAAAAAAAAAAGCTTAACTTCTGCTGGATTTTAGAAACTTAGGGTTTTTGAAGTTTTTGTGCTGTCAGGTACTGACCTTTTGGAGAACACTGCTTATGACCTGAGGCATCAGAGAAGGCTTTTAAATTGGAGTGATGAAGTTAAAATCACAGGTGTGTAGTTAAATAGAAGTGTGTGATTTCACATGGTAAAGGGTTTTAAATTTGAGGTTTTTATAGTATAGTGATAGATATGGGACAAGATGGAGGATTTTGGATGGTGTCTCTTTCTCATCTTCTTCTTCATGGATTTCAGGAGTAGTTTCTGGTTGGTCAGCCAGTGTCACACTGAGGGTCATGGGAATTTGGTTATTGGGTTAAAAGAACAAATAATACAGGAGTTAATTCTCCATTGGACTGTTTAGCTTTTAGAGACCTTGCAGCAGCTGGATCTCTCTCCATTTTGCTGGCTTTTAGCTGGTAGCTAGAAGTGTTGCTGAACACTCTGTACTTTTGATTAATTTTAGTAAACAACCAAGCCTGAACATGAGAAATTTCATTTCTTTTGTGTGTTTTTTAATACTCAAAAGCTCTTAATTCTGTCCCTGCTGCCAGCTGCTCCTGGATGGGTGGCCAGGTGACCCACACCTGTCTTGTCTGCATCAGTATCAGGGCAACCCTAGAAACATTGATAAAGCCAGTCTGAATTATTGACTGGTTCCCTCCAGAACAGGTTGGAAGGTTAAAGACTCACTTGTTCCACCAAGTTGAACATTTCCATTATCCCAGGTGCTCCAAGCATTGTCCAGCCTGGCCTTGGACACTTCCAAGGATCCAGGGGCAGCCACAGCTTCTCTGGGCACCTGTGCAAGGATCTCACCACCCTCACACTGAGAAATTTCTACCTAATATCTCATCTAAACCTCTCCTCTTTCAGTTTTAAGCCATTTCCCCTTGTCTCATCATTCCACCCCTTGTCCCAAGTCCCTCTCCAGCTCTCCTGGAGCCCATTTAGGCACTGAAAAGAGATCTAAGCTCTCCCTGGAGCCTTCTCATCTCCAGGCTGAACCACCCCAACGCTCTCAGCCTGTCCTTGCAGAAAAGTGAAACTCATATTCCATTTTTATGAGTAATTTTAAAACAAGGACAAGAAATTATACTGACCCCACACACTGTTAGAGCCATGAATGCACTCACTCCCAAAGAATGAGCAATTTAAAAACTCTGTATTTAGGTGCCTACTTGGGTAAGAATAGAAATGAATTTCAGAGAAGCTCATTATCACAAGTATATTGACACTAAGGCAGAATTACACACATCTGCTGGAGACAAAACCACTGCATTGATTCTTTTCCCATTTTCTAGGTATTTAGCAGCTATTTAACCTTCCTTGCTGAGAGGATGATACCTGGAATTTGCACCATTTCTGTGTCTGTCCAGTACAGTTTGTGGTAGAAGTGGTGATTTTTCAGCACCAGGAGCTCTGAGGTAACACTGGGCCTTCAATAAGTGCTTCACCAGCTGCTCTTAGAGCTACTTAGAAATTTCTGTGCAATAAATAGCACATTTTCCCTGAAAGCAAAAGCCTTATCATTTCCATGCTCATTTAGCCTGAAGGTTTTTCACCCATGCTGGTCAGTTTTACAGCACTGGTGCCCTGAGTTACCTGGCAAAACATCTCTTGAAGCAAAAAAGTTGGTAACAACTGAAACAATTAAATTTTTTTTTAAAAAATAATGATCACTGCTGGCTGAAGGTCCCTTCCAAAGTGTGCTGCAAAATTTAAACACTTCCAGGGAAGGATGAAAATATCCATTAATTTTCTTAATTATGTCAGCATCAGGGGTCTTGCTGAGATGGGGAATTGCTGTAGCATCCTTTGGAGATGGTGCCAAAAGAAAAGAGTGAAGGAGAGCGAGACAGGGACAGTTTTTCTTGTTTTATACTGGGAGACTCAAGGGGCAAAATGATTTAAAGGCTTCTGCAAAGAGCCACCAAAAAAAAAAAAAATCCTTCAGGCTGAGAACAGAGTCCAGACATCTTTGGTCTCTTCAGAGCACATCTCCAGGCTGTTTGTCCTTGGCACCAATCTGGTAAACCTTTTTCACTCTATTTTTGCTCAAGTCAGACAGAAAATTCCCCCTTTGACAGCCTGGAGCCTCTGTAGAATAGGTGGAAATGTCTGACAAGAGCCACAACACGGACTGCTCCCCATCTCAGCCCCAGCAGCATCCTCCCCCCAGCACAGCACACTCCAGCCAAGGCTCAGCTCAGAGTCCTCTGCAGCAAAAAGCAGCTTTGCACCACCCTGGGACCCTCTGAGTTTTTGGGAGCCCTGGAGTAGCAGAGGAAGGGTTTGCAACTGGCTCAGTGCTAATCCTACCCTTAAATGTGAGCTGCAGTTGAATTAGAGCTGGTAATTTTCTTTCCTCTTGAATGCAGCCTGGCATTTGATCTCCCATATTCTGTCAGAAATTGGCCACCAATTCATCCTTGCTAAAACTACTGGGTTCCCCCCTTATTTTTCCTTTTAATGCAACCTGAGAGCTATTTCATCTCACAGCAGCAAAATTTTGCTGAAATTTGAGTTGTAACAAACTATTTCCTCAGAACTGTACTAAGAATCTGATTATTTTCTCCCTCATCAGAATGGTTTGAGCAACTATATTCAGAAAAATACCTGATGTGTCTCTTGATGCAAACCCAGGGATTTATTTGCTACATCTACTCAAGAGTGACACACCAGCCCTGGAGCAGAAAGAGGCTTCATGTGGCACCAAGAAAACTCTGTTTGGCCAAACATTAATATCCCCACTTGCTCACCATAAACATGATTATTTTAAAGTGATACCACAAGTAGTTCCTATTTATTATGTGAGTATGATAATGATCAAACCAAGATATAAAATATTCAGAAAATACATGTTTCTCAAACAGAAATGGGAACTTGGGGATGAAACTGTTGAAGGAATTGAAGAAATGAGACATGTCAAGGAGCCTAACCCCAAAAAACCCTCAATTTTTAATAAAGCCATTATTAAATTACTTTATTAGGTCCTCCCTCTCAAAACACTATTGTGCATTAATAGCATTGACAGAAAAACAGCCAAAGAAAATTGCAACAAAGGTGATGAAGTCTGATGTTTCAAAAGATTAAAAAAACCCATGATTTCTCTAATTCCTAAGTTTCCAGGAACAAGTTTTTTATTTTTATGGCAAAATTGATGGCAGTTATGCCTCACACAAAAGAAATAATTGAGAGGATGAAATAGTTCTGCTCCAAAGTGGCTTCTTTCAGTGCAGTGCTTGAAAACAAAACAAAACCCATCGAGACAAAACAGAAAAATTATTACAGGGTGATGGAAGTGCATCCAAGCAGTTGTTTGCTGTTAAAACCTTCAGTGCTGATAATGGATTGAAAACATGAAAATCTGAGTGAGGTTTTCCACGCTCCAGGGCAGCATTCCCAGTGCCAGGCCCTTTCCCTGTGGGTGGGTTAAGGTGCTGCTGCTCTGTTTTTTGGGAGGCTGGGATGCACAGTGGGTTTGCTGCAGAGGGAACAGCAGGAGGCCACCACAGCTGAGGCTTTAGGACTTTAGCTTTTCTGTTTTTCAGGTCCTGTGCTGCTTTAGTGTGTAGCTCTAAAACTCCATACCTGTCAGCTGCTGTTCTCCCATTTTATTCACACAAAGCAATTCCTGTCTAGGCCCGAAACTCAAGGACACTTTGCTGTCTCAGGTCCCAAGAGATGCAAACAACAGTGAATTTGGGGAGAAAACTTGGAGTAAATTACTTCACTACCCAAAGCTGTAATTGGAGGGTTGACCCCAGGTATGTAAATGGACCAAGCTTAGAACTGTATGAAAAACTCATGACCACCATCCACCTTGGGTGGAGCCACTCTCAGAAGTTTTTGACTGCCCAACGAGCACCTATTGAAGGCATTTAATAAATACCTGCTTTTATTCTCTTCCTCTTGCCCCGCCTCTGTTTCAGGGAGCCACTCCAAGGCATCACAGCCTCCCAAACACCTCTGCCAGGGCACTGTGGGGCACAACCAGCCACCCCAGACACCAGCCACCCTCCCCAAGGGTGCAGCTCAGCCTTGGCACCACGTCCAGCATGTCACAGCCCACCCAGGAATCCCCTCCTGGCAGGCACATCCCAAAGGGCACAACCCAGAGGGACAAGTGCTGCAGGTCCCACAGCCACCAGTGACAAGGGCAGCGTGGGGATGGTTTATTTTGGACACACAGAGGCCAGCTCAGGTGACTGGTTCTTCTCCCACACTTGTACATGGGTGCATTCACACTCCTGTGGGTGTGAAAAACACCCTCATGCTGCCACTGGAGGGGAACAGCTCTTTTGTGAAGCCTCCCTGGCCTACCCAGGCTCCCAGAGACTGAGAGTGCCAAAAACTGATGGGTTTGGGGAAATGGAGGCACCCACATTTCCTTTCCCAAGTGGTGCCTGGCTGAGAGCAGAGCAGGGTGGAGGAGGTCAAAAAATCCCCATGCTAGGGCAGGATGGCACAGAGAGAGAGAAAGAGGCAACAGGCTGTGCTGGGGTAGCCTGTGATGCTTGCAGCTCCTCAGCAGGGCTGATCATCCTGCACCCTGCATCCTGCACCCTTCATCCTGCACCTTTCATCCTGCACCCTGCATCCTGCATCCTGCATCCTTCATCCTTCATCCTGCATCCTGCACCCTGCCCAAGCTCCAGGGAATGAAATGCTGCAGTGTTCATTCCACTCTGCTCCAGCAAGCTGCAGAGATTAAATTTAATAGATTTCTCTTTCTGCACCTGCCTTTCCCTCTTTGTTCTCACTGAGAAGTTATCACAAGGGCAAGGGATGGTTATCCACAGAATGATGCTCTCATGCACCCTTGAGAACTGCTCCACCAGGGAACCCAAATCTTACAAATTCCTGTCCACTGTGCCATGCCATAGTTTGAGAGGGTGATAAAGAAGTGCAGATCTCAAGGAGAGAGGCTTTCTGTTTAAGTTAGTGCATCTGAGGCTGGTTTATCCTTGCTTTTATTTTTTCTCTTCTATTGACTGACTTTCCACCTTGTCCAGCTCCCCTTGTGCTCACTGTGCCCAGCTGCCAGCTGCATGGGGCAGGCAATCCCAGTCTGGGCAGTTTTCACACCAAATAAACACACATCAGGAATGAGAACACAGTTCCTGAGGCACAGACTGGTTTTTGTGTCAGGCAGCTCCTGCAGCTTCCCACCAGGGCACAGATTGGCAATTCTCCGTTGTCCCAGTCTCAATTATTATTAAACAGTAGTAGAGAGAAGGCAAATTCTGATAACAGAGTCAGGAGAGCAGAAAAATTAGCTGCTGTGAGTGGTTCATCATCTCAGCCCGCTGATGTAATCCCTCCCAAATTCAATTACGGCTAATTAAAGATAATTCTCTCATCTGGGTTGATCACTCGTGGTCCCAAGCTCCAGTTTAATCCAGCTGCAGCAGCGACCATAAAATCGAGAGCTCCGAGGGAAACTGCAGGGTCTGCTCCTGATGCAGGGTTAAACCACAACACAGCGAGCTGGCAGCCTGCTGGAGTAAAGAAAGGTGGAATTACAGTCCTGAGCATCCCAGGCCCTCTGCTTTTGCTCTCCCAGTGCCCCCAGCTGGGGTCAGAGTGCCTAGAGCTGCAGAAGCTGCTGTTGCTCTCCACACAGAATCACATCATCCCAACTGGAAACGAGTGCTGCTCTGGAAAGGGTTCTGAAAGCCAAGCATTCCTCTGCCCTGCACTCAGCAGGATCAGATCTCACCCAGCTGTAGGAGTTAGACATCCATACTCTGCTGTCATTCTCTGCACAGCAGCTCAGGAAGCAGCTACAAGTCACAAAGCACCTTCCCCTGCTTCCTGCCCCTGGCCAGAAGTGTTTAACTCCTGGGAGTCTCCATTAGCAATTCTTTTATTGTGTTATGTGGATAATGAACCAGCTCCTCACACAGTTTCACTGACAAGAGCAACTACAGGACTTGCAGTAGTAAAACAAAGCTGCTGTTGCATTTTGAGCTTCCAAGATCAACACCAGGCAGAACAGCAGTGACAGCAAATATATCATGGAAGGACACGGTTCAGGAGGGAAAACAATCCTCTGGTGTTTTCACCCTCAGCCCAAGCAAGGCTCACTAATGACTGACCTTATTAAAGTATTGGAAAATTCATCCCACAGGCTTCAGGACAGAGGCCAGGGATTGTTTTCTGGGTGTATCAGGGTACAGAGATGCTTCTCAAAAATGTGATTTTCCCAGGAGGAGTCATTGTTCCCTGACACCCCTTCTTGAAGGGATCAGAATATGTTACTAAGAAGAAAACCAGAGTGGATCTCCAATCCAAGGAAGTAACACTTCACAGGGGAAATTTCTTCTGGCTCTTGCATAGAACAATTAAGCCATGTTGCACATGATGTAATTATACACATTTTTACCACCTTTTGTGTCTTAATCACTACTACAGTATGCTTGGCAAGGCATCACTCAGCAGCTCACAATGGCAGCCTTTGACTGCATTATTTCATTCATTAAATTATGGAAGCAGCCAAAGAAAGCTGCAAACACAGGCTCTGGTTTCTGGCCAGCCACAGCCCTCCAAGCACACCCAGCTGACTGGAGGAGCAGGACTATTTACTCATTTTCAATGAATTGCCCTCAATAATGCTGCACAGCATCTTTTTGGCACATTTCTACAACAGCTGAGAAAATGCAAGTATCAGTTCCTGGGTAGATGCTTTCTTTATTTTTATGGGCTGGTGTTTTGAGCTGAGAAGAGAAGGTTCCTGCACACTCCCAATGTGCTGTGTTGACTTCACCTCGAAGGAGAAACAGAAGTAGTTTTCAAAATAAAAATAAATAAATATTAATTGTGATTTTTACATCTTCTGTCCATGTTGTCCTTCCCCAAGCAAAGCTTAGCTTTGAGCCTCTCTCAGCTCTGGCAGAGCTCTGCTGTCAGGGCATCCCTGGGGTTTCTCTCCCACACTGGATCTGCTGAGGCTGGAAATGGAGTTGCTCTTCTGCACCCACACTGGGGACAGCACTTTTCACAGATTTTCACAGAACTTGGAGGAATGCTAAAGATTTCAGGTCTCTTCATCATCTTCCAAATCATGTCATCCTAATAAGGATATTAAGGATTGACAGATGGGAAATGGAAAAAAAAGCCCCACAAAAAATATTAACAAGACAGATGGAGAAGGACTTTTAAGAAGGGCATGGAAAAATGGCAATAAACAGAAGTGGGCAGGTTTAAATTTTAGGAAGAAATCCTTCCCTGTCAGGGTGGAAGCGCCCTAGCACAGAGAAACTGTGATTGCCCAATCCCTGGAAGTGTCCAAGGCCAGGCTGGATGGGGCTTGGAGCAAACTGGATAAGGGAAAGGTGTCCTTGCCCATGGCAGTGGGTGGATTTGGGTGAATTTAAAATCCCTTCCAGCCCAAACCATTCTGTGATTAATAAAACATTACCTTTCCCAAATTATATTAAAAAGATTGTTGTATATAGACTAGACTTGACTAGAAAAGAATGGAATGGAATGGAATGGAATGGAATGGAATGGAATGGAATGGAATGGAATGGAATGGAATGGAATGGAATGGAATGGAATGGGATGGGATGGGATGGAATGGAATGGAATGGAATGGAATGGGATGGAATGGAATGGGATGGGATGGGATGGGATGGGATGGGATGGGATGGAATGGAATGGAATGGAATGGAATGGAATGGAATGGAATGGAATGGAATGGAATGGAATGGAATGGAATGGAATGGAATGGAATGGAATGGAATGGGATGGAATGGGATGGGATGGGATGGGATGGAATGGAATGGAATGGAATGGAATGGAATGGAATAGAATAGAATAGAATAGAATAGAATAGAATAGAATAGAATAGAATAGAATAGAATAGAATAGAATAGAATAGAATAGAATAGAATAGAATAATATCAGATGAAGGTGATTTACAATGATCATCTAATCCACCTGCCTGACCAATCCAGGGCTGACCAAAACTCATGCTAAGGTCTTTTTGTCCAAATGCTTCTTAAACCCTGACAATCTTGGAGCACCAACTACCTCTCTGGAAGCCTGTTCCAGTGTTTGACAACCCTCTCAGTAAAGAAATGCTTCCTCCTGTTCTCTCTAAGCCTTTCCTGGCACAGCTTTGAGGGAGAAATCGTAACTTTTTCACTAAAAGAATCATAATTCTCTCAAGCACTTGACAGTCCCTGGCACATAAGGCCAGATCAGCTTTTCTCCTGGAATCACTCCTTCCTCCATCTTCACTTTGCTGTCAATTTATTGTGGTGATGAAAAAAAAAAAAAGGCAATGGAAAGAAATTCAGTCAATGCCAGTGAGATACATCCAGAAAATGAGTCTGAGCCAAAAATATATTTTAATTCTGGAGCACAAAAAAGGAGAAGGTGGCACCTGGCTGCATCTTACCTACAAGGAAGGTACAATAATCTTACCAAGAGCCCTGGCAGTGGTGAGGTTTGAGGAGATACAACCAGAATGTGGCAGCATATTAAGATTCTATGGCAAAACCTTTCACAAGCTTGGTGCTATTACAAATATCAAAAAGATAAAAATGACATATTTTCATGTTTTAGGGAGCAGCCCCAGCTGACACCTGATTTGTGATGTATGAAACACACCTTCTGTAATAGTTTTTCACACTTTTCCACCATTTTGGTTGTTCAGCAGTTTCACCTTTCCTTCTTTTGGCATATTCAAGCAGGTAAGTGCAGGTCCTCTCATTTTATATTGCACCCCAAAACCAGCTGCTTCTTCCACTCTCCATATCCCCAAGTCTTCATGGAAAGCTGCCTCTGCTCCTCCCAGAAGATATTTTCATAGCAGAAAATCGAATCACAAAATGATTCCACTCTTGGTTCCAAAATGTGCTTAAGTTTGTGGTATAAATTCACTTCCCAGCAAACACAGAGGGCACCATCACTGCTGTAAACTACAAATGTTTAGACTCAGTTTGATGCTGAGATTGATTGCCAAAACAGAGAAATGCTTGTAAATAGGGAAATTTAACAAATGCTTCTTAATAAATAGTTGGGAAGAAAATATCTGCAGTTACTGGTCTGTTAACACTCTACAAGTGATTGATTATGGACTTATGATAATGGTGGTTCATTTTAAGAGCTTCTACAGGGATGTAAATCAGCTTTAATTAAAAGATGATATGAAAAATCACTTGTTGAAATATGAGTTTGTGAATAAAATTCAGTGATAAATTACATGTTTGATTTAATTGGAAAGAAAGCACTCTGCCACACTTAATTCAGCTCTATTTATTTTCACATAAAAGCATGCACTGAAAGCATTTTAAGGGTAACTCTGGTTTGATTTAAGGAAAGAGAAATCTCAGTCTGTGGCTCAGAAGTGGCACTCAGACAATCTGGGGTGATTTACAGGATTTACAGTGGTGCTGAGGAAGCACATCTAAAACACTGCAGTGTATTCTGAAGGATTCTCATTTTAGCAGTGGCACAGAATTTCTAAAAGGCAACTCTTCTGTTTGAACATTTGGGCTTTAGGAGTCTGAAAATACCAAGAGATGTGTTTGGTGGGGTTTTATTGGATTTTTTCCCCCTTAATCATAATCCTACTTCTTTGCTAAATGCAGGGCACACCCCAGGCTCTCAGAGTAGCCCCTGCTGAATGAGCAGCTGAAAACCCTCTCAGTAAAGAAATGCTCCCTCCTGTTCCATCTAAGCCTCCCCTGGCACAGCTTTCAATGAGAAATTGTTAATTTTTCACTAAAAGAATCACAATTCTCTCAAACACTTGACAGTCCCTGGCACATATGGCCAGAGTAGCTTTTCTCCTGGAATCATTTCGAGATGTAAATTGGAGGACACATGATACAGAAGCCTGTCTCTGCTGATTACAGAAATCCTGGAATCAACCAAACCCAGCCTTCACTCCCAAAGGAGCTGATTTTGGGCTCTGCTGGAGGGTCTGGGAATTAACCAGCATGGTCAATCATAGAAAGCAGGGAGCCCAGTTGGTTAACAGGGTACACTTGTCCCTCATTAGTATGGCACACACTGGAGTGATTTTTTCCCCCAAAAAAGTAAATAAGACCATCAGGGATTGAGTGGCCTTGTTGTAACAGGAAGGATTCTTGTTTGTTTGAAATATGTACAATACCTATTTTCTGCAAGTCAATCCTCCTGGGATAGCTGGGCATCTAGGACCTGTCATTTTGCCTTCCATAGATTTCATACTAAACACCATTTTTCAGTTCGTTCTGTTCTGAGTCTGATACCCCAAAAATATTCCTGAGAAAGTATGCAGTCCAATAATGTGGGTAAATAAATCTTTACATGTTTGGGCAGGACTGTTTTTGTGCTTGATTTCTATTGCCATAGCAATTTGCAGTGGGATAGTTGGGACTGAAAAAAACACTGGCTCAGCAGAGGAGCCACCACAGTAAATAGCAATAAAAGAGCTGCAATGTCACTATCTAAGAGTAGAAACCAACAGGTCATATCAAAGTGGGCACAGACTGAGTTCAAGGAAGGCTTGGAAAATGCTCTCAGGCACAGGGTGGGATTGTTGGGCTGTCTGTGCAGGGACAGGAGTTGGATTCAGTGATCCTCGTGGATCCTTTCCAACTCAGCTTATTCTGTGATTCTGTGACTCTGTAAATCTGTGATTCTATGATTCTGTGATTCTGTGAGTCTGTGATTCTATAATTCTGTGATTCTGTGAGTCTGTGATTCTGTGATTCTGTGATTCTGTGATTCTGTAATTCTGTGATTCTATGATTCTGTGATTCTATGATTCTGAGATTCTGTGACTCTGTGATTCTGTGCCTCTCTGACTCTGTGACTCTGTGACTCTGTGCCTCTATGACTCTGTGACACTGTGATTCTGTGATTCTGTGATTCTTACTTCTGCTACAAGCTTAGGGTCTTCCTCTAAGTTCTCCAGAAAAACTGTGTCTGCCCCATCCCTGGAAGTGTCCAAGTCCAGCTTTTAAGGGCTTGGAGCAGCCTGGGACAGTGGGAGGTGTCCCTGCCCAGGACAGAGGGTTGGAATTATGATCTTTCAAATTCCTTACAACTCAAACCATTCCAGGACTCTATGATTTATTTTCCTTGCTGTGGAAATATTTGCATCTGGGCCTTTATGCTCAAAAAAGCAGAAAAAGCTGTTTGGAGTTCAACTTTTGGAGGTAAAACCACAATTTGGAGTGCCAAGAGAATAAAATCTTGATGTTTTTTAGACCAGATCCATCCAGGTGTGGTCTAGTGAAAGGAAGCAGAGGGAGGAAGGACACTAAGCAGTCTAAATCTCCTTAAGCTGTGCCAAGAGAAATATAGGTTGTATATTAGAAAAATATTTTTTACAGAAAGAGTGATAAAGTACTGGAATGGTCTGCCCAGAGAGGTGGAAGAGTCATCATCCCTGGATGTGTTTAAGAAAAGAGTGGACGTGGCACTTGGTGCCATGGTTTAGTTGGGGTGTTAGGGCTGGGTTCATGATCTTGAAGGACTCTTCCAACTCTGTGATTCTGTGACTCTGAGATTCTCTTCATGGTCCCTTCCAACCCAAACCATCCTGGGATTCCTTCAGCTTTCAGTGGAATATCCTGTTTAGCTGTTTAACTGTTTGGTCTTAACAAAGATGGGTAAGAAAACTAAAATGTGAGCCAAGAAGGTTCCATTTCATTGATTTTCACTCCCCCTAAGCTGGACAGTAAACTCCAGCTGCCCAGTTAGCACAGTGTATCTCATTGTATTCTTCCAGATTTTAAATTTCCAGGAAATGGGGAGACTGGCACCTCCAGGAGGTGCTTCATCCCACCTATCTGAGGTACCAGCCTGGAACAGACGGCACAAACCACTCACCAAATCCCACCTTCCTCCTGCACTGGCAAGGCAAACTAGCTCAGCCACCCAGAAATTCAGCACCTTGTCCAAGTCAGATGATTCCTGTTGCAGGAAGAAAATCCACCCAGTTCCCTATGTGACCTGGTGAATTGTGATGTCCTCAACCCACTGGATTCCCTTTGCAGGGAAACTGCAGCACATGTACAGCTCTTAGATCTTGTCTTTGGGGTAGAAACTCTTGGAATCAAAGCCCTCTTTGATTTGAAGGTGTCTTGGGTTGCAATACAGGATGTGACCAGAAATGTGAATTCTGTCCCCATCTGTTAACCCAGCTGGGGCAGTGACCCTGATCTCCTGGCACACATTATCTGCTCATGGGCCATCTTTAAACCAGCTGGGCAATCATCTTTATCTTCCCACAGCCCATCCTCCCTCCAGGAGATATCTCCTGTTCATGGCCAGTGAGTCCCAGGGCATGACTGATAAAATTCCATCATCCCACTGGGAGATGCTCCAGCCAGGGGAGGAGCCAAGCCTTTCCTACCCAGATCAAAACTGAGATTTTGGACACCAAGGCACCTTCTTTCCACTGGATTCCAGAGGAAAGCCAGACCTTTCCACATCATCCCTGGAGCTTCAGAGGAAACTGCACCTTCTCCAGGAGCACTGCTCCAGCTGAACCACATCTGCCCCTGCAGGAGGATGCAGCCACCATTGAATGGGACTGTGCCAACACCCTGACTGACTGACGGGTGTCAGCTTGGATTCTGACTCTGGCAGTGTTTTTGGGATTGTTCTTTGTAATCCTGCATTTCTATTTTAATTTTCCTAGTAAAGAACTGTTATTCCTAATTCCCATATCTTTGCCTGAGTGCTCCTTAATTTCAAAATTATAATAATAATTTGGAGGGAGGGGGTTTACATTCTCCATTTCAAAGAGAAACTTCTGCCTTTATTGGCAGACACCTGTCCTTCGAACCAGGACAGAAGGCAGGCTGGTTTTGGCACAGATCTCATGGACAGGCAGAAAAGCCCATTATCAGTTCTCCCAGCATGCCCATGGAAAATGGATTCTGAAGTGATTTAGTACAATAGAATTATAACTCTCTTAAACATACCTGGCTCCAGGATCCTTTCTGATGTGCTGAAAGCAGCACTAAAGACAATAAGAAATTCAGCTGGGGGCTGATTTCATTGCAAGAGGAACAAAATGCCACATGTAGAGAGTAACTGGGACCCCTCCCTTGCACATCGGGAAGGGACAGAAAAGCCAAAATCCTGCTGTTTGATTTACAACAGTTATTTTGGCATTTTACGGTTGTGAGGAGAGTCAGAAAAATGCTTGAGCCAAACAGCAAGAGACAAATTTCCTATAATTGTGTATTTTACTATTTTGTTTTCCAATATATGCACTTATTATAGAGTGTCCTACTGCTTAGAGAACCCAAAAATGCTGCCAGTCAAAATGAAACAGGACAGAGAGGATCAAATTCAACCCAGGGTCGATACTGCTGGAACAAGCAGTTGTTTTGAATGACTAGGAGTGGAGAGAAAAATAGAAATAACCCAAGAAGTTCGTTGGAAATTGAACTCAACTTGCTGATAAAAGGTTCATTGAGATCTTTAAATCTTTATTGTGGATCTCCTTACTTGTGTCCTCCCACTTGTCCTACACTTCTCTTTGTACTGAGAGGTTTTATGTTCCAAGCATCTCCAGTTCCCTGTGCTGCTTCCCTGGAGCTGGTTGAACCTAAACTGGTTCTTCCCCAGTGAGCAGCTGAACTTCAGGGTGCAGCACAGCTGAACTGTATTTTTCAGGCATTATTCAAGCACTTCCAGAGAGACTTTCCTTTTCAGGACCTGATCTAAATCAAGAAATCTTTGTTTTCAGTAGTGCTGCATCATAAAATTAGGCAATTACTCTTGTAAATCTGTCAGGATTCTAAGTAATTATCTAATTTAGAGCAGTTAAAATAAAAAGGGCAGGAAAATTCTGCTCTCTGGGGTGTGTTGCTTAGAGGAATTAACCTGAGGGATTGGGATGTGCTGATGAAATCTGTTCCATGGGGTGAGTTGGGTCAGCAGGGAAATATCCATGAATATATGGCCAGCTTGAAATGAGTGATCCTTTGGCTGCACTCATCCTCCTTTCCTGTCCCAATTACACCAGATTAGAAAGATTATTGCAAGGAATCAAATTCCTGCCTTCAGCTGTCTAGACAAAGGTTATGGGGAAGACAAACCCAGACTGAAAGGACAAGAGGCAGTGGACACAAACTGCACCAAGGGAATTTGGGGAGGAATAAGCAACAGCTTTTTTCAATGTGAGGCTGGTGCAGCTCTGGGACAGGGGCCTGGAATGTCTGTGGAATCCCTGTCCTTGGGGATTTTCAGCACTCAGCCAATAAAATCCTCAGGCCACATGGTCTGACTGGGAAGTGCATCCTGCTGGAAACCAAGGCTGGACCAGGGAGCTCCAGAGATCCCTTCCAACCTAAATGGCTTTGTAATTCTAACAAGAAGAGACACAGCTTTGTAATTCTGTAATTTTGTAATTAATTCTGTAATTCTGTAATTCTGTAATTCTCTTATTCTGTAATTCTCTAATTCTCTTATTCTGTTATTCTGTAATTTATTCTGTAATTCTGTAATTCTGTTATTCTTACAACCTTGTGAAGCAGAGGCAAGGATGATCCAAGCAAGACCCTTCACCATGTGAAGCTGAAGCCACAGGAACAGGGTGTCCCTTGCTGGGACAGTGGAAATCCTTCAGCATCTGAGATAAGTTAACATTGAACCAGAATGTATCAAGACCATGGGTAGAGCAGGTCTTCAGTGGCATTTTCAGAGAATCACAGAATGGTTTGGCTTGGAAAGGACCTGAAAAATCATTTTGTTCCACCTTCTGCCATGGGCAGAGACACCTTTCACTATCCCTGGTCTTGGACATGTCCAGGGATCCAGGGGCAGCCACAGCTTCTCTGGGCAACCTGTGCCAGGACTTCAGCACCCTCACAGGAAGAATTTATTCCTAATATCTCTTCCTAATATTTCTTCCTAATATCTTCCTAATATTTGTTCATAATATCCTCATCTAACCCTTCACTCCTTCATTTTAAGGCCATTCCCCTTTGTCCTGTGAAATTATAGGCTTTAGTATCATGCTTTCAAATAACTGGAAAGTAAAGAAAAATAACTACAATAATTTTAGAGCAACTTGCACACACAAACACCCTTCTCCTTATTCCCCCCTCTGTGGGTGTTGGGTCAGCAACTCCTGGGCTCAAATCTTGCTGCAAAAAGAGCATTTGACATCACTGAGAGCTGGTCTTTGACAGCAGAGCTGCTGCTGCTGCTGCAGGGAGCTGCCTTCTCCCCCCATCCATCACCAGCCCTACAGCTCCACGCTGGCAGCCACTCGTTTTCCAAAGCATCCCTGTTTTTCACAAAGCAGATGCACAGTTTCCCAGCCAGCTCTACTTGAGAGAGCCCCTCTACCTCCCTCCATCTGCTCCCTGGGTCTACACAGGCAACAAACTGTGCAACCTTCTATGAGGAGCTTGGCTTGGTGCCTCCACAAAAAAAAAAAAAAAAAAAAAAAAGAAAAAAAAAAAAAAGAAAAAGAAACCCTCCTCCACTTCAGCTAGTTTTAGTATCTATAATTAGCTTCCCTCAAAAAACATGAACATAAGAGCATAGATATTTTTGATAAAGCTTGAGTGATGATCCTAAAGAGAGCACAGAAATATCTTAGAGCCACAAATGTTTCAAAGCTTCCTTCTGGACGTTTGTAATTTATAACAGGCTTCTAATATGGAAGGCATGCCTTCAGTAGGAAGGGAAACAGGATGAGAAATGCTTGCTAGGGCTGCTGGAAAAGCAGGACACAATTTCCATTGGAATTTTACCTTTCCATTCCCCCCAGTGAAAAATTTTAATGTTTCTCCAGAAGAGCAAATTCCAATACCTTTGATGGCTGGGCAGACCTCAAGGTCTTCATTCAAATGAGATGAACATGTGAAGTAGGAACAGCCCTCAGGCACAATACATTTTAAATCCAAATTTTAAATACCTCTGAATTTTGAAAGAGATTCAAGGTTCAGGGGCAGTTACAGGAGGGAAGAAAAGTCCTGTTACAGGAGGGAAGAACAAAACTGACTTAGAGACAACACAAGTTTGATATCATAGAAAATAAATGCTCTTAATGGCCAAACATTTTAATTGTAGGTTAACTGTAGTGGAAACATTTGGCATTACTTCTTCTCCAGAATCTCCATTAAAATAGGTTTTACTCTCCCCTGCAATTTCACTGTGCCTAATTTCAATTGAATGTTCCTGTTGTGTGGAGATGCAATCAGTCCCTGCTCCATTTCCCAGTCCAGCACCACTCCCATGAATGTTTTCACTAAACAATCCTGTACCACAAACAAAACCTCCCCACACATCTGGAAAGGGGAAGCAGAGGCTCTAACAATTAGACATTATCATTAAACAACATCACACTAAAGAAAGCAGTCGTTCAAAAAAAGGAAGAGCATTGTTAGAGGGGAATAAACACCCCGGGAAACAGAGCAATCAAAAGAAGTGATTCTCACGTTAGCAACAACTGTGACATTACAGTCATGCTGCAGCAAATAGATATTTGCTCATGCATACACATTAGGAGGGAAACGTGCCTCAATAAAGAAAGGGCTAAACTTTGAGAGCACCCACAAACAATGAGGGAAAACAAAGAGGCCACAGACGCCTCTTGGGAAGCAGTGAGCAGTGTTGTTCTCCAGCTGCTGCTGGAATCTTCACCTCCATGAGGATTTCTCCCACTTAGAACATGGGAAAAGTGACTGGTGAAATGGTAACATCCAAACCAAGCTCCTCTTCTTGGGGCTCACCTGGTAGGAGAGATGGGGATGAGCTGTAAATTCTACTCCAGCTACTCATGAATCTCAATAAACTCATTCCTTACTCAAATTCTCTGAATCTTTGCTTTCAAGGCATGGATGGAGGTCCTCACCAGCAGAACTGTTGTTAAGAAGAGAGAATCCAATGGAAATGAAGTCTGCTGGGTGTCATTAAAATTTGAGAAGAGAAGCAAGAGGTCTTGCACTGCAGATTTTTTTTTTTTTTTTTTTTTTTTTTTTTCACTTAGCCAGGCCTGTGCACTGCAGATTTTCTTGCTCTTTCTTTGGAATATCATAGAAACATAGAATCACAGAATGGTTTGGGTTGGAAGGGACATTAAAAATTATCTAGTTCTAATTGTACTGTGAAGGGCAGGGACACCTTCCACTAGACCAGACCTGGGTAAATCTAGTCTAAACTCTAAGATTTTTCCATTTGGTACTCCAAAACATGGATTTAAGTCCAAAAGTTGAACTCCAAGCCAGCAGTAAGGTCTGGATCAGTTAATCTAATTCTGAGTCAAACATATTTGAGAAGACCATGTGAGAACTTGCCATTCTCCAGGGTTGGGGTGCAAATATAGAGGTAAATTGCCTTGTTTTTGATGGCAATGCTGAGGGCTGAAAAAATGGCCAGGACAGCAACCACAACATGTTTTTTCTTTATATATCTACAAACACATGACCACATACACAAGGCCTTATGCACACTTATGTCTGATTCAGCCTTATTTCTGAATCCAAGCATTAACCATCTTCAATTATTTTGTAGTTCTGCAGCTCGCAATAATCTGAATTTGTCACACAGCCTGGGTACCAAACCCAAACAAGTTTGCAAGCTGCTGGACTGGAAATCCTTCAAATTACTGTGCAACAAAAGGCTGGGATTCCTGCAGGAGCCTGGGACAGATAGACTTTAGCTTGGCTCTCAGCAAACATCCAGGCATTCCTTTTTTTAGCAGAAGTACTCATAAGAAATTAGTTTGGAGATCTCAGGGGTGCATATTTGAGGCTCCAGAGAGGATCTGTACACACACAAGAATGTGATTCATGCCAGAGCTGCTCATCCAATCAAGGAACGGAAATGCTGCTACTGCTTGTGGTTCATTTGCCCAAACGCTCCCAAATACCTCAAAGGAAATTCAGAATAGTTGGGACCACTGCAACAGGGAAGATATTCCAAAAATGCATGATCGAAATTCTAATATTGCAGAAGAAACTCCTGTGCTGTTCTCAGAGTGGAATAAAAGAAAAAAAAGCTGTGTTAAGTGAGTTCCTAACACCTGCAACTGTTACTGGTAAGAAAAAAATAAAAGAATAAGCAGCAGAGGAAGATCTGTAAAATCTGCATTTTGTTAATTCACTGCTGAGAAAATAGTTTAATTATTGTATTAAATTACATTTCAGCTTTAACTAGTCACAAATTTGCTGTGATATAGAGTAAAAGGCAATATTCTGTTGAAAGTTTTTCCTTTATTTACAGTTAGGAGAACATGAGGAGGCTCAGCTCTCCAAAAAAGCCTCTGGAAAAATGAAACCATGAATCAGGAGCTCTCCCTAGTGTTCCAATATCAGACTGCAGTGAAGAGCTTAAAAATTCCTTCATATTTTACTTGGTGTATTCATAAATCATTTCAGCTGTCCACCTTGTGGACAAGCCAAATAATTCCTTGCCCAAGCTCTGATTTCTTTCTGTTAGTATTTAACAAATGCTTCCTCATCTAGGTCTCCATTTTACAACAAAATGGAAATACTCCTGTGTTTTGATGCACACTCTGGTGTCAATTAATCAATATCAAATAACTAAATTACATTTGATTTTACAGGCTCCAAGGACAGCAGCATTTACCATGGACAATCCTTAGCAAATTGTTTATGAGGTTTTTACTCTAAGACACAAGACAGAAGAAAGGAGAGGGGGAAAAGTGACAGCTAAAAATCTGAACCATTTCATGTGGAATTTATACCAAATTCTCTATTAATTCATGACCTGGTTTTTAGAAATGAGCCATTTACATAAATACAGCCTACATGCAGCTGTCTTTCTAATTTTTCTTCCTCTTTGTGCCTTTTTAATTTTAATTCCCAATAAAGTAACACATTTTAGGCAAACAGGTCAATGCCAGGGCATGTAAGGACTAAAAAAGGGGGAATGACTTTAAGCTGAGCGAGTACAGGGTTAGATTGGATATTAGGGAGAAATTGTTCCCTGTGGGGGTGGGAACCTGGCACAGGGTGCCCAGAGAAACTGTGGCTGCCCCTGAATCCCTGGAAGTGTCCAAGGCCAGGCTGGATGGGGTTTGGAGCAGCCTGGGACAGTGGAAGGTGTCCCTGCCCACAGCAGGAGGGTGGGATGGAATGATCTTTAAAGTTTCTTCCAAACCAAGCCAAGCCAAGCCAAGCCAAGCCAGGCCAAGCCAAGCCAAGCCAAGCCAAGCCAAGCCAACCCAACCTTAACCCATCCCAACCCAACCCAACCCAATCCAACCCAACCCAATCCAACCCAACCCAATTCAACTCAACCCAATCTAACCCAATCCAACCCAACTCAACTCAACCCAACCCAACCCAATCCAACCCAACTCAATTCAACCCAACTCAACCCAATCTAACCCAACCTTAACCCAACCCAACCCAACCCAATCCAACCCAACCCAATTCAACTCAACCCAGCCCAATCTAACCCAATCCAACCCAACTCAACTCAACCCAACCCAACCTAACTCAATCCAACCCAACTCAATTCAACCCAACCCAACCCAACCCAACCCAACCCAACCCAATCCATCCCAACCCAATTCAACTCAACCCAACCCAACCTAACCCAATCCAACCCAACTCAACTCAACTCAACCCAACCCAACCCAACCTAACCCAATCCATCCCAACCCAACCCAACCCAACCCAACCCAACCACACCCATTCTGTCATTCTGGGATTCCATGATCAATGCACCCCAGTCTAGAGAAAAAGAAAAAAATTAGACCCATGTTTTTTTACACAGCCTGTCCCCTGTAAATTGGCAAAGTGACCCTCTTCAGGAAGAGGACAGAAAGTACCAGGAAGAGCAAACACTCCAATTCCAACAGAAGTGTACACTGGGCTGCAAATTGTGAGAGTAAAGGAAAAGAAGGAAGTGTCAAGCCTTTGAAAACTAAAAAAAGAGCCTTTGAAAACTACAGTCAAAAAATGATTTTTAAGGACAGATGTATAATCTTCTGCAGTTTGCTCATTGCTGAGAGAAAAAAGTAAAAAAAAAGGACATCGGGCACATTCCCACAGCAGGTGAATTCCTTAACAGTCAGAAAGTGATTGGACATTTTAGGAGAAGAAAAGATTGTCTTGCAGCATGCAGAGCACTGAACAGCCACCCTGCAGATATGGTGGGGGAGTATTGGCATTTACCTGAGACAAAACTGCTCCAAAGAGGCAGGAAATTGTACTTTCCCTTAGAAAAGGGACAGTAGGATGGCATCAGGAAGAAAAACACTCAGTGTGCCAATGCCTTGGTGTTACTGTGTATAAACCAAAGAGAAAAATAATGACTTGGCATAAGATGATGATAATTCATACGTAAATTCAAAACTCACAGGAGAAGGAAAAGCTTGAGATGGACTCAGAAATCTGAGGGCAAAACTTTGGGAACTAGAGGCCTTTGATCATTCTTAACAGTGTTTTGATGCACATTTTGGTGCCAATTAATCAATATTAAATCAATAAATTGCAGTTTATTTTGCAGGCTCTAAGATAGCAGCATTTATCATGAACAGCCCTTAGCAAATTGTTAATGAGGGTTTTACTCAATAGCTTAAGAGACAAGAGAGAAGTAAGGAACGGGAAGAAAAGCAACAGCTAAAAATCTGAAATATTTCATGTGGGATTTATAAGAAAGTCTCAATTCATTCATGACCTGTGACTAAGACAGGTGGTTGCTGCATCTTAAGTCCTCCTTAAAATCCTCTCTGAAAGGCAAAAAAAAAAAAAAAGAAAGGGGATCTAAATCTCAGATAAAAATCTCTTATTTCTATCTCAGTCAGAACAACTGGAAACTGAAAGAAGTGATGTTCAAGGATAAAGGTTTAAAGGTTTACAGAGGAGATATAAGAGCAAGGCTAGTCCAGAGTGGGGGCCTGACAGATCCCATCAAAGCCAGCAAAAGCATGATGGGGACAAGGAAACATCTTATTCTGCTGGCAATGAGAGAAAAAGAAAACATCTGTATTCATCTGATTCACACTCTTGTATTAACAATATCTTGTACCTTGAGGGAAAAAATCTTTAAAGAGAAAAAGGCTGTTTGAAATCTGAATTGACAGCCCTGTGTGTTCTGTCCCTCTAATTTATTCTGCATTTTGTTTATTTCTCAGTCTATGTGCCAAAAGGTGTTATTGTTCACTGTGGATTGAAGTTAATTATTTTCCTGACAGCAGCACCAGTTCCTATTTAAATGCCAAAATACACTCTTGATTTTCCACACAGCCACGTTGGCTGGTACTGGAGGTAATTCAGGAGCAGTGAAATATTCCCACAAAATTTCTGTAAATCTTTGAGGAGCAGAACGTTGTAGAACAAGAAAATTATGTGAGTCACAAACTCAGAGTGCTTCTGTTGAGGTCTGCAAGAAGTTGAGGCACTGGGATGAGGTTTAGACAGATGAACAGACCACAAAAAACTACTGGACACAAGATTAGAAAGTGTTGAATAAAAATAACAGTGAAAAGGGGAGAAATAACACTATGAGTTGGATTTCTGTGAGAGCTCAGCAGATATCAGGACAGTCACCCATAGGACAGGATGGGATAAAAATGGGGAGAAAACAAGGAAAAGAGGCTGTGAGCTCCCATGGAAGGGCTGCACAAAGAAAGAGCAGCAAATGCTGCTGTTAGCAGCTGCTGTGGGAATGCTCCAAGCACAGCCCCACTGTGCAGCTGCATTGATTCCATATTTCCAACAGGATAATGGCCAACATTTGTTCAGATCTATTTTCCAAGCATTAAGGTGAGACAATGGTCTCTGCCTCCTGCACCTTGCATTAGCAAATAGTCCCAGAGATTTTGACTAAATTAGCTTTTAACTATTTAAATTATAATTATCACAGGGATATGACAACCTGATATTAGGAAACTAATAACAGCATTGTACCCAAAAGACACACATGCCATTACACAGAGGCTAGAGTTAACAGTGATTCAGGATTCCAGCAGTTCCTTAACAACAGGGCTCAGGAAGAGCATCCATCATATTCCTACTTGAAATATTACAATAATACTATAAATTACACAGCTCCTTCCTTTCAAGGCCTTGGATGCAATTATAAAACTCACTGGTGGGCAAGTACATATTGTTGGCTTTCATTTCTTCTAAAAATTTAATTTTTACCTGTGTTTCCTAACTTTTCTGTAATAGAAAGCTGAGATGCCCATTAAACCAGTTCTGCTTCACCAGAGGAGCAAGACAGAAAGATGGATGTAGCCCCAGATTGAAACAATGCCACAGCTCCCAGTTTGTGAGCTATACAAAGGGTGGTGATGCTGTATTTCAAACTGAGTCTGGCAGCTCTGTGATTACTTGCTCGCTGTTTGTTATTCTGAAATACTCAGAACTGCACAGAGAAGCAGCCAAGGCTACCAGGCAGTGTAAAAATGAAGGGTTTTGAAGGACTGTCCTTTATTCCCAATCCTCAAACTAATGGGGAGGGAGGAATGGTGGGGGAAAAAAATCCTGGTGCCATGCCTTTTCTTTTTTACAGAATGAAACAGCTTTTTAATCCAGCATCTAAACAGTTCTTGGGGAAATATTAACCAAACCACACTGGAGGAATCCAAACCAACATGACAGTTATCAAATAGGGTCTAAAATAACAGGGGCTATAATAATAATAATGGCTTTAAACTAAAGTTGCTGGGAGAGAGGAACCTCAATCCATCCCATTCCTCACATCCAGCAGAGGATGCTCAGTGTCTGGAGAGGGATTACAGTCAGCAGGGGCGCATCTGGAGAGCGGGAAAGTGGAATTCCAGACAGAGAGGCTTCATCAGGGATCCTAATTAGTTTTGGCTGCCCCTGGATCCCTGGATGTGTCCAAACCCAGGCTGGACAGGGTTTGGAGCAGCCTGGGACAGTGGGAGGTGTCCCTGCCCATGGCAGGGGTGGGGCTGGATGGGCTTTAAGGTCCCTTCCAACATATCCCAACCCAACCCAACTCAACCCAACCCAACTCAACTCAACCCAACCCAAACCAGCCCAACCCAAATCAGCCCAACCCAACCCAACCCAACCCAACCCAACCCAACCCAGCCCAGCCCAACCCAACCCAACCCAACCCAACCCAACCCAACCCAGCCCAGCCCAACCCAACCCAACCTAACCCAACACAACCCAGCCCAGCCCAGCCCAACCCAACCCAACCTAACCCAACCCAACCCAACCCAACCCAACCCAGCCCAGCCCAACCCAACCCAACCCATCCCAACCCAGCCCAACCCAGCCCAGCCCAACCCAGCCCAGCCCAACCCAACCCAACCTAACCCAACACAACCCAGCCCAACCCAACCCAACCCAACCCAACCCAACCCAACCCAACCTAACCCAACACAACCCAACCCAACCCAACCCAACCCAACCCAGCCCAACCCAGCCCAGCCCAACCCAGCCCAATCCAACCCAACCCAACCCAACCCATCCCAACCCAGCCCAACCCAACCCAACCCAACCCAACCCAACCCAACCCAACCCATCCCAACCCAGCCCAACCCAACCCAACCCAACCCAACCCAACCCAACCCAACCCAACCCATCCCAGCCCAACCCAGCCCAACCCAACCCAACCCAACCCATCCCAACCCAACCCAACCCAACGCAACCCATCCCAACCCAGCCCAGCCCAACCCAGCCCAGCCCAGCCCATCCCAGCCCAGCCCAACCCAGCCCAGCCCAACCATCCCAACCCAGCCCAACCCAACCCAACCCAACCCAACCCAACCCAACCCATCCCAACCCAGCCCAGCCCAACCCAGCCCAACCCAACCAACCCAACAACCCAGCCCAACCCAACCCAACCCAACCCAACCCAACCTAACCCAACCCAACCCATCCCAACCCAGCCCATCCCAACCCAGCCCAACCCAACCCAACCCAACCCAACCCAACCCAACCCAACCCAACCCAACCCAGCCCAACCCAGCCCAATCCAACCCAATCCATCCCAACCCAACCCATTCTGTGGTTCTACAATTCAACACTGACTAATCAATAGACAACAAGATAAACTGAGTCCATGTGTGGACTGCTGGTTTCAGTCAGCACAGCAGCAGCAAGTTACCTTGGTATTTAAGTGTTCAGAGAGTGGGAGGTATTTGAATATTTTTTTTTTCCTTAAGAGTGCATTCTTCATGTCTCATTGTGACAGGCTAATTTTTGTAGCACTGATTTACAGCAGCATTGTTGAGGAGGAAAGCAGTGTAACAGCTTTCAAGCAGCAGCTTAACATCTCATCCTTGAAAAGCTTTATGAAATTGCTTGCCATTATTGTTTTACTCCTCCAGTTATTTCTCCCTTTGATTTCCAACACTTAAATGAAGGTTGGTTTGATAAACACAGGCAACAAGATAATACTTGGAAAATCTTCTCTTTAAATGACAGATTCTCTGGAGGGAGATGCCAGAACAGACTCCTAGGGCTGGGACTGCAGCAGCCTCAAACAGGCAAATTGTGCTCTGCATGAATCACTAGAGAATTATTTATGTTTGCAGTGTAACAGCATGAAGATATTCTAGGAAAAGAGAAATGTGGAAGAACCCTTGAGGTAAGGAATCCCATAATCTAATTCCAGTTTAACACTGGAGCTGCATCCCCACCAGGGCAATGACAGTGACCAGGAATGCTGAGCACAGACAATGCAAATTTTGGACTGAGAGCAGTTAAATCGCCTGTACCCAAAATGGGTCTGCAATTCTTCAGGATGAGATGCAAACCCAAAACTTCTCAAAGAACCTACACAGGAATCCACAGGAAAGATGCTGCTTTGGATTTAGACTCGAGTGGTGCTTGGAAAACAGGTCAAGTGGAATCACTGGAAAAGCTGTTTTCTAGTGGTGCTCACAACAAAATTGGGTTGCTGCAGAAAAGAGCTGATGAGTGAAAAAAGAACAAGATTAAAAAATGTGAAGAAATGGAACAATGTAGAAACAAGGCTCTTAGACAAGAAAATGATGAAAAGAACAGCTCCAAAGGCAGGAACTGTCACATCTACAAACACAGTAAGCACTACACAGAATACTGGGTTAGAAGGCCAGATAAAACACAAACCAAAGGGAAAAAAAGATCAAAGAAAATCCAATTAATTTTTGTTTGCCTCAACAGGGAGTTTAGGAAGGAAAAGGTCAGAATTTGAAGAAGTGAAAAGCTTGCACACATGTAGAGAGCAGAAAAGCATAAAACATGGCAGGTCAAAGCTAAACAAGAAATTAAGAGGATGGAAATTAAATTGAACAGCATCTTACAGTGGACACTCAGCTTCATGGTAAGAATTTCTTGAAAAGCATTAAAGTGGGAGGCCAGCTAAGGAATCACCAGGAATTCTGGATGGAGTAAATGTAGCAAAAACACTCAGTGAATTTCTTACTGGGCTCTTGTGACACAGAGCTTGGGGAGATTCCCATATCTCTGACATACTTGGGAGTGAATCAAGAAATATTGGACCAAACAAAAGCTGTCAATAAACCCTCAGAACTGATTCTCATTCTCTCAAATGTGAACCTGCAAAGCTGCTGCCAAGGGCAGTTCACCTACCCCAAAAACACTTTCCCTGTTTTAATTCTTTTTTTTTTTCAGTGTATCAGCAGTAATTTCCTGTATTCCTGTTCACAGCCAGCACAAACTACTGTACATTTTTAAATAAAATGTACAGCTGCAAAAATAAAATGGATTTTTTTTCTAATCAATACCTGCACTAATGAGCCAAGTTCAGGCTAAATGCATCATTTTGCTCAAATCCAAATTCTATAAATTGAAGGGGGTATCACAGCCTTCGAGAGCTTAAGCACCAATTTAAAAGACTCTGTCAATTATTTAATAGGTTCTTCCCTAGTACAATGTTGCCAATCTATATCTCACACCCAAGGTTAATTTAAGGCTTAAAATGGAGCATTTCAAGTACTGTTGCATTAAATAATAATGAAAAAGGAGAAAATTATTCATGTGAATAAAGAGCATGAATCACAGAGGAGAGAAAATTATATCTATAAAATGCAGATATGCAAAGATCAATCCTTATATGGGGTGACACAAAGGAAGGAAATTTAAATTGTAGGGTGAAACTATAGCTACATACAGTAATTTATGTTTTTTTAAGCAGCAAAGAATCTGGTTCACCACAGATTCTGGTTCAATCAGTTAAGGTGCTACCAAGCCATCCAGAAAACTCTGTAAATCCACTCAGGTGCATCTTTACTGTCAATAACACTCTGAGAATCACAAAATCCCCTGAGTTGGAAGGGACCTACAAAGATTATCAAAGTCCAGCTCCCAATCCTTCCTTACAAAGATCTCAAATGACCGAGAACACACACAAAGAACACACACAAACAGTTCCACAGGAGAACCTGTCTCTGTGACAATGAGACAAAGGAAGGTCAGTCCCAAGGCAATTCCAGGGAACACAGCCATCAGGTTTGGATTAGAAGGAATCTTTAAAACCCATTTAGTCCAACCCCCTTGCCATGATCAGGGACATCTTCAAGCAGATCAGGTTGATCTTGTCCAACCTGACCTCAAATGTTTCCAGGGATGGGGCATCCATTGCTCTCTGGGCAGCTGTAGTGGTTTGGGGTTGTTAATTTGAAATTTGTTTGCTGAGAGAAAGGATTAGGAGGAAGGCAAACCAGCCTTAAGGGCCAATCAGAAGGTTGGTGTTACCTTCTGAAAGACTGGAAATGAAAGAAAGCTTTCCCAGAGTTTTTGTCTTTACATGTCTTCACGTGTGTTTCAGAAAAACACATAAACTTCTTATTCGTATAACAATGTGTCAATACTAAAAATCCAACACTGATTGATCCTTGTCAGGTCCAAAAAAAGCTGCCCAAGTCTGGGCAGGGAAGAATTTCAGGAAGTCTTTACAAACCACCACACAACCTGTTCCAGCTCCTCTCACAAGGCTTCAAAGGGCAGTTTCATCCTCTTTCCAAGGACACTTCAGAAGGTGGCCAAGAATCAAACTGTGAGGTTACAACCTCCAGTGTTCTAGGCACTAAATTTGTTGGGTCATCTTAAATAAGCAAAGCAGCTAATAGTTGCTAAAAAGGTTATTTATTACAAAGCACATCAGTCTCAAAAGAAAGCAGAAAAGTAATGGCAGGAAAAGCAGAAAAGCAATGGCAAAAAGCTTTTGCAAAAAGCACCAACTCTTCCCAATGCATGCTCTTATATAGAATCTTCCCAACATCTAAGACACAAACTCAGACCTGCACTCCTTAACCTATTACAATTCCAGTTTCTTAACACTCCAGGTTACACATAGACTACACATACAGCCTGTCTTTTTCTATCTGAAAAATGTCAGCAATATTCTTACTATAGCTCTGGTATGTCTAAGCACTGTCGATAACTGTGGGCCTGGAGCCTCCACTGAAAACACTAGTGTGTTTTTCAACCTTCACTAGAACTCACACTTTCACTTTGGCATTTGAACCTTTCACTTACTAAAAGCTTTAGAGCTCATACTAAACTTACTGACTCACTAACTTATTTTAAAACTTAAACTTACACCTCTACCCTACGTGTGAGTAGCTTAATATACTTCAATCCATCCACAGGCTTTAATTCAATCCCTGCACTCTGATTTCTCTCAGGAATTCAGAGAGACCCCTGGCTCACTGACTCCAACATAAACCACTTATCTGCTCATGTTAGTGGTGATCAGGACTCCAAATCATTCCAGAGCTCCTGCCTTGGGGTCTGGCACATGGGATGATAAAGAGTCACCTCTCTGTCCAGGGAGATTTGCTGCTTCCCCTGGGTCAGGGATGCTGAGGAGGAGCTGCCAGACTCATCCAGCCCTTGGGCACTTACTGCTCCTTCACATGGGTCAAGGGAAATCACAAGAACATCAACACAAGAGCCCTGAACAGCTGGAGCTCCGTGATAGATCTCAGGGAGCAACGAAGGAATTTAGCAAATCTGCCAAGGCACACGGAGATGGTGTCAGAAAAGCCAGAGCTCACCCACAGCTCATGTCTGTAGATTTTAAGGGCTCAAAGATGTGCTGCTTTTGTCAAACCCATGACTGGGATCAAAGCAAGGCTGCTGTCCAACATCTTGGAACAGTTTTCGGCATCCAGGGAGGTCCTCAGCCACTGATGAAAGATAAATGGCTCAGCTGCTTCAAAAAGGGGCCAAAAGTTCTACCCAGGCACCCACAAACTGCTCAGCTTCCCTTCAGTTGGTGGGGAAATGATGAAATGGGTCCTCCCAGAACAGATTTCTGAGTGCATCAGGGAAATGAGGGAAATGGTGGTGATTTGGAATAGTCTGTGAGGAAAGGACGTGGAGGTCTTAGTCAGCAATGATGTGTCCTGGCAGCAAAGGCAGCATCTAAAAGGAGCATTATTTGGCTTTTTTTTTTTTTTTTTTTTTTTTTTTTTTTAATCAAAATTGGGATTAAAAGTTTGAAAGACAATATTTTGTGTTTGGACTTAGATGTTTATTAATTCTTATTTATGTTACAGCGAGTGTTACAGTACTTCCAGCTAACAAGTTAAAAATGGCAATGCATTTTTCTTGCTATAAGGTCTTTTAAGGTTTAACTTTAATTAAGAAAATCCACTTAAATGATTTTTACTTTTAATCTAATAACTAAGGACCTGTGACCTGCAATGTGGATTTTTTTTTATCCAGCTACAAAAAATCCCACCTAGACCCATGAAGAAGAAGGTGAAGAAGAAATTTCCATCCTAAAACTTTCATCTTGCCTTTTATATATTGCTATATTCTAAAACTTTAAATTCTAAGTTTTCCATCATGTGATATCACACACTTTTATTCAAACTACACAGAGTCTGTAAATTGAGGAAAAATGCCTGAGGGGAATTATTCAGCCCCTTGGCTCTGAGGGTTTTTGATCACACTAGGTCACATCCCCATGATCTCTGCATGGGAAATGTCACACACAGTTTTGGTACCCTGGTACAAGGGAAATGGAAAGCTCAGGAGTTAGGAGGGGCTGGCCAGTGTCTGTCTTTGTGCCCCAGGTCTGTCCTGTGTCCTCATTATCTTTATTTCCAACTACTGTCCCAGCTAAGTTATTCTTTATTCTGTGGCTCAGACCCATTTGATTCTTTCTGGTGCTTTTAACTCGTTTCCCCCCCAGCTCCTCTGAACAAGCTAAGGGATGAAAAAAAGAGACAAAAAATGTTTTGGCAATAAAGTGATTAACCAACCAGCCAGCTCCTTTCCTGTACAAATCAGCCACTCTCCAACCCCACTATTTACAAAAATGCCTTCTGTTCACACAAAGTTGCTGGATTTTACATTTCAATTTCTTTCAATACATTTCACTTTCTGCTGTTACTTACAATGAAATATTCTGCATTTCCACAAAAGACCACAGGGACATTAACTAGACAAGTAGAGTATAAAACATCAAGATTAAGTGCAATTATGTTCTCCAAAGCACAGAGCAGAGAACAAAGGAGTCAACAAACTGCAGCACACACCTAGCTGTGTACAATTATACAGGCTATACATAATTACTTTTGTTCTAATTACTTTGCAATAGCATCAGGCTTTGTTGAATTCCAGATTCTCTAGCAAAAAGTTGTCAGCTAACAGTTGTCAGGTGCCTCTTAAAAGCCAGAATTATTACACTCATTAAGTGTTACCCACTCTGGAAAAAATGGTATTTACAGATACACAATGCTCAAAGACAATTTTAAGGAGTCTTTCCAGACCTCCCATTTGCTGGATTGCTGGAACTGTCAAATTACTGGGAGCACCTCCCTTAGCCCCTAACCAGAGGAATGTTTTTAGAATGTTTATGATCAGTAGCTGGTGATGCTGAACCAGCCAAATGGTCCCACAGCTGCTGTGTGACAGGAGTGAGCTCCACGTGCCATGAGTGCCACCCACAGGGACCCTGGAGCTGGGACAGGGACACCTGTGAGCTCCAGCACTGATTAAAACCACAAACCCACAAGGCAGCCCCAGCTCCTGCTGATTAACAGACCTGCACAGACAGGAGTGCCAAGTCCCTGGAGTGTGGCTGCTCTGCAGCCCTTAGCTCAGACAGAGATTAGGGAAGTGTGGGAAGTGTGGGAAATGTGGGAAATGTGGGAAATGTGCCTCAGGAGTCCCTCTGCAGCAGCTGGGACACTGGAGCAGGTGGGATGCAGCTGATGGGTTCAGAAAAAAGTGGTTTTTTCCTCATTGAAACCACTGCTAGCTGGTTTCTTGTCTGTGGATCACAGAGCATCGTGCTGCCCAAATTGGGCTTGCTGCACTGCAGGGAGCTGTCACTGACATGAAGGAGAATAATCAAGTTTCAGGACCACAGGGATGAGGTGGGCAGGCACCCCTGTGCCTCAAGAGCATCATCCCTCACCTCAGCAGATGCTGCTACTCAATGCAACCAAAAATCGTTCTGAAGGCTTTGGAGAAAGGGAATCTCAGAGAATGGGAATCTCATCCCCCAAAAAGTTAGGTGATTAACTCCAAAAGTGCAGGTGGTTAGCACACAGCCTGTGCTCCACTGCAGCAGCTCTGCAGAAACCAGAACACCTCAGGCTCAGCTTAACCTGCCCACAGAGCCTGTTTTGGTGACAATCTGCACAGCCTGGCCTCCAGGAGGTCTTTCCTGGGGCAGGGATGCAGCTTCAGGGATGGAGGCTGTAGGAAGCGATGGGCCACAGCCCTGAGACAAATGAAACAACACTGGGAACATCTACAGTACTCCAAAACTTAAAACAGAGAAGTAATTGAGCTTAAAAAAACACCTGGAATGATTTAGGGACCTCTGAAGGGCAAAGGACACAGCGAGCCAGGGCAGGAGCACTGCAGTGAGAGCTCCAGCCTGCACTGACTGATGGAGCAGCAACCACTGCAGTCCCTCAAACTCTGACTGCTACCTGCTCAGCAGAGGGGTTGGGATGGAAAATCAAATGCATGATTGGGTGAGAACAGGGAGAGAACCAGATTTGGAAAGTGTGAAAAATGAGGTTGACTTTCCTGGTAAATAATTTACTTTCCTGGTAAATTATGCATCAGCCTGTTGCATATTCATAGACCTTTGTGCATTATTCAAAATCATCTCCCACCAGTCTGTAAATCAACATTTTTTATTTTTCTCTTTGTGGCTCCTTCTTGTCAGCCCACTCCTTGATAATGGAGATTAATAAATTCTTTCCCTGGAGTTCTGGTGCTCATCATCCCTGTCTTCATCCAAATAGGATAATACAAAAATGTGAAGAATTTTCTGATTATCTTTTTACCATTGTCTGAGTTAGTCACATGAACAAAAACTTTTTACATCACCATGTTATAGCCCAAGAAAAATATATATTAATCAAAGTATTCCAACATTATACATATAGCATTAATTTTAACATTTGTGAAATATAATTAATAGAATAGAAATATTATATATTATGTATTACATATTATATATTACATATTACATATTATATTAGTATGTATTATCTTAATATACCTTATACATATATCAATATCTGTTATATGATGTTATATTTATTATTTTTATTACATTAGATTACATATTCGACTGCAGGTAACTGTGTACAGTTTACAGTTCTCAAAAATAAGGAAAGCAATCATCATAAATCTGCTCCCTATCTCAGAGCAGAACATTCCTTAATTAAATAAATTTATTTTTATTATTTTCATTATTATTATTATTATTACTCTTATTACTTTTATTATTAATATGATAGAATTTTATATTATAGATTATATATTAGTATGCATTATCTTAATATACATTATATATTACAAGATATATTATATGTTATATTTATTATCTTTATTATATTAGATTACATATTAGAATATAGCATATAATGCCTATTAATATAATATCTATTAATTTAATCTAGTATGATGTAATATTGTATAATGTTTTATATGATATGATATGATATGATAAGATATGATATGATATGATATGATGTTATATTCATAGTCTTTATATAAATAGACATTATATATTACTATACATATGTTATATTATTGTATTATGTTTATTATATTTATTGTATTTATTATATTTATTATCTTTATTATATTAGATTACATATTAGAATAGAATAGAATAGAATAGAATAGAATAGAATAGAATAGAATAGAATATATACTGTAATATATAGTATCTATTAACATAATCTCTATTAAACTAATCTAGTATGATATTATATAATATCATATTATATGCTTTATTATACTTTACTTTATTATACTTTTATACTTTATTATATTATATTATATTATATTATATTATATTATATTATATTATACTATATTAATCGATAGACATGGTATTAATAGACATCATATATTACAATATATATTCTATTATGTTACTATACATAACATATATTTATATGTTATATGTTTATATGTTTATAACCATTTATTATACATAATAAATTATATAATGCCATTTGTAACTTTTTTTTTTTTCCCCGTTCACTTCCCAAACCCCTTTCCGGCTTCCTCCCTCCTCGCTCGGTCCCTCCCCGGGGCGGAGCTGTGTCTGTTCCTCTCCCCATCCCCATCCCCGTTCCCGGTACCCGGGCGCATCCCGGGCCGCTCCCGCTGCGAGCGGCGATGCCGCGGGGCCGCCGCGCTCTCAGCACCCCAAATCCCGCAGCCCGAACCCCAGAGCCGCTCGCTGGGGCCGAGCCATGGAGCACGGCCTCGTGCAGGAGGTGGCCGCGTCCCTGGTGAGAGAGTTCCTCAGCAGAAAGGTAAACTCGGGCTGGTGTATCCCGGCTGAGAGCGGCACTGGGGGATGCGCTGGGGGAAAGGGGATGGGAGGGATGGGGCACTGGGAGAAAGGGGAGAGATGGGACATTGGGGACACTGGGATAAAGGGGAGACTGGGGGATGGAACTGGGATAAAGGGGAGAGATGGGGCACTGGGGGATGGCACTGGGATAAAGGGGAGAGATGGGGCACTGGGGGATGGAACTGGGATAAAGGGGAGGGATGGGGCACTGGGAGAAAGGGGAGAGATGAGGCACTGGGAGAAAGGGGAGGGCACTGGGGGCACTGGGGGATGGCACTGGGAGAAAGGAGAGGGATGGGAGGGATGGGGCATTAGGAGAAAGGGGAGAGATGGGAGGGATGGGGCATTGGGGGATGGCACTGGGATAAAGGGGAGAGATGGGACACTGGGGGATGGCACTGGGATAAAGGGGAGAGATGGGACACTGGGGACACTGGGATAAAGGGGAGAGATGGGGCACTGGGGGATGGAACTGGGATAAAGGGGAGAGATGGGGCACTGGGGGATGGCACTGGGATAAAGGGGAGAGATGGGCCACTGGGGGATGGAACTGGGATAAAGGGGAGAGATGGGCCACTGGGGGATGGCACTGGGGAGAAAGGGAAGGGCACTGGGGGTACTGGGGGATGGAACTGGGATAAAGCAGAGGGCACTGGGGGTACTGGGGAGAAAGGGAAGAGATGGGGGCATTGAGGGATGGCACTGGGGATAAAGGGAAGAGCTGGGGGCACTGGAGGATGCTGGGGGGGTTAAAAGGAAGGGCACTGGGGGCACTGGGAGATACTGGGGGTTAAAAAGCAAGGGCTGGGGGGGTTAAAAGGGAAGGGCACTGGGGCATGGCGCTGAGGATAAAAGGAAGGGGCACTGGGGGATGCTGGGGATATAAAGGGAAGGGCACTGGGGGCACTGGGGGATGCTGGGGATAAAGGGAAGGGCACTGGGGGATGCTGGGGGGTTCAAGCAGCCCGGAACCAGCCGGAGGTGAAGGTGGGAGGCTCTGGGCTGAGCACTACATCTCCCACAGTGCCCTTTCACTGCCGGCCGTGCAGCTGCTTCCTCCTGCTCCTCACCCGCACACGCCTGCGGGACTGGGAATTCAATCCAGAAACGCACTTTCAGTTCGGTTTTCCTTGGGTTTTTTTCTTTTTTAATATATATTTTTTCTTCATTAGTTGCTGTTTTGCTGTTCTCCTTCTGTTTACAAGAGGCATACAGAACCTATTTTTTTTTTTTTAAATTAGGACAAAAGGTAACAGCTTTAGAGAAAGTGCTAAAATGCATTTCCCCTCTTTTTCTCCCCCCGCTCCCCCTTCAGTTTTCAGTAAAAACTCAGCAGAAAATCCTTTTTTGGTTGGGGGGAGAAAGGAATTGAGGTAAAGGGAGGAAAGAGGCCATTATACCTGTCACAAATTTAGTACTATAAAGCAGATTTTATGCTACAAAGGGATGAAGGGTGTGGGATTGAGCAGACTGGAAAACACCTTTACATTTCCATGCAGCAGCACCTAGTACTTTGTGTTTATTATGTTTTTTTGTTGTCCAATCCTTTGGAAATATTGCTGAAGTCTCACCCCTCGTTTCAGGAATGAATTACCTTATATCAGAAATGAAACAGCCACTGTGTCATTAAATGTGACACAAACCTCAGTCTCATGTTTTGCATCCCATCTCCAAATTCCCATTTTCAAAACAAGGGGCACTGATACTTCTTTATGCTTCTGCTTCCCCCAGATCTTTCATAGACATCAGAGCCTGCAGAGATATGATCCTTTATTTGTCACAACTTGCCCTTAATTTCATAAATCTGAGCCAGACACTCAGAAAAAGAAAATTCTTTGTTGTGACAATAACCCTGCACAGAAGGAATCAGGGCTTTCTCTCTCAAAATAGCAGCCTTGTGTTGTACCACTTACATTATTTTGGGATCCAGCTCACAATACATCAGTCTCTCCCCCCAGAAAGTGAGGTGCCCATAGATTTTGTCTCTCAGGTGCCCATGGGCACTGGGGAGAAAGGGAAGGGAACTGGGGGTACTGGGGGATGGAACTGGGATAAAGGGGAGGGAACTGGGGGTACTGGGGAGAAAAGGAAGAGATGGGGGCACTGAGGGATGGCACTGGGGATAAAGGGAAGAGCTGGGGGGGGCACTGGAGGATGCTGGAGGTGATGCTGGCCACAGGCTGAAAGTTGAAGTTTGAGGACCCCAAACCAGCTGATGCCATGGACATCAGACTGATTTCCAGCCTGAGGCTGGCTGGAATAACTTCAGCTCAGCCATACAGACCATCATTTTAGGAGGCTGTTCAGCAGCTGAAGTCACCTGCATGGATGTTTTTGTTTTTCTGTGTTCAGCAATTTTCCCCCTTGATTATTTTCACGCCCACGAGCTGCTATAATTCAAGACTGCACCATTACAGCACAGCTTCTGAGGGTTACCTGCTTACAAATCACTGCCATCCACAAGTTCCTTGTCACACCCAACACAACCTGGAGTAAAACCTTTGGGGTGTGACACTTTCCCTTCTCAGGGTTTGAAGAAAACCATCAGCACCATGGACCGGGAGCTTCCCCGCTCAGCGCTCAGCATCAACAACAGGAACGAGCTGAGGAACGTGCTGCACCTGCACTCCCTGTACAGGCAGAACAAGGTGAGGCAGGGCACACTGGGGGGTGTCCTGGCATGCCCACTGCCATTTGCTGCTCCATGTACAGCTCAGCAGATGGAAATTGCACTTGTAGTGTTTGTTATCCTGGGAAATGCAATATAAAAAGTGTTGGATCCCAGAAACGTGGGGTTTTTTTCTGTGCTTTCTGGCACTGATCCCCTGGAGAGCACTGCTTTTGATCTGAGGCTTCCAAATTTGAGTGATGGAGTTAAAATCATGGGTGTGTAGTTAGAATAGAAGTGTGTGATTTCACATGGTGAAAGGTTTTAAATTTGAGGTTTTTATAGTATAGTAATAGGTATGGGACAAGATGGAGGATTTTTGTCTCATTCTGTCTTCCTCCTTCTTCATGATTTCAGGTAGTTTCTGGTTGGACAGTTAGTGCTGCACTGAGGATCACAGGATTTTGGTTATTGAGTCAGAAGTATAAATAATACAGGTATTAGTTCTCTATAGGACTGTTTAGCTTTAATAAACAACCAAGCCCAAACACGAGAAAATCCTCGTGTATTTTTTAATCCTGGCTCTAAGTGAAGACAGAAGAGACCCCAGACAAAACATTAATTAAGTGGTGCAAACACCACTTTTATGAAAAAGTTCACTCATAACTTGAGGCACCACAATGCTTTTGCTATCTTCATATAAGTCTATAAACACCACTTCAAAAAACTCTCTCAGTGTAGAAAAGGTGAATTCTAGCACAGTTTCCACACTTTGGAATATTTAGCTAAAATGGGAGTCAGAAATTGCTGTGACAGGTTACTTTTTTGTGTTGTGCTTCCTTCACTTAACACAGCAGCACCTTTGAGTTCTTGACATTCTCCAGCTGCCACCTTCCAGTTTCTGGATTGTTGGTACAGTCACTCCTGGGATACACCCACAGACAACTCTAAAAAACAATTAAAATCTTCAGTTGCTGTACAGTGTAAAAATAATGCCCTGCAGCCAGACTAACACAGCCTTTCAAAAGTCACCAAGAACTCTTATTTCTCTTTTTGGCCAGGCAAAGGAGAACCCCCTGAAAACCCTGCTGGAAATTATCACCAATTACTTCCTGGAGCACCGTGGGACTTGCAGGAGTGCTGGTTCCAGCTCTGCTCTCTCAGCTCCTCAGAGTAAGAGCTCAGCATCCCACCCTGACCTGCAGGATGAGGATCATGGCAGTGCCAGTGCTCTGGATGAAAGCAAAACTCAAGCCTCCAGGTACAGCCTGATTTATTTCTCCTTGCCCTGTGTATTCACTTATTTTTTCTTAATGAAGAGAAAGAATGTTGAATGTTTTATCATTTATATATTCAGCTCAACTTTGTTTTATTAGTTATCCTCATAACACAAACTTAACTTTCCAGATTATTAATACCTCCTGTGCAAGCCACTCTTCAAAATAATCTTTTATGTTCCCTGCCAATTTTGAAGGCTGATAACCTCAATTGCATCTTTCAGTCACTGAAGCACATTGAAATAGGAGATTTCTTGCCTTTTACAATGGAAATACTCAAATTGAAGCAGGTTTGGAGGTGAAACAAACCACCTGTGCTCTAACTAAAGGTATATTCATGCCTTGCATAGGCAAAAGCAAGTTTTGCTATCTTAAATTCAATGTTGTTACAAATAGTGTAGGTTGAGATCTTGCAGAATACCAGAAAATAGAGTGCAACCAAGTTTTTCATTTACTGGTACCTCAAAGAAGATTAAGAGCCCTGTACTTCCATAGGTAGCTTTTAAAATGGGCACAGGAGTGTAATTCAGCTTTCCAGCCTCCCCCTTCAGGGAATTAATCAGCTTTTGTTCTTCATCCTAAATGCAATATTCTCAAAGCAGCCAAATCTGAGCATCAGTGCATGGAAAAAAACCCATTAAGTCCTTTCTTATAGAGGAAGAAAGCCAAGATGTTTTAAGTTGAGCTCAGAAGCAGCACTTGAAAAGGAGGCAGTGCAAAGGCTTTTTTTCCTCTTTTCTTTTTTCTTCCTCTTTTTTTCTTTTTTAATCCCTTTCTCTTTCACTGCCCTGGGAGGGCACAGCAGTGCCCAGCTGTGTTAATGTTGGAAGGGGCCTTAAAAATCATCTCATTCCATCCCCTGCCTCTATCCCAGGCTGCTCCAAGCCCCATCCAGGGGCACTTCCAGGGATCCAGGGGCAGCCACAGCTGCTCTGGACAGCCTGTGTCAGTCAGGGGCCCACCATCCTCACAGGGAAGAATTTCTTCCCATCTAACCCTGCCCTGAGGGTCATCCTCACCACTGCCATCCCCTATGGGCAAGGGAAATGCAGGGATTGCCAAGGTCAGCCAGCCTGAAATCAGCTTTAATTTCAACTACCTGTGTAAATTTTAACCTTAATGCTTTCAGGGAGGAAGAGTTTAATCAGACAGGACTCTGCTCTGGTTTCTGATTAAGGAGTCTGCTTTCCTTTTGACTTTGCTTTTGGAGGTTAATGTGTGTCTGTGTCCTGGTTTGAAGGACAGGTGTCTGCCAATAAAGGCAGGAGCTTCTCTTTGAAATGGAGAATGTAAACCCCCTCCCTCCAAATTATTATTATAATTTTGAAATTAAGGGGCTCTCAGGCAAAGATATGGGAATTAGGAATAACAGTTCTTTACTAGGAAAATTAAAACAGAAATGCAGTATTACACAGAACAATCCCAGCCCTGCCAGAGTCAGAATCCAAGCTGACACCCGTCAGTCAGTCAGGGTGTTGGCACAGTCCCATTCAATGGTGGCTGCATCCTCCTGCAGTGGCAGATGTGGTTCAGCTGGAGCAGTGCTCCTGGAGAAGGTGCAGTTTCCTCTGAAGGTGCAGGGATGATGTGGGAAGGTCTGGCTTTCCTCTGGAATCCAGTGGAAAGAAGGTTCCTTGGTGTCCAAAATGTCAGTTTTTATCTGGGTAGGAAAGGCTTGGCTCCTCCCCTGGCTGGAGCATCTCCCAGTGGGATGATGGAATTTTATCAGTCATGCCCTGGGACTCACTGGCCATTAACAGGAGATATCTCCTAGAGGGAGGATGGGCTGTGGGAAGATAAAGATGATTGCCCAGCTGGTTTAAAGATGGCCCATTAGCAGATAATGTGTGCCATGAGATCAGGGGCACTGCCCCAGCTGGGTTAACAGATGGGGACAGAATTCACATTTCTGTCACATCCTGTATTGTAACCCAAGACAGTCTGTAGCTGTTCAAACATCTGTGATCCAGCAGCCCTTGGCAGTGAGGGGTTTGTGGAGCTGGCTGGGGAGAATCACTCCTTATTTTTTCTGATGATTCCAGAGGCAGAGCAGGCTCCCTTCAGTTTACATGCACAGCCTGTCCTCACCATACAGGACACACTCCTGGAAAAATGGGTTAAATAAAAGGAACAGTGTGGGAAATGGATTTTTAGAGAGAAGGCTCACACTGTGTGCAAACTTGGAGATAAGAAATGCTGACTTAGAAACACCATGGAATAGGACAGATATTGTTGAGAGAGAAATGGAAACAAGTTAGAAAAGCTAGAAGTTAGAAGCTAGAAAAAAGTTTCAATGGATGGCCTTGCAAATCAGACTAGATACTTTGGAGAAGTAGAACCATGAAAGATTCATTGTAGTAGAACCCACAAGGGGTGATTTTTGATGATTGGCTTTAAGCATGATGTGACAAAAGCTGATGGGCAAGAAACACTTATAGTGTATTGTAATTGGGAAATAGTTGGCTTCTGATTGTGATGATGTGAATTATAACATCTGTATTGTCTCAACCTTCATATGAGACTGAAAACGGAATAAAAGTTTTTTAAAACTTCTCTCAGTTGCCCCATCTCTGGGTCAGTAAAGAGCAAAATCCAACAGAACATTTTTGTACAGGATGTTTCAACTTATGGAGTTGCTTTACAATGAGATAGGTTGGAGGAAAACAAGTTCAGGGATTTGTTTCCTTGTATTTTTGAGTTATACAGAGCATAAATTTATACATGGACCCAGAACTGGGAACTATTCACAAATGTAATTTCTGTCACAAAAGTGCTTTTGTTTTTGGACTAAAATAAATGTTCTACAGCTGAACAAAGAGTGAGAGAGGTCAGTAGAGTCAGTCTGAGTTACAGGAGAGCAGAGGGTGTGAGCAAAAGTGCTGACAAATATTCAAACAGATGGAGAAGAAACAGGAACTGCTGGTTGTAGCTTAGGACCTGTCTGATATAACATATAAATTGTATTTTTTGTTATGATACACAATCATACAGTCACAGAATGGATTGGGCTGGAAGGGAAACAAAAGATATTCTCACTCCAACCCCTGCTGTAGCAGGGACACCTTCCACTGTCCCAGGCTGCTCCCTCTCCAACCTGGCCTTGGACACTCCCAGGGATCCAGGGGCAGCCACAGCTGCTCTGGCCACCCTGTGCCAGCACCTCCCCACCTTCACAGGACAGAAATTCTTCTCAATATCTAATGTAAGTTCCCCCTCTTTCAGTTTGAACCCTTTTTACATCAAAATAAGTAAGCATGGAATTGTTTTACCCATATTGTGACCAACTGTGACACATAATAATGATACTGAAATAATGTCCTGAAGTCCTATATCCAGATGTTCAGGTGAAAAGTGACTGCATTTGATTATAATTGAGATAAATTGTAACTTAATTTGACAGCAGTGCTTTAATTAGCTGGTTTTGTTAATTTACTTGTGCATTTCTTTTCTGTTTCAAACTTTTTCTCTCTCTTCCCTCTAGATCTGATGTTGAGAACCCACTGGATAAAATCCCTCCACCCAGAAAACATCAGCACAGAAGTGAAAAATGCCACCCAGGGACAACCCACAGCAGTGACTTACCCTGTGCTTGGGACAAGAAGTTAAAGGACAGTGGAGAGGATTTAAGAGCAGCTCTGATTTCTGAGGAGCTGAAATCCACAGGGAAGGAGAAGTCAAGGCCCAGGGCTGGTCTCATTGCCAGAGGGATGATGGCTGGACCAGTGGCCAGCTCACCAGAGGTGATTCCCAGCACTTTACAGAATATTTGGCTTGCCCAGGGATTTTATATCCAGCCTGCTGGGATATAAATCACTTGCAAGCAATGCTCAAATGGCTTCTGCATGTTAATCCATTAAATCTGCAGGCTGAAAAGCAGTGGTGACTTAGGGAAATGGTTCTGCCTCATTCAGAATTTCAGATATAAGCACTGCAGGCAACTACCCCCTGCATGTCTGTGGTCTCAGGTCACTGAATTCCTTTAGAAATCTTTCCCGTTCTTGAAACCTCTTGACAGATTTGGTTTTCCATTTTCCTGTGCAAATTGCTTTATTGCCTTCACAGTATCAGGTTTTTCCAAGACCCCACATTTAATCAGTGGCAGTTTAGATCTGAAAATTGCTTTCAGTTTGAAATATGTTTCTGAATTGATCAAATCAGACCATATTTCATCAAGAAGTGCTTTCAAAGCACAGTTTAAAATTTCTTGCCTATTTTTTTCCTTTATGCTTCTTTTATATAATGACAGGGACTTTTCCAGAGTAAAATTAACCTTGTGATAATGAGAAAATAAAATATTTAACTATGACATTTAGGTAATACTGAAGAGCATATGGAAATTCAATGAATTAGTTGGATATTTATAAATACCTCTGATTTAGAAGTAAAGGTAGTGGTTGATACCAGTATAATATCTCTTATGTGTTGATTTCCTGAGCTGGATACAATCCCAAAATTAATCTCTTAGGAGGTGATTTGTTGTTGTTCTTGGTAAAACCATGGAAAACATGTTTTAATGGTAAGTAGCATCTTTAATACTGCTCAAATTTTAAGTGAAAGTGTTTGTCTTATTGTATTACTGATTTTTTAAAAAAAATCTGATTTACTCTATAAGCTGATTCCTAAAAATAAATTAGTAAATCAGCTGAGAAATTGGTGCTGGAGCTTTCCTCTGCTTTCTATGTTTATTTAAGGATGGGAAGAATGCTAATCTGTGGCTTTCATGGCACTGATTTCCAGGATCCCCAAAAAAGGAGGCTCTCCAAACGACCCACGAGCATCAGCAGCCCAGCCCAGCCCAGGGGTGAAGAGCACGAAGAGCAGGACCTGAGTGTCCCCAGCACTGATCTGCAGGAGAGCAGAGCATCTCCAACAAAATGCAAGGTGGACTTTCCAGCAAAGGCTCTGCTCAGCTCACACACCAGTTCTGCCTCTGAAAAACCAAGGAGCAGCCCCAAAGATCCTGAGGAGTTTTTCTCCAGGCTGCTGTCTGAGAGAGAGAGGGCCAAGACAGAAGAAAGGAAATCTCTTCCAGGCTCTGGTGCAGACAGCAGTGAAAAAAGCCTTAAAGTGAGTGCTCCTCACAGACATTCAGGGGCTGGGAGAGAAAAGAAGGAAAGATCCCTCAAGAAGGCTGAGAGTCGTTTGTCAGGCCACAGGTGAGAGTATTTCTGGGAATATTATGCTAAAACTGAGTTTTTTTATTGTTGTTCTGCACTAATTCATGATATGAAACTTTTAGAAGTATTTCCCTCTGAGAACTCCAAATATATATTTTTGGCTTTTCTCTTATGTTCATAATTGATGGTTTTAAATTTTTTTTTCTGGGTAAAATTTAAGAGTGGGAGGTATGAATTTTTTTTTTTTTTTAAATTTATATACTAAAGCTTCAGCCACATCTCTTAAAATTATTACTGCTATTTGGTTTCCCAGTTCAATTTCTTACTGAGATACCATATGTGGAGACCCTTTTGAGAGGAAAGCAATTACACATTAGGTCTCTCCACATTTTTAAGTTAGGGGCTGTGGGAATTCTCAAACTGGGGATCTGCTGGAGCTGCAGATGGACCAGGAGTGGCACTTGCTTCCTATCTGGAACCAAAAATTAACAGAGAAGAGCTGCCAACATTCCACAGTGCCTTGGCTCATTGAATTTGTAGAAGATTAATGTGTAATATGCCAAAGTACCACAGTCTAAAGCTTTAACACTCTGGTTTCATACAGCTTGGCTATAAAGTAATGCTGCCCCATCACTTCATCCTTTCCACTCTCAGGGTGATTTTTACCTCACACGAGTCCAGAGAAGGGAACAGAGCTGGGGAAGGGTCTGGAGCCCCAGGAGAGGCTGAGGGAGCTGGGAAAGGGGCTCAGCCTGGAGAAAAGGGGGATCAGGGCAGCCCTTCTCACTCTGCACAACTCCCTGACAGGAGGGGACACCTGGGGGGTCAGGCTCTGCTCCAGGGGGACAGGGACAGGAGGAGAAGAAAAGGGCTCAAGCTGTGTCAGGGGAGGTTTAGTTTGGATATTAGGGGAGATTTCTTCACTGAAATGATGGTCAGGGGCTGGAGCAGTGATGGAGGCAGCACCCCTGGAAGTGTGGATGTGGCACTTGGGGACAGGGTTTGGTGGTGAACATGGCAGTGCTGGACTGGATGATCTGAGAGATCTCCTCCATCCTAAACAACTCTGTAATTCTGGGATCCTCTCTGATTTGGACCAGATTTGGCAACAAGAGCTGCAAAAGAGAAGCTTGGGAATAATTCAGAGCAGGTTTGGTGGAGCAGGAGCAGGAGAGGGAGCCCTTCCCTAAGCAGAGCTGTGTGTAGAGGAGCTCAGGGCCATTCCTGCTGGGCAGAGTGGGCTGCAGCCAGCAGAGCCTTTGGATCTGAGCTCTGGGCTCCTGGAGCACCCCCAGACCCCAGCAGGGCTGCTGAGACTGCTGGGGTGCAGTGCAGAGCACACACTCCAAACAAACACCCACAGTGAAGCCCCAGTTAGATGAGCAGCTGGAAACCTCTGTGGGATTAACCACAGCTGGCTCACTCACAGCATCTGCAATTCTGCTTTTGTTTCACATAGAAAACTAAAGAAAAGTCTGATTTTTCCTTCCATTTACTTTACTTTTTGATTCTCTTTTCTCCCATGCCAAAAGTGCTGTTAGAGCATGCAAGCTGAAGGCATCCTGTGCAAACATAGGAGAAAAAATTGGAAATAAAACTACTGCCAAGGTTTAAAACAATACTTGGCCATCAAAATATCCCAGGGAAATGCAGATGCTCAGCATTTTGATTCACACCTTTTAATGAAAGAAATTACAAGGGTGAATGATGGTTCTTTATTGTCATGATTGTATGTTTTGCCAAGTCATGAAGTTATTTTTATTTTTCATTAAAAAATATATAACATGCTGTAGAGCTTGCATACCTACCCAGATTCTACAGGTGGATTTTCTTTTATCCTTTTTGTTTTTAATTAATCCAGGAGAAAAGCAATATATAGGTGGCAGCAAATCTTCATTTATCCTCAGCTGTGAGCTGACAGCAGCCAGTTTAATTTCTCAATTCACAGAATCCCACAGCCCCAGGTGGGAAGGGACCTCAGGGATCACCTGGCCCAACCTTCCTTGGCAGCAGCACAGTCTAGACAAGGTGACCCTGCACCCTGTCCAGCCAAAACTTAAAACTGGGAATTCAACACTTTTCCCTGGGGGATGGTTCCAATGGCTGATTGTTCTCTTGAAAATTTTCCTCTTGTGCCCAGTTGGAATTTCCCCAGGAGTAATTTGTATCCATGGCCCCTTGTGATTCCTTGGAAAAAGGGAGTCTCCATCTTATTTGAGCCAAGATTTAAATGCTGGGACATGGGAAATGTTGTACAAACAGTGCACACACATTTGTACAGAAATGTGTCAGTAATTCCTCCATGTTCCTTCACAGCAATTTTATTTAACTGAACAAACTAAAAATGGCATTTATGTCTCAGTGCCCACTTCAGTGGAGAATTTGAAACCCCTTTCAGGTCATTTTGATGCTGTTGTTTATTGTTCATCTTCAGAGGAGTATTCCCCTTTTGTTGTTGAGTCCTTGTTCCTCTCCCTTGTAAGTAAAGTAAAATATAGATTATTCACTACTTTTTTTTTTTTTTTTTTTTTGCTTTAGGAGATTTTGAAGGGAATAAAAACCTAAATTCAAATGTACCCACTTCAAGTGCTTGGTCCAAGATTCCACCTAAAAATTTCTGTATCTGTAATTTCTTAAGATTTGTAGGAACTTGGGAGAGATGATGTAGGGGGAACATACTCAGGTCACAGAGAGCAAATTAATAAAGATTTTCCTGAGTCTTTTATCCTGGGTAGAGCCTTGAAAGGTTCTCTGCTTCCTTTAATACCTTGAGGTAGGATTGGGCCAGGTAAATCAGATAAACTATAAATCATCCTGTGATTCTCCTTGGTGCTGAATCCCCTACTGGAGGGGAATATTTATCATTAACAGCACACAGAATAAAGAATGAGTGGAATGGAATTCATGATCTTTAGAACTTGTAAAAAAATTAATGGGTGTTGAAGTTGATGACTGTCCTTGCATTAAAGACTTTTCTGTTGCTTTTCTGGAAAGAAGCCACAATGAGTAATCACTTTTTTGGGAAGGTTACATGGGGTTAGAAGGTCAAGATTTCCCCATTTCACAGCTTGAGCAAACAAAATTGGGGAAAGGCAAGAAAAACCCACTTGAGAGTAGTTGAGAAACAGTTCTTTGGTCTTGACTACAGAGATGTGCTGCAGTTGCTGCTCCTGCAGCCCCTGAAGTGTTTTCCTGATTTTCCATTAAGTCTGTCAGTGCAAAGTGTGATGGTTCTTCCAGTTGTCAGCTGAATAAATAATTTTTGGGTGAGTAAATCCAGGCTGGCAGTTCTGCAGTGTGGTGGAACCACCTTTTGCTGAGTTAGTTGGGCAGATTTGGTGTTCTGGTGAAGAAGAACATGTGATGTTTGAAATTCTGGTTTTCACATACAAAGCCAATCAACTTCCCTGCCCCACTTCCAAGACAAACAGCATAAAACTAGAATCAGAGCACTGAAATCAGGAATAAAAAGGGTAAAACTGGAACTAAGGGAATAAATGGACTTTGCAATCAGGACCTGAAGTGAAGGATATTTCCTAGGAACTCCAAGGGAATGGCTCAGAACCAGAAAGGCACAAAGGATTGGGAGTTTTGTGACACCAGAACAGAAATTTCCTGCTGCCATTAGTGAGCAGAGGGATGCAGCAGTGAATCCCATTGTCCTGGGGCAGAGGTGTGTGCACTTCCAGGGGAGGGAGGATAATTGATTCTGCACTCATCCTTCCATTGTGAGCAATCCCCTGAGTTACCCAGCCCCTGTGCCTGGCCAGCAGTGCTCTCCTGCCAGAATTCTGCCACTGCACAGAGGTGATCCAGGCACCAGGGGCTGCTCTGTGGCTCTGGGAATTTGTTTGAACCCAGAAACGTGGGAGTTTTGAGCTTTTTGTGCTTTCTGACACTGACCCCCAGGAGAACGCTGCTTTTGACTTGAGAAAGTCAAAATTGGAGAAGGCTTCCAAATTTGAGTGATGGAGTTAAAATCATAGGTGTGTAGTTAGAATAGAAGTGTGTGATTTCACATGGTGAAAGATTTTAAATTTGAGGTTTTTATAATGTAGTAATAAGTATGGGACAAGGTGGAGAATTTGGGGTGTTGTCCCTTTCTGTCTTCTTCATGATTTCAGGTAGTTTCTGGTTGCACAGTTAGTGCTGCCCTGAGGGTCACAGCAGTTTGGTCATTGGGTCAAAAGTATAAATAATATAGGAGTTAATTCTCCACTGGACTGTTTAGCTTTAAAAGACCTTGTAACTAGCTGGATTCAGCTCCATTTTGCTCACTTTTAGCTGGTAGCTGGAAGTGTTGCAGAACTTCCTGTACTTTAGATAAAATTTAATAAACAGCCAAGTATGAACATGAGAAAATTCATCTCCTTAGTGTTTTCAATCCTGGCTCTGAGTGAAGACAGAAGAAAATGGAGACAAGGCACTTACTAAGTGGTGCAGTTGCCACCTGTACAGAAATTGGATTCAGGTGCCTTTCCCAGCCCAAGGCTGAGCCTCTCCCATGGATTTCAGTGAGCTCAGAGCCAGATTCCTGCTCCTGCACAGCTGGGCACTGCTCAGTGCTTCCCACTCCAAAATATCCCTTGGGTTTGGTGAGAAGCCTTCTTCTAGCAGTGCCCTAGGATGGGCTTGGCTTAGGGAATTGCCATAGACACCAAGTGGAACATGACTCATATTTCATAGAATTGTAGAAATTATGGGTGGAAAAGAACTTTTAGGGTCATTTCTTGCTATGGCAGATTAATCACTGCTGTATATATTTATGTTTGCTGTAATATTTTTTCCAGATTTTGTCTGCTCCAGACTCAAGTGACACATCTCCCCTGATAATACATTCCACTTTCTAGCAGTTCTAATTATAAAGAATTTTTTTTTGCTGTATTCACCTTCCATTTGCAATTTTTTGTCCTGCTATCCATAGCTGAAGTTGTTTTTTTGACTGGTATTTCTGTTTCTTGCTACACATTCACCTCTGTTAAAATACTCTAAATATTTTTCATGTTCCTTTAGGCATTTTTTGTTTGAAACTTGTGCTGTCTGCTAAATATTTTTATCTTTCCTGCTCTGAACTTTTGCTGTTGTTTTTCTGTTAGGTTTTACTGATTTGTTTTATATTTCCTCCATGTATTCAGGGATGTCTCTACCACTGTGACTCTCAGATAACAGGCCTGGTCCTCAGCATTGTAAAATCACAGTACAGGTGAACCCAGTGTGTTAGTGAAAAATTCTGCTTTTTCTCTTTCATATGCTCCAAAAAAAAACTCCTTTATAGAAAAAAGAAATCTCTAGAGAAAAAAAATACAGATTGTTGAAGAAATCCCTTAAATCCTTTAAAAATATATTCAGGGTTGTTTAGTTGTTTTGGTTTTTTATTCTTTTAGATATCTCACACTTCAAAAATATTATTTTATAAATATTATAAGGACCATAGCTCTTTCAAAATATTATTTTGAAAGTGTTATGTCCTTAAAGGATTGATATTCATGCTCTCTGTTATTAACAGGAATAAAAAAAACTTATTTTCCATGTGAGGACTGAGCCAATACCTGCCAATTATAGATGGTTGAGGGTCCAGAACTGTAAAGATCCTCTCCTGTCTTTTTATCCTGCATCATCCCCAGCCTGATGTGTGTTAGGAGACTGGCAGAGAACTTTGGTCTGAGTTTCTGAGCAGGATTTGGTGTTCCCTCAGTCAGTGTAAGCAGCAAAGCAGAGCACAAGCAACCCAGGAGGTTTCTGGACTGCTCTGATAATTTCTTGAAACAGGAGAATTCTATTCCTGTTGAAGGTTAATATGTGAATGTCTCATTTCAGAAGGAATATTAATTAATGTTCCAGTTTAATGCTGTTTTTTTAAAAATAAAATCGAATTTCCAACTGAAAGGAAAAACAGTTCCAGCAAAGTTATGTAATGTACATTATTTACCCAGCAGTTTTGCTTGGCTTCAGTCTTTCCTACAGTGCATTTTGGTGCAAAAATAGGAAATTTTCTAGGAATTCTGGGAATTCTAGGGTTCTAGGAATATTCTGTATTTACCTGGTGAGCTGCAGTAATTCAGTGTTATGCACAAAATCAGTGTGTGGGATGGGCTGGCTCTGTCTAAAATAATACCTGGCAATTTGGTGAGTAGTAAAGTTCTGATCCTGGGAGGTGTTGAGCAGTTCCTGCAAGTCCTCACCACCTGGACAAGCCAGTTCTGTGGAATGAGAAGTGACCAGGTCATTTTGGAGCTGATCCTGCTTCAAACCAGCCAGAAAGCCTGGAGAGGTTATTCCAGGTTATTCCAGGATTTGTGTGTGAGCAATGCCTGAGGAAGCAATTCAGTTTTTCCCACTGGGAGAGGAAGAGGATGCTGGGCTGGGATGGCATTTCTGGAAAGTGGAGCTGAGTCAGAGTTTGGGATGAAGGAGCAGAAAGGAGTATGGGGCTGGAGCAGCCCTGGGGTAAATTAGGTTGGCACATTTGTGGGAGAAACAGGATTTTTGGACAGCAAATTAATATGATTATGCAGAAGCTGATTTAGTGTTTACTTTTTAGCTCTAATTATACATTTTAATATTACTGTCTGTGCAATTACACATTTTTGATTGGTGCTTTTATGCTGTTCATGCTTCTGGCACAAGCTTTTCAGGTACAATGATTGGTGGCTGTCTAGAACTTTACTGCCCACTTTTATTTTAGGTCTTTTAATCTCAGTATTCTGGTTTTCAGCTCCCTCCCTCCTGATTAGCACAGTTTATGTTTTAGTGGCCTTGAAGGGTCTCAGCAAGTTGCAGAAAAACACCTAAAAATGGCTCATTTTGTGCACTTGTTATAAACATTGGTCTAAACTAAAAAATATACAGAAAAACAGCTAAGTATGTAAAGAAACAGCAAAATACACAGAAAAACATCTAGACAGTAAAATATGGAGAAAACCAGCTAAATATAGGTTTTTTTATAAATAAGTGCTTTTCTACAACTTGTTAAGACCTTTCAAAGCCACTGAAACATAAATTGTACTAAATCAGGAAAGAAGGAGTTAAAAAACAAAATACCAAAATTAAAAAACCCAAGATAAAACTAAGCAGGGAAGTTCTAGACAGCCACCAATCATCATACCTGAAAAGCTGGTGCAAAACACATAGACAGCATAAAGGCACCAGTCAAGAGATGCATAGAATGTATAATTAAGACTAAAAAGTAAACAATAAATTAGCTTCTGCATAATCATATTAATTTGCTGTCCAGAAGTTCTGTTTCTCCTGCCATCTCCAGTGCTTTGGAGTGGTTTGGGGGCAGGAAACATGGTGAGAACCGTGCTGGAGCAGCCCTGGAGTAAATGATGTTGGCACATTTTCTTCTGCCTTGTCCTCCAGTCACATTCTGCATCATCTCCAGCTTCCCCCAGTGTTCTGGGATGGTTTGGGGGCAGGAAACACAGGAGGAACACTGCAGCCACACCTTCTGGAGAGAGGAACCAAACCCTCCTGGTTCCTCTGATCCCTTTGCATCATCTCCAGCACTTTGGAGTGGTTTGGAGGCAGGAAACATGGTGAGAACAGTGCTGGAGCAGCCCTGGAGTAAATTACCTTGGCACATTTCCATCTGCCTTGTTCTCCAGTCACATTCTGCATCATCTCCAGCTTTCCCCAGAGCTCTGGGATGGGTTTGGGGGCAGGAAATAGGGGGAACACTGCAGCCACACCTTCTGGAGAGAGGAACCAAACCCTCCTGGTTCCTTCTCTGCTCCTTTTGCATCATCTCCAGTGCTTTGGAGTGGTTTGGGGGCAGGAAACATGATGAGAACAGTGCTGGAGCAGCCCTGGAGTAAATGATGTTGGCACATTTCCTTCTGCCTTTGTCTGGATCTCTATGTTGTCCTTCAAGCCACCTTTTGCATCATCTCCAGCACTTTGGAGTGGTTTGGGGGCAGGAAACACGGTGAGAACAGTGCTGGAGCAGCCCTGGAGTAAATGATGTTGGCACATTTCCTTCTGCCTTGTCCTCCAGTCACATTCTGCATCATCTCCAGCTTTCCCCAGAGCTCTGGGATGGTTTTGGGGGCAGGAAACACAGGGAGAACACTGCAGCCACACCTTCTGGAGAGAGGAACCAAACCCTCCTGGTTCCTGCTCTGCTCCCTTACCCCAGGGAGTATATTTGGGTTTGACTCACCCAGCTGGCAGCACAGGAATGTCTGTCCAACAAAACCAGCTCACCCTGGGGAATATGGGTCTGACTCTCCCATGGATGAAAGGAGAGGCTGTGGCTGCCAGATCAGGGGTGAAAACCTTCAAGTGCCTGGAGTTGTGTAACACCTTTTACAACATAATGCTTGGACCGGAAAAAAGGGCCCAAAATAAAAGTTATAAACTATTGTGACTTTCTTGTGGTGCCAATGGATTTATGGCAGCAGAGCCCGTGGTGTAACATCTGTGGGGCTGCCATTTGCCCTTTTAGTATTTTTCCAGCACTCCATAGGAAGAGGCACTTTGCAATTACTGGAAGTGACAAATGGCTTCTGCATAATTTCTTTATTTTTGGAAAGGAGGTAAAGCTGGAGAGGTCCAGCCTGTTGGCTGAAGTGCAGTCAGTCAGTTGAGAATTTCCATTAGGGGATCATTGAGGTGTCTTCCATGACTCTATGGAATTACTTACTCCTTAAAAAAAAAAAAAAAATGTGTGCAGGTAGCACAAGGAATTTATTTTACCCCTATTCCTCTATCAGTAACCTGTTTTTTGAGTTCCCCTTCTTTTATAATAAGAGAATACCCCAACCTCAGTGTAAGCTTTTATCTCCCAATTTAACAGTTGATATTAGTTTTCAGGAAGATCATTTGTATTGCTGATACCTGGCAGGTTACAGTGGTTTGGTTAAAAGTCTGAGGTTTCTGACCTCAGGAAATAGACCACAAATATCCTACATCCTTAAAAATTAAATAACCTAAGAATTGAAGGCCCAAACCAGACAGAGTGGGTACTTTATGGATGGTGAAGCAGAGGGTTAATATTAATTAATATTAATAAATTTAAAAAATTAAAATTAAAATTAATATTAATATTAATATTAATATTAATATTAATATTAATATTAATAGTAATAGTAATAGTAATAGTAATAGTAATAGTAATAGTAATTAATTGAGTGCCAAGATTTGGGAACCTTTCTCTGTGCTTTATGTCATGTCTTGTGGGTACTGTACATTTTTATATAATGGAATTTTATCTGCTTTTTTTTTAAAAAAAAAGAAAATACTGATTCTTGTTTATTTTGCTGGCATCAGTTTAGAGCTGCTGAACATAATGGTGAGTTCACACAGGTGATACTGAGCTCTTTGGAAATTCCACTGGGAGGATGTAACACTCCAAAATCTCTGATGGAGAACAGTAGGAACAAAGCAGCTCCATTTTTATTATAATTGTGATTTTGTAGCTGGAGATAAATAATCACTCATAGCCTATGGATGAGCTTTGTGTTTAGGTGAGCCAAACTTATCAGGCACTTCAAACCATCTTGTAGCTCAGCCTGTGATCATAGTAATTCTTGTTTTATATACAAACCTTCTCAACAAAGATTTCACCTTGTAAAATTCAGTTAAATTAAATTAGTAAAATTTGGCAGGAGAAATGCAGAGTCATGTGTGAGGGAATCTATTTCTGTCAGAAGTGACCACTTCTATTAGAAATGACCCTTTCAGTGCCAAGTTTCTCATCTACCTGTTTTAGATCTGTCAGTGTTCACAAATCTATGTGTCATTTGTTCACCAGATAATTTTTCATATTGCAAATGTTCAAATCAAATCAGATGCAGGTCCTCACTAAAAAGGAAATTTGGGGAGATTAAGTTTATGAGCCTCTGTTACCTCTGTCAACCAGACTTGCCAAAATGATAGAATTTATATTAAATCCTCATGACAATAGAAAAATATTGCCTGGCATTGATTGTGATCATGTCCTTTGCATCTTTACAATTGCTTTTAAAAATTCTGATTTTATAATTGTGCCCCAAAGCAGTGACAAGCTGCACCACATAGAATGGCCTTTTTTACCCTTTTTCAAACAGCAGTAAAGGTTATTTTTAAATTATTTATTCTGCAGATTTTACTCACTATTCCAAGAATATTGGATATATCTGCCTATTCTACATCCAGTAGAAAAGCTCTTGCAATCTGGCAATGAAAATGGGTTTTACCACCACAGTCACCTTAAAGCCACTGATATTTAATTTTTAAGCCCCTTTGCTTATTTAACCTCCTGTGAGTGTTGGTGTAAATAGGAAATGGTGGAATGCACATCCATTATTGTGCCAAGGAGCTCCCTCTGTGTGAGTTCTGCTCTTCTCTGTAAATCCATTTTCCTACAGTGCTTGGAGGCCAGAGAGGAATGTTCAAATATTTAGAGAAAGTACTGTATAGTATGTTTAGAATGAAATGTATTTTCTTCCTGTTCCATTTTCCTGCTGTGATGGATGATTTCCCCCTTCCCTGAGTGTTCCAACCCAATGGCTTTACACCTACAATAAATTTTCCTGGAGCAGCAGCCCTCTGCTGAAATGGAAATTGCAATAAATGTCCTGGCTGTTTTGAGAAACACAAATTCCCCTCAAGGAGGGGAACCTCCACCTGCAAAAATCCCCCACTTAAGCAGAAAACACCCAACATTAATCTTGGGTGTCAGTGCTTTCCTCAGCTTGATGGGAATTCTCAGCACTGAGAATTCAGAGCACACTGCATCCCAGGCTTGGTTCTTCCTGGAATGGGTGTAGAACCAACATCTTTTAGGCTTTCCAGAGAGAATTAACTCTACAAACACTGGTGCCAGGTGAGCTATATGTGAATTGTACCATGGGTGGCTGGATTTGCATGTATAAATGCCCATGTATAAATGGGCTGCTTTGTGTCAGAATCACAGAGTTACAGAATTAAAGAATCACAATCACAGAATCTCAGAATCACAATCACAGAATCACAGAATCACAGAATGACAGTCACAGAATTAAAGAATCACAATCACAGAATCACAGAATCACAATTACAGAATGGCAGTCACAGAATCACAGAATCACAGAATTACAGTCACAGAATCACAATCACAGAATCACAATCACAGAATCCATCACAGAGTCACAGAATTAAAGAATCACAATCACAGAATCACAGAATCACAGAATCACAGAATGACAGTTACAGAATTAAAGAATCACAATCACAGAATGACAGAATCACAGTCACAGAATTAAAGAATCACAATCACAGAATCACAGAATCACAGAATTACAGTCACAGAATCACAATCACAGAATCACAGTTACAATCACAGAATCACAATCACAGAATCAATCACAGAGTCACAGAATTAAAGAATCACAATCACAGAATCACAGAATCACAGTCACAGAATTAAAGAATCTCAATCACAGAATCACAGAATGACAGTCACAATTACAGAATGACAATCACAGAATCACAGTCACAGAATTAAAGAATCACAATCACACAGTCACAGAATCACAGAATGACAGTCACAGAATCACAGAATTACAGTCACACAATCACAATCACAGAATCATAGAGTCACAGAATTAAAGAATCACAGTCACAGAATCACACAGTCACACAATCACAGAATCACAATCACAGAATGGTTTTGTTGGAAAGGACCATAAAGACCATCCTGCCATGGACAGGGACACCTCCCACTAGCCCAGCTTGCTTCAAGCCCTGTCCAACCTGGCCTTGGAAGGTGTTAATTATTGAAGAAACATGAGAAAAGCAGAGAGAACAGTGTGCCATCTCAGACAAAACAAAACTGTGGCTTCTGGTGATGCCTGAGTGACATGACTTGGCTGAAAAGTGTTTTATTGGTGCATTTATTGTCACTAAGACTCTTTCCTTGACCAGAGAGAGGAAAATAATAGCAAGCAGCTATGGGAAGGGAATCTCAGCTGGAATTCATGTTAGGAAAGATCAAGGGGAGATGTGACTGTGTTGTAAAACATACCACAACCAACTTTATTAAATTATATATCACATAAAAATACAGTAATATCCAGTGGGAGCTCAGTGCTGCTTATGCCACTACACAAATTTGCTCTCAGTACTCTTATTTTTATTGACCTACTGGGCCTCCCATTTATTTTTACCTGGAGTTCCTAGAATGTGGGTGATTCATTTCCATTTTGTCTGGCCTGAATTGGGGCCACCCACATGTCATTGCCTCCATCCTTTCATTTATTTATAGCTAAAAAGTGAAATATTTCTGTTCTTACAACACCAAATAATATCTGTGAGAAAGCTGCCAAAAAGCCTTTAAACTGGGCAAATCCTGAGTGTGATATGTCTGTGTTCTGGGGTTATTATTTCATATTCTGAAAAGGAAATTAAGCTCATGGAAAGTATGAGACATGACAGCAGTTGTTGCTGTAATACCATGCACACAAAGAATGTTGCTGAGGAAACTATTCCATACTATTTTTGAAAGGATTGCCAGTGCAATACCTTTTTTCCAAAGCAAAAGCCAGTGATACAGTATTGCATTTTTGGGGGAAAAAAAAAAAAAAAAAAAGAAGGTCCACTTTTAGTGTGTCTAGAAATAGTTATTCAAAACTTTTCCTTGATTCTGAATTAGTTCTGGTGTGATTTCAGCAGGAAGAATAAAACCCACCTAATGTTCAAAAATCTAATGTTTTATTTCAGCTCTGACTTCAGAGCCAAATTTAAATGCTTCATCCTTTCAGCAGTTATTCATATGAATTCTAACCTTTTAATTGTGTAATGCACAATTAAATCACAAGAGGAGTTGAACAACTGATCCCTCTTAGTGACTAAAATAATACCCTGGTAAAGGAGCCAGTCTAAAACCTATTCCTACTTTAATGATTTGGATATTTCAAGCAGTTTAATTATTAATTTGAACCTTATCCTGATCCCTGTCAGGGATTTAAATTTTATCTTATGACCCTATCTGTCATATCACACAAATGAAATGAGATTGATGCTGGAACAGGACAGAAATCCCAAATCAAACACAGGGTATTGCCCTGTGCTGGCTGCTTTTCCTGATGAACTCCTGAAATGCAGCTTTCTTCCACTGGAAAAGGCTTTTCTCTAAGACCATGTATTTATTTTATATATCTATCTATATCTATATCATCTATATCTATCTATATCTATATCTATATCTATATCTATATCATCTATATCTATATCTATATCTATATCTATATCTATATCTATATCTATATCTAATCTATATCTATATCTATATCATCTATATCTTTCTTTCTTTCTTTCTTTCTTTCTTTCTTTCTTTCTTTCTTTCTTTCTTTCTTTCTTTCTTTCTGCACTCACACACATGTAAAAGTTATATCCTTGTGTGGGAAATGCTCCCTATTTCTTCCCATTTATTCAAACACCTTTTCTCATTTAAAATGAACATGTTGTCCTTCATTTCTTGACTCATTTTCATGTAGGAAGTCTCCAACATCCATTGGCTATAAAGAAGACCAGATGAAAGAAGTCCTAGAATTGGGTAAGTTATGTCAAGTTTCACTTTAACTTTGCCATCTTTGGTATTGTTCACAGCAGCTGTAGCCAAATAAATAAGTGGGAGTGGCTTCTTTTGTGACCTGTAGTTGATTTAGAGCAATTTTATCTGCTATAAACTTTTAGGTAAGACAGATCATTAGGAAATAATCAAACAAAAGCTGGCTGGTGTATTTTTATCTGCTCTTTCTGGCTAAAACTCTTATTTTCCTTTTTATAAAGACAATAAATGTTAATTTTCATGTTGGTGACCCCCTAGCACTGTGTGTGCTGGGGAAAACAATTCTTCCCATCCAACACTTGATTTTTTTTTTTTTCTTTCAGTTGATGTTGAGGATGAAGAGACAACTGGAGAAGTTAAGACTCCAGATCTTTCAACACTCTATATGCTTCAAATAGTATCAAAGGCAATTGATATTTCTCTTGCAAAAGTAAGATAAATGATGGTAAATACAAATAGATTTGTGAGGTTGTTATTTGAGTTTCCTTTGCTGGAGGTGCAGTGGGTTGCTCTGTGCTGTACTTGTGCTATATTCCTGAGTATAGTCCTTGTCCAGGTGACAAAATAATTTAGGGATGCCTAAGTTCAGAAAAAACCCTCATGCATCAGCCCACTTGAAGCACAGATAATAGTTTCAATTAATTAATTTGTATTATTTCCTTAATGCCTCTAGTCAGTTGTTCATGTGCTTTTTCTCAGTCCTTTCCACTGACAGTGGTTTCTTATTCCCCTGTCACTGTTTCTGCCTTGCTTATCTCCATTATTTTGACTAGAGATGAAAATAGCTTTAATAATTTTAAGTATTTAAATAATTATTTAAATTTTCCTTAAAATAATACAATTATTTAAATTATTTAAAGTTTAATTATTAACTTTTCCTTCCAATTCAGACAGAGGAGAAAAAAACCCCAGACCAAATAATGAGGGTGTCTTCCAATTTAATTTGTAGATCAAAGAGCTTGGAGTAACTCTACCAGCCCTGAGTAATCTTTTTTTATTTCCTGAATTTAGTATGAATACAATTTATTCAGTGTGGCTATTGCTGGATGATCATGGTCTGCAGTTTTTCAGGGCCAAGGTCTGGATTTGTTCCACCTGAAATACAGGAATCAAACATTTAATTAACATTTTTCTCATACAGGGTCCTTTTCTCCCTCATGTCACCCCTGGTTGCTCTTCCAGCTGTTAAATTTCAGGCAATGTTCTGGGATGCTTGCATGGGAAACTGTGTCCCAGACATGAGACATAAATATTTTCCAGTGCTGAGCTGCTCCCAGCATTATGAGTGGAAGGAATATGGCAGGAAAAGGAAAATATTGCTCCTTTTCATTGGGGTGTTGCTATTTACAGTATGGATAAAACAGAAGAGGGTGGTTTGCAGAGTTAGTCATTGCCCTTCCACACTCCTCCTTTCTTTTCTACAAATTTCTGTGTTTTGGATTTGTTTTTTAAAATGAGATTTTTTTTTTTTTTTTTGCTTTCTTTTATAGGAATTAAAAAATCTTCTGTTTGGCTCTAGTCTTTGTTGCTTCAGTGAAGAATGGAAAATCCAGAGTTTTACATTTAACAATATCCCACAGCTAAAATATGGCATTGTGCAGAAAAAGGTACAGTAAATTCCTTCCTAACAGTGATCTTTGCTTTTTGCACTGGCTTTACAAAGGCTGTTTCAGCACTGAAAAAAAATAAATTCTAAAGACTTTTCTCTTTCTTTAAACTCTGGTTACCAGTGCATGTTGTCACCTTGTCAGGTTGTGATGGGAGACTTGAGATGGATGGAGGAAAAAGTGAAGGAGCTGCAGAAATGTGCAAATGTGTGTGTGATGGGGAATTACTCACAGGGAGGAAGAGGAGCCACTGCAGCTGACAGCTGGTGGTGGTAAAAGAATAAAAGAGTGTAAATCCAGGGTTGAGTTTAAGAGAAAAATGATATGTAGGGGCAAACAAATTTATGATGCAGTTTGATCTGACTCAAAATGAGATGTAGCAAGATTTGCCTGGAAAATCACCTGGAGATTTTTCCTTGCTGAAGATATTGGGGTCAGGTGATGAGGTTCATTCATAAATTAAAGGGAAATAACACCTTGCACTTGCTGGTGGGCTCACCTCTCCTGCAGCCACAAGATCCCAGCTCCTTTCTACAGTGAGGTTTTTATCAATTCCCTGGCAACATCTGGACTGTGACCACAGCTGGAATGTGATCACAGCTGGTAAAACCACTGTGCCCTGGCTTGGGCCAGGCTGGACAGCACCTGCCCAGTGCAGAGAGGTTTTTGGTGCTCTCTGACCCAGGGCATTCAGGGACTTCTCTCCCTTTCAGCCCTGCCTGAGCACCTGGCTCACAGCCAGTGCTTCACCTGGTGCCTGAAGATTTTCTGTTCTCCTTTTAGTTTTATATCAAGGGTTACTAGGATCTTTTCACAGGGTGCAGAAGACAAATCAGTCCTATTCCAGCTGGGGACTCACGGACAATCTCTTCAAACTTCAGGCCCTAAGCATGAACAATGTGAAAAGAGGGTGGGCCAGCAAGGAGGATGAAACTTCATTATTTGAGGCTATTAATTGGAGAGTTGAATCCTGCTTGCAAATGGACTAAAACCTGTAAAAATGTGAGATCTTGTGGCCAAACTCTCTCTCTTTTTTTTTTTTTTTTTTTTGCTTCCATCTTGGAGCCATCCAGGCAGGGGCTGTGACTGTGGCACTGGCACTGCCTGGATGTGGCCTTTGAAATCCCCTTAATAAATATCCATTTTATTCCTCTTAACTGTTCCAGCTCCTCCAGGCATCACACCCCTCTCTGCTCTGTGCTGCTCACCTTGGTTTCACAGGCTCAGCCCATGGAGCTGCCCCAAAATCCAGCAGAGCCCTTGGAAGGATGGATCCTCCCCAGTGCTTGATGTTTTTGTGGCAGCCCTGTGGCTCTGCTCTGCTCCTGGGGTATCCACAAAGGTCTCTCAGGAATTCAGTAAACCCTTGTGGGCTCCTCTTTACTCATTAAGCCTCTGTGCTGATGCAGAAAATTTTTATCTGGCCTGAGAGAAGCAGAGCATTATACAGAAATGAGGGGAAGAGAGGCTTTGAGGCAAGGACAATGGCTAATCAACATGTCATTAAGATGTTTAATTAACTTACCTCATCTAGTTAAATATTTTATTAGGCTGGTGATCTCAGAAGAAAGCTGCTTATCTGACAAAGCCTGGTGGAAAAAGAAGATATTAAATCTTAACTTAAACTCCAAAAGGAACTGTGGCAGTGGTGGTCACTGGCCCACAGTAAATGTTATTTTGGTGTTTCCAGACTGGAAAAAGGATATCTCATCACTTCCAGCCATTTACTGGCCACTACATTCCCCACCATGAATTCCAGTGCAGGAATGGTGTTTTGCTGAGATTGTGCCTATTTCAGATCATTTCTATATTTCCTCCTCACTTCCAAAATTTAATTCAGCTGAACAACTGGTTCTTTCTTATGTTAGGTTTTTGTGGTGCTGTAAGAAGATATTTAGAATAAATCTTGTAATTTATTTTTTGACTGGGAGGCTGTCTCTAATAGACTGGCACAAACCTTGCTTTTTCCTTGATATACTTCAGATTATTCACTCATCAGTTATTTAAATAAACCTAGAGAGGCAGAGTATATATATAATATGAGAACTGGGAAGGTGTCAATATCTAAACTGTTTCCTAATTCCAGGAATTAGGTTATTTTCTAAGTTCCTGTCCTGATTTGAAGGACAGGTGTCTGCCGATAAAGGCAGAAGCTTCTTTTTGAAATACAAAATGTAAACCCCCTCCCTCCAAATTATTATTATAATTTTGAAATTAGGGGGCTCTCAGGCAAAGATATGGGAATTAGGAATAACAGTTCTTTACTAGGAAAATTAAAATAGAAATGCAGTATTACAAAGAACAATCCCAGCCCTGCCAGAGTCAGAATCCAAGCTGACACCCGTCAGTCAGTCAGGGTGTTGGCACAGTCCCATTCAATGGTGGCTGCATCCTCCTGCAGGGGCAGATGTGGTTCAGCTGGAGCAGTGCTCCTGGAGAAGGTGCAGTTTCCTCTGAAGCTCCAGGGATGATGTGGAAAGGTCTGGCTTTCCTCTGGAATCCAGTGCAAAGAAGGTGCCTTGGTGTCCAAAATGTCAGTTTTTATCTGGGTAGGAAAGGCTTGGCTCCTCCCCTGGCTGGAGCATCTCCCAGTGGGATGATGGAATTTTATCAGTCATGCACTGGGACTCAATGGGCCAGCAGCAGATGATATCTTCCTGGAGGGAGGATGGGCTGTGGAAAAGACAAAGATGATTGCCCCAGCTGGTTTAAATATGGCCCATTAGCAGATAATATGTGCCAGGAGATCAGGGTCACTGCCCCAGCTGGGTTAACAGATGGGGACAGAATTCACATTTCTGGCCACATCCACCCAGCACAGTTCCATACTGCATTTACCTGCAGTCCCTTCTCTTGGTGCTGCACTGAGGACAATCAGAGAATTAAACTGATCCTTTAATCACGTTGCTGTGTGAAAACAGCACTGCTGGCTGCCCTTCCCCTGTGCAGGGTTTTGAGAGGATTTGATGGGTGGCATTGTGGGGTCTGTGCTGCCAGCCTTGTGCCCTGCATGGAGCCCAAACCAGCTCAATCTGCTTTCCACAAAATTTAAAATTAATATGGCATTTCTTGGTATCGTGATTTTTTCCCTCTGAGACAGAATTTGAAACATCCAAATTCTCTTGGTTTTCTCTCTCTTCCCCAGTTAGAAAGAGAGGAAGGATCTGAGGTGCACTGAAACCTGAAATCTTTATTTAGTGATGCAACTGGGAACTCAAGATACAAGGCTTGTTTTCAGTCCTTAGAAAACACTCAGGTTTAATTTCTCTGAAAATTAAACTGGTGCTCAGTAGGGACCAGGAGATTTTTAATTTGTATACTCCAAATTTAAATAAAACCCCACATTTCTTTTGACATGAAAGGTGTCTAGGTCCTTTCAGGAAAAACAGGCAGGAACCACAAAAACACTTAAAACCACTGATTTGCACTGGCTGAACAAACCCCAGAGCCACAGAGAGCTGTGAAATCATGGCTGGAAAGAGAGGGAAGAAAGAGGAGCTCACAGGAATTTTCCCCAGCATCCATCAGATTTTTGCTCATGGAGCAAAAGAAAAAGGAAGTGTGGAAACCTTGGAAGAAGTACCAGGAGCTTTTTGTAAATGAAATTTAGAAATGAACAAAAAGACAAAGAAGTCAATGGATGTATGTCTTTTCTTTTCTTTATTTCTCCTCCCAAGTTCTACAAGTTGTATAAGTTTTTTTGCTCCTGGAACTTTCCCAGTGCTGCTTTTTGTAATTTTTATTTTTATTTTTATTTTTGGCAAAAGGTGAGTAATTTAGTGTTTTCTGAAGAGTTTTAATTGTGATAGTCTACTTTAAACCTGGGCTAATATTTGTGGTGGGGAGAAGAAATGGGGAGAGGAGAGCAAACCCCTCCCCAAAAAACGAAATTAAATGAACAGGTGTTTGGAATATGAAAACTGGAGTTTTAATTTAATCACTGAATTTAAAAGTTACTTTTGTAAATAATAATTTTTAATTTTTTTTTTCTGAATCAGTTTTCCCTGTTTTCCCCTTTTGCCCCCAGGGTGGCCCTTGTGGAGTTCTGGCTGCAGTCCAAGCCTGTGTCCTGCAGCAGCTGATCTTTGCAGACAGCAACAGGAACAAAGACACCCGGTAAGGCAGTGAATTTTCAGGAATTAAAAACAAAAAAAAAAAACCAAAACCAAAACCAAAACCAAAAAACAAAAAACAAAAAAAAAAAACAAAAAAAAAAAAAAGAAAAAATAAAAGTAGATTTATTTATTTATTTATTTATTCATATATTTATTTATTTATATATATAATTTTTTTTTTCCTCTGCAGCCACTCAGGAGCCTTTTGAGTTTGAACTTACTGAACTTCTTTTTTGTTTCAGAGAGGGAGAAAGAAAGCAGCATCTGATTTACTTGTGTTTGCTTCCCATTGAACTGTAGGAATGTAGAAGTTGGTGTCTTATTTGTGTAATTGCTGGTGATTAACCCCAGAACCTCTACACAAACCAAACAGCTTGAATTGAGGCCAGTGAAAATTATTTAACCTCGAGGTCCTCATGGAAATTGGATTTCAAACATAAAATAATCAAGGTTTGAAAGACCATGGAGTTCATCCAGTGTTTGACTAAGAAATCTCAACAGGGTTGAAAAATTAAAGTTAAAACTATTTTTTTTCTTGTAATTGTATTTGATTATTCCTATTTAAACTCCTTAATGGAATTTGAATTTATATCCTGTGTATTTTCTACTTGCTTTAAAGGAATTTTGTGAGGTGTTTCTGCTGACAAGGAAATTGCTTGGACTGCTATAATAGTAATGTACTTGTCAGGTTGCTAAAGGAACATGGGTTACTGAATTAAATTCTGGAAAATAATGCCTCAAATATTACTTTATTACCAGTTTTCCTTTATTTGCCTTTTGTTTTTCAGTAAGACATTAAGTCCATTACAAAAGAAAAATTCCACAAGGCCTCACTGTGCCTTAAAGGAACAGAACATTTAACAGGGAAAATTATTTTACTGGTTTGTGCTGCCACCACCTTCTTTTATTTGTGACTTCCATTAGTCTGGCCTCGATTCAGTCTGAAGAGAATCTTTCATGCTGAGACCCTTCTTGAACTTTATTACCTTACAATATAAAAATGGTCCTCTTGTGTTAAATTTTGGCCTTAAATACTCATTTTCTGCTTGGAATTCTGTAGGAAGATGCTGTGGTCTCTGTTGATATTCCTTTGTGCTGTCTGGTTTACTCCTAATGTAAATTCATTGTTTGGGCTGATTTTCATCAATATTGGAAAGAAACAGGTGCCTGTAGAGCATCATTATTTGTCTTCAGAATCCAGGATGGAAGTGACAGAAATTATCCTGCAAAACTTTGGGATTCTAATTCAGATTATTTACAAGGTTCTTGTCTACATAAAAGAGAAACCTCAGAAACTTTCTTGCAGGAAACTCAGAGCATACTTAGATTTTTATGACCAGGAATCTCCACAGAAGAATGATTTCTGCTTGTGAAAACCAAGAATTTCTTTCAGCTTTGAGGACAGCCTTTGATCATCTGCTCCTTGGTCCCTTTGTGTCTCAGGTCACCCTTAGTGAAAACAGAAATGTTTTGCAGCATGGTTCAGAGATCATAAATGAAATAAAATTATGTGGCACCCAAACAAGTGGATGGAGGCCAGGTTGTTTAAATGTGTGTCCCAGCTCGTGCCAGCTCCAACCTATCCTGTTTACTTGGCAGAATTTGCCTCTCTTGTTTTTCCCCTCTTGTTATCCACGTGGTTTTAAAAGATTTTTTTGGTTTTTTTTCATGAGATAAACATACTTTTCTTATGCTGCATTTGCCATGGGCTGAAGGAAAGGGAAGTCTCAGAGTTTCAAATGAGAGGATAAATATTCCTTCCTAATTCTAACCTGGATTTTCAAATTATCAACCACTTCACAGGAAATGTTTGATTTCAGGCTTCTTCAGCATTCAAGGAATAATTATCATGTCTCCTCCTTCCTCTGCTGCCTCTCTCAAACACATAAATTACTTGTGATTCCCATGAATTTTTGGGTGTCTGTATTAGAACACAGGCAGAGATAAGAAAAAATTGTGATTATATATTTTTTTTTTCACTTGAAAACTCTCACCAATTATTTTCCATATCTCACATCCTTCAGAGAGGGAAACATTCTCTAAATGAACATTATATTCAAGGCAGACATTGAACTTGAAAGTCTGTTTAATTTTTTTGACGTTTGGTGTTTCTTGTTTAGTCTTTTGAATTATTAGATCTTTTACTCAAACAGTGGGAACAGGTTTTGTCCTCATCTCCCATGCTGGTAGCACTCTAAAACTGATAAAATCTGAATTTCAAAGGCTACCATTCTTGAAGCCACTAGAGAAAAGTTCAGTTATGTTCTTCCCAGAGACATGGGATCTTTTGGCCAGTCTCATGGATATTTGGTTTATTCTCAAATCTGCCAGTTTTCCACTTTGTGACCTTTGGCCTCCTGGTCCTGTAATCTTTTAGGTCCTGACTTTGTGGCACACCTTATTTAAAATAAATTGCAACCAGCATTTATTGCAGATAGTACTTGGGAGAAAGTTTAGTAGTGGGTAAAAACATGATGGTGTATATCAGAAAGAAGTTAAGTATGGGTGTCTTTAGAAACTAAAAATCATGTTTAAAACATAAAACCAATCCTGTTGGAGAACATTGAAAGTTTTATTACAGACTTAAAGATGAAGTAGCTTCTCTTGTCCATTATTTGCCAATATGGTGTTATTCCCTGAAACATTTACCTGCTTTCTTGTCCAAGAAATTAAAAATATATTCTGGGGGAGAGGAATTCTCTCTTTTAGAAGATCAGGGTGTGATGACAGATCTGTGTTTAACCAGATCCTGTTGTTGGTCATACCTTACTTACCCATCTCTTGATTTGCATCCATTGCTTTTAATGACAAAACCAGTTTTATTTTAATCATTCTTTATAAATCAGACACCAGCTTAAGTAATGATCTGCTAGAAGTAAAGACTGAATTGCATCACTTAAATTCACATGACAGGAGCAGTGGCTCAGAACACAGGGACAGAGCAAGCTTGCAATTATTTATAACCATCATTAGGAGCAACAGAAGCTCATGGAGATCCCCCAGAAAGCAGCACAGAGCTGTTAACTCTTGACTTTGGTGAGTTAATGTCCTTGCAATGCCTGTATCCCTCTGACCCACCCAGTGTGCCCAGTTTGTTCTGCAGCAATCCAAAGAGAGTTTTTCTCCCTACACCTCCCATCACTGGGTCTGATTGTCTTCAGGGTCCAGGGTACCTGAAATGCCTAAAATGAGGTTTTTCCTCAGGGAATGGCTCCAGTGAGCCCAGTGGTGCCACCAGCTGCATCCCTCTCAGCTCTGGAGTGCAGGCTGTGCAGTGAGTGCTCCCCTCAAGCTGCTGCTTGGTTCCAGAGGATTCCCAGGGAAAAGTGGGGTTACACCTGGGAGGTCTCCCCAGTGCCCATGCCTGCTGCTCTTCAGCTCACAGGGATTTTGGCCATCCAGGTTGTCTCTTTCTCACCTGTAGAGCTGAGCTACCTGAACAACGATTTTCTGACACATCCCACCGGAGCCTTGTTACTAATCCTTACAAAACTGTCTCTAAAGATGATTTTGTTCTTTTAGGGACAAACCTGCCCTGAGCCTGTTTCCCCTCACATTTGGGTGCTTGTCTCTGTGCTTTGTTTCCTGCCTGCAGCTGCCTCCAGCCCTCAGAAGCTCTCAGGACCAGGTGCCTGTCCTTGGCTCTGGCGGACGTTCTGTGGCGTGCAGGGGGCCACCAGAGAGCCCTGGTGGCACTGTGAGTAGGAGAAGCACTCCCAGCCCCTCTGCTCTGACCTCTGTCTGCCCCACACCTGCAGCACTCACAGCACAAATGCTTTCTAAGCTGCATTGGTGCCACCCAGAACAGCCTAAGGAGCAATGTAGAATGGAGTTCTGCTGCCCCAGGAGCTGGGACACAGCAGACAAAACACTTTGAGGTTGTTGTGGAAGGTCCTGTGGATTTAATTGATTGTGTCCTCCAAAAAGTTATTTTTCCAGATGCAGTATTCTGCTCCTGCACTGATGGATATTCCATTATGGCTGGAATGAAGCTCCTTTTGCTGTATTTGCCTGCAATGCAGTCAGGTTGCTTGTACACAGAATATCCAACTCTTAGATCCCTAACTTTGGCACTGGAACCTAAAGGACATTTTTAAATGAGTCAAGTCTTGTGGCCATAATTAATTTCCTTCATTAGATCAACTAAGATAGCTGCAAAATAACAGAGAGGCTTTGGGACACAGAAATCCTTCTTAAACCTGAAATAGAAGTAGCAAATTCAAAGACATTTCAAATGATATTTCACATACTTCACATCTCAAACCTGCTTCCTCTCTGATATTTTACGTATGTTCTGCTTGTTTGAATGTCATTGCTCTAAAAATATTTTTCAATACAAACAGTCCTTAACATCTTAAACTTATACTTATCCTCTTTCTGTATGGAGAAACTTGTAATTCATGTTAGACTGAGAGAGCACAGCACAGATTAAGTGTTTGTTTCACTGACAGAAGTTTGATTTGCAATATAAACTTACTTACAATAAATATTTTTTTAAAAATTAATTAAGAATAATAATAATGCAAATCTTTGGCACATCAACAACATGTTGATTTCTTTTTAATGCCATTTTCTTCCTTTTAACATGAGTTTTGTCTGCATATCCCCTTCAGGCCATCAGGAAGGCAGCAGTTCACTCCCACAGGGAAATACAAGGCAGATGGAATCCTAGAAACTGTAAGGCTCTATGTGACTCCCATTCTCCAGACCCTCTTTCTTGCTTTCCCCATTTCAGTTCCATGAATCTGATTTCCATTGCTCTCCAAATCAAGTTAGTTATGATCCAGGACCCAATAAGAAATAAAATCCCATAGCCTGCCTGGCTCTGAATTGTCCCAGTGGCTGTGGATAGTTGGGCTCTGAAATTATTTTTTTTTTTCCATTTACCTTCCAAACCTAAAAACTCTTTTAATGACACACAATAAAAATGAATGTAAGCTCTTCCAACTGACCATGAGCATGAAAAGGCACTATTTTCTCCTTGCCTTAGACAGAATTCTTTGCCTTTTTCCCCCTCCAGAAGCTCCAAGTGGCAGAACACTTTCCACTTATGCCTTGTTTCCATCTGAGGCTCAGTGCTGCCTTCAGCCAGGCTTTAGTGGCTGGAGGAAATGTTCTTGGCCTCCTAAAAGGGGGAATTGATGTCTCAAAAAATCTGAAGATGGAAAAACAGGCAAAGAATACTGAACTGAGGACCTGGATCTGTGAGCTTTCCTGGATTTAATGTTAAATAGGAATATTCATATTCTCATCATATAGGTACAAACCCCTGAGCTTCTTGCCCTTCCTGTGTCTGCTAAAGCCTCAATATCCCTCTGTTCTAGGAATTGTTTTTCATTGCATAGACAATGCTTAAATTGAATCCAAGTGTCTGCTCAAGAAACTTAAAAATCATCAAAAAGCAGCACTGAAAAATTCAGAATACATGAGGTGCTGAGATACAATTCTATGCCAAATGACAACAGTAAGAGATAAGATTTCATTAGATCTTTATTTTGTTGGTTCAGATCTTTCCAGGCAGTTTGAAAGTTTTGGCTACTTCATTTCAGCTTTCAGGTTATAAAAATGAGTTGCTGTTTTTTGATTCACCTTCTTCTCTTCTTGCATTTCTTCCCAGCTAATACTTCACAGTGCTACAAGATATGAGGATCTGATTGTATTTCTACAGCAGAATATTCACCAGGTACTGTGTTTAATTGTATTTTAATTAAATGGTGGCTCAGCTGGCAGCCTTTGTGTCTATTAGCCTACACAATGTGTTCTGAGCACTGCTTCTAACACTTTGTGGACATTTCTTGCATTGCAACAAACACAGCAACAAATTCAGCTTTAGCATAAATCACAGCAATTTCTCCTGCCTTCAGTTCCATTTCCATTTCTGGAGGATTGGGCAAAAAATTTCTACACAAAAACCAAAATAACACCAAAATCCTGGACAAAGAAACAAAATGACACCACAATAACACCTTTTCTTTTTCAGTTTGAAATTGGTCCCTATGGGTGCATCCTCCTGACTGTGTCTGTCATCTTATCCAGATCCATCAACCTGTGAGTGCCTCTCTAGCCTTGTTTCATGAGCTGCACAGCAAAGTGAGCTGGGAAAAGTGAAGAATAATCCATGCTGTGCTTAAACCTCTGGCTTTTTAAATCTGTTGTGGTGTTTGATAAATATGGGGGAGTTGTGCATTTACTCAACCTTGGTTTTTCTTGTTGTATACACACATTTATTTGTGTATGATTATATATATCTATATATATTGTAGTGATCAGCTCACCACATCTAAAGTCAAATATCCATCTAAAGATCAGGTATCATGTCTGAGGTGGTTTTCTGTTCTCCCTACCTTGACAGCTTTAGCAAGACTTGTTTAAAGGGGTTTTTATTTCTTAGGCAGAATAACCTCACTGTGATGACTTCCCCAGTCTCTCTGTCAGACATAATGATAAGGAAAAGCTGGAATTAGGTGGATGAGGCATTTTTAGGTAGTTGCAAGTAATGTATGACAAATCTGGTCTCAGTTGATGGCTGTAATGAATATTCCAAGCTCTAACTCATGTCATCATAACCTCTTTAAACCTCACTGAGACCTGCCCAGCACTTGGTCATTTAATTAAACTTTTCTACAGACTGAAGGTGTTTCTGTGGTGTGGGAGTGTCAGTGGGGCAGAATATAAAGATTTCCTTGGTTCAGGCAATTTTTCCCTTCTGTGAAAATCCCCAGTTTGCAATAAGTGACACAGAGAGAGCAGCTGCACTTGGAGGCAGCACGAGCCTGATTTATGGGAGCTTTCATTTCTTAGAGCTCTGCATTGTCTTGACAAAAAACAGAACTCACTCCAAATTTCAGATCCACAATCAGTTGCTCACCTGCTGATATCCCAGCAAGTGTTTGCAGATTGAGGTTTTTTTGTTTTTATTGTAATTTCTTCCTTTTTTTTTTTTTTTTTGCTTATAGTAACACTACAGCCCTTGGCTTGACTCCACTTTTGTACTCTTAACACAAATTATTTGATAATTTCAGGGTATATGGAATTTATTCTCATTTTCTGAGCTGGTTACAACAGAAATATTCAGATTAGTAGAGTTACTTGTGCTCTAACACAAATGATGTGATAATTTCAGGGTATATGGAATTGGTTCTCATTTTTCTGAGCTGGTTACAACAGAAAGGTTCAGATTAGTAGAATTACCTATGCAAGTAATGATCTGTAAGTTCATAATTGCTGCTGTCTGCACTGCTTTGCTTGCTATAAAATGATAAATATTCTTTAATAATTTAATCAAGGATATATTCTCCCTCATCACCTCCCAGTTCTACCAGATGGATTCTGACAAGGCAAATCAATCATCTGTGTTTTCATTTGGGGGAGCTGTGTCTAAAGTGAACATGACAATTCCTTATGGTGCCTGTTTGCATTTTAAGCTATCTAAATATTTTTACAGATCTGATCCAGAATGTCAGAACAGTTTATAAAGTGCAGCTCTATTTTGAGGAATTGCCATGATTTTCTTCATTTTTAAAACTTCATTTTAAAGTACTGTTTCTCCTCTGTCTTGTGCTGTGTAAGACACTGCATTGGTACCTATCTTTTGTTTCCAAGAAACAGGAATTTTTCTGGTTTTAAACACAATGGAAAGTGTTTTTAGACCTTTGCACAATTTTTTATTTTAAAAGTGCAAGCTGAATTTTGGTTATGAAATCTTCAGCAATCCATTTAGCTGCTTATGTCACTGCTCTTCTCTCAGGATATTAAAAATATCCACACAAATAATTCTGTGCTGATATCCTCCAGAAATATGTGAAATATCAGAGAGTGTTAGCAGCATGGTAAGCAATTATTTACATAACTGGCATAGTTGTGAGTGAACAGCTGATGACAAATAAGAGTTGGTTTAGATAATGGAATTTTCAGGCAGTAAATTCCCTGGGATTGTTCTGTCCCAGTTTTTGGATTTTTTTAGCAGAAGAATCAGCAGGTTTTTACCACAGAAAACTCCATGGAAGTTTTAGTTGCCTGGATTTTTGTGTGCATATTGCACTAAAAAAAAAAAAAAAAAAAAAAAAAAATCATTTTAGTTGAGGCGTTGACAGCACTTAGATTTTTCTTATTTTCAGTGTAATTTTCTATTTTAATGATTTTATTGCCCAGAGTGGTTGTCCCTGCCCATGGCAGGGGGGTGAAATTGGATGGGCTTTAAGGTCCCTCCCAGCCCAAACCATTCCAGGATTCTATGATTTATTTACTTTCTGTGTAAGTATTTGCATTTAGGTCTTTAAACTCAAGAAAAGAGAGAAAAAAAAATCGTGATTAATTTGACTTATTTTGGGTGTCTATCTTAGAATGACATAAATCATCTCCTGAAGTGCTTGGTTATCTCTCCTATAAAGTGAGAAAATCTAAATCACATACTCAGAAAGAAATTTTACACTGTTAATATCAAGTTGTGAAATGAAATCTGTTTTTTAGTGACAGGTCAATGAAAAATGGGAGATTAAATGTTAATAATGCAGACTATTATACATGGCAAAAACAGTCTCAACTCTTCTTACCTAGTGATGGACTTTAAATGGGCTGTTATAAAAAAAAGAGAGAAATTCTGGCACTATCACTAGAAATTTAATCATCTCAACACATCAGTTCAGTTTTTGTGATGGACAAGAGATAAATCATGTGTTGAGAGTTGAGAAGAGAATAAAAACACATTAATGGCTTCGTATAAATATATGATTTTCCATATTTTATCTTGCATGCAGTCCTGTCTCCCCAGGCCAGTAAAGTCACATTAGTGCTGGAACAGAGTGGAAGATGAAAACAAAGTTTCCCTTTAATTTGCACAGATTAAAAAAAACCCACTTTTTTCTTCACCAATAAAGAAGAATAACTTGGAAATAATAAAAATTCAAGCACCCATGACAGGGTTGAATCCATTATTCCTCAGAGTCCAAAAACTTGGGTGCTCTCAGGGAAGCACTCAGGCTTTGATGTTAAAACAAGCACAATTCTAATTTTTTTCCACAGCATAAATAACTTTAAGTACTGAGAGATGAGGAGGCCAAAAGTATCAAGAGTAAAATTAGAGCAGCTAATGGAAGCTCCAGCACCCCTAAACCCCCTGGCCCTGATGTTATCCATCTCCCAAATTTTTGTGCTCTGCCTTGATGTTTGCTGCTGCTCTTGCTGCTTTTTTGGTCCAGCTCCATCATTTCTGCATTGTTACAGATATCCCCCTGTAAATGGAAATTCCAGCTTTCAGCCAGCTCTGCTGGGCAGTTGTTCTAAAATCACTGGCAATCTGAGGTATTTTTATTTCAGGGGGACACATGCCAGGAAATGCAGGAGTTTGCAGTGCTTTGTAGATTTGGGTAATGAGTTTTTCATGCTCTGAGCACTAATGATCATCACTGCCTGGGCTGATAACAAATGGCCAGAGAGGAGTGAGAATTCCTGAGGAAGTTGCTGAGAACGCGTTGTTGCTTCTGGTACAGGAAGGAATTCTGCTTCTTAACAATTGCAACTTTTTTTTTTTTAATTTTTTTTTTTAAACAACCAGCGAAAATTTTTTTAAAAAGGTCACATTATAGCAGCTCAGGGGACTAATCTTTCTGAGTGTGCAAGGTGTGTGCTGGGATCTTCACACTGATGAGAGCTACAGGATGTTTTCCACTCATGGGAGAGAGAATGAGCTCAAAATTTGGGCTGCAAGCACTCACTGAGTGCAGGAGTATTCAGGAGTGGTTTTAATGACAGCCCCACAATCTGACTGAATTTTCAACCTGCAGTGGGGCTCCAGCACAGCTTTCCTCATCCTCTCCCAGCCCTTGGTCCCTTCCTCACTGTGCTTGCTCATGCAAAGCTGTTCCTGGAGTGGGATGCACTCACTGGATCCTCAGCTTTCTTTAATTTCTTTAATTTCTTTAATTTCTTTAATTTCTTTAATTTCTTTAAATTCCAGCTCCTCACCAACCCTGTTCCCACATTTTTCCTACTCACTGCCATAACTTGCTGCATAAAAGCATCATTACTCAAACCCATGAGAGCAGGGAACACGTGGAAGGAGAAAATTCCTTGGGTGGAATCTCTTTGTGGAAAAACAGTGTCCAGGCGTTTTCAGGCTACCTGGGGACAATGCCCAGAGCCTGATCTGAAACACAGGCTCCTTGTGCTGCTCTCAAATCAAAATGTCACTGTTTGCATCCCTTCTGTCAGCCTGGGGATCCTTTATCACTCACTGATAGCAGGTCCCTCTCCAGTCAGGGTTGGTCACTGGTGCCTTTTCCATGTTTTCCCTGAAGTGTTTCTGTGAGAAAAAGTAAAACAATGGCTTTAGCTGTGGGAAAAATAAAAAAGGAGACTTGGTTTTGCAAGTCCAGAGGAGGCTGTGTACTTCATTAAGGTTGGCTGCTCATAAACCTTGGGAAATACACGTCAACACCTTCCTTGTTGTGGTCCCACAGCTCTGTTGAGAGTCCTTACTGCTCCAGAAAAGGGTGTTCAGAGCTGTTCCAAAGTTATCTGTGCTGTTCCCATTTTGGTGTTGGGGAATTTTGGTTGTTTGGAGTTGGTTGTTTCTTTATTTAATTTCTTTATTTCATATTTCAAAAGCCATTTGTTATTAAGTCAAATAAACCACATTATGACTCCTTATGTGTGTAGGGTTTCTCTGTCCTTGATTATTACCAATTCACCTCCCTCTCTGAAATCTATTAATGAACAGTTTTGCACTTGAGGGAATCAAATTATTAAATTATGTTGTTCTGTGTACTTTTCATTCCTGTAGTACTATTTTACCTGACTGGAGAGGTTAAATCTTCCCTAATCTGCCATTCTAATCCATATTTGAAATAAAACCATGCAGAATCAGCAAATCATGTTAAATGCTGCCCATTATTATGCCCTTTACCACAAATATATCTGTTTATCATCTTAGATTTACTTCTATAATCATTTTTCTGGTAGCAAGCTATCCTACAAGAATCTTCCTTTTCTGGTCTGTTGGCAAACATTTTTTACTTTCTGTTTGTTTATTTGTTTGTTTGTTTTTTGTTTTGTTCTTCTTTTTTTTTTTTATTTTAGCAGTTCTGTCTGCCTTTACTCATCAAGAGTAGTTTTTATTGAGATGTGTAGCAGGAAATAATCATTACTGCAGTCATCTATATCAAACCTTTTTTTTTTTTTTTTTTTTTTTTCTGTATCCTTTCCTATATCCTTTCAGTATCATTTACTGTAAAATAACCCAAATTCTGACACATTACTGGACCTAAATCCCTTTCAGTCATGCAGGACTTTGAGAAGGAAGGTGATGCTCAGCTGGCTCATGAGCTGTGGGTGGAACAAAGGGTTCCCCACCCTCATCCACTTTCCTTTGCTGACACCTTTTCCTGTCCCTGAGCCAATCTCTAATTTGGAGTTCCCCTGAAATTCACCTCTCCTGATGAGGAAAGGCTTTCTGTGAAATACCCATTTGGCTGGGCCAGGGGTGAAATTCCAATTCCAACTTCACATGAAGGATCCAATCACTTGGGGCACTCTCAGCTCTTGATGGAAAGAGATTTTCCTGGGAAAACCTTTCCAGAGTAGTTTCCCCTCCACTTGAGAGTGCCTGGGAGGGCAGCAGCAGGGGGAAGTGTCTGGGAGCAGTTTTCACTCAGGGCTTGCAGTTCTGTAATATAAAATAATATAAAATAATATAAATAGATGTCATTGTGGTTTTTACAGCTTTTGGTGTTTGAAGAAGACAGGGAAGCTGCTGTGTTTGAGGTTGAGCTGTCAATTATGCTACAGTGCTGAAAAACAAGGGGCTGGGCACAACTGGAAAAAAAAAAAAAAATTGAGAATCTCAGAGCTCCCCAAGAGCCATTTGTGATTTTGTGACATAAGAAAAGCTGGTTAGATTTACCAGGAACAGGGGGAGGAGCAAATAGGAGAGATTTTGTGGGATCCAGACCTTGGTAGGGAAGATCTGAGCCCTTTTTTTGGGGGGTGAGTGAACTTCTGTGCCTCCTGCTCCATGGCTTGCATGCAATTCCTAATTTTCAGGATCTTCCCTGGTTTTGAGGTTCCATTGTGGGAATTGGACAGAGGCCCCTGTGGGCAAAATGTTCACTGGGCAATGGCTGCTTGCAGCATTAATCAATTAATAAGTGCAGAATAATGAAGCACAGCTTATTGCTGGTAAAAGTAATAAAGAAGGGAGTTTGCTTGAAAGAATTGAGTGTTTTTCCTTCAAAAAAAGGCAAGAGTACAGGGATAATCAGTGACAGCCTTAGCAGTAGTTGTGAGGATGTGAGACCAAGATTTGAAGCTCTCAAAAGGGAATATAAAGGCAGTGGAATATATTGATGTGTGAAATGCCATTTTGTAATCTTGAGAGGGAGGGGACCCAGGGAGAAAAGTTGGTGTGGAAAGGGGGTTTGGAAGAGAAGACAGAGGAGAGGAGAGTAGGGTCTCACTCAAAAAAATTTCTAGGATTTGCCAAGTAAAATCTGAAGATGTTTAACACTGTAGATCAGGGATGTGGCCCAGGTGGAAATGTGACCACAAAGGAAAAGAGGAGAAAAGGCTGAATCAGGTTTGAGGGTGTTTGCTGCCCTGGAGGACAAGGAATAATGGTTAGTGGTAAAGAAAAATGAGTAAATGAGACTGAGAAAGAAAGAGTAGAATCAAGAAGACAAAGAGATTGTTTTGCTGGTTCTGTTTGTTACCTTCATAGGGAAGGGATTGGGGAATTGGGAAGCAATGTCAAAAATAATAAATGGGGGGAAAACATGGGGTTAGCCCAGATAACTGAGACATGTGACTCTTGTCCCCCTGTAAGGAAATTCAGGAATTTCAGCTGTGGACCAGCTGGGTTCACAGAAGTGGAGGACCAGGGACTGAGTGAAATTTGGTGTGGATGTGCAGCAGGAGGGTCCCTGTGGAATAAACAGATTGCTGCCCTGCCACAACCTGCTCCTGGTGGATCAGAGCAGGATAAACCATAAAGCTGAGGAGCTGGAGAAAGGGAAGATTATTAGCTGGTTCTCTGGGGAGTTTTCTGACTTCTTAAAATAGTGCAGAGGAGTGAAAGAAGTGTGGTGAGCAACAGCCTTCTCTGTCATCAGTGCTCTGGGTCCTGGTGTTGGAAAATGGAGAGAAAATGTGGTTCAGATGAGGTCAGACCTGAGGAAATGAAACAACAAGTGATTTCCTTATCATATTAATATAAAGATATCAGGAAAAGACCTGAGGTTTCTGTGTAGAGTGGAGGTGGCTGATATCAGGAATAATGCAAAGAATACTGTAAAAAAGTCTAAATTAATATTCTGCCTTTCAGTAAGGAGAGCAACCCCCTAAAAAAAAAAAACAACCAAACTTAAAAAAAAAAAACAAAGTAAAAGAAGAAGAAAAAGAAACTCAGCGAAAAAATAAACAAGAACTAAAACAAAACTTAAAACTCCAGCTACAAATCCAGGGAGTCCATGCAAACTCAGCATCCTAATTGGAATTTGTACATAATAACTGAATCAAATCTGTGGGAAGTGGAATTTAACCTGAAAGAGTGATGATGGCTACACAACAGGAAGGGAAAAATAAACCAGAGATCTTTGTACCTTCATCTCATTCCTAAATTTATTCAGCACTTTTAAGTTCTCTTGCTTTTTGTCAGACTTTATGAATGGACCTGATCCTAAAAGCTTAACTTGGTCATGCCTTATTAAATATAGAGCAACTTGACTTGCAGTTATAGGAGTAAATGGAGAATTAATTTAAAAAAAAAAGAAAATTGGTTAATGGAGACCTAATAAGAGATTTTTATTTGATATGACGAATGAAAATTCATTTACTAATGTGAAAATAACAGATTTTTTAAGAATTCTGAAGGTAATGAGGAAAGAGTCTCAGGAAGGTGTTGTTAGCATGGGGAAGGTGACTGATGGAGCTTGTCAATGATCACTCTGGGATTAGAAATGTTTTATTCCCCTCAATAATGCTGGAAGAAGGGAGTGGTGTGCTGCTGAAGTGACCTGATGATTGAAATGCTGAAAGGCCCTGTCAATACAGAGGACAAATGGTGCTGTAAAAAAGAGTTGGCTCAGCCTCATGATGAGGGCAATAAAAAAGGAATTTATTTTCACTGCAGAAACTGCAAGGTCTTGTAAACAGAGAGTGCTCCCTGCTGTACTGGGGGGTTCATCAGCTGTAAAGGGCAGGATGAGGAGCAGCAGAGCACACAGGGACTCTGGGCCAGCATTAAAAAATAGCCTTGGACCTGCTCTGAGGGTGTATCAGCATAAATAGTTCTGGGAGGTGAAGAAATGTTCATGGATTGTGTCCTTAGAGAAACTCCATGTCAGGCTGGTTAAAGCACAGACCAGGGGGAGAAGGAACCTGTTTTAGCAAAGAAGAATTCCAAAAGAATAAAAGTTTTTATGTGCTTAGCCTTAAAAAAAAGCAAATTTTGAGGTGGGATGTAACTATTTTCTAAAATCTGGGGTGGTGGTGGTTGAAAACAAAGGCAGAGAAAGTTATTTAATTTAGAGATCAGTGTTAGTGCAGAGTGCAAGTGCATCAGTAAAGAGCCTGTTGAGTCAGTAAACCTCAGCAAAGCAGGATCAGATTGCAGGTTCCTGAGCTACCACTGAGAAAATATGGAAAGCAGAGAAAACAGCAAAGAAATGTGGATTTCTGGGAAAGAGAGCAGCTGGGTTTTACCTGCCACATGCAGAGAACATCATCTTCTCCTCTTCCTCTCCACAATTCTGCTTTATCCCAGTGTGGGATAGGGCTGTAATCCACACCAGGGCTGCTGGAAACAGGGAATAGATGGGAAACTCTCTGAGAAATGCAGTGAAGAATCATTCTGCTGGAATATTCTCCCTGTTTCCAGCAGTAATTCCAGGATTTCCCAAGCTGGCAGTTGTGTCCAGGTCCCTGAGTTTATTAACCCTTGATGAAACTCTCCTCCACAAATTTCTCTAAACCCTTTAATCCTTTTGCCCTCCACAACCCCTGTGACAATGAGCTCCCCACTGAATAATTGTGTTTTGTGAAAGAGTTTTTTTCTTTTTTTCCCCTTGAATTACCCAGTAAGTCTAAGGAGTGTTGTAGAATTCATGTCATGGAAGTATTGAGAAAATATTCCTAATCATCTCCTTAAAATTTGAATATCTTGGAGTCCATCAGTTGTGTCCTGCTGCAGTGAAAGGATCCTGGTCTCTGTAGCCTCTTCTCACAGGAAAACTGTTTTTAACTGTGGCTCCCTCAGACCATCAGGAATTCCTCTGATCCTACAACATCTAAATGCTCAGATTCTGCTGAGCTAAAATCTGTAGTAAATTAACTTAAAGAAATTGAACTTTTAATTGGTTTGTCTAATTGAGGAGTCTACTTCAAAGAATGGATGGGTTTTATTTCTGTATCAACCTTATTTCTCACTTTTCAGCTTTTAATCTAAAACTAAGAAATAGACTCAGTCTGCTTTCAGTCCAGAATATTTGTGATTTGTCCCTCCAGTCCTTGGTATTTATCAATTTATGGCCATGGCCAGGTTGTGGCATGTGTGTCCATCAGATGGAGAGAAGGAATTTTCCTGAAGTTTTTCCTCTACTCTGCAAATTACCTAAGCAAGGTCACCAAAATTGCCTTCAGGATGTGCCAATTTCTCTCCATGCATACAAATTTAAAGAATTTCAGAGTGATTGTCTGTTTATATGTTATCTGAAGATATAAAAATCAGGGATATGAATCCTGCCCTGAAATGTCTTTCCAGTCTTGTTTCTACCCTTTCCTTTAGCAAATCAAAGCATTTCAGAAATGAATTCTTTTGATTTTAGGGAAATAAAGTATATTGATTAAAGGACTGCAGAAGTGTGAAAGAATAAGTGTGGTTCTACTACAAAATGTAGCAGTAAAAAACAAATTTCAGCAGTTTACTTTGACAAATTGAGATTATTCAGCTGTTTGCTGAAGGGTCAGTGTGGTGAGATAGATAGAGATTTAATATCTTTGCCTGTTCTGTTGCACTCAGCAGGACATTGCATTCAGTCAGAAAGATAATTTCTTTAAAAAACTAAGTAGTGGGTTGAATGCCAGTATTCAATAGATTAATAATTTTTCCCATCAGATCTATCCTGATGAAATAGAAATACATCCCATAGTTGTCAGCACCCTAGAGCAGCAGAGCTGATTAACCTGCATGAGCACCTGAGACCATTTTAAGAACTTTGTGAAATTAGCAGGTATGTGGCAAAAGTGATAAATAAGGAATGAAACCACTTCTTGCTTTCCCTGGTCTGAATACCAAACAATATTTTTTTTTTTTTTTTCAGAGAGGCTCTTCCCTTCTTCTTTGAGCATTCATTTGAAACCTTTGCCATGTGCCAGTATTAAAAAAAAAAGAAATATTCTGGAACATTTACACAATAAGGCAGTCTCCCATCCTGTCATTTTCCACATCCCCATTGTAATTATTTGAAATCCTTATGCTTGAAGATGAGTTTTTTTTCTCCCTCCCAGCCCCAAATCTATTTTGGGAGTAGACTTGTAATTGTGTGTTTGTTAATGTGACTGTCTGTTGCCATGAACAAAGTGAGGTCACCAATTTTCTGTGGCAGCTTTGCCTCACAGTTAAGGATTGTAAACCAGCCAGCACTTACTCTAATGCATTTTTTTTTCTTTTTTATTATTTTATTTTCTTCTGTTATCAAGCCAAGTGATACCTATGGCACAAACTGACTCACATTGTGATAGTCTGGGGTTATTCCTGCTATTACAGTTTGGATGGGACTTCTGTATTCAATATTTAATTATTCTCCATTGAAGACCTGTCAAGAATTTTCCTGAAAGTAAACTGAGAGTAAATATATGTAAAGCATTTGAAAAAAAATTATTTCATTTAGTTTTTGCTAAGGAAAAGTTTTTCTTTTGCTAAGGAAAAGTTCATCTGATGGCAGGTTACATTATATTGGAGATTCCAGTGCTCAAAATATTGATATTTTGGATTTCTATTTATGCACTTCTAACACAGTATTTAGTCCATGCAAGTTTATTTTATCAATGCACCATCAATGCTAAGGTTTATAATGACATTAGAGTTTCTTCTATCAAATAGTGGCTTTGTCCATCTGTGTTAAGCTTTTAGATTTTTTTTTTTTTGCTATTTTTATATCCAGGAATGTATTGATTTCCAGGCAGATTTCTAATCACTGTCTGGAATTCAGCAAATAATGTCAGTGTGCCTGTGACAATTCAGAGCAGTCAAAGGTTTGGTTCAGAACATCTGTCCATTTTCAGTTCTTATATTCTTTATAAACACATTATTTATAACTTGGAACGAACAGTTACAACCAGGCTGAAGATAAACAGATTCACCAACAGGAGCATGGAGAGAAAATGAATTTATTATATATAAAGGTATTTTTTGGAAGGACTTTTAGACATCCCTGGCTTAAACCCAGCAGCATTAAAATACATGAAAATACAGCTATAATTCACACCAGCTGTATTTTGGTGATTTCTGTCATGGAGATTTTTTCAGTTGCTATAAATTAAGTTTTTACTCTGAAGCCACCTTGCACATCTTTTGGTTTCACCACGTTATGATGTTAATTTTGTGTGATAATAATGTGATAAAAAATGTTGGCTTGCATGAGGGCTGAAAGGACAGTTAAGCCTCAGGATAAGGGCTCAAAACTACTTTTTTGTTGGGAAAAAAAAGGCTTTAATAGGAATTTTTTTTAAAAGAACAGTACAAAGTGAATAAACCATGTGGAGCTGAGTTTTGCCATATTTAAATGCTGTGACCATATTAAAACTCATCCACATTCAGTAAATATTTTAGAATTGTAACCCTGTCTTCCCTGGTTTGATGCAGGCATAAAGCACATCACACACATTACAGCTAAAACTAAAAATTCAGCTGGGAGTTCTTAAAAGTGACCTAAAGTTTAGCAAAGTCTCATCAACTTTTTGATTTGTATCAGCACAGAGATTTCTGCTGAAAACTGCACATGGAGCACAGGCTTGATTTAAAATCTTTATTCAGGAGATTTTAAAAATCAGTATCTTGCTTTCTGCCTGATTTTTTTTTTTTAAACAGACTTTATAACATTGCCAGGAGAGGCAAAGCCCACTGCTCTAGCAGCCAGCATTCTCCTACCCCACTCTCCAGCTGGGATTATGAACTATCCCAACTCTGGAAAATAGTGATAATACAGCACAGGAAAGGAATATTTACCACTAACACTGTTGCTTCTTAGTGTCTGTTTACTGCTCTGTGATTCTGTTACAATAGACATGGAAAAAATTGGGCTGTAAATTAAAAAGGGATTCACAGAGTCAAGATTTAAATCATTGTCTGATGATCACTGAGATAATTAAAAGACTCTTGGCTTCAGATGAATGGGGTTTTTTTCTGTTCTAAAGTGATGTAAAAATTATAAATGGAAGATTCCATGCTGGGGCAGTCATGTTAATGATTTATAGATTGTGTCTGCATTGACTTCTGATAGCCAGGACAGCAGAAGGACCAAAATCTTCAGATTTGCCAATAAATGTCTTCACACCCCAGCAGGAGCCAATCACAGAGTTGTGACTATCTGGGGAATATTTGTTCCCACATTATGCATTTTTTTTAATTCCAAATGAGGCAGAGATGGGACTTGTAGTTGTTTTAGAAAGTGTGGGGTTTTTTTTAATCTTCTACAGCAAGTGTGAGTTCTTGTTACAGGTATTGAGAGCTTGACCAGAAGTCACAAGACTTATGGTTACAAGATCTTTTAAGGACTTATTAACCAATAAAACACTGTTAACAAGGATATTTATGTTTCTAATCCAATACTAAGAAATTTCCTTTAATTACAGTGTGATCTTTCTCAGCCAATCCTGTTTTAACATATAGATTTATTCTTAAGGCTATTTTGTCACTTTTATACTTACTTTATTTTTTTTTTTTTTATATCTTACACTTTTTGATTAAACTTTTTTTCTACTGTACATGTTTCTAAGTTTTAAATCTATATTCTTACATCTAGCACTTAAGCTTGGGAGCTTTTCTCAAAGCCTCAGTTCAGATTTTGCATTCTTTTTTAGGCTTTGATTTACAGACCCAGTGCTTTGAGAACTTCTTGCATTCTGAATTCCAGCAACTGTGTGATATTTTTGCAATGCACCAAGTGCATTTGCACCTCAAACACACCTGCAGAGAGGCTGGGGAGCCTTTCCAGGTAGGAGTAGGAGCCCCAAAGGAGTTGAGCAGTGTGGTATTAGATGTGGGAGTCCTTTCTGACCCCCAGATGCTCTGTAGGCACCTGACTGAGCTCTTGGACTCTTACTTGTTGAGTAATCTAAATAAGCAAAGCAGCTAATAGTTAAAAAAGTTATTTATTACAAAGCACATCTTACTACAAAGCACGTCAGTCTCAACAGGCAATAGAAAAGCAATGGCAAAAGCAGCAGCAATAAGTGAATGGCTAGAAGCCAGAATGGCTAAAAGCAACAACTCTCCCAATCCATACTGTTATATAGGATTTTTCCAACAAGCTAAGATGCAAGCTCAGACCATGACTCTTCAACCTATTAGAATTCTGGTTTCTCAGCACACCAGGTTATGTATAACACTATGCATACACTGTGTGGTGTTCTATCTAAGAAATGTCAGCAATATTCTTACTATAACTCTATTATGTCTAAGCACTGTCTACAGCTGTGGGCCTGGAGCCTCCACTGAAGATATCAGTATGTTTACAACCTTCATTAGAACACACTCTGCTAGTGTGGTATCTGAGGCCTTTTACTTACTAAGAACATCAGCACTCACTCTAAGCCTTTCTCAGTCCCTGCACTGTGATTTCTCTGAACTGGGGGGCCCTGACTCCCTGCTCCAGCAGAGCTCAGGTGCAAACGCTGCAGCCTGGCCTGGTTCTGCCCGCAGCAGGGCTGATGGCAAAGGCAGATGTTGTCCTGCTCCTGCAGGAGCTGAGATCCACCTCCAGCCCCCAGCCTGTTTGTGCCTGCAGATGGAACTGGAGCTTCCTGCCATTGTGTGTGGTGTCTGTCCCCGTCCCCGGCTGACGCAGGTTGGACGTTCCGCGCTGCCGAGAGTGGCCGTGCCTGGAGCTGGCAGATGGACCAAAGCCAGAGATTTTATCAGCCCCTCCTTGCCTTGCAGTGCTGCACAGTGCCCTGTCACACTGTCCCCAGCCTTGCCTTTGATTTCACACGGGCAGGAGACGTCAGTGGCGCTTGGTTATGTCACTGACTTGTGAATTCTCTTTAAATAAGGGTTTTTAAAAGGGGAGAAATACGTTTTTGTAAAAGGGATAAAATACTTTTTTGCAAAAGGATAAAATACATTTTTCAAAATGTATTCATGATTCCATGACTGTGACTTTTTTCTTAATGATTTTAAATACTTTTAGCACTGTAAACCTCAAAATTATATGTTACGTTCAAGGAAATCCTATGAGAAAATAATGATCTAAAATTTGGGAATTGTGATTCCACGACTGTCACTTTTTCTGAATTATTTTAAATAATTTTAGGGCTCTAAACCTCAAAATTATTACATTCTGATTTTAGCATCCAAAGGAATCGTGTGAGGAAATAATGATCTAAAATTTGGGAATTGTGATTCCATGGCTGTCACTTTTTCTGAATTATTTTAAATACTTTTAGGGCTCTAAACCTCAAAATTATACATTACATTCAAATAAATCCTATGAGAAAATAATTATTTAAAATTTGGAATTGTGATTCCACGACTGTGACTTTTCTGAATTATTTTAAATACTTTTAGGCTGTAAACCTCAAAATTATTCATTACATTCTGATTTTGGCATCCAAAGAAAACCTATGAAAAACTGGTTGTCTGAAGTTTGGGATGAAGACAGGAAATGTCCTGGCTTTTTACTTAAATTTACTAAATTTTTAATGGAGCATGTATAACAATATCAAGGGGAAATTTCCAGCTAGCTTTACCCTGACCACATCAATTCAACTCCTACTTTGTCAGAAAGAAAATATTTTCATTTTAAAACAAAATTAATTGTGGCAATTGTCAAGAAACATGGATGTTTTTATGCATAGATTTGCCAGGTCAAATGAGAATGAGGAGCCTGGATGTGTGTAGAATGACTAAGTTTTAATTGATTGTTATTCAGGAATTCTTTTTACCTCACTAGAAATATCAAAATAAGGATGGAGTCAAAACAATTGAGATCAGCATATTTTATACTAAAGGAAAATAGCTTTTTTATGAACCATAGAATTAATCAGTTTTATTGCCACAACTCTTCCAGAACATAGTACATTGCTTTTTCTCAAACCTAGATTAAACATTTATTCATGTGTAAAATAATTTTTACAATTCCATTATATCTGAAGGATAAAAAGCTACCACAGTTACAACCTTTATGGCTTAGGCCATCAAACAATCACTAATTCAGTAATTCCATGAGAGAGTGAACTTAGTTTAGGGACACATTACTCCATAATTATGGGCAATTCAACTTCACAGACTTTTCTCTTTGGTGTCACAACATATAATTAGGGACCACACAGCACCATTATAAATGTGAAGGTTTTGGGTTTTTATTTCCTTCTTTTTATGTTGTATACAGTGTTGTATAGATTGTATGGATATATTACCAGTATTTATGATAGGAGTAGCAAATAGCAGATCTCATCTCAGTACTGGAATATGTTGGCCAGGTACTTTGTGGAGTCTGTCTCAGAGAGATTCAGAAACCATCCAGATGTGGCCTGGGAAATTGGCTTTAGGTGCCAGAGGTGGGGTGGACAGCCTCACCCATTCTGTGACTGTGTCACACACATAGTGCAGTAATTCTAATTTCTGAAATTCTCACTAATGGTGGCAATGACTTCTTTTCTCCTCTGCAGCTGTTCCCTTCAAGCCTAGCTCCACCAAACTTCTGCTTCCCACCGGTTTAGTTGAGATATTAATGATTTCTCGCCACGTCAAAAATCACCTTGAAAGGACTCAGGGCTATATTTCTGGCTGGGGGAACAGCTTGGTTCTGTTTTTCTGTGAGACCTAGAGCTGCTGGGCCTATTGAAGAGAAGCAGTTGTATTTCAGTGTGATTTGTTTCCCATCTGTGTTTGCAGGGTGCGCAGTGACTTCGATGTGCTCACCACGCGCCTGATCGGCAGCCACGGCTACTGCACCCAGGTGAGCCCAGCCCAGCCCTGGCTGTCTGTGCCTCTGGCAGCATTTCTTATTTTGGAGTCATGCAGTCACAGGTTTGGGTTGGAAGGGACCTTAAGTTCATCTTGTTCCAGCCCTTCCAAGCTGCCACTGTCCCAGTTTGCCCCAAGCCCCATCTTCTGTTCGTGACCATCTCCAGGGCTGGGGAGTGGTTTTGGTTTCAGTTCAACTGGGCAGAAACACTAATTAATGAAGTGCTTTTGGTTTGCTAATTTGATTTTTTTTTGTTGTGAGGTAGGACTGGGAGGAAGGCAAAATAGGCTTAACTTTAAAACCTTGTACTAGAAACCATAAGAAAAAAAACCTTAGAATAAAACTTTAGACCACTCTTCTTCCTTTAACACATTTTTTTTTTCTCTCACACTGAAAATGTATAAAAAACAACTTAATTTACTATTTTAAAAACATTTTTTCACTAATTTACCAATTTCTAATTACTAATTACTTGACCTTATGACTTAATATATGCTTTGCCCATTTTCCTCCTAGTTAATTTTTATCTTACAGCTTTTATCACACAGGACAGGAGGCCACATCCTCTCAGGGCAACCTGTTCCAGGGCCTCACCATCAGAATATAATGTACAATTTTGAGGTTTACACCCTAAAAATATTTAAAATAATTAAGAAAAAGTCCTAGTCATGGAATCACCATTTCCAAATTTTAGATAATTATTTCCTCGTAGGATTTCTTTGGATGTAAAAATCACAATGTAAGGTATAATTTTGAGGTTTACAGCCCTGAAAGTATTTAAATAATTTAGAAAAAGTCATAATTGTGGAATCACAATTCCCAAATTTTAGATCATTATTTCCTCATAGGATTTCTTTGGATGCCAAAATCACAATGTAATGTATAATTTTGAGGTTTACAGTCCAATTCAGAAAAAGTCCTAGTCATGGAATCATAATTCCCAAATTTTAGATAATTATATTCTCATAGGATTTCTTTGAATGTAATGTATAATTTAGAGGTTTACAACCCTAAAAGTATTTAAAATAATTTAGAAAAAAGTCACAGTCGTGGAATCACAATTCCCAAATTTTAGATCATTATTTCCTCACAGGATTTTTTTGAATGCCAAAATCAGAATGTAATGTGTAATTTTGAGGTTTACAGCCCTGAAAGTATTTAAAGTAATTCAGAAGTAGTAGTAGTCATGGAATCAAAATTCCCAAAATTTAAAATAATTATTTTCTCATAGGATTTCCTTGAATATAACAAATAATTTTGAGCTTTAGAGCCCTAGAAGTATTTAAAATAATTAAGAAAAAAGTCACAGTCGTGGAATCACTATTCCCATTTTGAAAAATGCATTTCATCCCTTTTGTAAAAACATATTTCATCCCTTTCAAAAACTCTTATTTTAAAGACAATTTACAAGTCAGACATGACAAAATGTTATATTTTTTTTGTGTTTTGGCTCATTGTTGTTTTTGCTTTCAGAATTTCTGCTTCCCAGGCTGGTGTTCTGGTCTGCCTGTGCCTGTACCTGTGTGTCCATGTCCTCACTCTCCTCTCACCTGCCTCCCTGGGGCTCCTTGGTTGATTTTAGTGCTGAGATAATGTTCATTTCCCACTCAGAAAGGTGCCTGAGGTTCTGATCCTACAGTTCAGTGATTCCAGGATCCTCTCTATTCTCCTCTGGCTGCCAAAGACAAGCTGCACGTTCTTCTCTTTGCTGCCAGAGGATTTTTGTACTGTCACCACCCAGTGGTTCCTCAAGAAGGTGGCAGAACATCAGTGATGGTGAATAAGAAGTGCTAAAAATATCAATAAAAGCCTATAAACCTTGGGGAATCCTTCAGGAGAAACCCAGAGCTGTAATTGTGTGCAGTATTTTTAAAACCAGTTCCAAACTGGCCATACCAGGGTTATTCATGTCTTTGGGCATGGTAGTTTGCAGTATTTTTTCTGGAAGCTTTTTTCTTTGTTATTTCCCCTCCTGTTTCTAGCCATGTGTTATTTATCCACAGTTAAGTGCTGCTGTTAGCTCTGCTTTCCTGCACCCCAGCTGGCCCTGCTGGGATGTTGGCTGAGAAAAATATCCCACATCTCTGTTCTTGAACTTCAGGCACACTCACATGTGCCAGTGCCACCCCTGCTCTCACATGCATTCAGCCTCTGACACACCCCTTCTTCAACTGGAGAGGAAATAATCAGCAATCATCCCTAGGAAATACCAATATTTTAGTGATCTGGGTCCATATGGGTAAATATCTTACAGCCAGAAATAATCAGTGAGAAAGAATCATAATTTGACAAATCTTGTCCAACATACAGAATGCATCACTAAACACTTACAGAAATGTCATGTAGCACTGTACAGGCTTTGAGTTTATGTCCTTCATGCTGTGCTTTTCACTGTAGGGAAGAAAGGACAGCAAAATGTTTTCATTAAAAAAAAACCCAAAACCAACACTTTTATGAGATGTTTGAGAGTTGGATGTGAGAGTAAATAAATTATCAGCAGTTTGCCTCCAGAAGGATGAAAATTGAAAACTCTTCAAATATTTGGACTTTAGCAAAGCTTTCAATACTTTCTCTCACAGCATCCTTTTGGACAAAAAGTCCAACCCACAGCTGGAAAAGGTTTTTTTTTCCCCAGAGAGTGCTGGCACTGCCCAGGCTCCCCAGGGAATGATCACAGCCCAAGGCTGCCAGAGCTCCAGGAGGATTCAGACACCACTCTCAGGGATGCTCAGGCTGGGATTGTTGGGGTGTCTTGCAGGGCCAGGAGCTGGAGTTGCTGATCCTTGTGGGTCCCTTCTAACTCAGAATATTCTGTGATTTTATAATTTCCCATTTTGCTTCAGGAGACTTCGACCAAAATACCTGGAATCTTTTTATAAGCAATTTTAATCCTAACCATAAACCTAATTCCACTACATAAATTAGGGGTCATGTACATGTGTAACTTTATCCTGAATCACTCTTATGCTGATTAACTACTGTTTGGTTTTTCTTTTTGTTTATTTTTTTTTTTTTTTATTTTAAACATGTCCTAAACAGGAATTGGTGAACTTGCTTCTGACTGGCAAAGCTGTGTCCAATGTTTTCAACAATGTGATAGAGCTGGACTCTGGGAATGGCAATATCACCATTTTGAAGGGCATCACCAGCCGCAGTGACATTGGTTTGCTGTCTCTGTTTGAGCACTATGATGTCTGCCAGGTAAGCTTTCCATCCTCCTGGTTTAACTAAAGAGAAAACAATTACTTTTAAAATCAGCTTGGAGTAAGTAAAGCAGCAAAGAAATTACTGGCTTGGTTCAGTTTGTCTTTTCTGTGCTGTAGTAGTGGTTTATTACCTGTAAAAAAAGTTACAGACCATTAAAATAGTTGTTACTGCAATAGGATTGCCCTTTAATTGCTTTTGATAGTCATACTTTAATTGTAGTCATCACAAAAATAAAAAATAGATTAAAACTTTCAGAGGAGTGGCAGGGATTCATTTACCTCAGGAAAAACCTGTAAGGATTTCACTGGGTCTCCATCAGCAGGAGATGGAGGATGGCAGGATGGACACCTTTCCTAAAGACTTGCTCTGTCCTAAACAGCCAGTCTTGTTTTTGGTGCAGGAATATTATTTGAAATCCTCTTGCTTTTGTTAGATACTTGTAGCAGTCCCACCTGCATTTGCAGCAGCAGCACCTCTGTAGAAGCTTGAAGGTGATTGCCAAAGGATTTGTGTGTAGTGATCTGATCTAAATGTGTGACTGAAAACAAAGCTTGATTTTAGCACCTTCCCACATGGCTGAAATCAGGTACATTCTCCTGCTGCTGGCAAATCACAATTTTTGTTATTTTTAATTAACACAATTGTTTACATTATTCTCAGGATTACAAAAGGCCTGAATTCAGTCAAGACATCTTAGCAGTGTACTCAAATCAGATTAGTTCAGAACAGAGTGCACTAAAAATAAATAAGCTTCTGTGTCTAGTTCATGCTTCTTTTTCTTTTCTATAAACAATGTGACATTTAAACCCTCAGAAATGGTTATGCACCACTCCAGCAGTTTTTCCATTCTCCAGTCAGGAAAATGACTCGGGAATGGCAAAATGGTAAATGAGGTCAGGGCAGGTAAGAGCTATTTCTTACCCACCTGCCCTCTAAAAATAAAATAAGTTACCCAGAGATTCAGACTATTTTCCACTTATTCTGCAAATTATAAGGTAGAGGGGATCTGTTCCTACTGCTGGGCTCTTCATGGGAGCTGGACTCATGAGCAGGGATCTGTTTTTCCAAGCCAGTGACTTAATCAGTTACAGAAACTCCAGTAGACGTAGTTTCCTTTTTTTCCCCTTTTTTTTAGGAGTCTACACTAGTTGGGCATCTGCTGCAAATTGTCCTGGTTTTTATTAAGAACATCTGGGTGTTCTCTGCATTGCAGTTCAGAGGCAAAGGACTGGGACAAAAATCAGATTCTGGTGGATTTTGGCCCAAAACTGGGGAGTCTCCACTGTGGCTTCAGCATGAGGGGCCAGATTCTGCTTCCTGTTATAAAATTCAGAGCAGTTCAGGAAAAAGAAATGTCAGTGGCAGTTTGCAGAGGTGGAACTGAGAATAGAATTTGTCTTTCAAAGTGACTCTTTTATTCCTCTCAGCATCCAGTTACAGTGTGGCTCTGAGCTGGTAACTGAACCCAGCCATGGAAAAGCACTGTCATTTTTGGTTGGGTTTATTTTTTGTTTCCAGGAGTAAGAAAATCCTGAGCGTGCTATGGTGAATCATAGACACTGGAGTCAGAAAACTCCCTTTAGGTCACATCCAGCCAATCTCTCAGGGGATAACTCAGGATATTTTTGTGTCCTGTTATATAGCAGGGTTTCTTTTCAAAATCTGTACCCAAGAAGTTCCTGCCTTTTTGTTCAGATGGCCATTTTATCATTGATTTTAGTGCATATATCTGTGATCTTACAGTTTTTCTCATCTGTCTCTATTCTAAAACATGAATAAATGCAAATAAAAATTTGCAGATCCTTGTGAATTCGGAGATTTTGGTATTCACCACACAGCCTGTGTTTGGAAATACTATTAATAAATCAGACTCTTCATTGACTTAGTTTCCTCTGATTATAATTTTACTCATCATCCAGCCTGCCCCCTGAACAATTCCTCCCCATCCTCTGGGCATTTGCAGCTGATGTAACAGTGCCTCCCTTTTTTATCAGCACATCCTGTCCAAGGCTTGTTTTGATTTCCCTGCTCTAGACTTGTTCCAACTTACCAACACATTCAGGACAGGATATTCAAGATTCCAGGCTAGGTGCAGTAAATCCACATGGAGGAAGACTTCTCTGGCCTTTTATCTAATTTTTTTTTTTTAATATGTGGAGCATTTGTGTGTAATCCACAATTCCCTTGGTGTGGTTTCTGGGTTGCAGATATTGGGAGGGCACAAGAATTAATGCTCAAACTCCAACAGTGGCAAATGCAAGGAAAATGATCCATCCCTTTTCTGCCAGTGGTTGTTTGGAGAATCTCTGTGTTCCCCATCCATTCATCCCCTCCAGGGGATGCTGAGTTATCTTTGCTGATGAGGAAAACGTGTGCCCCCAGTCATTTGTCTGCAATTGTTAATGTTCAATCATCACTCTCAGCCCTGACATATCACCAAACTCCCTGGAGTTTTTTTGCTCTGTAATTACTTGCTGCAAATTGTTTCACAATGACAGATGGATCCATTCCATCTGTTTCATGTGCAAACGTTTAGTTTCACAGTGAGATTCTGGATTTTAATGGGAAAAAAAAAAGCTAAAAGTCCAATTCTGCTACTTTTCAGTAGGCAAGTTACACATTTTTGTTTTTTTTTTTCTTTGTGCTAAGCCTGTATTTAAGCAATATCAACTCCATGTGATCTTACACATTTAACTTAGAAGCCCAAATTGAGATTTTAGGTTTCCTGGGATTTATTTAGAGCATGTCAAGCAGCAGGAACATTCCCATATGAAATTGCTGGGGGTTTCCTCTGTCTGCTGAGCTGCAGGATTCAGCAGTTCAGGCTCAGGGAAGCTGAGTGGTTTCTCAGCAGGGACAAGACCTTGGAGAAGAGGATGAGGCACAGGAGTGGGTGAGAAAATCCCTGTGCTTGGGTCAGAACCTTTGGCCTAAATGCCACATTAAAATTGCAGGTGAAAAGACTTAGAAGGATGAAATTCTTTCTTTCAAAATGTCTTGAGAAGTTAAAAGTAGAAAGAGATGGAAGCAGAGGCTCCTCATATTTATGCCAGGTCATTAAATAAAGGGAAAAATAATCTTCATTCTCAGGTAATAAATTTTAGAGATTATTATCATTCATAACTTGCTAATTCTTTCTAACCAATAACAACAATATAATAACTAATTACATTTTGTTATTATAATATTAAAACCAATTAACAAACAGTGCTAATTAACATGAATAATGATAATAATAATATATAGCATTTACATTCCATTTCCTATTAGCAGATCTGAGCTTAAAGAGTTGCAAGTGTCATTTCCAGTTTACACAGAGGGGTAATAGGTGAATAAAAGTCCAAGTGCTTATCCCAGTTAAGTCACCCAGTAAGCTCCTGGCTGAGGTCTGAATCTCTCATTCTAAAGGCAGTTTGGTGAAAAAAATGTTTTTTGAAACTGCTTTAGGTATGTGCTGTTGTACATGAAGAAATGGAAATATTCAAAGTTATTTGTCTCTTTTGAGCCTTCCCTCTGTCTTTGTTTTCTCTAATCTCTCCTGCTTTCAGCTGTCCTGTCAGTTAAACCTCCTGTTGTCTGACCTCCCAAATTCACCCAACTCTGGTTCCTGACTGTCCCAGCCCTTCCTGAGCTGCCAGCACTTCCAGGGACCTGCTGCTTTTCAGTTCTTGCTTCTCTGAAAACAGAGAGGGCATTGACAAAGAAGCTGCCCACATTTTCCCTACTTCTTTTCAAAAAGACAGAGTAAAGCAACAGAAACAAACAGAATTTATTCATTAAAATTCCACAGATGGGAAATATTATCTTTGGTCCTTTTGAAGAAACCACTCTGCTATGACAGACCCACTTGAACAATGAAGTTCAGCACACATGCTCTGTCTCCTGGCACCTCACCTGTGGTTTTGCCCTCTTTTGTCCCTCTATAACCTTCTGCCCAGGAAAATGTGGCTCCTAAACAATCTCTTTTCCCCTTCAGATGGGCTGGATTCAAGCCAGGCTATTGGTGGGGTGGTGGAGGGGAAAGTTTAAAAAGAGGGTTTTAACCACCTCATTTGGGAAACCAACCACAAAAACACACAAGTGCAAAATGGAAACTGGTGGTTGGCTTCAATTTTCCATTTATTTTTCAAGAATAGGGGCAAGTGTTGTGCCCTCTAGGTGCAGCAGTGGAAGCTGGTGCTTATGTAAGACTTTAGTGAGCATCACTGTGGGCAGAAACATGGAGTACATTCAAATTTGACAAAGCATTGGCCTTTGAGAAAGTCTGTTCTTCATTCCTTGTTTTTACATCTCCCTTTCCAGCCTGGAACTGAAATTTTCTTTAATGAAGTCCTATTGTTCTCTGAGTTATGGCCAGTTATTTTCCCAGAGGCCAGTCAGTGTTGCTGGGGTATTGGCATTGCTTCCTTGCCAACATCCTTCCAAATGAAATAAAAATCACAGAGTTTTTATCCAGGACAATAAGGATAACAAAGCCCACATGTGTAGAAGAGCTGTGTGTGCTTTGCAGACAGGTAAAGCAGAAAATGACAAGTCAGATATTTTCCATGTGTCCCTCTAGATTATAAACACCTGAATTTGGATCTGGATCTATCCCATCTCACTTTAGGTGCTTTTTAGGATGAAAATGCTTCAGGTGAGAGTTCAGCCAACTCCCTGCTTCACTGGTGAATGGGAGGGTCTGAATTTCTGACAATACTCATCTCTTGCTTATTTGATTTTACAGCCAAAGCCCAAGGGCTAAGCTGCTTTAGAGGGCCTAGAAATAACTGCAGAAGTGTTCTGTGGGCTGAAGCTGCCCTGTCCTTGTCACTGCAGTGGTGTAACTCCCTGAAGTGGGCTATAAACTCTGTGTGTAGTGAGGAAATGGCAAAGTGCTGAAATCTGAGTGAGAGTTTGAATCTCCCTCAAAATGCCTTCATTTTTTGGGACATTCCAGAAGAGCAGCTGAGTGGGACAGGGATAAAGGAGAGATCTTGAGGCTGCCTGGCACCCTGAGTTCTGTTTTCCTTTCCACATCTGCTGCCTGTTACAGCATGGCAGAATAAGGGAGCTTTAACCAGGAGCCAGTGCTTTCCAGGAGTCTCTGCTTTGCTTTGGGAGTCCTAGGATTTAACACACACCTCTTTCTATTCTTCAGTCATGGCTCTCCCCCCCCACCCCAGTTCATGATTAGAAAGATTTCCTTTTTTTCCAAAAAAAAAAAAAGGATCTAAAGCTGCAGAGAAATTACCTGAGGCTCCAGTGTAGCAGCAGTGTTTGTCATTATTTTATAAATATATGGCTAAAAACTCTTAAATTTCTGTCTCACCTGGCATAGTGCATATGTCACATGTCATAAGCATTAATTTTATTTTTCTTAATCTGACTGAAATCAAGTATTTAGCAATGGCAATAACTTTGCCCTCACAGTGTCCCTTAATTATCTGCAAATCCAGCAGTGCTGTGGCTGACCTGGTGTTTCAGGGGTGCTGCTGGGATGGGTGACCTGGGTCACTGCTGCCCCAAGGGCTGCTGAAAAGGTTTTATTTTTGATTTTACACCTCTCTCTTCACTCTTAACACCCCTGGAACATTGTTCAATATTCATTCAGAAAAGGTCATTGCAGCTGTGGGGAATAGAACACTGGCAGAACAAACAATGGGCTGTAACTCTGGAAGTTTTGTGTAATTATCCTTTTGCCTGTCAATCCTTCTGGATTCAGTGCTACCAGAAATTCCTCAGTTTGACAGAGCCCAGCCCTTTGTGCAGCCATTACACTCTGTGATTACTCCTCAAATAAACATCTCTAGCAGCTGAATTCAGGGAGAGAAGCATAAAGCAAGGAATGATTGATTATAAGTAGAAAAGTGTTGGAACCCAGAAACCTGGGAGTTTTAAACTTTCTGTGCTTTCTGGCACTGACCCCCAGGAGAACACTGCTTTGATCTGAGGCCTTGAAGAAGCTTCCAAATTTGGGTGATGGAATTAAAATCACTGGTGTGTAATTAAATAGAAGTGTGTGATTTTATATGGTGAATGGGTTTAAGCCACTCACACATAAGGTAGAGGTGTAAGTTTAAGTTTTAGGATAAGTAAATGAGTCAGTAAGTTTTAGTATGAGCTCTAATGCTTTTAGTAAGTGAAAGGTTCAGATACCAAAGTGGAAGTGTGAGTTCTAGTGAAGGTTGAAAAACACACTAGTGTTTTCAGTGGAGGCTCCAGGACAGTAGTTGTAGGCAGTGTTTAGACATACCAGAGCTGTAGTAAGAATATTGCTGACATTTTTCAGATAGAACAAGACAGGCTGTATGTGTAGTTCTATATGTAACCTGCAGTGTTAAGAAACTGGAATTGTAATAGGTTAAGGAGTGCAGGTCTGAGTTTGTGTCTTGCCTTGTTGGGAACATTCTATATAAGAGTTGGTATTGGGCAGAGTCAGTGCTTTTCTGCTTTTCTGCCATTGCTTTTTTGCTTTTGTTCCCTGTCAACACCCAAGAAGAAGACAGGAGCTGCTGCAGCATCACTGGCCCTACCAGGACCTCAGGGAGCAGCTCCTGCTTCTGTTTGGGACTCTGAACTGAAACTCAGCATGGACATTGGTGTCTGTGACTGTGCCTTTGAGACTGATGTGCTTTGTAATAAATAACCTTTTAGCAACTATTGGCTGCTTCACTCATTTTAGAAGATAACCCAACAGAGTTGGTGCCAAGAGCACTGGAGGGTTGTAACCCCACAGTCCTGGAGATCTTTTCCAACCTAAATGTCTCAGTGATTCTACTCCACACAGCAGCTGATGCTTGAAGAAGCAGCCAAAGGAATCCTCACAGTGAGGATTGTCCTTACTTTGTCAGCAGCATGGTTCCATATTGTATTTTGTAAAAAATATGTTTTTCATCTTGGTGTCAAAGGCAGCAGCTAATCCTCAGCTGGATAAATTGATGTGACCAAAACAAAGACTTGTCCCTTCTTCTGGGAGAGCAGGATTTGAGCTACAATATTTTTAGACTCTCTTAGTTGTCTCAAAGTTCATGCCCTCGCTGTTTTCTGCAAAGATTGTAATTGAAAACTACACATTTTTGGAGAATGTTCCAAAATCTGAACAGTTTGTCCTGGCTTCAGGGGAAGGCTCATGTGGATGAGAGTGGACGTGGCTTTGAAAGTTCTGTGTCTCTCTAATCTTCGTCAAATGTTGTTTGATGAAGCTGGGAAGTTGCTTTTGCAGACAAACGTAGGAAGAACACATTTTTAGGAGACTGGCTGTTCTTTTTGGCTTTGACTTATCTGCATATTAAAATATGCATATTTGTGACTGAATCTTTTCATCTGTGTCCCTCTAATTTGCCATCTTTTGTTGAAACTGCGTATTTTCTTTTTTGATAACTCCTGTTACGAGTATTATTGGAAGCTTGTAAAAAATTCTTTACTTCTAAGCCAAGAATTTACATAAAAAGCAAGACTGTTGTATAAAAGGCTGTTTAAAATAGATATTAACAAAGTAATGAGTCAGGGAACAGTTACTTAATTAGCTGGAGACTTGTTATCTAACATCAGAAGAAATTCTCCCTGTGGAAGGCAGCTGAGTTTGCACACCTAAAAATTCAGATATAAATTCTAAATGTCAATCAAGATGAAAACACAAACTCCTCATCACTTAGGGTGCTGCTTAGAGCTTTGATTACAGCAGAATTAATTTTGGCTTCTGCCTTTTGCTTTTTGCCATTTGTCCCTGTGCCTAGGGCAAAGAACTGAGGGCTGCACTGTAGGAGTTCTATCCACAAATCTCTATCTAGAAATCACGTACAAGAATTTTTCTGTTAAAATTTCTTCAATTTCCACTAAGGAATTTTCACTGGAAAAGTCCTGGAAGCAAAATTATTTCACTGAAAGCAAAATGTTTAATTTTAGATATCAGTTTCCCTAAGCAATTTCTCAAATTTTCTCTTTTTTTTTTCAAAACCCAGCTGCAGTGCTGCTGGTATCCCCATCTTCCATCCCTTATAAATGAAATCTCTTGAGTTTTCTAGTTTAAAACATCAGTGAATTAATATAAAAGATTTTATGCACTTTCTTAGAGAATATTCAGGTTATTTACAAATATATTTTCAAAAGAAAGAACTTAGAAAAAGTTTTGTTAAAATTTTATTTTCACATGAACATATTTAATTTTTAAGAATAATGAAGCAAAACAAATGGATCTTTATTACTTTCTTCTCTAGCTGAAAATATATGAACTAGAAGGTGATGAAGTGAAGGGAATATATTGCTTTCTTTACTCAACTGAGGATTTTGGGCTCAGTTGAGTTGCCCAGGCAGGGATATCTCAGGGCACTTGAGATCCTGTGAGTCTCTTACCTGGTTTCCAGTCACTGTTGAATGGCAGCACAGCCTCCCATTGATCCCATGTTGTGTTCTGTGGTTTTACAGCTCTTGCAGAGGTCGTGGATCCTGTTGGTTCAGCTCATCTGGGATCTGATCTTTCAGCTGGAAGCTTCATTTCATTACCTCCATAACTCAAGGCCTAATATTTGCTTTATTTGCTCCATGATTTACTGGTCTGCTTCATCAACAGTCTCTAATGAGCCTTCATTAGTGTTTGTAGACTAGAATAAATAAATTATCTTACAAATGTTATGCTTTCCACAATAAATTGCTTCTCCCCCCAACCCCAGTGATGGTCTGCTGTTTTTGTATTTTTCTCTAGGTTGGTTGTTACTTGAAGACTCCCAAGTACCCAATTTGGCTGGTGTGCAGTGAAAGCCACTTCAGTGTGCTTTTTTGTTTGGAAAAGGATTTGCTGAGTGACTGGAAGACAGGAAGGAGGTTTGATCTCTATTACTACGATGGCTTGGCCAACCAGGATGAGGAGATCCGGCTGACAGTGGGTATGAGCAGCTCCCTGACTCTGCTTCTCACCTCTGGAGAGGCAGAAAGGAGGATCCAGTAATACAAACAGTGATGGTTGAGGGCAGTGAACTTTAATTTGTGTGCTGTTGCCTAATTTCCAGACTGAGTTTTGTGATTAATTATAGTTCACAAGGAAGTTTTGAGGATAAGCTCTTGAAAGGGTTAACAGTGAGCATGTGTCACTTTATACACACTGGCAAATCTTCCAAGGAGCAGCTTGTGATCTCTGGTTTATTCATACTCCCAGGATTATAAAATATATTTCACTACTCCCATTCTCCTTCACATCATCTCCCATTGTTTCTGCAGGCAGAAAGTGCAGGTCTCCTGTTCCTCACCCTAAATGCCTGTAGGAAAATGAGCAGAGAGGGTGAGGAAACATGAAACCACTGCTTCCAAGGCAAGAAGATGCCAGTAATCTGCTAAAAAAGTTTAGTCTCTTACCTGCCTGGAAGAAGAAACCTGCAAAAATCTTCCAGCTTGTTACACTCCTTCTTTTAGGAAACCATGCCAAATTACACAGCTGCTTTTACAGTAAATACTTCTTCAACTGGAAGGCATTTGGATGAGTGTTCTGATCCTTAGAAAGCACCTACTTCAACACATTCTCCAGCACTAAATCCCTGTTTGCTAATAATATCCTACTCACCTTTTGTTTTCTTTCCTTTGGTACATTTATACAATCTTGTCTGTGATTCTTTGATAACCAAATTCCTTCTCAATCTTAAGGAGCCACTCCACTGTAATCTGCTCTTTAGAAATAAGTTCTCTCTATTCCTTGTTTGCACCAACATCCAGGTTTTTGCACAGCATGGGTGTTGTATATTCTGCTGAGTCCATGTGGCAAAGTTGTTTCTGTGCTGGGAGTGCTGGGGGTTTAAGATTTGGTAGTGAGTTCAATCATTTTTTCTGTCTCTGCCTTTTAATTTGCCTGTTATTTCAAAGAAAATCCCTGTCATTCTATTGTAGGGGTCACAGGATATATTAGCTCCAAAAATGATCCATTTTCACAGGACTGTGGTTGCCAGCCTGGTTCCCACACCCCAGATAAAAGAGACAGGAATCACACAGCTCAGCACAGGACTAGAGACAAGTTTTTCTATTGTGTTGTACCACATAACATCTGGTCCAAACCAGGTATCCTAATGTGTCTTTCCATCACCAGGAATGTTTCCAAAATCAAGAGCCTCTAAACCCTCTCAGATCCCTGGATGAGAAATTCCCCAGACACATATAAACTTTTCCCTTTGCTGTCCAAGCTGTCATGGCATTTCTTTGTGTTTCTCCTCAAAGCTGAAATGTGCATGGAGTTGTAGATATCTCTTTGTAGTGGCCATAGCCCCTTCCAGGGATGTGTCCCAGTAAACCCTTTGTTATCAGTTAAATTCTGCAAAAGGCAGTAAAAATGCAAATATTTTCATCATTCCACAGAAGCACTGGCCTGGTTCTGGCTGTGCAATAATCCCTTGCTAGGTCTGGAGAAAACTGTAATTACTTTACATCCAAAAAGGTAACTCTGGCCAAAGATCTAAACCCAGCAGACAGGAGCAGATGGAAATACCAGAATGCCAAATATTGCTGGTATTTCCCTTGTGGAGGTGATGTTTAGGCAGCATCAGTGGGGGAAGCAGCAGGAGGAGCTGAGTGCTGCCCCAGCCACATCTCCCTGCTGCTGGGTAGCAAAGCTGTTTGCTTTACTTGAGTTCCTTGACATGGGAATCTTGATTATAATTAGGTAAAATTACCATCAAGGTCATATTTCAGGAAATATTGAAGAAATTGCTCTGGGCAAGAAAGGCAGAAAAGACAGAAGAGTAGAATTATGTTCTGGAAGTAGCAGCAATTGCTACTTTATATTGAGAATTTGCTCTGCTTCTCATACTTAACCATTTGCCAAAATGTAGACAAGAAACATAAATTTCCTTCATAGAAGCAGGTTAATGACATCAACATACCATCACAAAGAGAGGAAAATAATAATAAATCTTTCCATTGGGGTAGAAACTGTAACTGTGCTGGCACTCAGTTTCTCACTAATTAATTCCTTTTCCTTTACTCTTAGATACACTTTTATCATACTTTTTTTTCCCTATTTCTTTGTATGGAAACACTCCATTCAAACCTCTTGACTGGAAGAATTTCAAATTCAAATCTAAAAACGACAAAATTTATCAAAAGTTGGCCATGAGTGGGAAAGGCAGCCAGGGCTATGGTCAGGACAGTGGTTTAGGTTGCACCAGGAGAGGTTTAGAGAAAAATTTCTTCACAGAAGGGGTTGTCATGCACTGGAACAGGCTGCCCAGGGAAGTGGACTCACCATTCCTGGAAGTGTTAAAAAACCTGTAGTTGTGGCACTTGGGGACAGGGTTTAATAGTGAAGGTGGTGGTGGTGCTGGATTTATGGTTAGACTTGATGATCTTAGAGCATCCAACTATTATTATTCTAAAATTCTACATTACAAACTCTTCAAAATTAGGATAAAAAAGGCTCTTTTAAACTTAAAAGATTCCTGTGTGCCTGTAAGTTCCTGAGGACATAGAGGAAAACCACCAGTACTTTATGTACTTTTAAATATTGTCTGTTTGCCTCCACTCCAGCCCTTGCTGTCATCCTGAGTTTTCTGCATGTGTCTGTACCCATCAGATCAACACACAGGAGAGAGCCAGGTCCTTTCTGTGACAGATAGATCTGAGACTGGCAGCTGGCAGTGGTCAGGACAATCCCCTCCCATCCTGTCTCACTGAAGCAGACCCAAATCCTACACCGTGCTGCCAATCCATTGGCTGGGAGACAGAAAAGAAGAAAGAGAGAAAAAAACCCCAAAACCCAGGTCTGCTGCAGTTTAAATGTTTGACTCCAAAACAGGAAACAGCTGAGCAGACTGACATCCAAGCTGGTGGCAGGATGTTTTGTCCCTGGGAAGGTCAGCTCTACTTTCACTGTTGACAGATGCTGTGTCTGAGACAGTGACCTCTCTGTTTTCCCCCGAGCTCTGCAGTGGCCTCTCCATCCCAAAGGAATGTTCATCAGGGGAGGCTCCCTGATACCCCACACTGCATCTTCCTCTCCTGTCTGCACTGCTTGCTGAGCAGTAAAGGGACTGTCCAGGTTTGAAGGACAGGTGTCTGTAAATAAAGGCAGAAACTTCTCTTTGAAATGGAGAATGTAAATCCCCTCCCTTCAAATTATTATTATAATTTTGAAATTAAGGGGCTCTCAGGCAAAGAGAGGGGAATTAGGAATAACAGTTATTGACAAGGAACATTAAAATAGCAATGCAGTATTACACAGAACAATCCCAAACCCTGCCAGAGTCAGAATCCAAGCTGACACCCGTCAGTCAGTCAGGGTGTTGGCACAGTCCCATTCAATGGTGGCTGCATCCTCCTGCAGTGGCAGATGTGGTTCAGCTGCAGCAGTGCTCCTGGAGAAGGTGCAGTTTCCCCTGAAGCTCCAGGGATGATGTGGAAAGGTCTGGCTTTCCTCTGGAATCCAGTGGAAAGAAGGTTCCTTGGTGTCCAAAATCTCAGTTTTTATCTGGGTAGGAAAGGCTTGGCTCCTCCCCTGGCTGGAGCATCTCCCAGTGGGATGATGTAATTTTATCAGTCATGCCCTGGGACTCACTGGCCATGAACAGGAGATATCTCCTGGAGGGAGGATGGGCTGTGGGAAGATAAAGATGATTGCCCAGCTGGTTTAAAGATGGCCCATGAGCAGATAATGTGTGCCAGGAGATCAGGGTCACTGCCCCAGCTGGGTTAAGAGATGGGGACAGAATTCACATTTCTGGCCACATCAACCCAACACAGGGACAATTTTTATAGCCCTGACCCAATTCAAGCCGAGCTTGGGGTTTCCTATTCAAGTGTAGTACCACCAATGTCCTTAGTGTTTGAGGAACAAAAGTTACTCAGTAATTGCAACATCAATTGTGAAATAAAAGCCTCATGACAGCCCTGCAGCTGTCATTATTTCATTTTCTGATCTGTGGTTTCCCTTGAAACCATCTCTGTATGAGCAATGTGACCTGGCTCAGGCACAGTGGTGGATGTGGCAGTGGTTGGGCTCAAACCATCTGAGATTTCTGTATGGAGAGAAGATTCCCCATCCACTAACAATGTCTGTTTGTTTCTGCAGATACAACTCAGGTGTGCCCTGAAAATAAAGAAAGTGATCTTATTCCTCCACTTGAGCACTGTATTAGGACAAAGTAAGTGAAATTGCAGTTTTTGATACAGATACATTCAGTTGTTCATCCAAGTAATGTATGTGAGGCTGGAGTTAAAAAAAAAGATTTCAGCAAATAAAGCTGAAAAATTCGTGCTTAAAAATCAGAAAGGATCTGAATGGGCCAGGCTGTAATGATGTGTTTTACACATTTAATTGTGTCTTATTGTAATTAACACTGAACTGTCCAAGGTGTTCATTCTTAGAGGAACCTTCACCACATCACCAAGAACTCACTGAGCCAAATTCAGTCTGAGAGCTCAGCTTGGCTGCTATAGATCTAAATCTAGATTCCCAGAAATGCTTGATTGCAGAAAGATAATGAGAAAAGGAGACAATTTATTCCATTTTCTGAAGAACAGAAGGGGGGACCTGAGTGTTGTTTTCAATGCATGAAGCCCCATTGAAGAATCTCAGTTTTCTCCAGCTGTCTGTGGGAGTTTGTCAGGAGCACAAAACACCAGGTTCTGTGCAGTCATTCCTGACAGGCCTTAGCCCATATTCCCTCCTTACATACAAGGCTAATTCCTGTCATGTTGGCATTTCCATGGCCATTTTGAGCCCTATATAAGCAATTCATCCAAATCAGACTGAAGTTAATGGGAACATTTTCAGCTTAGTGAGACATGAAAGAAGCAAAATGGAGAAATTTAACTGGGCAGAAAATTCAGCTTTATATCAGTTATCAGTTATCAAGGAAGTCACTATCTGAATATCTCTGGAGCAAGAAGTGAAAGCCTCATTGTCAGAGACCAGCTTCAGGTTTCTCTTGCAGATTCCCTCCTGTTCTTGTTACAATTTACTATGTTAAAAAAAAAAAAAAAAAAAAAAAACAGCAGAAAATAAATAAATAAGTGGCTCCCAGTGTGTTGATCAGAAAATGGCTGCAAGGTAAAAGAGGCTGTCACCTGCAGGGTGACAGCACTGACATCAGTCCAGCCTTCCTGCACATACAGATTTTATTAATTCTTCATTTTCAGGGGCATATAAATATGATTTCAAACTAAAATAAATAATGCATAACCTCAGAAGGCCCCATGGGGAGAATAATGCATGGAACTACTTAAAGTCTTAGAATATCTTCCATTCCTGGCATTGTGTCAGAGTTATACAGTGCTGCTGTTTGTTTGTTTTAAGTTCCCTGCTTTAATCTGCTGGAGAGGTAAATTACCAGCAAATTCCAGTGTCAATTTATTTTGTTTGTAGCATTCTCAGCACTGTCTGATTTACCCTGGGCAGGCTGGCTCCTTGTTTTCAGTGTTCTGCCTTTGCTTTGAGGGTATTTATTTAAGTGTGGCCTTGCTGCAAAAGGTTTTTCATGTTAAATTTTTCCTTTTAGCTTTAAGAAGTTTTTCTTCCAACTGCAGAACAGGACATAAGGAAAAGTAGAAACCAACCCAAGTAACCAAAATTTTAGCAATTTAGGTGGAAAAAATAGGAATGTTTTTATCAAACAACCATGGAAAACTCTCCTAAACTAATTTTTAATAAAACAATGAGCTGTTACTTATTTTGATGGAGAGTTCATGATGAAGCTCCATATCAGACTTCTCTCATCAAAAAATGCAGAGAAATTTCTCAGGCAGAGTGGAGAATTCCACAGTCTGGGCAATCAGACCAGATGATTAACTGTCATTAATTGGTTTTATTGTTAATTGAGAGTTTTCCTTCCATTCACTCAGCTGTGGTTTAATCCACAAGCCCGTGCTTACCCCAATACCTGAGACCAGCATCCTGTGGCACACTGACTTCTGTGCCTCACATCTCTCTGCTCTTTGTTCTCTTACCCTCTCCTAAAAGGGAAAACTGAACTGGCAATAGAATGGTTTTGCATTTAGTTTTCAATAATAATAACCATCAACATTATTATCATTAATATTAATATTATTATTATTGTCAGAAGAGAAGGGTTGTGTTGCTTCTGCAGGAGGAGGAGGAGGCTCATGTTTTCAGTCCCTGTTGTATAAAACATCAGAAGAGTTCAGCTCTGAGTTTAGAGCAGGGAACCCTTCAGCTGGCTCTGGAATGACCAGTCACCACCAGCTGTCAGTGTACCCTGCAGCCCCCCAAAAAGGGCAGGTAAAAGTGCTTTTCTGGTGGCTCTCAGCCCCAGGTGTGTGTGCAGCAGTGGGATTCTGGCCCAGGGATGTCTGGAATGTGCATCCCTGGCTTCTTTTGGAGATGCCGTGCAGACGAGTTATCCTGTCCTTCCCTGAGGAAACTCTTATATCACAGCCCTGATCCTCAGCATGGAGGAAACAACATCTGCTAGCTCTGCCTGAGGGGAACCAAGCCCTGCTATCATAACCTGAATTTAGCAGAATTTTTTATTAACCCTCTGTGGTAGTGGGGCAGTGGGGTCCATGAGTTCACCTGTTGGCTGTGGAATGAAACACCCAAAGGGAATTCAGTGGATGAGAGCAGAGCAGAGCCTGGGCATTTCACCCTGAATTATTGATGTGCTCCCAAACAATGGCAGATTATCAGGAGATGCTCTCTGAGTGCTATTCCAGGCTGAGCATTGTTCAGGGCCTGACCTTCCCTCCCCAGTTCCCTGCATGACCCCTGGGTGAGGTTGTGCTCCAAGCACGTGGGTCAAATGTACTTTTCCTTTTGCTAATCTGATAAATTATAATTGGATCAGCAGCTAGAAAATGCCTCATGTTTGAATTACACTGTGGCAGGACAGTTTGGGGAAGGGATCACCTGCAGTGTCCAGGAAGTTTTGTATCTGTAAATAAAAGACTTTTTCAGCATCTGTGGTGAGATTCCTCACTGTGACACCTTTTCTAGGGCAGATACAAGAGGGGAAAAAAGTTTTGGACCTGTCTCATGGAAGCAAACAGCCAAAGGCTGCTTTTTGGTCTAAAAAATGGTTTGAAAATAACCCAGGAGATGAGGCTTGTTCTGAAAGCTACCTCCAGTCCTGCTTCAAAAATTATGTTCAGTTTGAGTTCTTTATGGAAAGCCTGTTTTGAAAAAGGCCAGTTCCTCACTGCACAGTGATTAACAGCAGCTCTACCAGCAGCAGAAATGGTGTCAGTAATGGGAGTAATTCCACAGGGCACACTGCAGGACATTTGGCCTCTGTGGATCCCTCTCAAAGCTTTAATCACCCTGGTGAGATAGAAAGTGGCACCTTGGGAAGATTGTACTCAAAAATAAGGGATAATTTGATGGAATTACCTGAAAAACCCAATGGGGACAGAAGGTGACAGTTGTTTTTTCCATTTGGTTGTTTAAGGGTGATGTTCTGAACCTCTGTCAGGGACTGCTCTCACCTGTGGCAAATGCCAGACTTGGGGTGAATAACCCCAGATGAAACAAATTCTGCTTTTAATTTAAGATGTGGGGCATCTCTGCTTTGTATTCCTGCTAAGTATTCCTGGGATGGAGACAATCTCTCTGATTTTTTTTTAAAATTTTCTCAGCAAAGTAAAAAGAAACAGAAGGAAAAATTTCACAACAGCCCTCAGATGGTCACTTCCTTTGAGACATTGCCCTGAAGTCTGCAAGAATTCAGCTTTTGGTTTTGTTTTACACTTAATTGACTTGCTCAGCACAGGGCCTGAGCTGCCATACCCTTGCTGACACATCCTGTCCTCGGTGACAGAGAGAATGTGGCACTGGCAACCCAGTGTTCCCCACCCCCTCCCCAGTGTCTTACTGCTCTGGGACAGATTTTCAGAGCAGATATTAGCACTCTGCACTGGGAATGCACCAGTTTAGTTCCCAGAAAATGTGGCTCATGACCTTGAGGATGAGAAAAGGCACAGCCAAGGGTGAGTTTGTGCCATGAGGGGCGAGTTGACTCACTCAGGGAGGTGACTGCAGAGCATCATCCTGCTTTCACCAGGTTTGGGGGCAGATCTCTGTCTCTTGCCATGGCTTGAGGACACATTTTGTGGCAGATTCAGGACTGATGCCTCATTTGCAGTCTCACTCCTGCTGAGCAGAGCAGAGCCAGGAATGAAAAGTGTGGCAGGCTCCAGACTCACCTGGAAATGCTGTTCTCAGTGTGCATCTTCAGTGTCATCCTGAAGGAGGAATAAGGGCAGAGAAAAGCAGAACCTCAGCACAGGGACAGCAAAACATCACCATTAAAGTGAGCCAAGGTCAGGGGCAAGGACAGGGCTGATCCAGGCTCAGGATCTCAGAGAGCTCCTAATCAGAGTTGAGCAGGAGGGTGCAGATTGCCTGCTGACAGCTGAGAGTATTTTGGTTATTTAGGGTTAATTCTTGTACCCATCTTGGGCATTCCCTGATTATTCTGTCCAACATGAAGGTCTCTGGTGTGGATCAGCTGCTGCTGAGCAATCTCTGTTGCCCAGAGAGGCTGGAGGAAGGGTCAGGACAGAGACCTCCACGCTTGGCACCCCAAATCAGGGGGTACAATTCCCTCACTTCTGCTCCATTCCCTTTGGGATGTGATTAGTTACCCCAAACAAGTCTAGTGATGTTCCTTGGGTGGTTCAGGGCTCTGGGATGAACTGATGGGTGTAAATGATTCATTTCTAGGTGGCAAGGAGCTGTCATCGACTGGAACGGCACAGAACCCATCCTGTGACTGCTCTGACCTGCACTTTACTTGGGAAGAGCAAAAGGAAATGACTGAATGAGCACATTCCTATTCCCACCAATACAGGAAATAGGGCAGTTTGAGATGAGGAAGAATGACAGGGTTTACAGGCTGGCAGAGTTTCACCTCAGTCACCTCGTGCTTCAGATATTTTGCTTTTAATATAAACAGCACTGACGTCAATTCCTTGCCACTGCCTTCAGCATAAAGCTCCTGAGGGCAGCCTGGGTTCCCACCACCAAACCAAGGTTACAGATGAAGCAGTGAAGTCATCAGCATCCCCTTGAGGTCTCCTTCTGGATCCACTCTGCATCCTGCAATTGTTTGGAAGCATCTGATGGGAGATGCTGAACCCAGATTTCTCTCACTTTACAGCCTTCTGTGTCTGCCTTGTTCTTCCTTGAAAAAACACCAGTGCCACTACAAGACATCATCCAAGGAACATGTATTCACCTCCTTACCTGCTGTTAGCCAGCCTAAATAGGTTGGTGGGCTTTTCAGGGAAATCCTGGCCTGTACCAAGCTCTTGTTGTGTCATAAATTTGCAGTAAGGGTTGTGGTTGTGTGTTACCAAAATAATCCCATTAGTATGTTCCTAGTAGTGGGTGTGTAACAGTGCCTCGTGCTGATATAGCTCATTTTTCTTTCTGGTAAGAGGCAGCTGTATCAGCATATTTACGTTCATGCCCTTATTTCTACACCAGGGTTTATTCACACCCAAGTGACAGATCTGTGGTTTGCTTCTTCATAACTACAAGAAAACAGAAGAGTTGTTAGTTTTGAAATTCAGATGGTGCCTAACCAGTTTCCATGGTTAAATAAATGCGAGTGCTGGAATCAGGTACTGTGGAGATGGACACTGAGGTACTGAAGCCACAGTCTGTACTCTGATTAATTCTGTTTTAGCAACACTTTACCAAAATTGGAGCAAGTTACTGTGCAGAAGGTTGGAAAAAATGCCTTGGGAAAAACAGGCAGATAAATGGTGTTTCTAGAGGTGTTTCTCTCTCTTGAGAGTATTTCATAGGAGTTCAATAAAGGACTTTTACTTTCTGATGTTTGTGGTAGCACCTTCTTCCTAGTCAGTGTGGAAACTCCTCTGGGTCCTGAAAAATGAGTGCAAAATCAATTTCCAGCAAAAATCCAATGTTGTTCTGGGGGTAGGTGCAAACAATGTCTCTGTTTGCAAACTGACTGTGCAAATGGAGATCTCAGGGAATTAGCACTGGAATTATATTTGAAAACCAACCTGAATGTAAGTTACAAAGGAGTGCCTGAAAGGTTTAGATGGCCTTTGCATGAAGATCTGCCTCCCCCTTTGCTTCCCATTCACATCAAACATCACAGAATCACAGAATGGTTTGGGTTGGAAGGGAAATTAAAGACAGGGACACCTTCCACTGTCCCAGGCTGCTCCAAGCCCCATCCAGCCTGGCCTTGGACACTTCCAGGGATCCAGGGGCAGCCACAGCTTCTCTGGGCACCCTGTGCCAGGTTCCCACCCTCACAGGGAAGAATTTCTTCCTAATATCCAATCTAAGCCTGCCCACTTTCAGTTTAAATCCATTATATGCAGTAAAGCATCTCAGGGTTACAGCTATTTAATTTATTTCAGTTTGGTTTAGATTAGGTAGATAAACTTAACACTTTGTTAGATCCAGATCTCCCAAAGAGATTCAGCCTCTGAGACTTCATCAGCATCAGATCCTTGCTCATTCCTGCTGACTCTGCCATCCCTGTGTATTCAGGGATGTGTTTGTGCTGTCAGCTGCAGGTAGATTCAATAATGTCTTTAAAATACCTTCAGTGTTTCTGAGAAGTCCCAAACAGCCAAAGATCCCAGATGTAAAACATTCTTCCCTCTTGAAATTTTCATATTCTGTAGTCCACACTTTGTTTCATGAAACAAGTGCAGCTTGATTTTCCCACCTGCCTCACTGGGCATCCATAATATAAAATTTATAGGGGTGCATCTGGACAGAAAATACTGTGAAGATGACAAGTGTTGGAAGATTTTTGGAACCAAAAAATTCCTCTCTGGTTCTTCCAGCCTAGTAAAGCCACACCATTTATTTCAAAGCCTTGAACTGTGTCAGATTGGAGATAAGCTCCCAGCCCCTGAGAGCAGAGCAGCACAGATAAGGCAGGAGGGAGCTGCTCTGGGAGAGGGCAGGTTTGATCTGACTGAAATCTGGGTGAATGCAGAGCAGATGTGCCATGGGGATCTGTTCTCTGGCCATACCAGAGCTGTAGCTCTGCTTTAGAATAAAGGTTTTCCTGTAAAGGGAGCCCAGGAGGATTGTCTCCAGTGGATTGCAGCCATGAAGATGTAAAGATTTTTAGGGTATGAGAAAGAGGGTTGGAAATTGTTTATGGGTTCTTGTGGAGAGATGAACTCTGTCCCTCTTTCTAAAACAGACTCCAAAGAACTTTGAGGCTCCTTCATCACTGCTTATGGAGAATATTTCTGTGAAAACAAATTTTTCCTTACCACAATCTGTCATTGTGCCCTTGTGTATTTGTTTGCAAAGTCCACTGCCCACCTGGCAGTGAATTAACTCCAGACTCACCCATGCCCTCACTCACAAAGGAGTTAAAAAAGAGCCTGAACCACCTCCCCAAATCACACCTGGGCAGGGCACTGCTCAGCACTGCTGAGCTCCTTCCCCCAGCTCACTCCTGGGCTCAGGGCCAGTGTCCTTACCAGGCAAAGAGGAATGGCTGCTTGGAAGGAATCAACCAGAACATTAATTTAGATCTAAATACTCTCAAAAAGTAGGCAGAGCATCACCTGGTCACTGCCTGCATCAGGGCTTGCATATTTTTATTCAATGTAAAGCACCAGGAATTATTTCCCTTAAGAGTCTGCTGGGCTTTTTGGGTCAATCCACGAGGCAATGCAAAATATTATGTGGTAATGCAAAAAATCTGTGTAGAAACACATCCTGTGCACAACATGCATCCAGTCTTTTTAATATATTTTCTTCCTCATTGTTTCTTTTTTTTTTTTTTTTTTTTTTTCTCATTTCCCAAATAATGTGACTTCCTGAACTGAACAAAGCAGTGACCATTTGATAATTGAGCTTTAAAAGACACCAGTGATGTTGGCACTTAGGTCAGCATGGTGTCTTCATTTCATTCTCTTTTCTTCTGTGGAATAAAAAAATTGCACCCTGTGCTGAAAATTGACCCCTTAACTAATAACAAACAGGGCTTATTGTGTATGAGATGAATATGGAGGCAGAGTTACTATTTTGGTGTCCTATATACCACCTTTTTACAGAATGTTTATTTAGCTTTGTCATGGACAGAGTGTCCCATATAAATAAAACATTTAAAGTAATGGCCAGGCAAAAGCCCAGATTTCCTCCTCATCTTTTAATAATTGATTTGCTAGTGGAAATTTATCTGGGAGACTGAGCTGTGAATGTTTCATGGGCTTCATCAGGTCAGTGGAAAAATAATGGCAAGAGCAAAAAATTATGGTTGTGGGCAAAATTCACAATTTTATAGACCTCTTGATTTTTTTTTTTTTTTTTTTTTTTTTTTTTTTTTTTAATTTTTTTTTTACATGCCTGTCCTTATTCTGGTTAAATCTGAGAAAAGTTTAAGATATGATGATTGATCCCATGAATCAATCCTTGCAGTCACTGTGGGTTTGGTTCCCAGGTAAACTAAAAATCACAACTTGAGTCTCTTGCTTTCCTGGGGCAGATTTCTATTTGTTGATGTTTGCAATGTATCTAATGGGCTAATTGGAAATGGCAGGAAATGGTCACTTCAATAATCAAGGAAAGCTGAAGAGCTTGGAAGAATGACACCACCATAAGCCAAGTTTTCCATCAGGGATAAGTGGTTTAGGGCTCTGAGGATTCAGTTGCTGAAAGTGAAGTACTGGGAGAAGGCAGGATTTTTTCTGGTGCTGGTTGGGAGCTGCATTAAAAACCAAAGACATCAAACCACTGGGGTTTTTTTTCCTGAAAATACTTGCACCAATCTTTAAAGCAGTAAAAGAGTCACTTTTTTAGAAGGTTGGCATGATTTGGGGTGTGATTGCAATTACATAATGTAAAAAAAAAAAAAGGATTTCAATTCTTTTGGTAAATCTACTTCATTTTCCTGTCCCAGGATAAGTTTACTATGAAGATAAGTTCCCATTGTCAATATGTGGGGTATGCACAGTTATGTTTTAAATGATAAAAACTTTAACCCTCATAAATGTTTGTCCTGTGATAAGTTGTCTCTTCAGCTTGTGTTTTTAGAAATGTCAAAATTAAGAATCAAACACCAAAGCCTTAATGTGCATAGATTTATTTTATTTTTCATTAAAAAGATCATGTGGGAAACAGAGATATTTTAATGGAATGAAATCAGTTGAGTTGTTCCTGCATCTGGGTGTGATCCCATCTGCTGCACCTCCTAAGGAAAAGTCACTCCATTAAGGACACTTTGGATCCACTCACACTCTTGGTTGATTTGTTTTCATTGGCTATAAAATAATAAATTCAACACCAGCTCTGAAATAAGGAAGCAGTTCCTCCTTAGCAGCCTTGTTTATAAAACTAGGAAAGGAAAAAGGACTTTATCAGGTGTTATTTGTAATTTCAAACAGGGTGGGGAGAGATTGTTGGTACAGTTGAAAACAACCAGACTTTGTGACATCCCTCACTAAGTGCTGTTGACTATATCAGCAAGGAATTGAGCACAGATTTAATAAGGAAAAAATTGGGGTTTTTTTCTAAGATAAATAATTATGAATACTTCAACATTTTTAGTTTCATCTACTGTGAAGTTTTTCCCTTAATTTTAATTTTTTTTTCTGATAGCGTTACTCAGCTAAATAACTTCAGCTGATCCTTCAAGAAGCTGTGCTTAAAGGAACAACTCAAATATCCATACAATGACAGCACTGAGACTTTTCCAGAGCCTGGAAATAAAGCACTTATTCTGATTTCTGCCTCTTGTTTTCACAGTGAATTTCAGGTGGTGCTTTGGTGCTTTCCATGGCACTGTGCACATCCCATGAATTCCACATCCTTGCACAACACTGACTAAAATGTCTTAAAGCAACCCCTGCATCTGGGTGCCTCAATTTTTGATTTAATGGTAATTTATTAAAGATAGAGCACAATGATTTGGCTGTGGACAGCTGAGCTGAGGTGGTGTCATGCAGAGATACTCAGAGGTGACAAATCTGCAGGGTGACTTTAATTAATATGGCTCTGAAGCTGAATTTCAGCTGACCTGGAGCAGCTCCAGAGCAGGTCCATGAGGTTGATTAGAGGAATAAAAAACTTCTAATTTGAGGAAAAGCTGAAAGATTTGGGATCCTTCAGCCTGGAGAAGGCTTAGAGAAAGGGAGAGAACTCAGAGCTCCTTGCAGAGCCTGAAGGGGCTCCAGCAGAGCTGGAGAGGGACTGGGGACAAGGGATGGAGGGACAGGACACAGGGAATGGCTTCACACTGAATGAGGGCAGGGATGGGTGGGATAGTGGGAAGGAATTCTTCTGTGAGTGTGGTGAGGTCCTCAGGTTACCCAGAGCAGCTGTGGCTGTCCTATCCCTGGAAATGTCATCATCATCATCATCATCAAAATACCTCCTCACAGGTGTTTACAGGGTGGATATCTCCATCTAAACCAGTGACCCAGGAATATCTTGGAAGCCCCTGGTGAGACTCAGGCTCTGGTGGGCTTCAGCCCCCTGGTCTGGTTTAGCTGCTGCAGAAGGAATTGCATTTTTCTCTTCCCTGCCTGCTGCTCTCTGGATCTCCACAGGTTATTACTGGTTATTAGAGTCCAGGATGAGCTGATTCAAATGAATCCCACTGTGTGTGGATGATAAAGCCTGAAAAGAAGGAAGCTGTGTTTATGGAGCTTGGCAGAACAAATGAGATGATGGGTCAGAGATTCCTCCTGCACCATCCTCACCTCTGGCTTCTCTTCACAGCTCTCACCTGGGAGACAGAGAATCATCTCTGGGGAAGGCAGCACGAGGCTGAGTAGGAGGAATTTGCCAGCTTGTAGAAAAGGAGTTGCTGATAAATCAGGTTTCTCACGTGGATACACAGGAGCCATGTCAGAGGTGGGGCCTGGAAGGTGTCCTGGACGTGAGAATTTGTATTTCTTGTATAACAGCACTGGGGCTGTGTCACAACCCTGAATCCTGATAAAACACCCCAGATAACTGTACCTTGTGTGGGTGTTCTGCTTGCTTCCTTATCACCATCTTATCATTTGGCAAGACCTTCTGAATTAATCTAAGAAATATTCTGGGCATTTGTAAAAATACTCCGTGCACTGGAATTCAGCAAATATTTATTAATTGACAAAACACCGGTGAAGAATGTGTAACCAAAAAAAGAATAAAAGTGTTCAGCTCCTCTCTGTAAAATACACAAAGGATAGGAGGTTAAAAGTTACATTCCACAAACATACCTTTTGCTGAGCTGTACTTGCTTTGGTGAGTGCTGTGGATGGGAGCCAAGGTCTCCAGACCCTGAATCACTGCTGCAGGGAGGGTGGGAAAATGTCCCTTGTGGCTGAGGGAAGGGAGCAGTCCAAGGTCTCACCTGTGCAGTTCCCCTGAGGATGGATGGGTTTCTGCAAGGCTCAGAGATGTGAAAATCCCAAGAGATGTGAAAATCCAAACTGAGATCACAGGTACAGAGCAGCCACTCAGCTGTGGGTGAGCTGTGAACATGTCATGGGTCACTTCAGTGGAGTTGGTAGCTATTAAATCCTAAACATTTTAAAAGCACAATCATGGGGTGGTGGGTGGAAGGTATAACAGGAAATTAATTTTAATATCACAAGTAAGAAATAAAAATCCACCTTAAACATGGAACATGGAAGATGATACAAATTGTTTTATTCTGAGGTACAGGACATCACCAATCACCAACTTCTCTGTTACTCAGATTATTTTTAATTTTTGATGCAGTTTTAGGCCTGTGCTTCATTTGCCTTATTGATCATTAAATGCAGGGCCAGGTCTGGAAGCTGAGTAAATCCTCTGAGCTGTGCCATGGCCACACCTTCAGAGCAGAGTCCCTGCTCCAGTAAAACATCAAAGAATGAAAAATCTGTCCTAGAGTGGCTGGTGAAATAAAGGGAAAACTGAACAATCTGTGTTGGGGTTTTCATGGCTGTATATTGGGGTGCTGCTAAAAACACACTGAGGGCCAAGCTCATTCCAGGTGTAGTTCTGGAGATATTCCAGAACTGTCTGGGCACAATCCTGTGCCATGAGCTCTGCCTTGACCCTGCAGGAGCAGCAGGTTGGACCAGGTGTGACCCACTGTGGTCCTTTCCAGTATGACCCATTTCTCTTGAAATCAGCTAAACACCATTTTCAGTGGGCTCCACAATTTCCTCTTTCTGCTGGAAGATCACTGTGGTATCTTGGCTGGGAAAGCCCTTCGTGGTGCATGTTTTTATGTTTTATTGTCAGTGACACACGGCTGTATTCCTGTTTTGGAGTGGCTGCAGCACGCTGCTGATGAGATCTCTGATCTGCTGTCATGAATTGTTTACATTTGGTCAATGGAAGCAAAAATCACAATGGCAAATTGCAGCTGGTAAATGTCACTCCCAGAAAGGGTGACAAATGAGTACTGAGAGCTCTGCCATGGCGTGTGAAGAAAGCTGGTCTTTTACGAGCACTTCAATGCAGAACACTTTTATTATGACTGACATCCTTCTCAGGGCTGAATTCCTATCACCATATCCTTCCTGAGTCTCCCTTGCTCAGGTCAGTCCTGTGAAGCAATCCAGCATTTCTCAAATTGTTATTCCAGTTTGCAAACCTGGCAAACACAGCACGCACGTTAGGATCTGCCCTGGGTTTGCTGGGGTTGGTTTTCAGTCAGAAGCAGATGAATATAATAAGTGAAAATCTGAAAATTAGGCTTTTTAAATTTTTTTTTCTATGAAATATAGCTCTGGATACACAACTGTTGAGTCATTTGAGAAAATAGGTGTTTAATAGGTGCATGCTGTGTATACTTTGAGAAATGCATAAAATCACAGAATCACAGAATATCCTGGGCTGGAAGGGACCCACAAGGATCAAGTCCAACTCCTGGCCCTGAATAGGACACCCCAAAAATCACACCACAAATCTGTGTGCATGAGTAGCAGGGGCTACAGAAAGAATTGGAACCATAATCATTATATTTATTTTAATTTTGAGTAGAACATAGGGCAATATCATGATGAGTGAGAGGTTATATTGAGAGCTGTGAGGAAAGGCTAAAAGAATTGGGATTATTCAGCTTGGAGAAGTGAGTGACTTAATTGTAGCTCTCTGAAGGGAGCCTGCAAGAAAGATGGAGAGAGATAATTTACAGAGGTTTAGAGTGATAGCACAAGGGAGAATGGCTTCAGCCTGAAAGAGAGCAGATTTCAACTGGGCATTAGGAAGAAATTTTTCCCTGTGAGAATGATGAGGGTGCCCAGAGCAGCTGTGGCTGCCTCTGGATCCCTGGAAGTGTCCAAGGCCAGGTTGGACAGGGCTTGGAGCACCCTGGGACAGTGAAAGGTGTCCCTGCCCATGGCAGGGGGTTGGAACTAAATAATATTTAAGGTCCCTTCAAACCCAAACCATTCAATATTTCTGTTAGAGCCTCCTCTAATAGCACAAGCCTGGGTTTAAATTTTTGTAACAACTGGTGCTGTCTAAATACACATTGCTCCTGTGCCTCCTCCTTTCAAGTTTTCTCAGCTGCTAAGAGCAAAGAAAGGCACTTTGTAACTTGGAGTATAAAAATAAAATTAATTTTTACTCTCTCCTTGTTTTTTCCACTTCATATATTCTATGTTAGATGTGTAACTGAAATAAGAAGCTTCTTTATTTTGTGGACAGCAAAATGACAGCGTAGTCTGTGCTGAGAAAGGTGATTTATGAGGTTTCCAGGATGCAGGGAGCAGGTGACTTTTGCTTAAAGGAAAGAAAAATCATGTTCCTGGCTTAAAAAAAATAATCAAGTAAAAGTAAAGCCATGGAGAGAATCTATGTTATCTACAATCGTTCCAGAGAGCGTTTCCTACAGAACAACAATTACAAGTCATTGTGAGTCCCTTGGGAACAGCAGTCAAAAACATCAGCAGTTAATTACTAGAACTTCCTAAATCAACCTTCTTTGGCATGACATGAAGTGAATGAGAGCAATAAAAGCAAGGAAGTGCATTGTGCTTTGTCCTGTCCAACTCCTGTTCGGACAGGCGTAGGTCACAAGCACAAATGTAACCAGGCATGAATTGTTGGGTTGTTTTTTTTTTTTTAATATTTTAATTCTTGGCCTTGGGTTAAATTAAACCAGCGTGCTGGAAAGGCCAAGGTAAAATGCAGGGCCAGGTCTGGAGGCTGAGTAAATCCTCTGAGCTGTGCCATGGCCACACCTTCAGAGCAGAGTCCCTGATCCAGTAAAACATCAAAGAGCACAGAAAAAATCTGTCCTAGAGAGGCTGGTGAAATAAAGGGAAAACTGAACAATCTGTGTTGGGGTTTTCATGGCTGTGTATTGGGGTTTTCATGGCTGTATATTGGGGTGCTGCTAAATTTTCTGATCTGCAGTTCAGGCAGGTGCAGATCTTTGCCTTGCCCCAAGTGGGTGAGTCTGGAAGGAAGAGATACCCTTAGCTATGGAAAAGCAAAAATATTTCATGTAGACTGCTACAAAATAGATTTCTTTGCTTTAAAACCAGCCTGAAAGATCTGGAATATTTCTCTGATAAAGCAGTTGCTTCTGGTTTTCACCAATCTCCTCATTCCTGCCCTTTTATCTCACAGTGGGGTGGAGAAAACATTTCACCAGCTGCTTTGGTGAGTCTTCCCAGGAAAAGGAGCTTTGAGCAGGGATGTGAATGGGGCACAGTTGTCAGCATCACACATCTTTGGCTCAGAGTGAATGAGAAGGAAACTCAGAAATAAAACTTAATTGGAGGGAGGGAGCCGCAGGGAAGGCACACACCAACAAAGGGAACAGAAGCTGTTTATCAGGAAGGGGTTTATAGGATCTCAAATCTTCACAGATGTGGGTGAGGAGGAGCTGGTGATTGATACGGGGTGGCTGTAAGGAAGAGAGCACAAGATGTTCCCCAGGCAGGGCTCCCAAGACCTTGGGAAATTATTTTTGGATTTGCAGTTGTGCAAGTCGTGCTTGGTGCCATGGAAGGGCTGGCCAGAAAGAGCAATAAGCCAGGCAGAATGCTTCCCTAAGCCATTAGCATTGGTGATTAACAGCTAATCACCACAAACCCAAAGGCTCATCAAGGAGTCGAGGAACTACAATTAGGTGGAGGAAACCCAAAAATGTGATTGGTGCCAGTGGAGTTTTCTGTCTCAGCCACTCCTGGGGCTGGTGAGCAGCTGAGACCCACTGAGATGTCTTGGCCTGGCCCAAGAAATGCTCCCCAAGGGGATCCTGAGAGCTGTGGGGTGTGCAGCCCTCACAGGAACAGGGATGCAAGGGAGGAGCATTTGAAGATTACATGAAACTCACCGTGGGATGATTTTACAGGAGCTGTGAGAGTGTGTGGAAGTTATTATAGGATATTTCGAGGACCAATCAATGCAGCCTGGGGAGGAGCAAGTGTGGGAAAACAGAGAGATAGGGAATAAAAGCTGTAGAACATGCAAAAACCTGGGCTGGCCACCCTCTGCTCTTGCTCAGAGTCCGTCTCCTTATCAAACTGCATTCCCAGGGATTTTCCTGGGCAAGAGTTTGTGTGGGGTCTTAGGGCCAGCAGATCAGATCCAATGCCTCTGGCATCCATCATCCTGACCCATGGTCCCCCATCATCATCATCATCATCATCATCATCATCATCATCCCTCTGATCCTCTCTGAATTTTGGTGCTTGTGGTGATTGGCTTTCAGTCATGGTGTGAGTCCCCAAGGGACAGACCAAGCTTTACCTATTTCAAGCTATTCTTTAAAAAGGAAATAAATTTCATGTGAATACTTTTGTAAGGTTTTTAACAGCACTAATGGACAGCTGCAACCCCCTGAGGACTCCCTGTGCTCTGAATCTCTGGGATGGGAACCTGCTGCTCCATCAACAAATGGACATTGTGTGCTGACTTCAGCAGCTCAGGGAAATCTCCTTTGCTCCTTCATTCCACTTTATCAAAGTCATATCAACCACTCTCAGTCTGGGGGAGCTTCAAATTTCCCCTTCCAGGAGATCATCTCTGTCTTTTTGCTTGCCAAACAATCCAGATTATTTTTTCTCCCATGTTTTACAGATCTGGAAGTGTTTCAGGCCAGGTTGGATGGGGCTTGGAGCAGCCTGGTCCAGTGGGAGGTGTCCCTGCCCATGGCAGAGGTTGGAACTGGATGAGCTTTAAGGTCCCTTCCCACCCAGCTGTTCTGGGATTATGTGTGATTCTGCAGCCAGGGGGTTTATGATTTAATATTTCCTCTCATCTTTTCCACTATAAACAATATAACTATAAAGTTATGAAATGCCAAACCAGTGTGTTGTGCCTCACATCTAACACTAATCACAAATCCAAGATTAAATGCCATTAAATTAATTACTGATTTTTAACTCCATGGCACTCCAGTGAAACTCTAAGGCCAGCTTCTTCTTTACTGTGAGTTTTAATGGCAGTTAATATAAAAATATTCTCATTATCAAAAAACATCCAACATCCAGACAGATGCAAGGAAAGAGAATTTATACTCTGGATAACTTTGATCTGTGTTCAAAATCCAGGCAAGCCACTGCCAGAGTCTTACAGCAAATGCAGATCCACTCTCTTCTTCTGTTCTTTATCTTCAGAAATGTTTTATGATTAGATGTGCTTACCTGCTCTTCACTAGTGTATGACCTTTATTTTCATCTATGGTTTGTGCTTTTCAGTTTATTGATAAGGATTTTTAAAAATAAAGGACTTTTTTAAATGAACAAGCTCATTAATATGTCCCAATCAGGATTTCCTGGGAAAACTCATGGCTAATTTTGCCTATTGTGTTATTAAAATCTGCAAATCATACACGAATTTTAAGTGTGAAAACAGAGAACTGGAGAAACAAACTATTCAGATCAGGAAAGTGATGATTAGCCAGGAGATTTTATCTGGGTTTAAGTCAAAATCATAACTTACCTGTTTCCTGTAATCACTTTTTTGTTCAAAAACAAGTGCCCCTCCCAACAGAAGCAAAGTTGCATTTTGTTTACTACAGCACAGGTCTGCTTTTCATTTTATACCAAAAATGGGGCAAAATAAAGGGAAGAGCTTTACTTCTCCATCCCCTCTGACAAACATGAAGCTCTCCTGGACTGTGAGGATGTGTTTGAAGAGCTGCTCTGGTCTGAGCACCCCTGACAAGGGAAATAGAGGTTGGATATTAGGAAAAGGTTTTTCACTGAAAGAATAATAGAATACTGGAATGGTCTGCCCGGAGAGGTGGTGGAGTCACCATTTTTAAAAGATTGTTTATAAAAGATTGGATGTGGCACTGGGTGCCATGGTCTAGTTGGGGTGTTAGGGCTGGGCTGGACTCAATGATCCTGCAGGTCTCTTCCAACCCAGTGTTCTGTGACACAGATTGATGCCTGAATATCAGAACTGTGTGAAATGCTGCTTTCCTTTTTACATAAAACCTGTCCATTTAATTTGATCCTTGAAATGCTTTGTCAGAACTCATCACCTGGCACAACTTTTCGGGCCAGAGAAGTGGGTGGCCCATCCTGACCCTCCTCTCAGAGTTGCCTTGGGAACGCACCAAAGGCAGAGCACACACACAAGGTGAATCCTGACCTCAGAGGAATTTTCTCTGAGCTCTTTCAGAGTCTTTAACTCCTTGTTCCAGCATCGGGATCGGTGCTGTTTACGCACGAGGAGCCCTTTGTGACCTCAGGGCTCTGCAGGCTCTTTTCCAGCAGGGATTTTTGAGCAATCCCACTGCCATGTGTAGGAAACGGCCTCTGGTGACATTTTTCTGCTTTTGGTCCCAGTGCCAGCCTGTGCCAAGATGTTTGCTGCTATAACAAATAAACTCAGCCACGGTGCAGTTGCCCTTTGTGTAAATTAGGAGTGAGAAGGGTGAATGCTCCAACATTCTCCAGAGCTGGAGTGTGAAACTGCTGCTTTATCCAAAATTAGCAGCAGTTGGCAGCCCCAGTTTAGCCTGCACATCCTCCTGAAAGCACCCGTGTTGTAAATGACATCAAGTTATTATTAAATTAAAAGTGACTACCTAAAATGTCCTGTCTGGCCTTCTGTAATTTGGAAATGAAATAAAGATTATTATGATAACATGATTGCAATAAGGGGAAGGGAAATTGTGAGAAGAAAGAAAATAACTTGAAAATTTAATCTCAGTCAATAAAGAATTGCCTGAATATCCTTAAGCATATTAGGACAGAATTAAACAAAAGACAACTGGATAAGGGCACTTCATTTGAAGTTTTGATTTTATTTTCTTTCTTGAATTCTTTATTGACTGAGATTAAATTTTCAATTCCTATTTCTTACCAGCATGGAGTTTGGGAACAAAACTGGCATCTTTGTACTCATACATGCAGGATCCCATTGCAAAATAAAAAGCAAAATTCCTTGTGATTTTGAGTTGGTGCTGTAAAATTAGAAATGAAATGGGTTGGACAGGGCTTGGAGCCAACCTGGGACAGTGGAAGGTGTCCCTGTCCCTGGCAGGGTGCTCAAGATCTCTTCCAACCCAAAACATTTTGGGATTCTCTCAGAATTAATCAGGGAATTTCTGTCCTGCCCTAAGTACTTTCCAGCATCCATCAGTGTCTTAAGGGCCTTCTATCCCTACTGGTAGAAGATGTTTAGAGTAATTCACTGCAGGCCCTTCCACATCCCTAATTCCCAGCTCAGGAGTCTGACTGATCTCCACCCATCACTTCTTAGAGGAGAAAAGTTTTGGCATTGGGTTGAAGGAAACTCAGTGTGAAAGATAATGTATCCTATTAAAAGGATTTAAAAGTGAAACTCCACTTCTGTTGAAATCAATATGATTTGATTTCAAAATGAAGAGGACTTCACTAAAAATCAGCTTTGAGGTATCTGGAATCAAATAAAAATCCATAATGGAGGATAAGTTCTCCAAAGCATAAAATAAATAAATATAACAGTCTTAAACGAACTGGCTGTGTGTTATTCCATTGGGCTGGTCTATTCCAGCTGGAGTTTTGCATGGTGCACTTTCAGTGCTAAGTCAGTGATGGATGGTTCCTCACAAAAATAATCTTATGGTCTTTTTCCTATTAATCAACTGACTGAGCAATTACAGATTCCCAGACAAAATGTAGCCTTGACTTAAACAGAAAAAATCAGTTCACTTCATGTTGAAAAAAAAAAAAGAAAGAAAAGAAAAAAAAGTGCAACCATTTGGCTTCACAAATATCTTGGTTTTTATCTGTTAATTTGGGTTTCCTATCAGGGAATAAATGTTTACATCCATGAAGTTTTTACCAAAGAAGGAAAAATGCAGAGTCTTTAGCCAGGTGAAAATAATCAGTCAAGACCTGACAACTGAAGGACTGTTTACCAAGGTTAGCAGGAAAAAAAAAAAAATAATAAAAAATTAAGAAAACTTGGAACTGAAACAACCAAATCTCTGATTCAACAGAAAAGGGGGATGTGAAAAAAGCAGTGCTGCTAGCAAGGCAAACGAGCTGGAAAAGCAGCCCAGAGCACAGGGGACCTTTCCCTGCCCCAGGAGGCACAGGAGGGTCCTTAGTGCTGATCACTCCCTGACATTCCCTGGGAAGCACTTTTCACACTGCATGCTCTCCTCCTCTCCTTTTTAGGGTAAGCAGCGTGGAGTGGATGATCCCAGAGCCTTCTCTTGCCAGGGAGCCAAAAGAATAATTTCTCTGTATTTAATCACCCTCCTTGGGCTCGTTCTGTAAGAGTAAGAACTGAAGAGGCAGAAATTGGTCACACGTTGCTCACTTTAATACTGGAATCTGCGAGACACCCCAGATCTCTGCTTTTTACAGATATTTCTGAAAACTTAACATAATTTTTAATTGGTTTTCATGATTTTAGAGCTGTCAAGGTAAGGAGAGCTTTAGGGACTGTTATAATGCAGAACTCCCTTGCTTTCTGACTTTGTGCTTGGAAACAGCAGACCAGGTCAAACCCATTTCCATTTTAACATCTATTTGAGATGTCTCAGTTATTATATGGCTGCCTTAAGCTTTCAATAATATCCAGAGACATTTTATTTCCAAAAAATGATGCAGATTTCACATTCCCTTCATTAGGCCCTGCTCAGGTGAGATCTCACCCTGGGGACCAGCACAGGGAGGACCTGGAGCTGCTAAAAAGAGTTCAGAGAAGCACCAGGATGAGCAGAGGGATGGAGCAGCTCTGCTGGGAGAAAAGACTGGGGAAATTGGGATTGTTCAGCCTGAAAATGAGAATATATCAGGGTGACCTTACTGTGGCCTTGCAGTGCTTGAAGGGAGCTACAGGAAAGATGGAGAGAAACTGTTCACAAGAGCCTGGAGTGACAGGACAAGGGGGAATGGCTTCAGACTGCCTGAGAGCAGGTTTCAATGAGATATTAGAATGAAATTCTTCCCTGTGAAGGTGCTGAGGCCCTGGAGCACATCACCCAGAGAAGCTGTGGCTGCCCCTGGATCCCTGGAAGTGTCCAAGGCCAGGTTGGACAGGGCTTGGAGCACCCTGGGACAGTGGAAATGTCCCTGCCCATGGCAGAGGGGTTGAAAGGAGATGAGCTCTCAGATCCCTTCTGACCCAAACTTTTCTGTGATTCTGTAAAAACAGCAAGAGCTTGATGATAGATAATGGGGTCTGAGTGTTTGACTTCCATATTTTGAATTCCAATATCCCAGATTTTTCTTTTCTAACAACTTGGATGGGAGTAGGTAAATACTGTTCAAATTAATACCAACTACAAAAAGTTGTTCTAGGAGCTAAGGGTACAGCAAGCCCAGAAATGCCTTAAAATTCTTCCTCTTCCATTTCTCTCTGCTGATATTATGTCATAACCAAAGCTCAGTAACCACAATCTAAACTACACCATAGTGCCCAGCACAGATCATTCTTATCCATTCCTGGCTCCACAACAGTTTGGAAATGAAAGAAAAATCATATTTCCCTTTCTCTTCCCATAAATCAATGGTAATTTCTCATTAGGTTTTATTTTACATGTCAGAATAAAACTTGAATGAGGCTCTGGGGTGCCCAGAGTCCCAGGCAACACTTTAGTTTTATTAAAATTATTTGCATCTGTTAAGATGCATATGAAGATTACTTGATTCTTATTTTTCTCTTTCCAAAATACTTGGCACTCAACCTAAGTGATGGAATTTAGAGTTCTGACCCTTGAGACTCCTGTCAGCAAGCTGAGGATGCAATTTGCTTTCAGGTTATCATAACTCTGAAAAAAACAGAGCTAGATTTAACCTGGTATTGTTTGAATCAGTTTGTAATCAAATAGAAAACCAAAATAGAATAATGGCTCATATTTTTTAATGTAGGCATCTGAGATTTTTGGGGTTTTTTTTCTATCATATAGACCAGAACTGTTGGAACATTGGAGGGCTTTATAGATTACTTTCTTCTTCATTTACCCAACAGGTTTGGTCAGAGATGTTGAAGATTTTTGCTAGATATCTCTGAAAAGATATTGGCAGCTACAGAAAAATCTTCCAGGGAGGCCTGAAGCTAAACAGAACTCTGTGTGCAGAGAAGATCTGTCTGTTCTCAACAGGTAGTTCTTGTCAAGGACCTGCAGGTTCAGCTCAGGTGACCCCTCAGAAGTTGATTATTCGGGTTTGAAACTTAAATGTTTTGGACATCAGCCCAGAACTTGCATCGTTTAAGGAGAAAATAAAACAAAACAAAACAAATCAAAACTTTCTGGAAGTCACTTCTGAGGTGATTGCTGTGTTCTGTGAATCTAAAATAGAACAAAGCTGGCTTAATTGTGTTGACTGGGTCTGAAATACCACAAATCCTACGCCTTCCGCATAATCCTGGCAGGTTGGTCTTCTGTCCTGGCCAAATCTCAGTTGTACCCAAGAAGGAAAACATGTAAGAAAATGTTATTGCACGGAATTAGTCAATTTTTCACGTGTCAGGAAAGCTACAGATGAAAACTGAAGTGGGTTTTCATTCGTTCAAAAGTAGATTATCACCAAAAGAACAGAGCAGAAAGAAAAGTCTGTTTTTCTCTAGAACTGAATCTGTAACTTGTGAATGAACCTTTGACAACATTTCAATGTATGTTGAGCTGATTCAAATTATGTGCTCAAGTTTTATGCAATATTTGGCTTCCAGAAAAAGAGAGAGTGTAAAAGTGGGAGATGAATTGACAGACAAACCACAGACTCTGCCTAGAAGTGCCTTGTGATTTCTGTCAAAGGTGTTTATGAGACCGTGTTATGTGCAGGTAATTGCAAGAATCTGCCACTAAATGACTAAATTAAGAATTCTGAGCATTTCATCTGAGTTTGGGGAAAAATGTTCTTTTAGACAGAATAGAAATAATATTTAAAGAAAAACTATGAGAAATGTAGCCCAACAGAACTGCAGCAAAGAGTGCTACAGGCAAACCTTCAGCCAGACTGCCTCTGACAAAACGCTTTCCCAACTGCTCCCAGCTATGTGCTTCTCTGCCAAGGCTCATGAAGCAGCTCATTAGGAAGAAATGCCTTTATCTATTGGCCCAGAGTTGGGAATGTAGGTGGGGTTACACCACTGTGTCCCACAGCAGGGGCCAAGCTCCCACGAGACGTGAGGTTCCTTGTGTGGTTGCCCTTTCTTGTTCCCTGTTGCCTTTCGTGGTCAAACCTGCCACCTTGGCCTCTCCTGTCCTGTTCCCTTTGGAAGTCAGCTCCAGCTATGTCTGTCCTGCACCCCAACCTGCTTTCCTGGTTCCACATCTCAAACTACAGAACAGCATTTCATCAAAACACGTTTCTAATTAATACGTGCTGGATTCGGTCCCGCCTGGGAGAAAAAGTCCAACTGATTTGGGCGGGAAGGAGGATCAATCTTTGTTGTGTTCTTTTTGGTTAGGAATGTACCAAGATCCTGTGAAGCCTAATCAAATAAAGGGATTTGTCTCTGACAGTCTCTCTGTCTCTCCTGAGTCTTTAGGAGGCTGTTCAGTTCATTAAAAGCACCTTGGAAAATGTTGGTCTTGGAGACGGCGAAAGGCGCAAACATGATTAGCTGCAGATGAGCAATTTCTTTTTAAAGATCAGGAAATTAGAATCCAAGCTTTGGAAATCTTTTCTGCTCTGTGGCACCAGCAGTTCCTTCTCGCTGCACTTGGGAAGGATTATCTGAGTGATGATTCTTTCCTTGCTGTGTGTTTCAAAGTGCACCACGGCCAAGCCAAGCAATGCACACCAGCCCTGCTCTGTCAGGAGAGTCATGCTCTTTAATGGCATTTCCCCCTCATGAACTGGTGGGAAATATTCTGCTGGAAACACACATTTCCAGGGCTGGAAAACCAAGTAAAGAATGGCTGGGAGTGCACCAGAGCATGTGCTGGATTGTGTGGGGGCTGCCTGCTGCCTTCGAGTCGATATTTTCCTTCTGGGAGGTGCTTATGACCAGTGATTTGAGTTAAGAGGAGCCAAACCAGAAACAAAACTGGAAAAATCCTATTTTTTTCATTTTTTTTCTACTAATACCTACAGGTCCAAATCAACCTTGTGTCTTTTTGTCTTGGGCATTGAACACTTCAACTGAGTTTATGCTGTTAAAGACAACCAGGGCCGGGCCTGCAAGCTTCCATAATGATCTACTAGCTGAAATATTATTGCTTCATGCCATTCTTCTCTTTCCCAGAAAACACTCAGAGATGGTTCAAATGCTACCACGGGTCAGAGCCTGTTCCCAGGAGGAGGTGTGGGTGAGGCCACTCTTTTTTTCACATGGACAAAAGTTTAGCCATATGGCCATAAGATGAATCACACCACTTGCCTTCAGGGCCAAGGACCAGGTCCTGAACTGTTTGTCCTGCTTGTGGTGGTGTATCCTTTTGTAATCAGAGAAAGGGCTTGCCTTTTAATACTTGCCATCTCAACAGAAAAGAATATCAAAAGGGAAAAAATAAAAGAAATATTATTTTCCAGATGGTACAGAGAGATTAAAGGCATGTTTGCTAAGTGCAACAGAGCACTGCACAGATGTCCTCGAGCTAGTGCTGACCTGTGCTTGATACATGCTGACCACAATGATGAATAGAATGTCTTTGCTGGCCCATCAAACCTTAGAAGTTGGCTCAAATTCCATATAAACCAAAGACCAGTGAGAAGACAGTCAATAAAGTAGCAAAAAGACAGTTGAAAGGAGAGATAAAAGGAGGAGACTTTATTTTAATCCTTGCATTACATCTGGAGCGTGACTACAGCAGGTTTGGTTCCATACAAAACCTCAGCTGATGAGCAGTGTCATCTTCTGGTGGCATTTCCCTGCCTCAGAATTGCAAGTCCCTTCAGCTTTTCACAGAAGGATCATCAGACCACAGCAGTGCCTGTGATGTCCATTCATCACCTTCCTTTTTTATCTCCTAGAATTGTAATTTTTTTTTCACACTTACTGGAAATGTCTGAATTCTGATAGAACAGCAACATGAACTCTTTAATTTGAAAATTGTGTATTTATGCTCATCATGGGCCATTCCTCCCTTTTTTACTGAAGGACACCTCTAACCAAAGGATACTGAAACATCCCAACTCAGGTTCCCTTTGCTGTGAGTGGATGAACTGGGGATTTATGACCTTGTCCTACAGTAATTCTAATGCTGACCATATTTCCTTGATTTTTGCCCCCTTGCCTTAACCAGTGGTAATTTTCCCCTAAAAACTTTCTGGCTGAAGACTTGTTCTATATCTTGACTGTCCATCCAATGAAATACTTGTGACTAAATTTGTCTGCCTTTTAAGTTGTTTTCAAATTGCCTTTTAGCGTGTGATGTTTCCTTATCTTGGACAAGAGAGAGGAAAAAGGAAGGAGGCTATTTCTGCCATCTCTTTCCTCCTGCAAGAAGCCCTCCTCCCCCTTCCCTTCTCCCTGCCTCCCAAAGCTTTTGTTCATTTAAAATTAGCCCTTTGAGGTGTTCTTGGGAAAATCAGGCTGTGCACAGCGAGCAACTCCCTGTGGGGAGGTTTGTTGCAGTAAACATGGGGCAGAAGCTCAGTGAGTCACCTGGCTGACGTCCCCCCACTGCAGGAGGGACAGGGCAGTAGGAAACCCACAAACAAACATGCCACCACCACCAGGGATGCCTCAGTAAAATCATTTCCCATCCATCCAGGCATCCTACTGCAAGCGTCAGTCCCCTCAGTAATCAGCGGGCACTGGATGGCTGGCTCTGATCTCATTGCCATTGTTTGGCCAGAGGAAGGATTCAAAACAAGGCTTGGGGCCAAAAATAAGGTCTGGAATGCTTTTAAAATTCAGGTTATCTTGCCCCCATGCCTTTTTTTTTTTTTTTTTTTTTTTTTTTTCCTTCTGGTTTCCATTGCAGCTTAATTTTAGTGACACCCACCGGCCAAGGCTCAGCTGTAATGAATCTCTGGTAGCCCTGGTTGGCTTGGAGAGGTGTTGTTGGCCTGCAGGGCATCAGAGCAGTCTGATCTGTCTGTCTGCCACACCTGCTGCTCAGCTCAGCCACCCAGAAATGCCTGGGAGCACTGTTGCACCCAAAAATGCCTCTGCTGCAGCTTTTCCCAAGAAAGGCATTGCAGGAGGGATGCAGCAAAACAAATTATCCTTTGTCAGCTTTTGATGAAAAAAAAAAGAAAGCACGTGGGATGTTTTATTCAAACCACCTGTCAGGATCTTTCACAGAAGCTGTGTGAAACGGGAAGGAGAAGAAATACACAAAATTACCTTTCTTGGCATCTCCAGTATCTCTTTTGTTGCTCTGCAGTGGAACACGTGGATGGAGGGTTTGTTTTGCTGGAGAGGGAGGATGACAAATGCTAACAGCCTGTTTCAGGGGCTGTGCTGGGTGGAAGGTTTAGAGCAGCTTCTGACAGCTTTGAGGGCAGAGGGAAGGGCTCTGTTTGATATTTAAGTGGTACCTGGGCAGCTTGGATGATAAACTTCTTTCCCATTCTCTTGCTTTTCTCTACATGTAGATCAAACTTCAGGTTCTAGGAATCCCAAACCTCACCTTTCTAACACTGCAGTTAGATCCTCAGTGCTTGCCTTGAAACCCCAATGACTTACAGCTTCCTTACATTAATAAAACCTTCTTTTCAATGAGTGAATGGGAATTTAAATCCCAAGTCTTGCTGTGCACTGACACACATGGCATGAATTAATCACCTATTTTCAGCTGGTACCTTCAACCAAGCCAGCTGTTGTTGTGGAGGTGGAGCAGCCAGGGCAACACAGATCTCAGCATGGGGAATTGTTCTGTGCCCAGGGGTGTTTTGGTCTGGCCCAGCAGACCCTGACCCCTCTGGGCTGGCATTCACTGCTCACAGCAAACAGGGGCTGGGAACAGCACAGGGCTTTGAGAGGCTGGATAAATGGGCAGGCTGTTCCCAAGCATTGCTGGGACACTGGAAGTTTACAGCTCGTGGTGGAAGTGGGGATGTGTTTGCTGCCCCACCAAACAGAAAGCCTTTCTTCAGCTGAAGCTGGGTATTTTGTTGATACCTTAGAATTTTGTGGTTTTATGGCATGGACACGCTTATCACGAAGGAAAAAAACACAGAATCAATGGTGGGTCTGATATTTCATCCAGAATAGAGCAATGCCACAGAACTAGGACATTTTTTTATATTTTTATCTTCTGTTTTCATAGGCATATTTTAAATTTACATTTCAAAACCATCAAAGAAATACCCTCAAAGCCAAAGAAAGCATGTATCACCTGTCAGAACTATAATAATGGATAGTGTGTTCAAATAATAAGATTTTATAAGAATGAATAAATATCAGAACTCAGAAGTCATGTGTATGAACACCACCAGAAGAGTATTTAATTATTTATTTTTTTAAATAATTCCTTCATTCCTAAAGAATTTTTCATTAAAAAATCGATTTTGCAAATTTAGCATTTCAGAAAATTGAGCAAATGTGATAGAGAAACGAATAGAAAGCCATTCCTGAGTGAAAAAATAATGAAGAAATAAAGGCCAGCAAATGGTTGTCTTGAAGTAAAATAAACAAAGATAATATAAAAATAAAAAAATAAAACAAAAAAATAAATAAAGAAAGAAAAAAACCAAAAGCCTTCATAGGCTGAGACCTTGCAGTGATGAGGATGAACTGGTGTGTCAATCTTGCTTGGGTTGGAGTGACCTTTATAGAGTTCTACTTTTATGTGAACAAAGGACTTAAATTCAGGCAGAATAAAGAAATGCAGAACTCAACTGTCTATGGGTGAATTCCACCAGATTTCCACTGTGATGACTAATAGAAGGTGGACTTCTATCCAGAAGAAAATTTCATCTACCTTAAAAGAATTCTGCTTCTCCTTCCCATATCTGGTGAGAGGAAGACAAGTCATATGTCAGTGTTTATTCTGATTTTACAAGGAAGAGTTGTTTGTGGCTCTTATTCTGATGATATTGTGCATGGTAAATATTAACACTGTTTAGGAATTTTTAAAGGGAAGTTTTCTCAGCTTTTGAAACATTTGATTTCTTGAACACCAACACTTAATGTTCCTTGATTTTGCTGCCCAGAACTGTGCAGCCCTGTATAAGGTAATGAGGAATTCCCTTCCTTTAATATTTGGAAACAAACAAAAAGGCAAAAAATAAGTTTTCTCTCTTCTCACATTTTGCTTAGGATAAATTTTCAAAGCCTTTTCCTTGCAGGAACAGGCCAGTAGATAAAACCTTTTCCTTAATATCCCTGATTTCCTGTTGTATTCTGGTCTCTCTACTGACTAGTTGAACAGGATGAATGTTGTGACATTGAGGTTCAAGACAACACACAAACAGATTCTGTTGTTATCTGTACAGGAAAAATGAAGTTGAGGGCTGTCTTTGGATTCCCAATGGCATCACCAATCCCTGGCATCAGTCCTGGGAGGGGTTGGAAGTTTCTGTCCATAGCTGGGCTCTGGTGGGAGTTGTTGACTTCAATGTGAGCACCCTTCTCTGGTCACTCTTTCCTGGCCCTGACCAGCTCTTCTGAGCCCTTTGAAAGCTCCTTGCTCCATCCTGCCTCGCTGGTTTGTGTGTCTTGGAAATATTTCCAGGCTGAGCAGTGGATGTGTGATAGTTCAATGAACTGTAAACCACCCACTTAGATCACCTTCTGTACACCCTGAAATGAATTTAGCACTTGTCTTTAAAAAATTCAGTGTTTTTTTTCTGAGGAGAGTAAAGAATTTAACCAGGTTATAGAGGATGACACCTTATCCAGCAATGTCCAGCACAGACTTCAATTTGAAGTTAAGTAAACACAGGTGCATGTGGGGCTGGTTGCAAAAATACATTATGATAGAAATATAAAATTTCCATGTTGTGTTGGAAGGGACCCACCAGGATCATAGAACCCACTCCTGACCTTGCACAGGACACCCCAAAATCCCACCCTGGGCTGAGAGTGTTTCCCAAATGCTTCCTGAAGCCAGGCAGACTTGCAGCTGTGCCCAAGCCCTGGGGAGTCTGTTCAGTGTCCCACCACACTCTGGGGCAAGAACTTTTTCCTGATATCAACCTAAACCAAAAATTCTGTTTGTCTCCATCCAGGAAGGGCACTTAGGCAAGAGGAGCTCAGTGTTTTAGGGGGGCCTAGGTCTGCCATCCCCATGCACACCTGGGATCCTGGGAACACTTTGTTAAAGGGAACAAGCAAGGGATGCCCCCATTCCCTCTATTGTGAATCCCCAGGACTCTGCTATACATGAAGGAAAGATTGAGGAAAATAAAACAAAACAGAAGAAAGTCCAGGATGATCCTGAGAACTGTCAGGAAAAATCAGATGGGACATGAACTACAAGCAATGCTTGTTGCTTTCTTTTTGGAAAATCCTTACAGATGTTCAAGCAAATTGAAGAAAACTTAGTAAGAGCCCGTGAAATGCAATCATGTCTTGCATTACAAAGCTTGTTTGCTTTTTTTTTCTGAACCCTAGAGAGGATTTTAAGATGCTTTAAATTGTTTGTTTTGACTTAAGTCAAGATTAATTAAGTTTTCCTTGGATACAGCTGGGCATGTCCAGAAACAATTGGATGAGCATGAGATAAGAGTGTACATGGTAGGTAAGAACTCTAACTTTTCACATAATTTGTAAATCCCAAGGCAGATGGCTCCAGATTTCAATATTGATTTGAAAATTATTAAAGGGATAGGGAACCTTTTGTTCTCTTGATACTTTTTAAACCTTCCTTTGAAAATAATTTTCTGAAAAAAATAGTGGAAACTGATATTGTCCCATGAATTCCAGAGAAGTTAGCAAGTTCAATAGCTGCAAGGATAGGTGGATTTTAAAGCTAAATGAGATCATTTTAATTATGTGGCTTGTACACTTCCTAACCCAGGCCAACATATCTAATCCAGTAATTCCTGTGGTGAGTTTCATAACATCTGGTTGAGATATCCCCAGTGTTTCTTAACTAGGTTTCATAAGGCACCTCTTCATCTCAGCCCTCACCTCTTATCAGTATATGTTATTTGATGAAATATTCCTGTTTTATCAGTAGAATAATGGAAGGAATTTTCAGGGGTGTCTCGGAGAGTGAAGCCCTTGAATTTCAACTGCAGAGACTTGAGCAACATAAAAGAATTCCATGCAGGTTTAAAAAGGGAGTCTCCACAACCATGGCCATGAGGAGGTGGATAATGAGGAAAATCTCCTCTTAAACCTTTCAAATTCGCCCAGAGTGCTCATTTTCCATCCTTGGAAAAGCTGAAGTGTGGTAAGAACATCCTGCAAAGCAGGAACGATTCGTTCCCAGCTGTTCAGCACTTTCCCCCTCTGTTTTCTCCACGTTATCAGCACCCCTGGCTTTGGTTTCAAACCCAAATTAATCACTTTGTGAGCAGGCTGGCTCTGGAGGTTTGCAGTGTTTTCTTCAGAGGGTGGGTTTATTTTGGAGGCCAAGGGAAGAGTTGCCAAGCAGCTGCCAGAGCTGATGGATAGAAGGCAATTGTAGGAATGTCCAGAAATGTTTCATTGTTCTTTAGTTGTTTAAACAAATGGATGCAGGATGAACTCCAGGTTGTGCTGGGCGTGGGCATTGGCCAAAAGAGAGGACTTTGCAAATGTATGTGTATTTTTTTTTTTTTAATGGAATTTTGTTGTTATTTCCACTGCTTCTGCATGCTTGAGAATTCCAGGAATATAACAACTTTATGTTGTTGTTGAGACAAATGATTCAAATGCAGAAAATGGTTTGAGAAAGGATTTTTAAGAGGTTGGGTCCTAATGGGCCTAAGTTTACTCTGTTACAGTGATTTCTGAAAATGCTGCTGATATCACCAAAAAAACCTGACTATTTTTATCAGGAAACAGTAATTCCACATGCAGTGGTGTCTTTATATTAGAAGATTACATGAGCACACACATGAGCACACACCATGAGAGAATTTCCTGTTCAGGGTTGAAGAATTTTCACACCAAACTGGAAAAAATGCCCCTTCCAGGAGTTTGGTTGAATTGGAAAAGAAGTGAAAGCACAGCTTGTAAACCTGAAATTTCCCACATGCATAAACTGCATGTGGAACACAAATAGTTTATCCCTCCATTGTGCCCTAGGATTAATTAATTCAGGAATATTTATTTACAGAATTAAGACAAATAATGATGACTGAGGACCACTGAAGTTCCTGGTATTTAAATAATACTTATACTACAAGAAAACACTGTCAGCTCTGAAATTAGGCTTCAAAATCTTTCTAGAAACCAACTGCTGCTGCTGAAAAAAATGGTGGTGCACATCTGGAAAGTCAGAGAGTGTCCAAGTGCCTAAAAATGGCAATTAGGTTATGATTTAGCTCTAAATAAATGGTAAAAAATTCCTTTGTCCCACTGAGGCAGCACCAGGCCTTTAGGCCAATTAATTAAATGTTGACAGTGGTACTGGCAGATTAAGGGATAATTTACCTGCAGAGGATTTGGTGCTAATAATGGAAGCTGTTGGAAGTTATGAGGTTTTATAGACTGAATATTGCCTAAGTGAAGCCCTCTGTAAATGGACTCATTCCCTGCTGTCCTCAAAGGTATTTGCAAACTTTCTTATGTGGTTTTGGAGTTGATGAAAAGGAATGCAATGACTCTGCAACCTGCAGTATGAAATATTATTCATCATTCTGACCTTTGGAGAAGGTTTTGGGTTGGTGCTTTTTGTCGCTTTTGATGGTTTTTTTTGTTGGGTTTTGTTTTTTGGGGTTTTTTTTGGTCTGGCTTATTCTGTGGAAAAAGTGGAGATTAAAAAATCAGAGGAGGAAACAGTGGAGTGAAAAATGATGTTTTCTGAAATATTTGGTTTGTTAGAGACAGGAGTTTCTCCTCCACCTCATATTTTGTTATTGGGGGCCGCCCTGTTTCCTTGCATTGACTTGTTCTGAAAATATTTTGGTCACGTTAAGCAGGCACAAAAAATCAACAAAATAAGCCAGAATCAAGGGGAACATGGCCCTTGGAGTGTCTTAGTTTTCAGTCATCATGTTTCCAGAACTATGTGCATCACTCTGTAAGCTCCATAATTCAGAGAATAACATTGTGGGGAGGGAGATGTTCCTGTCACCTCATTTTAAAAACCAAAGTTTGACACAAAAGTCAGAAGTTTAGGATCCATGCACTTATTCAAAGGAGAGGGATGTGCTTGGTGAGAGCTTCTGGAGAAGCTTCTCTTTCAATCCAGGAGGAAAATCACATAACTGTGATCCTCTTCCCATAAAAACCAGTCCTGAGGGACCATGGTATGGGGATTTGAAGCCCCAAAAGGCAAAACCTGAAGACAATGATTATTCTTTGGAAAGATGCCAACTTCCCAGGCAGGACCATTTGTCCTGCTGGCACTGCACCCAGTCTCTCTGAAGCACAATTTAACCCCGAGTCAAAGGTGTTATTTCTTGCAAGGGCTGAGCACAGAAATGCTGTGTCTGGAGTAAATCCCTGTGGGTGATGCACCAGGGCTGGCTGTGGGGGCTGTGTGCCCTGGATATTGGCTTGTACAACCTGAAGGAAGTTTTAGTGAGGAGAACTTTCCTTCCTCTGGTGTGTTCTTAATGCAGCTGGTCCTGTGACATCCCAGTAGCCTCGGGACTTTCCCTTCCTTCTGCTTCCTCTGGCAAAAATATTTTGTCTCTCAAATAACTTGCCTGTCTTTAGTTAGCAAGGAGTGGTTTCTTTTGAGATTTATTCCCCTGCTTTGAGGCTGATCCCCTCCATATCAGTGACCATTGCATTCCCACCTGCTCAGGGGACCAGTGAAGCCAACAGGATCCATTTCATGGCCTTCAGTGGCCAGCCTTGATTATCCTCTGAAGGCCAAAAGACAAACATAAATAAAAATGTTGATCTATCACATCATCAGCAACATCAGGAAGGCATTTATTTCACATTAGGATAAAACTCAGAGAAGCCAGAATCATTAAATCTGACAGGACATTAAGAGGCAGGAATGATTTGGAGGAGGTTGTCAGGGAAATCCCAAGACTGAAATATCAATTATGTTGAAACAGTGCCTATTCAGTGATAAGTTAATGCTCAGAAACACATCTGCATGCTTTTCTCAGCCCCACAAGTCCTGAAGCAATTCCACATTAAATTACAGATTCTTCTATCAAGGCATCTTTCATCTCATATTCATCCCACTCTTGGAATGGGTTTAACACACCACAGAAAATATCTGGAATGACAGCAGGAGGTGATTCACAGGCAAAGCCCACGTGCAGAGAGTACACAAGTTTGTTTTCTTGGGCAAAGACACTCCCTTGGCTCTCTGGTCTGGAGGCAGGTGGGTCTGGAGGTAGCTGGGTCAGCAGGGATGTACTGGAAAGAAGCTTGGAAAATAAGGAAAAAATGTTGTTCCTCTGCCTCATCAGTTTTGATTTTCTTCCTCCTTGTTTTTCTAAATTTTCCTCATTAAATTAATTAGAAATCACAGTAATAAGGGAATAAGAATGTCCTTGTTAATGACAGGTCTTTGGAGGAGACCAGATGTGCCAGGATGGTCAGAGATGCTCTGGGAGATTTCATGAGCTGCTCTAGGAACTCTCCAGCTGTTTCCTCCCTTTGGACTGACAGCAAACTACTGGAAAGCATTGCCAGCATCTCTGTGGCTCCTCCCATCCCCAAAGATCTTCACAAACCAGAGGTGAATTAAATCAAATTTAATGCATTTTATTAAATGCTCCAATTCCTTGCCAGCACAGGTTTTCTGTTCAGTGCACACTTGTTGGTTTGGGGAAATCCTCATGTTTAGTATTTCAAGAAACTTTGTGCTCATCATTTCCTCAGGGGAATTATACAACAGGTCTTGTTGGGAAAGCTTCTCCTCCACCTTGATAATTTATCCTAGATTTTCTCTAGCTAGGGGTATATATATAAAAGTATATATGCAATATATGAATACTATATATATGTATATATATAATTCAAAGAAGTTCCTGATTCTCTTCTTTTAGCACATCATTAAATCATATAAACCCCAGAGTCCTTCCCATCCAATAGCTTGGATAAACTACTCAGTATCATGAGCTTTTGTTAATATTCATTATTTTTTCCAGCTTGCTTCTAGGAAGTCAGCACAGCCCCATGGCTGCAGGTTTGGAAATGCCTAAATTCCATTTCTTGCTCTGCCATTTTCTTTCCATCAGACTCTGAGTATTTAGCATTAGTTCTCTTCATCACTTGTAAGTGCAAATATTTTGGTGGCTTTTCTTTTTTGCAGTTGTCTCAGGTTTATCAAGCTGGAATTTCACTTTATTATTTTCCTGTCTCTTTTCTTGTCTCTATTTACAGTGGATTCTTCTTCAATTTCATTTATTTCTTAATCTATCTATCTATCTATCTATCTATCTATCTATCTATCTATCTATCTATCTATTTATGTGTGGTTTTGTTTGTTTTGTTGGGGTTCCTTTGTTTTTGTTTTCTTTTTTGGTTTGTTTGTTTGTTTGTTTGTTTTTGGTGGCCTTCCCCAAATTAATCTGCCCCATACCTAAAATGCCATTTAAAAGCTCCTATTTGCTTTTACCTCTCTGACTCTCTGGATTAAAGTTTTTGCTCAGAACCATCGACAGTTCTGGCCAACAAGTGCTGCTCTAGAGAGGAGCAAAACTTTTTTGTCTTTATTTGTGGCATGTTTTTGGTACAGGAAATACCTCCCTCCCTCACTTCTCATCTGATTCACCCAGCCATTTCAAAGAAAATAACAGCAGATAATTCGAAAGGAATTACGACAATTTGTGCCTGGTGGGCTTGAGACATTTTGTGGTGTCTTTACTTTTGATGAGAACTCCAAAGCTTTCTGTGTGGGGAGAGATTGGCAGGTTGTTTTTGTTGTTAAGCTGAGACAGCAATGTGTGGGTGGAAGAAGGTTTTGTTTGATTCAGTGCTGGGAAATGGGGGGGACTTAATCTTGCCTTAATATCCTGCCTCTCTCTGCTCAGTGGAAAACTCCTGAGTGAACAGAAAGTCTCTGAGAGCAGCAAAGTGCAGGGCAGTTCTTGGTCAGCATCCAAGGACAATGCCCAGAGCACATCTAAAATTGTGTTTTGTGTCTGAAAGCCAAGGAGAGAGGTCTGAAGGCAGCAGCTGCAGCAGGATTTGCATTGCCATGGTAAAGGTGTCATGTGAATTGGGATATGAGCCTTAATGGGTCACCACCTTCCTCTTGATCCTGCCCTGTGTGCCTGGGCTGTGCAGGTCCCAAATCCTAAACCAGCCAGGGGAATCTGATCCATGATTTGCTCATATTACACACATGGAAATAAACTGAATTCTTCATCTCAATGAGCAGTACAAGCTTAGGTCTGAAACAGGTTACCTGATTTTTTTTAGTTAGAGGCCAGAAAAGACACTGGTAAAAATTTAATCCAGATCCTTTAAAAACAAGAGAAAGAAACACTTTTTGAGTCTGTCAGCAAAGAAGGGTTGGCTGGACATGGTGCCCACCTTGTGTGAGGAGGAATATGGGCAGCAGGAGGAAAAAAGGAAGAAAATGCTTCCTGGGAAGAATAGTAACCAAAGAAAGGATTCTATTTTTCCCCCAAGCATGATTTTATTTCATCTAAAGTCCCATTCATACTTCATGAGGACTTTATCAGGCTCTTCACACAATACCAAAGGATGCTCCATGTGGATGTAGCCTGGATTAGTCTGAGAAACCAGGCTGGCTGCTTGAGTTCAGTGCTGGAATCCTTGATAACTGTGAGACTTCTAGAAAATTTAGACAGTTTAAAAGTGTATCTTAAGAGACAGGATGAGCTTTAGCAGAAATACAATTCAGTTGGAGCCAAAGCTCACCTTTATAAAGTTTTTTAAATCTTGCATTTATAGAGGTCTCCTCTCTAGCATTATTCTATGTCTGTTTTAAGTTGGTCATCTTGGCTGCAAAGCAGAAAATATAAAAACTTTGTAAAAGCAATGATTTTTTTGTTTTGTTTTGTTTTTTGTTTTTTGTTTTTTTTTTTTTGGTAATAACTTTGCAGAAAGATGGAGAAGTGAAAAAGAATTGTTTAAGGTAAAGCATGGCACAGGAATAGTGGGGATTATCTGAAGAGTAGCATATATGTATTTTGAAATTAAATGTTCCTGGCCATGCTTGCACTGAAATTTGGAAACAGCTCTGTAATGGGAGAAACAGAGGAAGGAGAGGAAGAGGTAACTGTGAGCTGGAGCTTTATGAATTTACTGAAGTAAGAATGTGATATGGATTCTTTTTAACAGCAGTGAATTGAATTTAATTATGGAAGAGGTCATGCAACTCACTTCACTTCCAAGAAACAGATGCTGACAAAACCACATGGGCCAGTGAAGAGATTGTGAATGCCATTCACATCCACACAGAGGAAACACACGGAATGAAAATGCATGTCCCTGTTTTCCTCCAATATTTGTGCTCCAGGCTTGAGATGGTTTAAGAGATTAAGGACAGGATATGGAAGATTTCAGCAGAGGGAAGCTTTTGAAATCAGGCTGTGGTTCTCAGCAAATGAAGAGGCTGCTGTATGTTCAATAAAACTGTGTGGGTATCTCAGTCTAATTTATGGGGATGAACATGTAAGGATGCTCCTTCATGGCCCAGCTGATTGCATTCTGCAAGATCAGAGCAAATTTCTCAATCAGCTCATCAGTTTGAAATAGTGGCATCAAAACTCAAACCAGGCTATGATTTATGCCATTGGAAAATCACTCTACTCATCCCTGTGCTGGACTATTGGCCAGTGCCAATTTTGATGGCTTTTAATTCAAATTAAATCCAGCTGTTCCTCTTTGGGTGCTTTGTTTGGTGTGCCTGAGGGATTTCAAGCTGCATTAGACTTTGTTGTCTTTCATGGTCAGAAATTAATCAAAACTTCTTTATTCCTACCTCCAGAACTATATAAACCAATTCTTGACATCATGGGAATTTTTCTAGTTCTTCCTGATTACATTTCTCCTGTTTACTAGTAACTACTGCTAGTACACTGCTTGTGAGCTACTACTTCTCTATTGGTTCAGTGTGAGGGAAGAGCCAAAAGTAGAGAAACTTTGTCTGCATTTTTCAGACTCTGGCATTTGTTGCTTTTGAACTCTGGACACAATAGTAAGAGAAAGAATCTGGAAATCATCTCTCATGCCCATCCTACCCCCCTCTCTGCCCATTTCTTTCTAATGCCCCACCCTGACTCTATGAGTTATTAAATCCAGGTGATGCATCAGCCAGACATCAAACCACTCAATCTTTACTACCTGGTATTCATGTTACATAAAAGGAAAAGAAAAAATGCAAAAGCCCTGTGGCCAAGCCAGCCAGAGGAAATGGAAAACCACAGCAGCCTGCTAGGGAAGAGGAGAGATTATTAGAGTGCAGTGGGGCACAGCTTCTCCCCTGGGGTAGTCAGGAACGAGGTTTTGGGGCAGGAGCTGTGTGATCTGCTCCAGTGCAGGAGTAACAGCCATCCCCCAAGTCAAATGTCTGCCATGAAGATGTTCATCCATAATTTCTTTTGCTGCTGATGCCAGCTTGATCTTCTTGCTGTGGCACAGTTGGTTGAATGGGAAATATTCCATCCTAATGCCTGCCCTGAACTGAAATCAATCCTGCTGAGGTTCACAGGGGAGCTCCAGCTACAGATCCCACCACCTCATCCTCCTGTCACACCTTGTGCATCCAGGTGATTGAAACTTCTTGTGTTTGTACAAAAAAACTCAACAGGTCCAGGTCCTGGGGTGTGTCTCCTGCAGAAAACCATTTATGTCAGAAAGTTTCTACCATGGTGTGGTAGTCCCCACAATTTTTTCCCTAGGAAAGGTAGGCTGATTACTTTTCAGAAACACCAGGGAAGGGTTTAAACTCACCAAACTTGGCTGAAGCACTGAAGTAAAACCTTGCAGGTTGGGATACAGGAGTTCACTGGTTTCCCACCTGAACTTTTGGAAGGTATCCAGTTGCATTTCTACTGATATTTTGGCCTTGCTTTCCCCTCTGAGTTTGCAGAGAAGCTGAGCCTACGTGGTGTGATTCACATATTCCCTCAAACAGCACACAAGTGAAAGTGCTGTGGGCACCTTTACCGGCACTTGATTTTAGCAGGGCTCTGTACACTCAGACTCACTTCTCAATATGGAGGGGAATGCAGAAAGATTTGAAATAAAACATTAAAAATATGTTTTCTGTCATCACATGGGGTCATGATCACTGAACACTCGCTACCACTGGTGTAGTTGCACAGCCCCAATGATCCTGATTTTCCATCAGCACTGGGTGAAAGGAATAGAAAGTATCAATAGATTATTGATCATGTTTTTCTCTGTGTGTTGACAATCAGTGTATTAAAAGCTGTTCTCTGTGATTATTACCATGAGTCAGTGAGTGCCATCTGTCTCTTGGCATTGATAACTCAGCCAAGATCAATATCTGTATCATCCAACCTTCGTGTCTTTATTTTAAAAATTGTTTTAAATTACTCTGAGTGATTTTCTTTTTAAGAACTTCTCAGGCTTTACCTCTCTCTATGGAATGAGTATATTTATAAACCCTAGAAAACAGCATTGGAATTCTTACCCATTAGAGAACATCTGCCTTTAACATTTGTAACTTACCATGCTGGAAATGCAAACAGAATTTCTGAATGCTTCTGCAGAAAGAGAGGGTGTGCAGAGCAGTGGACACTGAGCCAGGACTCTTGGATCACCCAGGAAAGGCTTGAGAGCTCTGTGGGGCCCCCAGATTTGTTTTTACAAGAAATCCTTGACACCAGGCAAGGACTGGTGCACTCTTACATCCCATCCAGATGAGAGGCAGGAATGTGCCTCTGCCAGCCCCTCCCCACCTCTTTTCCTTGGCTGCACAAATTCCCAGTGGTTTGTCAAGCCATTTGTATTTTATTTTAAAGCACAAGGCTCAATCACTCTGTGACTACTGGAAGCCTTCCAAATACCAGTTAAACCCCAGCCTGAAATAAGCTATTTTCTCTTTATTTGAAACCTTCAAAACAATGCAAGCAATCTGCTTTCACTCTGTATCATCCACAAGGCCATGGATTAATTTCTGTTTCTCATCTTCTAGGATTCTGTTTTGTCTCTTATCTCATGTTTTATTTCCGTGCATTGCCATCATGGAAATTGCTTTTGAGACTATTTTGCTGTAATTTAAATTTTAAAGAAGTGCAGTAAAATTAGAGTGTTTTTTCACCTTGTGCCAGTGCTAGTAATAATTTAAAAAGAAAAATGGTGTGGCCCCTGAAAATCAAAAATTTTCTTCTTAAGCCTGCACAAGAGATCTGCTGTGCTAATGTGGATTTGCCACATAGCAAGGAAGGCCTATGGTATATTTTTCATGATGTGTTGTTGCTCTAAAGAAATTGTATATGTTATTTAACCTCTCTGAATACGGGTTTTGCTGCCTGTTGTGGTCAGTGGCAGAAAAACCAACCATGAATCTGCAATTTCAGTCCATGGCAGAACTGCCCTGGGAAGGAGCATCGTTGGAGAGCAATTTTAGGCTTCAATCAAAGGCTCAGAGCCAAAATCTGTTTTTTAGAGAATTGGTTGCAGCATCATGAATGTACCATGAGAAGGGCAATCTCACAGCCCCAGCTGTTTTCACCACCAAAAATGCTTTTTCTCCATTATTCCTTCACAGTGCACCACCATTGTTTTCTTCTCCTGGAGCATTTCCATTTATTGTCCTGGGAAAATCTGTGCTGGCAAAAAAACATCATGGAAGGGTCCTGAATTATTATCCCCACTTTTCTGTGAGTTCTCAGTTTTCACAGGATTCTTGCTTATTCACATGTGGGTAAAAAGGTTCAGAACTAGACCCAGGCCAGTTAAACATCACATTATCAGGTGGTGAAGGAAAAATGCAGCTGGAAACTCTTAAGTTCACCAAGTTTATATCTAGCTGATTATTTTATTCTAATTTTAACCTGTGGTAAGAAAGCTGGGGGGAAAAAAAAAAGTGGATATTTTGAGTTCAGTGTGTTTTTGTTCTCATGAATAGCTGGCTATTGCTTTGCCAAATGGCACTGTAGATCCATGATGGAAAAGGTTTTGCAGAACTCCTCATTTCTCTTCAGAACAGATGCAGCTCTTGACAGAAGAGAACTGGTTTTAAAATGATGCAGGGCAGACCTTGGGCATTGACAATTGTTTGTCCAATTATGAAAGTTGCTAAGTGTACAGGAAACAGCAGGATCATAATCCTAAAATACAGGCAGGCAATCCACAGAAAGGTGGTTTTGAGTGCTTAATGCCATGGCTGGAAAAACTACATTATTCTAGATGTAAAACTTCTACATGGAGACAGGAATGAATCCAGAGAAACAGCAAAGGCTATGAAGAAAAAAGTTTTATAAATAACCTAATGCAGCAATGGTGGAGGGGCCTAAGAATAATCTTAAAATAATGAGGCAGATGAGTGCAACAGAGAAAAATGGACCCAGTGCTATTAATGCAGAGGAGCTGGAACTGGATGATCTTTAATGTCCCTTCCAACCCAAACCATTCCAGGATTCTATGAACATCACCAGGAGGATAAAACAATGTGAAAGGAAAAAAAAAAAAAGTGATTTAAGCTTTATGCAATAAATGGCTTTATAATCGTGAGATCTGTCAGATCCGGGACTAGTTTTCCAAGGGTAGTAAATAACTTCACAATGAAGAGATCTAAATTCAAGATGGAGAGGGAAATATAAAAATACTTTTATAAAAAGGAGTATAAAAATAGGCACATGTACATTTGATATGTAAATGTTACAACTAAAAGACAATCAATACATAAACACTGCAATTAAAAGAAACCAATAATGGTTTGAACTGAATTTCCATTTTCAGTGTTTGCATCCACATGTATTATTTTGGAGAAGTTTCTTGGAACAAGAAATAAACTGACCCTTTCCATATGAGTTTTTCAGTTTTGTGTATAATTGGAATTGTCCACAGCATTTGGCTGTTGAACAAACCCTTATATATACTGATTGCACTTTCCTTGGAAGGTCTCCAAACCTTCTGCTTAAAAAAAACCCAACCAACAACCCTCAAAATATTTGGCATTTTTTCTTCTATGTGTGTTTTTTTCCAGCCATTACTTGAAACTCTGCCATGTCAAGAAATCTAATGGGTTGGAGACAGAGAAATTGGAACCAGGTTGTCTAGAAATATGTGGTGGGTTTCACCTGAGAGATTAAGACATTTATATATTTAGGTGTTTACATGGAATTGTGTCCCATTTCCCAGTGCAATCTGTGGATGTCCAGCCCTGCAATCAATGGAGTCTAGAGAATAATAAACTGATTAAATATGTGCATTTTACTCAATGCAGTCTTCAAAACTCCCCAAGCTCCAGCAGTTTTACCCCTTGATTGAGTTATCTAAGGCCATTTGGGGTAAACCTGTATGGAAATATAGGTTGCATTTAAAAAAATATATTAAAAAAAGACTGGATGTGGCACTTGGTGCCATGGTTTAGTTGAGGTGTTAGTTTATGGGTTGGATTTGATGATCTTGGGGGTTTCTTCCAACCTGGTGATTCTGATATTCTGTGAAAAGGATACAGGATCTACAAATTTGTGAGCTAGCAACTGATTATCAGATAGGAAATGGAATCCCAAATAAATTAAATTCTCCTCAACACAAAAATATGGTGCCTTGGTGCTTATATTAAAGTAACTGAATTAAATCCCAGATCTCAACATATAGGGATCATAGACCTTTAGTTTACATGTAGATATGAACACTGAGACTTCTGATTTTTTTTTTTTTTTGAGCTGAATGCCACCAGAAAGCATCATTAATTAAAAAAAAAAAAAAAAAAAAGCTATAAATTATGGTGTTCCTAACAAATTCATACACTTTCACATATGTAATGAGTTTTTCAGCATGCAGATTTGTTTCTTTGGGCAGAATTCATGGATTGTTTAGTTTAAGATTTGAACACCTTATCATTTTCTAGCTGGTCTTGGAAGAGAGTTTATAGAATTTCCAATAACAGGAAAATATAATACTTTAGAAAACAAAATACTATGGAGACATATTTCAATCACAATACTGCACTTTTAGGTTTTGCCCCCAAGTATTATCTCGTGTGGAATCTGAGAGTGCATCACATGAAGTGAGGCTGTGAAAAATAAATTACCTGGGCTTCTGGAATTCACTGACCCTTTGAAATCTGTAGCCAGAGAAAATACTGAGATTTGTCTTGTTCTTATTGTCACAGAGATTTGAATCATCATCCCTAGTGGACCCTCCAAAGGTCCCTTCCAGTATCAACCACTCTGGCACTCTGTGAACAAGCAGAGAGTAGAAAAATAAAATTGTTCAGAACATAGAAAAATATAATTTTTTGTGTATAAAACATAACCTGGGGAAAAAAATCTAAGTTGAAATAATGAGAAAATGAAACAAATATATGGAGATGTTTGTCCTCAATGCCTGCTCAGAGTTTTCTATCAGCTTGTAAACACTGATTGAAAAGAGGATAGTGAAAGTCCCTGAGACTGAAAACAAGCAGGGTTTTTTTTCATGTGATAGGAAAGGAATGAGATGAGGGATCAGAGGAGGAAGACAACAGATCAATAACTCCCAGTTAAGGAAACATGGAGGATTTGGGATTTGGATTTTCCCAAAGCAAGGCAAGGTTGTGTAGCTTAAGATCTGAGATAAAAGAGATGATGAGAGCCCAAATGAGATCTGCCCTTCTGTGGATGGACAGGAAAAGGAATATTAAATAATATGTCAAGGTGGGATGACTCATGACATAAAAGTCTTTCCCAGTAACAGAGAAACTTTGAGAGCTATGGAATTTTGCAGCTCATCTCTAGCTCCTCAAAGGGAGGTGAAGAGCAGAAGCCACACTGAGCAGGGTGACAGCCCTGAGTGGACAGGTCTGTGTGCCACCTGCACAGGGGCAGCAGCTGGAAAATGAGAGAGTTGAGAGGTAGAAGGGGAAAGATGAGGTAAGGGATGCTGTGAGTCATGCTGACACACATTAATTATGTTTCCAAGCTTGGAGTGTGATTGTGACAGTCCTGCATGTTTGCAAAGGTGGAAAGTGCTGGCATGAGCCTGTGTGTGTGTCAAAGAGGCTTCCCAAGGGATTTAGGAGAGGCTGGAGTGATTCCTTATGGATGAGTTACATTCCATCCTCTCCCAGGAAGAGAAACAGTGCTGGAAAAATGTGCACTGAGCTTGATGTAAGGCTCAGGATGCATATCACCTTCAGCCATCTGAAAATGAAGGAGCAGCTCTTCAGGGAGAGGTTGGTACTTCCAGGGAATGGTTTGAATCACCTGTCTTGGATGCTGTGCTGGGACAGGATGCATTTCCATTTTTCAGTATCTTCAGGCCACAAAAATGTCATCCTTCCACTTCTCCAGGCTGAACAACCACAATTCTCTCAGTCTCAGCCCCCAGAGGGATTCTTTATTTTATTTTGTAACGCTATTTAATATTCTGCTTCACCCCTATCCTGCAGAATTACCACAGAGATCACAATTATGGCAAGTGGTGCTAAAGCATCTGAAGTCTTGCCCAGGCTTCATGTCCTTTAACACATGCACAGATGTAAGGAAATGCGGGGCTGATAGAAAGTTTTCAAACCAGACTCTAAGATTGTGTCAGAAACCTCTCAGTTTTCTCCCTTTCACCTCTGCAAATTGCATATACAAGTGCTCTTGGGTAAGATTTCCCTGTCTGAAACTAATAGGAAGCATATGTGCAGGGAATACACTGGAGAAACAGTTCAAGAACATGTTATTCTAGGAGAAATGTTATTTATGTGATCCTGCCAAAGATATCAAGACTTTTGGTTCCTGGCAATGTATGTGCTCACTGGACAATTCAGTACCCACCACTGTGCAAGCAGAAGTTCCTGCAAAATACCTTCATCATTTAGGACTCTGCATTAGGACTTAGAGTCCCCTTCTTTCATAGATTTTATGGTTATAGGAAGTCACTCAGAGTGTTTATCCTGGAAAAGTCATTGAAAATGAGCCTTTAGAAGACCAAAATCTGAGCCCCAGCTACACTGTGAGACCCTGAGCCTCTTGAGAGCTCTGGTTCCTGTCCTTAGCAGGAGTGCAAACAGCAGCTGGAGAGTTTTGGGGTTTGCTGAGCACATGGAAGGACAGAAGTGTGAGCCTTGGACCCCAGGCAGTCCTCACCACTCTCCAGACCATGCAGACACAGTGATGGGAGTCACAGGAGTAATTTCACCATTGCTTGTTATCTAACTTTTGTTTGTAACCATAACTTTTGGCATAAAGATTGAGAAAGAAAACTTTGGGAAGTTTTGTGTGAGTTTAAAGTATTTTTCTTCATGCTGATGATTTTTCAGGAACCAAATAATCAATTTGCCCATAAACTGGTGGCCACTTGCAAAGGGTGTGAAGGGCTGAGGTGGAGTTGTTTTGATTTTCCCAGTGTGGCTGCAGATTGCACCTGAGTGCAAAAGGATCAAGAGATAAGGGCAGGCAGGGACCATAAAAACACTGGGAAACCCAATGATGGAAAAACAAAGTGCATCTTCAAAACCCAAAGCAATAAAGAAAATAGCAGTCTGCAGGAACCTCACAGATAAAGTTCCAGTCATGGACACAGGGAACTGAGAAATTGTTTAGTTTAAACTCAGTAGATATTGGACAGAACTGAAAAGGCCTCCAGAACTGTATGAAGTGCATAAAACAAAAAGTCAGGTTAGTCTTGTACTGAAATAATAAGAATTATATTTTAAATAAGGGAAAGGCTGGACAGAATGTTTTTCAGTGAGCAAACAGCAGTGAGCTGTCTGTTCTCCTGAGGAGAAAATGAAGGACCCTTCATCAAGAACAGGTAACAGCCTGTGATCAGCAGGAGAGACCCTTTTGGAAGTGGTTTGTCCTGTCAGTCAATGATTTTATCCTATCAAGTGTCCCAGAGATCTTTCCAGTTCTCTGGGCTTCAGGAAAGCACTGAAGAGAGAAAAACTGAAATTCATGTTGGTTCAGTGCTGTCTAATGATTAAGAACCATGCCATGAACCATGAGAATATAATACCTCAGTTCAGTTTTTCTGGTATCACATGAAAGACAAGTTAGTAAATAATCAATAGGAAAGGAATTATTAATTATTCACAGCCCAGTCAAAGTTTTTTTAGCAAAGTCAAACTGAGGCTAAAATGTCTGGGACAAACAGCAAATTCTGTGTGTGGGAGAGGATACTTTTATCTGGCAAGTGGCAAATGAGACACTGATAACTTTCTTAATGAGAACTATTGCAAAATAAAACCAGTGGGATTTTTGGATGTAGATGGAGAACATTCAGTAGAAGATGGGAAGTGACCTTGCCTCTATAAACTGCTCCATTTAAAACTTGTTAAATGACGTGTCCAGCTCTGGAGCACATTGCAGAAAAGTCATCTAAACAATGGAGAGAGTTCAAAGGAGAACTGCAAACACAATCCAGGGCAGGAAAGCAAATCTTTCACTACAAAGCCTAAAAGTTTTAATTTTTTCATCAAGTAAGGCTAAGGAACAGCATCATCCCATGAAAACAACTTCTGGTTCACCACCTTAATGGCTCTACCTGGAACTGTCATCCCCATCTCTTTGAGAAGGTTGGAAAATGTTGTAGCATGCTTTATATGTGGTTTTCCAGCAAGTTAAAATAGAAAATGAAAACAAACACTGCCACATTAACACCCTGAAGAATTTGAATTCAGCTGTATTTTGGGGTAGGATGAGGCACCAGAAGTTTCCATCCAAATCTTGCATGGTGTTGGATATCCACATAGCAGGAGATACTCTAGAGATATTCTAACCACCCACCTCACTTCTTTCTGTGGCCACAGTTTATCCCTGACATCACTGCTTTTTAGGAGTAGGAGATATCAAATGTAAACAAAATATTCCAAACTGCCAATCCACTGAAAAATCTGAAATAAACCTGCATTTCATTGGTATAATTTTATTCAATTTGCATATTTACTCCCCATTTCAGTTCCATTTCAGACTCCTCAATTGCACAGAGTTTGTGTGTTAAAAAGACTGGGAGTTACATTTGGTTAAACTATTATTTAAAATAACTTAAATCACAGTCCCAGTTCTGGCAGCTGGTGAGGGGGAATGCTCTTTTCAGCCATTGCAATTCCTTGGCCATGAAAGTCAAAACTATTATAACAATCTGGTGACCTCTACATGATTTCAGAGTGATGGAGACCCAAGCCATGGTTGTTTTTTCACCTCTGTGGCACTACAAGGACTGCAGTCTGGGAGGTGGTTTGTTATTCCCAGAGGGTCAGTTCCTGATTTTGAAAGCAGCTATTTAGGAAGCCCAGCTGAGCTCAACTAATGTCCAGATCTCAGACAATTTGTACAACAATGTCAGTCAAAACTCCTGCATGTGCAGAGAACAATGTCCAGCTGTTCCTTTTTTATTTCCCTTGAGCTTCCCTCTTTCAGATAAACTGACATTTTTTCCTTCCACCATTATCCAAGCATAATTCTCAACTGAAACATATACAGTTGAGCCAAACTTTGCAACAGTAATTTGTTTGATTATTAGATTTCCACTGCTAACTATTCCTTAGTCTGGATCAATGGTGGTGGATAATTAAAGGAAACAGGATTACACTCTAATCCAGATCTGCAGCTGCTTTATTAATAGAAATATCATTCCCCTGTAGCAGTGGCAACTGTCCCTGGTTTTAAGGAGTCCAGCTGTGCCTCAAGAAGCTTGGGAGGCTCTGAATTCCAGGACAGCTGAAGCCTCCATAGGTGCTCTTCACACTCATGCTGTAAGTGTTGTCCATCCTTGCTCAAACCTGCCAAATCCTGTTTTTTGCCTTGTCTTCCAGACCAGGGAAAATCATGCAGACTCACTCTTCTTCTCCTCCCACCTCCAGTGATCCAGTCACTATGGAAAAGTGAATTAATTGCTTGGACAGAATTTATGGAGCCCTTGCTGCTCTCCAGATGAGCAGAGACACATCCTTCCAGGACACACATCTTTCACAGTTCAGATTCCAAAATCCCTGCCCAGCACACATTTTTCCATCACAGATGTCTCGTTCACCCACAAGTTGGAGCAGTTTAGGGGGCAAAAGTCTGAAGGTTTGCCCTGGAAATCCCTTGGAAGCTGAAGTCCACCCTGAGGAGTTCTGCTGGATGCCATCAGACTAAGGGGCTTCTCACTTTTGGGCCAGCTGAAGGGTCTGAGGAGGAGATTCCCATCTCCTCTCCTGCCCTGCAAAGGCAAAACAGAGATGCAGGACCACTACAACTGGAGAAAGGCATCCACCTGTAATTCCATGGTTTTGTGATCCAGCTGTCGTGTCAGTGAACTGTTCCTCTCTTACATGGATGGGAAATAAATGCTGCCACCATTTCTGACCTTTTCTCCTTGCCCTGGAGCTGGTGGATTCACAATCCCACATTATGGGAGAAATCTTGTGGAGTGAGAGCCTTGGGAGGGGAATTACTGCTGTGTGGGTCTAACCAGGTAACTGGCTGGTTTTCCTTATTTCTTCCTTGTTTAGGAGGTCTTTGTCACTGAGTGCCATTCTGCTTTCCATTTTTTCCACTCTTCCTGAAGACACACAAGTCCTCCTACCATGTAATCCATGGGATAAAGTGGGAATGCAGAGCAGGGATGAGTCTCTAAAGCCCAAAGACTCCTGCAAGTCTCTCAAAAGCAGCCAATCCAAGCCATTCCTCCTCTTCACTGGAATTCAGAGCTCAAATTCCTATGCCTAGGCTGACTTGATTGTCCTTAGGCTTTGCCTTGTGACCCTTTCTTCTCAGAACCTCTTCTTTCTTTTAAACCAATCTTATGGCAAATGGCAATATTTTTATTTTTAATTATTTTTATTTTTATTTTTATTTTTAATTCTTTTTATTGGACGGATTAATGCAATCCTTATGTGGATCTGTGCTGTTAACAGTAATGAGCACAGACAAAGCATTTGAACTACTCACAGATATCCTGACAGTCCCACTGGAAGAAAAAACTTGGAAAACTGTGTCGTAGAAAAACACACACACATTTCTGCAGCAGAATATAAATACTGAGCCTGGAATTACTGAGAGCTCTGCAAACCCTGGTGGGGGGTGTAATTATCCCAGCCTTCAGTGGCTGAAGGGAGTGAAGGCACAAATCAGGGTGTGACCCAGCTCTCTCTGTGCCACATTAGCCATCGAGGGCCCCTCTCTGACTCTTCTCCCATTTGTTAAAGGAAACTTTCTTCCAAGCTGGCTGAGACACACCACCACACCATGTGCACATCCAAAACCTATTTCTGTCCCAGCCAAGGGTTTATTTTTAAGCTGCTGCCTTGTGGGCACTTTTGAGTTTCCCCTGGACCTGGACTCTGACCCCAATTTACCCATGGGATGGGGACTGCAGTGCAGGGTGGCACAAACAGGTCCTAAACCACCACAGAAAGCTCTCCAAGAGCTCATTTAATGACAGCATCACTCATGTAATGACAGCATCACCCATTTAATGACATCATCACCCATTTTATGACAGCACCACCCATTTAATGACAACATCTCTGTTTTAAGTCCAGCTGCAGCATCAGTGTGAGCACACTCAGGGAGGGGCTGCCTCACCCTTACAGAGCACAAATCCATAAGCACTTAACACTGGAGTCTTATTTCCTTATGACTTCAGGAAGAGATGGAAAAATAGGAAGGAATTTAATAGGGACCATTTGCTACTGCTCAGATGAGAATGGAGTCACAGAACCACAAAATGGAGAGATGACTTTGAAAAGGCCAGAAATTTACTGGGTCTCAGCTTTGCTTCATTTAGGAAAGCTGGGACCAAATATAATTTATAGGTTTTTTTTTTTTTTTTTTTTTTTTTTTAAGTTGTGAATCTCTGGCTTTGGCAAACTTTCTGTACTCCATGGTGCTGCAAATTGATGCTTTTCTGCAAGGAAGGAAAACAGTAGTTCCTATAATTAAAACAGTAGTTCCTATAATTATACACATAATTTTTGTGAATTTATACTCTATTTAGAATTACTTCTGCAAGGAATAATTAATCCATTCCCAGTTGTAACTGAAAGAATTAATTAATCCATTCCCTGCTTGTTCCTGAAGAAATGGGGTAGGTCTTGCTGATAATTTGTGTCACAAACAAGCATTGTAGTTTTGTGCATCAGTTTACTTTGAAGAAAAGATCTGGTCAATGTTGTCAATGTTGTCTCTGGTGTTGAGCATCCAAAGTGGATTTATGAACAGAATCATGTGCCAAAAGTGCCTTTTTCCTTCCACTGACTGCAAGGGAAACAAGTCAAACTACCAGAATAGGATGTGTCTTAAGTTAGTGTGGTGAATACTACCATTTCTAAGGATTTACTCTTTATTTAAGTGATTTTCAATAGTTATCCCTTGGTCTGAGTCAAGCTTTGAGTTTTCTGCTCCTGTAAGCAAAGGAGAACAAAACCAGCCAGGATTATGAATTTGCAGTAAGTTGGAAAAATACAGCTAAGAGATAATTATCAATGTTTCATGTTCAAAACTGAGGATGGGATGGAGGTAGAGGCTTTGCTGGGATCTTGTTCTGGTGTGGTATTTCCATGGGTTTCCATGGAGTAAAACTCTCAAGCATTACTCAGTTAAAAGGGGCAGTCATACCCTGGAGGCACAAGGTTAGAATTAAGAAGAACCTTGAGGATTTTAAAATTGTTCTGAAGTACAAAAGAGGCTCCTGATAGAGAAAATCCACTCTATTATAATCATAAAACATCAGATAAAGAACTACATTAACAGAAGTCAAGGGAACCAGAAGAAGAAAGTTTGCAAGGAAATGAGTTGATCAGTCTATAAAAAATAAGATGGATAACTTTTAAAAATCTTCAAATTTTTGAGAAGAAGGGAATAAACATTTTCCAATATCTATGCTGTTTAGCTTTTATTAGCAGGGAGATTTGGAAAATTTGGAGGTAAGCACTGGAATCAAACATCTAAAGGAGTACAGAGATCCCCATCCTGGAGGAAGGTTTTTGGGACATCCCAGAGGAGCTGCTGTCAGGGGATTCAGAGTAGGAAAATGCAGAGAAGACTCAGGAATTTCCAAGGATGATCCATTTACTGCAAATTTCTGGCACAGCTTTCTGCAAGAGATACAAGTGCTCTGCCTATGGTGGCTTTGTTTGTTGCCTCATTTCTGCAGCCTGTATCAAATGCTGAATTCCTTTGCTGCTGCAATGTGAAATCACAGATTTGACAATTCTGGCTGACGCTTCCCAGGCTGTGTGTGTGTGATAAACCTGACAAAGTTCTCCTCAAGGCTTTTTTCTTCTTGGGAAATAGGTCACAAGTTTCACCTCGAGGTCTCCCTTTTATTTTCCCTATCAGTTCAACATCCAGTGCCCTCTAACACTTGGCAGTTAAAAGAAATTCATTATTCTGAAGGAGTCTCTGATGTTGAATCAGCACCTTGGACTGTGCCAAAGGCAAGCTGTGAGCCTGAGCAGCAGAGCCAGGGGGAAACAGCACAGAGCACACACAGTCATCAAATCTGGTGACAAAACTCATGGAAATCACATAAAAATCCTCCCTGGAAACAACCAAATCACCAGCATTGCTCTCATGGAGCTTTGCAGCTAAGGGCAGCAGCAGCTTGGGCTGTGCTTTAAAAAACCACACTGAAAATATTCCTGTAGCAATAACAATGGTTTATTCACCTCCTGTGTTTGTGATGAACCATCAGGGCTTTCATTAGCACAGTCACTGGTGTGTCATGCCCTGTATTCCTGGCAGACTTATTATTTTATGTAACACAATGTGCGGGGCAAAAAAAAAAAAGGAAAAATTAATTGGTCAACTCTCAGTGATGCACTGGGCACAGGAAATTCAAAAGGACAATTGTTGCTAAATATGTACACTTAGTAAAAATGAATAATATTTGGAGTTTCACACTCAGTGTGGTGGCATTTTCTGAGATTGAGAAACAAAATATTTCACAAGAGAACTGGGTTTAAATAAAAAGTATTTGAGCAGATTATTTGTTTGGAGAAAGACATAAGATTTTGTTTTATTTTATGGCAAGGGTTCATACCCCCTTTCTCACAAAAAATGGCTTTCCCTCAGAGTGCATTGATGTTTGTTTGGTTAATATCTATTACTGATATAAAGGCATTTATTAATTTATTTATGCTGCTGGAAATTTGCTGCTGCTATCAGCAGAGTGTGTGGCTTCTCTCTGCAGCATAAACTTGGGGAGAAAAAAAATGCCCAGTTTGGAAGAATTTGTCTGAATTTTGCCTTCTGACAGAAGATGTTCCTGATGAGAGACAACTTTTCTGCTCCTTTCCCTGGCACTCCATGCTGTGTGTCAGAGTGCAGGCAGTGGTGACTTTGTGCTCCACAATGCTGCATCCTCTGGAGGGATGCTGCTGTCAAACTTGGTGGCACAAGAGAATCAAAAGTAAAAAAAAAAACCCACTGCTTCCTGATGCAGGCTGGTGTAGCAGTTGTCTGGGAAATTCCCTTTTGTGTCTGGGTTGGGAGATAGTAATCTTTATTATTTCATGTCCCAGAAGTGTCAAAAAGAGGTTAATAACTGTTCTGTCACTGGCAGCTGTGCAGCTCAGGATTTCCAGAGAAGGGTAAGTGCTGAGTCTGGAGCTGGGCAGCCCAGGCAGCCTGAAAAGTTGCTTTAAATGGAGGCAGTGCAGTGTAAATGTTAAAATCACACTGTGATCACACTCTGAAAATGCTCACTCTGAGGGGCAGGGAAGGACATCACAGCAGCTGCAGCAGTTTTTGTGGTAGACACCAACAGCTGGGGACAAATGCCACCCATGTGTCTCTGTTGTTTTTGTGATGTTTTTGTGTCTGCTGTGCTGACAAATTTCTCTCTGCATTATAGATGTTTTTGGGAAGTCCAGTGTGGTCTTCTGCTCTCAGAGGGGAGAACAACTTGAAATTGGAAGCAAACTCTCTGAGGACATCCATGAGTGGTTTTCTCTTCAGATGCCTTCAAAATCTCCTCTAAGTAAAAAGAAAAAAAAATCTTAAAAGAAAAAATCTTAAATCATCTTTTCTATCAATCTGGGCTAAATTGGTCAGTGATGTCAGTATCAGCCTCTGCTGATATTGAATTTCTTTTAATCTAGTTGTACAAACACTGATTTTGTCGATTTTATATTTACTGATAAGCTTTTCACTTCTACTGTTTTATTATGATCTAAAGAAGAAAAAAAAAAAACAAAAAAAAAAAGGAAAAAAAAAAAGGAAAATGAGGACCAGAAACAGGGAAATGCTGTAGCAAGGAGGCTCAATAAATCCATATGTAGTGAAAAATTAAAAAATAATAATCAAAAAAGGATTATGTTATCTAGTGAACATGGAGGAATGTACAGAAGCTTTTTGTGTATAAGAAATGGAAAAACTTGATCAGTCTTCAGAACCTGTTTTGATTTCACTGAATCATGAAACACTTAAATGAAAATTCATCCTGCTAACTTTATGCCTTTGAATTTTGCTTTTTGCAGGGTGACATCCCATCTTGCCTCCCAAAAGAGCAGGTGACTCATTTGATAAATAACTGCAGATCCCCCCTAGAGGAGTTTGTGAGAATCCAGGTCCAGCTTCACAAAGGGATTTCAGTGTCCCCTGAGTCCATGGGGGCTCTGCAGCCTCTGAGTTTGCCATACAGGACATTGTGTTCTACTGTGGGGAGCTCAGAGAGAGCTCTCTTAAAAATGGGTGTTTGGGAATGAAATGAAGCCAAACAAGGAATGAAATGAAGCCAAACAAGGAATGAAATGAAAGCAAATGAGGAATGAGGAATGAAATTAAGCCAGTGCTGTATTTGAGAATTGCTTATTGGTAATGGGAACGAGAAGGAAAAGGAGTTGCCCAAACAAAAGAGGGCTAGAAGAGAAAGAAAGGAAGAAAGGGAATGGGAAAGGAATGAGGGAGAGGAAAGAGAGGACAGAAAGGGAAAGAGGGCATTGCCACCAGCTGATCAGGAAGAGCTGTTGGTGTCCAGGCTTCCTTTTCCTGACATGGATGGAGAAGATCCTCCACAGTGTCTCCTACTCACTGTCTCATGGGGGTGCTGCCAGCCAAATCTCCCCAGAGAAAAGACTTCCCCACTCCTGGCTGCCTGCACATGGCACCTGTACACTCCTTCCCTCCCCTCTCATGTCCCTGACAAGCCTGGCAGCCAAAAAAGCCAAAACTGGCTCCTCACACAGGGAACAAATCCAGCTGAGCAGCTCAGGGGGGAGTTTTCACCAGCTGGCATATGGGGCACTCGTGGATGCTGAGAATGGCTGGGAGCAAATCCCCTGGAGAGGGGGAAGTGTGTGAAATATTCCATCTTCCCTGGATTCAGGAGTGTTAAGTCAAAGATTCAGTCTATAACCCCTCCCAGTTTGCTCACACTGACAGGTGTTGGTTGTGATCAGGCAGCTCCTGCAGAGAAATTTCCAGGCATCTTTACCCTGGCTCAATTTCCACCCTGTGTTTTTTACATCAGCAGCATGGAGGGGTTCTGCTTCTACCCAGAAAGTGATTTGAGCCCAGGAAGCAGCTCCTGAGTGTTGGTGCAAATCTTTTGAAGTTTATGTTATTCTTACAGGAGACTCCACCTGTGAACTACAACTTTCTGCATGTTTTCATTCCACCCATCAGTGCTCAACTCTCTCCCATTTCTGAGATGTTTCAGGCAGGATACACAGATCCCCTGGCTCTTCCTGCTCCATAGCTTTGCTGTTCTCCATGGTGGTGAGAGGGGTGAAAATCCACGAGCAGAAATGGGAATTTCTGTTGTCTCTGAAAATGGAGCTAAAAGAGTTTTCCTGGAACTGCTGCTTGCCTGCTAAGAGACTTATCTGGCAGGGTCACAGAGTTACTAATCGTTTTCAAGAGAGGAATAATTGTATTTTGCTGAACTTCCCCTAGTTCTTTCAATCATTTGATGGCTGGGCTTATGTTCATTCCTTCTGCCCTCAGACTTTGACTGTTCCTTCACCTAAGAGGGAAATTCCCAGAGATTTCATGTTAGCCAAGACCAAATTTTCAGTCACTGACATTTGTTTGTTGTTCAAAGAGCAGAGATCCTGAGCAATCTGACATGGGCTCACAGAACAAAGCCTGCCACTTCAACAAGTACATTTGTTTTCTGAATGAAGTATTAAGGGACATTTGTGCTACAGCCCTCCAAAATCTGATTTGTTTCATGCAAAAGAGGAGTCAGTCCTGAGATCTTGGCAATGAAAAACCCATTCCTGCTAGCTCGATTTTTCACTCAGCTGTCTCTGGAGTAACTAAATCAAAGAGAGCTTGGGATACTCTGGTCTAAATCATCTGTGAAGAAACATCCCTCAGCTAAAAAGCTCCTTTTTCCTTCTTTTTCCCAACAGATCTGTTCTTAATTGCCTGTTCTAAACCCTGACATGTTTGGCAATCATCTCTATTTCTAGAAAAATCCAAACCCCACCTGCAAGTGTGGTGCAGAAGCTACTGCCATGCCCAGAAAAGCTGTCTGCACAAACCCCAGCCTATCTGATATGCAGGAAATTGGAGTTTGCCCTTTCTTTGGGCTTCTGGTCGTGTTGGGGTCTGAGTATACTTTGTTTATTTTACCAAGCACTGGGGTTTGCCATCAGCCTGAGTAACATGGGATGGAGTTTGGTTTTTGGAGAAGTGACACGGTGAGCTGGGCACCACTTAGGTTTGTGTTGTGGTGAACATTTCTGAAGTCCAACTCATGTCTGCTTTCTCTACTCACATTTTCTCTCCCCTTTTTCCTTATTACACTCACACTGTTGTACAATTTAACTTGTCCACAATTCCCTCTATTTTTATCCTTTTGTTGCCATGCCCTTCTGTTTCCTCACTTGGCAGTTTTTCTATGCACAGGAAAAGTCTGTCTCTTTCATTTGTGTGTATTCCCTGTTGTTGTCTTTAATTTATTTCAGATTTTTACTTTCTTTTCTGTCTGAATGACCATTTTGTTGAGTTACTGTGGCACCAACATCCAAAATATAAAAAGAGAGGTTGGTAGCATTTATGAAAAGACAAATGGAAAGTCATGGGATGAAAATGCAAGTGTGGGATGACCAAGGGGTTCAACACCAAGGTGGTGCCCAACCTGCTACGCTTGAGGTACAGTCAATATTTGTGTTATTCACACAAAGGTCTGGCTTTCCTGGTGTCCTGCCTCTGGCACAGGCCAGTCAGGGATGCTGAGAGGAGACTGCAGAAATCAGGGGAGCATTTTGCAATACTTCCCCACCTTCTGGAAGTTTTCCTTGGAGGAGTTCTTCCTCACCTTATCAGTACTGATACAGGGGTGGCTTGGTCATCCAGTTCCTAATTGTAGGAAGAGGTGAGTAAAGAGGGAGTTTCCTGTGACATGGGTGATTCCCTGGGCAGCTCCATCCCACAGAGGCCAATTTGGGACACATGGAAACTCTTGCAAACCACTGACAGAGCTCTGCTGCCTCAGTTCCCAGGAGTTTGTGACACATGCCCTGCCTGGGTCTTGGGCATCCTCTTGGAAGGACCAGGGAAGCTGATACTGAAGATTCTTGTCTCAGATAGAGTTTGCAGTAGATAAAAAGTTCCACTGGGCAGGTTACAACTAGAATCAACTGTATCTTATATTAAAATTCCACTATCTTCCACTATTTGGCTAAATTTGATTTTTGATTTGTCTTTTACATGCTTCCTCATTGAAGTCCCATTGAAGGGTAACTCCAGTAATTAATTTGTTCCTGTTTCTTTATTTTTTCCTTTTTCACTGGTACAGTCCTGTTGTGTATCATAAAACAAAAAGGAAATAAAACTGGCTATGTGAAAAATCAAGAACATCTGATGCTTAGAAAGAATAAGAACTTGGGTATGTCAAGCAGCAGACATCTGGGTTTTTATTTAAATTGTTTTCAGCTTTGTCACTGAATCATCTTTTGAAAACCAGATCTATTTTAAAAACTCCCTTATTGGCTGTCTAATACTATCCAGGTGTGTATTCGATTTTTTTCTTCCAACTGGCATATTGTCCAAATGAAAAAGCCTTGAATTAATTTGAGTACAATTCAGAAAATGTTACCAGTGCATTAAAGAAAGAAGAGAAAAAAGAGGAGGCAGAGAAGTAGGCAGCTTTTAAACACCCATCCTTCAAGAATTGTGCCTGGGGAATTATCTCCTGCCTCTGGAACAGGTTTTCCTTGGTTTGAAGTCAGGGCAAAGCCCGGGATTCACAGCTGGAGACTCCCACAGCTGCTGGAGCAGGCAGGGAGGGATCTGAGAGCTCAGGGGTTAATCTGAGCCGTGTGTCCGAGCCCCCCGGAGGTAAAACCAGGCACTGAGACCTTTTTTGAGAGGCTCTGGCACTGCCAGGAGGTTCATTTTGTCTGCAAAACCAAGCATGTAATTTCTGTTCTGTGCTCTGTCTGTGTCTGGCCAGTCCTGTGGCTCGGAGCCTCCCTGGTGACAGCCAGGACAGCAGAGCTGACCTTCAGCAGGTGCTGAGAGATGGGCTCTCACTGCAGGACCTGGGCTAGGAAACCCCCAAATTGGCTTTTTCCCTGCCAGGCAGAAAGGGAAGGCTGGGGAAACCCCAAGGCTCCCCCGTGCTTGGAAGAAGAAAAGTGAAGAAATGACATAAATTAAAAAAAAAAAAAAAAAAAAAAAAAAGAAAAATCATGCTCGGTATCCAAATGACATGCATGTAAAGCTTCCAGCTTACCACAGTGTTATTGCAGATTTACACAGAGATCAGAACTGATCCCTCAGCAGTGATCAGCAGTGTGAGCTGTGTAAATCCAAGAGTGTCCGTGCAGCCGCCAGACTTGGCACCCAAAACACTCCAAGCCCACAGAGCCAGCAGAAGGGACATTTCTGCCTTTTTTTCAAACCAAACACAGCTACTGAAGCCTCTGGAGTGTGGATTAGCTGTCAGTCTTATTTACTACTTTCAGCTGTTATCTGCTGCTGCTGAGCTGAGCGTGAATAACTTACCAGCCTGCGCTGATAACTTTGCTTTCTGTTTCAGCTCCAGACAGAAATCCCATCAAAGCTTTCGTTCTGATCCATGCACTGAAAGATGTCACAGGAGTGAAAGAAGTGAGGCTGAAATTCCTGAGGTTCCCCTAAAGATTTTTCCAAGAATTTAAAAAAGCCTCTTAAAAACGGCGGCAGAGATCGCATGCTGTTAAGGGAGGGGAAAAGGAAAAAAAAAAAAGGAAAGGAAGAAAAAACTTTGGCAGGCAAACAGTGTCTTACATCAATCTAGCAGTCAGCATCTATGTAGATGTTCTTTCCTCCTTTTGTGCAACACCCCTTCCCTCCTACAGACCACCCAAAGCCCTATAAATAATCCAAGGACTGTATTTTTCCTCCAGATTTCTCTTCAGACCTCAAAGGAAAATTATCAGGCAAAGGAAGGGAGAGAGGGAGAAGAGAAAGTGAGGAGGGGAGAGAGAGAGAGGGAGCAAGAGGAAAGATGGCTAGTGAATTCAGAAAGAAAATCTTCTGGAGGGCAGTGGTGGCCGAGTTCCTGGCCATGAGCCTTTTTATTTTTATCAGCATTGGCTCGGCTCTGGGCTTCAACTTCCCCGTGGTGGCCAACAAAACATCGACGAGGTCTCAGGACAACGTGAAGGTTTCCCTGGCTTTTGGGTTATCCATTGCTACCATGGCCCAGAGCGTGGGCCACATCAGTGGGGCACACCTGAACCCTGCTGTCACCCTGGGGCTGCTGCTCAGCTGCCAGATCAGCATCTTCAAGGCGCTCATGTACATCCTCGCCCAGTGCCTGGGGGCAGTGGTGGCCACAGCCATTCTCGCAGGAGTCACCTCCTCTCTGCCAGCAAACTCCCTGGGGCTTAATGCTGTAAGTACAAACTTTTAATTCCTCCTTTTTTCTTTTTTTTTAAATTTTTTTTTTAATTTAGTAGGAACGTAGCACCTGTAATCTGCTAAAGATTGTGGGGGTTCTGTTGGTGCAGCCTGTTTATTGTAGCAGAGAATCCCGACTGATAACCAGGATGTCATAGGGATGGTCCTTCCTCCCCACCCTCACTTTGGAGCTTTAGGACGTTCTGGTTGTGATCAGTTTTGCTTATGTTCAGTTTTGTACATCCAGGTTGCTGAAAGGTGGCTTTTGATGCCAATTTAACACTGAATTCACTGGCAGTTTTATGACCTTTTGTGGTTCTGAGGGTCTCTAAGGTGACATGCTGATTAATGCGCATATACAAGTGTTGTTTTGGCTTCTGTGAGTGTGGTTCATTTTCATTTAATGGTTTGTGTGTCCCGGTGATGGCTGCAGTGAAAATCCATGGGAGCAGAGAGTTGTGCAGCAAGAGAAATCCCATCCCCAAGGTGTGAGCAGTACCTGTTGCATTAGGCAGAGTGCTCAGATCCTGCCTGACAGAATCCCAGCTGTCCTTTCTGTGCATTTCTGGGCAAAAATTGGACAAATCCTGAATTCTCATTTGTAAACTGGAAGAAAATGTGAGGCAGCTGCAGGTAACTGGGGTGCAGGTTCCAGCTCTCTCCCAGCCAGATGCTCACATCATGCTGCCTAAAAACTGCCTGGCCACAGCTCCTCCTCTCAAAATACCATTTTGCTGTTGTTGTTGCAGCATAACAGGAGGAAAAAATAATAAATACACTTTTAAACTTAAAATCCTCCCACTGTCAGAGGCAGTGCTACAGCCACTGCAGGACACACAGTGCTATAAATGGAAATTCCTTCTGGTCACTTATTTGACCTGATCTCTTAAGAACAAGTATTTAACATATTTTCCTTGGCCACTTTCTTGCAGAATATTCCTGACTGCAGTTTGTAAATTGAGCTAATTTGAAATCTTCTGCCCATTTGAAGTTTGGGACATAAAGCTGCAAATGCAACATCTCTTCTGAAATAACTCAGGCAAAATAGCAATATGGTTTTGCATTCTGTAATTTGGCATTACAGCTAATTCAGAACATGAGTCAAGTTCTCAAAACAGAATAAAATCTGATATTAAGGTAATTCCTGGGCAGCTCAGTATCATCCCTGTGTTACTCTGAGTTGGCTGCTCACCTCTCTCTCTCCTGGTGCCTGCAGCCATTCCATCCTTCGGAAATTTTGATGGTTTAACTCAAAACATTTTAGGGAAGAAGAGCAAATAATTTTATTGACTCCAGAAGGCTCTGGCTGCGAGGGTGATACGTGATCTTTTCCTCTGAAACCACTGGCAGAGGGAACAGCTCAACCACATGGGACAGGGTGTCCGCCCAAGTGGTTTCCTCGAGAGGTCCAACTGCCATTAAACACGGGAGGTCTGGTTTTGGTAGCTTGGTTTTTCCCTTTTGCTTCCATAAAATCCTCATGACTGGTTCCTTCCTCTAACCAAAGCTCTAAACCTGGTCATTTGTGAAGGGGGTTGAAGCTCTTCTTGCCCCTCAGTCAGTAACTCCTCAAGCTCCAAAGGCAAAACCCAGGCAGGGTTGAGTTTCCATCACATAAATTTTATAAATTGATTAGCAGTTTCTGTGCAATGGAATAACAGAGAATATAGGTTCTAAAAGCTCTGGTCTCACTGTTTGTCACTGGAAAATATTCAGAATTCTGTTTCTTTTTTCTTTCACATCCAATTGTAAGTGTTCTGGCTGGAGCAGCAGTGGGGAGACCCTCCTGGGGATAGTGAGGGCAGCAGCTGTTCTTCTCCCTTGAGAGAAAGAACTGGAGAGGAAAGGAAAGGAGAGCAAATCCAATCATTTCCCAGTGACAAGCCTGGAGTGCCTGGGGAGGGGAGGGATGAGGGGGAGCTGGGTCTGAGCCCAAGGCTTGGGGGAGCAGCAGATCATGCAGAGCCAATCTCAATGGGAACATCCTGAAACCACAGCACTGAGGTGCCTCCCTCAGCAAAGAGCTGACAAGGAGAAACCACAGAGCTGCTCTTATTGTTATGGTTTTTAACCTGAGGACAAGGAGGGGAGGCTCAGAGCTGGCATCCCTGCCAGCTGCTCTGTCTTTGGCCCCTCTTGTGGATAACGAGTGTGGATTCCCTGCTCAAAGGAATAGAAGGAAGGAGAGTGCTGCTTTTTGACAGGGTTGGGAAGAGGTCTGGATGTGTGGGGCTTTGTCCTCTGTTCTGACCCTGCTGTGCTTTTGGAGAGGTGGTTTTTACAGCAATGTAAAAAGGGGGCAGTGTAGTGGAGCGAGTGCCATCCAGTGTTCCCAGTGGATACTGGGTGGGGTTGCATGCCTGAACTGGGATTTCTCCTGCCTGGCTGCAGGTCCTGCACTGAGGGACCAAGCTGAGAATCCCTTTCCACTGGCTCCTCTCTAATCCACAGACAATGAGAGACAAGGAGAGGCACTTCAACCTCTAGACCTGTTGAGTGGCTTCCAGAGACACCCAGCTCCTCTTTGCCACACTGAGGCTCCAGGCTTGGAAGCTTCTGCTAAGTTTCCAAAATTAAGTAGGATAAATCCATGTATTTCTCATTGCACAAAAGGAAAAAAGGAAACCCAATGAAATGAAGCACAAAACCCAGCCATGGACATCACAAGGCTGAGGAGAGAGAAGGGAGGATGAAAATGCAGGATGTTCCTTTAACATGTTCAGCATTAAAGCCTGGTTTACACTAAGACAAGCAAACCAGTCACACGTTAGGATTTTGATCCAAACTTTGCTTAAGACAACAGATTTATTTTTAGTTACTTTGGCTGGTCCTGAGTAAGACATTTTGGACAACACTCAGAGATGTATTTAGATTACTGAATCCTTTTAAGACACTTAACTTCCAATATATTTTAGTAGTGCTGTGAGTTCCAAAGTAAAAACATTGAGAATTGGAAAGGCTGGAAGAGGAGTATGCAGTGTGTTCGCTCTTCTAAAAATTTAAGTATTTTTCCTTACATCATTTTGTATCTTTTTTTGGAAGCTGGATTACTACACATTACAAATTTCCATTAGGTAAAGCTGTAAGAATAGAGAATACCAGCTCCAAAATGCACTCATCTGCCAGCAGAGCTGGCTATTGTCTGGTGAGGACAGATCTGGAGTTTGGATAATGGAACAAACTACTCAGCACAGGCATTTAATGACCAACAAAGAGCTCAAGCAGGAAAGAGGGGTGAGAGGAGACTTCTGTGCTGTAAAGTAACACAATATTTGCTGTTAAACAATGTTTTTCTAAAGAACTTTTATCAAACTTTTAAAAACATGCTCAGAAAATTTCTTTAGCTCAGGTTATTTTATATTTTTATATCTATCTGTCAATCAATCTATAGAGAGATATATAATAATCTGAGCTAAATATATAGGTGCATATAAATAATTAGAATTTTGTGACAAATGCAGACACTACTTCATAATTTTTAACAATTTCACAGGTTTCTGCATTTTGGCATAGTGATGAGAGCATTAGGAAATGTGTCCCCTAACTCTCAGGGCTGTAATTTGAAAACTCTGCCTTTGAGTTTATGATGAAAGATATTATTTTAAAAGTTATAAGTGGATCAAAAATTGCAGTCAAGAAAAACAGACCTGAAGGTAACATTGCTCGGGTAGATAAAGAGAAAAGAAAAACAACCAAGAATAACAAATAGGAGGGCTTGGGTTTAGAAAACAGCCAGTGGACTGATAAATGTTGTTTGTGTAACTAAGGAGCGCTCTGGAAAGGCCAGAGGAGATCTGTGGTCAGTGGATTCATTTTGAGACAGGTGAATATTGATATGGATACTATTCCTGGAGTGTGGAGAGTTTCTGGTGGCTGGAACACCATCTGGTTTCTGCTGTGACTGGCTGTGTCTGCTGCTCCGTGGCAGAACTGGTGCACACAAGGGTGCAATGTCCTCTGGGGGCAAACCCCCCGTGTCCAGCTCTAGATTTCTCATAGCCAGGGAAAAAGGAGCTGTCTTTGACTCCTCATACCAGGCCAGTATCTGCTTTGAGGCACCTTCCAACCTCACCAAAGGCACACCACAGCACCACAGAACTGTGGAATGGTTTGGGTTGGAAGAGACCTTAAAGATCCAACCCTCTGTTGCTCCAAGCCTTGTCCAGCCTGGCCTTGGGCACTTCCAGTGAGGGAATGAGTCCTCTTCCCATAACTACTCCCACTTAGCTGGATTGGGATCCAGCAGCAACAAAGCAACTTGGAACCCCAGTGCTGAAGATTTTTAGATTTTTTTTTTTCTTTACTGTCCATGTGTCCCCAACTCCACCCTTATTCTGCTAGCTGGGGAAGATGAACAATCTCTTGGATGTGATAAGGTATGTGGATCCTTATCATCTGCAGATGATCTTACTCTAGGGCATCCATGCTGGTGAATTTTCTCCCAACAAATTCCCAGTTTGCATTTCCAGTGCAAACATAATGTTGCACCAGCACTGGGAATTCCCTTTAGTGTGGTTGAATCCTGCCACACCTTTTACTGATGTTGATGGGTCAGCACTGAAGTGTTCATCCTGATATTCCCCACTGGATGTTTCCCATCTTTTAGAAACTTGTCTCAGAGGGGATTCCCCATGGGAATCACCACACTCCCCACATTTGGTCCACGGCAGGGGCTTTCTCACCATGGGGAGCAGGACTTGCCTGGTTGCCCTGGATGACTCAGTGTTTGCCTTGTGATTTCCCTGTCTCCTCGTGCCCGCGCCCTCCGAGCCCGTTCTCCAACCTCCAATTAAACAGAGCCGGCTCCAGTTGGAAGAACATCCAAAATAAACTGAGAGCTTGACAGTGTGAGGGGACAATTGAGTAAGTGATGCTGCTTTTCCTCTGAGTCACTGTGGAAAATTGCAGTTGCAGAGGTGCTGCTGGATGGACAGACACACAGCTGAGTTCCTGACCTTTAGCGCTGGTTGAAGAATCCTCGGGTGCCTTTTTTTCTTTCAATGCAGATTATGTATTGTGCCTTTCTCAAGGCTAGGACAGTGAGGAGCTTCATTCTCCCTTCAGCTCTGCCTATTTTTCATCCAGTTTAGGCTTCTCCTCTGCTGGGCCATCTGCATGCTTGAGGACTCCAACATCCACAAGGGACCAGAAGCTGCTGCGTTTTTAAAATGAGCAAAATGGTCCCGGTACATGACATTGCTCTGGGATTTTTATTTCTTAACAAAGACTGTCACAACAATAGCTCATTGTTCACAGTCAGTTTTTGCAGCAGAGGGCTTTTAAGGTTTGCCAGCATTGTGCTGGGAGGCCCCAGGCAGGTGGGACACAGGAAAGGCACCTGCTCAAAACTGGCCACGGCCTCTTTTTAATGAGTTCACACAGTGACAGCAGAAACATCTGGGCTGAGACATAAACCTGATGGTTATCACCCATCCCCCAGAGAATTTGGGGTTATGGCTCCAATCCTTATCTCAGATCCAAGAGCTCATTATCTGATTTCCATTTCTTGAAGGTTTGCTTAGCGCCTGTCTAACAATAGAGCCCCACCCCGGGATTTTGGCAGGGAGCAGGGAGGGATGCACAGCACAGCCATTTCTGGGACAAGGAGAGGCCCTTGCTGCTCCTCCTCCTGCAGCCCAGTCCTTTTGTGCAAGGACAGAAGGGTCCAAAGTGGGTTTTGTGCCAGTGGATCCATTTGGAAAATGCTCTGCAGGCCTCAAACTAAAGGTTCTCTTCATTTATTTCGATTTAGAAATGGTAGAAATTCCTGAAAGGGGGGCATAGGGGTGTTTAAAACAATGAGTTGCCATAGATCTAAATGCATTATTAATTTGGTAGATTAGTTATTATTATATTACAAGTGGAGCCATGCTGGGAATGATTTCATTTCAGAGAATGATTTTTTCTGTCTTAGATCAACTGTCAAGCTAAGTAAGGTTTAAGTAAAATTCATTTTGCCATCTTCCTGAGTGGTCAATAAACAGTTAAAATTGGTTTCCTTTCCATAGAGTTCTTTGATTATGCCAAATATATTTGGGTGTTCTGTGTGTTATGTGTTTGCACACCCCCAAACAGGCTCACACACCAGAGACAGATGGACAGAAACATTCTTCAGATGAGATAAACCCAAATTTCAATTTTTAATTTAAATTACTTGTAAAGTTTAAAAAAATATCTGTTAGTAGGTGTGGGTTCTGCACCAAGATCTGACATGGCAAGGAGCACAGCCTGAGAACAAATGGAAATGTCCACAGTGAGAGAATTAATATTATGGATTAATTCTGGTTAAATTGGTGCAATTTTAAGAAAAAAAAATCTAGGTTTTTGTAGCAAGGCTTGTGGGTTTTAGCAGATAATGTGAACCTTCAGGGAGCTGAGAATAACATGTCCTTAATCAGAGAATCCTAAAAGATATCACTCTCTGGGCTGTATAGATATTTTTAAGTGAAGCATTTTTAAAGCAAGGATAGCAAACCACATCACGAGTACTAAAGGAAGAGAAGATAGCCTTTGGAAAATTTCCTGTTTATCTCCAGAGGAAATTGCCTGGTTTTTTTAGGGCACTAGTACATTTTTGCTTATTTGTCCATTCTCCAGCTTAATTGAGAGAATTCAATAACAGAAGGGTCTTTACCTGGTAGCAAATTTTCTCCTGGAGGTTTTTCTGGCCTGGCTGGGAACATTTTGAGCCTTGAGTATTTATTAATGTGTGATGGATGGGGAAGTGCTGATCTTCCTGACATGCAGAGCCAGGGCTGGTGTTTGCTGCAGCTTCATTGAAGCCAAGGAGATCTGAGGCTGAGGCACAACATCAACCTGTTAAATCAAATATACAGGGCCTGACAGACATCCTGGAGGAAACTATAAACAGCAGGGGGGCAAAAATGTGGTCTGAGAGCTCTGCAAGGCACAACTCATAGACTAGAAAGGAGTAAAGAATCCTCTGTGTTCTTCCCTGGATGAGCTCTGTGCATCCCCTCTCTAGGAACCACTGGGAGGTGTCACAAAAACTGAACTTTTCCAGGCTCTCATTGCTAATTCTGTGCCAAGTGGAGTCAATTGATGCTTTCAGAGCAGAAATGTGGCACATTTCCTTACACATATACACACACAACTCCTCCTGAGGCACTGATGACTGTGTTTGGAATGGGCAAGGTCAGGTTTGGATCCTTCTCCTTCCTTTGTTGCTTGGTGAACAAGGTGGAGAAATGAAAGGGGAGCTGGAATTGTTCCCCCAATTCCTGAAATGCCTTGCACGGGCTCAGAGCTGGTTTTTAACCCCATGGAAATGCCAAGTTTTCAATGCTGTGCACAAGATTGGCTTGTAGATTTTGAGAACTTCACAGATCTGCTAGAGCTTGTCTAGAAATATAAAATGAATATTACTTTGGAGAAATTGCCAATGATCATTCTGTGAGATTTGTCCAAATCCAGGTGTTATTCCAGTAAAAACATAGAAAGGATGATTCTATTTGGCTCAAAATTCAGATATGCCCAAAATTCCCCATTGGAATATTATCTTCTTCTGGGCTGGTAACAGAGCAGATAATAAACAGCTCTGTGGTATAAATGAGTGCTTCAACTACTACAGAAAATTAACTGGGTAAAAAAAAAAAAAAACCCCAAAACCTCACAATTCCTCATCCTCTGAATAGAAGTTGTTTATTCTCAGCAGCAATATTTAACTGAGGAAAAAAAAAAAAATAAAAAGTTTCTCCCAAGCAACTTTCCCAGAGGCAGATCAACAAATAAAAGTGGAAATAAAAAAAATATCTGTCTCTGACCAGCTGTGCTAAATGCAAGTCCTATAGAGGAGCTGAGTTTTACTGCCTGTCTTGGTCTGGCACATATATTTGATGTGCTCTGGTTTAATATAATAATCATTCTCTCCTCTTTCTGTCCATGGCCCTGGATAATTTCTCCTCAGCCTGCAGAGAGGGTGGGAGGAGGGAGCTCAGCCTTGTTCCTGGAGGGTGTCTGCTGCCTAAAGAACGGAAAATATGATTTCTGCTTTGGGAATTGAATGAGTCCCCTTTAGAGCTCTTAAGGCTGTATTTATAGGAAAGATAATCTAGCAGAGGACAATATGTTTTGTCCCCAGGTTCTGCTGAATGCTTCCATTGTTGATGTAGGATTTGATCCAAAGCTAATTCATAAGCAGCTTCTGAGTACTCCTGTCATATAATTTTAAGTGAAACTCTTTAGATCTTTGTCTGTCTCTGCTGACTGAAGAAACGAGACTTTTGTATTCCCTGAATCTCTAATACTCAATTAATGGGTATAGAAACATCCATTTCAGAGTGATACTGTTTAATAGGGTAGAAGTGAATAACTGTAGTTAAACAGCCAGGGATGAAGTCTCTGAGTCAATTTTGACTATCAATCTATTGGGTAATCACTGTCTTGGTTTAATCACTGTCTTGGTTTAATCACGGTATTGGTGTGCAGCTATGGAGATGTGGGATAGACTTCCAGGAGAATAAAGGTATGCTATCAATATGGAAATCATCAGGTTCTTTTCATGACAGAGCTGGAGCTGAAAGAGTGAGAAAAGTTAAATAAAATAACAGGCAAGACAGTGGGATGTGGTTTGGAGGGAAGTAGGGAGAAAAATTTCTGAGATTACATTTGTAGAACATCCCATTAAAAAAACTTTGCCAGACAAACAGTTAAATGATAGTTGGCATAAAAAAAAGATGATTAATATCTCAGAAGAGAGGATGATGAAGAGAAAATGAACCATCTAAACTATTGTGAAGAGTTTTCCTTATTCAGTAAAAGAAGGAAAGTCAAAAAGGGAAATTCTAAGCTATAAGAAGAAAATGGTGCAAGATGGCAAGAATTTACTTGAATAAAATGCTAATTTAAAAAAAAATGTCTGTCGTGGCAGAGAAAAGGTAACAATTTAGGTAGGATGGTGAGGATATGCAAGGAAGAAAAGTCCCAGCTATTGAAAATGCTGTGGCTTACATTTTCTCCCTCAAGCCCACACCAGCAGGCAGGGCTTGCTCTGGTGTTTCATAAGAATGGGGAAAGCTGACATTCCCCTGCTGAAAAATAGACATCTACAATTCCAGAGGCTTATATTTTTTTATTTTTTTTTTTCTGGAACAATGAGAAACTAATCTCTGTTATATGAAAGGAAGCTGGGCCCTGGAAGCTCCAATCCAGGGCTAAGGGTTTTTTGGATGAGATGGAGCTCAGCACCACGTGATGGAACCACCTTGCATAACAAAATATCTTATCCATATAAAGGGAAACAGGTTTGAGCCTGGTAGGCTTTCAGTCATAATGAGAAAAATATGAAGCCACTAGAGAAGTACACAGTGGGGTTTACCTTGGGCCAGTTTAATTTCCTGTCCCTGTTTCTCTTCTGAAGGCGGACAACTCATAAATATCCTGTCCTGAGGAAAAAAAAAAAAAAAAAAAAAAGAAATTAAAAAAAAATTCAAAAGGAAAGAAAACATAGCATTAATTTGCCCAAATTATTGTTTTGGGAGTCAGTCAGCTAAACATGGCAGTTAAGGGCACTTGTGGGAAATAAATTCTGTAGCTCCCATCTCCTGTCTGATATGGGAGCTGGAAGTGGTGTGGCCACTGCCCATTTCCTAAGGCATGAAGCAGGTGTTCCTCTCAGCTAATTGCTCTCATGTTCATGTCCACATAATGCTCATCTGAATGTCTCCTGAGTCACTGTGCCTTCAGGGCTTCCTCAGTTTCCAATCAGTTGCATCTCAGGAGTTTTCTGAATAAGATGTGATTTCTGTACATTTACTGAATTCCAGTAGATTTTATTCCATGACTTTGTTCAGATTCACAGCAAACTGGGGGAAAAAATATTAATCATGGGATTGGTAAGGCTGGAAGAGGTGGAATCCAGCTCACAGGAGGAGGATGCACCTCCCTTGGGGTGTCCACATGTTCTTCTTGTCTGGGAGCTGTGGTGGTCGAGGGGAATTACTCACTGCAAGCTAAAGCAGCCAAGACTGGTTCAGCTGATCAGATAAATGTGTCCACAGATAACTCTCACATCTTGCCAATGATTCAGCCCATTTCTGATGTGTGTTTCTGGTGCTTCTTCTGTCAAAACACTGACTTAGAAATGCAGTTTAGTGGAATTATTCATGTGAACATAAAAGGGAAAGAAGTCTGTGTAGACTCTCTTGGAGATGGATATGGGCTGGTGTATTTCATTTAACCCCACAGAGTGTGTTTGATTCCTTAAAGCACTGAATCCTCTCCTCAAGTCTCCAGGTCTGAAGCCTGAAAAGCTCAGGGAGTTGCTGTGCTGTTCCCTGCCCTCTGACATTTTTTTCTGTTACCTTAATGAGGATTACTGGACTGTAAAGAGGAGATATCAAGGATTTCCCAGCAGATACATCAAGGACAGATGCAGTGTCAGCCCACATACCCTGTGACCTCTGGTAAGAGGTACCAGTGCAGGGAAAAAGGCATTGCAGTGTGGAAAGGGTCATCCTCACCCCAACACTGCACTACAAGTGGCTGTGTCTTGTTTCAAAGCATTATTGTGTCTATTTAGGAACCAGAGATATTGGTCACCTTGTGTTCTGAATATTCTCAGTAGCAGAATGGCAGCTGTTAAGAACAGCTGTTGATTTTTAATCAGGTTTTTAATGTGTGGTACTGCTTCCTACTAAATTCAGATAAAGCTTTAGACAACCCTGAAGCTTCTGGAATCTGAAGCTTTCCTTAAAAACCTGAATAGCATACAGAAAATACAAGCAAAAAATGACAAACTCATTTTGGTTCTGTCTCCCTGGTTCTGTCAATTAACCCAGCAGATTTGAAAGCTGCAAAATATTATCTGGGTAATACTTGCAAATCCTCTGTGAATATAAATATAAATATGCATGTACATGTACATTTTAACCTGACACAAGGGAATGTACCTTCCTATTCCCTTCCTAAAGCTTTTCTGGGGTGTGTTTGGGATGGTGAACACTGGTGCTGCTCCATGGATGGCCCAGGCTGCTCCTGCAGTGATAATTTAGCTCTGATAAGGAGGCAAATAAATCCTCTGTTATCCTACTTATACCCTGCAGATCCCCAGGCCCCAGCAAAGCAGCACATCCAAGGTTTGCCTGGGTTTGTCCCACTTTGGAACACGGCCCAGAGTCCTTGCTCTCACACTGGAATCTTAATGTTCCTGGCTGGCTGAGTAAAATTACCAGGCTGGAGGAAAGCAAAAGGTTTCCTATGATATTTCCAGGTTTTCTTTGATTCCACTCAGCCCATCAATAAGTGTTGATTAGCAGGGAGAATGACCTCAAGTCACGTCAGCTGTAGGATGTGTTTTTCCTGGAGGGAAAGGAAGAATATGATTTCCACCTCTCAAAGATAAGGATTATCTCAGGTTTTTAAAGAATAATTTTGCTCTTGTTGTCCTTTATGGAAACCCTTCACATGAAGGGAAAGGCCAATGGCTGGCCAATGTTTAATCTTTTAAAATGTCAAGGCTTTGTCAAATGCACTGATGCATCAGAGCTCAGCTCTGGGTTCTCTGGGGTTGCTTTATGATACAAAAGAATTCGTTTTTTTATCTGCTCTTGGGCACGTGCACATCAGTCATTTATTTGCTAAGACAGCTGGCTTTTAAGTTTGGCCATTTGGCCTTCCAAATATGAGATAAGGTTTTCCAGAGGGTATGAAGTCCAGATTCTTAAACTGGTTTTGTTACTAGAAAAGGGACTGGAAGCTTAATTTGTTGAAAGACAAAACTCCCACTGTCACTACAGTGAAAAAAGAAGTGTTTGTTTTTTAAAACTTACAAAAGCAATAGGATATTAATTCAGAGCTATCAAGCAGGAATTCTGGATCCTGCAATTTTCAATGCATCTCATATGGATGCATTTATGCCAGACTCTCACTTCTCACATGTAAGTCCTAAAAATGGTGAAGGTTTCATTAATGGATTTCAGTTTCTACTCTATGGATGCTGAAGGAACAAAAATACCCATCCTTTCAACCAGAATTCCTTTCTATTTTTGCATAAACTTCTTCCAACTCAGAGGATATTGCTCCTGCATGTTAAATAACAAGCTATAAAAGTATATTATTAGTGTTTCATATTAGCAGGATTTAAAAATCAGATTTATGCTGAGGAGAGACTGTTTCATTGATTAGGAACTTGATATTAAACTTTGTTACAGAAAAGAAACAAGAAATGTGAACATCACCTGTGGAAAGTGAAATAGTTCAGCTAACCATCTTTAAGTTTTAAGGTTTTTCAAATAATAACTTTGGGGAAATTAGGACATAAACCACAGAAAATCAGATTAATAGCAGGACTTCCTGTGGTTTCATTGTTCTGGACAGGTCACAATAACATGAAATTGTTTGGGTTTTTTTTGTTATGTATGACCCAGCAGTTTTTAATGCAGGGGCTCTGACAGATGTGATAACCTACTGATAGCACAAATTAACATAAGTTTTGCAGAGTTTGCTTCCTACTCTGAGTCACATTCTCAGTTCCCTGGCCGGTGGCCAAGCTCATGTTTCATCCCATCCATGTAAATCAGTTATTTCTGCTTAACATCAAGTTTTTCAGCTCAGTAACAGACCTGCCTTGACTTAATGAAGACACCACTGAATACAGCAATAAAAAGCAGAACTCAAAACTTGTTATAATGTTGAATGGTTTACCTCCATGGTTCCTTGTTGGGTGCAAGTTTTTAGCAGTACTCCTGAAATATGACAGCATTTCAGCTCTGTGATGTCCATTGATGTGAATCACCATGGTTTCAATATGTTCTGCAGCATTTACAAAAAACTCTGCTGATTTCATGACTAATAATACCATTGGAATATTTATCTCTGACAGTTTGAGTTTATCTAGATGATCTACTTCAGTAGGAAATTGAAGCATTGCCATCAACCCTGTGGGATTCCTAAACTGGGGATTTTTTTTAATGTATCCCAAAGAAATTAATGAGATTCAGTTTGAGTCCAAGACACCAAAAAGTAGTTCACCTGTGAGTTAGGTGTCTAAGCTCTATGTAGTCAAATGAGATCTAAAAAAAAAAAAAAAAAAAAGAGCTTTCAAATGATCCCCTTCATTTCATCAGGTGAATTGATCTCACTTCCATTCATTGACTACACCATTCTCTGTGCAAATTAGACATACATTGACTAAATATTAATATCTAGAGATGTTTTAGGTACTTTTGGTCACATCCACCAGTCCCACATGAACTCTGTGGAAATCTCAGGGTATATCCTGTGGCAATAGAGGCATTTTTTCAGGCAATTAATTCACAGCATAGGTGAAATATTAATATCTTAATATTAATGTGGAAATCTCTGAAGCAATGAGTGGCTGTCCGAGGACCACAGTTCACTTCTGAAAAAGTAAACTCTGCTGAGGGTGAGTGACTCTGGCTGATTTGTTTGTCACATATAGATCAGTTATGCTCTTATTGTGTCCAGTGGCTGAGTGTTCTCTTTGGCTGGAAGCAGCAACCACTCAACCATGCTGGATCAAAAAAAGATGCTTATGCCTAAGCTTGAGTACAGCAGGGAGTGTTTCAAAATTAACTTCTCTTCAATTTTTGCTTTTTCTTCCTATTTTTCCCCCTGTTAAGCAAGAGGAACACCAGGAAGGAAATGGATGTGCATTTTTATATTGAGGAATTAGATCCTGCAGAACTTTGTCGCGCTGGTTGAAATCATGCAGGAATATGAAATAACATTTCCCTTCTTGCCTCCATGCAGCTTTCAGAGGGAATCAACGCAGGCCAAGGGCTGGGAATTGAGATCATTGCCACCTTCCAGCTGGTGCTGTGTGTCCTGGCCACCACAGACCGGAGGAGGAACGACGTCTCGGGGTCGGCGCCCTTGGCCATTGGTCTCTCCGTTGCCTTGGGACATCTTCTGGCTGTAAGTTTTAGCCCTCAGGGGTTTTATCTGCCATGTCCCACCTCAGGGTGGGCCAGTGAAGGCAGGGGGATGATGGGGAAGCTCCATCTGTGCCTCACCTCTGGCTCTTTCCACCTCCTAGATTGATTACACCGGCTGTGGGATTAACCCAGCCAGATCGTTCGGCTCGGCGCTCATCGGCAACAACTTTGAAAATCACTGGGTAAGTCGAGTAAATTTGTTTAATTCACAAAAGGCTCTGAAAACACATAACCTACAAATCAGAAACATTTCAACACATATCATTAGGACCAAGTCAGAGAGTTGGCACTTCCATTTCATGTAACAAGAATATTCTCCTTTCAATCTGACCAGCCTCAGGCAAACAAAAAGTTTACAGGTTCATTCAGTCTTTGTGCTCAAAGTAACACAGTAGATTGTCTTTGGTTATTCCCCTTAATATTATTATTTATTTCAAACATTTTAATTGTTTAAGCCTTATTACACAGAATCCTGTATTGTGTATTTATTGTTTAAACTAAGTTTGTAAAGTGCCACTGCTTAATCTGGTAAAAACCCCAAAAAACCAAAACCCAATTTAGAAAGATTCTTAAGCAGGTTTATAGACTGAAATGGATCATGCAATATTTAAAAGCTAATAAAATGTTCAGCATCTTAAAGCATGTCTGCTTAGGTGTTTTTCAAGGAGAAGTACTCTGGAAACACTATAAATTTTAGATTATTCCTTGTTTTTAAATGTGGTTAAAATTAGTTTTTTTCACAAAAATCTACTTATTTCACCAAAGCTCAATAAAGAAGGCTGATATAAAGCTGTAAATGAACATGTGTTCTTGAATATATAAAATGGGGCTTGTTCCAAATCTCCTACAGACGATTTTGGCAGCCAGTTGCATAGGCACAGGTGGAAATTTAGTGGCAATATAATAGGGTTGTGAAAATTCTGGATATGGATTCCATTTTAATGTAAAGAGTAAAACACAAAAGGAGGACACTGGGGAAATATTGGAAGTGCTTACCACTTGAACATTTTTATTAGGACACTAAAAGGAAGTAACTAAGTGAGGAGCTGATATTTTCAGAATTTATTAGGAAAATTATGATCCTTTGTAGAGGCCGAAGAAAATGCAGGTAATAATTTGTGTTAAAATACTGATATTGCTGAATAAAAGAGTTTTCAGACTCAGTAGTACTTTGGCCCAGCAAAGTGTTCAATATCTTCTGTTATTTCTAACAAAATCAACTTGTCTACTAAAATCCTTTTATTACCTCTCCTTCTAAATTTTAATTTTCTTAAGTGGTGAGGTCATTTCAATCACAACAATATCACCAGCTAAGCAGCATCTAGAGGTAAATTAAGCACCTAATTAGGTCCTTGTTAAGTATGACTTTCAAATTCATCTATCATTGGAATTTAGGAGAATGGAGGATGGATGAGAGTGAAAACTAATGCCCTGTTTTAGAAATTATGCTCCCTTGCCAACTTTATCTGGTATAGCAGAGATGTTTTAGCAGTAAGTAACTGATTTTAAATATCACAAGTTGACAACATAGTCACAGTTATTTTCCTCTGGGTTATCACCAATTCAGGGTGACAAATTCCTGCTTTTATGCCGTGTGGTAAAGGAAACATTCAGGTGGATAGGCTGCAAATTTCATGGTGAGACTCCTCAGAGGAGCTTCAAAGGCAGAAATACCTGATGCAATGACTTGGATTTGTATTGCAGATCTTCTGGGTTGGGCCAATCATTGGAGGAGCAAGTGCTGCCCTGATTTACGATTTCATCCTGGCGCCCAGAACCAGCGACCTCACCGACCGCATGAAGGTGTGGACCAGTGGCCAAGTAGAAGAGTATGACCTGGAAGGGGATGACATGAACTCCCGGGTTGAAATGAAGCCAAAATAAAGAAGGGCATGGAGAGAAGGGGAAAAAAAAAAAAAAAAAAAGAAAAAAGTTAAAAAAAATAGCAGCACATTGGTTTCCGAAGATTTTATCAGTGTTATAGACTCTTTGTAAACCAGCAAGCAGTACTTTGTTTTTTTTAATTCAATACAGTTTTGTTTTATTTTTTTCTTTTTTTTTGGCGCCCAGTCCTAATAGCATTTTTTATATCTGGGGTTTTTTAATTACAGAGTTCTTATGTTGAGAGCTCATGACCTAAATAAATTGGTTTAACCCCTTCCCTGGTACCACCCAATTTTGAGGTATATTTAGTGTAGGGGGTTCTCCTGCCACATCCTTCAGTAATGATAAGTAGTTCCAATGACCAGTTTGTTTCCTGAAAGAATAGATAGTGAGGACAGAGAACCATCTGTACCAGTCATGGAGGCCTTACACCTGAAAAAACAGTATTTATACAAAAATGCAAAGCTGGCATCCAATGCCAGCAATGAATGGGAAAAAAAGCCAGTCTCAAATCAGTGTCCAAAAGCATCTTCTGGAAGGAGAGGTTACTAAAGATTAGTTGCTATGTGAAATTACCCATAATTTCCTAAATGATTGATCATCTTTGAGAAAGAAGGCCAGAAAAGTTAGGCAGGATAAGAATTTTCAGAGTCACAGGATCTTTCAGATTTTCTAGTGTTTCATTCTCCCTGAACCTGCATCCAGTTGCTTGTGAGGGGACAAAAATATACGTGACAAAAAAATTATAGATGCAGTAACTCCTGGGAAGTAATAACTAGAAGTCAAATTGGAGAGTAGCAACAACAATGGCAGCAAGAGCAACGTGGTGCCAATGTGAAAACAGGATCTGATGGCTCCTGTGACTACTCTGTGTAATTTATCATGGGATTTAAAGCAAAACAAGGAGAAAAGAAGTGTCCTTTCTCTCTGCCCCCATTCCAGTAGCCAGCGCTGTGACATTCAGGGACCACAGATGTGCACACGGTATATTTCCTAATGAGGGACAAATACATACCTGTAATTCCATTTTGGGGGTGGTTGCTTTGTTTTTTTATATATATATATATATATATAAATGTTTATATATATGTTTTATACAGAAAGCCTAGTGTACTGTTTTATAAGAAAATAAGAGCATAAAGACAAGTGGAAAGAATTGCAACAGTTCTTAGAGAAATAAACAACACTGGAAATGAGAAAGAAAATTAACACTCTAAACTACGTGGAAGATTATTTTCTGTTTAAATTTGTGTGTGTGTGTGCTACTTATGATTTCCTGAGTAACCCAAAGCATTAGCTGGTCTTACCTACTAACCATAGAGTATAGTTAAAGCAGACATGTGCTGATATACTTGTTCTGCACTAAAGAGTTTTCCATAAGAAACAAGGCCCAGAGGAAGTGACAGAAAATCAGCACATTCCAGCAAAACCCCCCAAAGGTAATGGGATGGATTCTCCTCTCTGAGAGACAGTGTGGGATTGGGAGGTGAGGTAGGATTGGCATAGGAATCTCTATGGGTTGGATCATTACATCAACTTGAGCAGATGGACAATGAAAAAAAAATAAAAAAATTAAAATCACCAGCAAAACAAACCAGAATATGTTTTATCTTTCTTGCCTACATTTGGTGTGCTATCCCATGTATTGCCTATGTACATAGAGCATGATTGGATTTTGGGGTGGTTTAAAAATAAACAAAATCAGTTGTGCTAACATATGAACTGTTCATGATTCTTCATTTTTAATTTGTCATGTAATGCAATTTAATCTTCTGCCTCATTTCTCAGGTATCCACTGGTAAAACTGAGCCAATTTCTACTTTTCCACTCTTCACTTGATGCTGCCCTTTAGGGAAGGGATGTTCTTTGTTTTTATGGCAAGCAAAGCAGACCCTCACCTGGAAGTGAACTCTTCCAAATTACATTCAGAAATGAAGCAGAGTACCAGGATCTTGTGCCCACTTTCTAGAATTTTATCCAGTTTTATCTGCTGTTATCACAGCACCTCCATTGACTCAAAATTAGCCCTTTTTGCCTTTCAGAATCTCTGAGCCAGAGAGAGAGCCAGAACAGCTACAGTAAATAGTTTTGTTTTGACAAGCTTCAGGTAACTTAAGTGTTAATGGAGCAGAAAATGTGAGATTCACAATTTGTTCCTTCGTCCACACCTTGCAAAGAATTTGGCTTATTTTTTTATGTTTCAAAGTCCAAGACTGCAAAGACAAAACCCACTCTCTTTCCATTTGGGTTGTGATAGGACTGCACCATATTAGCTGCTCTAGCTCATGATCACTAAAATAATAAATAAAATAGATTAAAGAAGTACAATAATTGTTTCACTAGTGAAGAACCAAAAAAAAACCCAAAAAACACCAAAATCAAAGTAAACAAAATGTGATTTCATGGTGTATTTCACAGAATCATAGAATTATTGAAAGTTTAGTGTTGGGGACTTTAAAGATCACCTAGTTCCAATCCCCTGCTGTGGGCAAGGACTATTTCCACTAGACCCTGTATCCACAGTGTTTAAACAATTTACAGTAAAGCTCTTAAGAAAATTAAATGAAAAAGAGGAAAAGTATTTAAGGTGAATTCCAGGCTTAAACCTCTCCATTCTTCTTAAAGAATGAGAAGCTTAATGGTTTATTTTAAAGTGCTTTTGTAGTGCTTAGACCCTGAACTGAGAGCAAGGATTCAGGCCATGGCTGCTGATGTTGCCCCCACTCCTGGCACAAATGGTTTTGCTTTGTGCTAGACAAGAACCCTTCAAAGTTATCAGCAGCTCATTAACATAGTTGAAACATACCCAGGGAAGGAATTAAAGGCATGAAGCAGCAAGTATCGAAACCTAACAAATGTCAAGTGGGCAAATGAGATCACCCAGAAACTCAACAAAATGTGCCTGACAAAGCCAGCCTGGGGCAGGGCAGTTCAAACAGCTCCTGAGATACACAGAGCTCCTGATCCATGGGATAATGGGTGGCTGTCTGTGCCCTGGTGGCACAAACCTCTGCATTTATCACTCATCTAACAGGAAAAGGCCATGGGATCTAGAATGGTTTGGATTGGAAGGTTTGGAATGGTTTGGAAACCAATCCACGGTTTGGATTGGAAGGGAGCTTAAGCATCATCTAGTTCCAAACCCTATGAACACCCAGGGACACTTTTCACTGCCCAGGCTCCAATCCCCCTCCAGGGATGGGGCAGCCACAGCTTCCCTGGGGACCCTGTGCCAGGGCCTCCCCACCCTCTGAGTGAAGGTATAAAGGGTGGGTTCTTCCCTGGATTATCCAGGAACCACCTGCCATGGTCTCAGTACCCCACAGCATCCCAAGCACCTACACTCTCTGCAAAGGAAAAAGCACAAGGAAACATTCCCCACTCCAGGAACGTGGGTTCTGTATACAGTGCCTGTATGGGACATCCCAGGTATCCCAAGTTTTTCCTGGGCAAAACTGAGAAACGCAAAAATGATCCAATTTGCTTTTTCTGAGTGCAGGTTGCCACCCCAGGAGTGTGTAGGTGTTCCCACTCTGTGGTTTGCACAGGTGACAAAGCCTCCTCTGTTTATTCCAACACAAGACAATTTACAAAAAGCTCCAGGAAGGTGTTTTGGATCCATCCCTGAGAAACCCTTGCTCCTCTGCCTCTATAGACAATCTATGGAGATTTGGGCCCTAACTTTACCCAGAAAATGCATCTTCTACCTCCCCACTGTAACTGCAGCAATTTAATTTTAGATTTCATCTTACTCCACTCTACGTAGACTTTGAACACGTGCAAGGAAAGAAAGGCAATTGAAACCCAACATAATGACAGCCAGCACTCCAGGAAACTTCCATTGTCCTTCCATATCCACCAGCTGCACCAGTCACAATTCATAGCTTAATGTTTTTAAAAATTAGGGTAGCACAATAATACAAATATAGAGTTTCTCATTCTATTTCAATGTTTTTGCTGCTTTTAGCCAGCTGAAGTTTGGACGTGCCAAGTATCACACAATAAATTATATTAGGAATATGGATGTTATGATTTGGGCTTGTGTAAACATCTGTGTGCAAACATTTGTGTCAAGGATGGTTCTGGGTTTCATTCAAGCTTGTTGCCCTTGAAAGTACCAAATATTTTGTGTATGACTTGTCTGATATCACCTAAATTTGCCCAGAATTCTTTCTGGGTGCAAATGTGTAATTTTATAAACTTTCCAAAGCTGAATAATGAAATAGAAACTCTGCTTAAATAGATAAATTGCTAATTCGACATTAGCCATCTATGAGGTCACTTCACTTTAGGTTCTTGAAATTAATTTTCCAGGCAGGGCTATGAATGATGTTCCTGAGAAGGTACAGCCCTTGTTGACTTCAAAGCTCACCTTTGCTGCTGGAAAGGGAAACTTTGCAGGAACCTGCCCTCCTGACCACTCCCATGCAGCCATGGATGCCTGCCCATGGCCATTCCTGTTCCTCTACAGCCCTGCTGCCTGCAGTTCTGTGATAAATTACTGTATAGTCCAGAATTTGGTAAGGGCAGAGCACAAAATAATCACAGGAACACAGAATGGATGGAGGGAAGTGACACAGGGCACACGAGGTGACTGGTTTGTGGGTTTTAATAGCACTCAGAAGGATTCAGTCTCCTTTCACCTTGGTTGAACTCTGTGCCCTCCTTCCCCAGAGCCATACCTGCTTGAAGGAGAGGTTTGCACCTTTATCAATCATTTTATTATCAGGTTTATAGGTTTGGATAAGAAAGAACCCCAGAAACTCAACACACTCCCCTGCTCCTGTTTTCCTGAACTTCCTGATCTGTCATGCTCGAAAGTTTGCCATGAATTGCCCTCATTGTGCCTTTTCCTCTGTTTTGTTTCTATTCTTGTCTTAGAGCAGGAATTCAGAAGCTGGTGGAAAATGATCAGTGTAGTGATACTACTGCCCTATTTTTTGTAGCATTTCTAGAAAATTTTTACCTCTTTCTCAACTTCTCCTTTACACTTTATTTTCAAGGTCATGAGAAGGACTATTATCAGTAGAGCTGATCCCTCCATTTAATCTCCTCTCCCTTTAGCTTGTGCTCAGTTCCCTGCTCTAAAGGGTGTATCCTTACTCCTAGACAAAAAGCTGGAGGGACTATTTATTAATTAATTTTTTCTTTGCCATTGAAAGCAAACAGAACAATGTTTCCTGGAAGCATGGGAGCCAAACAGCAGCTCTTGACTAAAAGTGGCTGTTAAGTGCAATTGCTGGAAATAGTCATAGTTTTTCATTTTTTTTTTTTTATTTTTTTTTCCCTGAAAAGTAAATGGAGCACTTGCAGGTACCAAGCTGTCCAAAAGACAGATGTGACTGTAAAAACAACAAACTGCAGCACACACTTGATTTCCTTTGGGGATCTCCAGCTTTTTCTTGTTTCACCATTTCACATCATTACTCAATCAAGAAGAACCTGGCATGAAATAAAGGGCAGAGAGAGAAAAGATGGGTCTGCCTGATGCTGTATCCTATTAGTGCTGTGTGGGAAGAGTGTTACTGTGTTTTCTGTCTTGGAGCCAGATCTGATTTACTCAAAATTATTTAACATTGTTCAAGGAGTGAAAGAGGAGCTAAATTATATTCCTATCTGGCTTTACAGTGGTTTGTGTTGTCATAGCAATGGGAAATGTTTTTTTTGTGATACTAGGGAGGGGCCATTGATGCTTTCGTGTGGGTTGACCTCAGCTCTGTCTGGTCAAGACTCAAGCCAGGCAAGGGAGTGAATCTCAAACACCTATTCCAGTCTGTGAAAGCCAAAAGACCTGTGATGTGCCAATTTTACACATATTCCTTGCTAATCCATGTAATTCAATTTCTATTAATCTTCAAAGTCTGCTTCAATGAACCTTTATTTGTAAACTTTATTGATAAAGGAGACCTGTTCTGATAGACTGTGATTTATTTGCCACAGGTGGGTATTTTGTTTTCCATTTCTGTAATTGCTGAGGCTGCCAGATTTACATCATTTTAAATTAACTTTTGCCTAGAGAATGCACAGAAAATGCTTTAAGACTCTAGGAAATTTCCATTTCCATGGCTTGTAGGAAAATGACTGGAAGGAATGGGGGAATTGTACTTCACCACCAAAAAAAAAAAAACAAACCACCTGCTTGAGAATTTTTAAGATTTTCCATATGCAGCTTGGATGAAGCCACCTTGGAATGGGAGGGGTAGATTGTAGTTGGTTTATTAGAACTATATCATACTACTTGCTCTTGGTTCTAGCAGCCAAGAACTTGATAATTTCATTTACTATTATAAACATATCCTGCAATAATATATCTTGGTGATATTTTAGGAGGGCGTCACTCTCAGTTGTCACCTCCCTCTGCCCAGTATGTGGCCAGAAATGATCTTTTCCAAAACTTCACTCAACAAGGTGAGGGACACCTTTGGGCTCCTGCTGTGTGCAGCCTGGGAGTTTCTTTTTTTGGGGAACCTGGAGAAAAGACAGATTTCTGTCTCCTGCTCAAGCTTTGGCAGGAGCGAAGCTGTGAATCTGCTCACAGCTTGAATTTTTGGTTTTGAGGGGCCTTAAAGACAACCTGGCCCCTGTGTGAGCAGATTTGGGCACTCAGGATTCACGTGTTTGAGTTGTTTGAGTTGTGTTCATGGCCTCACTCAAGTGCTTTGGCTTGTCACATGAGGACTTCTCACACTGATTTTCAAGCTCTTCATGCTTCTATTGCATCTGACCTTTTGTCAAAACATCCAGAGTGGTTAATTATTATGCTGTGGTTTCCACTGCATGAACAATAACCTCTTTCTTTCCCTAAAGGATTGTTTGTCCAATTAACTGCTTTTGTCCAATATTGTTAAAAAGCCTTGACTTTGGCTCCTTGATACATAATAGCCCTTTCCTGAACCCATTCAAACATTGAATTCATTGTTAAATTTTAATAATGGCCTCAGAAAAACTGTAGGGTTTCACCACCATGCATTTATTCCAAATATAAACCAGCATAAATGATCTAAATATTGCCCAGTTCTATGAGCTTTGCTTAGTAAAGTCACTTGGATGTTTTGCATGAATAAAGAAAATGGAATAGCAATAGAAGAGCTGCAAAGCCTGCAGATTTAATTAATTGGAAATTTATGGGATTTAGTGGTAGCTGAGGTATGGAAACCAGTGGGATCCCACACTGTGCCAGGCTGGATTCTCAGACTGGCATCTGACTTCCATGTGACTCAGTAAAAAGTGGGCATGGATAAAATTGTGCATGGAGTCTAACATATGGAAAAGCACAGATGTGGGTCAGAGTTATGTAAAATTACTGATGAGTCTGTGTGGAACACACATCTCCAACTCCTGTTATCCCAGTGAAGATATAAAACAATCCTTGGATGAGTTTTGATGGAGATGCAGGTGACAGCTGAGATTGAATTCATAGACATGATTTAGACAGTTGCTTTTATTGTTTCATTTGGGGTTTTGGATTTCTTTTGTTTGTTTTGTCATTATAGTTTGGTTTTTTTATGTGGGAGGGAAATATTACTTTTTCATACAGAATTTTGTGAATGTTTTGAAGCAGATTATTATTTTTAATAACATTAGAACACTGTATATTTCTCTAATTCCAGGGAGGATGTATTTTGAGTTGCAAGCCAAGACTTGTAAATTTAGATGCTGGCAAGGCAAGAATTCACATGTGAGCTGATTTACTAAAGGCTCAATAAAGTCACTGCAAATCTACTGAATTCGCTTAGTGAAATATGGAAACTCTTCAGATAATAAAATTAGACTTAACTGGATAGCTGGAAACTTCCCTGACAATATTGATGGGGTCCTGATAGACTCTGATAGAAATCTGTCTCCCTTGTATGCCCCTATACAGATTTATGCAATCAGGACACCAAGAGAGGATCTGTAGTTTTGAAAAGAATATTTTTTTTAAACCATAAAAATTCCAAAAAAAATGAAAGCATTTGCAATATTTGACATGGATCTTTACACTCCAGTTTTTATCTTATAGCTGAGTTTGACATCTAAAAGGCAAATATATAAATTATCAAAAAGAAAACATATTTCCTTGACAGAATGACAGCACTGGAGAGGACTTTAAATGTACTCTTGTCTGGTGAGAAAGAAGGATTTTATATTCAAGTGTGTCAACTGCCTCTCAATCACATCTAGATATAGACAGAAATTATTTGCCTGTCCTGAAATAGAAATCCAGCAGAACACTAAAGTTTTATACACAGTTGTCTGATCAATCTGTGCCTCAGGCTGGTGGAGGCAGTTTGGCTGCTCTGCAGGGATTTTCAGCATCTCAGTTTTCCATGAGACATGGGATAGAACTGGGGGCATTCCCTGGGGATACCTGGAGCCAAAATCTGCTCTAATGGAGATGGAATTAGGAAGGACAGGCTATGGGGTCCCAGGCTGCAGGAGAAACCTTGAACTTGGATATATAAAGCAATGTTTCTAACAGGAGGGCAAGTGGCATTTCTGCGTATAAAACTTTCTCTGTCCATGTCTGTGGCCGCCTAAAGCCAAGAAATCTCTGACAGTGACACAAAATTTCCATTTTTCCTTATCCAAACCCAGCTGGTAGCTCACTCAGCTGGCCCAGCTTCTGCCTGCTGCAAGCCTGAAGCCTCCCAGCCCCTCTGGAGCTGAGATGTCACAGGAATGGATTCTCCCCTAAACACCCTATTTGTACAAGACCAGCCCTGCTGCCTTTCCTGCTGCACCCCAACCCCTCAGGATCCCTGGGATGTGAACAGGGACCTTGCTCATTCTGTTTAATCCCAGAGGAGTGGAAACTAAAGAAAAGCATCTGCAACCTGGAGTTTTAAAAATAGCAGCAGATGGCTGGAGCTGTGCACCAGCTGGGCTGCAGTTTGCAAAAGCTCGTGAGCCATTTTAAGGTCAGGCTGCACTGTGGGAACAAACAGCCCCTGTTGTGCTGGAGCTGGGGACTGAAACACGAGCCACAGCAGGAGCTGCTCTCTGATCCTTTCAGACCCTTTCAGGAAGGTTGTCCTGCTTTGTTCCTTCAGCCAGAATGGGACAGGGCTGGCTGCACTACAGACATCCCTTGGCAGAATGCTGAGTTGGGATTGCATCTCTCCCCTTCTTCACACACCTCATAATATTCCCATCTTTTATTTCAGATATTCTTCATTAACTTTTAACCTGGCATGATTTGCTTCTCCTCTGCTTCACACTGGAGTATGTCATTGGGTTTTAGACTCATAGAATTGTTTGGGTTGAGAAGGAATTTAAAGATCATCTCATTCCAGCCCACTGCCAGGTCAGGGACACATTTTGCTGAACCAGATTGCTCAGATGCCAATTCCACCTGGCCTTGAACAGCTTCAGGGATGGGGCATCCACAAACTCTCTGGTCTTGGCATCTTTCTTTCCTTAGAACCTGTCCCTGATGATGATGGTAATGATGATAATGATGTTTTTCACACCTTTGTCACTGTCTTAAAAGGAATTTGTTCTCAAATTCTCAGTTCTGCAGCATCTCCCCTCAGTGGCTTTCAGAGCAGGTGTTCCTCACCCCTCTGCACACCAGGCACACAGCACTGGGCTGCTCAGCTCCCACCCTTCTCACAGGCACATCCATCTATGTATTCAGGACACCCAGATTTTGGAGTGGGTAAAATTAGGAGTCTCTTCTTTCATTTTCCCTTTGGAAATATCCAGTAACGTTCCCAACTGAACAGCTTTGACTTGGACTGTGAATGATGAACCATTTATTTTGTTTTTATTATGCTCTTGGTCTTGAATTTATTTATTTTTTTTTCCACGGAAGAAAAACACTTTTCTTAAATATATCAGGTTTGAAAAAGATGCCCTAAAGCTTTTTGCACACCTGTACTTCCTTCTTAATTTGTGTGTGGAGCATTTCCATAAAATACTTTAGAAGTTACTGTCTCACAGCTGGCTGAAAACATCTGGATGTCCTGCTTGATTTCTTGCCTTTACTCAGCCACCTCATTAGAATTGAAATGACAATAAATACTAGGCTGATAAACAAATAGGGACATGGCACAAGCTCAGCTACCTGGAGGTAGCTCACAGCAAACCTTCAATGGCATCCCAGTGCTGAAGGATGTGTCACCCTTTGGTGATGGAGCTCTGCAGAATATTTGTGATGAAGGAGAAAACCACATCCCTGATCTTTCAGGAAAGGACTTGAGGCCTCTGAGGCTTTTGCAGAGAGATATCAGTGCAGTCTGGGCAGCAGAAAGGCAGAAATCATCTGGTGGGTGCAGTATCCAGCCTGTGTTTGGGGAACACACCTCCTCCCCTGAGCTTGGGGAGAGACAGGAAATCTAAAACCAGTATTTATTCCAGCAAATGTAATCTTCAGGAGTTTTCTCCATGGATTAAGTCATTTCAAGGCTTTGTCAGGCAGCTTAAAACAGTCTGAAGGGAGGCCAAAAGCACTGAGGGCTGTTAGACTGGGTTCCAGCTGTGGCTGCAAGGTTGACAATGGCTGAGGTGGAGAGGGAAGTGCTGCTGCCCACGCAGATAAGTCACTGATGGAAAAGCTTTGCCAAGGCCTGCTGAGGTGGAAACAGATTGTCTTTGGGGTTCTGAGCTGGGCCAGGGCCCTCCTGCACCACAGGGAGTTAAAACACTGAGTTCCTTTGGGTGATTCCTGCATCCTGTCACTGGCTGGGATGGAGGGATGAGCAGAGCACAGTGTGATTTAGGGACAGAAAAGCCCTTTGAAGACAATCAAACAGCCTGGAGATGCTGAGAGGGGATAAGAGCAGTGCAGCTTGCCAAGGGAAACCACCAGGATTTTGGCTGAACTGGGCACAGAGAGGTTTCTCCAGGAGCTGCCTCTCCCCTGCCTGGCTCTGACCAGGGACAAAACCCAATTCTAAACCTCCCAGCGTGACAGAGACACTTTGGGGATGGAGATTTCCCTTCTCTTTCTCTCCCAAGGCTGGCTCCAACGAGGTGCAGAGACCTTTTGACAGCTTGACAAGTGTTTTTCAGCACCATCCAAGTGCCCCTCGTGGTTAGACCCCTCTCTCTCCTTCACAAAGTGGCTCTGTGTTGTCCCTCTGGCACCCAGAGACAGGGCTTGTTACCAACCAGTCTGAAGGACTCTGCCCTTTAAAGAAAAATAAAAATAGATCCTTCAAACCAGCAGAATAAGGAGACAGGGAGACCCAAGTAACTTGCCAGGAAGTCCACATGGGTGGGATGCCCAATGTGTTTTTTTTTTTCCTCCATCCCTACTCACAAAGACTTGGGTGTCTGCCTTTAATAAATATAGCCAGCAATGGAGGGGAACTGGGAAAGGAAGGAATACCACCAGGGATGTGCTCCAGTTAAAGGAAAAACAATTCCAAAAATCCCAATTAAGTAAGTGATTTCTTAAACTTTATTTCGAATTTTGGAGCAACTCTGACAAAGTGCTGGTGTCTGAAAGGCTTCAGTGACCTCCCAGCCACCAAGGGTGGGAGCTGGTGTTTTCAAAATAACTGGTTTTTTTTTTTTTACATCTCACATAAATGTGCAGCTGTTCTGGAGTTTTTCTCGTGTCCTCTGTCACTGTCACATCCTGGGGGCTGGAGCAGGGCTGGGCTGAGGCTGAGTGTGTGCACAGGAATATTTACAGATCTCCTTCCCTGCCAGGACCCAGGGTGCACAGTGCCAGCCTGGGGCTGGGCCAATATTGTTGTGTTCTGGGAAAACACCACCAGAGCTCCCTGTGGCTGTGATAAGAGGTTAAATTAAACAAGCAGAAGCCAAGTCATCCCAATTTACAGCCAAATGCAGACTGGGATAGCAGTGAAGTTGCAGGTTTCAAAGAACATGAGCTAATGTCTAGAAAGGGAGAGTGGAGGAAGGGATTTGCTCCTGGTCCAGCCACCAGCTCCATTCATGTGTCAGACAAATCATGTTAGGCAATATTTCCTACCCTGAAGAAAAAAAAAAAGCAGTATCCAAATAAAAACTGGTAAAAAAAAACCCAAACAAGCCCAAACCTGGAATATTTGCAGAACTTGAGAGTATTCTGGTGTCACACTGTAACATGTGGATGTACAAGACACACAAGTTGCACTTTTCCTCCTCTCAGGTGAGATTTTTGAAGATACTGGACTGAGTTAGGAGCTCAGATCTCAGCATTGTTTCCTGGGGACTTTTGCTCCTAATTCACTCACATTTCTGAAAGCTGTGATAAATCATTGCTTGTGTTTTCCTATCTCTGACTGGGACAAAACTTCTCTTCTGAAATGGGTTGTGTGTGAAAATTAATTGAATTTTTACATCACCTCTATCACTAGCAGCAAGTTCTGTCTCAATATTTTAATATTAAAACTGCAAAACCAATATCTTATTACCATACAAACTTCCTATGAACTTTAATTACTTAAGGCCTGAGAATACTCTGAGTTAAATTTTCATACAATATTTATTGCCATTTTTATGGATATAATTACACAGGATGAAGTGTAGCAAATATTTCTAGCTTAATCTCTATTTCTTCAGGTTTGAGGGTTTAAACTTGATCCTTGCTGCATTGTAGTCCTGTGTGTATTTTTAATATTTTAAAAAGGCAGGGCAATGCCTTATGAAGATATATATCAAATATAATGTGTAATTAATTTAAAGGGTACTCTGGTGTCCCACTCAAATTGGTATTTTTTTCTTTCTTCTCCACATTATGCAGATTTTTTTTTTTTTAATTTAGATATCCTTTACTTTTTCATTATTCAAAAAATGTTCTTTGTAGTGACTACAAACAAAACACCACAACATAGCACTCTCTGAATGTTGTACCAACTCTTCTCTGGAGAGCTATTAAGGAAGAAAAAAGAAGAAAAAATAAAATCTTGCTTTGAGCTGAGTTATTCAAATTTCCTTGTCCAAGCTGGCAGCATAGAAAAGAAACAAACACCAAGAAACTCTACACATTTGAGTATTGAAATGCCTGACTGTCTCTGATAACAGTGTCTTCTGGTATTTCTGCCTTCTTGGAGCCTTTTGAGCATTTTTAAATAACTCTTTCCCTTTCATGATTTTAGAAGTGCTTCAGAGATGAAGATGCTATTGATGTAGTTTTGCTGTTTTTTAATGCAGTTTTCAACTTGCTCACTTTATCACTGATATTTCTTTGATGTCACTGATGGTTTACAATTAAAATTGTTTTATAAACAGCTCTCTTTGTTCTTCATAACTGTTCCTCTTCACCCTCTGGAGAATTATTGCTCAAACTCATCTTTAGCCACAGATCTGCCTTTTTGCCTGGGTCAAGTGGGATGAACTCATGACCTTTTCAAATTCACAGAAGATAAATTCAGTAGTAAAGGTCTTACTCACATCCAGACACAATTTTGGGAAACTTCCAGTGCTGCAAATTTGTCACCCAAGCAGTGGTGGTGGCATCTCTGAGCTTTGTGTGAATGAGATTCTCACAGAGGGGTGAGTTACTCCCACTCATAGTTGTGTCTTTCTGGTCAAATGAGATTCCAGAAGAGAGGAGAAAACCCCCTCCAAAAGAAAACAACAAACAAACAAGCAAACAAACAAACAAAAACCAAAAAACTCCCCCAAAAAACCAAAAACAAACCACCAAAAAACCCCACCAGCACCAAATCAAACAAACAACAAAACCAAAAAAAACCCAAACAAACAAAACTCCCCAAAACAACAAAAAACCCACCAAAAAAAACCCCCAAAAAACAAAAAACCAAAAAAAACCCCAAAAAAAGCTAAAAAACCCAAATACACAAAAAACCTCAACCTAACAACCCCCCCCCAACAAACAAACAAACAAAAAACCCCAAATCCAACCAAAGAAAAACACCCCAATAAACCAAAAAAAAACCCAAAACAAGCCAAAACACACCAAAAGAGAAAAAGGAAAAAGCTGTTTATTATATAACAAGAAGATAACTAACTTGAAAAAAAAATAAACAACCAATATTAGTCACACAGTCTTTGGAGAATGGTTTATATAAGAGTAGGAAAAATGCACACAATAGTAACACTCAGGGAAAATAGATTATTTCGTTAAAAAAAAAAAAAAAAAAAAAAAAAAAAGAGAAAAAAAAAAGAAAAAAAAAAAAAAGAAAAAAAATCAAAAGTCAGCCCTCATGTCCTAAGTAGAACTGATTATATATATACTGAAAAGGGAGAAACAATCTGACACCAAATTCAAAAACTAAACCTTTCATCTACAAGATTTTAAAATATCTCCAGGGTTTGGCTCCAAGAGAGTTAATTTTTTCCTAGTGGCTGGTTCAGTGCTGATTTTGGACTCAGCAGAGGGGAATGCTGACACCACACTGATGTTTGGGTTGTTGCTAAGTGTGCTCACCCTAAATCAAGTCCTAAATCAAGAACTTCTCAGTGGCTCTTGCTCTCCAGTGAGAAGCTGCAGAAGGAGCTGGAGGGAGCACGGCCAGGACACTGCCCTGACCTGGCCAAGGATGCTCCATCCCCTGGGACACCACACCCAGTGCACAAACTGGGGAATTTGGGGTTAATCACAGCCAGGGGATGGGTTTGGCATCAGTCTGCAACTGCATCACTTGTCTTTTTGGGTGTTATGGCACTCTTTTCCTCTCCTATTTATAATAATTATCATTAATAATTATAATAATTATCATTCCTATTATCTTTTATTTGTTTCAATTATTTAACTGCTCTTATCCCGAACCATGTTCTTTTCCAATTGTCATCCCTAACCCATCAGGGAAGGGAAAGAGAGCAAGGGCCTGTGCTGTGCTTTGTTTCTAACTGGGGTCGAACCTGGAAAAAATTTTCTATTACATATTTTATCCACAGGACACCTTTCTGGGCTGATATTCACCCCCACATTAATGGGTGTGATCTAATAGCCCTGGTGAGATGCCTGCTGTCAGCATCAAAGGCTGCAGCTCTGGAGACAGAAATTCCAGCTGGGACTTTCTCCTGTCCTGTGTCACACAAATCAAGATGTTCCCAACACTTTGCTCTCTCATCCTCATCCAAACTTCACGTTGTGCAGTCACTGTGGTGTGGAAATCACACAGGGCCAAGGTGTCAGGAATGATTTCACTGCTTGGAACTTCCTGGGAAGTGAGATCCACTGACTCAGTTTGGGAGGCAGATTTTTTATTTTTTTTTTTTTTTTTACTGTTCATGGGGGAAAGGGGGAAAATTGGAGTTTCTTTGCACCCATCAGGGCAAGCCAATACATTTCACTGCTCCTTTGTGTTGTTCTTACACAAGGAATGCACACTCACCCTGATCACTGCACCTCATTGCTACCAGTTATAAATAAGGAAATTTTTGAGCCTCCTTGCTCATCCTCCAGGAATCTACCAGATGAGAATTGCTCTTGCACAAATTCTGCCCTCCCTACACCCCATACCACCAACTTCCCAGCAGTGAAGCAGCTTTACAAATGCTTTCCTGCTTCTGACAAGCCCTCTTGGATAAGTTTACAACTGGGCTTTGTTTGCAGCTGATTTCTTCCTGTGACAAGCCTGTCCCCACCCTGGCATGGACGTGGGGGTTTGATAGTTGTGTCTGTCCTGACACAGCAAGAGGGGAATGAGAGGGGGAAATTACTGCACTTCCCCTGTTCTGAGCAGAGAACAAATGGGAAGCTGGATGACTTTTGCTGTTTCAGGAGTCAGTGGGTCACACTGTCCATTTCAGTCACTCTCAACCCTGTCCTTTTGTCCTTACCAGGAACAAAGCTCAGAAAACCACAAAACCCAGATGCTCCCTGTGTTTAACTTCCTGCAGCCTTGTGATCAGCTGGGAGAAAATAAGGGTAGAGCCACTTTCTTTACAATGAAAATGTCAAACCCTTCAGCCAACTCATTGATGTGGAAATGCCATGGTTCTACAAGAACTGTCCAGTTCTGTGAGCAGGAGGGACAGGAGAGCTGAAGAAAAGGTGGAAAATTCTCCAATTTAGCCAATCTTTGGCATTATTCTCATGGTGCTTTTGGTCACTTTTATATTGGGAGCAAAGCCTTTGACACATTGGCTTTTACATGGAAGCATTCAAAACAATATTTAAAATTTGGTTATATATATTTTTTTCATTTTATTTTAGGTCACAATATCCTTATAAACACTGCAACTCTGCTGCTAAATAAAGCAGAGGGAGCAGAGGGAGCCCAGATAAAGCTGCAAGAATGGAGAAGCTGGGTAAGCAAGATCCAGAAGAAACCTTGAAGAACTGGGTGTGTGATTCCAGAGAGAAAAGAAGATTTGTGATTAACTGAGGGTGGCTAAAATAGATGTTACATAAGAGACAAGCATCAGTTATTCCTTCTCATCATTATGGGCAGGAGAAGTGGGTTTACAAGGCAGCAGGGAGGAATTAGATCAAATATTAGGAAAAACATCACAACTACAAAAAAATTTTCATAACTACAAGGAAAGCCAGGCAGTGGATTTGGTTGCCAAGGGGAGGATGTGAATCACTGTCAGGGAAGATCTTTGCAGTTGAACAGCCATCTGTTGCAGAATTACATCTCCATTGTAGTGCTAGATTTGGGTTAAAACACTTAATTATTGCTGTTAGAGAGAGTCTTGCATTGCTGGTATTCATAATTATGGAGAAACAAAGTGAAACCTGCTTGCTTCTTTTTTGTTTTTTTTTTTCAGGTTTTGTTTTCTTTTTTCTTTTTTCCTTTTGTTATGTCCTGTGTCTATGAAGGATTGTGTAATAAAACAGCTGCTATATTTTGCTTTTCCTCCTATTTATGCATTACAGGAAACCACCAAAATATGGCAAATATAATGGGATAGGTGGGGAATTTATGAATTATAAAATCTGTTTGCATCCCAGGAAGCTGAATAAGGAATTCCTTGTAAGGAAAAGAGGTGCAGATTTGCCTTAGTCTAAATGGTAGAGGAAAAAAAATCATGGTGAGCTGTCCCTTCTCTGTTTATCATGGAATCATTATATTCTATTAAAATTTGAAATTTGTCTCTTCCTTTCTTCTGTGCTGCAAATACAGATGGTTTTGATCCTTAAACAGGGCTTTGGTTCAGGAAGATACAAACTTCTGGAGGGTACCAGGAGCTTTAAGGAGCAAAAAGAGCAGTGATAAATTCTGATTTTTAAATATAACACTTAAGAGTGGGACAACAGAGAATTTGTGGAAAAAAGAATCCTGATTTCTCAAAGAGAAAGACCTTGAGCCTTTGTAAACTCCTGCCAAATTATGGAGCTACTCAAGGGTTAGATAAAATAAGGCAATCAGATCATAGATATCCTGATCTGCCTGTAAGAAAGGCTGAAACAGGGGCTTGGCTTATTGGGTTAATTTCATCTTTTGTCTTTCTACTGAGCCCTGGAGCTGGTTTCAGGATTTCAAATATGCAGTCTTCAAAATTAAAATATTGCCTGATCTTTCTAGAAAAGCAGTTCAAACCTGTGTGTGAAAAGACATTGAATCTGGTGGCTTGTTGGAAAAGAATCAGAATTTATTCTTCCCCCAAACTGGAAAACTTATCATAATCATCACAGCTGAACCATTTCCACACTCCTCTATACTTTTATTTATATATATTTCTTGCTGTTTTCCTTCAAAAAAAGCTTTTATTCCAGCTTTTCCCGAAGGTGAACAATTTGTCTGAGCTGAGAACTATTTCTATGGCCCTTAGGTCTGTAAAGAGAGAGCACTTGCATGTTATTATGTCATTTCCTCAAATAAGGGTCTGTGTTGCAAGATAGAGGAGTTAATTATGGTTCTCTTTTCTCTTCAGTCATTCCTGAATCACCATCTTGTGTAATTACTCTGCTACTACTCTGCAATCAAAATAATAGCATGTTTCTTACTTTTCTCATCACTACTGTAACCAGTTCAACCAGAACCCTTACTTTTTGGCCCAGAATGTGAGAGTGTGAAACCATCAGCAGAATAACCACAGGCAAGAGCTTATCTGTGGCTCATGGGCCACCAGGAGAGAAGAGTTGACTTAACTCATCTCCTGCACTCATAATTAACACCATGATCACCACTTGCTGTCACTGACTTATTTATTGTTTTTTTTTTTTTTTCTTTCCAGTGTGAGCTCCCACTCTGATGGGTGCTGTGTGAAGATAATTCCTGAGTCTCTAGAAATTAAGATCTCTGAGCAAGAGGCTGGTCACTGATCTCACACAAATATTGACCCTTCCTCTGTCCATTTATTCTAGAAGCAGCATATCATAAGAATTTTTAAATCAGTGTGATGGGTCAACCTTATTTGATGTGAGGTTCTCTCCAAGCCACCCTATCACTCCTCCCCTCAGCAGGACAGGGAGGGAAGGAAGGAAATAAAATGGATAAATCTCAGGGGTCAGGATAAAACCTGCTCAATAAAACAAAGAAAAACAGAAGATTTATTCTCTACTTGGTGTCAGAAGGGGCTGTCCAGCCACTTCCTGGGAAGCAGGGCTTTGGTACATTGGTGTCTGCTCTGGAAACCAAACACTGTGATAGCAAATTCCCCTCCCAGCCCCTTCTCTTTGCTTTTATTGCTGAGCACATGTGATTTTGTGGAGCATCCTTCTGGTCAGGAGCTAGGCTGTCAGTTCAATTCCTATATGGGCCATTCATTTCAATATTGGACTTGGTGATTTTTGTGGGTCCTTTCCAACTCAGAATATTCTGTAAGTGAGGTTTAGATCAGTTGTCCTTTCCCAAGATCTTGCCCAAACCCTGCCTAGAGGTGAGAGAGAAATGTTGGAGAAAATCTTAGAATGGTTTGGGTTAAAGAGAGCTTTAAGTTCATCTAATTCCAACTGCCCTGCCATGAGTTCCACTATCTCAAAGTGCTCCAAACTTCATCCAGCCTGGCCTTGGAAACTTCCAGGGATCCAGGGGCAGCCACAGCTTGCCAGGGCCTCACCTCCCTAATGGGGAAAACTTTCTTCCTAAAATCTAAATCACGTTTCCTTCTTTAGTCTGAAGCCATTTCCCCTTGTCCTGCCACTCCAAGCTCTCGTAAACCATCTCTCTTCATTCTTCTTACAGGCTCCCTTCAGGTACTGAAAGGCCTCAATGAGACCATCCCAAATCCTTTTCTTTTCCAGGCTGAATCATCCCAATTTCTCAGCCTTTCCTCCAAGCAGAGCTGCTCCATCCCTCTGCTCATCCTGGTGCCTCCCCTGGACTCACTCCAACAGGCTGATGCTCAGCAGCAGCCAAAATGCTCTTGTGTCCCCTTCTAGCCACCAACACACAGCTCAGCTGCTCTGTGGAAAATTAATTCCACCTCAGCCAGGCCCAGCAGAGTCAGGGATGAGGCCCAGACTGAAATCTGGGTTCCTTTTTTCAGCACCTAAACACGTGTGTGCAGAGGGAGACATTTCTGACTGGGGCACTCAGTGTCCTTGTCCTGACATGATGCCTGTGGACATTTGAGAAATGGCAGGCTGTTGAAGACACCCATGCTGATGGATTCAGGGAACACCTGTGCTATTCCTGAGCAGCTGGAAGCTCAGCAGGATGAACCAGAGCAGATCAAATATCAATAACCACATATGTTCAGGTAACTGAATGCTGCCCCAGATGTCTGGATGCACACTGAGGTCCACAAGGACCTTTTCAATGTGTCAGGTGATTATTTTCCTTTAGGAAGGTAAAAAAGTCACTGCCAGAAGAAAGATTTTCAGCCCTCCTTTATAGGTCTCATCACATTGCTGCTCACCCCAGGTCATGAGACAACTTCACTCTGTGTTCTTGCATTAAAAGGAGTTGGATTTGTTAATGGGCAGCACAGAGAGTAAAGCAGAACCACAGAGTCCTGACTTTTCCAGCGTCCATGGTTCATCAATTCCATTTTTGAGTGCATAGTACTCAGGTTTTGCCATTAGTCAAGGGAAAAAAAGATTACCAAAAAAGCCTCAGTGGGATCTATCATCAGTTCACTTTTTCTCAACCTCTCCCATGATTATGATGTTCAGGGATTTACTGATTATCTTAACCTTTGGCCAATGATACAATCAGAAGAACAGCCAGTGCCCTTCCCAAAGTAAAATTTGGCAGTGCAATGCCTCAAAAGAAATAAATGTAATTTTGTAAAAGAACAGGGTTATAATTTAAGTAATGAAATTGCTATCCACCTGCTCAATTAAATGCAAATGTTCCTTTCTGACTGAATTTTGCTTAGTCTCTGGCCAGGATAGCAATAGTTTATTAAAGAACTGTTAGAAAAAAAAATACCTTAGTCCAATTCTATTCAATAAAAAGATAAAAGCACCTAAGGACTGCTTCAGTGGGTCTCTAGTTTATTATTAATATTCTAGTGCTGGGATTTTCTGTATGGTGTATCAAGAACACATGGCTTTGCTCCTTCCTGAGAGCATGGCAAAAATTCCTATTTCCATTTACTACGGCCTTTTCTTTTTGCCAGGAATTGTTCCATTAATTTAGAAAAATAATGCCCCTTTTGTGTCTTATTCCTACTCATTCCTTCAGTAAAAATATTTTGTGATTTTTACAAGGTTTGGAGCATTTGTACAATGGAGCTCGTACTGAAGTTCATCTCAGAGACATGAGAGGTAGTGACAGTTTCAATCTGTTTTCTAGAAAAAAAAAAGGGAAGAAAAACTGTCTTTTCTCTCATTAGTTTTTGAACTTAAAAAAAAAATGCAACAACAAAAAATATGAAGAATTAAATCTGTTTTTCCTGCCAGTTTCACTAGGAAATGAATTCCTGATGTGGAAGAGAAAATATGACACTTTTCTAAACAGTTTTCTCCTCTCAAATTCTACTCACTTTGCTCATCCTTAAAGACAACTCTTTTGGCAAAGCACTTCAAGGACTGATCTTCTGTGACTGATAGAATTCCAAGTAAATACAGGAAAACATCTTGAAAAGACTTCAAGCCACTGTCCAGCCCCAAGGCAGTCCAAGACATCACTCCCATGGTGTCTGATCTTTTTCAAAACCCATCCAATGACCAAATTCTACATTTTCTTCTCTTCATTTATTAAAGGCTTTAACAATTTTTACTGACACAAAGATTTTTCCAGACACCCCATCCACAATTTTCCTCTTGCACCTTTAGCCAGAGTCGTTTTGCCCGATCTGACACAGCAAAATGATTCCTGTTTCCTTTCCAAAGGGCTTTTGAAGTACAAGATGTGTCACGTCTCTGTGGTGTGGTGGAAGGTGTCCCTGCCCACAGCAGGGGCTTGGAACTGGATCATCTTTAATGTCCCTTCCAACCCAAAGCATTCCATGGTCCTGTGGCTCTGTGATGCATCCACTTCATCTCTTCTTTTGGCAAAACTTTTGCTTTCCTCCTGACCTTTCCCCTTACTCTGCATTTTCCTGGCCTCTCCTCAAACTCTCTGCTTGACTCTGAGGTATTTCCTGCAGATCCAAGGCTTTCTTGAAAAATACTTCCTAAAACGGCTTTATCTTCCTCTGCTCAAGTTGTTTGGGCAGTTTGACTGCTTACCACCATAAGCATTGCTTTATGCAGGAAATCAGTGATTCCCTCATTTATACACCCAATAATTATGTTCTTTCTCCAGTATTGTGACATCACTGACATCATTTACTCACCTTGTGTGGCTACCTCAACCCTTGGGTGCTTTCTTGGAGGCCTGTTGATTTTTGCAGCTGTTTCTGTCATATTTTATCCTGAAATTATTGATGTTGAAAGTGAATTACTTTACTTCTCTGATGTAAGTCACTGGTTGAGAATGACCAGCAGATAATGAGGAATTATGAATTTAAGGACATTTTTTAAAACTTGCAAGGTCCTAATGAGCAATTAATTAAAAGACAACCAAGAGAGAGAAATATTTTGGACCACATAGTAATCACCTTCCTGTATTTCTGCATCCAAAAACTCCTGGGTTTTTTAAACCCCTTAAGAGAAATGTTAAATGCAGCACTGAAATGACAAAGTTGTTAATCTGGAAATATCACCTGATGGGCACCTGCCCTGTCCTAAATGTGACCCTACTCCCCTAGCAGGACCTGCCTTCTCTCTTCCACTGCCACATTTACAAGGTGCCCTGGGGAACTGATTCTGCTGGGGGGAAAAAAATGTTTATTTCTAGTCTGGATCAGCTCCCTGCAATGCCCACAAATAGCTGTGGCAGGGAGAAATCAGCCCAAAAGAAGTTGAAATGGGAGAGGAAAGAAGAGCTGAAGCACTGTGTGGTCAAGTAGCTGTGCCATGGACTTGCTGCCAAGCAAAAATAAATTATCCCAGTGGAAATAAAATTAATCAAGCACACTGGTACAGGCCCCATTATTCTAGTGCTTTAACAGATTTAATTTCACAGAATAAAGAGTTAATGCTCTACATTTTGTTCTGTTTAAGCAGATTTAGTTGAAATCCATCAGCCCATTTCATACATGGTATGAGCAAAATGACCAACCTCTTACACTGCAAGGAAAAATTAATTTGACTGTATTATTATTGACTCTGCATATTTTTCAATCTTAAAAAGTCATAATTCAGGGCCTCATTTATAAAGCTTCTTTAAGCTCTGGGTTGTGTAAAGTTTTGAACATTCCCCTTTTTCCTCAGAAACGAAACATTCATGGGTCGCGTTCGCACAGCGAAGCCGCCTATTCTTGGAGCTGTGGTTAAATGACTTGGGCCCAGCCTCCCTCCCCTCCCACACCTTCCCTCTGAATTTCAACAGTATTAAAGAATCATCATGGCAGTAAGAGACTCCCTGGTAGAGACTGAAATTTCCTTTTATTTCTCTGTAGATTTTCTCCCAGTGTTGCAAATTTCACCACAGCAGTCTGTGCCCAGCAGGGTGACCTTGGTAGCCCACAGGAGAATTCCTGGCTCCATTTTCACTTTGGACCCTGCTGGTTGCATTAATGACTTCAAGAAAAATTCCACCTGTTGGTTTTTCTTCACCAATATTGAATTCTAATACCTTTTTTGGTCATTTTCCTTGAAATATGAAGCTGCAGCAATGTCATATCAGAAGCAGTAACAATTTAACTCAAAATTTTTTCTTTTGGCTTTGGAAGATCCATGGGATTTGTATGTCAATACAAGAAGTAAGTTGTTACTTCCTTTTCTAATGAAATTGTGAAATAATAACTTAGAAGATTTCCTCCATCTTTCCATCATCATAAAAAAACTAAAATCATGGATCATGGTTTAGATTGAAAGGAACATTAAAGCACATCCAGTTCCAACCCCTGCCATGGGCAGGGACACCTTCCACTATCCCAGGTGGCTCCAAGCCCTGCCCAACCTGGCCTTAGACATTTCAATTGTAGATTAATCTGTGTGTCAATGTCTTTGTAAGTACAAGAGTTTTCCCAGAGAAGTTGTGGAAATCTCATTCCTGGAAGAATTAAAGCCCAGGCTGGATGGGGCTTGGAGTAACCTGGTATTGTTGTGGAAGTTTGGGACTAGATGATTTTAATGCTTCCAAGCCAAAGCATTCTGTGATTCTGTGATGATGGAGGGGTCTTGTAGAGGGAGAAAAAGTGGCAGAAAACAAAAGAGATTTCTCTAAGTTTTGGGATGTAATTCTATGTGTAGGGACAAGAGTGCAGAAACAGGGATGGCAGGGCTGGGAGAAGGCAAAAAGTTGTTGTGAAATCAGCCAATATTTTATAAACTATGCAAACTTTTAACAAAAAAAAAAAAAACAAAAAAACAAAAAACATTCTGCAAAAATCTGCAAGAGAATCCTTGAAAATGTTTTCACCTCATGGGGAGAAAAGCATCTCCTTTTACTGTATATCCAGTGTCTCCTGTGCAGCTCTGCCATCCTGAAGGCAAACTGCCACCACTAGAAAACTTGGCAGAGGAGCTGCTGGAACAGGGAGTGCTCTGATGGAGGTGATGAGTGGAGAGGAGATGTAGTAATTACTGATCTACTACGTGCCTGCCTCTGCTCAGCAGGAGTGTGGGAGCAGCCTTGCAGAGGTGGTGGTATTCAAGGACTGGTAGGAAGTGAGAAGTTTGTGCCTGTGGAAAACTGGTCCTGCAAGATGTGCTTTTATATGGTGAAACTAAGCAGCTCCAAGTTCTGTTGGTTGTTGTGGAATTTATTTTGTTTAAATGTTAAAATAAAAAAAAAAAGAAGTCACTTTATGAAATAATAATAATAAAAAGACCCATAAGCTCATTATTTTCTTTTAGACTTGTCTTTCCCCTTAACCACAAACAGCTGGAAATTTGCACACAGCAGCGACAGTAGGAAGGAACTCATTTTAATGGAATGTCTGCACTGCAGAGTGGCAGAATAAGGCTGAAAACACAGAAAAGCCAGGTTTTCCAAAATGATCCACGGTGATCAGAGCTCCCATATGGTAGATTTCTGCATAAAACCCCTCCATACCGATATTCATCCTGTCTGAAAAATGAAAACCTTTTGAGATATCTTACCCTGGGCTTCCTGTGTTCCCTTCTAGGATGAGCAGTGGCAGGCAATGCCTTCTGTGGTTTTTATAGGCATGACCTCAACAGCACTGAATAAACACATGGAGTGCTTCAGATGTGGTGGCTGAAATGGAAAATTCTAACATGAACACCAAAAGCTTGCTCAGGGACAACTTATTTTCCTAATTCTTGGACCAAAAAAGTGCATCCCTATGGAATGGGAGGTTTTGTTTCTCTGAAATGGGTCTACTTATGATCCTTTTTCCAACACTGAAGAATCCTCTTTTGCCTTCAACTCAATGCCCAAACAGGTACACAGCAAAATTTCTGCTCATGTGCTTATGTGGGCTTTGATTTTGCATTTTAAAGTGTAGCACTGTGGTCATGACACTCCATAAAAACACCCAGATGCTCTGGACCTACACTAAGAAAAAGGTTTCATTATAAAAAAATTGACAATAACTGTTAGGAGAGTGCTTCTCTTATGCCAATCATGTTGATTTAATATGAGATTAGTAATATTTAGAGCAGTTCATCCCCCTAAAACCATTTTCTGTTAAAAGAAAGAAATTTGTCTTGCCAGAAGAGTAGAGAATTCCCATAACCTTGGCATCAATCACTCAATTCATCCAATCCAGTCTTTAGCAAAATCAAAAAGTTACAAAGCTTGAACACAGCACAGAGAATTGTTAATATTTATCTCCCACTTCACATCCCTGTTGCGTCACTTCTGTGCAAAAAGATAAATGCTTCAAATCAGCAACTGAGAGGAGAAAGAAAAGTCAAAAAGCAGGTGAAAGATGCTAAGAGAGGCTCAAGAAGTGAGGTCTGGCTCTTGCTTTGGAACATGAACTCTTGTTCTTTATACCACTGTGCTCTGCACACCCTGAGTCTGGCAGTGCTTGTAAGTAATTGCATGGGGGAAAAAAAAAAGCTTTTACTTCATTGTGTTTCAATAATTGTTCATTTCCTTGTGGGAGCAGATGGTCAGATGCAGTTTTTTTTTTTTTTTTTTTTTTTTCTTATCAGTTTCTTTTCTCTCTGTTTGCTTTGGATTCCATTTAAACAAGGCAAGATGCAATGAAAAGTGTGAACAGCAGCAGAAGGGACCCACGTTGTAGGATCTTTATATCAGTTTCTTTTTCTGCTTTCTTATGACACACTCAGTAAAGAGAAACACATAATTGGCAGAAACTCTTATTTTGTGTGTGTGGGCTTTGAAAGACAGTGACAAAGAAGAAAAAAGTGGAGGAGGGCTGTTACACCACAGTAGATGAGTTTGGACAGAGTTTCTTAATTTCAGATTTTGCAGGTTTTTTGTTACAATTTCTTCTGCCTTTGATTATTTGGGAAGTGAGCAGCTGACATGCTGCAGGTAACAAAAGAGTGGAACCAGCAGGGATGTTTAGGGCAGATTTAGAAAGATCCAAAGTCATTTAAAAGCTTGGAGATCTTGGTGAATCTCACTTTGGACAGAGATTGGCAAGCCAAGATCCAGGATCACAGCAATAGCAGGAAAGGTTTGTGCAAATTGTGGGCAGTATATTACATTTGGTTTTGAGAATAATCACATTTTCAACATATTTTTGTGATGCCTCCTCTACATCCTTTCTACTTTCCTGGGAATCTCTTCCCTGAAGGGACAGCAGCTTGGATTTTTTTCTTCATTGAGGAAAATAAACCACTGTGAAAAGACTGAACAGACTTTTACTGCTGTGAAACAAGAGACTCCTTTGTATCACCTGTGTGACAAACCCACTTCCCTGTAGTGGAGTAGATGTGTGATTGCTCTTAAATAGAATATCAGGATTCAGTGCTCAAGGTTAAAAATATGACAGAAGGTCTCTGTAAGAACCTGCCTCATTTACTCAAGAGAAACAGAATTTTCTTCTACAAAGAAGTTAGGTTGCTTACTGTATTATTATATAATGATCAAAACCAAGTCTATGTGTTAGTGTATATTGAAAATCTCCTAGCATGTTTTGCATATCAGAGGATAAGTAAACATCCCTCATTTGAGTATGAAATGGTGGAAAAGCAGTGTCTGTTTTTGTTGTTGGTGTAATTTGTTTTTCTGCTTTCTCTGGAAAACATGAACTCAGCTCCTGGAGAGGTTTGGAATGTTTAAGAGACTGACTCTCCTTAAATTGGGGGTCTGCTAGAGGTAGTTAAGTGCTTTGAGGTGATAAATATACCTGAAACACAGCCTGAGAGTGGAATAAATCTTTTTAGTTTATTTAGTCTGAGTTTCTGTCATATCAGATCTGGCACTCAGTGGGTGCTCAGGCAGTGGTTAGGGCTGACTTGAAAATAAACTGTGACAGCACCTCCTAAGGCTGCTTCTTCTTGAAGGAAGAGGCAACAATTTAAACACCTGGTACTGGATCAGCCTCATCTTTTTACTTGAGATGCATGTGCTAAATAAAGTGTTTTCACAATCTGGAGACTTAGAAAGTAAAAGGGAAAAAAAAAAAAAAAAGGCTTTCCTGGACTTTCCTGGGCTGGTGAATGAGCCAAACAAGCTTAGCTCTTGCCATGAACATTTCAGAGAGCAAAGAGAGTTTTGACAGGCAAAGTCTAGCAATGTTTTTTGCCAGGAGAAATAATTTAGAATAGTGCAAACGGGTGCATTTCCTTCCACAGAGGTTTTTCTGGGCACAGTTCACTGAACCAAGAGAATGTTGTAAAAGAGATTTTCAGTAAGTGGTTTGACTGTTTTTTTCTACTGACTGACGAAGCTGCTTCTTGCAATAGCTGTCATACACAGTGCTTAGGGAGTTTTCCTGCAGCCATGGTCCAGGGTGAGAACAAGGGGGGAAAGAATATATGTTGGCATGAAAAGAGGCACCAAGACAGCAAAGCTTTGCAAGACAGATGCCAATTTTCTGTAATTCTGCCTGACATTGCATTTCCTAGTGAAGAGAAATTGAGAGTCTCCCTAGACCCTCTGGTTTTACTGATCTGGATAATATCCCTGGGGTCAGATCTCCCCCTCTTGGGACAGGGCAATGTGTGTGTTCTACTCCATCCATCCATCCATCCATCCATCCATGCATCCATCCATCCATCCATCATCCATCCATCCATCCATCCATCCATCCATCCATGCATCCATCCATCCATCCATCATCCATCATCCATCCATCCATCCATCCATCATCCATCCATCCATGCATCCATCCATCCATCCATCATCCATCATCCATCCATCCATCCATCCATCATCCATCCATCCATCATCCATCCATCCATCCATCCATCCATCATCCATCATCCATCCATCCATCCATCCATCCATCATCCATCCATCCATCCATCATCCATCCATCCATCATCCATCCATCCATCCATCCATCCATCCATCCATCCATCATCCATCATCCATCCATCCATCCATCCATCCATCATCCATCCATCCATCCATCATCCATCCATCCATCATCCATCCATCCATCCATCCATCCATCCATCCATCATCCATCCATCCATCCATCCATTCATCATCTATCCATCCATCCATCCATCCATCATCCATCCATCCATCATCCATCCATCCATCCATCCACCCATCCATCATCCATCCATCCATCCATCCATTCATCATCTATCCATCCATCATCCATCCATCCATCCATCCATCCATCCATCATCCATCCATCCATCATCCATCCATCATCCATCCATCCATCCATCATCCATCCATCCATCCATCCATCCATCCATCCATCCATCATCCATCCATCCATCCATCATCCATCCATCCATCCATCCATCCATCCATCCATCCATCATCCATCTATCCATCCATCATCCATCCATCCATCCATCCATCCATCCATCATCCATCCATCCATCATCCATCCATCATCCATCCATCCATCCATCATCCATCCATCCATCCATCCATCCATCCATCATCCACCCATCCATCATCCATCCATCCATTCATCATCTATCCATCCATCATCCATCCATCCATCCATCCATCCATCCATCCATCCATCCATCCATCCATCCATCCCCTCCTCTCACACACCAAACTCCATTCAGCCTGGAGAAGGATCCCTGCTTTTCACTGCTGCCTTAAACTGATCCATGGCACTGCTGTCTGCAAATTTGGCAGGAAAACCACATCCTCCTAAAATTCCAGTAAATGGGGAGCAGATGATCTTGCCAGGACATGCATGTGGAGATAATGGTATTTTTATTTACCAGGGCCCAAACCCCAGAAAAACAAATGCTGTGTCATTAATCCAGCGCTCTCCAGCAGCCTGAGAGTCTCAGATTTTTGGTCAATATGCAGTTCAAATGCTCTGCAGGCCAACATGAGACATGAACATTAACATGGAGGGGAAACACCAGCTTGTTGGAAAAGATACAATCTGTCCTTTGAATGCACTGAAAGCCAGAGAGTTATTTTCCAAATTCCCTGAATATTAATCTTCTCTGGGTAGAAGAAAACTGAGCCATATGCCAGCCACCTGTTCACCATGCAAGTCTCATCCTGGGTTTATTTTCTGTTTTGTCTCTGTGTTTTTATGTCTATATTCACACATCAGAGCACAGCAGCAACAGTGGCCAGGCTTTAGAGATAAAAGTCAGAGTGTCTCTGGTCACCTCTGATCTTTTGGGGCTGGGGACAGTGGTTAAGGCTGGACAAGGCACACATTTTTTAATCTGTGTGAAATAGTCCTGTGCACTCCTGCCCACTGGGTGCATCCTCAGCAGTCTGGGTGTAACAGCCTGGGCACACTTTGTCTTTTTCTGCCCAAAGTTCTCTGGATGCCTTCAGATCCTTCTGTGGTTCCCATATAAGCCTAAAAAAAGGACTAAACAATTGAATGTTTCCTGCTGTTAAAACCCTGGGTGTCACTTTTTTTTCTTTACACCATCACACCAAACCAACAAATGCTTTGGTGCAGAGTGCTTTTTTTTCCCCCAGTAAAGGTTTGCCTCCCACCCTGTGTAAAGAAAGGCAGATGGCAGAATAGATTCACTCCTTTTGGAGTGAAGAGCTCTTTCAGGAGACAGTTTTGCAGTAATTGTCTGTGGTTTCATGATGATGCTTCTTTGGAGGCTGGCAGGGGTTTGTCTGTGCACAGATTCTGCAGCATTTCCTGCAGCACTGAGCCCTTCACTGATAAGAAAATGAGCCTGGCCAGGTGCAGTGTGTCTTTCTGGGGTCATATTTAACAGGAAAGAGATATTGTATTATGAATTTTAGAGGAATTTTTAAACTTTCCAGCACAAAGCTGTAACTACCAGCTTGTGCAGAGACAATGGCAGCCCTTGGATGGAAACCCTAAGCACTGTTCTGTGTCCTTAAACCAGCCCTCTTAAATGCAAAAGTAGGTCTGGACTTAATGGCTGATGAGATCCCATCCAACCCCTTCTAACTAATCCCCCAAAACTCTTCTCCCTGTAGGTTGCTGGAAGTGTCCACCCAGAATGTGATTTTATGGTAGAGCTGAAGGAAAAGGAGGCTGAATGTCTGGGGGCCCCACAGGAGCATGGAAATGCAACATCCCCGGGTACCCATGCATGGGATGAAGGGAGGGAGAGGGAAGGGACCAGAGCCAGGACATGGCCAGGCTGCCAAAACCAATGAGGGTTTTATTTCTGGTCCCATGTGCCATTGTCTTGTCACCTCTTCTTCCATCTCCTCCCATTCCTTCACATTCTTTCCTTTTTTTTCCACAGCCCTTCACATTCAAACATGGACAGTCAATTTATCAGAGTGAGTCCTTGTGCCCTTGTCCAATCCCTTGGCATCATGCTTGTTTGTTTGTGAGGGTGTGTTGATCTTTAAAAATAGGGCAACCCCTGAACAATTACAGTGATCTGATCTTTCTTCCAACATCATTCTTCATTTATTGCATTCTTTCTGAAAACTCACCTCAGTCTGACACAGGGGTCTATCTAAAGCAGATTAAATAGCACCCTGGGGCTGTTTATTTCTCATAATAAAAACTGTGGCTGAACTATTTTTATAAGATATGGAAGGGGTGGAGTGGCAAAGTTTAAAAAGGATTGGGTTTTATTTTGCTCAAATTTAACCATGCTTAAAAATAAATTTTGCTTTCTGTCTGAGGTTGCAAGAGAACTTGGGACAAATTGCTGTGCTGGCCAGAGGCAGATGCTGGAGAGATTCTTGCCTTACCATGTCCAAAAATCCTCTTTCACTTCATGAAGGAGCCAGGTGATGTCCTGCTATGGTTTCTCCTGTTGTGTGTCTGGCAACAGCATTTCTAAAATGGGAGGGTGAAGACAGAGCATTTCATATTCCCATGAGCTGGATCAGAGAAATACTGCAAAGGTTTTAGGAGGATCTGAGGGACCTTATAATGTTTTGAGGATTATCCATAACCAGATTTGATTTCCATAGTTTCTGGTGAGACCCTGGATCAAAACTATACTGAAATACAAGAAGTGATTCCATTGGTTTCCACATGCTGTGGGATCAGTTGTTGTGTGAATTTCCACAAACTCATCTGGAGCCTGTCTAGTCAGAATTTAAGCTTGGGGTTTCTTGAGATTTATGCTGTGATTCGTGTGGGATGGAAATGAAAGGCAGAGGAATGAACAATGTGATTGTTCTTTAAGACCAAGGTTGGAGATACAAAGCAGAATTTAAGCCTTGGAGCAGCACATGTGTTGCAAAACTGCAAACAAATGCCTTTGTGTCTGCTTCCTCTCTGGTGAGCATGGCCAGTGACAAACTGTGGGCCCACAGGGAGCAAAGCACCTTCCAGGAAAGACCTGGATTTGGCGGCTCCACAAGAAAAAGAAGCTGCAAAGCCCAACCTCTGCCACATCCAACACATGCTAGCTATAAAGAGGGATAAGGAAAATCCCTTTCATCTGTGCAGATTCATTTCCTGCCCTAGGATTCTCGACTTCTCCTTCATCTGACTCATAAATCTTCTTTTTATGGGAGTGTGCTGTCCTCGTGGAAGGGGCTGCTTATCCCAGATTCTGATCTGCTGGGGATGGGTCAGCCCCAGGGGAGGTGGGAATGAGAAGGGATAGAAGGGGGAGTGCTGTCCAGGGCAGAAATTCATGCAGCAGTGCTTCCCAATCTTCTCCAATGTGCCTGATGTAATTCCTTCCTTAGTCCTTCCCACTTTTACCCCTGTCACCTTTCTTCTCTCCTGTTGCATTTTAGGCTATAAGTGAGTGGCAAAAAGGATAATGCAACATAGTTTCTCGTGCAATGGAGAAGCAAAAGAGAAAGAAAGCTTTATTTAAAGAAACACTACACTTTATATAGGGTAGAATGCGAAAAACAAAATAGAAAAGACTCATTGGTCCAAGAAGGCAACACCTCTTTGAAAACATGCTTTCTGCAATATCTTACAAGACATTCACACTGCTGTCACACACCCTGCAGGTGCATAATCATTGTTATAATTTATTGACCCTGTAAAGCCTGAGAAAGGCAAGGCTTCAAAGCTGCTTTTCCCCTGGTTCCAGCAGTATCCTACAACACTCTCCCTTCTTCCCACTGTTTGTCTATAAATAAAATACAAAGTTATGTGCCTGATGTCCTGAATGTGCACAGGAAAATTGTCCTGCCAGCTCTGGGAGATGCTAATGATCCTCCTCTCCTGGTACAATTTTGTACCAGCCAGAGGTCTTCTCCTGGCTTTTGTTCTCCATATTATCTGGTCCTTCATTGAGAAAATTAAAAACTTCTTTTTCAGCTGGGATGATAAAACGAAACTGCACAAAAAAGGGCTGGTCTGACCCATTCCCTCCCTTCCATGTGGCCTGTCCAGTGGAAGATGAGATTCCTCTTGAAGAAGTAAGTTTAATTACAAAAATAAATGTGAGTGGTGTGCCTATGTTATAGCATTCCTTTCTATTTCTGAAGGTCACTGCAGAGGGAAACTCAGAAGAATCTAAGTATGGGATATAATTTCAATTTTTTACACTGGCCACCTATTTTGTAAGGTAACTAAGAGTGTTTTATTATTTAGGTGTAACAATAATAAAGCCAGCTGCAACCTTACAAAAATGTATCACAAAATGTTCATAAGATGTGAATTAAGACATTTCAGTAATATCAGTCAGCAAGATGAATTTGTAGTATCACAGCATCTGAAAATGTGCTATTAAAAGACCACGGTTCCAAATTTAGCAATATCTAAGGACAAGAGGGGTTTTGGGTGTCTCATCCTGCATGAAATATCCAATTCAACAATGAAATAAAAAGTCCCAAAATCTCTGTAAGGTCTGTAAAGCCGATCAGAGTTTGACATATTTATTCAGCCAGGTTTTCTCTGTTGGTGACATCTTGAGGCTACATGCACAGGGACAATATAGTGATTGGTAATTAATAAGGATAAAAGCATGGTTCATATCCCCATGGGGAGATTTTGCAAAGGTTGCCCAGAGAAGCTGTGGCTGCTCCTGGACCCCTGGAAGTGCCCAAGGCCAGGCTGGGCATGGCTTGGAATAACCTGGGATAGTGGAAGTTGTCCCTGCCATGGCAGGGGGTGGGACTGAATGGTCTTTAAAATCCCATTCTATGATGATTCTATTATTTTACCTAGAGGAAACTCCTCAGTTGTAGGTTTATCCACTTCAGGAGTTGATTATTTTCTGTTTTACACATCTGATTTGTTGCCAGCTGTGGTCAGCCAGCACAATTTTGATGTTTCTCATGGAGTGGTGCAACCAGACTTGCTGGTAAGCTTTAGAGCTCTGAGGTACTTCTGTGAGCTCAGGCTGGAATTGGGGAATTGTATGCAACCCATAGTTCATCCACTAAACAAAAAAAAAAAAAAACAAACAAAAACATTATACGTGGTTTCCAACCCATTTAACTTCATCAATCTCAAAAAACTACTGTGAAAATCAGAGCTAATCTCTGCACCTTGGTATCAGTGCTTTGGTCAGGATCAGGTGGGAATTTCCCAAGGATATATCTTGGCTCTTCCCACTTACTGCATTCACACTGAGGGGTCTCAGAAAGGATAATCTGGCTTCTTATGGATAAAACTGAACTGGAAGACAAATTCAGGGTGCACCAACTGTGCTCTGAGCAGTAATAGCAGTTCAGCCCATGGGATTAGACTGTGGATAATCATAAATCTGCACACATGGATGCAAAGTCCTTGACACAAAAGGTTTCACTCTACTAATTCAAGAATTGGAACTAGGTAATATTTAAGGTTCCTTCCATCCCAAACCAATCAAGGATTTATGATTCCATGACCTGCTTTTTTAAAGGCAGGTGTAGTCATAGATCCTTCAATAAGTTCTCATTTTCCAGAGACATGAATTGTCTTTTGAGAGTGTTTTCCTGCATTAAATAGAAGAAAAAGAATGAAAAAAAGCCAAGATTGTATTAATAATTAAACAGATCAGCCCTGTGGCCAAGTTCTTCTTGTTCTGCTCTTATTTAGGCAGCTAATTTTTAAGCACCTAAATAAATTCAATAAATCCTTCTCAATGTCAGTTTTTTAATGCCTGAAGTTCCACTTAAGGCTCAAAACAAGCATCTCCTCTTCCCCAGGTGAACTGTAGGAATGCACTGCACATCTGTGCAGAGTTTAGGTTATAAAAGCATGGAAATGGGACCCAAGAGACAGACTGTGTTAGACTGGAGTTAGATTTTAGATTTGCAGCCTAGAGCTTATTCATTCTGTTTTCTGCTCTCATCTGTGATAGCTGAAGTCAATTTATCCTCACTCAGGGATTGTGTCTGATAGAGGAGATGCTTAAGCTGAAATGGATTTTGACTGGCATTCCAACTGAGCAGCAGTTGAGTTTGGCAGCAAGAAAAAACAGAGGAAACAACCCCAGGAAAAAAAAAAAACAAAAAACCAAAAAAACAAAAAACAACAAACAACCCACCACAATACAATAAAAATTGAAAGGAGGAATAGACAGCAAAAATGGAAGTAAGGAAGCAGAGAGCAGGAAAGTGAAGAAAAATAGAGAAAGGCTTCAGAATTCTGTGTTCTTCATGCTGCTAGCAGCATTGTCCTGCTACTGCTGGGGAGAAAACATGGTATAAAATACAGTACTTATAAAAATTATGTAAGATTTTTAACAATACCTTTTTGAAAGACTGGTGTGGGTTTTTATGTTGTTTTTTTTTTTTTGTTTGTTTGTTTTTTTTTTTAATTAGCTTCACACTACCCTAATCAATAAATTATTCAGCATCAGACTGGGCTGTACCCACACAACTATGGAATGGGACCACACAAAAGAAACATCATGAGTGATTTAAGTTAAATTTTGCTGTGAGAAGAGAGGGAAAAAAGACAGTCAGGGATGACAACAGAATGGAAACACCAAACAAAGCAAAATTGACAGAATCAGTAAAAAACTTGTCATTTAGCAGCAACTCGTGTGACAAATCATTCTCTTCTTTTACAGCAATCCTACTTTTCTACTATAAAGATCATCTACACTGTGGGGTACAGTGTGTCCATCATTTCCCTGATCATTGCTGTGACAGTTCTTATTGCATTCAGGTAAAGGTGTCCTCTAACCTTAATTCCTTCCACAGTTCTTAATTTCTTAGACTGTAGAGGACAAAATTAGACATCACAAAATAATATAAACAGAAATTCAGGTGAATAAAAATTAAAAATTCCAGGCACGTTGGTTAAATAATATGAAACTGAAGCTGGAAACTGAAAGGCATCAGAGAGAGGCAGGAATAAGAGGATTCAGATCTGGGAAATAAACCCTGGTTGTCTCTTGGCAAAACTCAGCAAGTCCACTTTGAACCTGAAGAATCAACAGAAAAAATTACTTGCTTTAGGCTGGAATGAAGAATTTTTTTTTCCCATAAATTATTTGTGCCTTCCCTTTATGGCTCCAGGGAATTTTTAATAAGAATCTACACAAAGGATTTGATTCTGGATGAATCTTCCTATGGCATTGTATAGGTTACTATTGAAAAAATTACCACTAAAGACATGTTAAAGTTAGCCTCAGAATTTGGTGACATTTGGTGAGAATTCTTACTGAGTTACCCATCAATTAGGCGTTTTCAGGTCTAATTTAGAGCATTTAAAGTATTTTATCATTTAATGTAGATTTAATGTTTGCCCCCAAGTGGGATTTATTTTATTAATCTTTGTTTATTTCTTGTATTTCTCTGAGACAAAAAAACCCAAAAAAACAAAAAAACAAAAAAAACCAAACAAACAAAAAAATCACCAAAAAAAAAAAAAAAAAAAAAAAAAAGGAAAATAAAAAGTCAGGAGAGACTTTTTTATTATTATGCTGTGAGAATCAGGGTTCTCTAGGGAAAGTTCCTTGACCTCTGCTGGTTCCTAGTTCATGTGTGGAAGCCACCAGATTTGTTTATTGACATCCACTCTGACCTCAGGGAAACAAATGAGGGAAAGAAAGAAACAATGCACATAAGGAGACATAGCAATTGGGAGGAAAAAAAAATCATAATTAACAATGGGGTTGACATTTGAGGTCAGCAATAAAATTCTGCACACTCTAGGTGAACTTTCAGATTAGGGACCCTCCGATTACTGGGTTTGGAGGGAATTAAACTTTTAGTGGAACTTTCTGATTATTAACTAAAGTCCTCCTCTCTAAATGAAAACATGAAATTGAAGCTGTATAATACCTTAAAAAAAATCTGTATTTAATAACAGTAGAAATTTAATCTTAGTTAACTGGGAATTTAAGATAGATGTGTAAATTGAATTTAAAGTAGATGTGCCAAATTGTTTTAAAGCTCTTCTGTGCTTTTACTTAATTCATCTAAATAACTACTGCAAAGTAAGGAAAAAAATATAATTCTGGTTAACAAGGAAAGAGATTAGGATATAGACTGTGGCTGATTTGCTTCACATGAGGAAGTTTTCTGCCTCTCTCTGAAAGAACTCAGTGGATCAAAATGTTCTTCCTAAATGTGTCTGGAAGTACCTGAGATAAAACAAAGGCTTATTGTTTAATTACTGCCTGCACAATTAAGTTAATTATCACAGAGGGCCCTCTCTTTTTTTCTTCCAGGAGACTTCGCTGTCCCAGGAATTATATCCATGTCCAGCTCTTTTTCACATTCATCCTAAAGGCTATTGCCATTTTCATTAAGGATGCTGTCCTTTTCCAGCAGGAAGGCATTGATCACTGCAGCTTCTCTACAGTAAGCACATCAAACAGTATATTGTGATATTTGATGTTTTTTAGGTACCATTTATTTATAGTTTCACTTTTCATGCCTCTTTTTTACTATTTATTGGGGTTTTTTTCCCCTCTAACCTGGTAATGAAAATTATATAGTTCTTTTTTTCAGTATATTTTATTTCCATAAATATCTACATTATGCTTCCTATATTGTTCCAGCATTAATTTGTGATGTTGCAGTACTCTAAATGAAATTTGGACTTTCACATAACAACAAAGAAATATAATTACACTGTTACGTTTCAATAATCTGAAGCCTAAAACTGAAGATCTCTGTGTACATCAAAGAATGACTTTTAAAGTTTATTCTACTGGAAATGTTGGATTTGCTTTTCTGGTTGGAAGCTCTGATCTGTAAACCACAAAGCACTCAAGGTACCAGGCAATGAACCCAGTGTTCATCCAGCCCCAGCTCTTGGCAATGTGGCAATGGTTTTCAAGCTTTGAAAATTTGAAGATTTGTGGGATGGTTCTGCATTGCTCACAGCCACACAGAATTTTAGAGCTGAGCACAAGGAAAAAAATGGGTCCTTGGACCTTTATTCAAGGAGCATTTGACACTGAAGGTTCACTCGAGACAGTGCATTTGTGAGAGAACTCACAAGCTTTAGAACCCAAGTTATATTTCTAACACAGAGATAGAAAGCAAAATGCAGTGCAGATTCTAAGGTGTTATGATGGCTAAAGCCATCAATTTTATATTTGAAATTCCCAGTTTAAACACCAGTTAATAGTGAAATCTTGTTCTCGGGAGAGCTCAGCCAATATTGCAGATGTCTACTCCATGTTCCAGTCAAAGAGATGTGTCTCCAAGAATGTCTAAACTGTGACTTTCCTGTTCCCCAGACCCAATGCAAGATCTCCGTGGTTTTCTGTCACTACTTCATGATGACCAATTTCATGTGGCTGCTGGTGGAAGCTCTCTACCTAAATTGCCTGTTGCTCTCATCCCTTTCTCATGGGAGAAGATATTTTTGGTGGCTGGTTCTCTTTGGCTGGGGTAGGTATGGATTTTACAGGAAATTGGTAGAAGGCAAGGTGTTAATTGGGGGTGTGCAGCCTGGAGAAAAAAAGGCTTCACAGAGACCAAAGAGCAATATCCAGGGGGTGCAAGAAAGCTGGAAAGGACCTTTCCCAAGGAATGGAGGGATGTGACATGGAAATTCTGTACTGGGAGGATGGTGAGACCCTGCCACAAGTTTCCCAGGGAGATTGTGGACTCCCCATGCCTGGAAGTGTTCAAGGCTAGGTTGGATGGGGATCTGAGCAACCTGGCACAGTGGAAGGTGTCTCTGTGGGTTGGAACCAGGTGATTTTTAAGGTGCCTTCACCCCCAGGCCATTCTATGACTCTATGACTCTATGATTCCATGGTTCTGTGATTCTCTGACTCTGTGATTCCATGGTTCTATGGTTCTATGATTCTATGATTCCATGGTTCAATGGTTCTGTGATTCCACGGTTCTGTGATTCCACAATTCCATCATTCCATCATTCTATGATTTTATGACTCCATGACTCTCTGATTCCATGGTTCCATGATTCCATCATTCTATGATTCCATGGTTCTATTATTCCATGATTCCATGGTTCTGTTATTCCATGATTCCATGGTTCTATGACTCTATGATTCCATGTTTCCATGAGTCTATGACTCCATGATTGTATGATTGTATGATTCCATGATTCTATGATTCCATCATTCTGTGATTCCATGGTTCCATGATTCTATGATTCTATGGTTCTATGATTCTATAATTCCATGGTTCTATGACTCCATGGTTCCATAACTCCATGATTCTATGATTCTATGATTTTATGATTCCATGATTCTATGATTCCATGATTCCATGATTCCATGGTTCTATGATTCTATGATTCCATGGTTCTATGACTCCATGGTTCCATAACTCCATGATTCTATGATTCTATGATTTTATGATTCCATGATTCTATGATTCCATGATTCCATGATTCCATGGTTCTATGATTCTATGATTCTATAATTCCATGGTTCTATGACTCCATGGTTCTATGATTCTATGATTCTATGATTCCATGATTCTATGATTCTATGATTCCATGGTTCTATGACTCCATGGTTCCATAACTCCATGATTCTATGATTCTATGATTTTATGATTCCATGATTCCATGGTTCTATGATTCTGTGATTCCATGGTTCCATGATTCTCTGATTCTATGATTCCATGGTTCTATGACTCCATGGTTCCATGACTCCATGATTCTATGATTCTATGATTCCATGATTCCATGGTTCCATGATTCCATGATTCCATGGTTCTATGATTCCATGATTCTATGATTCCATGATTCTATGATTCTGTGATTCCATGATTCTATGATTCCAACGTTCTATGATTCAGTGTTTCCATGACTCCACGATCCATTCCTATTAAAAATACTGGAAGTGGAGCCCAGATGATCTAACTAAAGTACCTAACCTGGGTGTTGCTTCCATCTTAGTTTTATGTGCATGCTAGCGAGAAACAAACATGTTTCCTTATGGCAATAAAGTCCCTGTGAAAGGTGTGGAAAATCAAATATATTTGAGAAAGTACAAGGAGACATCCAGTCTTAACCTTCCTTCTTCACCCCACTGAAAACACAGCTGCCTCTAAGGAGTTATCACAAACACCAGAGCTCAGTGTGCCTTGCTCCTGTTTGTGCAGAATAGTTACACAGGTTGGGAAAGGGAATCGTTGTTTCCTAAGCAGGAACTTTTTTATTCCTGATATTTCCTTTTGCACTGAGCTATGATATGAATGAAGCAGCTCTGTCCACCAAATAACAGGACAGGCAGTGAAACAGCAACATCTTCCCCAGTTGTGTTGTTGTCTGCAATAAATGGAATTGTTCAGACTTAGAAATGTGAAACCAAGTGGTGCCCACAGAGAGGTTCTGTGTGAAGGAAAAAGCAGAGAACTCCTCTATGGCAGGTGGATGCACTGGGCCAGAGGAATTTTTTGGTTGGTTCAGGGAGGGAAATCCATGCCTGTTGCCACCAAAGGTTAAGGTAGGTCTGACAACTCAGCAAACATAATCACTTTTTATGTTTTAGGGACTGTGTTTAAAACAATTCCTGTTACAGGAACTGACCTCAAAAGATTGCAGCTCTCAAAAATGAGTGATTTATATCATTGAAGCAGAGTTTCAGTGGACAAGGCTTAGATTAATTATATCTTGTTTTAAAATATCTGACAGGTTTTCCAACACTTTTCACCCTTATATGGATATTGACAAAATTCTACTTTGAAGACACAGCGTAAGTGATTGTTTCCCACATTATTCTATATTCTTGGGTTATATTTGCAACTGATTGCAGTGATTACATACACATCTTTTTCTAAACTTACTGTTATGTTCACAGATGCTGGGATATTAATCAAGGTTCTCCTTATTGGTGGCTAATCAAAGGACCAATTATAATTTCTGTGGGGGTAGGTACTTCTGAGTTTGCTGACATTACTTAGAAGAAAAAAAGGCTATTGTATGAAAATTGCTGTATTAAAATTAAAGTTGCTCTTTGCTGAGTTGTGGGAAGATGAATGGTAAATTTCTGCTAACTACCTGTGTCCAATGCAAACTAAAAAGTTTGTCTCTCAAACAATTGAAAACTTTGCCAGAATTGTCAATTTAGTTGAAATTAATAGCAACTAAACCCTCCTTCTAATATTTGAAAACAAAATTTTAGAAAGAGAGCCCAGACTCAGCCATAAATTTTTAATACAAACTTTCAAGGGCCATAGGTTTCTGTTCAGAGCTGAAAATTGATAACAGCTCTTGAGCCTGGCATTTATTGAATAAACTGATGGGCTTTAAATGATTATCATAGATGATTACTCCCACAAGTCATTAAACCCAAGCAGTGTTTGAAAAAGCAGTTAATGGATGACCTTAAGGCCAGCTATAAAAAACTTAATTTAATTGGAGAACAGCTGCATGCAAATGAGGGGTAGGGAATGAGAATGCTTTGGGTTGGAAGGGACTTTAAAGATAATATGAGTGAAGAATCTCAAGCTGAATTCTGATCAGAGCTTTCTGTGTTTCAATAAAATATTTAATGTTCTTTTACCTCTGTTATTTCTTCTGCTGGGATGTACAAAGAGCATCACTAATGGATAGAATGAGGTTGGACTGGTTAAAGGAGGACAATGCTAGGCAGGATTAAACATTCAGCCTCACCTAGGGAAGAGCTGGTGTGTACAGACTCTCAGAAAATGCACAGGGAGATCCCTCTGATGGTGGAAAAATGAGCAGCATCACAGACTTTCCATAAAGCTGTGCCAAGCTGCAATTGTAGAAGAGTTGATTTGCAAGTTAGGATTGACCCCAACTGTTTGGAGCTGAGCTAATGCTCCTCAGAGGCTCCTTCAGAGCCAAAAAAGGGAAATATGCACTTTGGCAAGTGATTCACCTGATTTAAAACAAATATCTACCTTGGGAGGAGGTGACCTGCCCCCAACCCCACCTGAAGCCCTTTTAACTCTCCTGGCTGGTTCTTCCCTGACTGCAGAGGCAGAACAGGGTGATCAGCTCTGATGGAAATATTTCATTCTAAAAGTATTTAGGCAGAAAAATTCTACTAATAATGCCCAGAGAGATCAGCCAGAATTTAATGCAATATTTGTCTCTAAGGAGAATCCAACTGATTTGAGCTACAGAAGGTAGAAGAAAGTTGCACAATATTGATGAAAATATTTTGCTGAACAAAGTGAAATTCTCAAGTTTTCATCTTTAGCTATTTCTTCAAGCAGGAATGCCACTTATTAAAATACTTAAATGCTGACAACAGGGATTGCATTAATGACCTTACATTGAAACTGCACAAATTACATTGTAATTAAAAAAATTTAAAAACTCACCAGATTTTCACAGCAAAGTTTTACATCATATATTAACCTTTTCTTTTTCTTCCTTCCCACCCCACAAATGCTGTGAACAGGTCAATTTTGTCCTATTTATCAACATCATCAGAATTTTGCTGAAAAAACTAGACCCTAGACAAATCAACTTCAACAATTCTTCTCAGTACAGGTAATGTATGGAATATTTTTTAAAAAATTAATTATTTTAATAATAAAAAAAAATATGTAGTCATTTCTAAACAGAGAAGTCCTTGCTCAGTGTCAGACAGGCTCAGTTTAACTGGTATTAATTTTTAGAATTCCCAGACTTATCCCACTCCAAAGGAAATTTGTCAAAAGTTGAGACTCAAGTCACCTGATATTGGCCAATGGGGTGGATTCAGATCAGCTCAGATGTCTGCCTTCCAATTAAAATCAATGGGGAGACAATGAAATGAATGAAATCAGCATTAAATCTCTTATTTAGGACAGAAAAAATTCCTCTCTGTAACTGCCTTTCTCTACATAAGAACTGTAAAAGAAGCCACCATATTTATTTCTATTTTATATATTTCTATTTTAAACATAAAAAGAAATATATATATATATATATATATATATATGTTTCTTTTTCACTTCTGTTCACCACTGTGGCACAGCTTTTACTCAGAAAAAAATAATATTACCTTATTTCTTCTCATCTCCTGTGCCAGACGTCTCTCAAGGTCAACTCTGCTTCTAATTCCATTATTTGGAACCCATTACATTGTCTTCAACTTCCTCCCAGAATACACCAGCCTGGGGGTTCGGCTCTACTTGGAGCTCTGCATTGGATCTTTTCAGGTAAAATTACCAGATTACCAGATCTTCCAGTTCCTTCTTTCTAATTATTCTAATTAATTGTGACCTCTGACAAAAGGTATTGCATAAAAAAAAACCAAACAAACCTGGGATCCTGAAACCAGAGTCTGCTCACAAAGTTCCTGGTTCTTTGCTGAGTTAAAATGTCTGAAGAGGTGGCAGATCCTACCTAGCTCTAGGCTGACCCCCAGATGTTGTAAATACAATTCCAAAATTTCAAATAAGTGTGTAAATTGGATGGGGGTGGGGGGCAAAGCCAAGTGTGGAAAATCTTCCCTGCTACCCTCCTCCTGCCTCCCCTGACTTCACTGACAAATTCCAGCTGATTTGGGCTGATTTAAATCATCCAGAGGCAATGCAAGTGGTAGGTCCAGTCCCCCTGCTAATTATTTATCAGATAATAAATTGATAATTACACATAAACAGGATGCTGTCCCAAGGAATGCCACATATTTTCACTTCCTGCAAATATTGGGTTGATGCCCCCCACTGAGATGCATAGTGGCTTCTTCAAACTCTTTTAATCCTCAAAACTTTTTCTTCTGGTCTTTTTCAGGGGTTTATTGTGGCAGTTCTCTATTGTTTCCTGAACCAAGAGGTAAGGAAACTAGATCAGATATATCTGCTACAATATTCCCTTCAGTGGCACATATATAGTTAACAATCAGTTTCATACGAACAGATACTCAAATATTTCATTTTCTTATGACTGTTGCATAGGGAACAATGTTGATGGATTTAATTTCTATTATCTTCATGGGAATGAAGCCATCTAGTGGAGAAATGAAATAATACTTCGCTATTCTATCAAGTATTTTTTTATCCTTTCTGCACATTTTTCTCCTATAGCAGGGCTTGGAAAATCCCTGCTAAGTCCAGATCTGAAAATACAACTTGCTTTAGTGAGAGAGAGATCTCCATTTACTAAAGGCCTATGATTAAATTGGAAAGAATTTAAATGCATTCCTTTACCCAATTGTGAAATATAATTCTTCAGTGTTTTTAATGATGTCAGTATTTCTTCATGTTGGTAAATCTGATTTTCTGTTTAGTATGTTTAAGTCAGAATTTTACTGCTCTTGGGAGAGGTATCTTTCTTTTTAGCTTATTGTCCAGGTCCATTTACACAGGCTAGATCTGATAATAATGCATCTTTAAGGAATTACACAGAAAATATGAAACTTTATCCTCCATATTTTAGAATATGTTGAAATTCTCGAATTTGTCCTCTTTTTCTGACTCCAGAGGAGCTAAGATTACTCCTTTAGAATATGATTGGGGTTCAGTTTCAGACTAACACTGTTGGATTCTGTCTGCAGCTCCTGAAAAGCAGAATCCTGTTCCATATATGCCCAGAAAAGGCATCCCTTGGAGTGCCAAAGGTGTGTTTAGGAGATTAATCCTGTCCCTGATCACTCTAGACTCCCTGGGCTGTATTGACCAAACCGTTTTCAGTTTGAAGTTTAAAGCCAAGGGCTGATTAAGCTTTCAACCAGCATTTAGTCACCTACATGTGCCAGGGGCCTGCTTTCAGAGTTCTATCAGAAACTTCTGAAATATTAAGTTCAATATTTTAAAATATATTAATATTCTTAGCCTTTTGGTTGAGTTTGTGGCCATGAATTACTGGCTGCTCTAATGATGCTTGTGTTTAGATAAAAATCCTGTCATTAGTTTATTAATAACCCCAATCCCCTCTAACCACAGACCACAGCTTCACGTCCAGCTCCACTTCCCAGACACACAGCTCTTCAACAGAGAAACTCCCTTCCTATTAAACACCTGGGGAGGCACATCCCCAACAAGAATGAGATGTGACAGGAGGCTTTATGGGTGGCCTGGACCCACTCTGTGCTCCTGTGAACAAAGCAGGACATGATACCCAATGGCACAGAGTCAGCAGCACCCAGCAAATGTCCCCTGACTGCTGCTGGCTTTCCCCTTGTCTCCCAGCTTTATTTCCCAGCCACAAATTGCTGGATGCTGATTAAGAAACTTGCTGCAGATTATACTTTTCTGGAAGCAAATGGAACCAAAAAAACATCCCTTAGCAACTGAGGAAGAGCAGGCAATGTGGAGAAATTCTGTTTGATTGTGTTGGTGAGATCGATAGTAGAATAAATATACACAGGAATATTTAAATTAAGAAGAAGAAGGTATAGAAAAAAAAAGCTGAGAAGATATTTTAGTAATGGAGAAAATGGTTTATAGTGCTAGAGACCTCAGGCTTAGTACTGATAGAACTTCAGGAGAAGTTTTCATCAGTGAGGAAAGATGGCCATGCTGAAATAGGATTCTACCTCTCCCTATCAGCTGAAAACAAAACTAACTTGGACAGACATGTCTAAAAATTAAAAAATTTAAAAATTAAAATTATTCCTTTCTGGCCCCTCTTTCTGTCCTGTTCCTTTCCCACTGGTCTGCTCCCCAGCAGTATCCAAGCACAAAATTTCCTTTTCCTCTGTCCGAGGTGCAAACGGAGATCGGCCGGAGGTGGCACGGGAAGAGGTTTGGGTTTGTGCCAGTGTGGAGGAGAACCAGGTGGACTGTGCCATCCAGCTCTGGGGTGAAAATGACCACTTCTGTGTGCTGAAAATGGCCTCAGGACAGGGAGGGGAAAAAACCCAACCAACCAAACCAAACCCAAACAACAAACAAATAAAGTTTTACCCAACATAACTCGTTTATCCTGAGTCAGTTGGAGGAGGATCCACTTCTGCACTTCTGACCATGGGGGTTTTTAGCAGGACAAGCATTGCAGGGACAGATTAAACCCTGACTGACCATCTAAACACAAAATAACCCTCTCATTGATAACTCTGCACCAAAACAAACACAGAAATCACCTATTCTGGTTCATGTCTACACTACCACTGACAGTGTAACTTAGATTTACAAACTGCTTATGAATGGACACCAGCACCCTCCAGTGACACCACAGATGACCTCTGGAAAACAAAATTCAATTCTAATTCAGTGTGAACTGGAGTCTGTCCACCTTGTTCAAGCTTTGTTCCATGTTTTGATTCTCAGACATGCAAATAAGAAACCAAAAGTCTTGATAAACTCCTACAAAATGACTAAAAAAGTCCTTTAATGTTGTCTTTTTATATTGTCTCTTTGAATCTTTTGCTACTAAAGTTCAAATAAAACACTCTCAGGTTCTGGTGTTATTTCAGGGGTTATACAGGTTAGAAAATTTCTGCCAGCCAAGCTGAAGGGAAGGGAGGTGTTGGGAAGGTCAAGGCTCCAGATGATAATCATTAAGGAAATTCTTTGCAAGGAAATGAAAAAAAAAAAGCCAACTTTTGCACAGAAAGAGAATAAGACTCCCAGGAGATGGACTGGGAGACTGCTGGGAATACTGCTAAATATTTTCTTATGTGTGACTGTTTTTGCTCTCCAGTGATGTAAAAGATTCAGAAGCTTGAAAATAAACTTGGATTCCCAATGTTTGTACTTGAGTGGCTTTGTTTCATTTTGTTTTTGAGGGTTTTTTTCCACAATGGTGATTGTAACCTGTAGATTAAAAGATTGATTAAACTTTGTGATGGGAACATCAGGGCTGGGAAAGGAGTGAGGAAATCTAAGCTGTACCAACCAGTGAGGATCATACATCAACACACTTTGCTCTTCTGCACATTTCAGAGAGCTGCCAAGTCTGATTAAAAACCAGAAATTTCCTTCTGCTGAATCCAGGTAATTACAGGTAACCTGAAGAAATGGAATGCTGCTTCACCTAGTTTTTGTATAAAAGCTGACTGCCCAGGAGGCCTCTTCCTTTTCCAATTTAAAAAAAAAAAAAAAAAGTTTTTTTTTTTCCCCTTGTTATTCTTCTACCTGTGAAAATTACAGCAATGGCTGGATTCAGACCTGAGGGTGGGATAAGGTGTTAATTTCCATTTCTGAAGTGACTCCTTGGAACACATTTTACAATATGGAGCACAAGATATTGTTTTTACTGTTTTTACTTCCATTATCCAGAAAAGTTCAAGGTGATCTGGGTAAGGGACTAACAGAGAGAAGCCTTCACGTGGCTTCCAGTGTCCCACAGCATCCATTTCAGGTGGAAAAGGGGCATAAAGTAAATATGAGCTCTTTCCTGGAGAGAAATGTTGTTCAGCTTCCCAAAGACCATGGTCTCCATCAGCTAAAAAGGATCCTGGGGTAATAACTCAGGAAAGTCAGAGACATTTTACCCATCTCTCCCCATAAATGTTTAGATGGAAAATTTCTTGCTGCTGCTGCTTTGCTGCTGGTATGAAAATGGGCAGATTTACTGTGAACACCATCCTGCTTTAAAATCCTAAAACAAAAAGCAATAAAAAGCAAATAAAATTTGTTCTTCTGCTGAACAGATCAACTGCTGTGAGGCTCAGCTGATTTCTGTATGTGTGATGGCACTTTCTGGTCTCCCTGTCTCAAGCAATTTTAAATGCCATGTTAAGATTCTTGTGCATCTTGACCACATCAAATGGATTTTCTGGATTGTAATTAGGCCCTGAAATTCTGAAATGGGGTTTCCACATTGACTCTGGCTTAAAAGGATGGGTTAGTAACAGATCTGAAGGCACATGAACACAAAACTTCTCAGGGTTCTTGTTCTCTGCTTTCAGAGAGGTTTGGATTAAGGGATTGACCCAAATCTCTCTGCATCAAAAATAGTTGGTCTGCCCAAATAATTTCCATTGCTCTGTATCATCTATAATAGGAAAATTATTTGGCTGCATTCCAGTACCTGTGGCATCCATTGTCACATAAACAAGGTTATTACACACAGAGTCTTTGTCCTTCTCCAGTCAGCTCAGCTTTTTCTAGCAAGAAAAAGAGCAGGAATCTTAAAGAAATCATTTTGTCCCTTCCTGAAATAAACCCTAGCTCCTATTCAGGGAATATTTTCCACAGGGAAACTGAAACTGGAAACAGAAGTGGTTAAAATCACAAGATATGACTCAATCTATTTAATTATAGTATTAATATTAGTTATGGCAAAGCATGACATGGAGATTAGGATTGTATTACATTTTTACTGAATTCTGTATTAAATATAAAATGTTGAGCAGGATTCAATAACTTAAGCAATTCAGCTTTTCAGGATGGGTATTGCATTGAATTTACATTATTTTTACTGATCTTAATGTGAGCTCAGGAGCATGTGCACACTTTTCACATTAAATTATTATTTTCCTACATGTTCTTGTCTGTCACATGGAAGGTTTGATAACACAAGTGTGAAAAGCATAGGCAGCAGAAACTCCTTAACCTTTGAAGAATAAATTTGGCTAAGTGTGATTTACTTTCAGTTGAAGTAGGGCCAGAGCAATGAAAAACTGGGCTGAAGACAGAAAATTATTCCCAGGGTGTGCAAATTGCTGCTGGGTTTACAATTCAATGAGTAAAAACAGAAATAAAAATGTGCTTGCAGGCCTGGGGGCATGAGCTGATCTCAATGCAGGCTGAAAAAAAAAAAAAAAAAAAAAAAAATCAGTTTTAGATGTTAATTTTCAAGTTTCTGCCAGTTTAGGTGCAAGTTAAAACACTTGGTCTTGAATTTTGTGTCTTACCACAACTCATTTGTGATATTGGTTAACTTTTCTGCTCCTGTCCCCAAAAACACCTGCCAGATACCTGGAAATAATCAATACATTCCAAATAGTTTATTTTGAAAGGAAATATCCCATTTTTTTGCAGGACCACGTGATTAGTTTCTCCTACATTCACATCCAGGTGACATTTTCTGTTGGGCTTTTGCCCACTAGTTTTGTCATCATTTTTTCACCTTCTCTCAGTCAGCCACTAACCCTTTTACACTGATTTTTTTCTGTCTATCTTAGTGCCTTACAATCTTCCCCACACACTAGAACAGTTAAATTTAATGGCAAATTCTCTTCTACTCACAGTATATATTTTATATGAACAAAATTAAACAGTGTGTCCCATAAGGACTATCAGAGAACACTCCTGTTTCTTTTGTCTTTATCTGACATCAAGGGGAGGTCACTATTGTTTTTATTTCATGAAATAATTTCAATTTTCAATGAAGTAAGGACAGCTGTTCAATACTTTGTGTTATTTGATCCCAGACCTGCTGGGATGTCTGTGGGTACCTGGAGGAAAAGGGAGATGTCACTGTCTGTCTGTGATGGCTTGGGAACAGCCTGGAACATCCTTTAATTATAAAGGTGCTGCTCCCTGCTGAGCAGGGAGAGCTCTGGAAACTGAAATTGAGATCAGCTTTGATAGCAAGAGGCACAATCACATTCACACCATCACTGTCTGGCTTGAACTGTGCTCTGCTATTGTCAAATTAAGATATTAATGTGATTTATTACAATTAATATTATCTCCATTTCTGACACTGTCCCTAAAGGACCAAGTTTTACTCAGATCCTGCCCACTGCAAAATATGTCAGAATGGTGGGGAAGTTTTTGGTCAGTGGAAATTGTTTTATGACACACTATGAAAATCCTATATCCATAGACCTGCAAAAAAAAAACAAAAACAAAAAAAAACCAAAAAAGAATGGCAGTTGCTGTGAATATTTCATGATTTTTGGGCTTGCAGAATGTAATGTTGTTTAGCTGCAAATAAAAACACATCGTGTTCATATTTTGTGACATAAATTAAATGACTGGAATGTTTATTTCTACTATATTTTGCTTCAAATGCCATCAATTTTTAATATTTATAAAAATTTAACAGTATGAGAAAAGAATGTGAAAATATTAGTTGTAATTTTATGGAGTAATAGGATTTTCCTGTCATTTTGGATGTAATTGAACAAAACCCCTGTGTCAAAATGGACAATAAATACATTTCTTAAAGAGACAGGAACTAATAAATCCTGAATTTTTAACACAAATGTCTGCAGTGGATCTGTGGTTTTTTATTTTCTCTATTACAATCAGTTAACTTTTCAGACCATTTTATCTATATTGTAGCTGGACCTGGGCAGAGCTGGTCTATGGAAGGTGTCCCTGACCATGGCAGGGATTGGAACTAAATTATCTTTAAGGTCCTTTCCAACTCATTCTAGGATTCTGTGGTCCAGGAAAAACTAAAACCACACCTTTAAAGTGGGAGTGGGATTTATCTCCAGCTGTTTTAGCTAAATAAAGTTTAGGAAATGATGAGAGGGTGAGGTAGTGCCTCTCCTCCCCTTCCTAAGCACAAGCTTTATTTTCATAGCTCAGGTTTCCAACCAGAAAAAACTCCATGTTCCAGCAGATTAGGTCTACAGGAAATTGCAGAAACACTTGGTTTTGGTAATAGAGTTAATTTCTGATTATTTGGAGGGATTTTAGAAACTAGAGAAATACCCACACCTAATCCACAGTGTGCCTGAACAAGTTAAGGATTTTTTCCATCTCCAGAGTGAACACGTAATGACAGTGAGTAAAACAGAACTTTGAGTCTAAATCAGCTTGATAGGAAAACAACCACCAGATATTCTGTTTATTATGTGTTAACTGTGCTTTCTTGACCAGCAGGACACACAGAAAAAAGTTAAAATCCCATAAGGGAAAACTAAATAATTTTAAAGGAAAATGAAACAATTTCAGGGTGGAAGTGAGAGGGTTTTTCCTTGAAAATTTCCCTCACACCCTGCCCAGCACTTAAAGCATTGCAGGCAAAGTCTAAGTGGGTTCAAAGTTGGAGAAATGAATGGAAAATTTGGAAAATGCCAAAGTGAAAAGTGGGAATCTGGGAAGCAGATCACTTGCCTGGCCTAAGCTCCCCCTCTTCTCTGGTGTGAGGTTTGTCCATCCTCACTGAAGATCAGAAAGTTCCAAAGGGAACCTCCAGTTGAAAAATCTGATCCCTTTCCTAGCAAAAAAAAAAAAGCAGTTGTGTTGCAAAGAGCAGGTAGTAGATCACAAAATGGGGTGGGGAAACTGAAATTTCATCTGATTACTCTGAAAACAGCCCAAATTTCTTTAGTTGGAATGAACACCCTTGTTGGTTTTCCTTGGAGGTGAGAGGGAGGACACAAACTGTTCCAGAAAACAGTGGCAAGGGGTTCTTTTACCTGCTGATCTCTCATCCCCTGTTTCCTGTGACTACAATGGGGCTCTGCCCCCAATTTCACTGGTTTCTGGGCTACTTTATGACTTTTTCTCCCTCGAGTAAAGGTGTGATTTATCCTGCACATCACAGACTGGTTCTCTGTAGATTTATTTTAGTTTGAAGACATCCCTATTCCACTAGATGGCAGCTGGGACCTTCCCAGTCCCCATCCCTCCAGAAGGGGATTCTCCTTGTGCCGGATTCCCAATCCAGATGTTCCATCCAGCGGGTGAATTATCAGCAATGAGCTCCACCCCCATCCTGCAGCCAGGACATCACATCTTTCTTTCCCCTTGCTGCTTGGCCTGGTTGGACTCGATCATTTAGATGTCTTTTTCACTCTAGACAATTTTATGATTGCAAAAGCAGCTGGAAGTCCCTCTGGAAGGTTGTGCCACCTTTTCTGCTGGGTATCCCTTGGTGGAGTGAGCCCAAGAAGACCTTGAGGCCAACCTGCCAAGACTTGACCAGCCTGTGAGGTGTGAATTTAGGCATGGCTGGAGCCATTTATGGGTAAAAGTTTTATTCTCCTATTAAAAAAGACACGAGACACACAGTTTCTTTGCCAGACATCTCTTTAGGAGGAAAAAAAAAATAAAAGGTGGATATCCTTTGGTGGAGTGAGCCCAAGGAGCTCTTGAGGCCAACCTGCCAAGCTCTATACAGATTGTGAGATTCCCAGGTGTGGATTTAGGGATGGCTGGAGCCATTTATGGGTAAAAGTTTTATTCTCCTATTAAAAAAGACACGTGACACACAGTTCCTTTGCCAGAAATGTTGCCTGGACTGAATTTAGGCACCTATCTCTTAGACTATTAAATATTGGCAGATGAATCCCATCCCTTTGCACCTTCCTAGATGGTAAAAAGGGTAAAAGTTTTATTGTCCTATTAAAAAAAAAACATGAGAGACACATTTCCTTTGCCAGACATCTCTTTAGCAGGAAAAAAAAAAAAAAAATGAAAGGTGGATGTCCTTTGGTGGAGTGAGCCCAAGGAGCCCTTGAGGCCAAGCTGCCTGTGAGATTCCCAGGTGTGGATTTAGGCATGGCTGGAGCTCCTACTCATCCCTTAAAAAATCCAGAGTCCCCTGGACCACCCAGCACCCAGACTGGGAGCTGATTTCAAGGATGCTGGTGGAAGATGTGTCACTTCACTTTCCCAGCCATTGGAGCCCATCCTGGGGACTTTCCATGGCAGCAGACAGACAAATGCAGGGATGGAGGGAATGAACTGCACTCCCAGTGGGAATGCAGTTTAAAAGCTTGCCTTGCTGGTGGGGTGTGTGCAGGGGATGGACTGTGGGGCCATCCCCTCCCTCTGGAGGAACAACAGATGGCAAAGTTGCCGAAGCAAAGGCTGAATCGTGGGGGGATTAATCAGAGCCTCAGAGCTGGTGCTGGAGTGGAAGCAGCTCCTGCCAGGAGCAGGGCTCTCATCCCAGCAGCAGCAAATGTGGGTTTGGAGCAGAATCCTGGGGCTCAGGGCAGGCAGCAGCGTTGTTGTGGTTATACAGAGCTCAATTCCAGCTTTAAATCCACCTGAGATGCCAAGAAAATAAATGAATTAACAGCTGGCCTGGGCTTAGTGCCACAGCTGCTTGGCTGCTCAGCTGTAGGAAATTCATTCTCAGTGTCCCCTTGGTCACTTGGTTGTGACAATAGTGAGCACATTTATGATGTCAGCTCTAAAAATCCCAGAGTGCCACCACAGTACTGGGACAAAACCTCAGCAGTTCCCTGTCATTTTGTTCCCTTAGAGATTTAATGTTATTTAAGTACATTTCAATGGATTTTTTTGAGAGAAAACTTTGTTGGTTTATAGTGACCTATGTCAGGATCAGTTTTTGTAAAAGCTAAACCTGAAGTGAAGATGGATTCTGCTTTTGGTAAGGTGGTTGGATATCTCTAGGTTCTATTAAATTTAAAAAAAGTGGATTTTTTGGTGGGGAGGGGAGGGGAGGGGAGGGGAGGGGAGGGGAGGGGAAAGGAGAAAAGAAGAGAAGAGAAGAGGAGAGGAGAGGAGAGGAGAGGAGAGGAGAGGAGAGGAGAGAAGAGAAGAGAAGAGAAGAGAAGAGAAGAGAAGAGAAGAGAAGAGAAGAGAAGAGAAGAGAAGAGAAGAGAAGAGAAGAGAAGAGAAGAGAAGAGAAGAGAAGAGAAGAGAAGAGAAGAGAAGAGAAGAGAAGAGAAGAGAAGAGAGAAGATTTTAAGGCTGGATGAATGTTAATGGAAATATTTTCCACATACCATCACCACAAACTCCAGAGCTCTTATATTTTATACTGGGGATTAAAAAATATAATTCCAGTTCTGACTGAAAATAGCTTTTTTCAATTTCCTCCTGGTAAAAAAAGGGCTTCAACAATGCAGGTATTGGCAAAAGTAAATTACCATTAATCTCATACACAGAGCTAGATGGAACATTTTGGAAATAAAGATGTTTTATTGAAAATAGACATTTTATTTTCACTAACTTTAGAGTCCCTGTAATGTTTCTGAAGGGTTGTTGCTTCTTTGGGCAACAGTCCACACCAGCTGTGGGAATCAGATTGACCCACTCCCATGTTCAGTGCTGAACACCTGCTTAATTCTATAATATTTCATATATAATAATGTTTGGTTTCATTTTTATTAATATTAAATTTGCACTAGTACCTTTAATCAGGAAATGCAGAAAACATTAAAAATGAAAATATAGTGCTCATCTACTGCAGAAAAATATCTTGGAGTTCCCTTTTGTTGGTCACCTTTTCCTTTTTTCCTGCTGAAGAGATGTCTGGCAAAGGAACTGTGTGTCTCATGTATTTTTAATAGGAGAATAAAAACTTTTACCCTTTTTACCATCTAGAAAGGTTCAAAGAGATGGGATTCAGCTGACAATATTTAATAGTCTAAGAGATAGGTGCCTAAATTCAGTCCAGGCAACCCAGGCTGTCTACGTAGACAGAAGAGAACATTTTGAGGTGTGATTTATTTTAAACATTCAGTATAAAAATGAGATGAATGGCACAGCAGACTCCCCTTGCTGGGTCTCCTTAGCTTGGGAAGGAATCCCACCTGGATCAGCTGTGGATGTTTTGGCTTCAACCTGACAGCAGGAAGGGTTAGAGGGAATATTAGGAAGAAACTCTTGGTTCCCTGGAAGTTCCCAAGGCCAGGTTGGACAGGGCTTGGAGCAGCCTGGGATAGTGGAAGCTGCCCCTGCCCATGGCAGGAATGAGATGATCTTTAGGATCTCTTCCTACCCAAACCATTCTGCAATTCTCTGGAAGTTACAGCTTGCAACACCACCCTGGAGTCTCCTCAAAGCTGTGAGAATTTTAGCAGTCAGCTCTTGTTTGGCACCCCAGGGCTCCTCCTGCATCCTCAGCTCTGCACCAGGACGTGTCAGCATCCCACAGGACGCCCCAGGCTCACACCCAGGGCACTCTCAGAGCCCTGCAGACACTTGGGCTCATTCCAGTCTCTCCCTCCTGGGTCCACTCCTGCTCAAGAGCCATTTCTTGTGCAGCCAATTTGGTCACAGACCAGAAAGTTGTTGCCCAACTCTCCCTGTTTTCTGCAGTGGGTGTTGGAGAAGCTCTTCTGACCATGTTAAAAATGAAGTTATGCCCCAGTCTTGGTTCCTAGTGCAGTTTCAGGCTGATTTTGAGATTAAATACACCCAATGGTCTTTCATATCCTGATTTTTCTCGCAGACAATCCTGAAGTTTTGGGGTTTTTTTTCAGCACTAAATTCAGCATGTATTTACCTGTTTTCCTGGCATTTGCTTTGTTTTTCATGACATAAACACAGGCACAGGACAAAATACCCTGAAGTGACCAGGTGCAAGTTCTGTCTGTCCTCCTCCCTCAGCTTTTAATGCATCTGTTTTCTGAGTGCTCTTTCAGAACCTCAGTAACAAAAGGAAAGTAGCTTTTAACTACTGGTTATATTTTAATCTCCATCTGTCTCTGCTTTAAAAGGTTTGGAGAAAAATAGAGTGGCTTTTAATAAAGTAGCAGCTATTGAAACACCAGTAATTTTCTTTCCTCCCAGAGACTCGTTGGAGGACATTTAATTGGATTAATTCACCATTCACATTTGAAATGTTGGACTCTTTTTGTTTCTCTCTCTTTTTTATTTTTTTTCTGCCTTTCCCCCCTCCCCTCCTTTCTGATGCTTGCATTTATCAGCTTTTTCACAACAATTCAGATGCTTTTAGAAGGAACTTGTTACCTCTGTACCCAGCAAGAGAACTGCCAGAACATTGGTAGCTCAGCTTCTGATGTGTGATGGACAGGAATATTTGGTGACTCATGTAATGACAGACTGAGACAACAGGAAGTTAAATTCCTCTAAATTTTCTGCTTTTTTGCTTCACAGGGGACTGCTCAGCTCTTGGTCATGTACTACTCTTCTATGAGTGCTCCACTTGTCTTTCTTTATAGCCACATATTTGAGCAATGGAATATAAAATAACGAAAGAAAAATGAAATGTTCCCATTACAGTTCAATGTGTGTGTCAAAATCCTTCCTTAATGAAAACAAGGCATTTTTCAGAGATTGTTGATTTTGAGGAAAAATTAACAAGTCCATGCTGAAATGTTTTATCTATCTGAAAAACTAAACTCAGATGTAGAGGTCAAGCCTGAACAATTCAATGCAATTTAATACCATGAATAATTATGAACATCTTACTTTTGCATTTTCCTCTTCTGAGCAGTTGGAACAGGTATTTGCTTAATTTTGGTTTTGCACATGACACAAGACCAGGCTGGACGGGGCTTGGAGCACCCTGGGAGAGTGGAAGGTGTCCCTGCCCATGGCAGGGGCTGGAAGGAGAAGATTTTGAAGATCCCTTCCAACCCAAACCATTCCCTGATTCTGCCATTCCCTAATTCCACATTGTTTTTCCCTTGCATGCCCGTTTACCTGAGCACTTCTAAAATATCTCCAGGAACTGTAACCACCTAAATATCTCAATAAAGAGACTATAATCAGTCTGTGCCAGTGTGTGCCATCAGCAAGAGCAGATACCAGCAACGATGGAACATATGCTGATAAAAGATGCTCATAAAAAACATGAGGCTTTTGAGATTTTGAGTGCTGAGGGCTTTTTTGATGAGAAAAAAAGACTTTTAGCAGCAAAATTGGGCAAACAGCAAGCAGCTGGTTTCCCACTGGGGGTGAGCAGAGGAATCGGCAGCAGGGCAGTCCAAACCCTCTGTGGCTGCCCTGTGCTCACCTTGAAAGCAGAGAATTGCAGGGATTGACATGTGCTGGGGGAAAAAACACAGTGTGAGAGTCATTGCTGGGGGTGTGTGCAGCTGGGGAGCCTGGATAAATAACCCAACAGGGTGAGTGTCTTGGGCTGCAATACAGGATGTAACAGTAGTGTGAATTCTGTCCCCATCTGTTAACCCAGCTGGGGCAGTGCCCCTGATCTCCTGGCACACATTATCTGCTCATGGGCCATCTTTAAACCAGCTGGGCAATCATCTTTATCTTCCCACAGCCCATCCTCCCTCCAGGAGATATCTCCTGTTCATGGCCAGTGAGTCCCAGGGCATGACTGATAAAATTCCATCATCCCACTGGGAGATGCTCCAGCCAGGGGAGGAGCCAAGCCTTTCCTACCCAGATAAAAACTGACATTTTGGACACCAAGGAACCTTCTTTCCACTGGATTCCAGAGGAAAACCAGACCTTTCCACATCATCCCTGGAGCTTCAGAGGAAACTGCACCTTCTCCAGGAGCACTGCTCCAGCTGAACCACATCTGCCCCTGCAGGAGGATGCAGCCACCATTGAATGGGACTGTGCCAACACCCTGACTGACTGACGGGTGTCAGCTTGGATTCTGACTCTGGCAGGGTTTGGGATTGTTCTTTGTAATACTGTATTTCTATTTTAATTTTCCTAGTAAAGAATTGTTACTCCTAATTCCCATATCTTTGCCTGAGAGCCCCTTAATTTCAAAATTATAATAATAATTTGGAGGGAGGGGGTTTACATTCTGCATTTCAAAGAGAAGCTTCTGCCTTTATTGGCAGACACCTGTCCTTCAAACCAGGACAGTGAGGAGGCACAAACTGCTCTGCTGTGGATGCTCAGGGTCAGTCCTGCAGCACTGATCCACAGGGATGCTGGCAGGGGAGCCACGGGCTCTGCTCAGTCCAGGACAGGTTGTGAGTGCTGCTGAGCAGCTCTCTACTGCAAGGGCTGGTTACAAACCTGCTTGAGGTAGAAGTCACCAAAACCTCCAGGAAGAAAGTCTCAGTCTGGCCAAAGGCACCTTACCAGTTTCAGCTGAGATGCATCAGGAATTTAGTTCTGAGTTTCAGGATGGATCTTTGAGCCAAGGTGTGAAATAGAAATGAGATCAAGCCTAAGAAGCAGATGCAACTCAAGTTCTTACTGGTAAAAGTCAGGGAATGCAGCTCAGAAACACAGGGATGTAAAGTTTAAAAATTACTGTCTCAGACCTTCTGACTCATGTGTTCCCTCTTCTGATTCTCTTGACAATATTCCAGCAAAACTAAACTACAGTGGCTAAACTTTGGGAACCTAATAATTGCTAAAAATCTGTCTTGGATCCTAAACACTGTCCCACAATGTTGGATTTTTTCTGATCCAGATCAAGGTGTGTGTCAGAGGTTTCCTAGGGAGTTAGCAGGGTACACAGGCACCTCTATGGGCTTGTTATTTTTTCCTAAGCAAAATGTGTAAGACAGTGAGATGAACCACACTGCAGATGTGTTATCACTCAGCAGTGGCTTTTAAATTGTTCTCTGTTTAATTTAGAAGTTTAATTTTTAGGCATCTGACTTTAAAAGTGTCTAAATTGCAGCATTTGAATCCCAATTCAAGAATCACAGCTGAATTCTATCTCTATTTCATGCATGTGTAAGTGATTTTTTGTAACTGAATTGCAGCTGGAAGTGGGATGAATCTTTTCTATTGAATAACTTAGGAGGAGAAAAAAATCCTCAAAGACCATTGAGTCCAACCATTAACCCAGAGCTATCAAGCCCACCACAAAACCACATCTGTGTCTTTTAAACACCTCTGGGGCTAGGGACTCCACCACTTCCCTGTCCAGCCTGTTCCACTGCTTGACAACCTTTTGTTGAAGAATTTTTCCCTATTATCCAGTCTAAACCTGGTGGAGCTGGAGGCCAAGCCCTCAGTTTTCACAGGACTTTAGAGAAGGAACTGTCCCCTCTGGCTACAACTGCTTTAGGAGGTTGTAGAGAGCACTAAAGTCTGACCTCATCCTTCTTTTGTCCAGGATAAACACCCCCAGCTCTATCACTCATAAGGTTTGTGCTCCAGACCCTTCACCTTTCAGCATCCCTCTGCTTTCTAAACAAGACAAGGAGGGTACCAAGAGTGAGAAGGAAAACAAAGGGAGGAGCAGAATGAAGAACAAAGGTGCTCTGTGAGACCCTGCAGGCACACAAGCTGAAAAAGAGATGGCAAATGGAGCTGCCCCCCAGAGAAAACCACAAGAGACAGGAAAAAACCACATCAGACAGAAAATCAGGGCAGCAGATGAAGCAAAATGAACTTGCTGAGAAGCATCAAATCCTGTTCCATTGCCCCTCTGTTTGCTGTGCTGCTGGCTTCAGTCTCCTCTGCAGGAGACTCAGGAGACAGCCCTGGATGTGTCCAACAGGTGAAATGCTTGATTTACTCCCCCCATCTCTCAGATGCTCAGGGCTGTGAAGAGGAGAAACCTGCTGCTGCATGCTCTGAATTCTTCCAGAGAGCAAACTGAAAATATCAAGTATATCTGCAAACATGGTACTTAGAACTGATTTTTTTCAACCTGCTTTTCTCTACAGCTCCTCTTGGTCAGTGTTCATGAAATAAAGTTTTACATAAACAAAAAAGCAGTCAAACAAAGAAAACCTAATTGACTGCTTTATTAATTCTTCAGGATTTCAGCTGCCTGGTTGCTATCATTCTCTAAATTAAAGTTGCCTTAGAATAAGCTTTTCCATACATTCTTTCCCTGTATATTTCACATATGATGTGTCCCAATTTTTATATGGAATTATAGTGGGTTTGCACACGAGTTTTGGTGCTCAGGGCTACAGAGGGAGCTTCTGTGAGAAGCTGTGAAGCCTTCCCCATGTCCAGTGTGCCCAAATGGCTCCAGCATGGACCTGCCACTGCCCAAGGCCAAGCCCATCAGTGACAGTGGGAGTGACTCTGGCAGCACAGAGCTAAAAAAGGGGGGAAAAACCACCTGCAACTTCATCCAGAGAGAGGAGTGAGGGTGTGTGAGAGGAACAGCCCTGCAGACCCCAAGGGCAGTGCAGAAGGAGGGTAAAGCAGAATGGGACCCACAAAAACTGAGCTCAGCACTCACCCAGCAGCACTGTGGCTACCATGGAAACAGGGTTTGGGTGTTACTGTTGAGATAAAGTTTATTTCATTTTTAATGCCTATCTGGAGGTTAGGAGCCACAGGCAAGGCTTGGTTCTAGTCTCTCTCTGTAGTGTCTCCTCAAGAGAATGGAAATGAAACCACAGGGACTTCAAGCATTTCAGAGTCCCAGGAAAAACAAAATCTGAAAGAACTGGAACAGCAAAAGCAAAATCTTCTTTTATGAAATGTTTCTTTTAAAGTTAGAATGCAGCTTTGGAAAGGGAGCCAAACATAATCCTAAGAACTGGTGGCAGTGCTCAGATGATGAAGGAAGCCTGTTTAGTTAGGTATGCAAATTGCAGGAGAATTAATCAAAATTCATGGCCCCATAAAGCATCTCTGTAGTGTTTAGTCCTCTTAGCTGCTGAAAGGCCTGGAAGCAGAAGAGAGTCTTTGTGCATATTTATTGCTTAGGTGGAGGGAAAGATTTTTCAAAGGTGCATAACAGATGATGCATAAATCTGACTGCACAGCAATTAAACCTACATGGCTAATTGCTGGAGAAAGCTTTAAGTCCCCAATTTAGACATCACTGTAACTTTTAGACATTGCCTCAGGGGAGGCTGTGGGAAATGGTGGCAGGAAAATTATCAGGAAGACTTCAGAGACATAAAAGAAGTCTCAGTGAGTGATGGAAATAAATTAGTGCAGACAAAACAAGTAAACAAGTGAAGTTCTCTTGCCTTCTATTAGCTAGCCTGAAGTTAGGAATCAGATCTCAGCTCCTTGTGCAGAATATTTCTATTGTCATTAAAATGAAATTCAGTGGGATGGAATCCAGAACTTCCCACCTCTACTTCATTCAACCTCTGCAAGCCACATCTTAAGGGAGATTCAACTGATATTTGAAAGTCTCTGTGTCTTCCCTGACCACCTACAAATTTAACTTCAAAAATTGACTAGAATAGAGTGGAATGGAATGGGAAGGGATGGGATGGGATGGCATGGAATGGAATGGAATGGAATGGAATGGAATGGAATGGAATAGAATAGAATAGAATAGAATAGAATAGAATAGAATAGAATAGAATAGAATAGAATAGAATAGAATAGAATAGAATAGAATAGAATAGAATAGAATAGAATAGAATAGAATAGAATAGAATAGAATTTCTCCACTGGAAGGGACCAACAACAATGATCTAGCCCAACCAGCTGATGAATTCACCTCAAAAGACACTTTGCTTTTGGATGAAATTAATCCAGTTTCATCTGTTTGCCCAAAACAAAGGGGTTTTTAAAAGATGATTGTTCATCCACGTGAGCATGCACGTACAGAGAACTCGATTCCTTCTGGGTACCAGAAAATGTGAATGCAGAGATGAAGAGTTGACTCCAAGTTTATTGCTTTCACCTTTAGATGATTGACATTTTCCTTCTGAGCTTTCACAGATTTTAAGTTTCTATTTCTCTCAGTAAAGAAACCCTCACTCTGTACCTGGAGTGAGAGTGCTTTAAAAGCCAGGAAATTCTGCAAAGGACAACCAGAGGAAGACACATCCATAATTTATCTTCCCCTGGGTGAGGGTATGAACCAGATTAATTACTTTTCATGAGCAACTGCTGGCAGATTGACCCCAACTATTATGATAACCATTAAGTATTGAGGAGGAAGATAATCAATCAGTCAGTCTCTTACACTTGCAATCTTGGCATCAGAAACAGCCAGGGAGCAGCAGATCTATTCATCTGCTGGCTTGTCTGACTGTTTTCCTTCGTGTTCATCTCTTCCAGGCAGCAATATCTGTCCATTATCTGACAGCCACTACTCTGCAGGACATGTTGTCAGCTGGTAGCAAACACAGAGCTGCTCACACCACTTGAACATCAGCAGTTTTCTTGCCCTGGTGGAACAACCCAGAATTATTTCCTCCCTGCAGAGAGAAAGTTGGATGAAAATGAAAGCAATTCACATTCAGAAGAGCTGAGTCAGGGACAGCTGAACCAAGGAAGCACAACAGAAACCCAGCATGGGAGTGGTGCTCTCTCTATCTCCACCTCCACAAGATTTTATATATTTAAGATGGGTGCTTGATTTTTATTGTGGTCAGGACTTAACTGCAGATGCAGCCACTAAAAATACCATGGGTAACAGCTGTGGCTGTTAATCTATTGTATAAATCATCTCTCCACACATTAATCAAGTGGATGGAGTTCTGCTCAGAAGGGACTCGTCCGGCCACCTTTCTTCTGCCACTCCAGACCTAATGCTTTCCAGAATGTCTTTTGTGGAAAACACAGGAGGGAAAAGCTCAGTGACTGTGGACACTGCTGGAGGCTCGTTGAGAAACCTAATCTGTTTTTTTCCCAGGCTGTTGATTTTTCTCAGCTCCAGCTTGGATCTCTCCTAGGCTGGCGATCTTTCTCAGAGGCAAAACAAGGGAAGGAAGAAAGAAAACACAGATAGACACCTGGTGTTGACCACCAAGCCGTGTGTCTTGTGATATTTTGCAGAAAGCATGTTTTCAAAAAGGTGTTGCCTTCTTTGACCAATGAGTCTTTTCCACTTTGTTTTTTGTGATCTCCCTTATATAAATGCCATGGCTTTTCCATAAGTTGCTCTTTCTTGCTGCCTGGAAGGAGTTTTGTTGCTGTGTTCTTCGCCCCTTCCCAGCCTTACAGTGACAAGTGACTGTTCCCAGCCCTCAATGCCAGCAAAGCTCTTCCCCTGCCATGAATTCATGAGAGAAAGGAGCCCTTTCCATGGCTGTTCATCCACAGCACATGCTGCTCCAGGAAATCAAGCATTTCCCTGTCAAGCATCTTCCAAGTAGCCTAAAAAGAGCCAATTTATTTGCTCTGTGCTGTTAAATGATTGAAGAGGCTAACGGAGGAATAATAACACAAATTTGGGAGATCATGTAAACATGAAATTTGAAGCTGTAACGAACCTCTGAAATGCTCATTGTGCATTTTGAGTCATGTATCACTAACAAGGAGCTCAGCTGGATGGCTGGAAGCTCTCTGTGCAGCCTGTGTCCTGATTTCTTTCAATTTCCTCCCAATGAAAGCTGTGTCCTGACAGACACGCTCTCTAGTTTTTCCTGGCAGCCAAGCACAAAACCAAAAGATCATTGGAAAGCAGCTGGGAAACCCTGCAGAGGTTGCCTATATTCCTTCTCCAAAGGAGGCCCTGCCTGCCTTAAGAATTATTTTATATATTTCTGCATTCTGCCTCTGCTGAAATACAAAAACAAAAAAGCAGAATAAATATATTTGTGTTATGCTCTTCTTTGTTAATTGACCACATAAGTGACAGAAAATAAAGCTGACAAGCCCCAAAACTTTCACAATTGTATTTTTTTCATTTTCTTCTCGTTTTTGCTGCCAAATGCAAACCACAATTTCTTATGCTTCCCCAAGCTTTAGAGAAGGATTCGGGTTGACATGTTAATTGATCGCAATTAATTTTCTCATAAGAGCTCTCAATTTAAGCCACTTAAATAAGCAACATTTTGAAAGTGTTTTTGCCTGAGGTCCTACTTATAAAACATGAGATTCACCTCACCTAATTATAAATATTTAAAAATTACATCTCTCAGTCTAAGCAAGTCTTCCATTTTTTAGAGCCACTGGGGAAAAATAGACACCAAGGAAGGTAATTTTTATCTTAAAGGATGATAGTTCAGGCTTTGACAGGCAACCTGCCTACCTTGCATAACTAAATCTCACCTAAGAGTAGAAACAGAAATATTGACATGATACAAATGAAATTTAATGAGAATTTTCAACCAAGATGAAATCCACAGGGGATTTACCCAAAACCATGCCACAATGTCAGAGTCAAGAATCAAACCAGATCTCCAGAGAGTCCTCCTGTTGTGATACAGAGCAATGAGGAACTGTGAATCCCTGGCATTATGACTGGTTGTTACTCCAGAGGAAAAAATTAAGGCAGAAGGAAGTGAGATGAGAATTAAAAGCGGGTGCTGATTTTAGAAGCAGTTGCCAAAACCAGAAAGAGAAATCTAGAAAGTGACTGGTGCAGTAGGATAAATATTCTTTAAGAATATTATATGTCTCAAATATTTGAGACAAACATTTATCTGATATAATGCTTTGAGGGCTGGAGCCCCTTTGGAGCCAGGCTGGGAGAGCTGGGGATGTTCACCTGGAGAGGAGAAGGATCCAGGGACAGCTCAGAGCCCCTTCCAGGGCCCAAAGGGGCTCCAGGAGAGCTGGAGAGGGACTGGGACACAGGGATGGAGGGACAGGACACAGGGAATGGCTTCACTGCCAGAGGGCAGGGATGGGTGGGATATTGGGATGGAATTCTTTGTTGTGAGGGTGGGCAGACCCTGGCACAGGGTGCCCAGGGAAGCTGTGGCTGCCCCTGGATCCCTGGCAGTGTCCAAGGCCAGGCTGGATGGAGCCTGGGACAGTGGAAGATGTCCCTGCCCATGGCTGGGGGTGGAACTGGATGATTTTTAAGGTCCCTTCCACCCCAAACCATTCTGAGATTCTGTGGCTTTTTTACCTCTTACACAACTTTCCTCCCTTCCTTCACTGCTCATTAGAGAAATCTTGTAGCCCTTGCTGTAAGAAACTCTCAGAATAATGTACCCTCTGGAATTTATGGTCTGGAACACACAAAGCAAGACCTTCAGTGCTCACATCCTGTCCCTCTTGTAGATAAAAGCAGCCATTATCTCAAAATCAAAGTGACCTTTTCTCCATGCTCTGCTGGAGAAGGAAATTGTTCAACCCCAAAGAGGCAAATGGCCTGCAAATATTTTCCCATGTGAAAGCAGACAGGCTGCATTTCTGATCTCTCTATCCAAACATCATCTTGTTTATGCACAGTGGGGCCAGACCCCTCTCCTGGCTCAGTTGTGACAACACAGGTGCCAAGTGGTCCTGGAGATGTCCCCATCTGAGTCACCCTCTGTGACACACTGGTGGCCCAAGCACTGAGAGAAAATCAATCTCAGCCTGCTGAGGGAGGTGCTGGGAGGTGCATCCCAGTGTTCCATCCTCCACCTGGAGCATCCCAGTGTTCCATCCTCCACCTGGTGAATCCCAGTGTTCCATCCTCCACCTGGTGCATCCCAGTGTTCCATCCTCCACCTGGAGCATCCCAGTGTTCCATCCTCCACCTGGTGAATCCCAGTGTTCCATCCTCCACCTGCAGCATCCCAGTGTTCCATCCTCCACCTGGTGCATCCCAGTGTTCCATCCTCCACCTGGAGCATCCCAGTGTTCCATCCTCCACCTGGAGCATCCCAGTGATCCATCCTCCACCTGCAGCATCCTGCTGTTCCATCCTCCACCTGCAGCATCCTGCTGTTCCATCCTCCACCTGGAGCATCCCAGTGTTCCATCCTCCACCTGGAGCATCCCAGTGTTCCATCCTCCACCTGCAGCATCCCAGTGTTCCATCCTCCACCTGGAGCATCCCAGTGTTCCATCCTCCACCTGCAGCATCCTGCTGTTCCATCCTCCACCTGGAGCATCCCAGTGTTCCATCCTCCACCTGGAGCATCCCAGTGTTCCATCCTCCACCTGCAGCATCCCAGTGTTCCATCCTCCACCTGGAGCATCCTGCTGTTCCATCCTCCACCTGCAGCATCCTGCTGTTCCATCCTCCACCTGCAGCATCCCAGTGTTCCATCCTCCACCTGATGCATCCCAGTGTTCCATCCTCCACCTGGTGCATCCCAGTGTTCCATCCTCCACCTGATGCATCCCAGTGTTCCATCCTCCACCTGGAGCATCCCAGTGTTCCATCCTCCACCTGATGCATCCCAGTGTTCCATCCTCCACCTGCAGCATCCTGCTGTTCCATCCTCCACCTGATGCATCCCAGTGTTCCATCCTCCACCTGCAGCATCCCAGTGTTCCATCCTCCACCTGGTGCATCCCAGTGTTCCATCCTCCACCTGCAGCATCCCAGTGTTCCATCCTCCACCTGGAGCATCCCAGTGTTCCATCCTCCACTGTTCCATCCTCCACCTGCAGCATCCCAGTGTTCCATCCTCCACCTGCAGCATCCCAGTGTTCCATCCTCCACCTGGTGCCTGGAACAGCCCTCTGGGCTCCACAGCATTGGTCAGAGCTCCACTGCCACCATGAGCACTCAGATGCTTTGCACACATGTAGATATGTGTGTTTAGACCACTAAATTTGTGTATTTTAAACACAGAACAAGGTTCAAGCCCTGCCACTGTATTCATGGGTAGTGATATTTTTCATCTGCACTATTTTCCTTCCTTCCTTCCTTCCTTCCTTCCTTCCTTCCTTCCTTCCTTCCTTCCTTCCTTCCTTCCTTCCTTCCTTCCTTCCTTCCTTCCTTCCTTCCTTCCTTCCTTCCTTCCTTCCTTCCTTCCCCTTACATGAACATTCATTCTATTTTAATATATTTACAGAAAGGAACTGTAATATCCAAATGCCTCATTTCTACTTAAACTTTTTTTTTTTTTTTTTTTTTTTTTTTTTAATTTAACTCCCCTTTTAACTCGGTTTTGTTTCACTCTAATTCACCCAAGGGATCTATTACCAAGCCCCTCACCCATTCTCCCTCAGAGATGGTCATAACAAAGTTCTCCAGCCCTTGGAACATCTCTGTGGCCATCTCTGGACTTTCTCCAACAGCTCCATGTCTTTCTGATGTTCAGGACCCCAGAACTCGAAGTGAGATCTCACCATGGCAGGGCAGAGAGGGAGAATCACTTCCCCCAGTTCCCTGGTCATGTGTCTTCTTCTCTCTGCCCCTGATTTGGGATTTTGGGACCCTAAAGTCTGTAATTTAATTGGTCTGCCTGGATCCAGGCAGATTTTGTTCAGATTTATAACAATAATCATACTTATTTTGTTAGGTGTAGAGTGCCTTAATATTTGAGGAATGAACCTTCCCACACAGAATAAAATTAATGGTACAAATAAACTTTTTTTTTTTCAGTCCGAATACTCCTGCTTAGCTACTTTTTATTTCCATTGAGGGCTTGAGCCTTGTTGGAGGTATTTCTCTTCTCTTTCAAGCTTCAGTAACTAGAATGAGAAGTCCCTTGTATGCTGTGTTAAAAAAAAAAAAATAAAAAGAAGGGGAAGAAAAAGAATTATTCCATTTTATTGCATGAGAAATTTTTTTTAGGAAAATAATAATCTTTTCCAGTTGAAGTAGGAAAGGAACCATCAGTTTCATCATACAGGACAGTCAAGTTACATTTCACATTACAAATTGCCTACCCAGGAACCATAAAATGAAAAATAATTGTCTTTGCTACCACAAATCACAATTTGACCTGGGCAATATGTGCACGACTGAATTCTGAGACATTAAAGTGTAACTGAAAGGCATCTGCTTGTCAAAATGTTCAGAATTTTAACCTTCAGAGAAAGCATAGGCCAGCAGATAAGATACTACATTAAGATTCAGGGAACAGGTTCAGCCCTGCCATTCTCCACACACTTCTTGTGTGATAGTTAATAAATCACACGTGGGATGGAGGATAACGTGCCACATATTAATTCTACTTGTGCCATGCCCTCAGGTGCCAGGCTGGGCACAGTCCAGAGGCACCAAGTTGGAATTGCAGCAGAGGAGAACTAAAGCAGCCAGTCCTGCCCATAGGGAAATGCTGGCTGGGCAAAAAGTAACTCTAGAGCAGGGTTGTCCCTTGAATTGTGCCACTCTGGAGGATTTCAGGGTTTTATGCTGAGCTGTAAGGACCTGCCTTCACTTTGTAAGGAATTCACAGTTATGTATGCTCCTGGAATTCAAAAACTTAGTCTTTTGTCTATATAAAAAATCAGACACACAAACAAAAAATAAGTCCCAAAATAGAGAGGAATCCTTTCTTCCATGGAGGAAATGCTGCCCAGCAGAATGGATGAGGAACCCTGGAATAATCCCAAAGATGAACCCTCTGTGTGTGCACAAGATCCTCCAGCCAAAAGGCTCCCAGCTCCTGAGGACTTGTCTGGTGTGTGGGAAGCAGATGTTTTCACTCTCTCCTTAAGCTGCTCCACTTTGCATGAAATAATTCAGCGTGAATTGGACCACTGAGAGAGAGAGAGAGATTAGTAAATGTGATTTTGAGCCCCAGAGGCCAGTTACTTACTGGAGGAGAGGGAGCAAGGATTCAGTCCCACTTCCAATTAATGTGTGTAATGTATGCATTCATCAGAGCATGGTGAACATGCAGCTCCCTGTCTCCTGAGCACATCAAGTAACCACAAATCCTGTTCCTTTCTTGAGCATGGGTAACTGGTAATTAGCATGAATAACAAAAAAAAAATGTTGGCAGGAGAATTGTAGAACTCACCAGACTTCAGCCTAGTGGTTAGGAGAGGTTTATGTGGGTTTAGCTCTCCTTAGGTGAGACAAATTTCAAATCTCACCATTAGTTACTGCATAGAAAGGAAAAAAAAAAGAAAATGCCTCAATTTGTTGAAACTATAATTTCAGGAAAAAAAATTATTTCTTATGTCTTTCCACTGGTTTGGGAGAAATGATTGTTTTTTAAATCCTGACAGCACATAAATATGAATTACATGCTTGGCTGCTCTGTGCTATCCAACTGTACATGGCTGTGGGCATGTCCCTACGGAAGCATTTATCTGCTCCTGGGAGCTGACTGCTGGAAGTGCAGCCACTTCAGGAACTGTTCCTGGTATGAGAAGGCTGGTGCTGGCTGCTGCCTGCTGCTTTTCCCAAGATTGGCTCTTTGGGAACCAGATTTTCAATGTGGAATATGGGGTTTTTTTATACAAAGTGTGGATATTTATAGTTTCAATATTTATATTTGACTCCCTCTGACAGTGGAGATTCAGTCAACAGAACCAGTGGATTGTGTGACCAACTCACCCCTTGTCAAATAAACATCTAAAATAGATAAAAATAAAACAAAGCATATCCTGAAATAACTCTCTTTTTCCCTGTTAGCTATGAAGGAAGTCTTATAAAAAAGAAAACACAGTTTTCATGTGATTTCTGTGGAGGTTTAGGTGGGATATCAGGAAAAAACTTCTTGCCCAGATGGTTTCACTTCACACCAACCTGAGAAAGCAGCTGGTCTGCCACCACTTCTTGGTTAAGGGGCAATATCAAACACTTCCTAATCTTCATGTTGCAGTCAGGAAAACATAAAGCCTCAAAAGAATAATGGAATGGAATTTCACAGAATCACTGAGGGTGAAAAAGCCCTCAAATAGCAACGAGTTCAAGCTGTGCCCAATCCCCACCCTGTCCCCAGCCCAGAGCTCTGAGTGCCACCTCCAGCCCTTCCCTGGACACCTCCAGAGATGGGAACTCCAAACCTCCCTGGGCAGCACCTTCCAATGTTTAACAACCCTTCTGGTGAGGAAGTTCTTTCTGTTGTTGTGTTGGGTTGCAATGCAGGATGTGGCCAGAAATGTGAATTCTGTCCCCATCTGTTAACCCAGCTGGGGCAGTGACCCTGATCTCCTGGCACACATTATCTGCTCATGGGCCATCTTTAAACCAGCTGGGCAATCATCTTTATCTTCCCACAGCCCATCCTCCCTCCAGGAGATATCTCCTGTTAATGGCCACTGAGTCTCAGGGCATGACTGATAAAATTCCATCATCCCACTGGGAGATGCTCCAGCCAGGGGAGGAGCCAAGCCTTTCCTACCCAGATAAAAACTGAGATTTTGGACACCAAGGAACCTTCTTTCCACTGGATTCCAGAGGAAAGTCAGACCTTTCCACATCATCCCTGGAGCTTCAGAGGAAACTGCACCTTCTCCAGGAGCACTGCTGCAGCTGAACCACATCTGCCCCTGCAGGAGGATGCAGCCACCATTGAATGGGACTGTGCCAACACCCTGACTGACTGACGGGTGTCAGCTTGGATTCTGACTCTGGCAGGGTTTGGGATTGTTCTGTGTAATACTGCATTTCTATTTTAATTTTCCCATATCTTTGCCTGAGAGCCCCTTAATTTCAAAATTATAATAATAATTTGGAGGGAGGGGGTTTACATTCTCCATTTCAAAGAGAAGCTTCTGCCTTTATTGGCAGACACCTGCCCTTCAAACTGAGACAGTTGTCCAGCCTGAGCCTCCCCTGTCACAGCCTGAGATGCTGACCTACCCCTGTCTACATCCTCTCTTCAGGGAGTTGTAGAAAGTGATAATTTAGACTTCTGTCCTACAAATTAGGAACAGTAATTTCCCCAAGTCTATTCCTTCTTTGTTATGCAGCTTATCAAAGGTGTTTTAGAAGAGACTGTAATGAGTATGAAGTCATCATGTGATGGCCTGATGCTTTCAGGTGTCAGGGAAATTAATGTGGCCTTGTGGTTGCTGTCAGACAGCTCTTCAGAACAGTCTAGCAGCTCCTGCCAAGGAGCTGTTACATGGGATTCATTTTAAGAATGAAGGAGCTCAATTAATGCCCTTGCTACCTTCCTGCTCCTTTTCACACAGTCTGTCACCAGTGTGGTTCTCCATGTTCATTTCCATTCAAATTTTCTTTGAACAAGAAAGACCTTACACTCCTGACTCTGGCTGCCCATTAAATTGTTCTGTTGGCTGGTTTCAAGCAATCTCCACAGACAAAAACTGGAGTGGGAAATGCTGTGTGATTTTAAAAGTCACAGAAATTTATTAAATAAACTCAATAGGCAAGTGTAGGTTTGACCATTTGCAACAATGGGTTGTTTAAATTATTATCCCTCAGATGTCATAAAATGTAATAAAATTTTAGGGGAAATCCCCCAATCATTAATTTTATCTTCCTTTATCCATGATAAGCTGAGACTGAATTGTCCAAATTCTAAAATTTTAAGACCTTTAATTGAGAGAAAATATCTTCTTGGAAAAAGAGAGACAGAAGCTATGGTGTTTATTTTTAGGGGTGCAATTCAGGTCATCTGTCTAAAGGAATTGTAAATTTAGGTGTTGCAGTCCAGACCTAGATAAAGCAGTTGGGTGCCTGAGCTCCTCTCCAGGTACATAAATACCTCTAAATTCCTCTAATTTCTGATTAAATTAATACTGCAAAAGAGACTTTATCTACAGGCAATTCTTTGCACAAGGAGCTTTAGAGACTGCAAAGCCAGCCTGCAGTTCTGCCCCTTTTTAGGATCCAGTTTTGTCTTCAGCAACTTAATTGTGTTGAAATATTCATAATTTTCACCTGAAGTAAATTAGTATAGGAAGCTTCCTGCTCTTGGTAGAAAAGAGGCAGTGATGTCCAGGTAGGGGTGTGTCCCTCCTCAAAAATTAATTCAATATTAATACATAAGTATTTTAAAGATATTCTTGAAGAGAAAGCCAAGCAAAATCAGATTTATTAATAACCCCTCATTTCAGAAAAGCACTGAAGAAGCCATATATTCTAATTGCATTAAATAACAAAGTAGGTCAAAGTTAAATAATTTGAGGCTTATCAGCCAACACTACTTTATTTATAAGAGAGTGCCATTTGGATTTTAAAAAAAAATTATAAAATACTTCTAGGTAATCTAATGAATTTCCTTATTAAAACTAATGCTGCTAACTTATGCATATGTATTAGCCTCCTCTGAGTATTAAACTGTGCTCCTGAAACTTTAATTCCACTTCTCACACTGCACAAACAGACACAGTAATGCTCCTCGGTATCCAAAGCAACTATCAAGGGGTAATAGCTGGCATATGGTTTATTTTTCACTCACTGTACTTCATGCTCTAAAAAGTCCTTCCCCTTCCCTCTCAGCTGAAGGTTATATTCTGCTTGTTTACTCTCACACATTTGTGTTTCTCCAACAGGATTATTCACTTTGCTAAGAAATTAACAGTTACCCATGTGAAACTGATTAAAATTAGAGGAGCATCTCTTCTGAGTGGTTCACACTTATTAACTCGTTTCTGTGCCAAACCCAGTTCATATTTAATGTAATTATTGGGGAAAGTGGGTGTCTGTGCTCCTAGAAGAACATCTTGCAAAATCCATCTGAAGGAACATTTTTCCTGAGCATTGCTTCACCTTGGGTCCTGCCTTCATGTACAACACTATCAGACATCTATTCATTTAGGAGACTGTGTGACACTCTGGTGGAAGTAACTCCAATTTTTTACTTTTTTGGAAGAGGTATGGAGCAGACATTAAACTCCTTCCTCTGTGTTTTCCCTGTCAAAGATATCAGGTATCACCTTCTGCTCTCTTCTGTCACTGGAAGCAGTTTCCTCCAGAGCTCTCTAATCTGATGAATTTTTATGATCCATGGGAGTGTTTATTTCCTTCCCTGGATGCCAAAGGCAGTGATTGTCTCAATATTAGACCTCTGCCTTTTAAAGGATTAAGTTAGGACATACTTATCACATCTTGAACTCTTCTTCTTATGAGTTAAGGGGAGTACAACCTTCCCCAGAACATCCATTAAGCTGCACACTTCCACTGTGCCTTGGGACATGCAAACTGGTGCTCTTCTACCTTTTTTAATGGGATGGTTGGTCTGGAAAAAAAAGAAATGCACTTCCAAAATAACCAAGCAACCAACCAAAAATCCTAACACAAAATTGGATAAAAGTAGAGAATTTGTTTCAGGCTTGGGAATTGATTTTCTCTCCCTTTCAAAGAAAAGCTTGATTTCACCTCATCTCTCTTTCTCCTGAGTATTTTGGGGTTTATCCACATAACTGGGATCATCCTATGGGCTCACAGTATAGGATTTAGTGCATCAGAACCTTGGGTACAGCCTGGGGTGGTGCCAGATTCAGCACAGCATGGGAAGGGTGTGGAGCTGTTGGGATGAGTCCAGAGGAGGAAGAAAAAAGATGTTCCCAGGGATGGAACCCCTCTGCTCTGGAGCCAGGCTGGGAGAGCTGGGAATGTTCTCCTGGAGAGGAGAAAGCTCCAGGGAGAGCTCAGAGCCCCTGCCAGCCCTAAAGGGGCTCCAGGAGAGCTGGAGAGGACAAGGGATGGAGGGACAGGACACAGGGAAGGGCTTCCCGCTGCCAGAGGGCAGGGATGGATGAGACAATGGGAAGAAATTCCCAATTTTCTCTGCAATGGCACAGGTCTCCTAGAGAAGCTGTGGCTGCCCCTGGATCCCTGGCAGTGCCCAAGGCCAGGCTGGGTGGGCTTGGAGCAGCCTGGGACAGTGGAAGGTGTCCCTGCCCATGGCAGAAGGTGGCACTGGATGATTTTTAAGATCCTTTCCAACCCAAACCATTTTATGATTCCCTGCTTTTCAGATTTTCTGATCCTGTTCTTTATTCTTCTGATCCTCCTCTCCATGGTGCCTTTACATCCCTAGGAATTTTCCAGAGGTTGTTGACAATTTGATTGATGGGGTTTTGGTTTATACATTGCACAGCATGAAATTATATGAACTCTGCACTTTCCTGTAGATGTTGGTATTTCTATCCTTGTTTTTCACTTAAATCTCTTATGAATTCCTTCAAAAAGTACAAACTGTGGCCATTAGGATGGAAATTGTAACATAAATCACCCTTGAAAGCATGAAAAAGAAGACTAAAAAAGAAAAAAAGCTTTATCAGTCCCACACGTTGTTTTGATCATTGGGCAGATGCAGTGCATTTAAATTAGTTTATTCAAATTGTATGAAATCTCTGCTTTCCTGACTCTTTTGATGTCAGCCATAATAGGCTGTAGAAAACATATCCTGTGTTTGGTTTGGAGCTTTCTATTGCCAAGTGTTTAATGGCTTTGGAGGAGCTGGATCCTGAGAGGGAATTACACTGGAGAGTAACTTGCAGAGTTTCTGCTTTATATTTTTTGCTGTGTGCATATTATGCTGCTTTAAGGGGAACTTAAGAGCACTTTTGGTTTTGGTAGACATAATAACACCTCCAGGCAAGTGAGCTGTTTTTTTGTCTATCAAAAATACTTTCTTCTCAAGCAAAATATAATTCATTTCCTGCTTCACATTCCCAGGATAACAGCATTTTGCATTCAAGTGAAAAATAACACAGAAAATGGTTTTCTGATTTTATGGAATGTGAATGGTATAGATTCACCAAAGCAAGTTTGAGCTTTAGCAGGGCAAAAATGCACTTTTTGCTTTGAAGTGAGGGTGGAAGTGGCTGTGTTTCAGCAAGGTTGTTTGTAAGTGCCAAAGTCAGGAACCTGTGGGTGCTTCTGCAGTTCTGCCATTTCAAATATATAGAGAGAAAAAGAGGGAGAAATCCTGCTCTGGGCATTTCTCTGTGTGTCTGGAACTGCAAAATTTGCCACTGCTGCCCTGCTTGGCAAATACAAATTCAGAATTTCCCAGCACAAGCCTGATCTCTCAACCCTTTTGAAAGCACAGGAGAAAAAAAATACAAATGGTGTTTGTTGTCCATAAGATTAAAAATAGAGCAAAGGTGTGGCGAAAAGTCAGTAAATCCACTTTTTTAAACCCCAAATCATTGTACAATAATGGCAACAAGAAGATTCCTGATTCTTTCTATGTGGAGTTTGAAGGCAAAACAAATTTAAATGGATTCCTGAATTTAAGAGCTACTGGTGTTACAATGACAAAATAAAATAGAACAATATAAAATGAAATTTAAAAACCAGAACAGTGGATGGAAAACATCAGTGTTGGGGAAGTTTTTGAAAAGTTCTATACTCACAGTGACAAAACTCAAAGGAATAAAAGCTAAAAGAAAGCAAATGTAATTTGTTTTTCTTCCATCAGGTCTTGCTGAGGACAAAAAATAAAATGGCCTCATTTTTGTGTAGCAACAGCAGAGAACTGAATGTTCCTTCTTGGACAATTTTTTAAGTAGAAAGATTCATATCTTACTGAAAATTTCACCAATCTGCTTTTCTCTCTGATCCCCAGCCTGCAATCAAGCAAATTAGAGAGCTGTATGTTGTTACTATAGTAATAAATGTGGCAGTGCATAAAAAGAAATTGGGCAGTCTCAGATCCATCTCTCCCAGGGAAAATGGAATACAATTTTTCATAATTTTGACCACCCAGTGCTTTTGTAGCTGTGGGTTCTAAGAAACGAATGTCCCCATGTCAGTGCAAATGTTTTCCTACTCATTTGTCATTTTCCAAATGAGCAGACATTTGAATCAAAGCTAAAAGTTGTTCCCAAATTGGTGGTGTAAGCAAGGAGACAGCACTGACAGTACAATTTACATGGACTTGTGCTAGACATATCTCAGTATATTTGATGTCTTCTATGCCAGCTTTGTTTTCAAGCTTGGAATTGAACAAATTCAAAAAGAAATAGAAATGAATTTGCAGTTTGGTTTTTAATCTGCATTTTTTTATGTCTGCACAGATGGATTTGGTCTGCTTTTTTATGTGTAATAGATCTGTGCTTCTGAATCTTCACAGATAGTTTGTGTGTTTAAATAGTTGTGTGGTTATACATAACAGTCAGATTATAAGGATATATTAGTCTGGGTTGAATTAAAATTAAAAACTATGATGTTAAATAGAACTAAAACTTAACACAACAATCCTTATTCTAAAAATAAAATTAATAAGGATAATCAAAAATAAGGATTTAATACACAATTTGAATGACAAGTAACTAATTAATTGCAAGACAAGAAGGTGACAGTGAATTCCAGTCTTTATATTGAAATATGGAAAAAAATAATCTCCTTTTGAGATATATATTTTTTGGTAAATATTGGCCCATCAGTACCATGAACCCTTTTGGATTAGAGTGTCTGACTGTTGCATTAAACACAGCAAAAGGCCTCAAGCAGGGATTATTTCAGTACCTGCAGTACAGGATATGGAGCTTGTCTCACTCTGTGTCCATCACTCTGGTGGAGAACAGATGTTTGCTTTGCACTCAATTTAGGTTTTCCAGGAGGAGAATGACCTGACCTGTGCAGTGAGAGCCCAGAGTGAGAATCCTGCCCCATCCCCAGCTGTGCCTCTCCCTGAGCCCCTCCCCTGCTGCAGAGCAAGAGCAGAGCTCTGTCCCCACAGCAGCCCCAGTGCAGGTCACAGAATAAAGATTCTCTTTTTTTTTTTTTTTTTTTTTTTTTTTTTTTTTTTTTTTTTTTTTGGCAAAAAAATTTACAATTTTTCCTAAATTTCCTCCACCCTGCTGAAGGTCTAATTCAGACTGATATTTACACTACAACAAATTCCCAACATTATGCCTGGGACACCTCCACCTGTTCTCATCCAAAAGCATCAGCAGCACTCTCTGGAGTCATCCATCATTCTTCCACCCTCCCTCCCTCTGTGCAGGTCAGATGTATCTCCCCAGCCACAAATCTTGCCTTGAAACCCAAATCTGTGTGTCCAAGCAAGGAGCAGATCCAAAATGTTGCCTTGAAACTCAAATCTGTGTGTCCAAGCAAGGAGCAGATCCAAAATGTTGCCTTTAAACCCAAATCTATGTGTCCAAGCAAGGAGCAGATCCAAAATGTTTCCTTTCCTCTCAGGACACAAAGCAAAGGCTGATCTGCAGTACTTTAACTGTGATGTGCATACATAGAAGGCAGGATTTGAACAGCACAGCAGTAAAAAAAAAATTAAAAAAACATTGAAATATTTATTAGGGGAGGTATTTTCACTGGCCAGAGTCTCCTCAAGGAGAAGATCTCTTTATAGAGGAATGACATCATCTCACACCCTGTTTCTGGTAAAAGGGGCTTTCTGGTTGCCAAATTGCAGCATATTGCTGACAGAGAAGCTGTCACTTCATCAAGCTGTCATCAGAAAACGTGTCTGGCTGTTTGAGGAACGAGGGAAAACACAGGACACAACTTCTGAGCGACTGCATCTGAGTGCTGCCTCTCCAAAATGCTGCTCACTTCGTGGTGCTCTGCTCTGAAGGTGTGCAAAATGAGCCTTTGGGGCTCTTTCTTCAGTCTTTGGAGAAAAAATATTTCTCATACCTCAGGTTCTATTAAAAAAAAAAAAAAATAGAGGGAGAGAGTTATGGTTGTTTCTTATTTTTTGACATTTTTCTGTTGTTGGCTGGTGTTTTAAAATATGTTCTTAGAAGAATATGTTCCTAGAAGTCAAGGGACCTTGTTTAATTCTCTATTTTGCCACAGGGACCTTGTTTAATTCTCTAATTTGCCACAGACTTCTTGGATAACCTTGGTCAGGGTTCGTCTCTTTTTCCTTCTAACTGCCCATCTTTATACTAGGAAAAATGATATTAAAGTCATAATTAAAATTATTAGCAGTTATGAGGGCTTAGAAATTGAAGTTAAAGTGTCCAGAACAATTGCTTAGAGAGATATCTTTATTGATTTAAGGTGCATGGTTATTTGGTTTTGGGTTTTGTTGATTTGGGTTCTTTTCCCCTTAAAGGAGTGTCTTAGTTCTCCTTATTTTTGTTTTCCAGTGATTTGAGGGAGAGTTTCTGTTGTCAGCCTTTCATAAGTTTTTTTTCTTAGCCTGAAGAAATTTCTGAGCTTTGCTGAGGACATACCTTGCAAAAAAAAATTTGTTTTTCTTACCACCTCTACTTTATCTGTCAGCCTGACTGCCTGTCAAGGCATCTTGATTCTAAAAGGATGAGTAATGGGAAAATTTCACTCACAGCACAGTCTCACTAGAAAAATAGAAAAAATATCCAGTATCTCCTAGATTGGACTGTGAAATCAGTGGCCAAACCTCTCCTCAGTTGTACGAAGACTGTGTGAAATCATTGCCTGAGTCACTGAAACTTCTCCATTATATCAGTAATTGAACATAAGTAAGCCTTAGGCAGTAATGTCGTTCCACATTAAAAACTCATTTTCACTCAGTGACAAAGCTCCCATCTTTGTACATTAGCAGTGAAAAAATTTTATCAGCAAACATCACTTTCTGGACAATAATATCTTTGTCACACCTTTTTTTCAGAAAATTGTAAGATTTGTATATTGATGATCTTAGAGGTCTTTTCAATATAAATTATTTGATGACTATGAGTCTATGGTTAGGGAATATAAAATCGAACATTTCCCATTTTAAACATGGCCTGCAGTGCCTTTAGCATTTGTATGGAATAGAATCCACAACTTAGGTGTTTAGGTGCTTGATGAAAATCTGTTTGGTTTCTGAAATACTTAATCAAGTCAGATGATAAAGACTGGAAGGTAAAATTTGACCTCTAAGGCCAGTTTTCAGTGTGAACCAAAACGCAACCACAGAACTGGTATGGAAAATAAGATTCAACCCACCTGATTTTAGTTTTGGAAATTAAGCCAGTGTCAGGGTGTGACTTGGGTTTGCCATTTTTGATATATTTAGTTTCCTTTAGAGCTAGGATTCAGGAGTAGAGGCAAGGCAGGCTTAAAACTTAAAAGGGTATAAGAAGAAATTTATTAATAACACAAAAAGAATTCAGAATAAGATTTCTAGATTATTCCCTCCTCCCCCTTCCTTCATTCCACATTTCTTAACAACAACATACAGAAAACACTTCAGTCAGTTATCTACTTAAATAATCATTTCAGTTCACTCTAGAGAGAAAACTTCCTTTTTTTGGTTTAGGCTTCAGGGGTGTCTTCACCTTCACAATCTACATCCGCCTGGAAAATATTGCAGATTATGACTCTCCTCTCATCTCCACAGTCCTTCCAGAGCTGTGCTATGTGTTATGTTACACACATGGGGTACAACTTTTAAAGGCAAGCTGCTGAAAGGCAAAATTCTCTTCATCTCTTTTTCTATTAAATGTCTCTGTCCATATTTCCAGTCCCAAAACAGAGAGCCCCATTTCCTCAAAGCAAAAAGGTCTTCTTTTCAAGCACTTAAACCTCCCCAAGTATATTTCACAGTTTAAAGGAATTTTAGTGTAGTCACAATCCCCTCAGCCCACAAAAAAGGTTTTTCAGCTACTCATCAGTTGCAGCTTTTCAATCTCTTCCCACCAGGAACTTTATCTTCATTCTGCTGACCTCTGTAGACTCCAGGGGAGCTCAGGAGATCGAGAATCTTATCCAGGCATTAAAAGGGTTAAAATTGCATCCAGAATGTGAAGAAGTGACATGGTCAGCTGGAGGTCTCTTCTATCAGAACGGGGGAGATGGGGTGGGGGGGAAAGGAGACCCTCTGGTGGGTCTCCCCTCTCGGCCATGCCACGTGGAGAGGGGAGCCGAGCTGAGCCAAGCCAGGCGCCACCAGGGCCAGGGCAGGAGCCAGGGCTGTGCCTGGGCTATGCAGCCAGGGACTGGGGCCTGGGGCCACCTTACCTCCAGAGAGGCCAGAAGCTGAAAAAGAGCGGCCCACTCCCCACCAATGTGATTTAGAGAACAAAACAACTCTCTCATTGGCCACCTGAGATGCCAACCACCAAATCAGCCCTCTGAAAGCCTCAAGGGAACCAAATAGCACAGGTGAGAGGGTGTCACTCACCTGGGGGTCAGGTTATGGAGCAGTGCATTTGCTGAAAACTACTGCCTAAGTTAGTATGAATACAGAGTATTCTAGAAAGTTTCTTCAGTAAATATGCACCACATCATAAATTTGGCATCCATCCCCCACCTCAGGAGAAATGTGCTTTTCCTGGCTTGTCACAGACAGCACTTAGTGGCCAAGTTGAGCATGTTTTGAAGGAGGTCCAATACTGTGACAGACAATTTTATGTCTCCATGTGCTCATCTTGTTGATGCAGAAGACCCTGATTTTTCAGCAAGCAGTACCTAGGCAGAGCTCCAGCACCCTCATCCCTTAGGCTTCAAGGTCTGTGTGCTGACACAGCCTTTTCACTATCAAGCAGAGCCTGAAAATAGTGGAAAGCAGATGGTGCTTCCTCACTCTCCATTACAAACAAACAGCAAGAGGAGCATTCTGGCAGTTTTCACTTTTCACTTAATCACTGGCACCACTGTGAAAATCTGATTGAGCCTCCTCAGTGCTTCATATGAGCAAACCTGAAATTAAACCAGATTTTAGGCACCTCACTGAGAGGGAAGGCAGCTACTTAAATACACACACAAACCCCCTGGTTTGCTTTCTATTCAATTTTCATTTCTAGAGATGCTGTGACTGTGCTGATTTTATTAGCAGGGTGTGCAGGGCTACATCCAGAGATTAATTAATTAATTAGAGAAGGACTCCTTCACTCTATACATCCTCTGCAGCACTGTTCATGTCCCACTCAGCTTGCCCTGCACACAGCTCCCTCCTGGGTGACAGGAACAAAGCCAGAGCTGGTGGCAGTGCAGCAGTGCCCTGAGCAATCCCTTGTCCCATCCTCTGGCCATGCTTTGATTCATGCTCCAAACCTCTCCAAGGCAATTCCCTGCTGACAAGCAAGGAACAGGTGAAATCTTTATCATCAAGAGCTGAAAGGTTGAAAAGAAACACTGGTACAGATCCTCAGATGTATGGCTGTCCTGTAAAGTAAAAAAATAAAAAAAAAAAAGAAAAAAAGCCTTTAGTCACTTTCATAGACACCAAAACAACTTTTATTTCTAATAAAACTCTTTTTTGTGTGTTAGATCATTGTCCATCATTTGTCCAAAAGTCGTCAATTACCTCAATTATCCATCCTCATTGCCCTTTTTTCTTTTTTTTCTTTTTTTTCCTCCATTTAATGGCCCTCAGACATTTTAATTTCTCTTTATTTTTATGAAGGGATTACTTCTGGCTTTTATGAAACAGCTTCATAAGGCATGAGCAGAATTATGGATCAATTCTCAAAAATGTTTCATTATCCCTGATGTGCTGTAATTAGATGACAAGAAATGCAGTCTTTCATGTGTGTCAGCTGGTTGATGAAGAAACCAATAGCCTATTTATAAAGATTTTTTACTGTTTTTTTTTCCCAAAGCAAAACAAATACATAACTTGAAACTCTTTGATTAATTTCAGTAGGTTTCAGACCTAAAATACTCAAAACAATGTGTATATTGTTTAACAGACTATGACCTTGTGGACTTCCAGTAATTCCTCCTCTATATTTAAATTCTATACCTTGATTTTTCAGAAATATTTTTTTTAGATCTTTCTAAATGAAAGGTAAATCAATCCTTGCCTAGCTCAGACCTATGTACACAAGTCTTGCAAGTATTACCAGCTCAAGACTTAGCCTTTGTCTGGGAAACAAATGTTTAAAAATCTGGTGATGTGCAGGACAAGAGCTGGAAATACAGGATACTTTTAGAAATTCAAAATAGAGTGACTTTTTTATTCTTATTACCTTTGGAAAAAAAGAAGTTGTGAGCAATAGTAGAAGACATCTGCTTGGAATAAGACAAAATGAGTCAGAGAGCAAAATAAGCTGACAAAAATACATTTTTTTTCCTGATTAAATCTTTTTGGCTTGGGAGAATCATTCCCTGAAGAAAAAGATAAAAAAAAATTCTTAATTCTTAACCAGTGGTGACTTTCATCAGTGGAGACATTTGCCTGCGAAGATAAAGATGAGTTTATTGGTCCCAGGTATGAAGAAATGGTTGCATTTCAAGAAAGGGTCAGCAGTAGGAGATTGCTCCAAGACAGGCTGAAATTTTAATAGTCTTTCACAGGAATTTCACAGCACTGTGTCATGTCTCAAGGTTGGTGTAGGAGCCTAAAATGATTTGTCCATGTGCTGAGGCCCACCTGGCCTGACCAGCTTCTCTTTCAGTCCCCACTTACTGTTATGCCTGGCTTGAAAATTTTGGAGGGGCTTGGAAGCCAGGCTGCCTTGGTACATTTCTGCTGCCTCCAGTTCTCATGGGAGGTCAGGTTTTTCATCTCCTTGACACATTCAGTTTTAAATTCTGATCTTAAGGGAGGATTTCGCTGATTTCCCATTGTTCCCCTATTAAACAGTCACAGGATAACGGCTGATGCAACTGGTCCAACTCCCCTGCTCCAACAGGACCAGACAGATTTTAAATATTTCCCATAGAAGGAGACTCCACAAACTCCCTGGGCAATCCATTCCAGGGTTCCATCCCCCTCCCAGTGAAAAAGTGTTCCCTGATGTTCAGAGGGAACCTCCTGTGTCCCAGTTTGTTCACAGACCCTGGTCTTGGTTCACTCAACAGAGCCTGGATTTGTTCTGTTTGCACCCTCACTCAGATATTTTTATACATTAGTAAATCTCCTCTGAGCCTTCTTTTCTCCAGGCCAAACTCTCACTAGTTCCTCAAAGTAAAGGTGCTCCAGTCCCTTTATCACCTTTGTGACCCTGTCTTGGGTTGCAATACAGGATGTGACCAGAAATGTGAATTCTGTCCCCATCTGTTAACCCAGCTGGGGCAGTGACCCTGATCTCCTGGCACACATTATCTGCTCATGGGCCATCTTTAAACCAGCTGGGCAATCATCTTTATCTTTCCACAGCCCATTCTCCCTCCAGGAGATATCTCCTGTTCATGGCCAGTGAGTCCCAGGGCATGACTGATAAAATTCCATCATCCCACTGGGAGATGCTCCAGCCAGGGGAGCAGCCAAGCCTTTCCTACCCAGATAAAAACTGACATTTTGGACACCAAGGTACCTTCTTTCCACTGGATTCCAGAGGAAAGCCAGACCTTTCCACATCATCCCTGCACCTTCAGAGGAAACTGCACCTTCTCCAGGAGCACTGCTCCAGCTGAACCACATCTGCCACTGCAGGAGGATGCAGCCACCATTGAATGGGACTGTGCCAACACCCTGACTGACTGACGGGTGTCAGCTTGGATTCTGACTCTGGCAGGGTTTGGGATTGTTCTTTGTAATACTGTATTTCTATTTTAATTTTCCTAGTAAAGAACTGTTATTCCTAATTCCCCTATCTTTGCCTGAGAGCCCCTTAATTTTAAAATTATAATAATAATTTGGAGGGAGGGGGTTTACATTCTGCATTTCAAAGAGAAGCTTCTGCCTTTATTGGCAGACACCTGTCCTCCTAATTCAGACCAGGGATTAGAGCTCCAGAGCACTGCTGGCTCTTGTTGGACTTGGTGCTCACTCCCTGAATATGACATTGCAACAACTGATGTGTTAATTCCTCATAAATAACTGGAAGGAGATTCCTTGTAGAGGTAGGAGAAGAATTTCCAAAGCAAAAGGGGAAATGAATATTCAAACAAACAACCTTTAGCTGACAAAATCCCATTCCAGACCCTAGGATGGATGGTTGGTTTAACTTCACATGTCAGTATCTGAGTTATTTAGCAGAGTTATTCACTTTCCCTTTGCAGATGTCATTAAGAGAGTCACTGAGACTCAGGGCCTGATTCACCCCTGCAAAGGCAGTTATTTAAATATGCTGTATGAATCATGAGCTAAGATCCATATTTCTATGTAACGCAGTCTGGACTCCCCGACAGGCATCTAAAATCAAGGGAGTGAATTCCACACATTCAATGCATTTAGAACATGGTCTAAATATCCAGGGCTTCATCAAAAGGTGTTAATTTTGTCCTAACTCTGACCAAGCTTTTCCCCACCTTCATCTCTATATTTGTCCTGCTGAAAGCTGCTCATAATGAATTATTCTCTTTCAGGCTGTTTTGATTAAATCAGCATTTCTGAGGAACAAAACTTACACCACCATCCTCACCCCCACACGAAACAAACCCTGATTAAATATAGGATAGAACTGCTTGGGTCTGAGCCTTTGTGTTTTTCAGTTTGAACCACCCTATTATTATTGCAGCCACTGTTCTGGGCAAGAAAATGCAACCAGCTGTCAGTGCATATTTAAAATACTCAGAGAGTTGTTTTGATTTTTCTCCAGGTAATTATCCTCAAAGTAATAAAAGCAGGGAAAGATGCATTTTTTTTAACTATCAATCCAAGTTTTAATAATTTAGTGTGTCTCAAATTAAAAAAAAAAAAATATATATTGCTTTCAACTTGTGCGTCTAATTCTTTCTTTCTTCTAAGAACATTTATACTCTAAATTTTACATCCATTGCTCCAATAAGTGTATTTATTTTCAATATGGTTTTGCCTTTTTTTGTGCACTTTGTGATGCATAAAAACCAATTTGCTATTTTCTCCTAGATGCCAACACATCCTTTCCACCTGCTCCTCTCACAGGTGATAAGAAAAAGAGTCAGGCCAGAGCACCAGTATCTCATACAAAAAATTTACCCATAAGTGAAATTTTTTCTTCTGAAAATAGGAACATTAATAACCAGGATTGCTCCTGAATGAAATCCCTGCCAGAGCTGTGCTTCCCTTGCAGGTGTCTTCCATGGGAATGGGCATTGGAATTCTGTAGGCACATATCAAACCTTTGCTATTTCTTTTCCACTTTTCTTTTAACTCCCTATCTGCCTAACAGGATATTTAAAATGCACAAACATTGATATTTCCCATACAGGAGTTCCAGGAGTCCTCCTGGAGGTTTGGAAGCCTGTGTTGGTAATTCAGCCAGGCTGGAGCTGTTAATCCCCATTCCAATGTACTTATATTCCCTCAGATCAGACTTTTTAATCATTGGAGCAGGAAAAACTACTAAAATCAGAACTTTTTGAATTTCATCTAGATTCCAGGGAACCTTAATTTTGTGAAGAGGCTGAAAGGGTAAATGAGAAGTTCTGATTTTTCTATTAAATTATTACTATTTATGAACTAGCAGGAGCTGCAGAAATTCAGGCCCCTGAAAATTCTTCAAAGGCAAAAGGAAAATATGCACAAACAGCATTCCTTGGAATAATTAAAGCTCAGCTTTGATCTCCTCCTTCCACCTCATCCCACAAATGCAGCAGGAAGTGCCCACTCCATGGTAAAATTCTTGCAGTTGCTGTTTGGATACAACCTTGAATCATTAAAATAATTTCAAAGCTGTCTTATAAATATCAGCTCAATTATGAACTCGAGTTTTGGGGAAATGAGAGAAAAATGAGTGAAAAATTCTACTTTAACTGAAATAAAATCAATTTAGAGTTGGGGCTCTAGAAATAAATTACATTCATTCTGCATTCTTTTCATGGCCTTTTTCAGTGCCACGTGGAGTTTGTGTGTATTGTATAGTAAATAAAAAGTCTCTTCTTTTTTTGTTATCATCTCTCTCTTTAAACTATATTTGTATTTGTACGAGGACAAAGTGCAGCCTCATCAAGCAGAGTTTTATCCAACCATATTTAAACAATATTGATCTTCAGATCTTATGTTAGGCACTTAAATGAAAATTTTTATATTTAAATAGAAATTATTGATTAAAAAATCAGTGGAAGTTGGAGTTCTTTTCTTCATTGAACACGAAGAATTGCAGATATTCAGTCACCACCTGCCCATGAATGGAGATGGAGAAGCAGAACTGTAACTGTGGGGTTATTTCATGCTGATATTGCTGATTCCTCGGTGTTTAAAGATCTAGTGTGAGCTCATGATTGCCTGAATGATTTTATGTTTAAGAATTCTTTGTCCAAATCTTTCTTTAAGAAATTCCACCGAGGTCAGAGCCAGTTCCTGCTATCGAAGTGCAACGATGTCCCAGGAGTTTGGGGGTGTCAAGGAGGAGCTGGAGGGTGCAGTGACACTTTTCTTCCTGTTACCTTTCCATTCTGCTTTCCATGAGCAATTCCACTCTCAAATGTGGTGAGGGTGTGTTGTGTTTTACAGGACTGTGGGTCATTAACCCACATTGGTTAAACCAAATCATCTCATGGGACCAACACCAAGGCATTTCAGAGGAGAGCTCAAGCTCACTGAAATCCTCCTCTGAATTTCCATGTTTTTGAGGATTATGGTTTTTTAGACTCAGAAATAATTTTTTTGGGGATTAAGGGTTTTTTAGGAATTTTTCCGAGCCTGATATTCCTGCTCTTTTTATTGGGACACAAATTAGTAACTCGTGTGTACACACAAGAAAATCCAGATTTTGATACTGGACCCATTTAAAGATTTGTTCCTCCTTTTTCATTGTGAGACCCACATGGTAAAGGGTAAAATATCCTCTGTTTCCTGGTCTGGTAGCCAACTGAAAATGAAAGACAGATCTTGGGACAGCATTACTATCAAGTGGGAAGTGGGGAGTAACTCACAACCCACTGGGATTAGGGATTCACAGAAAATCCTAAGTTTGAAGGACCACAAGGGTCATTGAGTCCAAACCCTGGCCCTACACAGACACCCCAAAAAAATCTCTCCCTATTCCTGAGAGAATTGTCCAAACACTTTTTGAGCTGTGTCATTTCACAAAAAGACTCCTTGACACTATTTTAGAAATAAGTACATTTTTATAGAATGGATCGAACCAACTTTTTATTATTTACATTCAATATTTGTCCAAGTACATTTAGAAGCACAGTGAATTTATCTCCTTTCTCCTGTTTATTGCTACCTTCCCTGAAAGATTATGTTGCCCCTGAGAACAAAGCAAAAAGTTTTCCTGCTTTGCAGATGTGCACAGTTCCACTAAATAAACCTGCATTTCTGTTTGGCTTTAAACCCATGAATACCAGTGATGAGCAAGTTGTTAAAACTGGGATTAAAATAAACAGCAGCAAAGAGGAATTTCACAAGATACATGGAATTTAATGGGTAATACCATACTGGTTAAGGCTTCAATGTGAGAAAAAACCAAAAGAACAGCATTTAAAAGACTGTTTCTGTGAAATAATGATTTTCTATTCCTGCATCATCTGGCTGACAGCAGCAGATTCAGCTTCATCCAGCATCTGTACATGTTTGTCTTTGTGGGTTTTAGCACATTGTTAGAGAATAAGTTTGGCCAGTACTGAAAGAGGGGCTTGATCCAAACCCATGAATATAAATAATGAATATTTATATTCATTCCTGTCAATTTTGGGCAATATATTTGCAACTGCCTTAAATCACTTCAGTAATATTGAGTGAAGAAGAGTAGGGGAGTGGAAAATGCTTTTTATATTAAAGTATTCTTAGAAGCAAAAATAAAAGACAGGAGTAGTTTCAGGCACAATATTCACATCTTTGTAAGAGAATCACAAATAATCTTTTAGATTTGTAAACTGAACTGATTAGCAAATGTAACTGACACCAGGGATGATACAAGAAATTCTGACTGATGTCACAACATAGCTTCAAAATGTCTGAGAAGAAGAAAATTTCATCTTACTGCAATAAAATGTCACCAACTTTAGTTCTAGTGGCAAACCCTTGCAGTCTGGGATTTTCTAACCCAAAAAAGGATCCAGACTGTAAAACACTTCATAGCTCTAATTTAGCAAATATGGCTTCAGGGAGCAGATAAGAGAAGGAAAAAGAACTGTAATATCAGTTTTTGGACAGAGAGAGGTGCAGATAAAAGGAGGTTTTAGAGGGCACCTAAGCTATTTTTAGCTTTTCAGTAACTGAATATTTGAGCAATCAGGAGGTTTTTAGGAAGCTTAGTTACATCAGCATAGGACAAGCAGTCATTTAGAAGCTGAAAAACTTCATTGCCAATGCTGCAGCTATGAAGAAGGCATGGCATTCCTAATGGTCCCAACTAGAGGGAAAATGTTAAAAATTACACAGCAATTTTAGGAGAAAAGAGTGGATCTGATATCTCCTAACTCAGGATCACTGAGCATCTCCAAGGGTAGAATTCTTTCTTCTCTCTTTGCCAGCCCAGTTAAATTTGTGACTAGCCAGGTGACAGATTTTCCTCTGAGAGATGATAGATCTGAAATGAGAAATGGGTTGATGAGTCTTTCCCTGCTCATATCCCCAGGAGTCCCCTCATTCCTCAGGAGGGAGGAAAGCTTTCCTCCACTGATTGCTGATTGTTAGACTGAGATCTGGAATGAAATGGAGTGGAAAATACAGGAGAGAATATCTCTTATTATGGAACCTTCAACAAGGTTTAATACGTGGAAATAAAGCTTAAAGTCCAAGCTGGGATCATAGGTTAAATAAGGCAATGATTAGTAAGAAGAGCATAAATGACCAGTTCAGGTTTTTTAGATGAAGGAAGAAGGAAGGAAAATTTTGGATGGGAGGGAGTTCAGAAAGTGTGACTCAAAAAATTAAATCCCTTTTTTTTCTAGAAAAATATGAAAGCAGGGAAAATGAGAGTTTGAGTCACACATGTAAAACCTACTTATAATCAATTAAACATGAAAACAAGCAATTTCTATTCATTTTCTCATTCCTTGTTGTGATTTTATTTTTTAGGGTTTTTTTTATTTATTTTTTTATTATTATTTATTTATTTATTTTTTTTTAACTTGGAATAGATTCATCACTTCTGTAATGAAGTGTCACTTTACATAGTTATTCTGTGATTCTGTGTTGAGGTGTTAGGGCATGGGTTGGACTTTATGATCTTGGAGGTCTCTTCCAACCTGGTGATTCTGTGATTCTGTGATAATTCTGTGATAATTCTGTGATTCTGTAATGATAAGTGACCAATTCACTGACATAAAGGAGACTTTATATCAAGCAATTGGCAGCTACTGGAGATTTTATCACCTCTCAAAACACCTAATCTCTCATTCTGTGGTGTGCTGGGAATACACTGAGCACTGGGCAGAGCATTATTGTCAGGATTTCAGGTCAGAAATTCCATGTTTACATCTTACAAGACAGTCTTACCATGGGTGCTCTGCACAGAATAAGAGAAGAAGGAAATGAAGCCAAAAATGAGCTTTCCTTTTTTGAAACAATTTGCTTTTCTGCAACACCTACTCTTTAATATCCTCTGCAGGTTAATTAAACCCTGACATGTGGCAGCATTTCCCCAAATAAACAAAAGCAATTCTCGAGCTGTGGATGTGCAGCCACACAAAGCTGGAGCTCTGCACAGAAATTCTGTGTTCTGGGATCCACTTGGGTGCCCAAAGGAACAGATTGGAGGCTTTATCAGCTGGAAAATGATTAACTTGGTGCTGGTTTTTCAGCTGAACCACGTGGGAGAGGGAAGGTGAGGAGATGGGCATGGATAACTTCCTCCCACAGGCCCCTGGCACAGCTCAAAATGATGTCCAAATTTCATCCCAACATGGGATTTAGGCTGGTTATTCTTGAGTTTCTCTAATTATAATGTGTGCAGGGATGGAAGGCATGGGAATGTTTATTTATGAGTCAGATTTCTCTTGACTTCTACAAGAGCCCTTAAGTGCTCACCTGCTTCTTCCTTGGCAGGTGAGAAACACTTCAACAAGAATAACAAAGTCCTTGTTTTGCACCAGCTTCTGATTCAAATGCATTTGCTTTTGTTTTATTTTATGCCCTTATTCATATTTGTTTTTCTCTTCAGATTTTTTGTTCTCCCCCTCTTTTCTAAATGGCAAATATAATTTTAAAAAAGTCCAAATTAACAAAAAATAAAGTGAGAATGCTTTGAATCAGTTCAGGTTGGCAAAGCCCTCTAAGATCATTGAGTCCAACCATTCACCCAGCACTGCCAGGTCCTCCACTCAACCTGGTCCCTGAGCATCAGGTCTTTGTTTTGTTCTCAGTCCTTGGGTAAAGGGATGCTGTAATGAAGGATGAAGCATCAGGATGTCCAGACTGGGGGAAAAAAAAATATATCTTTATTGAATTTACATAAATAAGGTCAAATTCTGGGACAAAGAATAATTCTAGAAATTGGATTGCATTTTTTCCCCTTCTTTTTCACTTTAATTTTTTTTCTTTTTTTTTTTTTTTTTTTGGTTTTGGTTTTGGTTTTGGTTTTGGTTTTGGTTTTGGTTTTGGTTTTGTTTGAGAAGCACTGAATTAATATGGGCTTTTTAGGTCGTTTTCCTCCTGTTTCTCCAGCAGCATGCAAAAATTGTTCTGCAGATGCTGGAGACACAAGTGCTGGAGAATCAAGGTGTGCTGAATTTCCAAAAGATTGTATAAGGGGCTGCACTTTTGAATCAGTTAACAGCAAGGATTTGTTACTTCAAGGTGATTTCAAGTGGAGTAGATGCATGGAAAGGATTTTGTGTGGATTTTAATACATACAAATGTAAAAAGAGCCCAAACACCATGGAGATAAAGCTTCTTGTAATAAGAAAGAGGAAAACCTCTGTCTGCAGCAAGTCAAAGTTGTTGGTATTTCATTTTTTCCTGCCAGGCAAAGAAGACTGGACAGCCACTGAAGTAATTCCTGGCAGATTTGCATCACCTGCACTTTAAATCCTCACATCACCATCTGGATGAACTCACTGCAATGCTGCAAAGTGAGGGTGAGCCAGGCTCTGAACCCAGCCCTTGCTTTGTCAATAAACTGCTGCAGCACTACTGAGCAGAGCTGAAATGAATGTCTGCAAGATCCAGCTTCAAAAGCTTGCAGAGCCAAAGGCATTAAATGCTCATGAGCTGGGGGGAGTTCAGAGCAGGCCAACAGATAAACACATTATCCAGGGATGGGCTGGTCTGTTGGGATAGGGGAGTCCACATCCCTCACAACACTGGTTTTTTTCTTTACTTAGCCACAGTTTGCTGTATAATCCTAAATTCCTTATATATTAAACTGTTCCTTCACATTCATGCACCTGCTGTTTAGAAAAGCAGGTTGTTAGTCCCTCCTTTTTTATTTTTTTTTTTAATCAATTCCTTCCTATATTTTCTACATTTTTCAGCATTATTCAGATGCCTCATGGGTAATGATAAATACAATTATGCCTTTAATATTTGGTAGGATCAAAATTCATATTGCCTGTTCCAGAGAAAATTGTTTTGTCAATCCCATTTTTATGCTTGGAAGGTCCATTCAGGATGTCAGGCTTGGAAAGGTGTAGACACAGAAATAATCCAGGAGTTTTAAGGATGTTGGTGACAAGGACATAAATGAATCAGCTCTATCACTAAATTCTTTATAATCAAAATAGATGATTTTTCCTAGAAAAATGATAAGGAAAAGATTTCAAAACACAAAATCCCAAACAAACTCAAAATAGGAACCAGCTGTTATCCTGGAGAGTTTCTGTGGTGTTTTCATGGATTTACTGTACTGACTGTGAGATTGGATCCCCTGCAGTGCTGCTCCTCACTTGTCTTTCCCAGGACATCAAGAAAGGTGCTGAATTCACAGCCCTGTCCCTGGAAATTTATGCTTTCTGAGCTCTGTTAAGTTTAATTGATTAAATCTTCTTTGAATAAACACCCAGTGCACTGAGAGGCACTGAGAAGTTCATTAATCTGCAGTTTTAAATTTATGTGACTTGACCATCCAGGGAAATCCCACCCTGAATTACCAGTTTCTTCTCTGCTTAAAAAAAAAACAAACATTTTCACACTAAATTTAGTTTCTCAAACTACATTGCAGAGTCAGTTTTTACTGGTTTTGTTTTGGTTTGTTTTTCACACATTGCTGTAATTTCCCAGCCATGAACAGAGAAGGTGTGAGACCAGGTGTGCTGTAGTAAGAAAATACCCAAAATTTTTAATAAACCTTCAGGAGATGGACATATTTACTGGAAATACAGCAATTATCAGGTTTCTTGGAAGTTAGGCTGCAGCTGCTGACTGGAAACTCATTTGTGCCTGAAGACAAATTCCCTGGCCCTGCTCTTTCCTCCATGGGATCCTGGGCTGGCTGAACTCACAGGTGTCAGTGCTGTCAACTCTAAAGATGATTGCAGTGCATCAAAAAGTGCAGGCACACATTAATGTGTTCTTAATGGAGCTCAAATCCCTTAGTTCAGCACTATTTTCTGCCTTGTTTTATTCCTCTGCCAATCAATATTGGGGTACCATGCCCCAAAAATATATGGTTTTAAATAATTTTTAAATAAATGTTAATTGAACAGTTAAAATTTAACATTTTTTTTCAGTTTTCACAGATTTTCATCCACCCAGAAGTTATATTTGCAGGAGAACTGACTTATTTTTTATTTTTTAACCTCTTCAATTATGTGCCAAATCATGCCCTTGTGAAACAAATGCTGAAAAATGTCTGCACAAGAGATTGAAGTTTTCCTTATATTTAGCCCTATCAATTTCATTATAGAGACATGAAAAGATTTGCAAACCTATAAAAGTCTCAGCAACTTTTGCACCTTTTCTCAAGTGGAAGTTGCAGAGGGTGACAGGAAGAAACAAATCTCTGATTTCTCCACTTCCCCCTTTCTGCCTGTGGACTTCCATCCCCAGGGCTGAGGTTTAGTGGGGAAAGGGGACAAAACACAACCAGTGCTTTGTAAAATCTGAGCTGACAGCTGGCCTGGTTGTGGGTTTTATGGAGATAAAACATGGACTGGTTGTTTTCCATGCACTTCACCTTTTTTTTTTTTTTTTTCAGTGGAAGTTGCATGGATTTAACTCCTTGTGATATTTCTTGATATCCACTGTTGATACATTGCAGAGTCATAGAAAGTTTGGGTTGGGAGGGACCTTAAAGTTCACTCAGTTCCACCCCTGCCATGGGCAGGGACACCTTCCACCATCCCAGGCTGTTCCAAGCCATCCAGCCTGGCTTTGGACATTTCCAGGGATCCAGGGGCAGCCACAGCTGTGGGAAGAATTCCTCCCTAACATCCAACCCATCTCCACTCTCTGGCAGTGTGAAGCCATTCCCTGTGTCCTGCCCCTCCATCCCTTGTCCCCAGTCCCTCTCCAGCTCTCCTGGAGCCCCTTTGGGCTCTGGAAGGGCTCTGAGCTCTCCCTGGATCTTTCTCTCCTCCAAGTGAACATTCCCAGCTTTCCCAGCCTGGATCCACAGCAGAAGATCTCCTTGCATCACCTTTTCCTTCCTGCTCTGGACTCATCCCCAGAGCTCCACATGGTTCTTGTGCCCAGGGCCCCAGAGCAGATCCCAGCACTGCAGGTGAGCTCTCACCTGAGCAGAGACTGGGGAATAGATTCAGCCTGGTACCTCTTAGTGAATTATCAAAAATAATCCAGCATTCAGTAGAAAAGTAAAGTAGAAAATATGGAGAAATAACCAACCTGGCAGAATGTGGGGGGTTTTTGACCCAGTCTTGCCTGAAGTTCTTAAGTTTTGAACAGAGATCTTGCTGTTTATTCATTTAGCTCAGAAGAGCTTTCTGGGAATGCATCTGGACAGATAAACTTATCTAGCTGTTTGTTTCTGGAGTAGCAGATTAAACACGCAAATTTTACAAATTTGTATCAACCTGTCTGCTGATGTGCAGGAAATGTCTTTCTTCAAAGAGGATTTTTACTGAGTAAGGTTTCAGTTCCATCTGGACATGATGTCTTCCAGCCTGCAGTGCATGTTCTAAGATTGCACCTCATCACTCTAAATCTCAGGATCCATTTCTGAAATTGTTTCACCTGATTGGAGTTATGTAATGTCTCCCCTTGTGTTTATGGTTGATGGTGTCTGATATATTTCCTGAGATCTTTAGGGTGCTCAGAGGGTGAGTAGGCAGCTCTCTGCAAGTGTATTTTAAGTCCTGCATTATCCCATTCTGATCACATTCAAAGCTGCTTCCATAGCAACACCTAAAAATATTAATTTCTAAAAATAAGCAAGTACTTTAGTTGCTTACCACATGCAATTCTCCTTTTGTGACAAACAAAATTTTCACCTCTGTTACGTGAACTAAATTTTGGAAATGTTGTAATCAGTTTTGGTGAGATTTAAGTGACTTCCCAGATAGCTCCACCAATAAAACTGTCCTTGAGCAATGACAAAGGATCTTTTAATTCTGCTAAAATACCCCTACCTCAAAAAACATGAGAAACCCTGTAAGTAATTAAGATGGGTTGTTTTAAATTAAGAGATGAATGCTCTTCCTGCTGGAGGCAGGGATAGGTCTCCACACCCAAACCCAGATGGACTGGAAAGAGGAGGTGGGGCATGAAATCCTGCAAATAACAGTCCCATTGTTTGCACTGGATGGTAGAACTTGGATTAACTGGATGTTAATTGGATTAAGATTTTAAGCTGTTATATAAAAACCACAGAGAATCAGAAAACATGTGGGAGGTAAACAGAGAAACATTACCCATGCAAGTATCAGTTATGGGATCTCAGCTCAGGGATTTCACTCAATATTCTCCATTCTAATTATTAACTACACTGGTCTCTCCTCAGCCTGAGTATTTTGGAGTGGAGTTGCAATAGGTTTTTCTGAAACAGGTCACTGGAACAATCACAGAATCTGGAATGTCCTGACTGGAAGGGACCCACAAGGATTGTTGTGTCCAGCTCCTGGCCCTGCACAGGATGCCCCAAGAATCCCACCCTGGACCTGAGAAAGTTACCTTTGTGCTTTAAGTTTTGTTCTCACTTCCAATTTTGAACTCCCTTGGAGTGGGAGGATGGGCTTGAAACAATCACAGGATAAATATTCTTCTTTTTTTGCTGCCCTAAATCCAGAGATATCCCATTCCCCATTTGCTGAAGAAACACTCCAGGTGGTGTTACACTTCTGATCTGCAGGTTTGTTTTCATCTTCTCACAAAGGTTTTTGGTCTTGATTTGAGAGGGTGGTGCTGGATCAGGTGAGCTCTTAAATTCCCTAATTCTCTTAGTAGAGAATTTCTTAAAGGGAACTAAAACCCTCAACAACAACCAAACATTTTACAGCTGCCTTCTCTCCTCGCTGTTAGGACAATTAATTTCTGTAAAAGGCCAAGGTGTTTGAATGAATATAAAAACATAATGCAAGGTCAGGAAATGCTGAAGAGCCTTTAACAGGAAATCCCTGAGTCTCATGGATCTGAGGAGCTAAAACCTGCTAACCTTGGAAAACAGCACTGAAGACCTGTGGTATTACACAATGCACATATTTTCTGTAGAGATCTGTTCTTCCTGCTGTGACAGAGCAATGGAAATGTTTTTTCTCAATGTGAGGTGCTCATCCATAGTGGCCCTTAGTGAGCAGGATGTGAGAGGACTCAGGAATGAAGTGGATTTGGGACAGGAACATTGTGTTTGATTACTCTCTTCAGGAAAATGAATGATGTTTTTAAGGCAACTCAGACTTGAAGCACTATTGATCCTTTTCCTGTCAAAGAGGCAAAAGATTTCAAGTTCTCATTGAAACTGAGGAGCAGTGCAGGACGTTTGGCCTCCCATGGTAGTAGCTCTGTTGGAATGTAGCACCCTCAAATTTCCTGGAATTCGCTCCAAATCAACCACTTTAATATCACTAAATTCAAGAATCCTCTCTACCTTTTCACATTTATTTTACTACTCGGTGTCTCAAGTCCCTCATGTGTAGAGCAACACCCTGACCTGGCTTTTGTCTCCCCAAGCCCCCTCACCCCTTCGATGGTGTCACTGACCCTCAAGAACCACACATTGACATTTTGAGCAGAAAGACAAGAAAAGTCAGTGCTGATTGTGTTGCATTTGTGCTGTAGGATATTGGCAAAAAGGATAATGCAACATAGTTCTTCATGTAATGGAGAAGCAAAAGAGCTTTATTGAAAGAAACACTACACTTATATAAGGTAGTTTGTGCAAAACAGAATAGAAAAGGCTCATTGGTCCAAGAAGGCAACACCTCTTTGAAAACATGCTTTCTGCAAAACATCATGTCTCCAGCAGGTGTTTAAACATTGTTATAATTTCTTGTCCTTGTGCAGCCTGAGAAACCCAAGGTTTCAAGTCTGATTTTCCCCTGGTTCCCAGCAGGATCCAACGACACTGACTGGGCATCTGGCCACAGAGGTTGTCTCAAATCTTCCCCACATGAAAGAAAAGACATTGAGGCTACCTGCAACTCCTGTTGGATTTTAATGTCTTCGAGAGTCTGATATTTTGTCAAATATGTATGAAATTGGCCATGATTAGGTAAAAATTATTAAAAATACACACAGAAAAACAATGTATTACATAACCTGCATTTCTTTTCAAAACTGAGCCATCCCCTGCCCACACAGAAATAGGCACACACAGATTTCTCTTTCAGTAAGATTTCTCCATCTCACAGTAATCTAGTAATAAGTAGGTTAATGGTAAATTGTGATTCCTTTTTGAAGCTGGTTTTAAAAATATTCATCTTCCTCTTCTGCCCTAAATATCCCATTAATTTTGCAACTTATTTCTCCCAGTGCCAACGCCAATGCTCTTTTTTTTTCATCCATCTGCTACGTCTTGAAAGGCCTTTATGGTAAGGACAGTTTATGATTTACATCTCTATACAGCATCTGTCACAGAAGCTCCCCAAAATGAAAAATTATTTAGATTGAAACCTCAGTATTACGGGATACTTCTAAGCAATTTCTATTTCTAAGAGTACAAATTTTAAGTATATATCAAAATCTTGAACTTGGAGAATTTATCAGTGATGGCTGTTGAAGCAATTCACATAGAGGAGGCGTGATGGTTATTTTCTTTTTAATTTTTTTGTAATCTATTTTTTCCCCCCAAACCCAGCTAAAATTTTCTTGGTACCTCTGAGGGCAAGGCAATTTTACTTGAAATCACGGAGCACAATTCTGCTGTGTTTGACAGGTCCTGTCTTGTTCTACCCCTGACATTGATCCTGAGCCAGGCAGGAAGCAGGGAAATGTAAACATTTCCACCATGCCTGGATACACAACCTTAAAAAAAGCTCTCTTTGCCTTGTTGATATAGATTTGTGGAACAGTCAGTCCCAGGGCAGTGCTGTTGTCAGTTATTGATATTACCATTTAATACACTTCACTAATGAGTGGAACTGCAGCCTTAATCACTGATAGACAAACAAGCAACCAAAGGGGGAAAAAAAAAAAAAAAAAAAAGAGAGGAAAACAGCTGTGGGGAATATGAATCCTCATAAATGGGCTCACCATTCATCTCATGGGGTAGCTAAGACTCAGAGGTCTGTAGCAGCATGTGAAAGGTGAGCTGATGAACCAGGGCTGGTAGATACAACAGGGGGGAAATATAGACACACATTATACATAGAAATTTTATGCAGATTTTTCAGTAGTGGATTTGTAGGTGAGCCATTAGCTCAGCTGCGTGGGCAGGGAGGAGGATTAGCAGTTTATAAGGCTGAGAATTTAGATACATGCCTACCTTCACATTTGTAAAGCATTTCCCGTGTGCTGGTGCACTCCTGTAATGTGAGGTTCAGCTGTGGGTGGCTGCATTCCACCCCAGCATGAAGAGGTGCTCATGTGTGAGATGGATGACTCTGTCGTGTTGAGAGCAGTGGTAAATGGGGCTTGCCAAATGTTTTCAGCAGAAAACCACTCTGAATAAGGACTTTTCTCTGGAAAATGTTTGATTTTTTTTTTTCCCCTCTTTATTTCTTTTTGCATAACTAACCAAACAGTGGACAATCAGAGTAATTTATCTAAATGTTCTTGATTGGTTCTGAGGGTTATATTTAACCTCACTCACATCTCCATTTTCTCTCTAAAAACTCTTCTATGACAAAGTGCATACATTGAGGTATAAATCACCAGAAGTCATGAGTCAGAAAGCAAATTTTGGCCAATGAAGATTTATGAATTTCTGAACTGCAGGTTCAGTAAAACCACCTTAGTTTTTTGTTTGCTTTTTTTTTTTTTTAATCACACAGCCTCAAAAACCCTGTCAGTGCATATTTGTGCAGTGGATGGGTGATTTGACACTTTGGGCAGAAGTTTACACCCATTTTCTTCAAGACTGAGTCTTAGCCTATGCGGGGAAACTCAGAAAAATGAAAACTCAAGCAGTCAAGTCCAGACAAGTTTTTGATGAATAACTAAAACACAGCCACAGATTTGAGCATTTTGAAGTGAAATTCTGGCTGGGTCTTTAGAGAAGGGATGGTTGTTTGTAAGGTGGCTGATAACCCAAAAATGATCAGAGGATCTGTCCCAATCTTCTCCATGATCTTCCACTATAACCTTGAGAATGAGAACTGAGGAGAAATTGGCTTTTGGAAGTCTTGGCTCCTAAAAACTCTTTGATGCTCCTGGGTGGGCATCACACAAATGGCTTTTCTCAAATGGATCATTTCCTTTTGGCTTGCAATAAAAAATTTTTGAAAATTCATGTGTTTAGCCGAAAACAGATTGGAATGGTTTTCATAATTCTGAAATGTTTTCTGGGATGTTGACTGCCATTATTTTCAATCATGTAGACAAAACTTTCTGGTGACATAAGCACCTAGAAGAGAAAAGGTGACCAGCTGGACAAACAGCACTGATTCAGAATGAATTGGACCAGCTTTACATGGGAAGGATTGCAAATAAGATTTTTTTTTCCTGTGAATTTCCAAGCAATTTAATTTTGTCTCTATAAATGTGAAGATTTTAATTAGTTGGTAAGTAATTCACTATAACCATGCTCTTAGAGTAGCTATCCTCCAAATTTCTTCATTGAAAGGGTGATCAGGCATTGGAACAGATTGCCCAGGGAAGTGGTGGAAACACCATCCCTGGAAGGGTTAAAAACCATGAGGATGTGGTACTTAGGGCCATGGTTTGGGGGAGATCTGGCAGTATTGGGTTAATGAGTGGACTCTGTGATCTTAGAGGGCTTTTCCAACCAAAATCAGTCTGTGATTCTAAATTAAGGATTAGTCCTCCAAGAGGGACTTGGAAATACAGTGGCCATCTTGTCAGTCCTTTATGTTGACTTCAAATCATCAGGCTTTTTGGTATTTTTTCCCCCAAATCAGTGTCTTTTTATTTTTTTTAAACTCTATCCAGAGATAGAGGGATTGAAGAAAACACCTGAAGGTACAGCTACAAATCATCTCTCATTTCTCTCTCTCATGTGTTTAGCCCTAATCACATGAAAAGGTTTGATGGAAACGTTATTAATGGGCCATTGTTCAAATATGACAATGTGCAAGTGTTTGTGAATTGGCTTTTCTTGTCATGCTTAACGTGTCACTAAAATAATCCTTCAAAATCTTACAGCAGTTTTGCAGCACATGATTGCCCAAATTATCCACGACTGACACTTAAAATACTCTGTTGCACTGCAATACCATAATTTCTTTATTGCAGTACTTGGTGGAGTATAATTTATAATTAGAAGTGTTTCAATGTATTTGTTTGGCTGGTTGGGGTATTTTTGTGGTTTGTTTTGTATTTTTTTTTCTTTTTTTTTTAATTGTAGTTCCTTCCTGCAAATAAGCTGTTGAAGAAAACAAAAAAAGACAGCTACAAATTCAGGAAATCAACAGCAATTGTATTTGTTGTCATAGTAGAACTAATATAATTTTTGACATTTCAATGCATTTTTGCTTGTCAGGAAATTTTCATCCTGTTGGTTGGAGATGAGTTGATAGAGAGAATATTTTTCACTTGGAATAAAAGAAATGGTTTACTGTGTTTTGATTCAGAAGGGCTATAGGACAGGGCAAGTCTCAAAAAAAAGATGAAGTTAAATGTTCATTTCTGGATATCATCATGTACATTGTAGAGCAAAAATCCTCTCTATGTTTGTAAATCTGTTGCAATTTTCTGACATGTAGTGGCCTCTGTCCATAAACAACATTGCTACCAAGAGCAGGTTTTCCTGCCCGTTGTTGGAACCAATTTTCAGATAATTTTATCAAGACATGGGATATGTTAGAATGAAATATAGCAGCTGTGAGAGCAACCTTGGAGCTCAAAATGAACTGTGCATCCTTCTGCTCCTAGCTCCTAAACCACAAAATTCTGATGCCTTTGCAATTCTATGGATTCACCTGCTGTCCTTCTGTGCCTCCAGATTTATCTTTATTGAATGTAAAAGAATCCCAGGATTCTCGAGGTTGGAAGGGATCTCTGGAGATCTCTAATCCAATGACACCAATCCAAGGGGAATCAAGGGCTGCTTCTAACAGGGTTTTGAATGTTCCCGAGCACAGAAACTCCCCAGTCTCCCTGGGCAACCTGCTCCAGTATTGGATCACCCTCATGGCAAAGAAAGTATTTTATGCTTAAGTTGAATTTTCTGTAATTCAATTTGTGCTCATTGCCTCACATCCTGAAAAATCTCCTGCCTGATATAATTGCAGTGCTCCTACTTGGAAGAAAGGAATCTCAAGGGAGACTTAATTGTTCTGCACAACTAAAGGAGGCTTAGCCAGGTGGGAGTCAGGGTCTTCTCCTAGACAAAAGGATGAGAGGAAAATCTCCTCATGTCCTGCCAGAGGAGGTGCACCTGAAAGGTGGCCAGGAATAGGAATAGGAACAGGAACAGGAGTAGGAGTAAGAATAGGAAATAGGAAATAGGAAATAGGAATAGGAAATAGGAAATAGGAAATAGGAATAGGAATAGGAAATAGGAAATAGGAATAGGAAATAGGAAATAGGAATAGGAAATAGGAATAGGAAATAGGAAATAGGAATAGGAAATAGGAAATAGGAGTAGAAAATAGGAAATAGGAAATAGGAAATGGAAATAGGAATAGGAATAGGAATAGGAATAGGAATAGGAATAGGAATAGGAATAGGAATAGGAATAGGAATAGGGAAAGGAATAAGAATAGGAAATAGGGAATAGGAAATAGGAAATAGGAAATAGGAAATAGGAATAGGAATAAGAATGGGTTGTCCAAGGAACTGGTGAAGTCATCATCCCTGAAAGTGTTCAAAGAACCTGTGGATGTGACTCCTGGGGAACAGCTTAATGATAAGCACAGTGTTCTGGGTGAAATGTTGGACTCCAGCTTGGAGGTGTTTTCCAGCCTTAAAGATTCTGTGATTCTGTAGAATCTGTGATTTACAATTCCATTTCACATTATGTTGTTCATGGCCATGTCATAATTATGCCATAAATCATAATTAGATACTTCAGTGATGTCTTACATGGCATTCCTGGCCTGGCCACTGGGAAAAACTGTCATAAATAAGTAATTTTCTTAAGAATTATGTTAAAGTATCAACAGGAATTATATCCCTGACAAACCAGAGAAGGAAATGCAGTTCTACAGTACCTAAGGCAGCGTTAAAAATTCCTGTTGATTCACTTAGTGAGACTTAACAGAAACATGGGAAAAGACATTTTGGCAGGTTCTGTTTAATGGGGCAAGGGGTAATGGCTTTAAAATGACAGAGTAGAGGTCAAACTAGATTCATGGAGGAAGTTTTTTACTGTGAGGGTGGGAAGACACTGGCACAGGTTCCTCAGGGAGCTGTGGATGCCCCATCCCTGGAAACACTCAGGGTCAGCTTGGATGTGACTGGGAACCATCCCAAAGGGGCTTGGACTCGATCACCTCTAAAGGTCCCTTCCAACCCAAGTTATTTTATATTCTTTGATTCTGTAAAGGTTAAATGTCCCCCAAATGCCCCATTTAAAGCAAATTGCAGCATCCCTGATGCTGCCACCCACAGTCAGTAAACCTTCCCTTCAAAATAAAATAATGCATCCTCTTTGAAAATTCACCAAAATCTGGGAGCAATTTGTGTTCATGCGCTGGGGGAAAGTAACATGTATCCCTATTTACATGGAGATGACAGTGTGCTGGTTTCTTTCCATTCTTTTGTTGCTGTTTTTTTTTTTTTTTTTTTTTCTCTCCACAAAACAGCTGAGAAAGATCACAACAGCCACAGGCTGGAGTGCTCTCTGGCCAAACCTCATTACTGGAAAAGAGAGGAAATGGCAACACTGTCCCAAACTTTTCCATGTCCATAAGAAAGGAAATAATGATTTAAGAAAAGAACGAGGAGTTGGATGCCTAAGAAAGGAGAAGAAATCAAGATAAATGGCTGTGACCTTGGAGACATGGCTCCTGGGCATGAGAGAGAGGAAGGAGGTAAATGTCAAAGAAAATCCCAGGATGGTTTGGGTTGGAAGGAGCATTACAGATCCAAAGTCCTGCTGTGGACAGGGACACCTTCCACTAGAACAGCAAAGGCAATGTCAGGAGGCTGCTGCACTCCCTGAGCACTGAAAAGTTCCTGTGAATAAATATTCCCAATTTCTTTTCAAAAATATTTAAATTCTCACTTCTCAGTTTCTAATCTTCCTGGGCAGATTCCTTCGTGGGATGTGGTCTGTCTTGGGGAAATTAATCCAAATCAGATTAAAGGGTTATTTGCTTAAAATTAGTGTTTCTCTGGTATTCTGGGATGGCCTCCACCACAGCAGCTCCATTGCAGATTTCCCCCTGTAAAAAAACTCATGGATTTTTTTTTTACCATTCCTTTGCTATTTCATGTTGACTTAGAGGATGGTTGGATGAGTGGATGCTCTTAATTCCCTTACATTTAACCCACTATTAAGTTCATTTAAATACTTTTAGGTTCATGGTTTTCTAACTTAAATTACTGCAGCATATTCCTACCCTGTTGTAAAATCCAAACTGAATCATGAGTTATTTATAAACTCTTGTTAAACTGCACACAGAAATTCTTGAAAAGAAGACTAAAAATCGTAAAGCAATTGAACAACAATGGAATTGTTGTCTCATTATCACATATATTTTATATGAACTCCGTAGCCCCAGTCCAGCCTTTCCATGTTCTCAGTTACCCTGATCACAAATGACATCTAATTCACCACAGGGCCATTCCTGGTTATAGTTGTAGGCTTTTTGCAGAGGCCATTTTTATAACACCTCAAAATATTGAGCAAATCTTCCCACTCCCACCTCCAGCATCCACCTCCTTTCCATCTGTGAGACTCACTCCCTTTGTCCTACAGGATCATGATGGGAAACACTGCAAACAATTATTCCTCAGCAGCCTCCACCCTTGACACTCAAGGTCTGCTCTTCAGCCTTCTGCAATCTTCTGTTGCTGTTTGGCAGCTCAGGGGAGAGCCAAGCCCCAGTGTCATCCCTCCAAAAGCAGTGCTGGCTAAATGCAGACATTTCCATTACTCACTCAGCCCACACTCCCTTGTAGTCGATGCACATCAAGTCCACAGAGTCAATATTCAAGGCATGATTCATTTTCTTCTGAAGCAAACCTGTTGCAATGGCAATGTGCTGTAACAGAATAATGAGCTGCTGAGCAGGGATTTGGGATGGTGGCACAGAAATAAAGCTTTGAGGGGACCTTACCTCCAACCCAACCCATGGCTGGTGCACACTCCTCAGGGTGCAAAAATGTTGTGGGTTAAAGGAAAAAAAACATTTAAAGTGAATGTCTTTCTAAGAAACCTGCATTTCCCTCTCATTCTCTGTCCCAGAAATTTCTTCCAGGGCTGGGAGAAGGGTAGGGCAGATGTAAAACCTTTTCCTTGTGGAGCAGCTGCCTTACATTTCCAGGGAATGTTGACCTGCTCTCTGCCAGGATTTGTTTGTAGGTTGTTGTCATTTCATCAGCCTGCTGGAAGGAAATCAGATGGAGCACGCTGATATCTGGGGATGATCATTCAGACAGGTCCAGCTGCAATCTTTCTGTCACTGCTGTGAAATTCTCTATGTCACACAGGAAACAACCCAAGGACAGAACCTGCTGCATTCTAACCCTGCCTCCCACCAAGGCTCCCTCCACGTTTAAGGTAATCTGATGACCATTTGTTTTATCTTCCTTGAGGAACAAAGAGTCTGTGGAAGTCTCTTGTTGGCTTACTTGAAAAAAGTCTGAAAAAACCCCCTAATCCCCTAAACAGCATTTACAAGAACCAGTATCCTGTTCTGCTAAAAATGCATTTACAACACAGCCTTTTAATCTGTGCCATTGGTCAAATTGTTTACATTTATTATTAATAGAAGCCCTGATTATATTTCCCCATGATTAAAAAAGGATTCAGACCCAACATTTTAACAAACTTCAGCAGCTGATTTGGCAACTGAGCTGACCCACAAGCTCTCAAATATTTTCTTGTTTATCTGCCCATTTTCTGTCTATGACAAAAAAGTTTGATGAAGCTTATAGGGAAAAGTTTTGGGTTTTTTGTGATACCAACTCTCACGAGAAACAGACAGCCTTTCAGATTTAAATGCAGTCTCTCCTAAAACCTTTTGGAGGTGAGAACATTCAGAGTCTCTAACAAGAAGGTTTTACCTCAACTAGAACTCATGGAAAAACTTTCCTACCCACTTCAGGCAATAAAGACAAATTAAACAGTTAATTGCTAATGGAGAATGTTGCCATCTCAATCCACATCACACTCCCTTTCCATGATTTAGGGTTATCAAAAAACATCCCTGCTCCAACTTAAATCATGTTCTGTTCCTTCCCTTCTCTTTCAGACAGGAGAGGAGAAGATTCAGATGAGAGCAACCTTAGGCCACAATATTTGTAGAGAGGTGACAAGTGTGGGCAGTGTTTACAGGAATCATGTCCACACACACATCTAGACAAGTTGTCAAAACTGTGATATCAGCAATACCTGGATTTCTGCCCTAGAGATGTTTTAGCAACAGCAGAAAATATCAGAGTTCCTGATCTCACACCTCAGTAGGAATAAATCTGAAAAATGCCATTGAATGTCACTGAGTGCAGGTGAAATCTTTGGGAGTTCTTGCACCACCTGCAAATCTCACCCACAGACACTATGAGGAAATTTTAGTCTCTCTTTGGATTTAAAATAACCTCCAATTTTCTGAATAGTATCCAAAATTAGATCATATATTTTGGTAGAAGTTACTCTGGGTTTGACATCATTAGCAAAGAAACATCCATGCCAAGCAGTTCTGAGGATATGAGTAAGTATATGTGTCAAGATAGGTTTAAAAATAAAAAGTGATTATACCAGATCGATATTCCAAATCATAACTGTGCAGGGGCAGGAGAAAATAGTAAATCTATTTTTATTTCTTGTCATGCATCAGTTATGGTAATAGCAATTACTACTTTTTATGTTTAATCAATTAAATGCATCAGATGCACCAAATCTAATAATTTGGGAAAACTATAAGCCTGGATTTTGAGGCTGCACAGAACCACTGTGACTAACTGAACAGCACAGGAATCCTGGTTCTTGTCTTTATTGGTTTATTCCAATTTGGGATCTATTTATTAGAAACCCAGAGCTGGCTTCTGTTGCCAAACAGGTTTTTGCTTTCTACACATTTCTCATGCATTTGTAGTTTTGTAGACTGATAATATTTGGTTGTAGCTTCTGGTGCTTTTCCTACCTTTTTTCCCTCTTTTTCAGAACAATAAGCTAACCTTCTAACACATGGCTGAGATACTGTTTAGTCCTATTTTTGAGAAGAGAATCTCCAAAAGGTCATTTTGTTTTTCAGCCAGAATCTGAGAAGACACAAGAAGAAATGGGGCAAAGAAACCTCTGGACCAAACCCAGTGGGGCAGAATACAGGGGAAAATTACCTGGCCAACTGCTCTTCTAACTGGACAATATTTGTTGAATATTCTAATATTTTAAACTTATAAAAACCTGTAGAAATCTGATGCTGGGTGTGTCCATGACCATGGGGGCATCTGGATGCTTCTACTAAAGACCTGCCTTTGATCTTACTATTTTACTACTCTTGCAAGTTTTGGGTTTTGGTTTCAGGCAAGAATAGAGAATTTCTCTCTCTCACTCCTCCTCTAGTTATTTAACTCTTACAACTATTTAATCTGTTAAGGTTTGTAGGGATGATAATAAATTATCATCTGGAGTTTTTTACTGTCACTATGGTCCCTCTCAATTGTTATGTATGTAGCAGAAAAAAAAAAAAAAAAAAAATCATGTCTCATTGTCCTGGGGCTGGGATTTGCTTGTTTAAGCTGGACTCTGAAATGATCCTGATAGATAAATAATGTGCAGTGACCTCCCAAATACCAAGGTTGGCTGCTGGCTGCTCATAATGAGATAATGGGGGTGAGGAGTGTCAGGGCTTGGTACCACACCAAGCTCTCAGCAGCAAACCTGATCCTCTGGCAGTGGGTAATGCAGTTGGAGGGAGAAGTTCTTGCCAGCACAGCAAACAAAGCTGTGAGCTGTGTTTCAGCCTGTTCTCCACCCTCCTGTGGTCACTTGCTGAGAGCAAAGCCAAGGATTTCTGCAAACAGGGAGCTCTGTGCACACAGGATGCAGTGAGGGCTCAGCTGGAGCTGCTGCTGCCTTGTGTGCTAAGCCTCTCTCCAAACCATCTCTGTTAAATATTATTTTTAAGTACGATGTTAAAGAGGGATGCATTTAATGGCAGCTCATATCCTTTTTTTGCAAACATTTATCACTCCCCCAGACCCTTTCCCCCTTCTTCATCTGTAAAAACAACTATGCTAGGGATCAATTATCCTAAAGCATTAAATCATCAGCAGTACTCCCAGCTGTAAAAACATCTGCATTGTAGGCTTTGCTTCTTCCTAAGAGACAGAGATGTAATTGATTCCCTCATTCTGGCTTGTTGAGGAGCTTCTGGTTTGTGTTATACTGGGGGAGTGGGAGGGAGGCATCTTGCCTTGCTCTAAACTGATTTTTGTTCATGAAACACATGCCTGGACTGAGAAACAGAGCCCAGACCACGCTGCAGAAAGCAGCTTCACCTCTGTTACCTCCCACAGCCCTTGTCTGCTCTTTTAATATTGCAGGGGTAAATAATTTCCTGTGCAGCAAGCCAGGCATTCCTGAGCTCCCAGGAAAGGAAGGATTTGTGTGTTAAGGAAGCTGCTGCAGAGCTGCCAGAGGAAAATTGCTCTGCAAAACCTTTCCTTCCCTGCCTGTAGTTGCCTTAGTGACAAAACTAATGGCCACCAGTGCCCCTGCTCCAGTGCAGAGGAGGAAAACAAAGCCATTTGTGTTGCCATTCCAGCCATCTTCTGCAGGGCTGAATTCAGGGTGAAATGTGTGAGCCCCAGTCTCTCCACACCTGTGGGTTTATCCACAGTCACAGCTGACCTGAGGTACAAATGTTCCATCTTCTTTCTGGGGGACTCAGTGCTTCCAGAGGTGCCTAAAAATCACAGAATTGTTTGGGTGGGAAGGGACCTTGTTCCAACCCCTGCCACAAGAACAGCAAGGACAGTGTCAAATCTGCACTCCCTGAGCACTGTGAGTATAATTACTGTGAGTAAATATATCCACTTTCTCTTCAAAACACTCTAATTCCCACTCTCTGTTTTCTAATCCTGCTGGGCAGATTCTTTTTGGGAACACTGTCTGTCTTGGGGAAATAAACCCAATCCAGATGAAAGCATTATTTGTTTAAAATCAGCCTCACTTGACATTCTGACAGCATTTCAGCACAGATGTAAAACCCAGCCCTGTAGTGGCTACTGTGAGGAAAATCAACTCCATCCCAGTCAGAACCTGCACAAGGCATGGGAGTAACCCAGTGAAAAAGCAGATTGAGCCTCAGAGCTCTGCTCCCAGCCACACCTTGGGAACAGCTGCTGCAAGGCCCTGAGTAAATCCATTATAAGCCCACACAGGTGGAAAATTAGGAACATCCATCTTTCACAGCAAAAAGACTGCTGGGTTTGTAGTCTGTGAGTTTTACTATCACCTTCACTTACATCTAATGGGTTGTTTCTGCACATAAATTAACAGCACTACTTTTTTTCTTTCTCTCTCTCTCTCTTTTTTTTTTCTCTTTTCCTTTGGGATATCTCTTCTTGGGAAGAAAAAAGATGATCAGGAGTGTTTCTTTTCATGATGGATTTCACCATACAGCTCTGTGATGCACAATGATTTACCCAATTCTTCCCTTGCTGCTGAGATTCCTTGTTTGAAGAAGTAATTTTCAGGGAGAGGAAATATCTCCTTTTCTGGAAGGACCCTGTGCAAACTGCTCCAGGTTAGCAGGGAGGTTGGACTGGAGAATCCCAGAGGTCCCTTCCAACCCCAGCCACTCTGGGATTCTGTGGAAGGTCCCTCAAGATGGTTTAATTGAAATCCTGCCTGTGAAAATGCACAGGGGTGCACTCAGAACAGGTGTCTGATTTAGAAAACTATTTTTAATGGATTTTCCCATTAAGGACAAAATTCAATCCTTCAGGGTCATTGATGTCAGAATGATTCTGACCTTGATTCAGGAAAAGGTGGGAGAACCTTCACACATTCACTGCTCAGGTATTGGGAGAGTCAGAAGACAAAGCACCTGGGGAAGCTGAAATGCCAATACAGAACATGTTTCTGTGCTATTTAAAAATATTTCACCTGAAGATATTTATAAAATCTTCACTTTGTATTTGTAAAAACACTTTTCCAAATATATATATATATATTTTCTTAAATGTTATTTTTGAATAAACTATTTTGTGGACTTGGAGTGCAGCTATGGAAGCAACAATGTGGGACACCAAGGATCTCTTTCACTAAGAGGAAAGAATTTTAGAGTTTTTGATTTTAAAAGTTCCATTTTCAGTGTCAGCAATGCCAACATCTGTGTTCTGTCCTGCACTGAAGCTATGGACAGAAAGATAATGGAATATAATCTGTAGCAACTTTCATAGAAGACAACCCAAAGGTGAGTAAAGATTTGATAGCAATGGATTTACTTCAGCAAACAAGCAAATTATTGTCATTACAGTTTTTTTTTTTTTTTTTTTACTAAGACAAAATAAAAGAAGTAAAAAAATAAAAAATAAAAAAAAAGTGTGTTAAGAAAAATCTAGGTCCCTTTGGGATCATACCTATAACCCATGGTTATTTAAGAGTTCCAACCCCAAAACAGAACTTTATTTCAATAGTACAAGGTTCCACACAGAAGGAATATTTGTCTTTTAAACTTAGCAGGAATAGTTTAAAATCTCAGTGTTAAGAGGCTGAATTACCAAGAGGTGTTTTATTCATACATCTTTAGAGGCAAGGGTACATTCAGCAGTGAGTTTATTCTCCCACCCTAATTTCTCACCACATTTTAAAGCAAGATTTCCTTGGAAAATTGCTTAGATCCATTGATTTTCACTCCTTTGCTTAGTTACTCTCTGATGACAATTATCAATCCTCCTGGCTCTTACCACCATTAAGAGCTGCCTGTCCCTGACTTACACTGTTATTCTTAGTTAGTCTTCCTGGCTGAGATTTTCAAAGATAATAAACTTCACCTAAACTTGTTTGGGGGTAGAGTGGGAATGGAAATAATCAAAAGAACAGATAATTTTTAAATATCTCAATTACCCTGCTGTGACAAACAAAACAAATCAATGACATTCCAAATTAGATGGGAATTATTCTCAGAGACTTTACCACCTTCTGACTTTAAAATACCTGTTATTTATTCCATACTTGCTGTCTGCTGGGGTGGTGAATTAATCCTGAATGAATGAGGGAGCAGAAGGAAGTTCAGCTGGGTTTTCCACCTGGGATCATGCTCCCATTGCTTTCAGAGTAAAGTTTGGTTCCATTTTCCAGGCAAAAAAAAAATGTTTCTGAGTAGTAGTAAGAGCAGAAATGTTAAGGAGCCAAAACTAGATTTTAATAAGGACATGACACTAAACTGCTTCACTGTGTAATAATTATATTAAACCTGACCTAAGAAGTAGCCCCAAATATCAAAACCCCAATTTATTTCAATATACAATGTCCAGGTGATCTTTAGTTAATGCTCAGCTTCAAATGTAAAGAAGAGATAAAAATTCTAGGCATAAGCAAATTCTGACTTTTTTTTTTTTTTTTTTTTTTCTTGGATCAAGCAAATGTAGCAAACAAAAGCTCAACAAAATTGAATTATAGAGTAATACAGATGTGGGAATGGATGACATCTGACAAGCAACAGGTGTAAAAATACCTGTAAAATACCCTGGGCTTGGGTGATCTCCACTGACCTCTTCCCTATTCCATTTTCCATTTGTCATCTTTGAACAATGTGTGGTTGAGAAGTTCAGTGAGAATGTTTGGAAATGTATCCTGACCCAAATTATTCCTCTGAAAGGATTTAGAGGAAAGTTAATAGCCATTGTCTCTGTATTATGTTATTGTTTCATATAGAACATGACAGCACTTCTGACAGCACCCAAGCTTGAAATCTCTTTTGTTAAAGAGAAAAAAAAATTAAATACTGAGATCAGTGAGTTGGAAATTAGGGAAAAAAAACCCTCTTGTTATTTTTCTCTTTTCCATAATGCACACACCTGCTGTAGCTGCTGTTTTGACTTTCAGGGCCATTTGCAGGTTGAATGTATTGTCACAAATTCCCATCTCGGACTCTGAGAGGATATAATTTTGTAAACTGTTTATTACAGCCTTAAGCTTTTCAAATTATGTTAAAAAAATCAAACCCTGGAGACCCAGAATGAGAAGGAGGATGTTTTATATCCAAGAAGTGACTCAGTGTGCAATCTCTAATGTTTTTGCATCACACCAAACAACATTTCCTGCTGCATGTTCTCTGAGGAAAGATTCAAATTTAGGGATTTGTTTTGTTTTTAATATAGACTTCAGTGACATCTGCAAGACAAATATTAAATTATTCCTTTGTGGGATGTACAAATTCGTGCTGTGAACAAAATAGTTGTAAAATAATTTCTAAACTCATGTAAATATTAAAGGTTAGGTTTCCTGGTGATTGAAGATGAAAATATGGTTGCAATGTATGTGTAATATAAAAATAATGAACAAAGGATAACTTAATATAAAAATAATGAACAAAACCTACTTAATACTAAATGAAAAAGGTTCACATAGATGGCAGCAAATCAAGGTTGATACCTTAATTTTGATAAAGCTGAATTCCACCCTCAGGGAAAAACAACCCAAACATTTATTTTCTTCTGAATTCCAAGAGGTTTCCACACTCTAACTATTTTAAAACAAACTGTGAGTAATTAACCAAAAATAAAAGTACCTACATGAAGGATACTGGTACAGAATGCTCTTTATAAATTTTTGAGTAGAAATCTGTGGGAGAACCAGTTTGAGAAATCCCTGGACTATATTCCACAGGAAATAAAAGCAGATGATATAAAAAGCCTTCTGATTTCTGATTTATGAGGGGGAAGTTAGTGATGGCATCAATGACTTCAGTGGGAGAATTAGGACAATAATAGGAGCTCCAGTAAGTCACCATCTAGGAATAAATGAGCCCATCACTTTTGACCACACCAATGAATCACCAGATTGCACTGGAGGCATTGTGCTGTTGAAAAGCCAAAAACCACATCCATTTTTAGATGTGGTGCACAACAAATTCTGTTTTTTTTATTTTCAGTGACAACTCTGGGTCTTTCTTCTGTGTGTGACACATAAAATGGTGAGGGATGCATCAGCTCCCTAGACCTGACACCCTTGGCCTCTGGACTTGGATTAAATAGTCAGGTTTTACAAGTGGTGCCTGGAACAAATTTCTTTTATCTGTGGAAGAGCTTCAGGGCATCCAGTGACTCCTGAGAGCCAGAGACAGTCATTCATCCCCAAACTGAGGTAAATAATTGATGTAGTAGGGCAAGGGGGAATGGATTTAAACTGACAGAGTGGGGTTAGATGGGATGTTAGGAAGGAATTCTTGGCTGTGAGGATGGGGAGGTGCTGGCACAGGGTGCCCAGAGCAGCTGTGGCTGCCCCTGGATCCCTGGCAGTGTCCAAGGTCAGGGCTTGGAGCAGCCTGGAATAGTGGAATGTGTCCCTACCACGGCAGGAGTGGAACAAAAGATCAGTTTTAAACTCCTCCCAACCCAAACCACTCTGTGATCCACCCCCAAACTGCTGCAATTCCCAATTAATTATTCTGCCTGGGATTGTCTTGCTACAAGCATCCAAACCAAGCCTTCTCTGAGAATCTTATTCCTACATTCACATAGCAAATGATTTTTGGTACAATTTTATTTCTCATGGTTTTCCAAAGATAAACTGATCCCTGCTAGCCCATGAGAAACATGGATTTGTGATTTCTGCAGCCAAAGCCAGAGCTCTGCCCATCTCTGTGCTTGGCTGAATTGTTTGCTGCTGCCCTGTTTGATGGCTCTGCCCAGACCCTGGATCACAACCAGCACTTCTGAGGCTCCACAGACAGGCTAAAACCACATTAATAATTGAGATGGGCCAGAGAGCATTTCCCAGCTCTGATCCATGAAAGTCCCTCAGCTTTCAAAGTGGCATCAGGTGCCTGCATGGATAACTGGGAATGCTCCTTTGTCTGTGCCAACTTCTGCACCGTGCCTGGGAATTATTGGGGAGGATAAATTGATTTGGGCCAAACTATGCCCACTTAGGGGGCACACTTAACAGATTTGCTAAGTGGTGCCTTGCTCACTGTTCTGGCTGATTGATTTGTTATTAAAGATATTTACATAATGATAATTTAGATAATGGTAAACAGAATAAATGTAAGACTTTGCTGGAGGTTTGCAATATGACCTGGAATTCTCTAGATATTGAATTTTTGTATAAATGAACATATAAGGACAGCTGTGGCCCCAGAACATGATTTATTCAATAGAAGCAGGGATGAGGGTATTGCTTGAAGACCAGACATCAATTAGGTAGCTGAATAAATTTTCTGACAGCCTTTTTCCCTCTGCATGAAAAGTGAGGCTGATCCTCTGGGTTAAAGCCAAGCTCATTGTTCAGTGGATGAATTTTATTTATGCAGATTTTTATAAGTTTTAATAATCTTTTATTTATGCTCCTCTGCCTCTAAACTGTTTCTCGGAGCTTTGCATGCAGAATTGAAATAATCTCATTTTTCTCTTATCTAAAAGACAGATGTCTTAAGGATGACTCCAGGGTGCCTGGAGAGACAACATTTCACTCTCAAGACAATAATGATGTAAGGCTGGTGAATCTGCAGTGAGCAGCTCCCCAGTGCTTCACCAGGGCAGCAAAGCCTGCCTGGTGTCCTTTATTCTGAATTTCAAGGGCTGCCTGGGTAGCTGTTAATGGGGGCTACTGGCTGAAGGGAAAAACAGGCCTAAATAAATCTTCCTCAGGATATTCTTGGTGTGCAACTGCATAATAAGGAGGGCATCCAAACCCTGAAGGGGTATTTGGGTCAAAGAAGACATCACATAATTCATCCTGATCCTGAACAGAGGCCAAGGGATGTAACAGGTGGGGGTGTGCAACAAGGTTTTTACCAGGTTTTTAAAAAGAAATAATTAATAAACCTGGTAGAGGAATGCAGGATGTCTGAATTATAGGAAGTTCATTAAGAAGAATTTGGGTAAAGTTTGAGTTCTCCTTTCATGGCCTCCTACCTGCAGTGTGCAGATGTGCACCTCTGGCAGATGTTCAGAATCTTTAACCTCAGTGGTCTGACCCTGCCAAATCCCAAAAGCCTTTTTCTTTTAGAATGGGATTAAGGTCTTATTTTCCCATCACATATTTCTGATTTGCTCTCTTTGGTGGGATGTCTTTGCAGGGTGGGCAGGGGCAGCCCTAATCCCTGTTTTTCATTCCCTATCCCTGTTTATACACCCTTACCATGGAAAGTTCACTGTTTGAGTTTCGATTTTCCTGTAATGTGCCAGAGTAATTTGTAGCTCTCCCTTGAGTCATTGATTATAATTTTTAACACCATCTCCACTCCTTCACTGAGGCTGCTAACAGGAGTTATTACAGTTTAGAGGAAAGCTTTCTCCTCTGAAATGTGTCATCAGATTTGTAAAAGCTATTACTGGGAGATGTATTCATACGCCTGCACTGGTGCCAAGCACCTAATGATCTTTTGGGAAAAATAAAAATTAAAAAAAGAAAAAGCAGAAGGAAGATTCGAGGCAAGTAATAATTTGTCTTTTTCATTTTCAACAATCCAGTTTCTAAAAAGAGAAAAATCTTTTATACCTTGTGTTTAGCTACAGGTAGATATGATGAGGTAATTTGAAATAATTTAATTTAAGCATAACCAAGGCAATTTCTTCTGAAAAGTGAACTCCTTTTTCATAATTTCAGAGGGTACTATTTCCAAATCCATTGTTGGTGACACTGTAGAGTCTTCTAATAGGGTTGTATTTGCACAGCATAAGAATGGTCTCATATTCACATGGATTCTTATTTTCATCATACACAGATGTCCTGGTTTGAAGGACAGGTATCTGCCAATAAAGGCAGAAGCTTCACTTTGAAATGGAGAATGTAAACCCCCTTCCTCCAAATTATTGTAATTTTGAAAATAAGGGGCTCTCTGGCAAAGATATGGGAATTAGGAATAACAGTTCTTTACTAGGAAAATTAAAATAGAAATGCAGTATTACACAGAACAATCCCAACCCTGCCAGAGTCAGAATCCAAGCTGACACCCGTCAGTCAGTCAGGGTGTTGGCACAGTCCCATTCAATGGTGGCTGCATCCTCCTGCAGGGGCAGATGTGGTTCAGCTGGAGCAGTGCTCCTGGAGAAGGTGCAGTTTCCTCTGAAGCTCCAGGGATGATGTGGAAAGGTCTGGCTTTCCTCTGGAATCCAGTGGAAAGAAGGTTCCTTGGTGTCCAAAATCTCAGTTTTTATCTGGGTAGGAAAGGCTTGGCTCCTCCCCTGGCTGGAGCATCTCCCAGTGGGATGATGGAATTTTATCAGTCATGCCCTGGGACTCACTGGCCATGAACAGGAGATATCTCCTGGAGGGAGGATGGGCTGTGGGAAGATAAAGATGATTGCCCAGCTGGTTTAAAGATGGCCCATGAGCAGATAATGTGTGCCAGGAGATCAGGGTCACTGCCCCAGCTGGGTTAACAGATGGGGACAGAATTCACATTTCTGGCCACATCCACCCAACACAACAGACCAGCTCTTTTCTAGGATATTCCAGTTCTTTGGTCATTACAGAAACCTATTCATCCTTTTAAATTAAGGAATAACATCTCAATGGGGAAAAGTGAGTGAGCAAAGTAAATAAAATTTAGTTACAACATCAAAATCACTTTTTTTTTCCTTTTATCTGGAGCAGTGTGCCCAGGAGGCTGCAAGTAATGGGCACCACTTGAGATTCCCAAACCCATGGATCACTTCTTAAACATCTGAAGATTTGTGGCAGCCCAGAAGTGCCTGCTAATGGGTAAATACCTGCTCTAAAGACAACTGAGCAGGGAAGGGCTCATTTCTTACTTTTCACCTTATCAATCATTGTGCCACCACACTTTTCTGCATGGAAGATCCTCCCTTAGCCTTGGAATAATCTGGGTTAATGCAGCTCTTAGTGCTTCCTCTTTGATTTATCAACGTGGAATGTCAAATAATAGGAGCTTCCCTTCCTAATTGAATTTCTTAATCACTAATCAATAGAAGTGGGTTTTAATTTAACTCCTGTGCTCGTGTCTCAGTGCTTTACAGCAAGTTTTTTTAAGCTGTGGGATTTGCATCATAGCTAAAATTCACAGACTCTGATATGTAAATTAAAAATATATATTCTGTGGATTTCTCTCTCTGTAATGTCAAAATGTTATTTTTTTTCTTCTGTTGCCTGTAGAAAAAGCGTGTTCCCTGCTGTGGTAATTTTGCCAGGCTCAAGGAATTCAGTGTGCATTGACAAACAATAGAATAGAAATAATAAGTTAGAAACATTATTTGGTTTTGTTGTTGGGCTTTTTTGCTTGGTTTTTTTCCTTACTGTTTTACTTGTTGGTCAATAGGCAGGAAAATATTTTTTTGTGGGGAAATTTTATTTGTTTGTTTGGTTTTGGTTTGGCTTTTTGGTTTTGGTTTTTTGTTTTTTCTTTTTTTTTTTTTTTTTTTTTTTTGTTTTGTTTCAGGGCTTTTTGTTGTTTGTGTTTTTGTTTGTTTGGTTTAGGTTTTGTTTTTTTTTCTTTTTTAAATTTGATGAGGTTTTTTTTTTTTTGTTTGTTTGTTTGTTTTTCTATTTTTTCTGTCTGTTTTATCCCTTGTTGTCATTTGGCTTTTTCTCCCCAGGACATCCCAGTGAGGTCGAATCCTGCTCTGCCCATGGCCACAGGAGCTCTTTGCTCACTGATGGCAGCAGCTTTTAAATACTTCAAGAAGATTTTACTAAAACCCAAGTCTCTGATAATTTGTGCTTTCTGAAAATCTATCTATGGCCTTTACAGCACCCCCTAAATCTTGTCAAATATTCAGCAAATTATGATGTAAAAGCCACAAATAGAGGGGGAGTTAACAATTCTTGTTAAAAGAAATTAGATATCAGGTGGGTATTAACGGGGTCTGCAAAGCTCTTCCCATCAAGGTTTTAAGTTTTTCTGATTTATGAGGAGCAGAATTAATCCAGCACCAAGGTGTAACTTGGGCCAAATAAGTGCAGCTTCAGTCTTATTGCTGGAAAAGAAAATAAAATTACAGGGATGAGAAATGGCTTGATTTGTCCATGAAGTTTTTCACATCAATTTTGGCACCTGAGTTTAATTTTTCTAAAATTAATGTCAAATATTAATACAAATAAACTCTTTCCCAGCAGGAAGTGAAAGCTCACAGTGGAGCTGGAATGACCTTCACAGAGGATGTGAACCCAGCTCCTGGCCATGAAACACCCCTGAACTTTTCACAAGAATTTATTTTTTTGTTGCCACTCTGTGGTTTTTTAGTCATAATTTGCATTTTATTCTCCATGGCACCTTGAAATAGGGCAATTAACCTGATTTTCTGGCTAAATTTAGTGCAGGTAATGAAATTTTGCATCTCCAAACTTCCCCCACAACATTAATTACTGAGCTTTGCATTTGTTGCTGCTGATGGAGTGTAAAGATGATGCTGTGGAAGTCCTGGGATGGTTTACCACTGAAATATTGTCTTTAATACAGCTCTGAACAAACTGAGGGCAGCTGATCTACACCAGCTGCTGCTCTCACATTAACCTTATGAAGCAATAAAGAGGCCCTGAATAATTTATACCCAGAGGGGGATTGCACAGCTCTCCTTGAGCCAAATGGGGTGAACATGGGAATAACTATGGCAGGGCCATTCAAGGATCTCAGAGGAATCCTGGAAAACCAACAGCATCTCTCTTAGGAGCTGGCACAGCTCCTCAGATGAAATATTGAAATAAGAGAGGGAAAAAAACCCAATTTGTGCCTCCACAGCAGTGTTCTGGGAAGTGGTTGTGAGTAGGTGAAAGTACACAGAGCCACACATACAGGAGGAATTTATTAGCCAAGGAAAACAACCTGGGTGTTTGCTGTTGAAAATTCAGCAATTCTGTAAGCAAATTTATTTCAGTAAATCTCATTTTAAAGCAACCTGCCACTAGCAAACTGAGAGTAGTGATATCAACCGGGGATTACTGTAACTTTCAGAGTAGTGGGAGATTTTATTTCCATTTTTTTGTGATGGTGGAGAGCATCAGGGTACCATGACATTGGTTAATGTGTGATAAGGGGAAAACACTATTCAGTGCTCTTCATCATCCTATGAATTGAACAGATCATTCTGTCCTTTGCACATTCCCTTGGCTTTTTCAGTGGTGGTGAATATAAAATCTGGAAGAAAAACTGTTGAATTTTTAAAAATTATTATTTACAGAAAAACATGCCTGAGCAGTGAATTTTTAAAATGTTGAAAAGAAAATTAACTGTGGATCTCAGGGAAAATAAGTCAATCCTAGAATTTTTGGTGTTTTCTGAGGGAAGTTAGAGAGCTCCTCAGCACCTTTTCTTGCTTTGTTTTTCTTGTTCATTAGTGAAAATAGGAATGTGAAAATTGTCAATCCTTTCTGGCCTTTTTTCCCTCCAAGCTAAAAAACATTTTGAAGGTGAAGAGATGAAGAAGCAATCTGCTACAACTGAATCAAAGAATGATTATTATATTAAGCCTTTGACCACCACAATTTTTCTTTTCTTTTTTCAAATTAAATAGCATCATCTGCACATCAGGGCACATTCTTCATATTGCAGAAGTGAAATGATGCCAGGAGTTCATAATTCCACCCCATAGCCCTGTGCTTGCCCAATTGACAAAAGTCCTAAAAGCTTTAGAAATATTTAGGTCCTTAATCCATAAGTGTCAATTTGAGATATGATTTAGATGCTTAAACATAAAAATCTTGTGCAATTTCAGGTGTTCTGCCATCTCCAGGCTGGCCTGCAGAAGGGGGCAGGTTTTGTACCAGATCCATCAGCTCTGGGATGCCTTGGTGTCCCTAAGAACCAGGCTTGAGACAGGTAAATCCACCTCCTAAAATTGAAATATTCTAGAAATTTACTTTTTTTTACTGTTCATTTCCTATGTAAGTTTTCCTGTGTAAAGTGTTACACTCAGATTTTTGTAAAGTGAAACCCACCCACATATCTTGGTGGTGATTCCTACCTTTAAATCCCTGTAAAGGCTGGAGCTAAGTGAAAACCTTCAAATCAATGTGAGAATCTGTCACAGGGCAGGGAAGTGGCATCTAAATTCCACTGTTAGTGCTCAAGGTGTTGGATTAAATTATTTCCTTCACAATTCCTTAATTACTGATTCCCTTCTGATGTAAATCACCAGCCACAGATTCAGGTACAGATGACAGAGTCAGTTTTTTCTTGATTAATCCTTGTCTTGACCAGCTGCTGAAATTTTAGTGGGCAAGTTTCCAAGTCAGAACTACACACATCCTCCTAAATTCATTCTATCCCTTTTTTTTTATTGTACCTGGCAAAATAAGTCTTACTTAAACAGCCATCATCTTCAGAATTCCCACTTTTTCCTGTTTATTCTGCATTCAGATTAAGCCATGAGTGTCTAAGAATATATTGCAAACAAAACAATATATTAAAGATGAAATATTAGAAAATAAATTGAGGTGCTATGATGGTATTTTGTGCTGTGCTATCCTTTATTCAGCTATATGATGACATAAAATAAGGAATTTTAACCCTCTATTGCATTGATAGATCTTTATATCTTTTATCTTTCCATTCAGATTTGTGTCCACTGGTAAGGAACTGCCATCCTCAAAAATGCTGTTTGAAGTGTTTTTATCAGGGATGGTTAAAACTTGTTAATCTCAGAAATAAACATGTATTATATGGTTGAAATAATACATGCATACATTCCTTTGAAAATTGTTTGATTAAAAATAACCATTTCCCTTAAATTGCTCAGCCAGATAATGGTGTAAAGTTGCAGATTGCAAAAGGTTCAACAAAACCTGCAAAGATTAGAAATCAAGAAGCTTTTTTTCTCCAAATCATACAAAAATTTCTTCATGGTTATTATATTAGGAAACTGGGAAGATGTTCCTCCTGACTGAACATGTCCAGTGCTCTCCAGAATTTTTGAGTCCATACTATTTTTCTGTAGTGTGGATACTTTTAGGTTACTGTGCTTGTTTTTAGCTTTGTGGGGTTAATGTGGGGTTTTTTTGTTTATTTTGTTTTGGTTTTGTAGTGTGTTTGCCTCACCTGTGCACACTGATTTTATTGATGTAGTCACTTTTGATTTTGCAGTCAGCCTCACTGACTGGTTTGGTTGCATATTTAAACAGCAAAATCCCACTCATAGAAGAATCCAGGGAGGTTTCTTCAGTCTGGAAAGGAGACAGAAATACAGGGTCAGTGCTGTGTTACAGCAGTTATGTCAAAGCAGAGGATGCACTATTAGACTAAAAAAAAGACAAATAAAAACCCTCATGCATAACTGGAGGTCATTTCTATTTTTTCCATTGCATTTGGCTCCAGGATTATGTTGTTACACCTGTAAAAGTAATTCTATATGGAGAAGCATGCTGGTATAATGGCAATAAACCATGTTACAGCCAAACCTTTTGCTCTTCTCCACATGAAATTTCATTTCAAATTGTATTTCAAGATTAAACAATGAGTATGTATTTGGTATTTATATGGTATTATAAAAATCCTCGTTTTTTTGGTGAACCAAGTTCTCCCTTATGCATCAGCACTTTTTGAAGAGGAAGAAAATCCACTTGGGAAATTTCCAGCCTTCTCTAATCGAATACTCGTCACTAGAACAACAACTTGAAATATTTTGGAGACCTTGAATCACAGCCCTGCTTGGGTTTGAAGATAAACCCAAAAAAACATTCAAAATCTAATAGCTACTCAAAATCTCAACATGTGTCTCATGTGGTTGATAAGGTTCCTTTTACAGCCAAGGGAAAAAAAAAAAAAAAAAAAAAAAGAGAGAGAGAGAAAGGTACTTCTAGGTACCTCTAGAAAGCATTTTTGTGCAGATATCTTAAATAAATGTTTTAAGATGAGATGAATCACTGCCTGTAAGTGTCTGTCTCTCCTTACAGACCAGTAAGGGTACCTGAGAGTTTAATTTAGATTAGTCAGGTTAGTTTATGATTGCTGAAAACAGCAGGATTTTTCTCAAAATATTTGTCTCTTACTGCCTTTCTAGCTCCTTCTGTTTTCACAAGATCCTATTAAAACCTCTAAGAATGCAACCACCAACATCTTGTTACACCCCAAATTCCCTCTTTTGGTGCCATTTACATTCCACTCTGTTCCAGCAGGAGGCTTGATTTAATTCCCCAAGCAAACAGGGGCTTATTTTTGATTACCTGATAAAAAACTTCATGCAAATTGCCTTAAACATCACCACTACAATTCCTCCATTTCTGTTTCACTGCAGAATGCCTTAAAATGCCCCCTCAATTCAGATCTTCTGGAAGCTTCATCTGAAAGTGCAGTCCCTCCTTTGCCACTTCCCATTCCTCCTGATTCATTAGCATAATTGGGTAGTGATGACTGACTAATGAATACTTATCAAGAATTTCCTATGCATATCTTGCTGCTAATTTTGCAAATACCAAGGACAGAGCTATCCAGTGTGAAATGAGAGTCTGTGTATGGAAATCAGAAATGCAGAGTTCTCACAAGAATAAGAAAATTATAGTTATCCACTAAAGCTTCTTCTCAGTCCTTTTTTTTTCACTACTGAACTGTTTTCTTCAGAAAAAAAACCCTTTATTTTTAAAAAAATGCACACCATTATTATTAAAGGGTACCATGAATAATAATGACACCCCTAAAATTTTCCATATATGTATATATGTTTTATATATATGCTATATATATATATAACAAGAGGAATGGGAAATAAATTAATAAGATGTGAGTTAATTTAACTGGTTATGCAGAAATGCAAATTTTCTTGTATCCTGACTCAAGTAGTCCATAATTTATACTGGAATGAAGGCAGAATTCCAAAGAACATAGATGTGATTTATTTGCTATAATGAGGGTTTTTATTCTCCTGCAGAAGTAGTTCCTGTCCATCCATGATCAAGGAGTTGAAATTAGTTTCTCATTACTGATGTAAACTCCAAGGAGATGCACAAAATATCTTCTGTAAATCACACCTTATAAACATTTTTTCCTTTGACTATCAAAAAGCAAGTAGTGTGAGTCAGAGTTTCCTTAATCAGGGACCAAACTGCACAGTGCAAGGGCAAAGATGGATTGGGCTGTGGTTTAGCCAGGGGAACTTAAACCAAATTAAAATCTGTGGTGGGTTGGCATTGCTGGATTCCAGGTGACCACCAAACCACTCCATCACTCCCCTCCTCAGCAGAATAGAGAGGGAGAAAATAAGATGGAAAAATCCTTTTGGGTCAAGAGGAAGGCTGTTTAACAAAGCAAAAGCAAAGGCTGTGTGTGGCCCAAAGGAAAATGAAATATATATTATCTGCTTCCCATCAGCAGATGGAGAAGGTCCAGTCTCTTCCCAGGACACAGAGCATGTTGTTTCAGAAGACAAAACTCATCATTAGGAGTATTTCACTTCCTCCTCATTTTTCTTGGCTTTTATGTAAAGTTCTGGTCACCTGGCATCCAGACAAGGTCAACCCACTACAGATTTTCATCTGGGTGAAAGACAGGGAACTAAATACAGGGATTCTTGGGATCCTTTCCTTCACAGAATGGTGGTGGAGTTGGACCCTTCCTGGCCCTTTTCAGAATGACTTGTCTATATTTCATCTCTCTGTAAATCACATTCACACTGATTCCTCATATAGCATCTTCAAACAAGTAGAAGGATTCTTTCCAAAGTTTCCAGAATATGCCAGGTGTAGAGGAGAAGTGGATTACTCTGAGTCCAGATTCTTCTAAAAATTACTCTCCAAATTTTCTACAAAGAGAAGAGGATACTGCCTGAAAGCACGTCCCACCCTAGTCCTTATCTGCCCTTCACTGTAAAATGACTACAATAACCTGGAATCTGTTCTGCATCATAAAACTGGTTAAAAGAATGATGCTTATAATGAGCTTTTAGCATGTTGCCTCCCACAACCTCATTTGAGTTTATCACTGCCTTGTTTCCTGCTGGACATGAGTCATCCCAGAAAGTCATCAAGCAAATCATTCCAGATTCCTCTCCAAACATCAATTAAAAGTTGTCTTGCCATCAGAATGTACCCCAAAGAGCACCCACAAAGAAAAAAAATATTACAGGGACATGACTGCTCCAACAAAGCTGAAGTACTTTGCATTTTGCTTCATGGGAGTTGTTTTAATCCACATGTAGAGTGCTCCAAGTAAGTCATGATCTTTGATCAGGGAACACCTTTCAGTCTAGTATGACATTGGTAGGTTCTCAAAACCAAACAAGGTCACAGCAGATCATTTCCATTTGCCAAATGCACCTTTCAACAGAATCCTGGGCCTGGACAGCAGCTGAAAATGATGTTCACAATAGAATGTTCACACTGGAGGTGTTCACACTGGAATGTTCACACTGGAGTGTTCACACTGGAGTGTTCACACTGGAATGTTCACACTGGAGTTGTTCACACTGGAGTGTTCACACTGGAATGTTCACACTGGAGTGCTCACACTGGAGTGCTCACACTGGAGATGTTCACACTGGAGTGCTCACACTGGAATGTTCACACTGGAATGTTCACACTGGAGTTGTTCACACTGGAATGTTCACACTGCAGTGCTCACACTGGAGTTGTTCACACTGGAGTTGTTCACACTGGAGTGTTCACACTGGAGTGTTCACACTGGAATGTTCACACTGGAGAGTTCACACTGGAATGTTCACACTGGAATGTTCACACTGGAGTGCTCACACTGGAGTGTTCACACTGGAGAGTTCACACTGGAATGTTCACACTGGAGTGTTCACACTGGAGTGTTCACACTGGAATGTTCACACTGGAGTGTTCACACGGAGTGCTCACACTGGAGTGTTCACACTGGAATGTTCACACTGGAATGTTCACACTGGAGTGTTCACACTGGAATGTTCACACTGGAATGTTCACACTGGATTGCTCACACTGGAGTGCTCACACTGGAGTTGTTCACACTGGAGTGCTCACACTGGAATGTTCACACTGGAGTGTTCACACTGGAGTGTTCACACTGGAATGTTCACACTGGAGTGCTCACACTGGAGTGCTCACACTGGAGTTGTTCACACTGGAGTGCTCACACTGGAATGTTCACACTGGATTGTTCACACTGGAGTGTTCACACTGGAATGTTCACACTGGAATGTTCACACTGGAGTTGTTCACACTGGAGTGCTCACACTGGAGTGTTCACACTGGAGAGTTCACACTGGAGAGTTCACACTGGAGTGCTCACACTGGAGTTGTTCACACTGGAGTGCTCACTCTGGAGTGCTCACACTGGAGATGTTCACACTGGAGATGTTCACACTGGAGTGCTCACACTGGAGTGTTCACACTGGAATGTTCACACTGGAATGTTCACACTGGAGTGCTCACACTGGAGTGTTCACACTGGATTGCTCACACTGGCAGAGTTCACACTGGAATGTTCACACTGGAGTTGTTCACACTGGAGTTGCTCACACTGGAGTTGTTCACACTGGAATGTTCACACTGGAATGTTCACACTGGAGAGTTCACACTGGATTGTTCACACTGGAGGTGCTCACACTGCAGTGCTCACACTGGAGTTGTTCACACTGGAGGTGCTCACACTGGAGGTGCTCACACTGCAGTGCTCACTCTGGAGTGTTCACACTGTAGGTGTGAACTGGATTTGTGCAGCTGCCAGGGACATTGTCACTTCTGAGTGACAAGTGCACATCAGGTGGTTTGCAACGTTTCTTTGGGCAAACAGATCATCCTTCAGGTCTCCTGAAGTTTTGAACTTTGCAGTGCCAGTTTCTGTGTATTTTGGGGGCTGGAAGAACAGGGATCTTCCAAAGAAGCAAAGATTTTTTTCACTCATTCACATTCATTCATTCACAGGTGTTTTCCTGTCATTTAATGACAGCCCTTTAAGAGTCTTCTCACTTTGGAGGCAGGTTCAGAGCCCTCCACAGTGACTTTACACAATTTACAGCCCTTCCTCCTTAAACTAGGAGCAAGTTGTGCTTGTACATCAAAAGATAAAAAAATTTCTGTCATATCAGGATTGTGAAGCTGGCAAATTCCATGTCTTTCTGGTATGTGGGAGTAAAGAACTGAGGAACCACATCCAGTCAATGGCCCTTGATGATCTTCAGGTAATTAGCCATGGCTGGAATCAATGATCATGTGGAAATCTTCACTTCCCAGATCTTCTGTCAGCTCTTCTCTTCCTGTCTTCCTGGTTATGTGACTTGCTTTTCAGGTTTGTTTTTTTTTTTTTTAATTTTTTTTTATTGGTTCTTGTTTGTTGGTTTGGTTTGGTTTGGTTTGGTTGGTTGGTTTTTTTATTTGTGGTTTTTTTTTTTTTTGTTTTTTTTTTTGTTTTTTTTTTTTGGTGATAGAGTTTGGTTTTGTCTCTGATTTGTACCTGGGGATTTTGGTAACATTTCTAAAATCTTGGTATAAAAAGCTTTTCCTGTACATAATGAGTGAACAACCCCTGACACCCTCATTAGTGCTCATGGCTGATGCATTTTTTAATGTTTTCCTCAGTGGGACTCTGTTCACATTCAGTAGTGTGTGTAAATCACAGTTTCAAGAAAGGCACAGAGATCCCTAAGCTGGAGAAAATCAAGACAGAACCAAACCTGATGTGATAACTCAGCTACCACACCACAGCACCCCAGCTAATTAGTTCCACAGAGGAACAGGATTAATTAGCCCAGACACAACACCAGCCTAGTTAAACTTTAGAGTTTGGGCAGCTCCAAAGAGTGTGCCAGCACCTTGTGCTGCACTGCATCAGTGTGGAACACCAGCACCAGGACATCCCCTTGCTCAGCAGAGCAGGGGGTGCTTTGCCTAATTGAATTTATAACAGACCCAACAGTCTAGCGAGTCAGGGCTCCAAATACAACAGAGTGGGCTGGCAGTATTAATTCATGGGTGTTCTGAATTACTCAGAGATTTTTGCAGCTTTTTTAATAGCACAAAATGATAAAAGAACCAGCAATCTGCACAGTAAAATTTTATGTGTTAATAACTTTTTAGAACACTAAAAGGGAAGGAGCTATATAATGAGCCGTGTTATCCTTTTGTGTCTGATATCTAAGTACTTACAGAAGAAAAAATTCTGACTCTGGCATCCTTACAGTTTGGCAAAGAATGGCAAAACAGAAGTCTCTAAGAGGAAATTGAAGCTGGACAAATCAAACAAGAAATGAGAATATAATAAAGTGGGGTGAGAGGGATCATCAGTAAAATCTTGATGGAGAAAATCTTTCAATCAAGATTGGTTTGAGACAATCACTGGATGAGTAAAATGAGTGGTGGGGTGGAATTTTGGGCTGTTACAGAGGTTGGTGTGGAGGAGCAGATTGGCTCCTTTTGGCTCACAAAGCTGCCAGTGTTGGCAGCTGGTTGAAATTTCCCCTCCTGTGCTGCCCAGAATTGCTACTTGCAGTTTGGGAAGTCTGTGCACCTCCACCAGGCAAGGAAAATTCGACTTACAATATACAGCTGAAGTCTCAAATTAATGAGCCAATTAAAGTTCTATCATCACCTGAGCAGTGGTTACTGATGAGATGCACTCTGTCAGCCACGTGGCACATGTAATGAACTGTCTTGTAACTTAAACTCACTGAGATAATTTTAATATATTTCACTTAGCACTTGTGAAAAGGCCAAGCACCCAGAAAAAGAGTTCAGCTTTCAGGCATTAATGTTTCCTGCAGGCTGATGTGGTGCATATGGGCCATTACAACAACTTGGTTAACTTGCCAAATTGTGATAATTAGAACCCAAAACTGAATCCTGAAGGGGAAATTATTCTTTGCTCTTTAAGAGTTTGGTTTATAGTGGAGGCCTCTGCATGTAACATCATTCTCTGCTTCACAGCTGGGCTGAAAAACACGGGGGAATTTTGCATTTGCCTGAAATGTGTGGGTGCATAAGAGAGAATTTCTGTCTCAGTCACAGACCACAGAATCACAGAATTATAAAATATATTTCTTTTAACACCACGCTGTGCCTTGCACCTCTACCTGTCCAAGGTATGTCCCACTTTTGAATGAATAATGTTAAAAATTAACTGAAACACTGCTAAAAAGGAAATGTGCTCACAATCAAGTCCATCATTATCATAATTTTATGTACATCTCTCCCTGCAAAGCCTCGATGCAGTGCCAGCCCTAATGTAACATTTAACAATAATATAAAACCATAATGGGTCGAATTCCCTACAGCAGAAAATTCATCCAATGCTGCTGATTTCAGTGGAGAAATGCCAGTTCATAAAAGCTGAGGAAATGCTGCTTTCACAGGGCTCATTTTAATGATTAATATGATCCCAGATTGGTATTTGTTGTTGTTTGAAGCGATCAGTGCCTGATATCCTCACATTATTATTTAATTCAAGCATCAAAACCATTATCACTTAATTTGGACGAGTGTGTGTGCATAAAACCCAAGCCTCACAAAGCCTATTTAGGATAATCCTATCAGCTGGCAGCCAAGAACTGACTGATTTGTCACCCAGTGTGAAGCTGGAATCTCTCTCTCTTTCTTTTCCTGCCTTGATGGGGATGTGCTGCATTGTCACAGCCAGCTTTTATCCTGCACTGGAATTAAAGAGAGTCTCAGAGAAGATAATTAACTGCACACAATGAGCAGGGCAAGGGAAGGATGGAGGAGGGTTTGTAGGAAAGGAAATGTGAGTGTCTTCCTCCCTGTTAAATGCACAGCCAGGTGTTGTTCCAACTTCCCTGCTTGAAGCAGAAAAATTTGGGGCAGCAGGGCATGGAAAAGGAGCTGGTTTATAGGAGGTGTTGATGGAGATTTACCAAATGGACTTTAGGTGCTGGGGGAATATTCTCTGGAACTGTGGAGTCCTTCAGAAATAACAAACAAGGTGCTGCCACTCTGTGTGATCTAATGAGATTCTGATACTGGTGCTCATGGGTTTGGACCCTGAAACTTTTTCCTAATATCCCACCTAAACCTTCCCTGACAGGGCTTAATATCATGTGGCATTTATGAGTGAAAGGTGGAATATCCATGAATGAAACAATGCACAGCCAGGAGATCTCCTCCCTCTTGTGAAGGGAGGTGCAGGGTCAGGAGCCAGGGATGGTGGATGGAGCAGATCTATTAATGAATGCAGACAGATTTCTGACCTTCACAATTAATTGTCAGCCTCTCCTTCCATTTCTAAATGGATCTTTACTGTCACCTTTTCACAGAAGATTTTCCTGTGGATAGGAGGAGGTGAACATGGAATATTGAAGCACAGAGAGTGTGCAGAGGGGTATTCAGGAGGAAAGGTGCTATTCCAGCCACCTCCTCTTTGTTCTCTCTGCTCTGCATCCTGATCACTCCCCAGGTTCCACAGAGAGAGAGGACAGACAAAGAAATCCACACAAAACCTGTCTCTAATTACTGCTGAACAGATCTGTAGGACTGTAGTAACAAGTGCAGAAAAACATTAAAAAAGGAAAAAAGCCTCACAACAAAACCACCCACAATGTTTTCTTCTCTTATTAGAACATTATATTGCATCTCTGAATCCTAAGGATAAAGTAAAGCATCTTGAAATATACTCCAGGACTCTGGAGTCTTTTTCCTTTATTTTTTTTTTTCACCAAACTGTCTTTCCTGTCTAGAAGATAAAATGATTTTTGACAGTGTGCTTAAAGCTTAAGGGCTGTGTGCTCTTCCTTAGAGTCAAGCACAGTGCAAAGGGCAGAGATCTGCAGGGATCACATGGACAAGGAGGAAAGAAAACATAATTTTCACTCCTCTGGATTTTCAGCACTTTTCATAGAGGGCAACCCCTGAGAAGCATGGAAAATACTGAATTTGGCAGTTTCAAATGGGATTTGGATGCTAGGAGATAGCTGTAAATGAGCTGCACACAGTTCAAAGTGAATCCTGAACAGCCCATTCCTTCCACAGATGCAGAAATCCAGTGAAACTGTGATTTTTGTCTCAAAAAGACATGCAGATTTATCTGGATGGAAAAATTACTGGCCACAGGAAAAGCAAAAATGTATAGAATGATTTTCATAGCAAGCAGAGATGGACAAAACTCAGTTCTCTGAGTCACTTTCTAGTTTGCTGTGTCCATTCCCATAAAAACTTTCAAGATGAGCAAATACTGCACAGCAGCACAACACCTGTGAGAACCTGCCTTTAAAGGATACAGATCTTACCTCAAAATATAAATTATTTTTCCCTCTGTAGAAGTATAACCTTCCAGTCTGACCCCATGATTAAATCTCTCCCATAAAGTCAGATATCTGCATTGTTGATGAATATGGCTCAGCAGGAGCTGAATTTCTTGCTATGAGTAACACAGAGAAACAGATGATTCCTTTGACTTATTGCAGACACTTATTTCAACATGAGATTAATCATCCCCAACAAATCCTTACTTCCCAGTGATTCTGAAAGAGTTGAGAGAAACAACCAAGGCACAGACATCTACACAGTATTTTCACATTAATAATATTCTTTCAGACAATTCTTCCTTCTTTTCAGTCTATTCTTTGTTCTCTAAGACCAACTGATATTCTGGGTCATAACAGCATTATCATAATAATGATTATTATTCTTCAAGATTAAAAGGAATGAATAATGAAATTCCTAATACATTTCCATAAACCCCCGTGTAAATCCCCTTTAGGGCTCAGTGTGCCAATATTTTTTGTTGAAATTAAAAAAAAAAAAAGTGTATTATTGTCATGGTTTCTTGGAACCCTTTTCTTTAGATCTTGGGAGGTTTGGTGTTGTTGTACAGCCCTTGTAGCAAAGGGAACCTGTAGAGCTTTTTTTTTTCCTCCCTTCAATATAACTCAGGGTTGGGGAGAGCTTTTCCTGCTGGTTTACTCTTGTATAACTGGAAGCAGAATTAGGTCCACAGCAGGTGAGCCATCTAAGGCAGGGGATGGCAAATTGAATTGGAAGAACACAACAATATTTTAAACTCTGTGTCTTCTGTGGCTGCAGAGAAGTCAACACAAACCAGATGATGTGCAGACTGCTGGGAATGGTGGATTCACACTGCTTGAAAGCACACAGACCTCTCAGAGTGATTGTGAACTTCCCTGAAAGTGCAGTTTTTGTACAAATAACAGCCCCTCATGCTTGGCACCTGAACGAGTCTCTGTTTCCAGCAGAGAAACTGTGGGTTTATGGCCTGAGAACGACAATAGGAATGTGTTTATTGCTAGGGTCACAGCTGGGGATGATTATTACTTTTTTCTTTGTCAAAAGGAAATGCTACAGGCAGCTAAATGTGCTTTCAGGCTGATTTGAGGGAGCATTCTTGGTAAAAAGTCCTCTCTTGCTCTCTCTGCTTTGATTTTCCTTGCCAGACCCAGGTTTACTGCAGCACCACAGGGCTGATGCCCATCATATTTTTGTTCTGACAGGAAACCATGCAAAATTTGCATGATTTGCTCTATTGAGGAGGTTGGAGAGATATCAGGGTGAAGGGTTTGGAGGATTAGGGATTTTCATTCCTCTGCAAATTTACCCCAGAGCCTGTGCATAGCAATGGGCAGTCAGAGAGTCTGAGCTGTGTGTTAGGGTTTTTTTTCTAAAAATCTGAAAGTGCTGGGAAGTTCTGCTGTCACCAGGCACCAGAGCTGGCTCACCAGCCTGGGGTGGTGACAACCTGCTCTGAAACCCCAGGCTGTGGCAAAGCCCTCACCTGTGGGAAAGAGAAAAGGCACAGAGCTCTGTTAAAAGCCATGTGAAAGCAAACCTCAGGATGGAGAAATGCAGGAATGCTGAAGATGCAAGGGCAAGAAACAACAGGGCTGTGTGAAAATAATCCTCAAGAAAATATGTATAGCAAAATAGTAGAAATATGTAAGCTTAATAATGAAGCTTTATCCATTGTTTTAAGCTATTACAAGCAAACATTGTTCAAAGCAAGATGTAGCTTTATTAACTGGCCTGAGCAAACACCTGTCAGCTTTTAATACTTTAATACTTTTAATACTATGGTGAGAAAGTTGTTTAAAAACTGTAAAAAAAACCAACTTTGGTGTTGTTAGCAGCTGAAGCTGTTCCATCTCCCTTACTTAGTTCTGTAAAATGGAGCTGATGATGGTGATGGAATAAAGCTGCTCCAGCATTCCCCTCCTGTTGTTTATGTACAGAGATATATGTAAATAAAAGAGAAAAAAATATCCCAGGAAAACCCAACACTCACTGCAGCAAAAGGTGCTCTAAAAAAGACCAGAGTGCTGTGGCAGCAGCTCCTCTCTGCAAGCCAAGCCCTTGGGAGAGCATTTTTCACCTGTCCAAGGTGTGCCTCCCTTCCAAGCTCAGTCAGCTCAATGGGAACCTCAGCAAATGGCTGCTGTCAGCCTTTACATAGACAGGAATGCATGGCTAAACATCATCTTTTTTAATTAATACAGTCCATCCCTCCATTCTCCCATCGACTTGGGGAGCTGAGATGTAATCTGATTTAATTCCTGTAACATAATCTTGTTTGGTTTTATAGTACTTCCCCCCGCTCATATTAAAATCCTATTCATTTCTGTGTATGCAGTGAGAGATGGATGTGCATCTGGACACGTGGAGCAGCTGGGGGATGAAGAAAGGCTGAGATTCAGGGGGGCAAAACCTGCAGACAGCTGAGTGTCTGATGTGTCTTTCAGAAATGTAGTCACAAAATTCCCCACACAAAGGCAGCTCCAGGAGCACAAGTAGCTTTGTTCAGTTCCCCTTGCCTGACTCCAAGCAATACTCTTTACATGTAATTCTAATTTCATAAAGATGGACTTTAAGAGCCTCATGTTTCAGACTGAATCAGCTGGTGAACATCCAAATTGTAAATCTAGGCTGGTGCCTGACCATTTATAGACAACTGCAATGTAAACATCTTCAGCTGAGATTCTCCTTAGCATCAGAAGAGAGAAATAAGTTTTATTGAGAACAAATCAAGCCATCAGAAGGACAGACATTGCTAATACATCAGAAGAACCAGGCTTAAAAGGGTTTATCTCCTCCTGATTGCAAATTGCTACTACATGCCTGCACTGCAGATGCTGGGAGCTGCTGAAATAAATTGAGAACATCTCATGGCTGGAATTGGTTCTGTGGGACACAGGGGAAGCTCCTCACAGAAGCCACCTCTGTATTCACCCCCCTGCCAGAACCTTGACCACAGTGGCAAAGAGGGATTTGGATGCCCAGCAGGATTTTAAGTGGCTCCAATCTGGAGTTTCCCCACCCCTGGGGGAGTTAAATCAGGTGTAGCCCACCACAACTCCCATAGGGAGGGGTAACCTTCAGGCCCTAGACATTATTGGAGAAAAAAAATCCACCTGACATGTATGGCCCAGAAGAAACCCAATTACATCTTTAATTTCCCAAAACAATGAGTTTCTTTCTGAAAATAATGGGTCCTTATATGGAAAATTAATATGTAAATACCAGAACTAGGCAATTAAGTGGAAAGACCCCTATCATGGTATGAAATCATAACCTGGTATCCTGTATCAGCACTTTATGGATATTCCAGCTCAGATGGGAAAACACATCATTTCAAGTATGATATAAAAATACAGTGAAGGATCTTGTTTTGGCACTAAAATACTTGAAATGAGATGACAAGATAAAAAATGTCAGAGGTGAAGAGCCTTCTTTTTCTGAAGCAGATTAGGAACAAAATCATCTCAGACATCCTGGAGTCTCTTTCCTCTCCCAGGGGATCACATTGCCTTCCTACCCTGTGTATGCTCAAAAGACAGCTATGGGTAATGAACTCAATTACTGTAATTAAAAACAGAGCCAGCTCCCACTCCCTGCCCCCTGAGGAAATGCCTGGACTTTACTCCCATGGAATTGTTTGAATACACTAAAATAGTGTGGTATAGATGATATTAAAGTCCTGATTAACCCAGAGGCAAAGGCAGAGGCACACAGAGGTCAGGGATGTTGCTCTGTGTCTGGGCAGAACCACAGATTCAGCTTCAGGGTCCATCTCCTGTTTCTAGAGAAAAAGCTTTAAGTCTGGTTTTATACACAGATTATCTCAGCTCCTGAGATGTGCTGACCCTTTCAAAGTCAGCAGGATGAGGACAGTTCAGCCTGGGACTGAATGCATGTAAACACAGGTAGAGAAATGATGATATCATTATATCATCTGTATGAAATGTTAGTTCTTGCCTCCTCAAAGCTGAGCAAAAGATAACAGGGTTTTTTTAATATTTATATTGAAGACTAGCAAAAATGGTTCATACCTCCTCACTCTCCCTCCCTATAAGCATATTCTGACTGAAATCACTTACTTTGGGTTAATCAGTTTCCTTAACATTATTATAATCAAGAAAGAAATCAAAACCCACCCCCCAAAACAAAATCTGCTGATTAAGTATATATATGAGAGATGCTGCCTGTGCTGCTTGAATTCCAACAAGCATTTTGTCTCAAACAGGATCCTTTAAAAATATGTTTTAGATGAGATTATTTAAAATAAAATAGCCAATGAAGGCTTTTTTCTCCCTAAACTAAAAAGCACCACAGCTGTTTTCCGTACTGCTGCAGTGAACAGCAAGCAGAAATGCAGCTGGTAAATCACTTGCAGATCAGTGTGGCAGGCCTGAGTACAGCTAGTTCTGCTTGTCTTGCAATTAGTGTCAAGAAAAAGGAGGTGACAGTAATTGGGGTTGTTGGGAAAAGAGCTCTCCTGAGAAGGGAGCAGCTCTGTGAACAGGGAAATGCAGCACAGGGTGGATTGAGAGATGTGTCAAGGAAAAAAATCCAGATTTAGGACCAAGGGGTGACATTATGCAGTTAATGAAACACACATCTGAGGAATCCCTCTGAAATATTCAGCTGGAGCCATCCCTAAGTTATGTCTGGGAAGGCAAAGAATCCTGTCTGGTGATATCCCATTACATCTCTGGATGGCATTTTCCATATTATTAGTTATGGGATTTTACCTGGGATTAAGGCTCACCAAAATGAGTCCATCATTAAGATAAATAACTTTTGCTGAACTCAATGCCATGAAGTTCTGAGTCATATTCATTGCCTCTCACCTTTATATCCCTGGATGAAAATCAATTGATGGAGTGAGATATCAGTGCTGGGCATCCTTGAGCAGGTCTGGGAGAAATCACACAGTGAGGGCAGAGCTGCCTTTTGCTGTCTGTGGGGTTCAGAGAGTGATTCAGCTCCTCAGAAATGTGTTTTGAGGTAAGCACTGGACCTTCTCACAAGGGACTCGATTCTGTTGTTCTCAGAAATTCCTCTGGTGTCACTCCAGATGCTCAGAGGTACCCAGATATCCATGTAGGGTTGATGGATAGCAAAATCATAAAATCAGGGAATGGTTTGGGTTGGAAGGGACCTTAAAAATTATCCAGTTCTACCCCTGCTATGGGCAGGGACACTTTCTACTAGACCAGGTTGCTCCAAGCCCCATTCATGCTGGTCAGGAAAACTTCCAGGCATGGGGCAGCCAAAATATCTCTAGGAAACTGTTTCAGTGTCTCAGCAGTGTGATTCCATGATTCTGTGATTCTGTGACTCTGTGACTCTATAATTCTATAACTCAATGACTCTACAATTCTATGATTCTATGATTCTATAACTCTGTGATTCTATAACTCTATGATTCTCTGATTCTCTAAATCTGTGACTCTGTGATTTTATAATTCTTTAATTCTATGATCCTATAACTCTATGACTCCATAATTCTATGATTCTATGATTCTATAACTCTGTGATTCTATGATTCAATAATTTGACTCTATGATCCTATAACTCAATGACTCTACAATTCTATGATTCTATGATTCTATAACCCTGTGATTCTATAATTCTATGATTCTATGATTCTCTAACTCTGTGATTTTATAATTCTTTGACTCTATGATCCTATAACTCTATGACTCATTAATTCTATGATTCTATGATTCTATGATTCTCTAACTCTGTGACACTATGATTCTGTGATTCTGTGTGAGATGCCAGAGAGCTTCTGAGGATCTTAATTAGGGCAGGCTATATTTAAAATAATTTTCTATTTCTAATGATTTTAAGACCCTTATATTCCTATCAAGATCCCAGATGCTGATGTTCAATGACAAGGAACTGATAATTAGTGAAAAGAATCATTCCTAGTATGTTCTGAGATATATGCAAATTAATATGTAAATGAGAAGGCCTGGGTTGAAAGGGTTCTGTTTGAAGAATGTTTCTGCATGAAGTTTTGAGACAACTTTCAAAGTTTTTGGTCAAATTTCCTGTTAGACCAAAAAATGTATATAAAAAGGGGGAGAAAAACTTCTAAACATTTCTCTTTCTAAAAGTGCTGTCAGTTTTTTAATCATGAAGTTTTTAACTGCTGCCTCTTGATTTTTTCCAAAACAAGTCTGTTGTTCTGAGCAATAATTTTAGTGAGAATGATGAGAGTTGGAGCTTGAAGCATTAACACATGTTAAGTGAGACTTCTCTAATTTTAACCTGATCATACAATGCATGTATTTGATAGGGCTGAATGAATGAGATATCATTTGATCTTTATTAATACACTCTATTAACAAAAATGGCACTTCTCTCTAATGTACTGGTGATCAAGTGAGGTTTTTAAACATTGTTCAAGTGTTCACAGATGGATACAGATGGTGCATGAAGCAATTCTGAGTGCATCAATCAACAGCTTCAAGTGTGTTTCATACACAAGAAAATACACATTGCTGAGAATGCCTTTGGATTACCACAATTATGCACTAAAGTGAAGATTCCCAGTACAGCTCCTGTTATGCAAAGACTGAGTCAATCAGGCAGAACTGTTTCCTGTGTCATTTAGGATTGCTATGAAATTCTCCATCTGGACCAAACAGAGGGAAAAATATGAAACAGAAAAAACAAATTAATGTCCTTGCTTCCCTTATACCATGGAAAGGGAATAGAAAAAGTGAAAGGTGAAATATCTATAAATGAAACAGTGGAGAAGTGACAATAATGATCCACTTAGAAATGGAAGGAGAGGGTGAAAATTAATTGTGAAGGTCAGAAATCTGTCTGCATTCATTCATAAATGCCACTAAATGGCATTAAGCCCTGTCAGGAAAGGTTTAGGTGGGATATTAGGAAAAGGTTCTTCACCCAGAGGGTGGTCAGAAAATCTCTCAAGGCAGGTGGTCACAGCACCAAGCTTGACAGAGATCAAAAAGCACTTGGACAATTCTCTCAGGTACAGGGTGGGATTTTTCAGATTTTCCTGTGCAGGGCCAGGGGTTGGACTCGATGATTCTTGTGGGTCCTTTCCAGCTCAGGGTATTCTGTGATTCCTTGATCCTGTTATGTTTAGGCAAGGCAGACATCACAGTTGGTAGAAGAATAAGTACAGTTAGACAAGAGCATGGTGCTACTGATAATTTTTCCATCTTTTACCTTGTATTTCAGACAGAAGGAACATTCTGATGTGATGCAGTCCCATGCAGAGTCCACTTATTATTGGCATGCTGACAGAATTGCCCTGAAGAATTTTTAAGAGGTGTGATCATAGACTCTCAGAATCATAAAATCATGGAGTTATGGAATCATAAGAGAGTTATAGAATCATGGAATGACCTGAGTTGGAAGGGACCTTAAAGATCATCCTGTTCCAACCCCTCTGCCATGGGCAGGAACACTTTCCACTGTCCCAGGTTGCTCCAAGCCTTTTCCAACCTGACCTTGGACATTTCCAGGGATCCAGGAGCAGCCACAGCTTCTCTGAGCTCCCTGTGCCAGGGCCTCCTCACCCTCACAGGGAAGAATTTTTTCCTAACATTCAGTCTAAACCTGCTCTCTGTCAGTTTAAAGCCATTTCCCCTTGTCCTTTCACTCCATGCTCCTGTCAGTTGTGTCTCTCCCTCTTCCTTGCAGGGTCCCTTTGTGCATTGCAAGGCCACAATGAGACCACCCCAAAGCCTTTTCCAGGCTGTTTACTCACAAGAATGAGCAGCAGGACAGAGATCCTCAGTGTCCCAGCAGAAAGGTTAAAGGGAAACAATGGGCTGTAAATTTGGATGTGGGATTGAAACATAGCAGCTGAAAAGGAAATGTGTATTTAGATGTTGAGGCACAGACAAGAAAAATATGTTAGGTTTGAAAAAGATACAGGGTGGATTGAGAAATCCAGTGCAGTGAAAGCCAGCATTAAAAAGAACAAAATTCAGAAACAAACATAATGTAGCCATTCCAGCATTGCAGATGAATCATGGAAGAGTTTGGATTATGGAAGTTCATTTTTGCCCTGAAATTTATCCAAATTTGTAAACCTCTGAATTCACCCTCTTTTTCTCAGCTTGAAAAAATTGTTTACCCAGCAAGTGTTTGGAGGGCATGTGCACTTTGCTAATGGCTTATTTCAGATCTGGACAACTTTTTGATCACCTTTATATTTCCAAAATAAAAATCAACACTGGGTAAAAGCCAAGATTCTCTTTCTGATTTTTCAAAGAGATTTGTCACCAAGGTTTTTGAATATGTCACTGACTTTATGAACTGAGTGGGCTTTTACTCCTGAAACTTTATTTCAGGCTTAAAGAACCTCCAGGATGTTGGTATTTGGGATTTTTGAGAGGTAAATAAAGAATCAGAAAAGGGAGAGTAATGAAAGAAGTTGAAAAAGCATACTGTAGGGAATTTCATTTATGAGAGAGCAAATATATGTGAATATCCCCTGTGAATATATGATGAATCAAAACATAATTTAAATTTCAGCAAGTATTTCAACTCTCTACGTTAAGCTTTTTCATTCCAGAGTTCACAAGTCAATTTTCAAATTTGCCTCCTGAATTTTCCTGTAGTATTCTGGGAATATTTAGGTTAGGCAAGGGGTTGCCATTCAAGACCATTGTCCCTGAGAAGCACCTTCCACAATTTCTCATTTTCTCCACAAACAGGATAAATTCTATTTAAATTTTCTCCATAGACAGGACTGAATTAAATGACACATCCACAAGAATTGTGCAGGTTTTCTAACTGTACATGTTGTTTTGAGCACCAGAGCAGACAGATTTTGAGGCAGAGAACAATTTCTATGCTGGGTGCTCCACAGGAGGCCAGAGGAGGGAGTGAGACACTCACAGGGGAGGAATCTTTTTGGAAATCAGTTAATCACAAGAAAGACTTTGGGGTTTGGTGTGGATTCACCCATACTTGGAATTTATGTGAAGGGGCTAGGTCTATATTATACTAGCAAGTAAAATTCACTGGGAATTGCTTTTTCTCCTTCATTGACACCTCCCATGTTCCCAAACTCCTGAACCCCACACACTCCATACTGAGAAATCCTCAAAAGTTACAGGAATGTTCCTGGTGCAGCCTGGTTTTGTCTGAATGGTATTTCTGAGAGAATGGAGAGGATCCCTGGGTACAGATTAGCTGCTCCATCTCATTTATCACACACACAAATTCCAGGGACTGTGCACAGCCTCTCCACCAGGGCAGCCTCTTGAGGTTCATCATTCCCCTGGGAATCCTCCCTGGGCTCCTCAGGGTGGGAATTGCCTTCCTGCTGTGTTACTCAATCAGCACATTCAGGCTGAGATTCATCTTCAGATCTCTCTAGAGTAAAAATTTTCAACTGCACTGTAGTCTATTGGACTTCAATTATTGCCTTAGCAGAACAACCATTTCAGGTTTTGAGTAGTCTGATAGAAGATATTTATTGTAAAACCATCAATATCACAGGCCAGATCCCCATTGACTGTAAATTCTTGTCCAGGTGAAAAGCTGGAACCAGATATTTGCCAAGATCCCTTCCAACCCAAGCTGTTTTATTATTCTGTGGTGATGACCTGTCCAGTGCAATATGGCTCAATTTATCCAAATCAATTTATTAAAACCCGTTTTTTGTTTTGTTTTGTTTTGTTTTGTTTTGGTGGTTTTTTTTTTTTTTTTTTTTTTTTTTTTTTTTTAATTTATTCTCTCCCACCACTGGTTTCAAACACAAAGTGCTCACCTTTTCCTGGAGTGTTTTTACCACTGTAAGCTGCTTATCAGAGGACATCACTCTAACCCAAGAATCAGTCAGCCACAAATAAATTCCTCATGGGGAACCTTTGAGCTAAGTTATCAAAATCTTCAGTGGAGCAACTGTGGATCTGTTATCTCTGCTGATTCAGCTATGGATAAGCAAGTTTTGGCAGAGGAATTGTAACAAGAAGCTCCAGGGTGATAGTTTTATTTTTTCCTTCAGCACCTGCTTATAGGAAGGAGCATGGAACAACTCCCTGTATTATCCAGCCAGTGGAATTACAGGGATTTTAAAAAACTGATCATAAAACCTTTATTTTTACCCTTTAAAATATTTGTCTTTGTTTTAGTTCCTCATAATTTCTTTGATTTTTCACAGAAAATGAATCTTCTCCATTCATTCCTTGAAGAAAATGATACTGAGACATCCTCAGTATACACAGAATATTTGGTGTCATGAATAAATTGCTTCCCCAAAAAAAAACTAAAGAAAGGAATGTATGAATCAAGAAAGAATAGCAGATGAGTGCTGTGCTTATCAGATGTTCCTAAACACAAGCAATCGTGTAACAGGGTTCATTTAGTTCTTGTGATCCTTGATTTTTTAAGTCCTCAGTCATTCTCTTTAAGTTTTGCTAATTTTTAAACTATTTCCTCTGGATTCTGGTTTTTTGGTGAGTAAAATTCTCCTCTGGGCAACCTGTGCCAGGGCCTCACCACCCTCAAGGGGAAGAATTTATTCCTAAAAGCCAATGAATTCCTGATTGTAAGGAGTTTTTTCTGTTCCTTGCTGCACTGAACAGGTTCTACTGAGATGTCAGGCACTCTATATATTTTATGCTCAGGTTTGGGTGCTAACAATCCTGTTTTAGACATTCATGAGAGATTTATGCCACCACTTCTGCATTTATTTTTGAGCACATCCATGTGAGGAATCAGATCCAGTCAGATGCTGTTCATTTCTTTGCTGGTTCATCATCCTGGCTTATTCTTGCTGTAAATTCTATTGATGTAATTTTTCAGTGGAAAGTGAACTGGCTTTTTGGGAATTACTAATCCCCTCTTCTTTTTGATCTACTCTTTTTTTTGTAGTTGTTGTTTCATTTTGTTTTGTAGTTCTTGAAACATGATTAAGATCCCCACTTTTAAATGTGTTTTCTTCTGATGAACTGTTTGTGCATGACTAACTTTAATCTTCTCAAGTCCATTTCCTGTAGGTTCTGGTAATCTAAACACTGTAGGGCTTGAAGAAAACCAGTCAGCCTCTTCTTCCAATATGTAGTAAATTCTGAAACTCAGTTTTTCAGTTAGAGCTGTGTAAAATCTGGATAAACTCCCCAAATCCCTTCTCTTCCAGAAGCTTTGTAACCCACCCTGTGGTTTTATCTGTGTGATCCCATTTGGCCCAGTTTGGTACAGCAGATTCTGGGAACATCATTTTGAGCTCTGTGTTAAAACCATGTGAGAGAAGTTAAATTTTTTAAGCCAGTGGTTACATGGGCATTCCAGGAGTGAAAAGAATGGACATGAGGGGATATTAAAAGTATCAGGGAAAAAAACCTGAGAACTGAAAGATGGCAAACCAAGAGGACAAAGGGGCAAACAGCCTGGCCAGCAGAGATGCTCTGAATGCCACTTTTAGGGTGATGCATGCATTGATCTTTCACTTGATAGAGAATGGATCTTTGCTTTCCACAGTGGGTGTCAGCCAATAAATATCTGCTGTGTGCTTTTCTCTTCTTGGTGCTCTGCTCATACACTGCAGTTGTGCATGGTGGGAAATACCCAACAAACCTGATCTCCTGAGCTGGGGTCTGGGGGATGATGGCAGCCTCGTGCCAGGCACAACATCATGTTCAACTGTGTTAGAAAGGGCAAAGCAAAGGGAAAAAAAAATAAATAGATGTTTTAATGGCTTTAAACTGAAAGTGAATAGGTTTAGATTAAAGATTAGGAAGGAATTCTGCCCTGTGAGGGTGGGGAGACCCTGGCACAGGGTGCCCAGAGAAGCTGTGGCTGCCCCTGGATCCCTGGAAATGTCTAAGGACAGGTTGGATGGAGCTTGGAGTAACCTGGGGTGGTGGAAGTGTCCCTGCCCATGGCAGGGGGTTGGAATGTGGTGATCTTTAAGGCCATTCCATGATTCTATGAATAATTGCAGGAATGACTGCCTCAGCTGTTCTTCCCTGACAAGGAGGCACTTTTGGTGATTTTTTTTTTTGACTGACACTTTATAATCTTCAATAAGAAGCACAACCCTGTGAATCTGTGCCCCTCTTGAAAAGATGAAGTTCATTTTGCAGAACAGCCCACGTTTTTCATGTCTGTGAAGAGTCACACGTGCAGTCCCAAAAATATCACTATATTTTGCTTTGTGCTTTTGATCAAGAAGTCTTACTCTGCTGAGGCTTTTTAGAGCACACCTGATAAAATCCATTATACATTTTTTCTGCCTCACTGCTGATCAAAAGCCTCTGACAATTGACAATAGTGAGGCCATCTGTCACTTTGAAAACCTGTATTTTTCGTGAAAGGAACAAAATCAATCTCTTTTGCCCCAGTAAGGAAGTAAAAAACACAGACAACTCTTCCCATACATAAAACATGAAGCTTGTGAATAACAAATGGGCACCCCATCATTCCCATTATCACAACTGGAAGGATGGAGTACAGGGAGGTGAATTTACTGATGAGCACCAGGCAGCAGCCTTTGGCCTGAGACAGAGCCTGAGTGTCTTGCAGAGAGTCTTTGTGCCAAGGGGTCACAGCTTTATCAGTGACAAAGTTTGCTTTCCACTTTGCTTTCCTGGAAGGAAGCTGTGCTTCAGCTCCCTGGTTAAAATTCAACTTTTATTAGAACTGAAAAATGGGATTGAATAGAGGCTGAAACTCCAGACACTCATGGATTACATCAAACTTCAAAACTGTGGTTCCTGCCTTTCACTGTTTTATCAAAAGCAGAATTCTCAGAACTCTAAATAGCCATGATGGTTTGGGGTTTGGTGTTTGTCTCCTGCTAGAAGGTTATGGACAGTTAACACCTCTGGGTGTCTCTGCCCAATTCTTTCTTTAAGCTCAGTGGGGTTGATGGAGCAGGTTGGGGTGCTGGGTTCTATAACAAAAATACAGAGCACATCCATGCCCAACAGCTGCACTTGCAGCATCTTTCTTGTGCAATTTCACATTGAACTCAAGATTTCAGCCCAGCACATTTCAGGTTGTAGTGATGACCTTTAACACTTATGAGTGGCTCCACATCTCCAGACCACTTTAGATATTGGACTCTGGAGTATGAGCTGAGCAGAACAGATTAAATCCTGTTGCCAAGTAAACATTAAAGTTTTGGATGCTAAAATACACAGGTGGATCTAATGCTCCAGAGCATCTGGCAGACATTGTGTGATAGATGAATAATCCTTTACTGCAGCCCACACAGTGCTGCCATCTCTTTATTTATTTATATAGAGATAGAATTTATTCACATACTTGTACCAGGGAGAGGTGAGTTCAGTTCTAGAAATCACTGCACTGAGATACAGATGAGTAATATTACAAAGCCTGTTAAATTATCACATATTTTTCTCTTTTGCAACTCATGCAAAGTCATACTCTTCACTGATGAATTTAGATGTTTTTCTCTGAGCAGTGCAAACTGAAATTGATGTAATAAATTAAGAAAGTCTGAGCAGACTTTTAAGCATAATGATTATTCCAACTCATCATTTTTTTGTGCTTGAATTTTTTAGCAAAATCAGTGTATGTCAGTGCATTTAATGCTGCAAAATAGTTGTCAGAAGGAATAGGACTGGGTGTGAGATGTGGTACCTGCAGGAGTTACAGATTGCTCCCTGTGCTTCACAGTGTATAAATTCCCTTGTTTTAAGCTCCAAATTCTGGATGCTGACTCTACATCCAGTTCTGGGGTTCCCAGTATAAGAAAGACATGGAACTGTCTGAGTAGATCCTGAAGTGGGAACAAAGATGCTCAGAGAGCTGGAGCATCTCTGCTATGATGAGAGACTGAGAGAATTGAGGTTGTTCATCCCAAATAAAGGAAGACTGGGGAAACTTTATTCCAGATATTCAGTAAATGAAGGGGAGATTATAAGGAAGATAGGGTTTTTTTTTACCAAGGCCCACAGTGACAAGACAAGGAAAAATGGTTTTAAACTGAAATAAGGTAGGTTTAAATCTAAAATAATGAAGAGATTTTTTTTTTTTTTTTTTTTTTTTTTTTACTATGGGAGTGGTGAGGCACTGGAACAGGTTGCCCTGAGAAGTTGTGGATATCCCATCCCTGTAAGTGTGCAAGGCCATTCTGAGTAAACTCAGCTTGTGAAAGGTGTCCCTGTCCATGGCAGGGGAACTGGGATGAGATTAGCTCGGGTCCCTCCAAACCACTCTGCGATTTTTGAAGACATCCTTATTTACCTGTTTACCCTTTCCCAGACTAATGAGTCTAAGAGCATGAGGATGGCCACAAGCAACCAAACCCAAGTCTCACCAGGATCAGCATCCCACTTGCACTGGAGCTTGTTCCAGAAGAGTTTAGGAGAAGCTCAGCTGTGTAGTGATATCACCCTGCTGTGCTCTCCCAGCCTCCAGTGAATTGAAATTTGGAGACATCCTGTCAGAAAATTTTGTCTTTATATTAATAATCCTAAATGGACTTTGTCATGTTAAATTTCTTCAGAGTTTTCTATACATTAAAGTGTTTGGCCTCTGGAATATCCTTTGGTGAAGAACAAGAGTTTAACAAGAAGTCACATGAAGAAATTTATCCTTTTGCTTGTCCTGTATGAAGCACAAAAACTTTCACTTCCATATTGCCTATAAGAAGTAACTGCCTTTCAAAATATCTGTTATTCCTGTCATTGTACCCGGAGAAACCTGCATGAATTTTCTAATGCTAAAACTCCATAAATATTGACAAATTTGTTTTTTATCTCCAAGCTGATATGAATTTTAAGAAGATAAACTGTCTGGTAAACATTTTTTTCCCAGGGTTTTTTTTTTGTTGTTGTTGTTTTTTTGCTTTTTCTGTTTTTGAATCTTCCTCTCTTCCTCTGATCTCTGCCATCCCTACCATTTCCTTGTCTTTCACTCTTTGAATGCCAAACTAGACAAGGGGGATTCTTCACCTCTATCAATGCATATTCAACCAGAGAAATGTGTTTTTCTCCTTGGTGCCCAATTTGGATTCAAGAGACTTTGCTGCCCTTAATGGAGCCACCTCCATTTACGTCAGCCAAGAAGCTCAGCTCCTTCCCAAGGATAATGAGAGCCCTGAGTGAATCGTTCCTTGATGGGAAGTGTTCTCTCAGCTGGGAAAGCCCAATTTTGTGTTGCTCCTCACAGCTCCTCTCTGATGCAGCTGACACAGTTCTCAGCTTCCTCACAAGCAGAGAGCAAGAGGCTCCTCAGGAACAAAGTATGAGCTGAATGAAATAGAAGTTATGGCTGTGACGTTGCCATAGCAATCAAAGTTCATGCCTGATGCCAAAATGGTACCACTATAATCACCCATCAAAGTGTCCAGTTGCCATGGCAACTCTGAAAGGCCCCAGACTTCAACTTCAGTATCTCCACAATGGGAAAAAATAAATAGGGCTGCTAGTGTTTTAAATAATTAGAGTTTATATCTTTACAGTGCCATTCTATGACCGTGACATGCTGAAGGCAAACCACTTGCTAAACACTATCAATAAATCCCACACTTTGTCAATAACCATTGTGCACCACACCACACTGGACAAAGTTAACTTGTTTTTTTCCTCACATGTAGAAGTGTTCCATGGCCTGCTGCCTGCTGGAACGTGTGTTGGGACATCCTGCTGCTTGGTGTGTGTGGGGCTGGCTTTGATCTCAGGGTCTGGGAACACACTGCCCAGGGACTTGTCCATCTGAGGTTCCAGTAGTGCTAAAAACAATGGGGTGAAAAAAGCTTTTGTTATAATATAGGAAAATTTTGGGAGAAGTCACTTCAAACCTGCTGTTATTTATTTTTTTTCCATTCTGCATACTTTCTGTATGTATACATATGAAATGCAGCCTGAATGACAATTAAATGGGAGTCATAAATATCCCAGGTCTACTGAGGAGAAGAAGAAAATCCTTTAATTTAAAGTGCACATAATTGGCAGAATGTTACTGGGGAGCTGGACTCTTGCCTAGCTGTAAGTCAATCTTTTTCCTGTGTCATATGCCCCAGTGATGATGTTTCTGACATTATCATTTAAAGAACTGAAAGAGCAGAAAACCAAAGTGAAAAATGTTTTAATTCCAACTACTTAATGGGGGAAAAAAAAATCTCTTCATCTCTCCCTTTCCTCTTATTGGTTTTTGTACCAGGAGAAAAGGAATATCTGCCCATTTTGGTTTTGGATGATCCAAACTGGAATCCCATGGCAAATATCACAATTCATTTTCAGTTTCAAAAGGTTTTGCCAGTATAATCTCCCCCTTAAATAGCAAGTTCTTTCAGCGTGTCTAAGGATGAGAGTTTTTTACTGTATCTTGCAAATGTTAAATCATGTAGAAGCCATATATGTTCTAATTAATTAGGACAAAGAAAATACTTGTAAGTAGTTTATAAGGAGCTGTTTCTTCATAGAATCATGGAGAAACATGGTTTGGGTTGGAGGGGATATTAAAGCTCATCCAGTCCCACCCCCTGCCATAGGCAGGAACACCTTCCATTGTCCCAGGTTACTCCAAGCCCTGCCCAGCCTGGCCTTGGACACTTCCAGGGATCCAGGGGATTCTCTGGGCACCTGTGACAGGGTCTCACCACCCTCACAAGGAATAATTTCTTTCTAAACTCTAAACCAAGTTCCTCTCTTCAATTTGAAGCCATTCCCTGTGTCCTGTCCCTCCATCCCTTGTCCCCAGTCCCTCTCCAGCTCTCTTGGAGCCTCTTCAGGCTCTGGAAGGGGCTCTGAGCTCTCCCTGGAGCCTTCTCCTCTCCAGGTGAACATCCCCAGCTCTCCCAGCCTGGCTCTTCATTTTCTTCCTCTCTGGAACAGGGTGCACTTGTGTATCAATGCAAAATGCCCAATAATTGAATCACATGAGACACGTTTAATTAACCTTTATGCTAATTTCTGTACTGATGATCTTGCTTAGACAATAAGTCATAAATGAAAACAAATCCTAGGAGATTTCTGCCTTCTCCACCTATAGCAGCAACCACTCATTTACCATTGCCCAGGATTTTTCAAAATCTTTCTAACACCAGATTTTGATTTTTTTCTTGTTGGCTAAAGCCACTGAGTTTATTGCTAATGAGAGAAATCTTGGTAGAGCTCCAACAATCATTTTTGGGTACTATATCCAGGTTCTTGCAATCCTCTATTTTTTGCTGGGAATATTGCCAAAAATGCAAAAGATAGCAATGTTTGAAAAAGATATTTTGGGTGTTAGGCTCTTTCCTTGTAAGGAGGTTACAGTTAAGTACATGATGACATATGCAATATTTTTTATGAATCTGTAGTGATAAAATCACCTGCACATTTTACATTATTAATGCTGAAGGAAACAAGAAGTTATTTAATAAACCCACATTGATTAAACACTGTCAGTTTTTCACAGGATTATGCATTGAAATAGAAATGAAAATTTTTGCACATTTTATATGGCCCAAGGAATTAATTTTAAATAGTTTTGATTCCTCTCAAAGTTAATCAAGTATTTCCTTATTATGATGTTATCCTGTATTCTTGTTTTTCATAAACCATGAATCATGGAGGTGAAAAATCAGAACTTAGCATTTCAAGGTCCATGGATCAGCACCATGCTGATATTTTCATTGTTTTGCATTATTTTCCTCATAATTCTCAAATTCTGATTTCAGAGGTTATTATTTGTGCTGTGTTTTTGTCATTTCCTACTCAACCAAAAGCCAGCTGGTGTCAAAATACCTTTCTCTAGTCCCCCCAGCAGTACTTGTTCTTTACTCAATCAAATACTGCCATCAGTAAAATGGCACAGCACCATTCACCCTTTCCTGTCCTAAATCAGTTACATATATTTTGACCATCCCAGGTTATAGCAGAGCACTCAGAATGATCCCATTGCCAACATCATCCATTGGGAAAAATAGTTATTTATTCCTATCATCACTTTCCAAATTTTTATATAATTTTTAAACCAAATTATGTCCTTCTCTCTAATTCAGCAATCATTATTTTCTCTGACAGCCTTTTTAACAAATGTTTGGCCCAAGCTTTTGGTTTGTAGGAATCCATAGTGAAGAGAGCACAAAGGGTAAGTGTTGGGAAAGATGTAACAGGAAAGGTTTAGTTACTGAATAACCATGAAACAATAGGATGGCCCAATGAAGGTAATCCCCTCTTGATAGAACAATGCTCTCTGCCAGAGAGCAAGCCCAGAGGTCCAAAGAGCAGTTTTTAAAGTTTAAAGTGTAACACACTATGGTAATATAAGGATTCCTATAGGCTCTATGTAAATGCTATAGAATTTGTATCTTGTATTACATTGGTTAGTGGAAATTAGAATATTCATAATAGAAGATTTATTGTATTGTAAACGGGAAATCGCTCTCTTCTCCTTACTCTCTCTCTTTACTCTCCCTCTTGCCTTTGCTCTCTCTCCCTCTCTCCCTCCCTCTTACCTCTGTCTTTCTTCTCCCTCTTCTCCTGTTCTTACTTCTCTTCCTCTCTCCCTCTCCTATTACCCCACCATCCTTTTATCCCATTACTCTTTCTCTTCCCCCTTTTATCTCTTTTTGCCTGATTCTGGGCTGCACCAGGCAGCTCTTAGAAGGGCTCTCTTATAATAAACTGCAACTGTAACTTTTAGCTTATAGAGAGTGAATGAGTTTTGTCCCTGCCAACTGTCTATCTTGACACACAGACTCCCTCAGTGTGGCGCCCAACGTGGGGCTCGAACCCACGGTACTGAGATTTGGTCTCGTGCTCTACCAACTGCGTTTCCATAAAGTGAAAATGGATCACATAAGGAAAATAGGACACTTATCCCAAGAAAGAGTTTTGCCAGCAAATGCTTTGATCCCTCTCATGTTGCTCCCTGAGGAAATGTTTATATTGATACAAACTGTAGATGAAGAAAGTTCTAAACTGATTTTACACAGATATTCACATTTCCTTGAAGAATCTTTTATCACTATTTCTTCATTCATTGTAGAGAAGGTTGTCTTTTCCTCTCAGTGAAGGTTCTGATTCACCACTGCTCCTCCTTTTATTGGCAATTCCAGGTGGTTTTTATTATTCATGATATTTCATGTCTCTATATTACTCATATTCTCTTTTTCTACTCATATAAGGTAGTTCTTCAATATTATATTAATTGAGTGCATTAAATACTGTACACCATGTGTGAGGTTTGTAATGCAAATGATAATTTATCATTTACAGTGTTAGACCATGGTTCCATTTAACAGGAAATCTGAGGAGAGGCATCTGAACACCAGATCAAAACAACCATAACCTCCCAGAGCAAGAGCATCAACTTATACAGAGATTCACTTCAAATTTATTCCAAAAACAGAACAGTGAAAATGACAGGGCAATATGTCCTGACAGTCTCCAGGTCAGCTCAAATACCATCTGTACCCTTCAGCAGACACCCTTCAGCTTTTAAGACAGTAGTTGCTATAAATACTAAATCATGGGAGGGGTTTTGATTAATTTGAAAGGAATGCCAGAGTGTACCCACACCTGGGTTATGTTAAATATGTTTTGATGGGCGATGTGGTGGTGCACACATCTCACACCCATACAAGCAGTCTGGCTTACACATCACTTTACTCCAAAAGGAGCCTCCTTGGCCACAGCTGGGTCATGATTTAGCCAAGACTCCTCTGTTTGAGGACTCATTCACCTCATTTTTATCTGGGAGATGAGTATTTATCTCGAAATCCTGAGAAATTATGCATGCTGGTAGTGACAGAATTTATAATTGTCACATTTTGATGCATTATATTCTGCCCTCCAAAGCTTACTGACATCACAGATCTTTCCCAAATCTGGTGGAGAACGGGCAGGAATCTGTCTCTTCATCACAGTAACATTTCCCCCCATTTTCCCTTCCCCTGGTCCTGCTGACACCTGCTCTGACTCATGTGCTGAAGCAGCACAGGAGATGAAATTAAAGCTTTGTTGAGCACTGAAAGATTCTCCACAGAGCAAACAAGATGTCTTTGCATATCTATAGTGGCCCAAATGCATCATTCATTGAAGGGGGACAGCTTTCATTCAGAAATAACAGCTTTGGAGGAAGATTTCAGCTGGTGTGGCATTTTAGTAGAGCTTTGGGTGTGATTCATGTGAGAGTCAAATGTGCACACACATATATATTTATATATATAAATATATATATATATATGTGTGTGTGTGTGTGTGTATGCATGGCAGATGATTCAGGCTTTTATTTCCCAGATGGTTGCTGTGACCCAACTTTTCTGAGGCAAAGATAAGATTTGTTATACAATTTGTTATGTAAGCAGTTTTCCCTGCCACTAGCTCATTAAAACGTTTGTGAAGGGAGTGAGAACAAGCTGAACTGGGTGAATCAAACCTTTGGGTGAGCACTTGTGAAAGGATAATCTTGTAATTTTGCAGGTTTTTTTGTGGAAAAGCTCCATCAGTGAAGTAATTAAAGCTGATCATTTAAAAGTTGTCCAAAACCAGCATGAGTCTTGAGTGATAAAATAGGGAAAAAAAAAAAAGGCAATGTGAAAGAGAGCTTGTTCAAGATTGGATATAAGGAAGAAATTCTTCCCTGTGAGGGTGGGAAACTGGCACAGAGTGCCCAGAGAAGCTGTGGCTGCCCCTGGATCCCTGGAAGTGTCCAAGGCCAGGCTGGATGGGGCTTGGAGCAGCCTGAGATAATGGAAGGGGGTGGAATGAGATGAGCTTTTAGCTCCCTTCCACTCCAAACAATTCCATGATTCTGTGATGCAATAAAGTTTACCAAGAGTGAATCTCTTGCAACTTTCTGAATTCCTGGTGTCTCCCCAGTACCCCATGTCTGCTCTTTATGTCCCTTTTATAAAATTACCAAACTAGAAACCTTAAATTATAGTACAAGCAAAATGTTGAATGAGTTAGGTAACATTTACCAGCTTAGAAAAGGGTAAGGAGAGGATTGGGAGTGTTTATCTCACTCTCTAGGTGAATCCTCTGCTTATAAAAATGAGATCCTGAGTGGGCTGAGTCCTCTGGGCAATAAGAACACTCTGCATGAATGTCTAAGCTGACAGGGAAGGAAAAAACACCAAAACAAGGCCTGCTGCCACATTGTGTTCTGATAAGAAACTTCAAGACAAGAATAAAATATAAAGAAGAGAAATTAAACTTTTTCATTCTTTCTGATTCATGGATAAAATGAGCTGGGAAAGGAATCATGGAGTCACAGATGTCTGGTTTGAACAAGAGTGAAAAAATTTTGAGAAACTCACCTGGAGTGGGAAGTCATAAACAGCCAAACAGGGGTGGCAGTTAGGTCCTTATTTATAGCAATTCTTATTTAATTTGAGAGGAAGATTGAAATTTAATCCTCAGCCAAGCTACATGAGGATTCAGAAAGGGCACGGAGTATAATAAATGCTTGGAAGGAAAAAGCAGCAACCCCCCCAACAAAGACAAAATGCTCATTCCTTCACCTCACCTGTCCTTTGTCTGTAGAAACAACCTGACCCAGCTGCTAAACTGAGCTCAGCTGGGTAAATTTGGACAGTCTGAGAAGGGGGAACACCAGTGGATTCTGGAGAAATTACTTGGCTTGGCTGAAACATCAATAGTGTGTGTCAGAATAGAGCCCCAGGGCCATGGAGAACAGAAAATATGGATCCTGTGGCTGAGTGTGGAGCTAAAGATCTGCTGGGAGATTTCTGCTCTTTGTGGCTGCATGGGAATGAAAGGAGTAACTGCAAAGCATTTGTCAAGGCTGATTTTAACAGAGGCAGGTGCTGCTTTGATACCTTGCTTGTGACTTGACTTTTCTATTAAACATTGTCTAAGCTCCACCTTATCCTAAATCTGCCTGGAGGGCTTGGAAAAATTATTGCTGGAAGTGAAAGCTTCCTCCTCAGGCAGTATTTACCCAGGAGAATTCAAATGAAAGGAGGTTCCTCATTACATTGATCAATATGGAGAAAAAAATCTGCAGCTGAAACCAGTGGCTGAGCAAAGTTAATATAGATTAAATCCTGGTGTATGTTTAAGTCCTTCAGGATAAGTGAAAGCTTTCTGCAGATCTCTCTGTTTGGATTATGTCTACTCAGTTACTGGGCAACCCCCCAGATAATGCTATTTAAAAGTGAAATAGAAGCTATAAGCTAATTAATAATCATGATAATCATTCATGGACATTTGAATCCTTACAGCACCAAGCAAACATTCCCACCTCTCTATTCACCCATCTGGTGTGAAGACTTTGATCCACCCTGCTGTGCTGGATGTCAGTGCTGTCCCAGATGCTCTGACCTCCCTGGCCCTCAGCTGGGAGCTGGAGTGTGACAATTTTGGGTGTGTGTGGTAGATCTGGGAAGTGGATGATGCCAGGCTCACCTGCAGGAGCTGCCTCAGAAATGGCAGATTCTTCACCAGCCACCAGCAGCTCAAATTCCCTTTCTGCAGCCGAGCAAACAATGAATGCCTGGCTAGGAAAGGAGCTCTGGGTCAGTTCTAGCCCAAGGCTGTGTTCTGACAGCAGAAGGGAAAATTTCACAACCTCATTCACATTTTATTTCATTCCTGGGTTTCTCCACATAATGATCATTTAAGAGAAGAGGGTGCTAAACTGCCTTCTTCTCCAGAAATACATTTCTGTAAAAGTCTGTTGGTTTTTTTAACCATGGCTTGGGGCCATGTAGTCTGAAATGTCCAAGCATCCAACATACTTTTCTTTTTTTTTTCTTCCTCAAAATATATATTACAGTAGAGAAAATACTGCTATTGCACTTCACATCTGATTCAGGGTGGGATAGGAGAAGAAAAACAAATATTTGGTAATTAGGAGCTGCCTCTAATACATGGCCTCAGTGCCCTGTGTTTAAAGGAGATAGAAACACACATTGCTATTTCTGCTGGAATTTATATATTCCCTGATTTCTTCCCCATCCTCCATTCCTGGGAGGAAAGCAGCAGCTGATATTACTGATGAGCACAAAGAAATGGGCTGTTCCATCTGCTCAGGTAGCAGAGATTTGTTTTGAAAGGAAATGTAGTTCTTCAGATTGAGTGTCTGACAGAGTTTTCTACCATGTTAAAAAAATACAAAGTGAATCCAACAGAAATAAATAGAATATGGGGCCTCTTAGCATCACATAAAAGCTCTGGCTTAAAATAGCAGCTCCAGATACCTCTCTTTTTAGCTTTTTATAGAGTAACAATTGAGCTGCCTGCTCAATTTTAAACTTCAAACTGCTATGTAGATTTAGGCTGCTAAAGAAAAAAATTCTTTTCCTTTTTCCTCTTTAGGTTTTATTTTCCTTCTGTTTCCCTTTGCAATATATCTCAAAGGAACTTATTTTTCAAGCAACCAAATGTCTCTCTTTCCTACCCATCATCTGCTTACTGGTATTGCTGATGCCTCACCTTGCTTTTCTGTTTATCTCAGGCTGGGCTTAAATAAAAACACTGGGTGAAAATACTGTGAGCTAAGCTGTGACTCTATTATTTTTGCTTGAAATTCTAAACTGAGTGTGTGAGGATATGTTTAGGCAAGTAAAGTTTGAGAAATGTGCCTGCTTTGACTCTCCAAAACGATGCAGAAATGAGAAGGGTTTTTTGAGTTAGAATTTGAGATTCAGAGGAGAGGCTGGGACCTAGGTGTGCATTCTGAGACAACATATTCCCCCCAAAAACATATTGGAGTTGTACTGGGAAGTGAAAAAAAATTCCCAGTTTTCCACCTTGATTTAGGAGAGAAGATTCAAGGGAGTATCTAAAGGCCAAAGTCAACACTTTAGTGGATAAGCTGAACTCAAACAACAGGGATTTGTTGGCATTTTGGGACAGTGTTTTAATAAAAAATATATTCAACTGAGCTGAGGTATAAACCCATAAGAGTGTAATACATTGCAAAGCTTAAGTCCACCTTCCCTAAGATGAAAATAAATGTGCCTTAAAACTGTGAAACAATTAATTTTTTTCCTTATCACTAGCTTATACTTATCACTTTCCTGATAAAAAATGGGGCATCCAAAACGGGGCTGTCTTACCTGGGCTGTCCTGTACTCAAAATGAGCCTGAAAAAAAAATCCTGAAGCAGTTCAGGACCTTCAAACATCATCCAGTCCAACCCCCTGGAATGAGCATGGACATCTTCAACCAGACCAGGCTGCTCAGAGCCCAATCCAGCCTGAGCTTGAAGGTTTGCAGGGATGTTTCCAGCACCTTCAGGGGGGCATAAAAAGGAGGAAAATGGACTTCCTCTGGATTTAAACTGACAGAGGGCAGATTTAGATCAGCTGCTAGGGGGGAATTGTTTATTCAGAGGGTGGAGAGGCTCTGGCACAGGTGCCCAGAGAAGCTGTGGCTGCCCCTGGATCCCTGGAAATGTCCAAGGCCAGGCTGGGCAGGGCTTGGAGCAGCCTGGGATGGTGGAAGGTGTCCCTGCAGATGGAACTGGATGAGATTTAAGGTCACATTCAATCCAAACCACTCTGTAATTTTATGATTCTACAAATCTCTGTGGGCTTATTACACTGGTGTTCTGTGCTTTCTAAGAAATGGCAAATTTCTGCATTTTAGAGCAGTTCTGAGCATTGATCCCCAGACCCCATTTTACAAAATCTCATAGCATCCCAAACCTTTTCTGTTTTCACCAGCAACACAAACACAGCCAGATACTGAAATTTCACCCTTGCATGACTTTGTAAACAACGAGAAAATGAAAAAGCAGTCATGTCAACATGACTTGTTTTTACTTCTGAGCCCTTGCAATCACTCATCTTCTGCGTTGCATTTCCAAAGATTTTCCAACGTGCTCCTTGCTGTGGCTGCCTCTCCTCTGAGGCTCTGTGCAGTCTCACACGTAGTCCCTTCCACATGCCTGGAATTCTCTGTGGGGACATTTTTGTCCCTTCCCAAAATATGTTTCTCCCATGAAGCACGACACGAGCGTCTTGCCAAAATACCCTCCCCTTTCCCTTCCCATCTGCTGAGCCTTCTTCCCCATTTGGACATAAGCACCTAATTTTAGATAAATCCCAGCAAAATCCAGGCATTCAGCTGAAGCCTAAGTTAGAATCCTCATCATCAAATTGCCATCCTGCTATAGAAAAAGGGTAAAAACCATCCCTGTCTTTCTTTTTCTTTCCCTCTTTCTTCTCTCCCCTGGCTTCAGAGGGGATCTGCAGTGCTGGTCTTGCATCCAGCTGGTTCTTGAGGAAAGATGAGACAAACACAAGCTCAACTGTTTTATTTTCAATTTGTTTTTCCTTAACTTTATACTTAACAGTAATCAGGAAAGTTTTTTTATTAGTTGGCAAATAATACTGACATCTATAGGGTTTTTTTAAGTATGAAATTATGATTATTGCTGTCAGAGTTTTGATTTCAGAGAGATGTCATGTTTTAAATAAAATTTTGTACAACTTATATGTGAGATAAACTGCATATTTAGTAGAAAATAATCTAGTAACTCTACTTATATCTGAGATTGATATCCTGAAATATTCCAGGATGTTTTTTACTGCTGGTCAATTTTTAGCTTACCTTTTCTTTTTGTGCAACACCACAGATTTATTGTTGTTGTTGTTCAAAGACAAACCCACTCTAAATTTCTTTCTCTCAAGTCATCCAAAATGTCATCTTCTAGGAAAAGAACAGTACTGAGATGTCCCTTCTTCCTACACAGAGCTGTAATATAAAATTTCATTCTTTTCTCAGTTAAAAGAATCTTTTCTCCTTTGGCTACTGTTATCACTTAAGCAAATATCTACAGTTCAGATTTTCTCTTGGATAAATCACAGCATTAACTATAAACTATTCAAGTATTCACTGGTAGATGACAGAAACAAACTTCTTCTACCTCACTTCCCTCTGCCTCAGAAATGACTATTTATATAGATTTCCATATTACCAATTCCAGTGATTTTATCCCACATTTTATCCCACATTCAATGCTCCAGTTGTCCTAAGGGATGGGTTGATTTTAGTTGGCAAACTGATGAAATCAAGGTAGAACTACTTGAGTTGACAAGTGTTATGGAATTGGAAACCATCCCTTTTTTGGAGCTTGTTGTTTGAGGATTTGGATTTATTTTTGTTTCTGTGTGGTTTTATTGGGGAGGGTTATTTGGTTTGGGCTTTTTTTGTTTAGTTTCTGTTGAGGATTTCTGTTGTTTTGTTTTGTGGTTTCTTTTGCTTTTGGTTTTGGTTTTGTTTTGGGTTTTTTGGTGAGGTTTTCTGTTTCAGTTTGTTGTATTTTTTAATCAATGTGTATATGTTTTCTTCCCTACTTGCTACCAAAGCCTTCCACTAAATCCCTCATCATGTCCAATGCTCTCTCTGCATTGGAACAACGCTGCAGCTTAAAGGAAAATGTTTTAAAGCTGTCAAGAAACTGTTGTTTTCCAGATGGCTGATCAAATGGGGGACAGAGACACACAGGCTCCAAAGAGATGGATTAATAAAGGATGTTGTTCACTTGTGATGGAATGGGACAGAGACAAAGCAAAGGGAATGAAGCTGATACTGAGCACAATGTAATCAGGATTTTAAAGCTCCTTGTTCCTGTTTTGAAAGCCTGTCATTCATTCTAAATGTGCAAATGTCTTGATAGATTATTTAAGGGCTACTTGTGTAGAACAGCAACTCAAATTGCTACCAGGTTCTGAAGCCATGGATTTAACAACAGAATATGAGAATCTCAGCTTGAACAGGGAGTTGCTGTGCTCAGAGTGAAAATTCATAAATTAAGGATTATTTTTTTGCTCATTCTCCTCCAGCTCTGTAAAACCTCCCTAATGAAACCCTCAGTGGAAGATGGCTCACCCTTGTCTGCAGGAAAAGATTTCAAAGTGAGGAGCTTGGTGCCAGATGCTCAGAAGCACTAGAGACCTCCCTGAAATCCCACTGAAGTGACTCCAAAATCAAATATCACAAAGCTCCTGGGAAACCAGGGAGGTGCCAGAACCCTCAGGGTGGGCTGGATGACCTGAAGCATTTGTGGAAGCACTGTAGAATTCCAATGTGAGTTGTCATCACAAAGATCCCAGGTGGGAATCCATCCTTGCATCTCTGTTAACATTTTGTCATATTACAGCTTAAAGCATGAAAAAACGTTGATCTGATGCTCACAGGCACCAAATTAATGGTGTTTGTCTGCTTTATCCTGCACAGACTTGTGCTGAGATGGAAAAGTCAGCCCTGGAATGGTGCAGGTGAGGGAGCAGAGCTCTGAGGTGTGAAGAGTTTCCAAGAAACATCCACAATTCCATGGCAGAAATGGAGATAAATCCCCCCAGGGATCCCCCTGAGTCTGTACTTTACAAATGAAAGATTCTAAGGCGTGTGTCTTCCACCTTCCATTTTCCTGTCTCCACTACCAAGCCTGACAATGCAAGAGTGAACTGAGCTCAATGGGGAGCCTGATAATTATTGGGATTTCTGATTTATAAGCTGCATTATCCCTGCTCTTGCTCCCTTCACAGCTGTGGCCTTCACACATCTCAGTCACACTTTTTGATAAGCTCAGAGACAGGATCTCAGCTGCAGGTTTTCTTCCCTCTCCTGAGATTAGAAACTGAGATTTGGCATAAAGTTTACTCCGATTTATGGCTGAGTTTTGAAAATCCTGGCTTGTTTTTGGTTTGTTTTTTTTTTTTTTTTTTTTTCCCACTTGATGCACACATGGATTTAACTTCAGTGCAGTTCTGGCTTGATCATTTGTGTCCTTTGGCACCAGAAATTCTAAGTGAAATACAGGAGGATGCAGAAATGGATATTAATAAAAAAACAATGGTGCTTATTGAAGGATGAGAGAAAACCAGCATGAGTTAAAGCAAGAAAATTTCTGATTTAGTATAAAGAGAAATCTTTCACCCATTAGTGAAGGAGTAAAAAACGCTTCCCAGAGAGGCTGTGCAGCAAAAAATCTGTAATTTATCCATTTCACAGAATCGTTTTGCCTTGAATCTGGAAGTCTCATTACTCAGACTACAAAGAAAATAAAAATATTTCAACCAAAATAATTGGATTGGACAAATCCTTTGCTACTTTTCATGATTTGTTCTAAGACTTTTAAAAAAAATGGAAAGAATTTGAAATCTAAATGTTATGTTGCACTGAACTTAAAAGGGAAAGTTTTCTGTTTCAGGATGATTCTTTCCTACTTGGAAGGGGCAAAAACTGAGTAAAAAGTTATTTTTTTGTTTGACATTTTGCAAAACTCTGTGCACACTAAAAATGCCTTTTTCTTTTTCTACCTATTTTATTTTATTTTATTTTATTTTATTTTATTTTATTTTATTTTATTTTATTTTATTTTAATATATATATATTTTTTTATTATTATTATTTATTTTTTTTAATTTACACAAGGCTCTTTGTAATCAGTAAATTGCCCACTAAATCTAGGTAAGTTTCTTCCCTTCTTTAATTATCCTGGTTCTCCTGCACCATTATCTGGAGAAAGGAGAGAAAAATTCATCATCCCCCAGGGCTGAAGATTGGCATCACCCTGGCAAAGAGAAGGGAGCAGGGGAAGATGGTTGTGTTGCTTTGGTTGTCTGTGCTTTCTCTGGTGGTGCTGCTCATGTTTGAATAGCCTGCTTAATGAAGAACATCTTGTTAAAATTAAAGATCTGTCGTATTTAGCATAATCTTGCCAATTGTTAATTAGTGTATTGACAGGAGAACGGCTTGGATTTCCTTTTCCAGCAGCATCCTCTCCCCTCCCCAGCCCTGTCCTGCCAAAATAAAGATCCTTGCAGTCACAACATGTTTGGGAGCCCATATGACACGTCTGCCTTGGAGCACTGGTGCTCAGGGAAGATACAGAAGTTATTGGCAAAATCCAGTGTGAAACCTCAGAGCACAGGAGACTCAGGGCTGGGGAATCCTTTGTGTCACTAATTTATCATGCAGATACAGCTTTCATTTATCATGCAGACCCAGATTTCACATCTTTCATGCTGTTTTCCCTGGCTTGGGCAGGTCCTGGTGCTCATTCACGTTTTTGAACAGGAGCCCATTGGTACAAAAGTTGTGTTTATAATCTCTATTTCAGGAACAAGTGTTTTGTTTGCCCTCTTTCTGTTGAGTGAGGTGCTTAGAATCTGATCTTTAGCCTCCCCTAGGGCAGCTTTGGGGTTTTTATGGGGTTTCACTCATTCAAATCTCTTGCCTGGTGCTTTCCAGCTGAAGAGAGAGATGTGATTAGAAAAGCTTTGACCTAAATTGCTGAGAGCTCTGCACAGCATCACTGCCAGTTTGATATAGGATATGGGGAGGTCTCAGAGGGTCTTGGAACCCTTTATGTCCTTTCAACCATCAGGATTTCTGTTCTGCATTCAGAGCCCAGTGGAGCTCCCAGGACACCTCAGGACCAGGGGGAAGGAAAATCTCTCCAGCTGCCCCTGATCCCACTCTGCTCTGCTGCTGCCTCTGGTCCAACCCATCCATTCAGCCCTGGATCATGAGAAAACTGCTTCTGTGGTGAAAGGACAGAAGTATTCATTTAATGATTGTTTGATTGATTTATTGTCATTTCAGGGAAATTTTTAGTGGGAGTTTGTCTTTAATTTCAGTGGAGCAAGTGATGATGGAGCTGGTACCAACGAGGGACCCTGATTCACACATTTGGGAGAAAGACAAATAGTGGGGATGTGGAGAAACTTTTGGTGCAGTTGGCAGGTGAGGTTGGGTCAGGGTTGCTGTCAATTTATATAAATCAGGGACAATGCTTTGCATTTGGGGACAGCTGCCTCATTCCCTCAACCGTGAGAGATGCTCATGCCTTTAATACAAACACCCAGCTGCCTGAAATTCAATAGTTTATTAGGTCTTCTATCACCTACCTCTCCTTGTAGAGCTTATAATGGCCCAGCCTGATCTTAAATTTCTCTGCAAAAATTTATTTTTCTGCTCTTAAATCAGTTTGCAAGTCACTTTATGAATAAAAAGCATTAAAAAGGATTAAAATGAAATAATCCTGTATCAAGCTGTATTTCTTTTTCTTAGCCCTGAGATACCACAGTTACAACATTTGTCAGTTCTATCCATGTCAAATTAGAGCCTGGCTCATTAATTTCTGCCCAACAGTTGGTGTCCTAATGGCTCAGTGATTGACATGTTGAAGCTATTATCTTCCATTCAGTTTGATCATCCTCAGGCAGCAGCCTGTAGTCATCTCCTCAGTGTTTGTGACAGCTCTTCTGGGTCAGAGTGTACCCTCCAACCTGACATGGGAAAACCAAGCCTTTATTCACAGGATGGATGTTTGAGAGGAATTTTACTAAAACAGCATGTGGAGAAAAAAAAATCAAAATTTAAAAAAGAATAGATTAAAAAAAGGATAAAAGGACACAGTGAAACTTGAAGCAAAAAAGTTTATCTTGGAGATATGGGACCATGGAGGACAAGAATCAGAAGTAGATGAGGTCTGGAAATCCCAACTGTTGAACATTTCAGGGTTATTTTCTGTGGGAGCTGCAGGCCTGAATAACAGGCAGATAAATAGGGCAGGTTATTTAGAAAGCAGCTCCTTCCTGAGTGGTTCAAGATGTGATAAAGGGGTCAGGACTTTTACAGAAGAGTGATTTCCCACAGCAGTGCTCAAGATAACTCGGACCCTAAGAACTGGTTCCATTTGTGGGCAAATTGTTCTGTTATAAAATCCTAGAATGGTTTTGCTGGGAGACCCAAACCCCTGCTCTAACCCCTGCCCTGAGCCAGCTAGCAACCACTAGCCCAAGTTTCTGCAAGCCTTGTCCAACTTGGCCTTGATTCTCCTTCTTTCCTCATGTGTTGAGTTGATGTGGCCAGAAATGTGAATTCTGTCCCCATCTGTTAACCCAGCTGGGGCAGTGACCCTGATCTCCTGGCACACATTATCTGCTCATGGGCCATCTTTAAACCAGCTGGGCAATCATCTTTATCTTCCCACAGCCCATCCTCCCTCCAGGAGATATCTCCTGTTAATGGCCACTGAGTCCCAGGGCATGACTGATAAAATTCCATCATCCCACTGGGAGATGCTCCAGCCAGGGGAGGAGCCAAGCCTTTCCTACCCAGATAAAAACTGAGATTTTGGACACCAAGGTACCTTCTTTCCACTGGATTCCAGAGGAAAGCCAGACCTTTCCACATCATCCCTGGAGCTTCAGGGGAAACTGCACCTTCTCCAGGAGCACTGCTCCAGCTGAACCACATCTGCCACTGCAGGAGGATGCAGCCACCATTGAATGGGACTGTGCCAACACCCTGACTGACTGACAGGTGTCAGCTTGGATTCTGACTCTGGCAGGGCTGGGATTGTTCTTTGTAATACTGCATTTCTATTTTAATTTTCCTAGTAAAGAACTGTTATTCCTAATTCCCATATCTTTGCCTGAAAGCATCTTAATTTCAAAATTATAAAAATAATTTGGAGGAAGGGGTTTTACATTCTCCATTTCAAAGAGAAGCTTCTGCCTTTATTGGCAGATACCTGTCCTTCAAACCAGGACACCTCTCTTTTCCAAACCTGTCTGGTTCTTCTTATTAAAGTCAAGGTGAGCTCCCCGTCTTCAACATCCTTAGGGCCCCAGAGGAATTTTTCTGCTAGAAAGAGTTCAGGAAATATAAATCAAGTGCAAAACTGCTCCTAGTGCATCTGTCCCCATGTGGCAACATGACTTTTGGATTTCCAAGAAACCTGGGTCCCACAGGTGCATTCACTGTGATTTCTCATGAATGAAACAAGGGAGACATTTATGTCCTTTATGCTGCTTTCATCTCAAAAAAGGAAAGCCAAAATAACAGCAGGAATGTTATCCCTAGGTGAAAACATCTTAAAAACTTCAGAGTGAACAAGTGAAAATAAGCTGGCGGTAATCTCTATGAAAAATAAAACAAATCACTGAACAAAACTGAGAAATTGACCTCCTGGATAGTTAAATGATTTCCTTTGCAGGCTTTTTGGTATAATTCAGCAGTAAAAATGCAATTCACTGTGAGCTTTAATAGGAGGATTTAAACCAAGAGAAGCCAACCAGCCAAACCAATTTGAGAAGAGCTCTGGTTCTGTGCACAGTGCAGGGCTCGGCTCAGAGCCAGCAAACATTTGCATGATGTGCACTCTGTTCCCTCAAAAATTAGCTTTGGACAGGAGCTGTTAAGCACTGTGGCCTGATCCATGATTGCATCCAAAAATATCCCAACATCTGGTTCTTACAATCTTGCTTTTTAACTCTATGGATGTGTGGACATTTCTGGCTCCCCGAGCAGCAATAAAAACAAGGCAGGAGAGTTCAGTCCCTCTCCTGCTCCTGGTTTGGAGCAAAACAAAAGTTTTGGCTCCAAGTTCATGTAAGTTTTATTGTTGAGCTCAACTGAGAGCTTTGATTTGTTTCATCACCTCTCCCTCCTGCTCTGTGCCTGTGCTGGAGCTGTGCAGTTCTTGTGGAGAGGCAGGAGGGAATGAGCAAAGGCAGATGAGGACAAGGCAATCCAGCTTTGGCTGGAGGAGAAAAACAGGTGGTGGGAGTGGGGCAGTTCCTAGAGCCCCATTCAGTGAAAAACTGACCTCAGCTCACAGAAACAAAGAATCACAGAACCACAGGATCAATCATTCAGGTGGGGAAAGAGCACAAAGATCATTCTGCCATTAACCAGCAGCACCACGTTCAGCTGAACTCTCCTCCCAAGTGCCACATCCACACAAGTCTTTGAGCACTTCCAGGGATGGTGATTCCACCACTTCCCTGGACAGCCTGTGCCAATGCTTGATAAATCTTTCCAGGAAGAAATTTTCCCTAATATCCAATCCAAACCTCCCCTGATGCTAATTGAGGCTGTTCCCTCTCCTGTCTCTGTTCTTGGCAGCAGAGCCCAAATGCCCCAGATATCCCCTCCTGTCAGGGAGTTGTGCAGAGCCACAGGATCCCCCCTAATTCCCCTTTTCTCCAGCTGAGCCCCTTTCCCAGCTCCCTCAGCCTCTCCTGACCTTTTCCCAGCTCTGTTCCTTCCTCTAGACTCACTCCAGCCCCTCAATGTCCTTCTTATCATGAGGGGCCCAAACCGATCACAGTGTAGGGAAAATCCCACTGGGAAAAGTCAGTGTCCATAAAGGAGACAGAGGAGCTCTGCAGCTTTATTGGGATAAAGGGAGAGAGGCCACTGGGGCTCAACCCATGGGGTTTTCTCTCTTGAGGTTTCAGGGATGCAGCCTTCTTTTATCCCAAACTCCTTTTATCCCAAACTCCTCTTATCCCAAACTTCCTTCCCCCATTGGCTGAGTTACCAGGAAGGTGCAGCTTTCCCGAACCACCTGACACAAACTCCCCCCTTGAACCTGTCAACCCCAAAGTTCAGAAGTTCGGGGTTGTGCAGCCCCATTTGGCTGTTTCAGGAGTCGCTGTCCAGGCTCTGTAACAAACCCCCTGCCCAAAGCTGGTACAGACATTAACCCCATTTCAAAGCCATTCACACCCATCCCCTCACCATGGAACTGTTTGTAAAGACATCAGCACACATCTTCCCTATCAAGGAATTCAAGGTGCAGCCTCAGCAGTGCTGGTTTCAGGGGAACAATCACCTCCCAACTCCTTGTTCTTGCTTACAATGCAGATGGCAAAATGCCTCATGCATTTTACATGCATGATGCACAGGGTGCCTGGGAGGAAAGGAAGAGAGGATTTTAAATCTGTTGGTAATACATGATATTTGCTCCAGGCTTGTTTCTTTAGGTAGCTTGGTTTTATCCTCCTAAGAGGAAAAAAACAATTTTTTCCATGCTGCTGGAATTCTACCTTCAGAACTTGAGCTTTCTTATTTTTGTCAAGCTGAAGTGCTTCAGTTTGGGTTTGGGCTTGTTTTTTTGTTTTCTTTTTGCTGTTGCTTCCCTTTCAAGGTGTGTTCATTGCTACAGTGGGTGGAGATCAAACTATGTTTGTAATTTTTTGTGAGTCTGTGTCTCATTCCTCCATGTTGTTCATCATTCTCTACAACTCCCTTAAAGGAGGTTGTAGCCAGGTGAGGCTCAGTCTCTTCTCCCAATGATAAACCCAGAGGAAATGGAAAAATTTGCACCAAAAGAGGGGTCAAGCCCTGGCTCTGCCCAGGTAGGCGGTGGAGTCACCATCCCTGGAGGGATTTAAAAGATGTGGCTCTTGGGGACTTGGTTTAGTGGTGGCCTTGTCAGTTCTGGGTTAATGGTTGGACTTGATTTTCTTAGTGGTCTTTTCCAACCCAAAGAACTGTTTGATTTGTGATTTTCATGTGAGGCCTTTGGCATATAATAAAAGCTCCTGTTTGTTACAGGTGGGTGCTGATAAAAGAAGTGAATCTGGAATTTGGAGGCTTTTCCTGTGACCCTTAATCTGGCAGTGCTGGAGTGGGAAAATGAGACCTTTGAATGAAATTAGGAAGGAGGTCTTGACTGAAGTTAGGACATCTGAAAATAATGCTTTGTAATCTCATAATCTGTGCAGCCTCTGATGTGCTTAAAGAATGAATTAATCACCTGAAGAGTCTGTACTTCATTTTCCACTCCTTACTTTGTTTATCAATATTATTGACCTCTCTAAAAATATTGTTTGTAAAATTAAGGGTGAGAGGTGTGAGAAGAAAGAAAAAGAGAGAAAGAGAGAAAGAAAGAGAGAAAGAAAGAGAGAAAGAAAGAGAGAGAGAAAGAGAGAAAGAGAGGAAGGAAGGAAGGAAGGAAGGAAGGAAGGAAGGAAGGAAGGAAGGAAGGAAGGAAGGAAGGAAGGAAGGAAGGAAGGAAGGAAGGAAGGAAGGAAGGAAGGAAGGAAGGAAGGAAGGAAGGGAAGGAAGGAAGGAAAGGAAGAAAGAAAGAAAAAGAAAGAAAGAAAGAAAGAAAGAAAGAAAGAAAGAAAGAAAGAAAGAAAGAAAGAAAGAAAGAAAGAAAGAAAGAAAGAAAGAAAGAAAGAAAGAAAGAAAGAGAGAGCAGGGAAGCCTTTCTGTTGTTCTGAGCTTTATGCTTTAAATTGCTTCTGCAAACCATTAGTCATGGCAGAGTATTTATTACATATAGTAAGGTGTTTGCATGTAGTCTGTTAAAACAAAAAGCTTTTACCTGTTGATTTATATGTTTATTCATATCACAATATTCATATTATTAATGCAATGAATGTTATTACACTGGTAAATCACTTTTTGACCTTGGGCACTCTCTGCAGAGCTGGGTAAAAAGGGGTCAAGTATAAAGGATCTGAATAAAAAGATATAAATTATAAAGGAGCTGTGCACTAATTACTCTGATATCTTCCCTGCTACTACCCAGGGATTTTTCTGTGAAAGGGTTAAAAGTTTTGTGCTCTGCCCTTCCCCTGGACACAAAGCAAGTGGAAATGATCTATGTGGAAATTCGTGTGTGGTGCAGCAGATTTTCAGAGGACATAGAGAGTGTTGGGAAAAGTCATCAGCTGGGTTTTGTTATAGATGGATAATATTTAGAGCAAGGAATAAAGAACAGACCACTGAGGCTGGCTCCTTGCACAAACTTGCCATAAAAATTGTTTATTCTGGTTGCAGCTCTAGTTAAGAAATTCCAGGCTGGGAGTTGAGGTAATGCTCCAAAGGACATGGGATGTCCAAGAGGAGGAGCTGACCAACACCTGCTTGCAGTCTAAGTTGCAGACTTGTTCAAGCTGTGCTCTTTTCCCTTTCTCTAAAATACCTGCCCTGCACTTTTAGAAATGGATCACAGCCTGTAGATGAAAAGCACCAATTGCCCAAAGAAAAAGATCACAGAGGTGAAGCCAAGAGAGGAGGTTCCTGGTATTTAAGGTCCCATCCAAATTGCTCAAAGTGCAGGATGCAGGCTCAGCCATTCCCTGGGCCTTGCACAAACACTGTAAATACCACATCTCATTGATATTTGAGCCTGACACCCTGAGAGCTGATGGAGGCTTTTTTTTGTTGTTGTTGTTGCAGCTTAGCAACAAGCAATGACTGGCAAATTTTTCTGCTCTTCAAAATCAATGCCACTTTTCTGGATCATTTCCTCATCTTCACATCATCTGTCAGAACAGCAAATTGACAATGTGTTCCAGGGACAGTGTGGTGTCTGCTGCAAGCCTTGATAGTTAGAGGATTAATTTAACTTTTTCAAAGTCAAATGTGGTATGGGTTTGGATCCCACATAAGCATTAACTTGTTTTTGACACTGTTAATCTGGATGTGCTTTCTACTCCATTAAGCTTTTCCTTTATATGCAAAGTATCACAGTGAGGACATGCACTGCTTGGCTCATTCACCAGAAATCCATGCTTGGTGTGGTTGCTATTGATTATTGTAATACCTGTGAAACTTCAGCATGGATTGTGATCCAGCTGTGTGAGCCCAGAATTAAAAACAGGCTCTGTCCTTGGGAAGTGTGTGTGGTGACAAAAAGCAGAGAGAGAAGGGGCACTGGTGAGTGAGTGAGCATGGGGAAAATGAGGAAAATAACTGGTTCTCATTTCAGGTGGATAGGGCTGGCAGTGGCTACATGGGGCTACCATTGTTGGGGATTTTAGTGGGAACTGGAAAGAAACCACATCTACAGGTTTGTGAGCAGCTTTGGAAGAGGCAGAATTGTCAGTGCACATGTTTGGAGCTCCCCCAGGCAATGGGCACTCAGGACTCTATTGGAAGACAGCTTTATAACCCCTGTTTGCTAATTATAGGTGTCATCTGATAATCATTCAACACATTCATTAAGAATAATCAGGGGACGATGCTTGATTGGGATCATCTTGCTACAGAGAGGTCAGATGCAAGGCACAACCAGGAGGCTGTGCCTAGAGTGGAGAGAAAAATCACATCCAGGTTCTACTTTACTTTTGTTTAGATGACTCTGAAGTGCGAGTTCAGATTTTTAATTTTTTTTCAGATATCCTCTTCTTGCCTGTCTCTATACAAAACTTCCCACTAAAACTGCATTTGGCTCTGCTATGCTCGTTTCTTATCCTGGAGGAGACAAGTGATTGATATTTGAAGGGATGAGAAGGATCATGCAAAAAGATGAGAAGATGGTGGCAGTTTGGATATTGTAATTGGCCAAACAGAAAGGAAAGTGATGCCTCTGATCGCTGTGAGGAAAGGTTTGGCCCAGCCAGGGAGGAGGTTTTTGGTGCTACTGAAATACAAGCCTGACAAAGGCTCTTCCAAAAAAACCTTCCCAGAACCCTCTTTACTAAAAATTTGGGTAATGTGACTTTCTTCTGACAGACACAGGTGAGTTTATCCAGTACAAAGTTTAACTTGTCCTCTCATGGTTGCAATGAGACTCTCTGTGTGTTCTCAGGTATTTCAAAAGGTATATGTAATTTTTTTTTTTTTTTTCAGAGTTGCAAGGCAGCTGGGAAGAATATCTGTCTTCCTGAAGTGTCTAGATTGTAGAATCACAAAATGGTTTGAGTTTAAAGGTACCTTAGAGATCATTCAGTTCCACCTCCTGCCATGGCAGGGACATCTTCCACTATCCTAGGTTGCTCCTGCCTGGCCTTGGGCACTTCCAGGGATCCAGGGGCAGCCACAGCTTCTCTGGGCACCCTGTGCCAGGTTCCCATCCTCACAGGGAGGAATTTCTTCAAATCAAATCTAAACCTCTCCTCCTTCAGACTGGCTATTAGGTGCTGACCCTGCAGCATGGGATGCTGTGCTCTGTGAGGTCACCACTAGACATTCCAGTATTCCATGTTACTGGGAAACTCATAATCTGGTCATTTCTCTTGGATCTTGAATACCTCAAGGATCTGAAGACAAATGCATCTACCCCAAGAAAAAAATAGGGATATATATAAAGTTGTTGATGATGCTACCACTCTCAAGGTAATTCCTTAAGGAAAACTTTCAGTGACCATCTTAGCTCTTGGAAGTTCAGTGGATAATCTTTATGCTGGTCCTCCTTTTAAAGGCTAAAGCATATTTCATAAATGCAGCTTTATGAATTAAATGTGTCATTTGGTGTATACAAGCAGTCAACTTGCTTCTGACAGTGGAAGATATTTCAGAAATTGAAACCCTTGCAGCATTGAGCTGCAGGGGCAAAAAAGGACCCCACAGTTCAGTAACTGAAAAGCAGCAGCTTTGCAAAATTGCTTGAGAAAATTCCAGCCTTCCTTTGGAAGGTGTGCCAACTTCGTTGGACTGAGGTGCACAACAATAATAAAATGGGAATTTTAATCTTCTACCAAGTTTCCCAGCAGAGAATAAAACAGTGACCATACTGTTGCCATTTGCTTTCTATTTTTTTTGCTTGATATAACTGTGAGTGAGGAACACCAGTGTCTTCTCTGTGTTTTCAGACTTTTTACCTTCTCTCTGGTAGCAGAAAGTTGTTGCTGTGAGTTGCTTTTTTGCTGCCAAGTTGGGTCATGATGATCTTGTATCCTGGATCTGAATGGTCTTGGGTTAAACAGTTACACGTTGAAAAGTAGCAGATTTTAGCTGCCTAAAATTTAAGCAGACATTATTTACAGATCAGAAGTGCACTCTGAAAGTGACTCTTCCAATTCTCCATGGTTCCCACACTGTTTTCACATCATGGAGCCATGCCAGAGTAAATCAGCTGAAATTATTTTGGGTGCAAATTAACTGGAAGATACACTCCTGACAAACCTGTAAAATGCCAGTGGAGAGTAGGATGGGTAATTCAATATAAAACCTTCTGAAAAGTGTATATTGTGAACACTGACTCTTCAACACTAATTATTTTGCTCAACAGAGTTTTTCTCTCCAGAGCTGCAGGACTTGTTAAAGTAGACATGGGCTGGAGTGAAAACATGTCAAGAGAAATGCTGGCAATTAAAGTGGAAACAGAGCAGTAAAGTGAAGTGCTGTGCTTATAAAAAAATACTTGACCTAATAAGTTTCCAGCTCTTCAAAAAGTGTCTGTGTGATTGACCTCTGCTGTAATCAGCAGATTAGATTAAGAATTTTTCACTGGGCTCCTCATGTTGTCTTTGAAGACTCAGGCAAGATTATTCTTCTACTGAACTGAATCCCTGTCACCAAACCAGAGGGGGAGGAAAAAAAAAAGACAATTACTTAGGGCTTTCATTGAAGATGAAAGGACTTAGAAGTACCTCTGTTATTCTGCTTTCAAAGGGAGCATTTCAGAAGGACTGGGCTGATTTCTGGCTCTCAATTTCCAGGGAAGTGAGCACATCTCAGCACGGAATAGGGAGTGCCTTGCTGGGAGCTCACGAGTTCCTTCTGATTAAATTAAACAAATGACACAGCTGCCACCCTTTCCACATTTTGCACTTTACACTGTCCAAGCCTGGCAGTCACCCTGGTGCTTTTTGTGGCATCTGACAGCACAACCCCACTGCCAATCTCCAAGGGAAAAAAAAAACCAAAAAAACCCCAGAAATTCCAGTTCTTTGAGCCTTTGGGAGACACAAGGGCTGAGTGCCACTTGTGGGTGAGGATGCTTCAACCAGCCCAAGCACTTGCCCTTTGTATTGAGAGGCAGGAGAAGGTTTGCTCAGCTTGTTCAGCTGCTCAAGCACCTTTTAGAAATTCTCAGCTGTGGTTTGTGAACATGTGGGGGTGCCTTTCACAGCCTGGAAACACCACTGAGGACAAAGGTAGAAAGCCTTGGCACACCCAAGGATAAAAGCTTCTTCCCAGGAAATTCCACAGCCTGGAAAAGTAACCCTGTGTTGTGGCTCAACTGGGAAAACAATTATTGATTAGACACAGCTTTACTAATTAGTTTGTTTCTTTACAGAGTCACTTAGATGGCTTAAATGATCTTTTTCATCTTAAAAATCACTTGTATAATTAATAAAAATCATAAGGCTGTATTTTTAATTTTTTTTTTTTTTTCCTCAAATTTCTTTTATTTCCGTGAAAATTGGATAAATCACTCAGAGACCCAGAGCTGCAGGACACAGTGTCACTAATTCATTTTGTGAGAAAGTCACTTTCAATTAAATCGTGAGTCTTCAGCAACTTTGTGTTTGCAGCTTATTTCCCTCAAGCCCTATCCATGGTGCTGTTAATCTTTTCATGGCATTACTGATGTCTGCAAGTCAAAATGTGCTTTTGAACAGCAAAAATCCTGATCCAGCTGCATTTCTCACTTGAGTTTCCAGCTAAGAACAAAGTAAGAGAGAAGGCTTTAAAAAAAAAAAAAAAAAAAAAAAAAAGTCTTTTGATCATACCACTTTGATTATTAAAATGAGAGAAAAAATGTCATGAAAAATTGAGATCTGGCAGAACTTAGAATTGTGTTTAGAATTTGACTGGGAATGTGCAGCTCCAAAATTCCTGATAATTCCTGGCTGCACTGCCACAGCCTCTGGTCTATGGGACACCTGATAATTCATAGTCAGTGCTGAGCAGATAACTGGGATGTGTTCCCTGCTTTACCCTGCCTTAATTATTCAAATTATGCGTTTATTTAATTTAAATTGTCAGTTTAAAAAATTGACTTAATTTGATTTTGTGAAAACTGCTTCATTAGAGGAGGGAGGAGAAGAATGGGAAAGGAATAGAATAATATTTGCATCTAAACCTATTCCCAAAAAAACACAAAACAATCCTGTCATTTTTCTGCAAGTAAATGAGAATTTGGCCCTTTTTTCCTGGTGAGTGTTATTACAGTTCTAGATTTCAAGAGGTCAATCTTGGGATTTCTTGATGCAAATCTCCTTGTGAATACTTTTGTCAGTGTTTTCAAAGCTTTTTCTCTCCAGTTTAGAGATTCAGGTTGCAAATGTAGTTGGATTTTCAATTTGAGCACCCATTTTGTATTGATCATCTCATTCTTTTATCCCCAAAATGTTGCAGTGGATTCCACAAGCTCCAAAATTATTCCATGATTAAAACCATACTGAGTAAAAGTACAGTAAAAGTGAGGTTTTGCTGTCAGTGTTCTCCATTTTCAGTTTAGATAAGAAACCATGTCCTGAGCTGAGGTGGATTTGTCTAATTATCCATAAATTCCTAATTTGTTCTTAATTGGTTACTGTGTTTTCCTTTGAATTAGTTTTAAGTCTCTGGCTGCTGGAGCTGATTTACCTACCAGATAATTTTATTTATTTATTTATTTATTTATTTATTTATTTATTTATTTATTTATTTATCTATTTATTTATTTATTTATCTATCTATTTTTGTCTGTAGGATTCTTTTTCTCCCCAGGCCAGGATCTTGTAAATCAACATTCTGTGCCTGGGATTTACTGTGCTCAGTGAGCTCCTGCTAAGGGCAGTCAGGATCTTCAAAGGCAGGGTGAGATCAAAGTGTGCCAAAGCCTCTCCCTTCCAGGCATCCCCAAATCCTCTCTGATGATTTTGGCTGCCCAAGAGGAGCAACATCCTTCAGATGCTGTCCCTGAGCTCTGGGGAAGGGCATGGAGGACAGGAGCTCTCCTCCAGAGCCACTGGAGCAATAATCCCAAGGGAATCTGCTGCTTGTGTTTTCTTCCTCCACAAAAAATTCTGGTCAAATTCAAATAATATCCAACCTGAAAGTTTTGGGTTTAATGTGAAGGTTTTAATCTTTTGTTATTCACTGCCTTGACTTCTGGCTTTGAAAAAGATCCTAAGAGATGCTTTGATGGCACCTCAAATAAATCCCATTGAGCTGCAGAATGTGGGGAAGGTCTTGACAAGGAGGATGTTGGAGAGGGGGGACCTGAGCTTCAGGTCAGAATGAGGTTTCATTCCAATCAGGGAGAATGGCTTCACATTTTCCCACCTTCAGTTTGCATATTGGAATGATTTCCTCATATATGTGTGTGTGTACACACATGAAATTCCGAATGTGCATGAAATTATATATATTTATTTGAAAAACAAGCACATTGTTTTATCTATATATAAATAATGTACTTTATATCTTTATATCTTTTATATATTTGTTTGTTTACATATAAACAAAGGTGTTTTATTTACCACTATCTTTTCAGTAGACTTTCAGTAGCCTTAAGGTTTCTGTTTCCAAATCAGAAGCAGATGTTGACCTTTATCTTTCCTATACAACTCATTAAAGCAGATTTGGGAACTAAAAAACCCCAAACATACTTTTGAAACACAGTCTTCAATTATCTGAGTTTTACTTTTTCTTTTAATCCAGATATTATATAGACAGTGAAATCAGTGTCCCGAGTTGAAATACTGAAATATTTCATGACACATATTGTGAGACAAATCTTAAATACATTAAAAATGCTTCCCCCAGGCTTCAATAATTTTAATTTTCTTATTAGCAATTTTCAACCTGTTCTAAGTAAAGGAAGAACCTGCAGCAGTGTGTGTTTGATGTATGTGGGGCAGGCTGAAGCATTTCTCCTCTCCACCAGCATTTTGCTCTTGTATTTTCATCCTTGCTGCGTGCCTGTGTTTGTGAAAAGTCATTTCTTTGTGCTTTTTGCATTGTCTCGAGCACTTTGGATCCCAGAAACCTGGAATTTCTGAGCTTTCCGTGCTTTCTGGCACTGACCCCCAGGAGAACACTGCTTTTGACCCAAGGCCAAATTTGAATGATGGAGTTAAAATCACTGGTGTGTAGTTAAATAGAAGTGTGTGATTTCACATGGTGAAGGGTTGGAAATTTAAGGTTTTATAACATAGTAATAAGTATGACACAAAAGTGGAAGATTTTGGGTGTTGTCCCCTTTTTGGTGCTCTTCTTCCTCCATGATTTCAGGCAGTAGTTTCTGGTTGAACAGTTGACACTGCAAATCACAGGAGTTTGGTTATTAGGTCAAAAGTAAAAATAATATAGGTGTTAATTCTCTATTGGACTGTTTAGCTTTAAAATACCTTGTAACTAGCTAGGCTTGCCTCCATTTTGCTCACTTTCAACTGATAGCTAAAAGTGTTGCTGAACTCTCTGTACTTTAAATAAAATTTAACAAACAACCAACATGAAAAAATTAATTTCCTTCATGCTTTTTAATCCTAGCTCTGAGTAAAAACCAAAGGAACTTCAGACAAGCCACTAATTAAGAAGTACACCACCACCCCATTGCACTGCTGCTGCTTTGAGGCTGCACTGGGCTGATTTTGCAGCCATTCCCCCAGCCCTGAAGGGCTCTGCTGAGCATTGTGGCTGCTGGGGGCTTGTGCAGGAGCAGAAGAATCAGAATCTTTCTGATTCCTTAAATGGCTGCAGGAGCAGATGCAGCATTGGAGGGGTAATAGCAAATGTGGCTGATGTGAGCTCCTCTGATCTGCTCTGGCAGCATGGGAAGGATGCTGACAGGCTGGATGTGATCTTGCATTTCCTCTGCTGGAGTAAACCAGCAGCCAAGCTGAAAAGTATCAAAGCAATCAAAAAATTTTCAAATATACGTTGAAATTTTATATTTTCGAAGAAAGAGAGTGTCAGGAAGTTGGGAGAGTTTGGTGATTGGGTTTGTGTTGTTTTTTTTGTTTGTATTTGATTGAAATGGAGGAGGTGGAAGAGACTCAGGTAAGAATGCCTGTATTTGCTTTTATTATTAATTTATTCTTTGGAAAGCTCTGCAGTGAATATTCTCTTTCCACATAGTATAAGAACAGTGTTATATAGGCACAGAAACCCTAAGAATCAGCCTGCCCTCAACATGAACCATAAACTTAGTTCAGATGGAGAAAATATTCTTTTTCCCAATCACATTTCTCTTGTCCTGTGATCTCTTCTGCCCTTTGTTTTCTGCAGTGACATGGAGACAAGAAGCAAGTCTAACCAAATATCCAACACTGCATTGCTCTGCGTCCTCCCAACCTTCCAGAAAAATGGGTGCAAAAAACTTGCAGTCACTAGAGCTGAATTTCTAAATGAAGGTTTGTGCAGGCTGTAATTCATGGGAGAGGAAACATCCTTTGCTTTCCAAGACTCACCTTTTGTACCCTGAAACTGGGAGAAAGGCTGCCTCTGTGTGGCATGATGGAGTCAGCAAAATTCAGGGTTGAGAGTGGGCTGGTGTCAGGATCTTGGGTGTTTTCACTGCCATGCAGGAAATTTTAATTCCAAGTATATCTTGGACACAGAGCATTGGGAAGAAAGTGTAAAGGTGGTATCTGCACCACTTAATTAGTAGCTTGTCTTCATTTTCTTCTGTCTTTACTCAGAATCAGGATTAAAAACACAAAGGAGATTAATTTTCTCAAGTTTGGGCTTGGTTGTTTATTAAACCTTATCTAAAGTACAGAGAGTTCTGCAACACTTCTAGCCACCAGCTAAAAGTGAGCAAAATGGAGATGAATCAAACTAGTTACAAGGTCTTTTAAAGTTAAACAGTCAAAGAAAGAAGTAACACCTATATTATTTATACTTTAGACCCAATAATCAAACTCCTGTGACCCACAGTGCAGCACTGACTGTCCAACCAGAAACTACCTGAAATCAGGAAGAAGGAAGATGAGCACCAAAAAGAGACACCACCCAAAATCCTCCATCTTGTCCCATACCTATTACTATATTCTAAAAATCTCAAATTCCAAACCCTTCACCATGTGAAATCACACACTTCTATTTAACTCCACACCCATGATTTTAACTCCATCACTCAAATTTGGAAACCATCTCCAAGGCCTCAGGTCAAAGCAGTGTTCTCCAGGGGTCAGAAAGCACAGAAAGCTCAAAACTCCCAAGTTTCTGAGATCCAACAAGAAAGATTCTGTTCTGCTTAAGTTTAGGAGGATTTTTTTAAGGGGCTGGAGAAAAGACCTTTCAGATTTCTGAACAGGGATACAAACAAGGACCTTGGGCCACTGCTCAGTTCTGAATCCAACATTCACATTCTCTTTTGGCTGAGGGGATATTCCAGTATTAAGAACTGATTTCTGGACATTGGTGTGAACTTTGTTGTGGTATGGGTGAAAGTGGCCTGGATCAGGCTCAGAGTGGCTGGGAAATGAACAACAAATATGAGAGATGACAGACTGCTGGTGTCTGGACAAATAATTTTTCCTTATGGTGAGAATTCTTTGTTTTGCCTGCCCACCCTGCTCACTTTGTGAATGAACAGAGACAAGACAATATTATTAACTCATAGTCAATCTGAGAAAATTTTATTCTGAGCACTGGAAAAAATGCTACCCAGAGCAGTTTGAGTATTTTACAATGTCTGTTTTCCTAATGTATCTTTTGTTCCCTAAAATACAATTGAAAAAAATTGACTTGAAAATTATAATGAACATGTACTGGGAACTTCCTCAGTCCTTGACATGGGAGCTTTGTGTTTGCTCTTTCCCCTGAATGTGACTGAGATTCATCCCTGAGGAATCTTTGAGGCATTGGGTGGATGTGAGGGAAACAAAAGAGAGATCCTGAATTTGTTTTTGGGGTCCCTTTAGAGCAGGGAAATCTTCAGCTGATGTGACAAAAACTGTGCAATGCTCAGCTCTCCTTTCCACTGCCTGTGACTTCATCAGAGCAAACATCTCTTTCTTGACCTGCTTTTCTCATAGTGGAACAGAGCAGCAGCAGCTGACTTGGAGTTCTGGCAATTTGAGGAACAGAGCTGTAAAAATTCCTGGTCATTCTTGTCATGGGGGTGCAGATCAGTCAATGTCACTTATTAAATAAGTGACCAGTTTGTCTCCAGGGCATCAGAGACCACGAGTGCTGCTGCTTGCTTGTTAAAGTTTGAGTATTCCATGCCTAGAGTGGCAAACTCACACTTCTGAATGCTTGTAGTTTCCCTTCCATGCCCTTACAACATGATTCTCATCTGCTTGCAGCATTAGCTTCAAAATTTGTTTCAAGCTTACTCTAAAATATCTCTTCATTTGATCCCCAGTGCTCTCCAGCCCATACTGGGATTGATATAAATTTTACATTAAAAAAACAAGATATAAATGATGGCCTTGTGTTCTCACTATTATTCCTTTTCCTTCTGCTGGAAATTTTGGAGATGTGACACTTCTATGGGTGAATACTCAAACCAAAATGCAATATGGCAATAGAGGATGTGCAGAGATTTATTTTTGTTTACAGAAACAATATAACTTCCATCTAATAGTTCATCTCTGAAGAGGATTACAAACTTTCTGATTTAAATACACAAACCTGTATTCTTGTATTCAGTTTTATTCATATTAAAACAATTAAAAGACAATAAAAATTCCTCTAAATTGTGAAATACACAAGAACTGCTTGAAGTAGGTGCTATTACAGCTTTCCAAAGACTTGATTGTGGTTGTTGTCAGCAGTGCTTACAGTTCAGTCTGGCAGAGTTCATGAAAGGGAAACACCAAGGATGAGCTGCAGACATGATCAGGAGATGGAATCAGAGAAATCAGAGATCACAACAGGGTGAGAAGCTGGAAAACAACATCAGAAACATCAGGTTTTGTAGGGCTTGGAAACACCATGGGCACCTTCATGAGCCTGTTTATTTTGATCATCTCAAAATGTGTCACCCACTTCACACAGGCACAGTTTATGGAAAATTAAATCCTTGACTCTTAATTAAATTAAATCAATCTCCTCCAGCACCATGCAACCCACCCAAACTGCAAATACACCTAACCCTTAATTAACCCTCTCTGAGTTAATAACTCCTCTTGTTCAGAATTTTTTTCTGAACACCCCTGGATATTTAGAAGCAAAGTTTTCAGGTGGGCATGACAAAGGCAGCGTTGCATTGGGATGAACCCTGGATTGTGCTGATTTCCTGGTTAATCCTTTTCCTTCATCTGGGACTGATGGGAATGGCCAGAGGTTCATGGCTGAGACAGTCCCAGGCAGCCACAGGGATCACTGCTGCTCATTTCATGTTAATCTCAAGAATTTCCCTTAGTGAGCATAGAAACTCAAGGATCTTTATGGAAAAACAAAACAAAAGCAATTAAAAAAACCCAACCAAAAAAAAAAAAAAAAAGAAACAACAACAACAACAAAACAAAAAAACCAAACTAAAAACCAAATACATTTACCTCTTGTATTTAACACTGAAGCCAATCCCTCCCAACATGGCATCCACAGACATTCCCTTTCTTTTCTGACAAGTACATTTTTTTGTGCCCAAAGGGATGTAATAAATTAAGCCTGGAGCTTTTATGGATGTGAAAACATCATATTCTCTGTGTGTATACACATTAATAAAATAGTATGAAATCAGTTCCTACCTTCTTCCCACATTATTTTGAGTTTTCAGGAAAAAAATAACCTCACTGATCTATAGTAATAAAACTTCTGGTTTTTACCCAACCTGCAATTGCTTTTGCTGAAATTTTAATGTTAAAAAACCAGATTCTTATGCAGTAAATTGTTTGGTGTCCCTCTTCCATGAGCTTTTTTTTTGTCGTAATTATTTTCTTTCAGTGGAAGGAAAGTGTTTACCTTCGATGGAGTCAATAACTCTGAGAGTACAAAAGTTCATATTGCTTTTAACAGCTTCTTAAAATTAGATCATAAACGTTTCTGGACTTCATCAGAAGATTTTTAAATATAGTTCCTTTTAAAAAGGGAAAATACACACAGCACAGCAATTTTCTACTTGAGGTAGGAGTAGTTATTTAGTATCTGATTAATTTCTTTTACCTTTTGCATTAATTAAAAGTAGAAAAATCTGTCATTTGCCCCAAACCATCTTGTTTTTCTTCTGAGATAACATCTACATATTTCTTATAATATTGTCATTGCTACTTTACCCTTTTTTTCCACAATTATTTTGGAAGATCTTGCCCATCCATTTTAATCTATTTTTTCATATTGTAAATGTGTCCTCCAGTGACTTCCATATAATTTCCCAATTTTCTACTCATCCTAATAATTATAATTCTGTTGCCCTGCATTTTCTGTAAATATGGACATTTACTGCTGACAGTTAAATATTCCCATATTCACTGAGTAGTGAGCTCTGCAAAATTACAGTAATAGATCATATTCTAGATATTGATAGCAGGGGAAATTTTGGCATTTTAGGCTGCAACCTTTCAATTCCTGAATTAGAACAATAAGTTTCCATCATAAATCTCCATTTTTTTCCTGTGCTTTTCTGTTGCTCTTATTTTTTACCTTTTCTTCTTCATTTTCTTCTTCATTCATTTCTCACTATTCATTTTCTTTCCTGCAGTTCTTTCCTCATCCTCTCTTTTTGTGTTCATTTTCTTGCCCTACTCCTAATAGCAGATTTTATTCCAGATTTGATCTTCTCAAAATTGCAAATTTTAGTCCAGATTTGCTCTTCTCAAAATTTCCTTAGATAATTCTACGGCAGATAAACACCTTTCCCATCCAAAACTAGGAGAGATCTGATGGGAGGTTGACACCTCACATTCCTCTGGTAGTAGATGGTTATTAATATTTCTTATCATCTGTAATATTTATTGAGATTACTTCCTTCAGTAAGTGTTTTAAGGACTGTGTGCTAATATGGACAATTTTTAAAAATAATTTCTTAGCTCCTGGTTGAAGTATTTTGAGCTAGAGAGAAACTGAATCAAAATTCACATTAAAAAATCTCTCCCAACCCCATATTTAATGACAGACCTCCTCATAATCTTCCTAAGGATGAAGGAATTTTCTTGCCTGTTTTTCTGCTGATATTTGGAATAAGACTTTCCCTTCTGTGAAATTATTCATGTGGATTCCCTAGTTATTTAATTAGTGCTTATCTGTAACTTTCAGTAAAATATTTTATTGTGGTTCTAGCTACTCTCTGCTTTAATCCCTTTTTTCATAAAATACCTACATAAAATATCAAAATGATCTTTTTTTCATATAATGATTTTTAATGAGAAGTAAAGAAAAAGAAGCCTGTTTGAAACGTGAAAGCTTTTTGAATAATAAAAATAATTCCAAATCAATCCTCCTTAGAAACCAGCCAGGAGTTCAAACACAGGGCAACATTGAAGAAGTCAAGGAGTCATGTTGGGAAAAAGGAACTGTATAAAGGAAGTGACAAATATCATTATCATGCTTTTGAGTTTCAGCCTCTATGCATCTTGGCCAAGAAGAAAATAGTAATTTATTGTCTTTAATGCCTCACATAGCAAAAATTAAACCACCAGCTTGCTATTGTCATTTGAGTCTTCACACTGAGCTCCTGAGTGTGTCTCTTGCTGCTCACAGTGTACCCTGGAGGACATGAGCAGTCTCTGGAATCACCAGATATTACAGACTTCCTGACTCAAAGTGCCATCTTGCAATTTGATCTTCACTTTGATTATTTCACTCAAGTAGGTTCTGAGCTTACCCACAGGATATTGTCTTTTTGGGGACACGGAGTTGACTTTGTTCTTTGGAACAGTAAAAAAGTTTAAAATCTCCTTTTTTCCAATAAACAAGCTCGTTTCTGATGAAAAAATTTGCTTTTCTTTTTGATCATCAATTAAGCCTTTTCCTGCTTTTTTTTTTGCCATATGATCACATTTTTTTCTATTCCTTTCCCCTTCCCTACCTGTGTAGGGCTCAGGAAGAAATTATTTTCTACCCTGCTCCTCCTCAAGCAGAGCTGTTCCAAAAACGACCTTTGAAGTCCAGAGGCTGCTTCCTTTCATTTGCAATAAATTCTCCTTATTAAGATCCTTCCTTTTCTGTTGCTCACAGCAACATTCTCAAAAAGGGAAAACACAGAGTACAGAGCAAGGAAAAGAGGGAGGCTTTGCCTTTGCTCCCCTCATGGAGGGAATTTGTGTCACAGTGGGGTTACAGAGATGCTCCAACCCCCCAGTTGTGACATGAAGAGCTCAGAACTGGACACAGGTCCAGGACAGAGCAGAGGGGAGGGTCACCTCTCTCCTGCTGTTGGTCACTTCCTAATGAATCCCAGGATCCCAGTGACCTTCTTGTCCTCTCTGCTGGCTCATGATTGACCTGCTGGCCACCATGGTCCTTCTCCTGCTCTCCATCACCACCCCCCAACCTGTTCTCATGCCTGGAGTTATTTCTCCCCAGGTACAATAACTACAACACTGTCCTGGTTTGAAGGACAGGTGTCTGCCAATAAAGGCAGAAACTTCTCTTTTTGAAATGGAGAATGTAAATCCCCTTCCTCCAAATTATTATTATAATTTTGAAATTAAGGGGCTCTCAGGCAAAGATATGGGAATTAGGAATAACAGTTCTTTACTAGGAAAATTAAAATAGAAACACAGTATTACAAAGAACAATCCCAACCCTGCCAGAGTCAGAATCCAAGCTGACACCCGTCAGTCAGTCAGGGTGTTGGCACAGTCCCATTCAATGGTGGCTGCATCCTCCTGCAGGGGCAGATGTGGTTCAGCTGGAGCAGTGCTCCTGGAGAAGGTGCAGTTTCCTCTGAAGCTCCAGGGATGATGTGGAAAGGTCTGGCTTTCCTCTGGAATCCAGTGGAAAGAAGGTGCCTTGCTGTCCAAAATCTCAGTTTTTATCTGGGTAGGAAAGGCTGGGCTCCTCCCCTGGCTGGAGCATCTCCCAGTGGGATGATGGAATTTTATCAGTCATGCCCTGGGACTCAGTGGCCATGAACAGGAGATATCTCCTGGAGGGAGGATGGGCTGTGGGAAGATAAAGATGATTGCCCAGCTGGTTTAAAGATGGCCCATGAGCAGATAATGTGTGCCAGGAGATCAGGGTCACTGCCCCAGCTGGGTTAACAGATGGGGACAGAATTCACATTTCTGGCCACATCAACCCAACACAAACACCTACACCTACAATCCCATTTATCAATTCTTCTTCTTCTTTTTAATTTTTTTTATCATTCTTTCCTTATTTCTAATGTTTATTAAGGTTATTGTCTATTTTCAAGGCATATTAAATGCATAGAGTATGAGTCTTTTTGCTTTTAATTTCAGCCACACACTATTTGCTTTCATGGCCTAGAAAATGCAGTTTTATTTATTTTTCCTTCCTTTCAATATGCATTCTGATCAGTTAGAGTTACAAGAGAATTCTCAAGCTGTCTTTAGCATTACTACATCTGTCAGAAAAATTCCTAAAAGTGAATGTTTTTTATTTTCCTCCTTCTTGAACTAGCAGAAAAGGGATTTACTCTGTCCCTCCAGTTTCTAGTGTGTGAAGTCAATGAAGAGGAAGTAGAATAGCTTGTGATCTAATGACTTGCTGCCAATATTTCAAAATAAAATTAAAAAAAAAAAAAAAAAAAAATACCAGATTATCCTCCTGATCTTGTTACAGCTTTAAAGGTGACAGCAGTTAACAGAATCTCTTTGGTGGGAAATGCACTCCTTGGAGCACAAAAGGCTGAAAGACAGATGCTTTCTGAAGCAACATGATCATATACACCAAAATGCACTTCAAATTCTTAACAGTTCTGAGAATAAAAGTGGCAGCTTGAATCTTGATTATGTTTTGTGCAACGCATAAATGCATCTTGTCAGCTTTTATTGTTTGCAATGTTTGCATCTGGGTCCTGTTATTTTTCCCTGAAGTAGCTGTTTTAAGTGCATGGAGCTGTTGTCCATCTCTTGGGTAGTTCTCTCTGTAGATCTTATCCTGCTGTTTTCAATCCTGAGAGCTGAAGTCTCCTTGGAGTGATGGTTTATTTACACCAGGTATTTTCCACAGCTCCACCCATGCTGGGGGCTGTCTAGCTACAATTTTAATCTGTTTCACCCTTAAAGAACCCTGCTCATAACCAGTTACCAGGTAGGCTTTGATCCATTCATGGCTGCCTCTCCAGTCTGTTGATCTGGTCTATTTTCCAGCCACCTGGAAGTTCACTGGCAAAAAGGAATTTTTTTATTTTTTTTTTTTTTCAGGCTCCCACAGTTTAATTTTAGGAGTCAAACTTTAGCCCTGAAAAATTCCCTGCCAAAAATTTTGGACAGTTTCTCCCTCCAATCTGGAGTTTCCAACAATAGTGATACTGCTCCAAAGGCAAAGAGTTGTCAGCAGAAAACTTCTCCTCCACTCCAGGAGAGCAGCAATGTGGTGATAAATAGCAAACCTCCTTCCAGCTTTTGAGAGGCTCTTCTTCATGGATAAGGGAATTGAAAGATATTATCAAAGCTAATTTACAGAAAAACGTAGCTGACACCAGCCACACACTTTCCCCAGTGCCTGACTTGCTGAATTCACAGTGTGCTGGATAAAATTTTTGGATGCTGGGTTGCTGATGTTGCTAGGCTACAGCCTGATACAGAAGTTTGCATGTAAAATTCACATCATTGCTTCCATTTCTTCCCCCCCCAAAAAAATCTCATAAAGGCCTTACAAAACATAAAGTTCTGCAGACATTGCCAGTGTATTTCCTTTTCCTTCCCTTGCAAAGGGAATTGTGCCATGAAAATCAGATGGCACAATCTGCAAGGTGTCGGAGCTGTTTTCCTTCACTGCAGTAGCAATGTGGGCTGCAATGTCTTGTGTCTGAAAAACATCCATAAAACTGACTCTCATCTAAGTCTCTCCTCATTTAGTTTAAAACCACTAAAACCAGGAGTCACAAAACACAGCAATTCTCCGCGTTATCATTGGACAGGAAAATAACTCTGGAAAAGAAAGCATTTATCGATTTATTATTTATATTATTTATTTGTTATCTCCAAGTCTATGTGTGTATTACAAAATGTTGACAGAATCACAGAATATTCTGAGCTGAAGGAACACAAGAGTCACTGAGTCCAACTCCTACAATGGCCTCTGCAGGGATAGAGCAGCAATTTTGGCTTTTTTAAGCCTTAGGATCCAATCAGCTGAGCTCAGTGACTCCTCTGCCCCTTCCTCATGCCTTAGATTATTTATAACAAATAAATTCTTCAATATGAGGGTAGTAAGGCACTGCAACATGCTGTCTATAAACACTGGGGATGTTCCAGCCCTGGAAGTTTTCAAGGCTGGGCTTTAGGGAGCCTTGAGCAACCTGATCTGGTACCAGGGTGGCATTTCTGACCATGGCAGGGGTTTGGAATGGAATGATCTTTAAAGGTCTCCTCAGACCCAGCCATTCTGTGATTCTGGGATTCTGGGATTGGCTACAGACTCACTCTTTATTCTGGGCAGGGGCAGAGAGTCAGACACGTGAAAGAAATCTCTCTCCAGTTCTTGGACTTCTTGAAAAGGTACATTCATTGTTGTACAGATTTGTATAACATCCAACACCTCTGCAGATAATTCCTGTATGGACACCCTGTGCTACATATGTTGTGTATTTCCACACTAGCCTTTGTCACAAGCCTGGTGTGAGTATTAATTCCTGTGTTTTTCACACCTGTGAATACACAACACACAATTCAACTACAGCTGTCACTTCAATTAGAATTTACAGTGATGTTTTCACTCTCTGTCCTGAGGGGAATGAAACTGCAGTCCACATACAAAATCATTTCCATCCAATCCCACGGTAAAACATATTTTACATCTTTGTCATGTCTGCTTCTTTTTGTTTATCACTGTCACTTCTATTTTTTAAGGCTTTTAAGCAGCATCACCTTTTTCCCATGTGCCCCTCTCTTGGCAGGATCACATTGCTTAAGGTGAGGCCAAGGGGAGCTGATGGAAAGAAGGAGACCTTCACACAGAAACCTTTCCTGCTTATGAAAACACTGAACATGGCCACTGAGACCTCACAGTCTGCACCAGAAGTGCCAAAATCATGTTGCATAAAATTTCTAGCCACCAACCAACCGATGCCCAGCCAGTCCCCAGGTAGTTATCCTGCACAACCTTTCCCTGAATTTCATTGCTGAGCATGGCCTGGGATATCCCTTGGATCAGCTGGGCCAGCTGTGCCAGCTGTTTCCCCTCCCAGGTCCCTGTGCACCCCCAGCCCCATCACTGGTGGGGGGGTGAGAGGCACAAAGGGCTCTGTCCAAGCTCTGCTCAGCCATAAAATGTCATCCCAGAATGATCCACACCAGCACAAACCCCAAACTTAGCCCCACGGGAAGGAAAAAGCCACACCCAGTGCTCCAGAATTTCTCCAGGACGTTGGCACTGATGTGCCTCCTCTAGAGGGGACGTTGCTGCAGAGGTGTGAATGATTTTGGGGAGAAAATCGTGTTACCCCTTGTGTGTGGAGTGTCACTGAGGAGCCTCTCACAAAGGAAACGTGGCAGGTTTGCATTCTGCCTCATATCCAGCCTGCCACGGGCTCTGCTTGCCTGGCTGGGAGTAAAAAGCTTTTTCATTTCTGTGAGAAACTCTGGATTTTAAACTTTTCTTCGCTTCACGGGCAGAAATCCATCCCTAGGACACACAGCTGTCTGAACATGCACTTGCCATTTGACATGACTATTTTGGGGTTCCAGAGTGACTTGATTTTATTTGATTATTTTTATTTTTAGTTATTTTTTGTCTTTCATAAACAAACTTCCACAAATCACCTTTTTCTTCTTGAATTTTCTTCCTGTGGCTCATTGAACCAGTGGATCAATGCCATAGTCAATACATTATAAATTATAAATTATATTCTTCCAGATCAGCCTCGATGGACTGGAGATTATTCCTGTGGCAGCAGTGACTGGATGCTTTTGGCAAACCTGTGGCTATGTGGGACAGCAAAGAATGAGGCAGAGCTGAAGGGTGAGGGCCAGATGGGCATTAATCCTAATTCTAACTTTGACAATGGCCACTCCTGTGACATGAGGAATTTTCCACATCTCCAAAGAAAGCACAGAAGCAAAAGCTTCATCTCTCAACCCTCCTCTTGAGCTGGCATCCTCAGCCACCAAAAAGCAGCATATGCAGAGAAAAATCTGTTGGCAGTGCCTGCAACACTTGCTCTTTTCAGAAGTTTGTGTGTTGGGTACTGATCTGTCTCTCTGCCATGCTATGCTCTGAGTAAGAGCTCACTGGTTTGTTTTTTCCCCAAGATATAAATTAATCTCTTTGCACTCTGCATTCCACTTCACCTCTGCTTTGCATCCCAGGGTATATTTTTCCCATTTTCTCCTCATGGCAAATTTTGTTGTTCCCATCCTGACTCCCATAGCTCAGCCCTTGATTGATTGTCATTCAGCTTCTCCTTCTGCACATCACTTTATTTTTCTTCCAATTTCCCAACTGGCAGCCTCTGCTTTCCCCTGCTACAGAGGGTGACAGAGGCTGTGCTGAGCTTAACCAGGGAGTTTTTGCTTTGTCACTCTGCAGTGACAAGGTTAACTTTTCCCCAAAGCTAATTCAGCTTCTCAGAACACATGTGGGCTGCAGAATCGATATGTGCAGTTAGATATTTTCACTTTTAAAGTGTGGCTCCCAGCAGAGCTGTGCTAACGGGGTCAGTAAATTTCAAATGCCTTGAATTCACAGGGGGAAAGAAGGATGCACAGTCTGAGCACTGAGCATGGAGTGAAAACATGCTCCTTTCACTTGGTTTTTGGTGAGAATATTTATGCTGTTGCCTAGGATTATTATTAACTAGCAATCTAAAAAAGCCATCAGACATGACAAGGAGAACAAGTAAATTTTGAAGTGTTGGGAGTTGTTATTATGGGATGCACTGTGCTGTACAACTGGATGGAATAATGAACCATGAAAGCCATTACAGCACAGCACAAATTTTTAAATGGAGCTGATGAAAAATAAAGGTACTGGAAGAATATCTGCAGTGTAATTTTCCAGGAGATGATTCCTGGCTGTCTGCAGTGCTGTTCTCAAAGCTTTCTAACTAGTAGAGGATTCCATGAGGGAGACAAATCTTTTCCAGTCTTGACACCAAGTCCAAGCAGTGTCTGGTGAGCAGAGAACATGAAATGCAGGTCCATGGGAGGAACATCCTCATTCTTGTAGGATCCCCCTGTCTTTGGTTTGTATCAGAGAATATCCTGAGTTGGAAGAAACCCACCAGGATCACCAAAGGTCAACTCCAGAAATCACACCATGCATAAAATTATATATGTATATATATATACACAGTACCTTGGAAATGAGTAATGTTTTTCTTTTGCTGGTCACTTTGCTTGGAAGAATGGATCCAGGCAGGTGTAGCAGCTCCTGGACCTTCCCTATTCCCTCTGGAACACATATTCCTTATCCTCAGAGGTGTGGATTCAGATGTGGAGCAGCACACAAACCAAACTGATTTCCTACCAAAGGTGAGAGAAGAGCAGAAGAGGTTTCCCTGCCTCTGAAGGAATTCATGGGGTAGAAACCAACATCCTTATCAGTGCCCTCTGAAACTCTGATTTTTCTGAGTTCAAATAAACAACCCTTTGTTCGTGGAGGAGAGCACTTGCACTTATAACTGAGTTGTGCATTTTTAATTTAATTGTTATCCATGTATTCCTGCTCTGAAGAAGGCTTAAAGGAGAGTCAAAGTGCACCTTGGAGGACAAAGTTGTTGAAAGAGAGAGAGAGAATTTGGGAGAAAAATTTTCTACCAGTATTTACCACTTTTTTGCAGGACCCAGATATTATATCAACATGGAAATATAGAAATATAAAGCCTTTGATAGCAGGAATTTGATGGAAAGAGCATTTATTATTCCACTATTTGAAAATTATCTTTAATAAACTGCTTGTGGGAGATCACTGATGGAGAAAATTACTTTAAAGGAGTCTTAGTGCTTTCAGTTGGAGCTGAATGCAGATGAGATCAAGCTCCTTGTATTCACACAAGTGTGAATCAGCAGCATGGAAGAGCCCCTAGGTAGAGATGCACATGAGGAAATCAAACTGCAGCAGGACTCAGCAAGGTGGGGTGTTCACAGTGGCCTTTATTTTATAGTTCTTACCTACCAAAAACTGAATAATTCAAACTAAAGTAGATTGTAAGAAAACTGTTTGTGGAATTTGTTCACTTCAGGACAGTGGAGATGCCCCTGTTCTTCTGCCCCTCAATTCTCTTAAGAAGAGATTTGATGAAAATTCAAGTTTCAATACATGAACCAGTCCTCAGGAAGACTAAAATTAAATCATTAGCCAGCTTCTGATTTTGGTCTGAGTCTTCAATGCTTTTAGAGCATGAGGGGGAGGATTACCAGCCTTTGTCCTCCTGTGTACAGCAGGTCACATCATTTTACCCAGCATTATCATTTTTTATAAGATTTTGAAAAATGAAATTGAGATTTCAAAATTACAAGGCAAAAAAAATGCTTGTAAGAGCATCTGTGATATCTCTGCCTATTATTTAAAGAAAATTCAAGTCTGGAAAATAGACTGATTATAGCAGAGAGGTTCTTGGGGATGAGGGAATTGGCAGGTTTGGAAATGGAGCCCTTACTTTTGACAGGCAAGAAAGTAGACTTGGGGGAAATTTTTGTGTCACAAACTGCTGTCTAATGACAGTCCCAGAGGGAGGTGGGAGGTTTTTTTGCAAAGGGCAGTGCTGTTACAGTGTGCACCCTACTTTCCTGTTTCTTTTCTTCTTTTCTTTCTCAGTAATGTGCAGGAAATGAGTGAAGTAAGAGGTGCATTTTGCATAAAATAATCCAGAATAATTGTTAGCTTTAACTGAGAGGACCTGGGTTCTCCTCTTGAAGTGTAGCTGTGGATGTGATGTGCAGGCAGTGGTGGAATAATGATTGGATTTGATGGTTTTAGAGGTCTTTTCCAACATAAATTATTATCTCATTGTGTTTACCCCCTCTTTTCCCTCACTGCTTCCAGTTCTGTTTCTCTGTACAGCACAAAGAGAACAGAGCCCATGGGAAGTGTCAGATCTTGCTTCATAACAAAAGCATTCAAATATGAAAGAAACACCTTTTATAATAATTTTATTAGAAATAAAACTGGCTGAAGTGCCTCTAGGAGAGGCTGGGCACAGAGTCTGGCCTAGGAAGAGAGGCAGTGATGCTCTGCAGAGGCTCAGTGTGCCCTGTGCCCCTGCCCAGGCAGGAGAAGCTTTAAACACCACAGGACAGCAAGATTTTAAACTCATTCTATGCAAACTCAGAGCTCTCTCCTGATTTATCTATTCCCTCTCCCCGTTGTCCCTCTTTGCCCTGCCCCAGTGCCTTCAGTGACAGCACCTCAGGGTTTGCTCATGGTTTGGTTGAGTTTCTATTCTACAGAATATTTTTTCCCAGGTTCAGCTGTGTTCTGCTGTGATCCACAGGCTGGCTCCTATCTAAAAACTCTGGGTTGGTACAAGGCAGGTGTTTTTCAGCAATAAGACAAAATTGGATGTCATGGAAGCTGGGACACTCCAGCATCACCAGTGCAACCTCCAGGGAAAGTTTGCTATGGTTTTTCTTCTGTTATAAGTTAGAGCTGCTGAAGATGGGATGATAGGAATTGTGGAATCCCCAACTGAGAAATAAATGCCTTTGAAAGCAGCAAATAGAATAATCCTGTACACACTGCTCAATAGTGCTGCTGAGGTTGGTCTCCCAGTTTTGATGATCCTGTGTGGGTGAGGGAACCAAAGAGGATCATGTCCTGCAGACAAAGCCATCCACTGTCCCTGGGAGTGTTTAAAGGGCAGGTAGGTGTGGTGCTTAGGGACCTGTTTTAGTGGTGGGTGTGGCAGTGTTAGGTTAAATCTTAGACTTGATCCTAAGGGTCTTTTCCAATCTAAATTATTCCCTGACTCACCTTCCCAAGAGCATTGTTAGTGCTGAGATCATGACTCTGATTAGAGGAAGAGCATTAGCTCTTGCTAATGGGACATTTAAATCAGAAGGGAAGAGGAACCTATGGAGAATATGCAAATCACAGTAAAAATTTGGGAAATCATCTTTCTGGAACAAAATCCTACTGCAAATCTATCAAATTGATTAGAAATTAATGAAAACCTGGAATTAGATGGTAAATTATACAATTCCTTCCCCCATCTTTTGATTTTAAGGTTCTGGTGTCTGGACAGATCATAATCCTAAAAGTTAAGTTGTTCTGTTTTTCATTTTTTTCTGCAGGACTTTGGCATCATGACATTTTGCTCGAGGTTTTGGATTTTACCTTTTGTATAAACTGCTCCCTGCACGAGCTTTTCAGATGGCTGAAATTAACTGGAATTGGATTTCTGGGGTTTTTTTAAAGTGTTATTAAAATCGAGTCATTTGACAGCACAGCACCATGATCTGTAATGAGCTCAATTATTGGCATAATTAATGGACCAGCAATTCTCTCACCTCTGATTTGCTAATGGCTTTACCATCATGTTGTTGAATATTCTGCTGTGGACAAAAAGCTACGTGAGGCTCTTGACTGTTTTCTCTTTGTGATCCAAAAAAACACTGGTTTGTCAAGATTTGAGGCAGCACTGCTTGGCACTGGTTTTGCAGATGAAGCAGGTTATGTTCCATTTTGTTCCAAGACATTTGCTCTTCCATGATAATGAACTGAGTGAATGGGAATTCCCAGATTGCTAGGACAGACCTGTGTGCAGATTTCCAATAGCATCCAGCCTTTAGCTAGGCTGGTAAATCTGGAGGTATATATTTTTCAGTTCTCTCTGAATCTGCCTGACTACAGAATTATGTTAACCTAATCCTGATTCACTGACACCCCAGAAATTTTTTTAGTCTTCTGAGCAAGTCTGCTGCCCATTATCCTCCCGAGCATTTATGTAACAGCATGAGAAATGAGGTAGCAGTGTGGTTATCACAGTGTGAGCTGTCACCTTTCTGTTCATGGAAGTGGATGATGTTTGCATCCTGGGGTGCCTGAGCAATGATCCTGTTATCCCAGCTGACAGTAAACAACTGCACGACTTCTCTGGAAAAGCAGAGTGTTCCTCTGTGTCAGCAGGGTGCCTGTGGCTCCTGCTCCTTCACCCTCTCACTGAGAGCTCAGCACTTCTGCTGCTGCTGTGCTGGTTGCTGGCTGCTTCCCACTGGAAAACTGGGGATTTCAGTCAGTGCATCCAGAAAAAATGCAGGGAGAGATATTAACCAGCTTCCAAAATTCCTGCAGAAGGAGCAAGTTTGACAACTTGTCCCTCTTCAGTGAAAATTAGGAAAGGCTTTAGGGATGTTTTCACATGTTGGGGGTTTTTAACTCGTTTTTTCCATGCTCTCTTTCTTTCATGCCATACCTGTGTCACCTGCTGAGCTGCAGTAGTGCTGACTGCAGGGCTGGGCAGGGCAGGAAGAGATGGCTGGCATTAAAATCTGCTGTAGCAGGGCAGAGTTGTCAGCCTTTGCACTATGGTCCAGCTGCCCTTTGCCTGTTCAAAAACAGTGCAGAGATCCCCACGATGCACCCACATTCCCATAACATACCCAAAATAACCTGGCTCCTTTGGGGAACCTCAGCCCTGCTCCTCCTGGCAGCTTCTATGAGTAATGTTCTCTTTAAAGAGGAAAACCCTCAGAGGAGGAGCTGAGAACTGAGGTGGAGCACAAACCACTCAACGTGCTCCATGTGCTTCCACCATAGTTCACATCCAAGTGGTTTGCAGGAGAAACCATTATGGATCTGGGGAATCAGCTGGAGAGCTTCTAAAAATCAAAGAGGAATTATTAGTCTGTAGCTAATAGGAAATTTTTCAAATGAACTCTCATCCACATGGAATAAAACTTCCTTTGAAGATTTCAAAATGTGTTTGGATGTGGCACTTGGGGAAACATGGTGAACATGGCAACACTGGGTTAACTTTTGGAAAACCAACATTCTTGGAGGGCTTTTTGGATTCTATGACTCTGTAATCCATTTTGGGATTACCCTCTGACCCCCTTCATGTGCTACACCCTTCACCTTTCCATAGCATGGGCAAGATTTTGTCCTGAACATCAGTGAAGTGCCTGACAAGTGGAAGTCAAGGATGTTTACACATGGTAAATACTCCTTAAAGCTGACAGGACACACAGACTCCTTTGTTCTGAAAACCCTCTGAGGGAGGTTGCTTGTAGGTGCCTTGTGTTTTGAGGGACCTTGCATAGAAAGATGTGAGATATTAGTTCTTTAAAATTTCCCCAGATTTATGAGGTTATGTTTGCTTTTACACTCAGAAGAAAAAGAAACCACTTTTATCCATGACTTCTTTACACTGAGAAGAAAAAGAAACCACTTTTATCCACGAGTTCTTTACACTGAGAAGAAAAATAAACCACTTTTATCCATGACTTTGTACACATGGCTCCCTTGCTTGTAGAATTCCCCTGAGAGCAGAGGCATCAGTGCCCAAACGCCCTTGAAAGGCATTTGCTCAGAACAGGCATTTTGATACAAACAAGATGTTCAAAAGGAACCTGAAATCTTCCTCTTAGTTTAAAACAAATCTCACTGCCTGGGATCTGCCCCAGCTGCCTCCCTGCTGGTTCCATAGTCCCACAGAGAGCTGAGGAGCTCAGTGCCTCCAGGAGCAGCTTCATTCCTAGTGTCCCACCTAGTTCTAGCTCTGTGTGTGGAGGAGGCAGCACCAGCCCCTGCACTGCCCAATAAACTCCAGCAGGATCAGGAGAGGTGGGGGATTCTTTGGAGCAGCTATTGATGTTTCCTAGGCAATGCTGACAAAACCACGCTGCCTCTAATTGGCTCCACTACAAATATTTACAGCTGTGAAAAGGAGTTTGCTGATCCCAGGATGGTAGCCATGGTTGCCTATCTTTTTAGCTGCTGTTGTGCTGGTGAGAAACATGAATAGATTGCAAGAATCCCTCACTGGCTTTGTAGCAGGAACATTTGCTGACCCAAATGTAGAAGCCAATTAAGCTCTAAAGCTTCTGTGTGTTTTTCTGGTGAGCTTTGCCATTTGTTCTGTTTATTAGTGAAAAACCCAAACCTGAAAACAACCAACATGGTGAGGGGCTACAACAAATTCAGGGCTTGCTAGCATTTATATTGGTTGTGCTACCATTTTTGTTGGTTGTGGGTACATAAATAAAATATTATGTTTAAACATCATATGAATGTATTACTCAGTGAATTTGAATCCCCATGCTGGCAGTGTCTGTTTGCAGCCCTGTGTACTCAATCAACCCCTTGAAGTAGAAATGTTGATGCAATATGTTCTAATATTTGTTCTGAAATTACCTTTCAGATGGAATGTGTATTTACTTCTGATGGGAGGAAGGGGAGAAACTGGAGCCAGGCTCTTCCCAGTGGAGTCCAGTGACAGGACAAAAGGTAATGGGCACATACAGAAATACTGGAAATGCTTTTAAATGTATGAAAAGATTCCTTACTGGGTGGTCTGAGACTGTAACAGGTTTCCCAGAGTGGTTCTGGAGTCCCCATCCTTGGAGACATTCAAAGACTTCCTGGACACTCCTGGAGCAGCTGCTGTAGCTGCTCCTGTTTGAGCAGAGTGGTTGGAGTAGGGGATACCAGGAGACTCTGCCAAGCTCAAATATTTTCTGAATATGGAGTGCAATCTGTATTTTCTGTTTCAGTCTTGTTGTTTGTTTTGTTTGTGTGTGCCATTTTAAATAAATAAGAGATCTGAAGTCCCACAGGAGGAACCTGCACACACAGGACATACATTGACTCCTTCCTCTAATGGAGACAGGCCATGCTCAGGCTTTAAACTGAAAGAGAGCAGGGTTAAATTAAATATTGGAATGAAATGAGGGTGGTGAGGCCCTGGCACAGGTGCCCACAGAAGCTGTGGCTGCTCCTGGATCCCTGGAAGTGTCCAAGGCCAGGCTGGACGGGGCTTGGGGCACCCTGGGATAGGGAAGGTGTCCCTGCCATGTCTGGGGGTTGGAACTGGATGGGCTTTAAGGTCCCTTCCAACCCAAACAATTCTATGACCCCATAATTCTATACAATTGCTTGTTCTGCTTTCAAGATTCTGAAATAATGCCTCATTTTTCAACAGAGGAGTGTCCCTGAGGGTTGCTATTCCTTCCATGCTTCTGAAGAAATCCCATTTTTCGGGGTGAAGATCCAGTCTGCAGAATTGCTTGGCAGACTGAAGAGCCTTGCCATCTAATAAAGAACCATCAGATAAATGTTTGTATGAGCTTGTCACAGCACTGAGAGGGGCAGGACTCCACACTGACACTCAGAACTTATTGCATTTCTTTTCAATCAGGTAAAACGTGGCTGCTGCATCGTGCTGGTGCTTGTTCTCCCTTTCCCAGCTCCTGGAAGCAGCTCATGAGTGCTCATTGAACTATTTACATCTGTTTATTCCAAAGGATCTGGTGAGGTTTGTTCCTCCCTGCCCAGTGCTGTGCTTGGATGGGCTCTGCCTGTTTTGTGTCACTGCTGAGTCCTGAGCTGAGCTGATGCTGCTGGAGCCTCCACACGTGGCAAGATGTGGCTGACCCTGAGAGTTTCTGTAAATATTCATTGTCTCCCCAGACAGCAAATTGGAGATTAAGGCTGTGTGTTGGTTTTGTGTGTCAGCAATCTGTCAGGAGGCAGTTCAGGAGTGATTTAGGATGAATCTGCTTGGGGGGAATTGTGAATTAGGGTTTAGCTGGTGATGGATGGTCCAAAAGCTGCCTGTGTGAGCATTCACGGTTTTGTGGTGACTCAGAGCAGACAAATGAGATCATAACCATGGTATCTCATTGACTAATTAACAAGATTGCACTCCATTTATCCCTAAGCTTCTATTAATCTATTGATATGTCTAATGGCACTGGAAGAATTGGGAATTTTTCACAGAACCACAATTTTGCCTTGACTATGAGAGGTTGCATTTAGTTGCAAGAGTTCATTCTTTCCTTTGTCTCTTGGGCTGTCTACCCTGGGCAAGCAGAGAACTTCAGGCACCTAAAAAACCCATCAGCTTCTTATTTAATTTCTTTTAATTTTTCCCCCCTAACTCTGTGCTATCTTCCAGGTTCTTTGTTCCTCTACCTTGAACTCATTCCACTCAAAATCAAGACTTAAATTATATTTTTGTCTTGAGGATCTCCAAACAACCCTTGCTGCTGGAAGCACTAACTCTTCCTGTGTAATGTAAATGGAAATAGAAACCAATTTGACTGGAGGGAGAACTTCAGAACAATCTTTACTGATCTTAAATTGATTTTTGTACTTGCTGGTGTGGGAGAATGAGAAATCATTTTTTTCAGGTTTATTTCCATACTCTTTGTGAAGAACATTGCATCTGTCTGCTAAAGGTGATCCCCTTTCTGTCCCATTGCATTTGCTCTGGATGAGGTATTTGCTTGCTCCTCAGTAATTCCCATTTTTGTTTAAATATCTGCCACATGCTCCACAGGTTTTTTATTACAAAATACAGAGAATGAGCTAAAAAACTAGACTTTAAAAAGATTGAAATCATGGGGAGTGAGCCCAGCTTTGGATGCACACAAAGATCCATAAGAGCAATGGAAGAGCCATAAATTTTGATTTAGGTGATGTACAGAGAAAGAATCTTGATTGTGGAAGGAATGAGAGAAAAGCAGTGCAGTGATACAGATATTCACATGTTGCAACTTGATATTTCAGTTGTGGTTGAGTTGTGATTTTTGTCTTGAATTTAGATGTTAGAAACCTCTCAAATCTCACTGAGGCAAGACCACATGGAGTGGTGGTGGAATTTAATAATTCATAGGGGAATTTAATAACATCTGAAGGCGATTCTGAATGATTCTGAGTTTGATGAAAATCACCTCATCTCACAACACCAGAACTTCTCTGCCTTCCTTTATAAAACAGATAATAAATACCCTTCAGTGCACACTTGGGTTTTAGCAGCTTTTCAAGCAAGGTGATTTCGATGCTGGGAAATCACTTTTTTCCCCCTCTTTTTTTTTTCTTTTTTTCTTCTGTAAGAAAACTCTGTGAGTGGGCAATTGAAATTAAAACCTGTTGTGGGTCTTCAGAAAGCAGAGAGAAAGGCTTTTGAAAAGCCAATGCCAAGTGGAGGCATTCCACAGCCTTTGCACAGAGCCTTGCTTCCTGCAGTGAGGAGTCCTGGGAACCAGGGAAAAGGAGCAGGAATTACAAACCACAGGAGAGAAATCAATACAATGAGAGGCAGTGTGAAAACCAACAGCAAATTTTTTTTTCTGGCTCAGTTGTCTGAGCAAGGCCAACAACAACATTATTAGAAAGGCAGGGTGGTTATGAACAGTTCATGGAGAAATGGGATTTTCCAAGTCATGGAACCAGGCTGCTGCCTGAATTTCTACAAACACACAGCAAGAAAAATCAGGCTGGTAGGAGAAGCAGGTCCTGGGATTTTTGAAGGCAGTGTTTTTTGGATGAGACCCTTAAAAAGAGCAACCATGCAGCATGAGCAGCTTCATTATGGAAACAATGGAGTAAAACAGGTCTTGATCTCATCTTGGATTCGTCCCCTTCTGTGCCCAGGGCTGGCATCAGGAGTTCTGCTGCAGAGCCCTGCACAGATGTGGTGCAATTATTTCATTTGTGAATCTTTCAGACTCGTCTTTCAGACTAATCATCTCCCCAGCTATTTATAGACTGCAGCTGCCAACTGGAAACCAGCAAAGATGGGAATGGGAGAGAAATAAACATCTTTTCATAAGTGCCTGTGGCTGCAGCTGAATGAATGCTTTAACTGATCCTGAGGCAGAGGTAGCTGTTCCCTTGAAGAACAGTTTTCTTGCCAAAAAAGAGCTTGTGGTAAAGCCACAATAATCCCCACTCCAAAATACAATTTTGAACTTATCCTTCCTTTAGTATCATACATTTCCTTTCTCTTTTTGTGTGAATCTTCATTCAAGGAGAATGTGTGATCTGAAAAGAATCACATAGAGAAGAAATAATCAAAGAATTTTCCTCCATCATTGCAGCTGATGGGAAAATGCAAACATAAAGATGTTTTTCTTTGATTCTGTTTCATGACTATTGTGTTTGCCAGGAAGGTAATGGGATTTATGCAGAAGTGCTACATCAAAATGCCTTTATGCCTTCATGCTACAGCCTTCCAAGGAAATTGGAAGAGAATGCTTTGGGGTTTTTTAAATGGGAAATGATTTTCAGGACCAGGGTCTGAAAATTACAGGTTTTTTTTCTTCAAAGCATACCAAAAATCACAGAATGACTTGGTTGGAAGGGACTTTAAAGATCACCTAGTTACAAACCCTGTCCCAGGCTGCTCCAAGCTCCATCCAGCCTGGCCTTGGGCACTCCCAGGGATCCAGGGGCAGCCACAGCTTCTCTGGGCACCCTGTGCCAGGTTCCCACCCTCACAGTGAAGAAATTTTTCCCAATATGCCATTCATCCCTGCCCTGCCCTGTGTCCTGTCCCTCCATCCCTTGTCCCCAGTCCCTCTCCAGCTCTCCTGAGCCCCTCTGGGCACTGGAAGGGCTCTGAGCTCTCTCTGGAGCCTTCTCCTCTCCAGACTGAACAAACCAAGCTGACAATCCAGAATTTCTGATTTTGAACATTACCTTTTTGTGAAGGGCAGTGGTGCTGCCCTGCCAGTCCCTGTCAGGAGTTCAGATCTTCCTTGGCAAGTCTCAGCATCCCTGCCCTGAGCACTAAACCTAGACATCGTTGTTTTCAACCTTCTCTTCCTCAGCTGGCAGGGACAATCACCATAATTTCCTTTGTTTATGTTCATACTTGAACAACTGGTACAGGAATCAGACTCAGTCCCTCTTCTTTGTTTGACTTTCCATCCTTTCCTTTGTTGTGTGACAGATAAAGGCATAACCAAATCTGCTCAAACCTGCATTCAGTAGATCAGACCAAAAGTGGCTTAAGATCTTCTAGAAACTTCTTTCCCTTACTGACACAAGTGTTTGGCACTAGGAGATAAATCTGCATTTGTTTGCCAGATAAGGGGGATAAGATTGAGCCTGATTCTGTGACTGGGAGGGAAAATATGAAAAATTTTTGGAAAGGCAGTCCAAGAAGGAAGATATATCTGCAAGAAATCAACCAGGTTTTCTTTTTTTTTTTTTTTTTTGTGTTTTGTTAGGTTTTTGGGGGTTTTTTGGGTGATGTCCTGCTTAAAGCAGAATTGAGGTTTCCCTGTTCTCTGTTTCTCCCAAAGAACTTGTCATGGCAGTAGGCAGGACTCAGTTATTCCCAGGCAATGTGGGCAGTTCAGAACTCTGGTGGCATCACCACCATTTCTATTTTTACCTGGAGACTTTGCCACCAGGCTGGTTAGTCAAACCAACAGAGAGGTGAACCAAATTCATCCAAAATCCAAACCAAACCCATCTGTGTGAGCCAAAATCTTGAACTTGGTTTATAACCTGGTGCTTCTCCCTGCTGTTGTTTTCATTTCTGCTCTACAAGGTGCCTGTGGATGTTGGGCTGAGTCAATCCATGGCTTTCTAGGCACTGACTAATGTTCTCTTGCCTGGCTGTGGGGGGAAAAAGTCAATTATTTTGTTAACTGAGAGCTCAGTGCTGTGTCACCACACCTACTGTGCTCCTCTTTCTCTTAGTAGCTCTCTAGAGGTTCTCACAACTCTTGGGCTCAGAGTCTCACTATGGGACATGTAGGGTGGAAACAATTTATCCCAGATCTAGGAACTTGAAAGCTAAATGTCAATTTTTAAGTTCACTTTAGAGACAGAATTTTTTTTTTTTTTTCTGTAAATAGGTGATTTCGGAGAAATCCACCAAATCAGCTTTAGTAGTAATTATTTTAGTGACTAAAAATTAATACTGTAGTGACAATTCAATGAAAATTAATAAGCCAGCTGTGCTGTTATTTTTCTTTGTTGCTCATGTCTGAATCCTTCAGGAAAAACCTTTTTTGCCTAAGACTACTTGTTAAGCAGTGGAGATGCACATGCCTTTTGTTCATTCCCTTTTCCAGCAAAAGGGATGGTGATCATAATTTTATCTACTGATCATAATTTTATCTTCTTTTGATCATAGTTTTATCTATTCCTTCTGCAGATTCACAGATCTGTCTCACAATTTATGTTGGGAATACCACAGTAGGGGAAAGTAGTAGGTCTGAGCAATTTCCTTGTGTGTGAACATGGAATAAGACCCACAAGCCCTTAGGATGCTCTCAACATTTCTCTTCCTGTAGTCATGCTCAGCACTTTGTTTCTTCATTGCTTATTCATGGCAAGGAGCATGTGCTCAATATGCAAAATAAAAAACACATCAATGTATATATAAATGTAATAATTAAATAATTTTTTTTTTAAAACGAGCCAACAAAAATAAATGTAAAAATTGCAAAAAAATTAACAGTTGCAAAACATGTTTTTATTTTTAAAGGTACTCAGGATCAATAGGCTTCACATAATGCTGTTGCTGTGCCAACATATCAGGCTGCTGGAGATGCTGATTTGTCTGCTTTAAATATTATTCCTGAGCTCCTATTAATAGCTGTACTCATCAGAGAGATGAGCTGAGCACTAACACAGGCAAGTGTGGGCTGCTTGTGCAGTCAGGCTGGGGAATGAGCAGGGCACACACTCCCTGTGTTTCTCAGGCACTGGGGGCTGGTTTGTGACACAATTGGGAAGGTGAAGATGCTCCCCAAATAAATGAAGGCTGTGGCTGGAAGGATTGTCCACCTGACCTCCAGCTGAGCACTTCCCTGCCCTTAAAGCTGGCAACCCTGCCCAAAGGATGTGCAAATCCAGGGAAAGGTATGACAGACTTAGGGATGCAGCCACCCTTGGCAGGGCTTTGAGCCCACGGGAGGTTGATTTTATTTTTCAGTGTGGTGAGAACACATCCACTCTTCACATCCCCACCATTCTGAGCCATGAGCTTCCTACCAAGTCTGCCAAAAGGCTCCTCCAGGTGCCTGTGCCACTGCTCCTTGCTGGAGATCCAGGTTGTTCATTGCTTTTTGGGGCCACTCAAGGGTGGCATTCACCTGGCTGAAGGTAGATATCCCCACCTCAGGTACCTGCAGTGGGTTCATTCACAGCAAAGGACTGATCTGTGGGATTCTGGTAAACACCAGGGGAAAAGCAGCTTGGATTTTTCTCAGGCTGCTCAAGGAAAACATAAGAGAAAGAATTATAACAATGATTAAGCTCCTGTTGCATGTGTGAGCTACATGATATTTTTGTGAAAGCATTTTTACCAGGGGTGTCACCTTCCTTACACCAATTAAATAATTTCTGTCCTTACTACCACGATCTACTCTACATAAATGTGGTTTGATTCTTTAATAAAGGGCTTTTACTTCTCTTCTGCATAAAAGAAGTTTGTTTTGGTTTTTTTTTTTGCCACTCACCAAGCCCAACAGCAGCACTGATCAGCATCATCAGATATTTCCAAGTGGGATTTTCTCAGCTGTGTGGAGATGCAGAGAACTCAATGACATTTAAGTGATCTTCAAGCCATAGGTTCTCACACTGTGAGTGAAGAGGCTTCTCTCTCCTTGTGCATCTTCTTTGGGAATGTGTTTATATCATTCCAGTGGAAAGAGCTTAGTGGGTTTGCTTTTCTCATCAATGAGAATGATTTTCTCATTGTCAGCTAAACAAAAATCCCTCTGGGGAAACCTCTTGTGATTGTTGGGAAAGATAAGTTTGCTTTGTAAGGAAATTAGCATTGTAAACATGCTTATAAATGTTTGACATGTGATACTGCTAAAGAAGGATTGTAATCTGAAGCAGCATTATGTCAGGATTTTCAATCTGCTTGCAGGCTCTGTGGGATGTGGACTTGAGAAAGACCACCCAAGTTATGGCTGGGAAATGCTGCACGTGACTTGGCAATGACTCCTGCAAACCAGTGTTTGGAGAAAAGCATTACATCCAGCAAGAAAAATACCAACATGGCTCCAAAAGTCACCCAATTGCTGCAGTGTGTTCAGGGAGGCCAGAAAGGGGATCTCCACCAGGGAGGCACAGCCAGATCCCTGAGATCTTCCTTTTAGAGAAGCTCCAAGAATGTCTTTTTTGATCTCTTTCTCTGTGGCTTCATCCTGGCCTAAACCTCTAGGGGGAGGTTTTGTTTGTTTGTGGGTTTTGGTGAGGTTTTTTTTGTTTGTTTGTTTGTTTTGTTTTGTTTGTGTTTTTTTTTTTTTTTTTTTTTTTTTTTTTGGTTTTTTTTTGTTTATTTGTGTGTTTTTATTGGTCTCGTTTCAGTCTTCTCCTTCTCCTTCTCCTTCTCTTCCTCTGTTTTTTTCCCCCAGACTTTTTCACTGTATGTGTGAAGGCTGGTCCTACTGTAGGCAACACAAGATTGATTGACATCTAGTGACATATCTGACATATCTTCAGGGCATGATTAGCACATCAAGTGTTTCTTCCTCAGTCTATTCCAATTTTTCATCTCCTAGCTCAATTTCCCTATAATGCCTCACAAATTGCAGCTGCAGTAGGAGGTAGTCTTTGTATTATTATTATTAAAATTAAGCAAAAAAAAATTGATAAATACATTATACCAAGGCTAAGTTGCTATGCTGGAAATGAGATTGAATCCCTTGTTCATGTTGGACATCATAAGGAATGGTTTTGGATCTGGAAATGAAAAGTAGAAGCTTTTATTTTGGGGAGTGAAGCAAAACTGAAGAGAAGAATCTGCTGAGTTAATAACTGTGGTGTGGTCCATAACCCAGATACCAATCTCAGAGGCTCAGTGCTTGGGTTAGATGTGTGTGAACACAGCCTGGAGACTGGGGTTTGATTTAGGCAGCCCTAAGTCAGCCTGTGGGTGCCTCTTTGCACCTACATCCCTTTGCTCTCTGAATATTCTCCCTGCACAATTTCAGCACCACAAATGCCTTGTTGGTATTGAGAGGGAATGCAACCTGTCCCCAGGCAAGAAACAAACAGAGCAGGCTCACAGTAGAAAACAGCAGCACAGGGAAGAACAAACAAACAAACCTGGGCACACTGACCCCAGTTTATTCCCTCCCTGCCATTCCAAAGAGTTCCTCCTTCCCAACTCATCCCAGGGATGGGCAGAATTGAAATACAGCTCCAGGAATATTGAAGTCAGGTTGTTCCCTTCTTCTGCTTCCTCCTTTGCACATTGCTTGGAAGAGGAAAGGAGCTGGAGCAGGGCCAGGTGTCACTGCAGAGAGGAGTCCTTAGCTGGCAGGGAGCCTGCAGAATGTTTCTTACAACCTGGGGTGGTTTTTTTTTTTTTATTTTTCTGATGGGATTCATCTTCCCTAACCTTCACCATCCAATAATTAGGCATCTAACCCAAGCCCCTCATTATGTCTCTCTGGAGCTGATGCAGAGAGGTTGGATGAATTGCCCTCTGGGGTTACTTGTCTCTGTGTGTTGACAACAGAGTCAGCCTAAAAGGCTGGCTCAGAGCAGACAGCAAACTTCTTGGCAGCTGAAATTAAATGGGATGAGCCCCAGCATCAGCTGCACCCTGTGACTGACTCAGAGCAAGTCACAGCTCACTCCAGCACTGGAAATGCTCAACAGGAGCCTGCCTATTCCTGCCTCTGGGATCACTGTGCTCATCCTCAGCTCTGCAAAGGCTGATTTCACACATGGTCTCTACATCCACTGGAACAGGCTGCCCAGAGCAGCTGTGGCTGCTCCAGCCCTGGAACTGTCCAAGGCCAGGTTGGATGGGGCTGGGAGCAGCCTGGGACAGTGGGAGGTGTCCCTGCCCTGGAGGGTTGGAACTGGATGATCTTTAAGATCCTTTCTAGCCCAAACCATTCTCTCATGCTATTAATCTATGATAAGCAACTTTTTGGGGCAGCTGATCAAATCCAGGAGCAAATCAGGGAGCAAAGATGCATGGACTATGATCATATGGACATGGAATATAAATATACAGTGAGGTGGACTGAAAATGGGCTGAAATACTGAGATCAAAGGGATGTGACCAGCAGCAGGAAGTTTGGCAGGAGCCAAGTTAGTAATGCAGCACCACAGGTGTTGATTTTGGGATGGATACCATGCAATATTTTTATCACTTTTATAAAAGACTGGGACATCTGCAAGTTAGGAGACCATAAAAAATCCAGGGGGAGTGTTTGTTTTACCATTCAGAGACCCCTGCTGCTCTGGGAAAAGGGGCAGAGAGGATTCTCACTAAGGTCACTGAAGGGAAATGCAGATCCTTCACCTGGGAAGGAACAAACCAATGCACCAGTGGGCTGGAAAGCAGCTCTGCAGAGAAGCCCTCAGGGGTCCCAGGGGACACCAAGCTGAAGATGAAACAGCAGAGCCAAGGAAATTCCAAACACCCTGGGCTGCATGATGAACCCAGCAGCAGCAGGTGGAGGGAGGGGATCCTGCCCCCTGCTCATCCCCACTGGGATGTTCCTGGGCTCTGTGCCCTGTGCTGGGCTAGAGGTGCAAAACCAGCATGGACAGCCTCGAGTGAGTCTGCTGCAGTTCCACAGAAATGTTTAAAACCTCAGTCCCAGAAAGCTGGGTCAGCCCCAAGGAGAGAAGGGGGAAATCTTATCAATGGGGGTAAATATCTTGTGAGGGGAAGAAAGGAGACATAGCCAGGGCAGTCTCAATAACACCAAGAAAAAAACAATCTGCAAGAAGAGGAAATCCCAGCTGAACTTATTTCCAAATTGCATTTACTGTCAGACACTTCAGTCACAGTTTGTCCAGAGAGGTTGTGTAGCCTCCATCCCTGGAGACATTCATAAACCAACTGGAAAAAATCCTGGCACCTTTCTCTGAAGAGATGAGGTGATCTGGGACATTCTCCAGAAGTCCCTGACAATTTCAGCCATGATGTCATTCCCTGTTAAATCTCCCTGCTGCATAAATCAAAATCCCAAAATGGTTTTGTTTGGCAGGGACCTTAAAGATCATCCAGTCCCAGCCCCTGCCATGGGCAGGGACACTTTCCACTCCAAGCCCCATCCAACCTGGCCTTGAGCTCTTCCATGAAAGAGGAATCAGCTGGATCTGACATCTCTCACACTTTGTATAAAGTCAATTATTTTGATGCCAGTTTTATAGAGTGTGGGTGAAAATATGCTCACATCCACTGCTTCCTTTGGGTTCCTGCTGGATCTTCTCTAATTGTGCAAAGTTGGTGCAGCACTGGGGCATGAAAACCTGATGCAGATGACAATAAAACTAATGAATCACATCTAGAACACGATGCAAATGACATCACAGATATTTTGGCAGAGTTAAAAGCAGAACTCATTCTGACAGGTCCTTGTACACATTTGAAATGTTTTTCCTTTCAGATCTGAAGTTTGTGATCTGGAAATTCCTGTCTGAATTAATTCATGCTGCTAGGACTTTTATTTTTATTTTTTTGTAACTAATTCTCTCCCAAATTGTTTATCTCAGCTTGTCATATATTTGCAAACAACACTTTAAAGTGTTAGAATGGGGTGATCTCTTACTTCCCTTCTATCCTAAACCATTCTATGATTCTGTTCTTCTCTTTCTGTTGGGTGTAGAACACACCCCAAGACATTAGAGTATAATATCTACAGTTCACTCAGTGATTCATTTAAGCCTTTAAACTCTCACCTAAGGGAGTTTTCCCCAAAACATTTTATTTTCAAGACTCAGAAATGCTTCCTTTTCTTGTTCAGGGTTTAAGCATTCACTTAAATTCATTGAAGCACCTGTAGAAATGATTAGATGGAACAGGTTAATGGTGAATCATTTTTTGCTAAGGATGGCCGTGGCTCTCATGTTTGAATTCCTATTTTTAAATGGTAAGAACAGTTTTAATTCCATATTGCTGCATGTATAATTTAAAGATAATTATATAGCGAGTAGATTAGGCTCTTACTTGCTTATCATGCCTGAAGATGTCATTTAACAATTATTTAATATTCACCTAATGTAGAACTGCCTTATTAATTTGGTGCTGAGCAGCAAAGACTTTTCTTTAAAAGAAAACATTCACAACTTTATGGAAGGATAGAATTGTCAGATGTGTGAAGCACATAGTTTTTATCTATTACATATTCACTTGGTTTACTTAAAAAAAAAAAACCAAAACAAAACAAAACCAGGTGATGTGTATTTATTGGTACTGAGGCTGATGAAAGGTATCTCAGAACCAATCCCTTCCCATTTTTATGGGGTTATGGTGTGTGAGATATAGCACAGAAACACCTTGAGACTGTTCAAAGACAAGGAGTGACCAATCCTTTGCCATTTGAACCACCCAAAAACTCCTCTCTGAAGGGTTTTTCACTCATATGAGAAGCACAAAGACCAAGCAACAGCTTTCCTCCTGAGGAGGAGAAACCATCTCAAAATTAATAAATACCATTTTAGGTGAGATGTGGGAAATGGATTTTAGAGAGTTCTCACACTGTGTGCCTCTGTGTACAAACTTGGAGATAAGGAATGCTGACTTAGAAATTCCATGGAATAGGACAGATATTGTTGAGAGAGAAATGGAGATAGTAAAAAGTTTCAAAGAATGGCTTTGCAAATCAGACTAGATACTCTGGAGAAATAGAACCATTGTAGTAGAACCCACAAGGGGTGGTTTTAGATTACTTGCTTTAAGCATGATGTGACAAAAGCTGATGGGCAAGAAACACTGATAGTGTATTGTAGTTAGGAAATAGTTGGCTTCTGATTGTGATGATGTGAATTATAACATCTGTATTGTCTCACCTTTCATATGAGACTGAAAATGGAATAAAAGTTTTTTTAAAACTCCTCTCAGTTGCCCCATCTCTGGGTCAGAAAAGGGCAAAATCCAACAGTGAAGCAAACTCCAAACAGAGGAGGAGATGCAGGTGATCAGGGCATCACCATTTTCCCACTGCTGATCCACAGATCAGCATCTGATCTTCTTCCCATTATCCTGCATGCTGAGACTGAGAGGTGCCTCCAATCTACACGGGACTGCAGGGGTCCAGTAAAGCAGGTAAATGCATAAATTTCCAGGTGTTTATCCCTGGAGGATTAGTGCCTACTATGAAAAGAATAACAAACTGAAATTCTAGAGTATTTCTGAGGCATTGAATGCTCAAGGAATGAGCAGAATTTCACATCTTCTGCCTTGGAGGCTTTATGCCAGGTAGTCTATAGGTGAACAAAAGCACACTGTGATCAGCAGAGTGCTCATAGCTCATATTTTATATAAGTACATGGGCAAATTCTAATCTGAGTGTTTCAGAATTTCAGTGATGTCATTAAGCACCCAAAGATTTCTGTAAAACAGGCAGTTGGGTTTTTTTAAAGCCAGCCACTTGTGTCAAAGAATTCAAGTACATAAACCTAATTAAAAAAAAAAAAATCAAATTAATTATTAGCAGCAGTAGGATGCAGACTTTGCACGTTAATTTTGTTTTGGCTTTATCCAATCCCAGATGTGATAAACTGTCCTGACTTATGTTTATGGTTTATTTGCCTCTTCTGCAATTTAGATTGTTGAATGAACTTTTTAAGCAGATGACAGCTGTGAGGAAAGATCTATGTGCAGCAGGACCTTCCTTCTGATTAGACTGGAGCCTGCAGTCCTGATTTGTGTTTTACATATAAGTAATCTACTAAGCCATGATTCACTGACAGTGGCTAAAGGACTTAATTAACCAATTCATTCAAGTTTTATCCTTTCAAAGAGGAATTTAAATCCTGGTGATCTATGACCATACCTCCAAACCTTGAATAAATAGCCATGAATCAGCACAAACCTGGGCTGTCCTGTTTCTTTCCTGCAGGCACAGGACTTGTTGACTCAGTTGTTTGTGCAGGCTAAGCCTCCCAAATCATGTTTTCTAGAAACAAAGAGGGCAACCCGAGCATTCAGAGCAGGAAGCACGAGCTAATTTATAATAGGATTAACTTTGCTGCATCACCCTCCCCGTGGCATTGCTGGATTTTCTGAGTGGAGATCTCCACTGCAGCTGCTCTGATTGCAATTCTGGCCATGTCTCCTCTCTCCTGCAAGGCTGGGGCTGGTTTTGTGTTTATTTGGGTTGTTGTGCTCACCCCAGTGACAGCACACAGCCACCCCTGCAACACATGAACGTCTCTTAGCAATGCTGAGGAAAATGGGGGATATTCACACAGAGCTCTTTGGGAGGCTCAAGTGCTGCTCTCCTTGAGTTGAGGGAGTTTCTCTGTGCAGAGGAAATCCAGCCCTGGGAGCTGCTGGGGGTGCTCAGCTTGGATCTGCCTGTGTGACCCTACAGGCGCAGCAAGAATGGTGGGATTCAGCCACAGACAAAAACAACTACATTTTTTTTTTATTCAGGCATTAGATGTATGTTTCAATTCTCTCTGAGCTCAGTAGATATCTCAATCTGGTTTATTTGTTTACATTTTTGTGTCTGTTTGTGATATCCTGCCTCAACTTCACTTGAATTTCAAAAGGATGTGAGTCTTCCTTATCTGTGGGGTTGTCTCAGCTATCCCAGCCACAAAAGCTAAAATAAATAAATAAACCTACACCCTGATCAGGGCAGCTCAGCTTCTCAAATGCCAGAGTTTTGCCACGAGTGAAATTAGAAATAAATTCTAGTTAAAAAAATTCTTAAAATTCGTAAAATTTCCATGGTCTTGCTTCAGACCTTTGTTCATTTTGTCTGTTGGCTCATGAGAAATTATGACAGGGGAAGTATGGTTGCTGCTTTTTTACTAACCAGAGATGAATTTCTGGTTCACCAAACATAAATCCCCATGAAATATTTTAAATTATCTTATATTCTGTGTGATATTTAGCAGTGCTATGTAGCAGTTGTATGTAAGAGTGAACTCTTAGCAACACTGTTCTTCTGTGAAGGACTTAGAAGAGGAAAAAAAAAGAGGAAGAGGAAAAAAAAGAGGAAGAGGAAATAAAAGAGGAAGAGGAAAAAAAGAAGAGGAAAATCTGTATCAGTAGAAAATACCCAAGTAAAAGCTTTGTCATGTTGTTTTATTTTTTTTTCTCATCCTAACTCATGTCTCATCCCAACTTCATGACTGCTATAAAATGAATAAAGGATTTCCACGGCCTTTTGTCACTGACACCAGTGTTTAAAGGATTATTGGAGGAGCTGTAGGAGTATTTGCTCTGCTCAGATGGAAGTTCTGTCTAACTCAGCATCATGCCTGACAAAGTTCAGAAGGGGCAGGGCAAACATGACCTTGTTCTTTGTGGTGTTCTTCAGCCATTTAGGGAAGAGGGCATGTGCTCTTACACAAAAAAACCTGATTATTTGAAAGTATTGTTTGAATCCTGCCACTCAGAGGCTCAGTAACCTTCCTCTGTAGTCTGAAAATGCAATTTCAGAGAAGAAACAGAATTCCCTTCTGGTTGTGTCTTGAAACTACCAGGACACCAAAGAATCCAAGAAAATTCTAATGGTAAATGTTTTGGTTTTGTTTTTTTCCCCTGCAAAATAAGATAACAACCATGCCTGTCAATAACTGGTTATCATAGGAACATAATTATTTTCATTTTACTTGTATCAGCACTATCATTGTGATTCCACAGACATTTTGTGCTTTCAGAATTCCTATTTAAAGTCTAGCATGGATGAATCTTTAGTAATCTTTAAATTTTTTTTCCAATATTGCAGCAAGAAATTAAAAATTATTTCACTGAAGGACATGAACAGGAGATGGGCTCATCTCCTGGAGATACATCCCACCAACTCTCAGCCATAATTCTGGGGTAGGACTGATGTATCCCTGCACAACAATTAAATATCTGAGTTAGTATGCTAGAATCATCTTACATTTAAATAATCTAACAGAAAATATTTCAGGTTGTGCTAAACTGAGTACCAAAAACCCAACAGACTTTTAGGCACCCTACACATCTCCTTTTATTAATTAAAAGGGAATGATCAGCTCCAAAGTGGATATGTACCTTTAGGAGCCCACCTTGCAACAGCTACATCTCAGGGTGGAATTAAAAGGACACTTTGACCACCTAATGTGACAAGTGAGGGAATCACCTGAGTGTAGAAGTAGAGTAATAAAAGGAAAAGTTCCTTGTCAGTCACTGTGCAGAAAGCATTAAGTAGAAAAGAGCCTTAAAGAGATTTTTTCAAAGCAAGCAGAGCAAAAAAATCAAATAAAGTTGACTTGAAGCAGGAAAAAAAAGGGAGGGAGGCAATAAAAGGAAGGCTGGATCAGAGGAGAAGGGTTTAGAAATGCTTGAAGAGCTGCCCATACTGATGAGGAATGTAAGGCAGGAAAATGCCTGCTCCTGGAATAAATTAATTTATCTTTTATACTACTTGAATGGAAGTAATTAGGCTTGGAATGAAGTGTGAAGTGCCCTGAATGAACATCCCTAAAGGTGTCTCCCACTGAAGTTTTGGGGATGTGAAACTTCAGGGGCTGGCAGAGAAAGGGGAGCCTTTGTTCTGTGGGGAAGCACAAAAGGTTCAAGAGCCTGGTCAGACCCAGGAATGTGAGAGGGGACAAAAAAGAATCCAAACATCAGAAACCAGGAGCGTGGTTGAGTTAGGAAAGCTCTGTTATGGTTGTGTCCCCCTGAGAGCCCACAGTTAACTCTGGCTGATGGCAGTGAGTGTGAAAAATCACCTTTATTATTCTGATAAAAACAGAGTTTGCAAAACTGTCTCTCTCTCAGTGAGTTTCTCCTTTAATAGTCTCTTTGGAGGGAGACATGCACATTCCTCACCTTTGGAGTGTGGGAGAAATAGGACTTTTGGACAGCAAATTAATATGATTATGCAGAAGTTGATTTATTATTTACTTTTTAGCTTTAATTATACATTTTAAGACTACTGTTGTCACAACTACACATTTTTTGATTGGTGCTTTTATGCTGTTCATGTGCCTTGCATGAGCTTTTTATGTACTTTTTTATGATTGGTGGCTGTCTAGAACTTTACTCTTCATTTTATTTTGGGTTTTTTAACTTTGGGGACATCAAATGTTCCTCCTGCCAAATCATGGTGTCAGTGACAGACCAGGTGCTCTCTGCAGAGCCCTGATGTGTTTGGAAAAAAACACAAAAAAAAAACAAACCACAAAAAAATTTTCCCAAGCAGGAATGAATGGGAGATTCCTGAAATCTGCATCCATGGTCAGTGCAGCCCATGGGAAGTTTTTTTTTGTTGTTTTTTTTTTTTCTTTTTTTTAGGCAGAGACTGCCTTGTCAAACTTACTCTGGGCTGTGTTTCTAGGGCAACATCTCTGCTCTTCCACAGGGTTTGCCATTGAAAAAGATATTCTGTTTTGGGACCTGAGGGCAATCTCAGAGTCACCTACAATTAGTGATATGGTAAAAAAAAAAAAAAAAAAAAAGGTTGTTTTAATTGTTTCTATTCTTTTTTGTTGTCCATAAAACCTAAATTCTCTAGGTTCAACCTACCCACAGTGCCAGAGCTGCAGATCAGAGCAAACATGTCCTGGTGCTCATCAGTTTGAAAATGTGACAATGGGTGGCAGAGCAAGCCCAGTGCTCTGTCATCTGTGCTACCACAGTTCTCTGGGGCTGTTTGAATAATCCTCACATTTATTGGGCCACTTTTTGCAGCATTGCTTCAGCTGCTCTCCTTCAGCTCTGTCTTGACTGATATGGTCTTGTACTCATTAGGAATAATCAAATTAATTTTAAACACTATTTTATAGAAACCTAGAATGGTTTGGGTTGGAAGGAGCCTTAAATCTCATCTCATTCCAACCCCCTGTCATGGCAGGGACACTTTCCACTATTCCAGGTTTCTCCAAACCCCATCCAACCTGCCCTTGGGCACTTCCAGGGATCCAGGGGCAGCCACAGCCTCTCTGGACAACACATCCAACTGTGGATCTCAAGCAATTAACAATATAAAATATTCTATTTTAATTCAGGGCTGTCTATAAGACTAATGAGCATAATGGCTCTAGAGAGTCTTTTGATCACTGAAGGTGAGAGGGGACACCAATTTCTTTTAATTCTGAAGGAAGGAAGTACAACCAGCCCACAAAGTCAGACCTTTCAAGTCCAAGGCTAATAGGCTGAAGCTCATTTGTCCAAGAGGGGATTTTTGTGACTTTTGCTATTCAGAAAGTACTTCAACAGATTCCTGAAGTGGGAGACTTAGAGACAAATAATATTCTAATTTTTCTATTTTTCTTTCTGTTAATGAAAGAGACATTTGAAATAATTTCTAAGAACCAAGAGATACATGGAGAGCAATTAAAATCTTGATATTTGTTGTTCCTGGTAATTACTTTTAGCTGAGTATTCAAAGCAATTCTGGTTCTAAACACAGTGAATGCAGTGGGTCAGGTAAATGATTCAGTAAATACTGAGGGTTTCATGTGGCAGCATAAGGAGCACCAGAGGACAGAAGCACCAAAAATTTCATTTTACCCAATCTATAAATAAGGGCTTATTTTTCATTTTCAGCTCAGCTCCCCTTGTGCCCCTTATCAGCAGTGTGTAAGGAAAGGCAGAGTTTTAATCCCAAGATTTGCTCAAAACCAATTGTTTACCAACAGAGCTCAGGTGGAAAAAGCAGAGCAAGCAAGGAATGATGGATGGATTGCCAAAACTGCAAACATCTGGGCAGGTCCTGCAGTAGGATGTGCTTGACAAGAGCAGAGCAATATTTATGTTGCCAGCACTGAAGGAAGATTATCCTTTGCTATCCTATCAAAGTGTATTGATCTCTTTGCTTCACACTTCATCACCACAAAATCTAAACCCAAAAAATGGTCAGAAAAACTATAACAGAGGCTGATAAATCTTTTTTTTTTTTTGTGATCTTTTTGAGACAAATTTTCTGATAAATTCAAAGTTATTTGAGTCTTAAAAATTACCTGTGAGCCAGGAGTTTCTGAGCTTTGAAGGAGAATGCATGCAAATAACATTTTGTGGCAGATTCTTTATCTGGAAAATGGGTTTAATGATACTTTTCTCTCTCTTTTCTTTCAGTTTTGGTAATTAAATGTTTACCTGATAGTTCATATTAAATTGATGGGACAGAATCAGGCCCCTTGAGAAGAAAATAATAAATCTCATGTCTTTACTAAGTGACCATGTCAGAGTGTTATCTTTCCTCCTGAATGATCTTCTAATTATTAGGTTTTTTTTAACACACTTAATGGAAAGGAGGAACAAATGTTTCATCCTTGGGACCTCATCTCAAGGTTGCACATTGCACAAAAAGTGCATTGTGAAAACCCTTTTGTGGCCACAGTAATTAGAGATAATTGCCAGCAGCCTGGCTGCTCATTTTCAGGAACAAGGCACAGGTTATCTCTGCTCAAAATGCCCATTTCATTGTGCCTGCTCTTGTATTTTCATGGCAAGGACCTCTCCAGTTTTACCTCAGCATGGGAAGGGATAATTTATAACCTGGCTGAACACAGGGCACTCAAAAATGTGCAGTGTGGAGAGCCCACTCCAGCTCTGTGCTTGGGAGGTGAGAGGGGTGCTGCTGCATAAAATTAGATTGTGCCTGATCAAATGAATCCAGATATTGATTCTGCTTGATGGGGTCTCAGGAAAGGAACTTTGCTCTTTGTGTAACTTGAATAAAGCTGCTCAATTCTGGCACTATTAATTTGCACACAGTGGAAAAGTCAGGTTGTACCTCCTGGGCATCTTGTGGGGATAATTGTGATTGAGGATGATGATTATTAGGAGATAACTATCATGTATTTAGAATATTAGGTGTTTTTTTTCCTGTCAGTCTCTCTGGTATGTTATGCAAACAAAACCATCAACACAACCTGAAAGTGCAAATGTAAAATATGTTTTTACCTGTTTTCACATCTCTGCCTGGGAATAGAATCATTGAATCCTGGAGTCATGAAAGTTGGAAAAAACCTCCAGGATCACTGAGTCCAAGCATTAACCTCACCCTGCCAGGCCCAACCACTAACTCCTGTCCCTAAATGTCACATCTAAAAATGTGGCCATATCTATTTACAAACACAGCACTACATCTCATATTTTGCTTTTAATGGCTCTTCAGTGTAATTAAATTTCAGATCTATCTCTTAAAATGAAAATGTGAAAATGAAAAAAGTGAAAAAGGAAAAAAGGTAGCAACCTTAAAGAACTTGAACAGGCAAATCATGGAGTCATTATTCTGGTTGATATTTGTTTCTTTTACTTTGGAGGAGGAACTATTGTTTCCTGTGAGCTGTATTTTCAGGAAAAAAAAAATAAAATGTTATCTTGAGAAACATCTATTACAAATGAGTGCTCAGGAAATGTAGAGCTGGAATGAGAAGTGGAGACAACCTGTGACTTCTGAGACATTGGCAACAGAAAGGTGAAATTTCACATCCCTTTGTAAGAATCCTTTTATCTTTGCCCTTAGGAAAGATCAAAGGGAGTTCATGTTATTTCTATTCATGCTCAGAGCTTTATAAATTGTACAAATATTTTGCCTAATGCAGTGTTAGAGCCCTTTGGGAGCTGGACTGAGTCCACTCAACACATTGCTCATGATAATTTTGTCCATGCTTTTTAATCTCTTTATGAAACAGCTCTTGGTCCTCAGGACAAATTCTTTACCATATTATTCTACAGAGCCAGAAGACGAAAAAGCACTAATTAAACAGAAAATGAGCACATTATTTAGAATTTCTTTACATAACACTTTTAAGAAGAACCTAAAAATTAAGCCCCAAGATTCATTCTTTGAGTATTGCAAGAGCTCTTGCCACCATGACTTTCAAGACTCAGAGTGCAACACTCCTGGAAGCTTATAAGACAGACAGGTCCTGATTCCTGTCTTTAATTAATTAAAGATCCTTAAATGAACTGCCTTCTGCTGGGAATGTCCTTGAGATTCATGCTGGCTCAATGCTGACAGTGGATAGCTTCAGTCCTTAGCAAGGTGTTGCACAGCAAGGGGTGAAGTGAAACCTGAAATTGAGAGTCCTTGCAGTCACAGGGAATCAGTAACATTTGTGCAAGGGAGCTGAAGAATCACATTTATTTAATATGGCAAATAATGCTAGAGAAAATGATCTGTGTCTGCCTCCCTCTCCTGTGGCTTGGTGAACTTTTTGCTGCTCCACTTCTTTATTCTGCATCCCAGTCAGCCCAGCTGTTATTTGTGCTTGGAAAGGATTATTTTTGTCCATTAGCCCCCTTTATCTCCAAGTGAGAAATCTCAGATCTTGAAATCCACCTTTGATACATGAAAAGGTTGCTTAATGAAAGCCTTAGTAGGACACTAATTATCCAGCTGGATTTCTGACTTGTGCTTCGAGTTCAGCTGCAGGAAGGGGTTGAAAACTGCAGCACAGACCAGAATTTGTGACTCTGGTTCAAAAGGAAGGATAATCTACTGAGCAAATGCCTGAAGTCTGGCTGTGCATTTGCTTGAGGCTGCACACAGGTTGTGGTGGTTTGAGGAATCAGGTGTGGAGAGCAATCCCTTCATCATTTAATTTCCTCATTCAGCCAAGTGAAATGTTTGCTGCATTCTTGTCACTGGAAAGAGCAGTTCAAAAAATGTACAGTCATCTTTTTTTCTTTTTAAATGAAGAAATCCTGTTTAACACAGAGGATTTTTTATTATGTTAAGCAGTGCAGTTAATTAAATTTATGGTAATTTTTACCTACATGACCATACTATTACCCTTCACACTAAAATATAAATTCAGGGAAGAAATGGAGTTCATGAAATTACTGAAAATGGCTTTCTTAATGATTTTCATTCCAAATGTCTTTGGAAACAACCTTGATAGCATTTTGAATGGGTTTTAAATATTCCTTAGCAATAATAGAAGACTTAGCCCTGCACTGGAAAGAAAGGGGAGATTATATAGCTAAAGAACCTTTGAGGTAATTCTGATTTCTGTGTCTGTGCTGGAGGAGTGAACATTGTAAGCTTTAAGTAACTGCTTCAGTTTAATGAAAAGAGGAATATAATATACCAAGAAATTAAAAGTATCTTGATGTGGTTTAAACAACTTGAGGGAACAGAGTAATTAAACAAATAACTTTATTTATACAAAATGAAAAGCAGCAACAAGTTTAACCATAGAAATGTTCACCAGATTGTGCTGGTTGCCCAGGGGATTTAAAAAGAAAAGAATAAAGATCCTCCTTAGCAGAAGGCCTTGCAAAATCTGGTTTCTTTTCCATTCTGAAGATGGAAAAGAATGATGTCAAATATTATGATTAAAATCCTGAATATCCAATTCTTATAATTGCAACACCAGCTGTTGCCCATCTCCTCTTTCTTCCTAACCATCCTTAGCAGACTTTAATATCCTTGAAGCATTTACCTCTTGTCTAATGATGATTGAACCTGGCCAAGGTATTTATTTGATGGATGGTGGGGACTGGCAGACATGCAGCAGGGTGGCAGAAACTTCCTTTCCCTTAGGAAATCAATTTAAAAATGGTGAAGACTTTGTTTGTGCCTTGCATTTTATGTGCTGGTGGTGCTGGGCAGGTGAAAATGGAACTGGAAGTAAAGTTTGCAGTGGGGTCTGAGAGGGAAGAGGTGTCCAGGGGTGCATGGAAGAATTGCAGGCCAGCAGCCTGGGCTAGGGGAAGGTGTCCTTGCCGAGGGCAGGGGGTTGGAGCTGGATGGTGTTTGAGGTCCCTTCCAACCCAAACCAATCTGTATTTTCATGATATGGCTCTACTTAATAAACATGAGCAAGGCCAGGGACTGTCTAAAGCGTGTGCACCTGCAGAATATCTCACCTGAGCAAGAGCTGCTCTCTGAAGGCCAAGTGAGGGGATGGCTGAGAAGCCAGACAGGTTTTTTTAATTCTCTGCCAACTCCTTTCAGCCACAGGAGCCCTGCAGGAATGGCTGCTGCTTTCAAACCCTGACATTTCAGAGCTCACACAGCCTCAGTGCTGATCAACCCCAGAGCAGCCTCCCCAGGGGCAGGAACACCTGCAGCAGGTTTAACTGGCATAAAAAATAAATTAAAAAAAAAAAAACAGAGTGGAGAATCAAAACCTGTCAGACTCATCTGCTGCCCCTTCCTCCTCCTCAGCTGCTCAACACTTCTGCAAAGTTTTCTCTCTGTGCAGCAACCATGTCGACTTCAATAGGTTGGCTGAAGAGGAGGGAAAAAATTGAAAGAATTATCTGATATCCAGGTGGTTCCCATCACTCCAGCATGGAAACACATCCTGGGCTGTCTGTGGAACAACCACTCCACTAGAATTCTTATATAGCTGTTTCAAACTTCTTGCAGAGAAAGGTTTGTTTTCCTCCTTAGTCCATTTCTCAGGTGTGGATACAGCTTCCATTCCATTCCATTCCATTCCATTCCATTCCATTCCATTCCATTCCATTCCATTCCATTCCATTCCATCCCATCAAAAATCCCCAAAATAGAGATTTTGGTTCTTGCCATAGCCAGAGATAAAGATTTCCTGCTGTTTGAGGCTCCTTTTGCCACCTGCATGTAAACAACTGTAATGATCTTGAAGGGTTGATAGCTCAATCTCCTGGGAATAGTAAAGGTGAAAGGAAAATGTCAGGCTCTGACAGTAATTGCATAAGTATGATTAAGCTAAACTGCTGCCTACAAACTTTGATTGTGGTACAGCAAAGGAAAATGAAAATTATTTCCTGCTTCAGAGCAGCATGGAGGGAAAAATACATCCTAATTTTTAATATGTCAAATGACAGAGGAATGATACCTCAGCAGTTTATTTATACAAATCCATTTGGGGATTTAGAATCATAGCTCAAGGAGAGTATTTTCGTTGTGCATTACCCAGAGCCATCAAGGCTATAATTTAATTTGGGAGAATGGAAAGAAGAAGAAAATGTGGATTAAAATGGTGCTGTGTGTGTAAATAAAGCAGTGCACAGTGCTAAATTACAGCAGTATTAGGAGTAAACCATGATTATTTTGGAAGCTGTGGAAAGGCAGCAGAAACATGACCTGGTTTTTCTTTTTCTTCTCTGTTCTGGAGGGCAATGGGAATACTTAGTTCAGTTCAGCAGTGTTTTCATCTGCCTTTGACTCAGCAGTGCTTTCATACTTATCCTCTTCAGTCCAGATCCACAACTCAGATTAATTTGACCCAGCACCACTGATTTTACTGGAATCTCACCAGTTTACCCTGAGAATTCAGCCTGCCCTGATTTCTTCTTTTGCCTGTAGCAGTTTGTGGTCTCTTGATGCTTTGGCTCTTTTTTAAAATTTATATTCAATTAAATATGTTCTTTCACAGCTATTAAACCTCTTTTTTTTTCTTAAATATTCAAGGCAACAAATGTTAATGTGTGAGATTTTTCCTCCTGATATAAGACTTTAGGCTTGACCAAGGTTGCCAGGGAATGACTTTTACAAATTGCTCATTGTTTCTGCGAAAAAAAAAAAGCCTAATAACTTCAGAAGAATTCAGCTAATACATATCAAATAAATCCCCAATGCTCTCCTCTCCTCTCCTCTCCTCTCCTCTCCTCTCCTCTCCTCTCCTCTCCTCTCCTCTCCTCTCCTCTCCTCTCCTCTCCTCTCCTCTCCTCTCCTCTCCTCTCCTCTCCTCTCCTCTCCTCTCCTCTCCTCTCCTCTCCTCTCCTCTCCTCTCCTCTCCTCTCCTCTCCTCTCCTCTCCTCTCCTCTTTTTCCAGTTTTTCATGCTGTTATTTTTTATGTCACCTACACTGGATGTCTAATTGAGGATGAGAGGACTTGGATCTCAGTGTCCATTGACTGAATTGATCAGACCTTCTCCAGGAGCCCCACGGGAGCAGCTCAGGCAGAAAGATCTGTTTTTTTCAGGTGCTGATGAATAACAAAAGTAAATCCTTTATGATAGATCTTGTCTCCTTTTTTATCACACAGATACCCAGAATCAGCTTCTTAGCCCAGAACCTTCTACTTGCTTCTTTCTCTCCCATTTTTTCTCCTTTTTAAAAATTATTTAAAAATCTGTACACAAGATCACTGTTACTCTGGGAATTTCTCTCTGTTGCTCTGGGAATTTCTTTCTTTCTTTTCCATATCCCCACCTGGAACTGCCCTTTTTTTCCAGGACTCATCATTATTTCCACAGCAACCAATGGGAATTCTCAAACCAAAAGCTGTTATTTCAGCTGAAAAATAAGCAGCAGAAGCAGATCCACGAGTGCAGCAGCAGAGGTACAGCCTGCTCTCATTTTCAGAGTTTTTGAGCATCCCAGGAGATGACAGGAGAACTTGGAGGAACAAGCATTTCCCAGGAGGAGAGGGGCAAACTGGAACCTCCTGGGGCAGGTCCAGAGGAGGATGAAGTGATGAAGGGGCTGGAGCATCTCTGTGGTGAGCAAAGGCTGGGACAGCTGGGGCTGTTCAGCCTCCTGAGCCCATCCCTGGGTGTTCCTGTGTGCAGGGAGGGCTCAGAGCAGGGACCAGGCTCTGCTCTGGGGGTCCAGCAGTGGCACCAGAGGGACAGGCAGGGACTGACCCCAGGAAACTGCCCCTGGACATGAGGAAGAACTTCCCTGGGCAGTGATCATGGCAGGGTTTGCTTCATTCCTGTGGATTGTGGTAACACAAGTGCCACACAGCTCTCTGAACCCTCTTGTTGTTTTTTTAGTTTATTTTATTTACATTGGGGACACCTCTTTAGCAAACTTTCACTGAAGATGGAAAGTGACAGCATTTTGTCAGCCAGCTCCCTGCTGGATTCATCCCATCCAGCTCCAGCACTTGTACATCCAATTTACCAGGAGCAGGGCTTTACTAGACTCCCAAATCCCCAGCCCAGTGCTTAAATTTCCTTCTCTCTGAGAGGAGAGACATTTTTTTTTTTTGTTCCCCTCTGAATCCATCAACCTAATTATTATGAACAGCTACAGCTGAGGCAAACAGCATCAACAACATTTCAATTAATGCTCTATTGAAAACACTCAGGACTGCCTGTATCCACTCCAACCCTCCCATCCAGTCACATTTTTCCCCTCCCAGCCTTCAAACAAGCCAGATGGAACAAAAAACTGTGAGCAGCAGACTTCCAGGTCAGCACTGTGGGGCATGGAGAATGGATTGACATGGCACATAGCACAACAGGAGCTAATTTTGCTCGTGTCTTTAGTCCCTGCTGAGCAGAGTCTGTGCCTGACACACACAGCTCATGGGGACAAGTGGCTTTGTCTCTCTTGCATGCTCCAAATGTTTACCCAGAACCAGCACAGGTCGTGGATGCTGCTGTTGATGAAGATTGGAGGATTCTGAGGAATTTTCTCGTCCTCAAAAGGCTGTTGGAGAGCCAAAAAAAAAAATGATGAGACGCAGCTCAGCCTGGAAAGGGAATTTCTCATCTTCCTGAAGGAGGTTGCAATGATGTGGGGCTGGTCTCTTCTCCTGGGTAGCAAGAGACAGAACGAGAAGAAATTATCTCAAGTTGCAGCAAGGGAGGTTTGGATTGGATTTTAGGAAATATTTCTTCACAGAAAGAGTGGTCAGACATTGGAACAGGCTGCCCATGGAAGTGATGGGGTCACCATCCCTGCAGGGATTTAAAAGGTGTGTGGATGTGGCACTTGGGGACATGATTAGTGGATCTGGCAGTGCTAGGTTAACTGGTTAGTGATTTATTTATAGGTCCTTCCCTACCTAAATAATCCTTTGACTCTATGAAATCTCACCTTTCCTGGCTTGGGACACCATGAAGAAAACAACAATTCTTTCCTGATATGAAGGGAAAGAGAAGCATTGGAGCACAGCACATTTATTTTACACCAGAAAATAACTCCCTGAGGTGAAGAACTCTCAGATGAAATGGCCTCATCCCCTGTGCCAAAGCTGCAGACTGAAAGGGCCAAGTTAAAAAGAAATTTGCTCTGTCACCTTCAGCTGATGTTTTGCACAGTTGGAAGTTGAGGATGAGCAAGATCCAGCTCAGAAAAAATTGATATTACAGACATTTAACTGGGCACCACCCTTTCTGGTCAGATCTAGGATAGGATTCTCATCCCTAAATAAATTTTTTTGCCCTGTCAGCTGCATAGCTGTGCTCCACAAGGGTATAAAATTCCTCCACATCCTGCCAGGTTTGCCAAACCTCTGTGGATGCCTGGTGCCCACAACAGGTGAGCATCCCTAATGCAACAGGCACTTCCAAAATGGTGAATAAATAAAATCTCTCCCCTGAAGTCTGGCAGGATAAATCTTACCCACATGGACTCATTTATTCTCAGTCCTGACTGTGTTTTTAATTGATCTCCACATAGCTGGAATAAAATTCCTGTTTTGTCAGAGGAGGAAAAAAAAAATATCCTTGTTTAAGACATGAGTTTATTCCATTCTTAAAGAGTTTCCTAAATGGAAACAAGCTGAAAAATTAACAATGAAAAATGTGATTAATATGTTGGAAGAGCTGGTAGTTTTATTTTCTATTGTAAAACCTTTTCCATCCAAATACTGGAATGAATTTTGAAATAGATTTTTGGTGAAAAATTAGTCAGTGGTACAATTCTAACCAGCTTCCCTTTTCTTCTTAGAAACAATTTTTTTTCCGTAAAATGGAGGGAGAGGAGAATTATTTGTTTCTTTGTCTTTCTAGGTCATAATTTCATATTTTTATGGCACCCCTATCACACTGAGTCATTTGTTTGTTGTGGGAATGAGATATTACAAGAAAATACTTGCAAGCAACATCTTACAATACTGATATTATTTACTTTAGTGAACACCTTAGGAAACCTCACAGAAAGATTAAATCAAAACTCCTTAGCAATTTCAGCAAGGTTCCCTGATAACCACAAAAAACCCTTAGACAACAGAGAAATTCACTCCTACCTAAGGACCCTACAAATTTTACCAAACAATAGTTGGATTGTCATTCTTTTCCCTTTAATTATTCCAAAAAGGGTCATGAGATTATTTTTTTATATTTTTAAATTGTGATGATGATGATCCCTGTCCTATGGGGATGCAAATTCCAAATAACCCTGAAAAAACACTGGAATCTTGCATTAGGAACAAAGCTCTGGGAATTTAATGTGTGTTAAAGGTATTCAACTTTTAGAAAAAATTGTTTATTAATCTAATAACGAACCTAGTCAGAAGGGATTAAGAAAAAAGTCACTAAAAACTAAAATTATGTAAAAGTTAGCTCAGAATAAGGACAGACTGGTAAAATCTATTTAAAGAGGGTGTGGTCAAGGTCTTTGTGTATTAGACAAACCTGCTGAAAATCTTATTTTCCTCCAGAACAGTTTTGAGTTTGAAAAGAAGACAGAAGTAAGAGGAAGTTCTTCAAGGGAAAGCAGCAACAACCTGCCAGAAGGTAGAGACAGGAATCAAGAGGATGAGAATAAAAACTTCCTGTGCATGTGAAAAAGCTGCAGTATAAATGTGATTTATAGAGCACAGGGGTGTCTGACCATAACTAAGCACTGTGCTGTCAAGTTATTGGCATTTTAATGAACAAAGAAAATATGAAACCACAAAAGCCATTTCCTTCCAACAAACTTCCAGCTCATTTGATTTGATATCTGTCCTGCAACTGTTTGTTCCCAATAAAAATGTTGTGCCCAGCATGGACTGAATAAAAGCACTCACTTCTGGATGAGGTTCACAACCTTAAAAAAGTCACCTTTTTTAAAGCACAGAATCCTAAGCACCAGAAAATATTTTCAGGTGAATTTTCCTTTCAGAAGGAATTGGTGTTGACAGCCATAATCTGAACTTTTCAAGACAGAAAAAAAACGTTCCATAAAGGTATTATTACTTATTTTTTTTAAGATCAGGGAAAAACAGAGGAATAAAGGGAGAGGAGAAATAATATGAGCAGGAGCTTTTTTTTATATGGTGATAAGTATAAATCCAAACCTTACAACAGAAATGTCTTAAGAGCTATCAACTTATTCTGCAAAGGGAGTCAAAAGTCTGATTTTTGAAGAAAAAGAGTGAACTTGGTCTCCAAAATTCACATGTGGAGGCCACCACCAAGAAGTGATGAAGGTTCACAAAGATTTACAGAGACCTTCCCCTGTGATCTTGTGCTTGGGCTCTCCCTTGTGCTTGGACAGAAATTCTTGTAAGGATCCAGAGTATTTCATTTTCTTGCTATAAATGTTCTTCTCACAGATACCTGCAAATATTTTGTTAGTCTGGTCAGCTGGGGATCATGGCCCATGCTGCTGATGTTTAATATTGCCTTATAACTTGTTTAGAAATTAAATATTCTTCAAATAAGTTTTCTCTGTGTTGTATTGTTTCCATCATATAATCCTAAAACAGCAGTGTCATGGGGATTGAGGGGACCAGGCAGAGGCAGCCAAAACCTGCATTTCTGGTTTTAGGAGGAGTTTTAGGAAAGACTCAGCTCTCACCAGTGCAAAAAGCTGTAAAATATTCCTGCAGGCAAGAGACAGATAATCTTGTTTATGGAGATGTTAGAGCCTGCTGGATAATGGGACAGAACATGCATGTACCCTTAACCAGGTTAAGGGGTTTGACAAAATGGCAAAACCAGTCTTGTCAGACACCAGGCTCTTTTCCTAATGAATAATTTATAGCAGCTTATAGGAGATTTAATAACACAGCCCGTGACAGAAGGAGAAGAAGCAGATGCTTGGCTGGGACTTTGAGATGTGTGGAAGTGCAATGGGCATTACCCAAACTGGGTGGTTTAATTAGTCAAAAATCCTTTGTGAATCTCTGCAGCATCTGGGGGTAAATAGGAAATGAGCAGTACCAAAATTCCTTCCCTAAAGCTCAGGGAGGATGCAGAATATGAGCTTCTGCTCCAGACTCTGTGAAAACTGAGTCCTAATCACAGCAACCATCCCTAAAGTTCTGCCAGATTTTGTGGCAATCAATAAATGTGCCAAACTCACAGCATGTCAAGTTCATATTTTGTATTGTACTTTTAAAATGTGTGATCTCTGAACAATGTAGAGAGTAAAAATCTGCTGAAGAGATTCAGTTCTTCCTGCATCATAAAATCTTTTGTTTGCTTTTAATTTCTTCTGAGCATTGTTACATCCCACAGTTTAATACATATATTAAAAAAAAGATAAATACCAAAAGCAGAAATAAAAGCAAATCAAAAATAAAACTACTATTTATAACTTCTCATAAATGAAGAAAAAGTACTTTCTATGAATCAGCAAAATTTTCTGACCCATTTCTGTTACACACCATATAAAGGAGGAGAGAAGAAGGATGAGAAAGAGCAAAAGTGAGAAGAAAAAGAATCATTTTTATTTCAGGCAACAGTATTTGGCAAAGTTGGAGATAAATTAAAGAGGAAATGTATCACTTTGGTTTTTAACCTTGACTACAGGAGAATGACACAGAAAAGAGAGCTCAGGGGGACCTTCTGGTTCTCCAGCTCCTGTCAGGAGGAGGCAGCCAGGGCTGGGTCAGGCTCTGCTCCAGGGAACAAGTGACAAAAGAAAAGCAAATGGCCCCAGGTTGCACCAGGGGAGGTTTAGTTTGGGTATCTGGAAAAATTCTCCCTGGAAAGAGTCTTCATGCACTGGGAGAGGATCAGGGTGGAGCAACAATCCCTGGAGGGAATTGAAGTGTGGAGGTGGCACTTGGGGACACAGCCCAGAGATGGGTTTGGCACTGTTAAACTCATGCCCAGCCTCAACCATCTTGGAGGTCTCAAAACTGAATAATTCTGTAATTCTCTGACATTGGACCCACACTGAACCTGTGCTCACTGGTTTGTCCTGGCTGAAGCATCTCCTTCAGAGGTTTATGTTCATTATTATGTTCATTCTGTGTTTATTTGAAGGCATCAGAAAGGAAGAATACCTGACTCATCTTGGAGCTGTTTCCTGAGTACTAAAACCATGTTTTATTTCATGTGAACTGATGTGGCTTCAACTTCCAGCCACTCCTCCTCTCTTTTACAATCTGGTTAAATAACTTATCAGGAGGACTTATTTCCTTCCCAGGTGTTATATTCATATATTGTCTGACCATTATCAATCTGATCTAAGTCATGCTGTGAATACCAAAATGAATTTTTTTGTTTGTTTGTCTTTCAGACAACTGAACACCAAATTTTTTCAACAGAAAAATTTCTACTAGAATTATTCCCTCTTGACTCTTGGCAGCCACTGAATAACCAGTGAAAAGAGCCAGTGGAAACCAGGACAAGATTTATCTCACCCTAAAATAAATATCTGAAATATGCCACGTGACTCACACCTGAAAAGGGCCTTTTCCTTCCCACTGACTATAAAATGAGCTGGGCCTGACCTGCTCAGCAGCAAATGCCAGTTTTGCAGATAAATAGTGTCAAACATGTTCTGTATCTTTAGTAATTTCAGGGGTTTTTTTTCAGCAGCAGTGCACAAGGACATGCAGTTTTCCTGGATGAATTCCACAGGAAGAGTATAGAGAGCAAAAATAACACATTATTCTCCTCTTCACACACTAATAACCACTCCCACTCTTTTCTTTTTTTTCTTTTTTTTTTTTTTTTTTTTTTTTTTTTTGCACAGACAGACAAAGAGGATCACATTGATTCTTCTCTCCCTCTGCAACCTTTTTCAAATACCTGCCTGTCAAAACACACACACTCTTCTTCCATTCCTAATTCTCAGGTGTGGAACTCTCCAAATTACAAAGAACCATTGCACTGCTCCTCTTGGATTCAAGTGCCTCATTTGCTGTTATTTGATTATTTGCTGGGCAAGAAACCACATTTAGAACTCTCTTTCCCTCTTTCCATGAAAGCACAGATTTAATAATGGTCAGCATCATTGTCAATGCTGGCCATTAGAATTATCTTGTTCCATCTGTCTCTGGGCCTGCACTTCATCTTCCATCAGGTCTTATCAGGATGCTGCAGCTGTCAATTAACCTCATTATCTGCAAGGGGAAAATAGACCCAGGAGTGCTGGCTCGTGAGATATCTGCAGTGGCAACTAGCAGAAGATTTGGCCACGTGAAAACAACAAGTGAAGAGTCTGCATTTTGTACTGCAGTGCTGAGCTCCCTCCCTAATCAATCCCTTTGTGTGAGACTGGGATACCTCTGCTCTGTTTGAAACTGTGTCCACATTTATCACCAGAGAGAGGAGAGGAACCTTCCAACCCTCCCTCTTCAAGTTCTTTTATTGTTGGCTTATGAACCAAAATGCTTTCCACATCCTTAATCTCCTGTAATAGATTTCTAAGGCTGTCTGCTGCCAGTTAGGATAGACAGTTGCAGTATTTTAATATTTATTACATTTAGAAAAACCTGCCAGTTTTGCTTCAATGGGAATGACGTCTTTGATTCCTTCCAGACGTCACCTTACATCACTGGACCTCTGTACCAGCAAGTAAAGGCTGCTGCTGCTCAGGAGTGATGTGAAAAAGAAAAAAACCCAGCAGAACCACAAACCAAACCTGCCAGGGGCTTGGGGACCCCAGGCAGCACTTTTGTGCCATCCCTGCTCTGCCCTTCCTCTCTCTGACCTGCACAGGCTCATGATGTGCAGCTCAGGGATGTGGCAAGGTGGAGATAACAAACCCAGGCTGAAACCTGCCAGGAACCAGGCAAAGCACCCTGTGACAAACCCCCAGAGCTTCCATCTGCTGCGAGTCAGAGCTGTTGGCTGTCCCAGAGCGGTCACAGGGATAATTCCCTGATTTTAGGGATGATGTTTTTCACAATGAGGGGGTCAGACTCTGGCACAGGGTGCTCAGAAAAGCTGTGGCTGCCCCTGGATCTCTGGAAGTGTCCAAGGCCAGGTTGGAGCATCCTGGTCTAGTGGAGATGTTATTCTCAAAAGCAGTCTCAAATTTTATGTATCCCCTCAATGACTTGTGTTCTGGAGTTTTCTCCACCCCACCACCTTTAATTAGCTAATGTCCAGATTATGTTGCTCCTTCCTCCCAGTCTGAAGGTGATTAATTTGGAAATGCAGCTTAATTGTCCCTTGGACACACTGGCCACAGGCATTGCACTGAGCAGAGTCTGGTTGAGCCCAGAGGATTTGTTAGCACTGAGCCAGAATGGAGTGATTGCTCCTGCTGCCTTCAGGGTCACCTCTGGTCCAGGAGATTATTGGAGCCCAGGTTTAGACATTTGGAGAAACAAAGTCTCTTGGTAAATACTTTGTGTTATCTGGAGAAGAAGAAAAAAGGAAAAAGAACCACACCCCACCAAAAAAAAAAAACCCAAAAAAAACCAAACAAACAACCAAAAAAAAAAAAACAAAAAACCCTAAAACAAAACAAAACAAAATAAACCAAAACAAACAAACAAACAAACAAAAAGAAAACCAAAAAACAAAACAAAACAAAACAACCCAACAAAACAGGCAGTCTTCCTCTCTCCTTTCCTGGCCTTCCTCTTAATTTTTCCCTTGGAAGAAAATGATACTGAACTGTTTTGGAGGGGTGTTTTCCATGGATATGAACCTGAGAGACCCTTGAAGGACTGGCACAGGGGCTGACACCATCATTTTCTGGTCTACTCTTCATCCCTGCCAAATTTTCCCCTTATTAAATTACTGCTTCTTCCACTCTCTGTGCTGCTGTGTGCGGCCATGAATATCCAGCTCCCAATTTCCACACAAAATGTGACTTTGAAGAGAGTTAAATCCATCTCTGGTTTGTTGGCACCCAAAGCCTCCCTGCCCTGAAGTTTTCCAGTGGCCTGGAAAGAAATAATTTTGAATTACTCTAAAATTACTTCTCACCCATTTTCCCTGATTACACAGCTGAGATGCTTTTTAGGCTTAAATTTGCTACATAGCACTGGAGAGAGAAAAAATACCCAGGGGTTCACAGATGATCAGATACTGAAAATCACTGCTGAAGAAACACACTGAAGGAAAGAAGAAAATTGGCAAACTACTTTCTTGGGTTTTCTAGCTCATTCCTGATAAAAATTCAACATGAGCAGCATTACTCCTGGTTTCCAAGGCCAGGCTACTGGAGATTCTAAGCCTCTAAATGCCTTTTCCAAAAGGAAATGGCCCTGGCTGTTCCAGGGGAGGTTCAGGTGGGATGCCAGGGAGAATTGGAGAATTTCTCCCTTGGAAAGGTGGTCAGGCACTGGAAGGGGAGAGGTGGAGTCCAGCAGACCCACCACCCCATCCCTGGAAGTGTTGAACAACTGGACATGGCACTCTGTGCTATGGTTTGGTTGACAAGGGGTGTTTGGTCAAAGGCTGGACCTGATCTTGGAAGTCTTGTCCAACCTTAAAAATCCCTTTGTGCTCATCAGCAATCTCACATCTATAAAACACTCCCCTCTCCTGCTGTTTCCATTCTCCACCACATTGACATCTATACTCACCTGTGCAGGAAAAGCACTTTTCTACCTGGAATGAATCAAAGCACAGAGGAAAGAGGGGCTGTCAGAGCAGCACCCTGACCCTCTATCCCTCCTCTGAATTATCCATGTGAAGTGCTGCTTGCAGCTTCTGTGCTCCTCTTCCCAGAGCTTTGCAGAGGTGCAGAGCACAAACCCTGCTCTGGCTGCCTGAGGGCTCTGTGATCAACCATTTCCCAAGCACTGAGGGTAATTATTATTATTTCACCAACACTTTGTTTGTTATTCAGGAATCCCCAGGCTGTTTTTCTTCCCCCATAGAGCCAATTCTAACTCATATTGCAAATTTCTGCCTGGGATTTCTAAGGAGATGCTCTGAAGTGCTTCAAATGAGAATGATGGCTGGCAATTTTACTGGGAGACAATTCCATGCAATCTAAATGATTGTGTTAACTCAGCCTGCTTGCCTGTCATGATTTGGAAAGCTCTTTGGAAAAAAAAAAGACCTGAAAGAGATGCCCACAAAAATTGCAGCTCTAAGGCTTATACTCATTATTACCAGTGCAGACATTTCTGATTGGTTTTTCTCTAGATTTCCAATCCATGCACATTCAGAGCATTTCATTATGGCCCTAAAGTGTAAAACAGCAGAATTGATAGAATGATGTGTTTTATTACTCTTAAAAAAAGAACTAGGAATGAATAAAAGGAACATTCAGAGGCTCTGTAGCTGGGTTGTGTTTGTGGAGCTCACTGCAGAAAACTCCATGGTTCATTGAAATATTTATCAGCAGAGCAGATCCTTCAGAATTATCTGGGATAGTTAGAAATATATAGAAAACCAAATTCAGCTTTGGCCTCTCCATACTGATGGGAAAGTTTCAATTAAATGTGGCTGAAGTGTCCTGGGAAAACATCTGTATCCAGGGATTTCAGTTATAAACCATGTGTGTGTGTGTCAGCATCTGCTTCCAAGAGATGGAGGAGAAACCCTCTGGAGTTCAGAGTTGTGCTGTTGGTGTTCTCCAGGGGATTGCCATCCCTAAATGGGGAAACTGAGGAAGAGAAGGAGAAATGATGTCACAAGATCACTGTCACAGCCTCAACCCAGGTTTCATATTCATCAGACACAGCCATCACTTCAGAAAAAGGAATAACCTCAGCTTCATTCTTAATGCATTTGCAGGATGTATATTTATTGCTTAAACAAAAAAACCAAAAAAACAACAACAAAAAAAAAAACCAACAAAACAAAACAAAAAAACATGGAGAAGTTGTTTTGAAAGATGAGATGTGCTATAGCAGTTCTGCAATATGTAAATTCCTGCTGCCTGTAGATTTAATGGTATTAAGTCTGCACGTACTTGGTGAAAAGCCAAGGATGTCATGGGAGACATCTGAGGGATGTACTTTATCTTTGGCTGTAAAAGCACTTAAAATCAGCATGAGCAATGTGCATTATTACAGGAATTATTGACCTTATTTGCACTGGGTGGATGTACATATGGAAGAGGAGGCTGTAGTGCTAGTCCTTCCACATTTATAAATGTAAACATTTATACTGCAGACATCTTCACTTAGTGGAATAAACTCATATTTTTACTTTCAGCAGAGATGGGCTATTTTAAGAATCTCTTCACTAAGAGGAAAATGGGTTGAATCCCAGACTTGTATCCTTGCCAATGTTTCTAAACCTTTCATTCACCACTTGTAAGGATGGAGTAAGTTTGCTGTGAGGGTTGTGAGACACTCAGTTACCATGGAATTATATTAACATAGAATGGTTTGGCTTGAAGGGACCCAGTGCCCCCCTCTGCCATGGGCAGGGACACCTTCCACTATCCCAGGTTGCTCAAAATCCTGTCCAGTGTGTCCTTGGACACTTCCAGGGATCCAGGAGCAGCCACAGCTTCTCTGGGCACACTCACAGGGAAGAATTTCTTCCTAATATCCAATCTAAATCTCCCCTCTTTCACTTTAAAATCATTCCACTCCTATCACTATCTGCCCATGTAAAAAACTGATTAAATGACAAAACCAGCATCCTTAAAGCAGCAGCACAGGTGGAGAGAAGCCAGAGGAATGAAAAAGAGAAATGCAAACAGCTGCAGTTGGATGAAGTGCAGAGATCAGAGCTGGCTTGACAAAGGATGCTGCAGCCTTTGTGCAAGGGTTTGGGCTAAATTGAGCAGGAGAGGATTTAGGTTTTAAGGTTGGCATTAAGTGAATTTGTGGTGTGCTGATGGGATAAAATAAAAAGACAAAAAAGTATTTGTCTTGGGCCTAGGCAGATCTGACTCTTGCTAATCTTGCTTGTGCAGGGAAAAAAAAGAAACAACTCACAAACCACCAAATTTTTGGGATGAGAATGTGTTATATCCACCTTCTGTTGTGTCAGCATCTTAGAATCAGACAATGCTTTGATTGAACAGAGAGCAGAAACAAAGCTGGGATTTAAAATAAGCAGTGTGTGAGGAACTATTAATTTCAAATGTAGAATATGTGCAGAGTTACAGTGAATTCTGAGACAGGCTTGATGTGACAAAAATACAAAAGAATTTATATTAAACCCCTTGAATTTATTCACTGTTTGTTGTAAGGCTGTGTAAGGCAAGTATAAATGATTAATAGAAATGGAAGTGAGACAGTTCAAAGATAAAAAAAATGCTAAAAAATTATTTTGGGGAGCTTTTCTCTGAAGTGACACTGCACCATATCTCTCTGCCACGTGAAATATGAGGCCTTTTGTTCTGCATCACTTTGATTTTTGTAATTAACTTACTCTCTGTTTTGCTTCCTGTAACAGGTATTTCCCTTTGTAACTCTAATCATGATCCTTGTTCCCACTGAAGAACTGCTAAAATCAGATTATCCACCACCTGCTTAAAAAAAACATAAAAAAACTTCAAAAAGTGAAGTGATAAATTTCAGAATAGAATAGAAATACAGATCCAAATAAGAAGAGAGGGTGGTTTTGTTTATTTGCCTGTTTGAATACTATTAGTTACCTCAAAAAATAAGATGAATGGATTTTCTTTTCCAATACAGGATATTATTGAGAATATTTTGAGAATATAGGAGTCTCCTATATTCATCAGATCCTTTTCTTGTCTAGTCCCATCTTTTCTTTGCCCAGAAAAGGTAAATTAGATAAAAATGTAATAATCTCATGTTAGGGTAATATATTTTGTTATTTTTGCCTTGACCTTTAGCAATTGCAGACTGATTAAAGCTGTCAAGTTGTAACACACCCAACTAAATTTATTTCAATATTATTAATGTTTCCTCTGAATAATATTGACCTTTTTTTTTCTTTTTTACATTTTCCAATTCCTCTGGTTTTAAACTGTACTCTTGCTCTCTGTCATTTTTTATGGAAATATGTTCCATCACTGAATATTCTTATGAAGTATTTCCCTCTCATATTCATCTGGCATCAGAAGTCATTGCAATTGATTTATTTATTGAAACCAGTGATTTATTTTTGGATAAAGCACCTCCTTTAAGGGGCAAAAGGATTGGTCTTGGAGATATCCAGTGTGGGATTCACCTCACCCACCTTTAGATGTTGACAGCACAGGTTCCTTTAAAGGCAGTGGACAGAAACAGATTTCAGGATGGTTTTTCCTGTTTATTTTGCATTCCTGCCTTAGGTTGATGTGATTCATGCTCTGGTTTCTGGTGACTGTACAGGAGATTCCTGTGACCAGGAAGGGAAGCAGGATTAGCTCTGCTCCAGGCACCTCCACTGCAGATATATCCAACCTTTGGTTAGATGAATCCCTTAGATATTACAAACCTTCCACTTTCTCTGCTCCTTTATTGCAGTGGTTACTTTTCCTACTTTTTAGAAAGCATTTTTTATTTCTGAAATGCATTTGCTTGGCTTTTGCTTCCACTCACTAACTTTTGCTTTTTTTTTTTTTTTTTTTTTTATTTTTGTTCCATGTTTGACAGAGCCAGAGGAGAAAGTGTTCTGCTGGTGTGGATATTTTTATCTAATTTATTGTTTTTGTTATGTTCATGTTAGAGGAGATGAAGACAGAAATTTTGGATGAACCTGCCTTTGGTTGTTTGCACAGAATTTTGTGGCTGCCCCTGGATCCCTGGAAGTGTCCAAGGCCAGGCTGGATGGGGTTTGGAGCAGCCTGGGACAGTGGAAGGTGTGGAATGGGATGATGTCCTTTAATGTCCTTTCCAATCCCAAATATTCTGTGATTCTGTGATTTTCAGGCTCAGAGAAGGGAAGAGAGGCCACATTCTCCTGCAGGAGATCAGATTTTATATCAATGTACACAAAAATTCAAAGAGTTTTGTGCAGCATGGAGACCACAGAAGAGATTTCTTCTAGAGAAGGAAAAGGACTTTTAGCTTTGTCATATTCCATTTAAGAAAACTGGCTCTCAGCCAAGTGCAGGGGAAGAAAAATTTGCACAGAAAATAAAAAATACAGGGGAAAAGCGGGGGAAAAAAATAACATATCTGAATGCAATTAGCAGTTACAGTCCAGTGACAAAGCATATTCCTTATTTCACAGTCTGGCTTACTAAATGATGATAAACTGCCACCAGCAGCAGACACAGCTATTCCCTCTGTGTAAGCACAAGTAGGAGATATTTTTTAATGGCTAAAGCTGCATTTTTGAACCCTGACTTATCTTGGAAGTAGCTATTTCACTTGTAAATTCTATATACATGCACACCCAGGACCCAAGACAATATATTAAGAAAAAAATAAAATTCATGTAATAAATAGAGTAAGAAATTGAGATAATGAAGTTCTGAGAGAAATATGAAACAAAGAAAATTTTCTCTCTGGATAAAAGATGACTCCCTCATTTCACATAAAGAATTGCAGCAGGTAGAACAGTTCCTCAAGAGAAAACCCCTTGAGTTGCATTTGCAAATGTAGCCATGAGCTTCTTCCATTAAAAGCTGTTCATGGAGCCTTGGCTAACCCAGGCTTGGTGCTCAGGCCAATCCCAGCCCTTTGCACTGGAGAGCCATTTGCTTCCATTTGAAAGAAAAGAGATTTTTTAGTCTTTTATAGCTGGAAATTTTTCCTCTTGTCCTCCTTCAGCAGTGGAGAATGTCCCTCCAAAGTGTTTTGTGCAGGGAGAGCAGACATGAGACTGAAGGTGTTTTGAGAATCGAGGACCTTGGGTAATCCTCACCCTGCAGGAGTGCAGCAAGGAATCTACTCAAGACATCCTGCCAGAGAAACTAAAGAAAAACACTTGACTGCAGGGTTGAGGGAGCAGTCTGTCTGTGCCTGCAGGTAAAGGAAGGCAGGACTGTCCCAAGGGGCAAAACCAGTTCCTAAATCACGAGAGCTCAGATGGGGAGAGCGACCTTTGAATTCAGCCACGAGCTGGCCATTAGTAATTTTAGCAGGAGCTGTCCAAGGAGGATGTCTTGCATCTCCCAGCTGCTGAAAAAGGAGGCTGGAAATGAGGGAAAGAGTGTGAGTCAGCTGGAGGTGGGAGCTGGAGGGATCAGTGTCCTCCTCAATCAAATCTGCTTCATTACTGTCTTTATTATGATTTCATTAAGGAGAAATTGTCTCAGCCAGGACTGAGGCCACAAACCCTCAGAGATCAATCTGCAGCACAAAAAATCCTCAGGTGGACCCCCCTTCAATCATCTTCAAGATTTAAAAGTGAGTATTTTATTGGGTGGCTTTTAAAAGAAGATTTAATAGATTCTGATGGGCGTCCACACTCTTTGGGTAGATTAATGCACCTGGAAGGAGACAATCTCATCAGTCACATTCAGATAAAATGCAGGAATGTCTGAATGCTTGGTGGAAGGTTTTTTCCATGCTTGCTGGCAAGAAGGAACCACAGACAAATTTCAGCCTTCAGAGGACATTTATTTCTTCAACTATTTCTAGTTTAAGCTCCTTATCTCACTGAAATCAATATCCATATCTCACTACAATCAATATCCATCATTTTAAGAACTGATAAGGAGTACTGCTTAGGCCTGTATTTATTTATGGTTTCTTTAGAAACGATCACAAATTCTTATTAAACACAAAAGCTTTGTGTATATTGAGCTTCTTTATAGTTGTAGGTGGAATTCAGAGTTATCAATCAGTCCTTCTGAAGGCCACTGATTATTGATATTTGGATTATCAGAGAAGGAACAGATTTATATTCCCTTTTATTTTAATACTTTTTTTACCAATTCTTTCTACAGAGTGTCAAAAATAATGGTTGAGAAATAAATCTATGTAGCAACACTTTTACAGAAAAAAATTGTTTTGAAATTCTGTTGTGAGGAATGAAAATGCTGTTAAATGTGGAGCTTTTAAAATTAAATATCTGTTTGGGAATTTGGAAATATCCCTGATCAAATCCCTGACTTCTGGTGCTATTTCACCACTCTTCCTGCAACCACCAGCCCCCAACAAACAAAACAAGACAAGAAAACAAAACAGGAAAACAAAGAAGAAAATAATATTTCACTGGAAATTTCAATTTTCTCTTCCAAACCTCCTGCTGACCCTTAGGGGGACATAAGTGTCCCTTGGAGCTTCTCAGCACTTTGGTGCTGCTTTCCCTTCCTGGCCAGTTCTGCACCCAGCCCATCTTCTCTGTTCTCCTACAGACTGCCCAGATTTGTGGCAGAGTCACCATTCCTGGGATTGTTCAAAAATCATGAATATTGGCAGCTGAGGACATGGTTTAGTGGAAAACACAGTGCTGGGTTGGTAATTGTGATTGGTGACTCTGGAGGTCTTTTCCAACCTTAATGATTCCATGATTTCTAGCAGGCAGAAAACTTCACCCAGCAGTGATTGTTTGTTCTGGGGTGTGAGTGGTTGGAGAATTGGACTAACAGGAACAAAGCAAATGAAGAGGAATCGTGGGCTGGCTCTCACCTCAGCTGTCTTCTGTGTGAAACCTGAATGTCACTTCAGATATGACCACAGGAGGTTCACAGGCTCATCGTGACAAAACCCAGAGCCCCAGCCTGGGCTTGAAGTGCAGTTTGAGCAGCAGACTCCTTCCACATCCCACAGAACTGGAAGTTCTCATCATCAGCTTTATTTTCTGTCACACACAAAGAACCTTTTTGTGCTCTTTGAGACTCTGCATGTCTTTTCCTCCTGATAAAGAGGTGCTGTCAGATAATAATATACAATTCCTTCAGTGACTGCCAAGTGTGTAAACACAGTGTAAACATTGTTGGTCTGCCTTCCAATTCCATTTTTATCCAGGTTTTTGGAAGGAGAGAAACTCCCAGATGTTTCTGAAGTCCCCTGATGGTTACAGGAGGGCTCAATCCCCAGAAAGAGAGGACACAGGACACAAAAATCCCTAAATGTCTAAAGTGTGGTAGGATGAATCTTGGCCACATAGCAAGAGAGGATTTATAAGCAGAACTGCAAGAATGCTGCAGATTTCAGCAGATTTAAATAGAAATTTATATAATAAATTATATAACATATTTAAAAGTATATTAATAAAATTTATTTCTGCAAATTACATATTTATATGGCAGTCAGGTGAAGTCCTTGGTCATGGGGAAATGGGAAACTTGCAAGCATTTTTAGAAAAGGTAGAAAGGAGGACCCTGGGAACTCCTGACCTGTCAGCCTCACCTCTGTGAAAATCACAGACCAAATCCTCCTGGAAGCTGTGCTGAGGCTCCTGGAGGACAGGGAAGTGATTCAGGACAGGCACATCCCTGTCTGACCAGCCAGTGACCTCCCCTGATGGGGTGACTCCATCAGGGGACAAGGGGAGGGCTGCAGGTGTCATTTATCTGCAATTCTGTACTGGAACATCTTCCCCAACTCCCTTCTCTGTAAATCAGAGAGGTGGAAGTGATGAGTGGGTGAGGAATCACATCCAGAGGGGTGTGGTCAGTGGCTCAACGCTCTAATGGACATCAGTGGTGACCCTGGGGGTCTGTGCCGGGGTCAGACTGACAAAATCCTTCATTAGTCACACAGACAGTGGCACTGAGCACAGCCCCAGCTGATTTGCACCAAGCTGAGGCTGCAGTGACATTGCTGAAGGATGGGGCCATCCAGGGGGACCTGGACCAGCTCCAGAGTGACCCAAGGGAACCTCATGAGGTGCAGCAAGGCCAAGTGTAAGGTCCTGCATGTGTCTGAGGCATCAATCCAGGCTGGAGGAGAATGGACTGGGAGCAGCCCTGTGGAGGATTTGGGGATGCTGGTGGGTGACAAGATGTGACAACAGAAAATGGAAGAATGTCTGCACTGAGTTCAACCAGAAATCAACAAGTCTAGCAAGGTCCTATAGAAAATATTAACAGGGGGCAAGCATTAACATAGAAGTGCCCTAAATTATCTCCCAGCACCTACTGAAAAGTGTTTTAGAAGGTTTCTGAGCCAGAAGTGATCTCATGACATTAAATTGCCTTTATGGACTTTTCCTCCATGGAGCAACTTTGGATCCTTGGAAGATTCTAGCATCTGTCAAGTCATGTAACATTTTTAGTTTAAGACTTTTTTTTTGTTTGTTTGTTTTGAACCAGGACTCTCTGGGGTTTTTTTCTTTTTTGGCATCTTTCCATCCTTGCATTAGGAAGGACAATAGATGTGTTTTTTTTCCTTATTTACCTTCTCAACACCATTTTTATATGTTAACACCATTTTTATATGTTCACACCGTTTTCTGTCTCAGTAGTCTCCATTGAAGGTTGAAGGTTCCTAGCCCAGAACAATTCTACAGGTATAATTGAATTCCCATGATGACCCTCTGATGTGTCTTGGCCATCACTACTTTGCCTGTTTTTACTCTCAGAGGAGCTCTCACACATTTCCCTTCTGCTGACTCCCTTCAGTGGGGATGTAACTTCCACTGGAAGGATGATTCACACAATGTAAATTCTTTAAACAGCTGATCATGAATCACAGGGGGTTGTCAAAGGGCATCTGTAGCTTATTTACCTGAGAGGAGGAAAGAACAGATTCTGTCTGCATGCCAAGCTGGAGCTCCAGAAAGAGGAGGTAGGTCAGGTAGGGAAAAGAATTCTGAATTTATTGGTGACTGTACTCCTGACTTCAAGAGCAGTGGGGTACTGGAGCCTTGCACCTGAACTATTCACTCTTTAGGGGATTTTGTGGATCTAAAACATTCCTAGAGGAGCTGCAGGAGACACATGACTGGATACAGGAATCAAGGGATTTGTTTCAAACAAATTTCCTTTGTGGATTTAGTTCAAGAGCCTCCCATCCATTCAGCTGGGCTGGAATTTCCAGCACTCAGCCCTCACTGGTGGCTGCTCTGACACCTTCCAGCATCCTGAGGTGCACAGCTCTGGGGGACAAGCTACTTTATATTTGTTAAAAAGTGAAGCTGATCACACAACAGGGTACCTGCTGCTCTTCAGGTTCAGGGTTTGAGTCACTGCCTTTAAAGACAGTGGTGCAGACTTCTGTCTACCCATAGGAATGTCCCAGAGGAGCACAGCAGGTCAGGAATTTAGGATACTGGCAGGTCAGGGATTTGGGATCCTGCACCAGAAATGTCCAGAGGTGCACAGCAGATCAGGGATTTGGGATCCTGCATCAGGAATGTCCAGAAGTGCACAGCAGGTCAGGGATTTAGGATCCTGTATCAGGAATGTCCAGAGGAGCACAGCAGGTCAGGGATTTAGGATCCTGCATCAGGAATGTCCCAGAAGTGCACAGCAGGTCAGGGATTTAGGATCCTGCATCAGGAATGTCCAGAAGTGCACAGCAGGTCAGGGATTTGGGATCCTGCATCAGGAATGTCCAGAGGTGCACAGCAGATCAGGGATTTAGGATCCTGCATCAGGAATGTCCCAGAGGAGCACAGAAGGTCAGGGATTAGGATACTGGCAGGTCAGGGATTTAGGATCCTGCATCAGGAATGTCCAGAAGTGCACAGTAGGTCAGGAATTTAGGATACTGGCAGGTCAGGGATTTAGGATCCTGCATCAGGAATGTCCAGAGGTGCACAGCAGGTCAGGGATTTAGGATCCTGCATCCCCCTGGCTGTGGGCACAGCTGTAGGAGCAGAAATGACTTTGAGTGCAGCTCCTTCACATGGCTAACAGGGAACAAGTGACTGCACTGTCTGCATAACGCTCCCAGCAGATCCTGTCCTCAGGAACCAGGAAATGTCTCCTGGCTGTTGGGAATCTTCTGGTTGGTGGGAAGTGACTGGGGAATGTGGAGACCAGAGGGCCCCACCTGTCATGAGGTATTTTTCAGACACACACACACAAAAAAGAGAATTTACCTTTCTCTGGGTGCCCTTTGGATGCCCAGCACAGCTTGACCATCACAGCTGACCAGAGGATGTGCAGGGCACTCAGGCCTGGCAGGAGGGGTCTCAGGGGAGGCTGTGGCACTGTCTGGGGACAGATCTTGTCCAGCAGAGCACAACAAGCCACGTGGCTGAGCCTCAACATTCCAGCCTTGTCAAAGCTGATAGTGAAAGAGGGGATCATCTCATTAACCCTTAGAGGGCTAGAGCGGAGAGAAAAATCTAGGACACAGTTCCTTGGAGCTGCTTTCAGCATCCCCTCTGGGGGATGGATTGTGCCTCATATTCCAGAGGCTGCACTGATAACACCTGGACTCAATGTGAAGGAAAAGGTGCTTGGGCAGCTCAGAGCCAGCTGTGCAGTTAATCACACCTCAGGTGTCAAAATAAAAGAACAAGGAGCTTCTAATAAAGTACCTGTAACCCAATCTCAGCAAATATTCCTGCAAAAAGCTTACCCAGGTAGGGGGATGGATGGATGGATGGATGGATGGATGGATGGATGGATGGATGGATGGATGATGGATGGATGATGGATGGATGGATGGATGGATGAATGGATGGATGATGGATGGATGGATGATGGATGGATGGATGGATGATGGATGGATGATGGATGGATGATGGATGGATGGATGATGGATGATGGATGGATGGATGATGGATGGATGATGGATGGATGGATGATGGATAGATGGATGATGGATGGATGGATGGATGGATGGATGGATGGATGATGGATGATGGATGATGGATGGATGGATGGATGGATGGATGGATAGATGGATGATGGATGGATGGATGATGGATGGATGATGGATGGATGGATGATGGATGATGGATGGATGGATGGATGGATGATGGATGGATGAGGGAGGATGGATGGATGGATGATGGATGGATGGATAGATGGATGGATGGATGTCAAAGCCATCAGTAGGAACTCCCACTTTGCCCTCAGGAAACCTCCTGCCCCCCTCATTCCCTCACACCAGGCAAGAATTGTTACTGTGCTTTACACACACTTAAATAATGAAGACCTATTTAACAGCCTGCTCAGGAGGATATCAATAAAACACCATTTGCTTGGGAGTGGCTTAATTGTTTTCCTACTCATAAAAATGGACTTTGGGGAACAAAGTTCTTGGACAGCCTGTCCTCAGTACTTCAGCTGGAAACCTGATACTAAAATCAGCTGAGATCATCCAAGGCAATCCAACTGCTGCTGGATATGGGCCACTAGATGATTCTCTTGGCCCACTGCCCTTCTCCTGGGAAAGACAGGGAGCAGCTGTTGGATCAGCACATAATAATTGAACACCTGGGAGTCTTCTTCCACTCTTAGCAAGCTAAGGCAGCATCTCACTGCAGGGCTTTTGAGGTGGGACTGCCATAAATTCTGGAAGTTTTGAGAGAACACAGGCAGGGTTTTGTTTTTTGTTTTCTTGTGGATTTTTAGAGAGGGGAAGAGGTTTTTATGTCTGCAGAGTGAACATAGGTGACTCTGTGTGGGAAGAACAAAGAAGAACAAACATTTTGCTGTGGATTTTTTTTGTCCTACATCACCTAATGCCCTTCATTATCAAGTGCATCCTCAGGAATTTGGTCAGGGACAGTGAGCTGGTGGTGTGGTGGACATGTAGGAGGGAAGGGATGGATCCAAAGGGGCTGGACAGGCTGGAGAGGTGAGGCTGTGCAAACCTGATGGAGGCCAACAAGTTCAAGTGCAGGGTGCAGTGGATGGGGGGATCCCAAGCAGGTTGGGCAGGGATGGATTGACTCAGGGTGCTGTGGTGAGAGCAGGACAGGACCCAGCCCTGAGCACTCCCAGCCCAGAAAGCCAAACCTGCCCTGGCTGCATCAAAAGGAGCTGGGCAGCAAATCCAGGGAGGTGATTCTGTCCCTCCACTCTGCTCTGGGGAATCCCCACCTGCAGTGCTGGTTCCAGCTCTGGGATCTCCAGCATGAGGAGACATGGACCTGTTGGAAAGAGTCCAGGGAAGGCCACAAATTTCATCAAAAAGCTGGAGCCCTTCTGCTCTGGAGCCAGGCTGGGAGAGCTGGGGGTGCTCATCTGGAGAGGAGAAGGTTCCAGGGAGAGCTCAGAGCCCTTCCAGGGCCTGAAGGGCCTCCAGGAGAGCTGGAGAGGGACTTTGGAAAACAACATGGAGTGACAGAACAAAGGGAGTAGCTTTAAACTGAAAGAGAGCAGGGTTAGAGTGGATATTGGGAAGAAATTTTTACTCAAAGGGTGAGGAGGTGCCCAGAGAAGCTGTGGCTGCCCCTGGATCCCTGGAAGTGTCCAAGGCCAGATTGGACAGGGCTTGGAGCAACATGGGACAGTGGAAGGTGTTCCTGCTCATGTCAGGGGGTTGGAACAGGATGATCTCTAAGGTCCCTTCCAACATAAATAATTATTCCATAATTAATTTATTTTCTTTGTGAGAAGTGACTGGAGAAGACAGCAGACCTGCAGGAAAATCCTCAAAGAAAGACTTTGAAAGTTCTAGTTGATTCATTAGTGTGCTCCATGGTGCTGCAGCCAAACCAGAGCTGGGTGCTTCACAGCATGTCTGTACAAGGTTTTCTCCAGAGGAGGAATCCGTGGGGCTGTGACTGAGCCAAGGGACTGCAGCAGGGCTGGCTGGGCTGCTGTGGGGCTGTGCCCCCAGGCTGCTGCACCTGGGCTCAGAGCCACAGGGACAGCACAGTGACTGGCACAGGTCATGGATTTAGCTGATTTTATGACAAAATTGCCTTTTCTTTTTCTCCTTTGTTTAAAGGAAATAGGGTGAAGGCAAGGATTTGAAATTAATTTACACGCCATGGAAAATAGAAGGTGGGAGATGCAGAAAATGAAGGGGAAGGGGTAAAAAACTGGAGAAAAGGAGGCTTGGGAGAGACCTTGTCACTCTCTACAGCCCCTGAAAGAAGGCTGTAGCCAGGTGGAGGTTGGTCTTTTCTCCCTGACAACAAGCCCCTGGACAGGAGGAAAAGGCCTCAAGCTGTGCCAGGGGAGGTTTGGGTTGGACATCAGGAAGAATTTCTCCACTGAAAGGGTGATCAAGCATTGGAAGGGGCTTCCAGAGACGTGTTGGGCTCTCCTTCCCTGGAGGTGTCCAAGGAATGACTGGGTGTGGCACCCAGTGCTCTGTTAATTGACAAAGGGCTGTTTGGTCAGAGGGATCAATGATCCTGAGGTCTTTGCCAACTTTAATGATTCAGAGATGCTAAGAGAAGACAAGCAGAGCAAAGGGGTTCCACAGCAGGAGGAGCAGTAGTAGGCATAGAGGTCATGGAATTTCAGGGTAATTAGAAGAACCTCATTAGCAGGCACCTGCTTTTCCAGTACATCTCAGAATTTGGGCAGGGATGTGGGCATCCTCAAATTCTTGACACTGATCTGTGGGCCCTGAGAGCAGCAGAATCAGCGTGGGGCCGAGTGTCTCCACGGGATATCCTGGGCTCCCCCGGGGCTGCTGTCCGTGCTCAGGCTCCTTCAGTGCTCATTCCCAGCTCTGGGGAGCCTTCCCTCCATCCCTGTGCAGCAGGCAGCAGTGCCTGGGTGCTCTTGTGCAGGGCACAGGTGCCACCCTGCCCTTCTGCAGGTTCTGCAGGACTCAGAGCAGCTGGGCACCCCTCCTCTCTGTGCAGCCCTCCCTCCAGCTCCCCTCCTCTGATTTTCCAGCAGCAGCTGCCTGCTGTTCCCCTGCCCTGCTGCTCCTGTGCTCCCGTGGCTGGGTGGCCCTGTGGCACTGCAGGACAGTGCAGGTGCTGCTGTTCCTGTGCTCTCTCTTCCCTTCCCTGCATCTGCTGTGGGAGAGGAGAGAATCCTCTCTCCAAGCTCAGAGGGCTCAGCCTGGACACAGGCCACCTGCCCATCTGCACACACCATCTGCAAAATGCTGTTTCCAGCTGAAATTCCTGCTCTGCTCCCCCTCAGTTCCCCTCCCTGACAACTCCAGCTACTTTATCGCTTCTCTTTGCAGTCAACTCTGCAGGTCCGGGAGAATCTGGCTCCTTTCATCCTCTCCCTCCCAGCAGCGATGCCATCCTCCCTCCCATCGCCGTGTGCTGCTGACCCTGTCACAGCAATGAAACGAGAAATAAAAATTTTATGGGATAGCAGAAACGGGGCTAAGGTGACAGGGAACAGGCAGATTTGGGGTACGTGGGAAAAGGAAAGGGAAAAAAAACCAAGGGGGGAATGGGTGCTCGATTCAGGAAATTTGATTTGAATAAATCCCTCCTCCCGCTCCTCCTCATTGGTTTCTTTTTCTCCTCCATATTAATGAGAGCAGCCAAGGAGAAGCTATTGGTTCCATATCGCTTTCCCTTTGCTCCGGCACTCGGGGGAGGAGGTGTTTGCATTTCTCCGCAGGACCAGCTCGCTTTGCAGAGCATTGTCTGGGTATGAGAATCACACACAGGCACGGGGGCAGGGGCGAGCGCACCGGAGCATCTCAGCCAGCCTGAGCATCCCTCTGCTCCCCCGGCCCGAGCACCGACAGCCCCCTAAAAAAAATAAAACCAAAAAATAGAAAAGGAAAAAAAAAAAGTTTTAAGATACCCCGACCCCCTTCTTGCTTTTATTTTTTTTGTCGTTGCTGTTTGGGTTTTATTTTTCGGTTTGGGTTTGTTTTGTTGTTGCGGTTTTTTGTTTTTAAATTTTATTTTTTGCGATTTAGCGATGGCAAATTCCTTCACGGCCAGGAGCTGGCCCATCCCCTGAGCACAGGCAGCCTGGACATGACCGGCAGGCGAGGGAGGAGGAATTTGGATTCCCTCCGGAGGCGCCGACCCCTCCTGCGGCCGTGGGGAGCCCGAGCGGGCAGCGGGGCCGGAGCGCTCCCCGCGGCCACCGAGCCCCCGCGGGGATGCGGCATCGCCGGGACGGAGCCCTGCGGCAATGGTGAGTCCTTCCCCGGCTCCTCCAGCGCAGCCCCATCCCCCGAGCCCGGGGATGTCACAGCGAGCCCTTCCCCGGTTCTTCCAGGGATGCCCCATCCCCCGGTGCCCCATCCCGGGATGTCACAGTGAACCATTCCCCGGCTTCTCCCGAGTCACCCCCATCCCCTGAGCCCGGGGATGTCACAGTGAGCCCTTCCCATCCCCTCCCGGGTCACCCCCATCCCCTGAGCCCGGGGATGTCACAGTGAGCCCCTTCCCATCCTCTCCCGGCTCATCCCCATCCCCTGAGCCCGGGGATGTCACAGTGAGCCCTTCCCCATCCCCTCCCGGGTCACCCCCATCCCCCGTGCCCCATCCGGGGATGTCACAGTGAACCATTCCCCATCCCCTCCCGGCTCACCCCCATCCCCCGTGCCCTATCCGGGGATGTCACAGTGAACCATTCCCCGGCTTCTCCCGGGTCACCCCCATCCTCTGAGCCCGGGGATGTCACAGTGAGCCCCTTCCCATCCCCTCCCGGCTCATCCCCATCCCCTCAGCCCGGGGATGTCACAGTGAGCCCTTCCCCATCCTCTCCCGGCTCATCCCCATCCCCTGAGCCCGGGGATGTCCCAGTGAGCCCTTTCCCATCCCCTCCCGGCTCATCCCCATCCCCTGAGCCCGGGGATGTCAGAGTGAGCCCTTCCCATCCCCTCCCGGCTCACCCCCATCCTCCGTGCCCCATCCGGGGATGTCACAGCGGCGCTGCCGCAGCCGGCGAGGGGAGCGGAGCCGCCGGCTTGTCTGCGAGTGACATTGATTTACCTGCTCGTCCCCACGTCCTGGGATCACTTCTTTAGGGGGAATTGCATGCGAGCTGTCTGCCCTCGGCAGGCTCGGAGGATGCGTCCTCCGGAGAGATTTGGTTCTTTGCGAACGAATCAATCTCCCTTGGCTGGCGGTGACAGGTTGAGGCGCTCGGTATGGGAATCACGTCTGGTTTTAACACAATATGGCTGGTAAATAAAACCTGATTGCTAACAGCCCCGCCGCTGCTGTCGGCGTTCCCCATGCAGCTCTGCATCCTCACCTGCCGCAGAAACTCGGATTCACCCTTCAGGCAGTGCAGGACCCGCTGGTTTTTGCTGGGGGGTAGTAGGGAAGAACTGCGGTCAGTGTGCCTTTGACCTCTGCTCCAGTGCCTCTGGGCACTTCTCCTTATCGGTGTTTGAACAGCCGGCTCTGATAACAAAGTCCCCATGCCAATCACATCTCCGGTCAGGGGGATGTGGCAGGACAGGCTCTTTTCCACTGTGCTCTGAATTTAGGATGTGAAGCGTTCAGGTATGTGTTGGAATCTGAGGAGTTTGGAACACAGGAAGAGAATGAGAATGTAATGATGCAGCTTTCTGTGCAGAACTGAAAAAAAAAAAAAAAAAGGGAGATTTGATTAGTGGCACACTGGTGCTCATGGCTACACGATCATCCCACTTACACAGCGGCAGATCTGGAAGAACTCCCTGGAAGTCAGTGGATTTCTTCTGCATTTGATCTGCAGGTAAACACAATCTGGCCTTTAGCTTGAAGGATGTATTGGAGTAGCACTGGAGGTAGCTATAATAAGAATAAAATCTTAACTAAAGTGAATAAGGCAGCAAAGTGACGTGATTCTTTCTCAGGGAATTATCAATTACCATCCGTCTGCTGCATGTTAATTACAGTGCGAGTGGTGGACTGGTACAGCAATATGTAACTGAAGCAGCTTGCTGGATTTTTTTATTTCATCTGTTGGAGTGAAAAACACAACAAATGGTTTGCACTTGCTGTTTTTTGGGTACACAGCCCCTCACTCCTCTGTCCAGCCTATGCAGCACTGGTCAGGTGCAGCAGGGAAAAGCTTCCCTGGCTAATCCAAGGGAATGTTTGATTACTGGGGTTAGTGATAGCACAGAGGCAAACTCCTGAAAGTGCTCCTGGTGTAGCTGCAGAGAAAGAACATGTTATACAAGCATCTCTCCTTGGCTAATGCCAAACACCCTGGAGCTGGCTTGGAAGAAGTTGTACCTTAGAATGGGTAAGGCAACACTGGAATTTGGTGAATAATTAAGGAATGCTGCTCAGGGCAATAAGGGGAGTCAGATCAAAGTTGATGTGTGTGATTGTGTGTGGGGTTGTGTCTTCCACTTCTATTCTCACCTGTTTCCATGTGCTGTGGGCCAGGGTTGATGTTTTGCTGTCATTCAGGACAGCTCCACTCAATCTTATTTTGTCCATTTATCTTGGACATTGCAAAAGATTTCCTCTGTTTTGTTCTCTCCAACCAAAGACTTGTGAATGGCTGGGAGGATAACCATGGGCACTGCACAGCCTTCAAGGTCACGGGCAGGGGGTTTTTGTGTGATAAATACACTTATTTCTCTTTAAGCAGGCTTTGTTTGCTCCTTGCCTTTAGCTTTCCGTCATCCCTGGGGTCAGGAGACTGGAGGGTCAGTCCTCCCTGGCTGTGGGTTTGAGATGTTTGCTGTTGTCACAGTGTCACAGCCTCTCAGAGCTGCCCAGACCTGCTGCTGCTGCTGCTGCTGGTGTTTGTGAGGCTCACAAACACGGGGGCAGGAGCTCTGCTGTGGGATGCTACCAGGGAGAGAAAACCTGGGATTTCTGAGCTGGTGGGCTGCGCTGCTGAGCACATTCCGACCTTTGTTCATCACGTCTCTCCTCCTCTGGCTGACTGAGACAGCATCCTGGAGATATTTTTTTCCTGGGGTTGAGTTCCATATGTGCCTGTGCCTTTGCTAAGTTGAGCCCCATGTCCCTGAGCTGATTCATTCCAATGTAGCAGATTTTGTTTGCCTTTCCTTCCTTCTGAGCACACTTAGTACAAACAGTCTAATTCCTAAATTAGCTCAGATTATCTTTTAATGAAACAAGAGTATCTGAGTTAAGAAGTGCTGAGAAAAAGTGAACTCAGGGCAGGATCATGCTGCAGCTCATGCCTGGTGGAGAAACCTGCAGAAATATCAGGTCTTGCAGTTAGTCTTGATTTAACAGAGAAATTGCTTATTTGCCAGTGTTTCCAGGAGAGGAAAACTGATCTGAGGATGTGGAAATCAGTGGAGATGCTGAATTTTATTTCACCCCTTTCCTTGGCCCAGAGAGTGCAGCCACAATCTTTAAGTCAATGAGGGGATTTTTGTTGTTGGCTTGTGTTTCCTTGTTTCCATTTCCTCTGCTCCTGTCACGTCCAGCCAATCCCATACCATCTGTGCTTCGGCACACACTGCAGCCAACAGGAATTTGGAGTCAGTTTTCCACATCAGGACAGAAGTGGAACAGCTCTGCTGAAGGGATGCAGATGCAGCAGTGAGTAACTCTCTCTTTTTTTGCTACCCACATCTTGAAAGTCATCTTTGCTGCCAGTGTCTCGTCAGGCTGAGCTGTGGCACTGCTCAAACAGGCTGCTCTGAGTATCCCTGAGGAGGCTTTCCCAGTTCCCTTGGTGCTGAACTCGTTCTGTTCTTAGGGAATGCTTTGCATACAGAAAGGTGTTTGGTAGTTTTCCACAGCACTAACAAGTTCTAGAATTCCAGTGTCTGTCGTGGCTGCTGAGACGCTGTTTGGATTGTAATTGAGTGGGCACAAATATATGGGAAAAAAAGGCAGATTTTTTTTTTTTCTTTCAGAAGCTTCGTGGCAGAATGTCCACCCCTCACCCCCTTGCTTTGCTGGTGTTTTATCCTCTGACCACCTTTTCTCTCTCAATTTATTGTCTGCCTTCTTAAGCTTGCACTTTTATCTACACAAGGAATGAGTATAAAACTCTCTGGGTTGTTCCAGCCTTGTTTATGTAACTCACTGCAGCTCAGTGATTGTGTCCCCCTGCAAGCTCATCTCCAGAGCAGCCAGATTAAAAATTTCAGGGTTGAACTTCTTAAGACAAGCTAAACCATTCCATTTCCTAAAGAAAAGGTGGAAGCATCACCACACAGAGGATTTAAAGCCAATGTGGCTGTTGTGCTGGGGAATATTTCCTAGGAAGGGGTCCTGCAGAAATACACAGTTGCTCTGGCTCCAGGCTGCTGTTGAATACAAATTATTCAATTTATCTGCCCTGGAGACACTCTGGCAGTCTCATCCCTGCTCATTCAGGTGTCATACTTTACTCCTCTATAGAGAGCTACAATCTGAAATGACTTTGATCTATTTAACTGCTATAGTTTTTTTTTAAATTAAAAAGTTTTTAAAGGTGGAAAAACCTCTGCTTAATGCCACTGTTAAAAAAGCCCAAATCAAAACAAGCACCGAAATACCCAACAGATAACTTAATAATTTTAGTTTTTGTTAATGTAATTCATAATTCACTCTAAAACTGAGATAAAAGGGCATTAAGATGTATATGGTCAAATTCTCCTTAATAATAATTAAGGCAATAGCAATAATTATAATTTATTTTGTAACACATTGGGAGCATTGATGTTTAAGAGCTCCTTACTGAATGTACATTAAACATCTGCCAGGTCTGTTTTCAGGTTTGCCCATCCAGTTTGAGGCATTTCACAAGAAATGTGCCTCAATCACAGTGGCTTTTGCACCCCATTAGAGACACTCGTGTCACGAGCTCGGGAGCTGCAAATGGAAGAATAATTATGGTCTGTTATCTATGATTTGTTGGTTTGCTAAATGGAGCTGAGGGTTAGGGCAGGAAAAGATGTTTTAATCTGTGTGGTGGGTAAATAGCCTGTTTTTTTTATTTTTATTCATTTGTTGCTACTTTCTGTCCCTGCAAGGGACAGTGCATTGTCCAATCTGATTCTGTGAGGATTACTACAAAAAAAAATTGTTTTGAAGGGAAATGTGGCTGAATTAAGTTCTTAGTTTCTGGGGAGCAGATTTATCATTAGGTCCACCTCTGAGGAGTGGAGGATGTATAAATTCACTCATTCTCAGGAGGAACTTGTCCCCAGAGGATCCCCTGGCAGAACTATTGCTCATTTCATGAGGAGGCTTTCTCACTCGGAAGTGTTTGGCTGCCTGGATGATGCTCATCCACTCTCTGAAAGCATCTGAAAACAAAATTCCCCCATCCAAGCCAATCACCCTAATTTAGTGTATTAGGAATGAGCAGAGTGGTTCATCCCATCCTGGAGTGGGTCAGATGAATCACCCACGGAGGTTCTTGCAGCAGCTGACTCAGACACACAGCCACAATCAGCCAGATGGAGCCTTCCATGGGATCTCAGGGGCATCCCCAGGAAGTGATGCTTCTCTTTTCCCCATCTTTCTTTGGAGGGGAAGGCTGGTGATTATTTACTGGCTCACAAATTTTGATAGCTGGTAACCTTTATGGAAAGCCCAAGTTTAAAAGTTTTATGAAAAGCCCAGGACTGCTGTGGTAGACCCCACATCTTCCTCACCCACATCTTCCCTTTATTCCATGAAGGGACAATCTGTGCCACATGTCCCACACAATATCCAACCTATTTACCTTTTTTTTTTTTTTTTTTTTTTTTTTAATTATTCATTGATTGTTGAGATGTGATAGTTTCTTCAGTGTATCATTGTGCAGTAACTCAGAGGGATTTGCCAGCTGGAGCTCAGGTGTGATTCTGTGGATACACCAGCACAGGGACACATCTAGGACAGTGACATGATTTCCTGCAGGCACACACTGGCTCTGCCTGTTCTCTGAGCCAGGCTGGAGCTGTGCAGAGCCCCAGCTTCATCTGCTCTACCCTGGCTGGGAATGGCTGCACTGGAAGTTGCACAGAGCTGCAGATGAATGCTGACCAGACCTCATTAGCTCAGGGCTGGCACCTTGTGAAATACATTTTGACCAGCTTGGAGCCCTTGTGCTCAGAACTAGGTGACCTAAAAGGCAGCTTTTTGCCATATATCAATAGCTCAGTGCTTTTTTATTTTAATGCTTTCACCCTCTGTCCTAAGCTAACAAAGTCCACTGATAAATGGACTTCACTAACATCTTCCTCCTTCACTATGGCCTTTAAAATATTTAATGAAAACCAAATAATGAAAAAAAACAAACCATGAACCTCTCAGAACACATTGATACATAGACTGGAATTAAAGTTGTAGCAGTAATAGGTATATTTCTACACAGCAGAAATAAATTATATATATTTGGAAAGAGAGTTTAGAATAGCTAAGATATCTTTAACTCTAAATTCCTTTTCCTGGAATGGAAAGACTTTATTAAATCACAACATTTCTGTTTTTGCTCTTACTGCCACATTTTTGAACTAGGTCTAGGGATGGTGCTTTTTATTTCTAGCACAAACATAAAATGGCACAGTCATGGTCATAAGTAACAAACATTTCCTTTTAAAACAAAATATTTGTAATAAATACATTTTACATGCATCTGCATTCTTAAATTGATGCAATTAGTACCAAAAGCCAAAAATGAGCTTGGGCTTGATTTTGGACACACAACAGAACTTTCTCTCTTGGCCTAGAAACAAATTCTCTAAAGAAGCCAGCACAAGTGCATTATTTAAAGAGCCAAGTTAAAGTTAGTGAAGTTACTCATTTCCTGTGTTTTAGAGAGCTGGATCTTTGGATTCCTTCCAGGAGTTTTGTGCTCTAACTTAGAATGCAGCGGAGATGAGAGAGCATCCGAAATACCACAGATGCTTGAGCTCCTCATGAGTAAGGCTGGGAATGTGTCACAGCTGTCACTGGAGCCTGGGATGGCACCAGCCACGCTCATTCACTGGGGTTTCATGGCTTTTGCCAGCCTGGATTTTTGGGTTTTTGTGCTGCTGAATGGGTTTGTGAGCTGAGATGATTATGTACAGTGGGTGAACAGCTGGAACCAGCTTCATTAGAGAATAGCTCTTGGTGGCTGCAGAGTGGAAAGCCAATATTAGCCATGTGGAAGCTGTTTCTCTGCATGATCCAAGCCTCTGGATGCTGCCCTGTGTTCTCCAGCTTTTTGTTCTCTGGCTTGTTGCTCGTTCCACAGCTGGATATAGCAAAGAGTCATGGAAAGGAGCCTTCACAGGCTAGCAAAGTCTGAATTTCATTCAGGAGAGGAGAAGAAAAGCACATCACAGCCTTTTTGGTGCAATCCCTGACAGATTTTCACCTCTGGTATTCAGCTCATTCCATTTTCTCTGCATGGAACTTGCAGGTCCCCTTTGCTAAGATAATTTTTATGATGCTCCTGAAGTGGGATCCAGCTCTCAGATCAAGACACCTGAAAACAGGTTTTGAAGTGTTTCCTGTATCTGAGTGCACTGAGTTGCTGTTAAAATAAAAGGAGATTTAGGACATGATTCAGCCACTTATACAGAGATGTTAAGTGTCCTTTGAGATCCCCTGGGGTATCTAACATCCACCAGGGATTTGTCAGGGTGATGTTTATCTACAGCTCATCATTTCCCCTCTTTATGAGGGCAGGTTAAATACCCTGGGGTGTTGCTGCACCAAACACCAGCATTTCAGCTACTGATTCTGGCCTCTGGCCAGTGCCCAGTCAATGTGGATAAATACAGTTATCTACTACAGACTGCAATCTCTGTAGCTCTTCAGCCTAAAAAGTCTTCCATAAACACCACTCAAATGGTTTCAGCTGCTGTCTGAGTCCTGGCCTGGCTTTCTGATCCCTCCTCCTGCTGGTGTAGAGTGAGTCTGATCAAATCTTGGTCTCAGTGCTCTTACCAAACACACAAAGAATTGGTTGATTTTCATGCACTGTCATGCAGGGATTGGAAATACCTATTTGAATTTCTGTCTTGGATCACAGTTAAGATAGTGGGCCACCAAAAAAAAACAAAAAAAAAAGAAAACCCAAACAAACAACAAAAATAAACAAAAAAACAAAAACAAAAACAAAAAAAACCAACAAACAAACCCAAAAGAAAACCCAAAAAATTACAATGTAAGTGTATCTATTTGTATCTATTTAGCTCCAAATTATCCCTGAAATAATTTTTTTTCATGAGACGACTTCAAGACTGCATTTGACTTTCTCCAGATTCAGCTACCACTGACAGCTCCTGGATTTTGTTGCCCAGATTGCTCCCTCTTTCTAGGGAGAGAAAAAACTTCTGGATTCTTTGAATATTTGTGATTCACCAGCTCCAGTCTGGAGTTTTTCCATGTGATTATTTTGCCCAGCTTTCTTGAGATGCAGATTCCATCTAGATGTAGTTTTGCATTTTTAATGTGAAAAACCTTTCTGTCCAGGTTCCAAAGTGCTGTTGGCTTTACTAGCAGGTTGTTTCAGTTTTTCCAAGCTCTCCTGTCTGAAATAAAAATGTCAGCTGCACGCTTTCTTTGGTGAAGGCTTGTGTGGCTTTTGTGTACTTTCATTTTTCTGGCATGTTCTCTGTCTCCAGAAAACACAGAGGTGGGTCCAAGGTGATTAAAGCAAAACATGGCCTATTTAGAGCAAAACTCTCCAAAGCACCAGGGTTTAATATTCTTCTGATAGACTCAGCATCTTCCAGGTCCTCTTGGGGAGCTTTATGTGCATCAGTTTGGAAAACTTCTGATTAAATTCTCTCTGGAAGAAAAATGGTTTTTTATCTTCCCAGGATCCATCTGGAAAAATAATTCTCACATCTTCCTAGCAGAAATAAAAAATGGTTTCTCCAAACTAAAATCTCCCTTTTGACATGGTCTTGATTTAATTTTTTTTCCTCCTGATGGATCATTACATCGACCTCTTGCTTTCCTTCCCATTGTCTCTACTGAATTAGAACAAGGACATAATTTAGTTACTCTGTTATTCCCAAAGAGCTTCTGAGGCAGAGCTCAATAAATAGATTATGCATATTTTCATGCACACTTCATTATGCAGTACCATGGGTGTGACCCTTTGCCAAATCCATTCACAGCCAGAAGGAGTTTAGAGTGTGAAATGCCATGAAAAACATGGGTACAAAACCAACAACGTGACAGCTCCAGCACATCACTTAGACCAGATAATTTGGAGCTCACAGTTATTTTCTAAAAGGGTGAGAAGGAAGTTCACCTGAACATTAACATGCAGTTCATTTCTTCACTGACTGCAGAAACTCTAACCTGATATTCTGCTTAATGAACTGACAGACTATTCCAAAATGAATGTCATTCACTGAAATGTCGAAGTTTAAAAATGCTTTCATTTAAACCAGGGGTTGTCTGAATTTTCTGGCAATCATATATAATTTTATGTAATTTCCTTTTTGCTTCCTTTATAACTACTTGCTCTAAAATACAACTTTTTTATGTGTGCAGATGCCTGGGTGGATGTAAATGGTGTTTGTTAAATGTTGCCTTTACAACAGTGAAACCTGTGGAATCCAGATTTCAAATCTTTTGATCCTAAATCAGGTTTCTAAAATAATTCATTGGGCTGGACATCCTTTTCACCTCCATTAGCTATGTGTGAATACTGTGAGTGCTGTGGAAGGGCCAGGTAAGGCAGATATGATGATCTGAAAAAAGAAAAGTTAACAGATCTCCCCATCCCGTGTAGACTGGCCAGACTGGGAGGATGTGCAGGTGTGTGTGACTGCATGGCCAGGATAATCCATATCACTCTCTTCAGCAGCATGTTCAGACTGGCATTTTATAAATCAGCTCTGAGAGCTTTAACCCAAAATATTACAGCTCCTGATTCACGGGCTGGTTTCAACATGCCAAATTTTTCTGTACTTGTGCCACGTCCTTGCCATTTCCAAAATGCATCCCTGCAATGTGCTGCTGCTTCTGTGTGACTGAAAAATCACCACCCTTGGTGCCTTTGTGTTTGCATTTAGCCTGCAACAGGCAGAAGAGCAGAGCAGAAAGCAAGACCTGTATTTATGCTTTTAGTGCATTTTCGTCAGGAATGGCAGAGATAAAGACAGACTTGAGCATGGCTGAGCCAGCCTTGCTCTTTCACATCTCTGCAACTGCCCTCAATCACAGAATCAGAGAATCCATCATAGAATCAGAGAATCATGGAGTGGTTTGGGTTGGAAGGGACCTCAAAGCCCATCCAGTCCCACCCCTGCTATGGCAGGGGCACCTTCCACTGTCCCAGGCTGCTCCAAGCCCTGTCCTTGGACACTTCCAGAGAAGGGGAATCCACAAATTCTCTGGGCAACCTGCTCCAGTGGCCCACCATCCTCTGAGTAAAGAAGGCAGCAATCTCCAAGAATTTCTTCTCTTCTTAAAGAAAATAATAATTTCCATCTTTCCTCAAAGCACATCTCAGGACTTTGCTTCCTTTGCTGCTGGAGCAACATAGATGTTGTGCCAACATCCTGCTGCCTTTATTTCCAGCCTTTCTAAACATTGTATTAATCTTTGTGGCAATTTTTTCTCCTCTAAGTTGACGAAGGCTAAGGAAAATCACTGATGTAAGGGAACATGTAGAAGGAAAAGAATACTGATGTTCTCTAAATTGGGCAGGTAGTATTGACACCATCTGAAGCTTCAAAAAATTCTCATCTCTAAGCAAGATGTAAACTCCTCTACTCTCAGCAGAAGGAACCACAGTGATTTGCCAGTCTGTTTAATAATCAAATGTGCAAAGGAGTAAAACAATGCACATTCCTCCAAGCACTTCCCATCCCCTCTGTGCTATTATCATTCTCTACCCTTTTTTGCTCTATTCCCTCTTTGTCCAGCTGGGATTCAGGCTCTTCTTACCATGACTTCAGCCAACATTGAGATCCATGGCTCAAAGCTCTATTTTCAAGCCTGGATTTATAAAATGTTCTGTAGGATCCCACACTTTATTCTTTATTGCCTCTCTCAGCAGACTGCTGACTTTTTGACCCATGAATCACAACACAAAACAGGAGAAACACAGTGTGCCCTACACCTTTCTCCACCTTTTGTTTTGAGTTTTCCCCTCTGAGTTCCCTGTGAGCAGCTTTGGAAGAGCTCCTACTCGATGTTGTGCAATGGGCTCAGGGAAGGAACCCTTGTGATTAATGTCAGCAATGCTGAAATGTTTGTCAGGTATGTTCATCCTGCTTGTTGCAACTTGGCCTTTCAACAATACCATGGGATAAACGAGACATGACCCCAAGTTCTCAACGTGTCCCTTAGCAAATATCCTACTGGCATTCTCTGAATTCTTTTAAAATAAACCATTTAGACAAATCAATCTAAGTAGTAAAGCTTGTTTGTTCATTTGGGGGTTTATTTAATGTGTTGCTCCAGTAGCAATGAAATTCCATTGCAAAATCACAACATCCTGCACGAGACACCTGGAGAGCTACACTTGGAGCAAATTTCTACAATTTATCACTGTCATGGAATCATAGAATGCTTTGGGTTGGAAGAGACCTTGAAGATCATCTCCTCCCACCCCCTGCCATGGCAGGGACACCTCCCACTATCCCAGGTTGCTCCATGACCCATCCAACCTGGCCTTGGACACTTCCAGGGATGGGACATCCACAACTTCTTTGGGAAACCTATTCCAGCACCTCACAACCCTCAAGGAACAACAGCTTCCTGATATCCAATCTAAACCTGCTTTAATTCAGTTTAAAATCATTCCCCGTTGTCCTAGCACTATGTGCCCTTGTAAATAGACTCTCTCCATCACATCTACATAGACATAAATTTCTACACTATATCTACAGAGCACAAGAATATCAAGTTCAATTAACTTCTTTTTTTCCTGAAGCAAAAAAAAAATAAATAAATCAGATGTCTTGTGCTGCATAATAGCTTACCCCTCCCCACCCCTCTCCACCACTGTCCACTACAGAAGTCTGGGCTGACGTGGTTATCTATAAACATCCACAAAGTACACAGTCTGAAACTACTGGAGGAAAATCTACTTTGATTTATAAAACACTCTCTTAACTCCACTTACAGATTTACAAAACAAAGGCTTTCCATGTCAAGGATGGGACATAGGGTTAATGGATTTAAAGCAGAAAAAAAAAGATCAAAATATTTCCTTCATAGGTTTATAGAATTTAAAAGCAAATACTTACTCTTCTCCCAAAGGATTTCTTAAAAGTGTCACTGTCATTATCCTAAATTGGTAGTTAAGGAATTATCTGAGGAAAACTCACGTCAGAGTTCTTGTGTGCTCAGACAGGCACAGACTCGTCGTCAAACATTTTTTTTTTTATCTCCACTCTGCACAGTGACAGAAATTTCTGTTGTCTTTTCGAGATGAAATGAATCTCCCTAGATGAGCAGAAACTGTTTTCATTAAGATCTCTTCAGCAGAGGTGTGTTTGCTCGACAGCACTGCCATGAATACCAATGAGGCTGGAAATGGTGAGGAAGGCAGATAATCATTTACAGGGCTCTGGTGGGAGGGAAACAGCCAGAATCTGCAGTAACCTGGGAGAATCTGATCTCCAAACTCTCTATGCAATATCTAAAGAAGGCATTTAATAAATGAAGGCCAATAGGAGTTGCAAACACGGCCCAGAGAGTGTTTCCACAGGCAGTTGGGGTGAGGTTGCTCTGGTTGGTGGTGAAGCAGTTTGGCAGAGTGAGCAAGAGTGATGGCAATGACATTACTTGACCTCAAGCCCAAGGAAGGTTCCAAACCTGATGTACTTCATATTGTAGTTACAATATTAAAGCCATTTTCTTGCCCCTGTTATGAAACCACCACTGGTGGTTGTTGGCTACTCCTTGAGCTTCCTCTTGTTCACAAAGAGGGAGCTGAGAAATCACTTCTGATCCAAAGGGGGGTGATGAGTTTAACATAAAAGCAAAGGCTCCTTGCTGGCTGCACAGAGATTTTTCTCCTGGCAGGGGATTGCTCTGTGGTTATTGATTTGTTGCCATTGACAGATGGATTCACTGTGGTCCAGCTGTTGGCTCGGACAAAACATCTTTGCTTTTAGACCTTTTAAGCACTTTTGGTCTACACAGCTCAGAAATGAGAGTTAAAGAGAGCCAGGTTACCCTTTTACACAAGGAGAAGGGAAATGGAAGACTAGAGACTGCAAGAAGATAAGGACACACTAGAATAAAACTTGTTTACAAAGACATGTTCTGGTTCTTGGATAAAAGTGCTTTAGTCCTCCAAGGAGTCTTAGGAAGCCAGATCTGACATGGACACCTATCCATGGTATTGACAAAATAAATTTAAAAAAAAAAAAAATCAAATGCTCTGAAGGGATTTTATATTACTGAAGCCTTTACACAGATTCTATTTAACCAGTTTTTTCTTTAAGTCTTGGCTTAGTCTCCAGTAATTAAAAAAATAATTCTGTGCCTCAGTTGCTGCCATTCTGTGTTGTCTCTTTTCAATAAATTTAGCCACTATTTGCTCCTTAGTCTGCAGCAGAATGGTGACAGGGAATATCTGCTCTGCATGCTCCTGTTTGAATGCATTTCAGCAGAACAGGTTCTCAAGATTTTTGGGATTTGAGGGACCCTAAAAGTCAGGAAAACATTGGCTGTGCTGATCCTGGGAAATCAAAAACCACTAGGAAACATCCTAAACTCTGGGAATTTGGTCAGTAAATAATTATTAAATTATTATGAAATGAATGATCAATAATTTGCATGTTGAATGGGTTTGCAGGTCAGCTGAGATTCTTCTTTACAGTGCCTGGGCTCAAACCAGAGATGATCCAATCTCTCATCATTCCCAACAGGCAGTGTGCAGATGGCCTGAAGAGGTTAAACAATTTCTACAAACCTGTTTGCCTCAATCCCAACCCAGCACACATCTCAGTCACCGTGTGTGTGGGGGGAGTGTGTGAAGTGTGGCTGAAAAAAACACCACAAACGAACAGACAGAAAAAAATTCTGCCTTGTGCCTCCCACACCCCCAGCTCCTGTGCTATTCTAGCTCTCCTGGCAGTGCTCTTGGATTGCAGAAGTATCTTAAGGCAAATCCCTCAGTTTAGTCATGGCTCTGTGTATTTCATGCTGTGGCAAGTCTGGATTGTGGCTTTTCTGGAGCATCAGAGTTCAAACCCTGCAAGAAGTGAGGACTCAGCTGAGACAGGGCAGGAGAGATCTTGGTGGACAGACCTGGTGTGCAGAGAGTTGGGAAGTGTGCTGGAAGAGAGAGCTGGCTGCACATCAAAGAGCCTGTACACTCCTCTTGCAGATTCCTGGGAAGTTGTTTCCTTAGAGACAATAACAACAAGAGCAATTTTAGAGCATTTTCTTCACGTCTGTTTTTAGTGCTTTAGAGATGTTCAGAAGTCAGAGTACAACTGGCACTTTTCTTCAGAAGGGTTGTTTTTTTTTTTTTACTGGCTTGTCTTTCTTTTTGTAGCTCACATTGACATATCAGAATTTTTATTTATCATATCTTAAAACTGTTGGCATTCTTAAATCCACAGAGATCCTGAAGGAACAGACTTTGCAGGATTTTTAAAATGTCCAGTAAATGGTAGCAAGTTGGGAGGTCATCCCTGTGACATCAGTGCTGGGGGGCATGGAGGATGGACACTCCTTAAAACCATTCCCACTGCCATGAAAGGGACTCACCAAACCCCAAAATTAGGCTTGTAAAAGGAAAAATTAAGGCTGTGAAATGAAAAGAGAAAAAAAAACCCCAAAAACCAAAAAACCAATCCCAACACCAAATCATGCTTAAGAGACAAATCTTGACAAAAGTCATCAACCTCCATTTTTGTCAACATTCACAGTAGATTTTGAAAAAAAATATTTTTAATGTGACCTGAGGGTGCAGGGAAGAAAATATAATAGAATCCTAGAATGTTTTGGGTTGAAAGGGATCTTAAAGTTCATCTCATGGGCAGGGACATCTCCTATATCCCACTGTCTCCAAGCTCTGTCCAACTTGGCCTTGGACACTTCCAGGGATAGGATGTCCTTGCAAAATAATGATCTAGAATTAGCTGAAAAATGGGACTGTTGTAGCAATAAAACCAAATTTTTTATTATTTTCTGAACAAACCATGCAGGGTGAACACCACTCTTCATCCTGGCAATTAAAGACCTTGAGAACACTCATAGGAATTTAATTTTGGTTTCCAAGAAAACAAAGCTGACTGAAACCCTCATGAAAAGACACAATCTTTGAGCTGGGAGAACCATTAGAGGTCACAACATGTTGTGAAACTGAGGAGGAAAATGGAAAAAAAGTAGAAACTCTGTTATTTCTGAATTAGGAGGGCAGTCAGTACAGGCTTCATCTTTAACCAAGGAGACCAAAGAGTGACTGAAGTCAAAATATGATTCATGCCACGGAGATGTCAGGCTCTTTTTATTAACAGCAGAAAGAGACTAAAATATCTCTGCTTATAATTTAAACACTAATAATTAACTGGGAAGAACTCTTTGTCCAGGAGCAGTACAGTCAATTCACTAACACCACATGATTCTTTCTTTGTTCAGGGCATCATGTAATTCTCAATAAATTTCAATGTCATGAGCAACTTTGTTTTTCCTTCTTCAGTCAGGGTAGGGGGGCTTAGAACATTGTGTGTGTGCATTTCCAAATGTGCTTTTAATTTCTCTTCAATTCTTAGACAGTAATTCTTGATTAAATTATGAATTGCTAGAAACTAAATCAGAATGAACTATATGACATGGTCCAGCATGGAAAATTCATTGGAAAATAGAAATTAAAGTATATAACCACTTAAAATATTCCTGAAATACATTCCCCAGTTATTAGAAAATGAATTCCAAACTCTGTCTCCCAACTCAGTTATCATCAACCTTTTTTCAGGGTGGGGGAAAAAAAAGTTAAAAATGTAAGTGACAAATAGAAATAACATTTATGATTAAATATAGATTGTCCATTTGCTATTTTAACACTTTAATCTGGATCATTAATTTAAATGGAGATCTCTAATAGCAAAGCAGCAAGGTTAATTAAGGTCTAAGTTCTGCTTTGGATGATTTGTGGTGTCCACATTTCACACCAGTGCTTTGGAGCCAAATTTCAGCCTCTCTTGTGAACTGTTCCTTGCTGTTATGCAACTGCTTCTTTTTCACTATCTCACCATTATTAAGTGGTTCCAGCCTAGACTTGAAACTTTATCCCTTCATCAAAAACCTGATCAGGTTTGACTCAGCTCTGCAACGTGGGGATGATAAAATCTGAGATCACAAACTGTGCACTGCATGTGTATTTTACATTAAACCACTCAATAGTATGTGAGAAAATGAAAGTGATTTTTCTTAGCTCCAGCCTTCTGGGCTCTTTTCATGGGTGAATCTATTAGAGCAGAATACCAAATTAGGAATTAAAAGATTTACTAGGTTAGAGCAGAGAAATCCCATATGGGATGCAAAATGATATGTTGGTGATGTACTGGGGAGGGGGGAAGCAAGGAGGGGTGGAAACAAGCAGCACAACAAGAGTTGAACGAATTAAACTGACAGTGCACCATTTACTGAGCACGGTGCAAACACATCGATTAAATGGCAAATTAAAGAGCAGGAGAATTTGTTGCATATTTTATTACAGGAAAATGTTTCCAGTCAGAAAATTAGAATATATGCATTGCTAAGACCTAGCTTCACCTGCTCTGTCAAGAATGACAAAATGAATCTGCTGTTTGAGAGTTAAAGTCATAAACATGAAGAGTAAGAAATAGCACATACAAGAAAAAGGGGGGAAACCCCACAGGATCATAGGAAGACCTTGGGTCCATGAGTTTGGAAGTGTGATGTCCATGCAGATGTTTTATTTTTTCATAGAATCACAAAATCATGGAATCACAGAAAGTTTTGGGTTGGAAAGGACCTTAAAGATCATCCACTTCCCACCCCCTGCCATGGGCAGGGACATCTTACACTATTCCAGGTTGCTCCAAACCTGGCCTTGGGCACTTCCAGGGATCCAGGGGCAGCCACAGCTTCTCTGGGCACCCTGTGCCAGGGCATCATCACCCTCTGAGAGAATAATTTCTTCCTAATATCCCATCTAAATCAACCCAATATTTAAGGCAATTCACCTGGATTAAGCTGGGTGAGGCAGTGATCCCACAAGGAGCTTGATGTGGACAGGAAGCAGTGCAGCACAGACTGGGGTCTCCAGGCTGACTTTGTCCTTTCCAGCATGGCCAGAGCTGGGGACAGACATGGCTACAGCATCCTTGAGGTGTTTGAAACATTCCTATGGGATTTGTGCCCAATGGTGGACACCTCATTTCTCACAGAGGGTCAGCAGAAGGAAAGAGTTCACATCTTCTAATGAAGAAATTTCAATTTCCTCTCAGCTAATGCAAACAAAATACCATTAACTTCAAAGTAGTTGAAAAGAAAAAACACTGTGAAGGAGTCAAAAAGAGAGTTTGGTGTTATTCCCTATGCTGGAGATCAGAGGAGGTACAGCAGGTACTTGGAGCTAAATTAATTTTGTGTGTAGCTGTAATGTTGAGGTTACATTGATGTGAAGTACTCAATGTCCTCCTTTCTCACTCAAGGCACTCTGCAGAAGTTGCTGCTTTTTGCTGCAGAGATGAAGATTGCCTTGAGGAGGTCTCTCCATGTGGGAGCAAACCAGGACGTTTGGTTTGCTCTGGGAAGCACATTAAAAACACAGGAGAAAGAGAAAAGCACAATAATTTCCATTTTAGAGAGATGCTAATCATGGCCTTTTGGACTGCAGCTGGATGATTGTCACTGAATAATTATTAGGTTTTATTCACCTGCTTATTTATGACCTGTAAGACCTAATGTCCTGTTTTGGGATTTGTTTATTAGTTTGTTTTGCTTTCTGAAAGGGTTGTTTTCATATTATCCTGCATTACTTTGATTTAAAAACTGTCAATATTTCCATTGTTGACTTGAAGATAACACAGAACACCACACTCCTTTGCAGAACATGAGCCAGAATTATTTTTATAAACCTGTGATTTTTGTCCATCAAGGAGGATTTTGTGATCAATTAGAGCCAAGCAGTGCAGGATAGAATTAAACAATCCATAAGATTTCTAAATCCATGCCACAACATTTTGGTTTCATCTAAGTGGGAGACATCCACACACCCAAAATGTGCAAAATATTACTGGAAAAAATATTCTCTGCCTCACAGAGTGTTTTCATTTTATGGCTGTTTCTGAATAAAACAATCTTCAATAAAATACCCAGCTCTCTGGACATGTCTAATGGCAGACAAGCTGTGCCCTGGGGAGTCCTCTGTGCTCCATCCTATCCAGACTCCAGCACAAAATTTATTCTGCTTGTCCAAAACAGGCTCCCACTGTGCTGACTCCAGGTTATCACATATTTAGTTTTATTTGCTGAGAGAAACTCATTCTCTTCCTTTCCTTTCTGTGTCCCTACCCTGCTTTCCCCAGTGAGTTACATGTTTCAGAAAAACACACAAACTCATCCCATGCCTCATTTGCTGCAGCTGGCAACAAACTCCAGGGACAGAAGTGAACTCTGGGATGTGAGGGAGGAAATACCATAAAATGCAGAATCACCTTTTCTATTGCATGTGGAGGATTTGGTTGGGGTTTGTTTGTTTTGAGGTGGAGGTTATTGTTTTTTTCTTTATTTGTGGGGATTTTTTGGTGGTTTTGTTTTCAGTTGGTTGGTTGGTTGGTTGGTTGATTTTGGGGGTTTTATTTGAGTGGTGCCTTTAAAGAAAAGCTGGTCTTTGGTGCAGAATATATTCCTGGGGAACAACAACAAAAAAGTGAGGTTCCAGTTCACCAGACTGGCCTGAGCCAGAAAGTGTTGTGAAGATAATTCAAAGTAATTCTGTGTAACCAGTACCTAATTCCCAGGATTGCTTCCATGTTTAAACACAAGGATATTTCCAAGGTCAGGCAAAGCATGGATAAACCATTAAAATTTGCCCTAGGTTTTTCCAGCTGACTCACATGATATTGATGGTTTCTCCTTTATTTTCTTGTTGTGGTCCACCTTTATTTCTCTCTTTAATCCTCTGCTTGGATGAGGAAACCCAAGGAGGCCACTAGAATGTAGCTCTGTGCCATCTGCAGCCATGAGGATCAGCAATAATGCAGAAAGGAGGGATTTGGGACAGCTGGATTTCTTTTCTTAATAAATTATTATAATATTATATATATTATATATATTATATATTAATAAATTACATCCTTTGGAGGCTGCTGAAGTGGATCTCCCAGCGCTGGAGACCAATGAAGCTTTCTCTTTTTTAGATTGCTTTTCTTTAGATTGGATATTGGGAAGTGTTCTGATAATTTTTAAAAGTTTTTATCAGTTGCTGACCAGGGTGGGCAGATCCTGTATTTCCATGAGAAACCAGCCTGGGAAATTGTCCCTGTCTACAGCACTGTTCTTGTGGTTATTCCAAGAGTTTAAAGGAAACCCTCTCCACAGAGTACCCAAGGAAATAGGGGAATAATGGAGAACTGATAAATTATACACATGATGAAACTGTGAAATCTTTGGCCAAAATTCTCTGTCCAAAAGAGTTTCTAAAGGATCAAACCATTACCTGACGTTCTTGAGAGGCACATGATGATAACCACGTTTTTTCAGTTCCATTTCAGCTGAGCTGAAATTACATTTTAAGCTCAAGGTGGGTGCAAATGAAGACCTGAACAGAATTTACACTTGATGTGAGGAAAGTGAAGAGAGGAGGTTGGAGCAACAAGAAAAAAGCTGTTGCTAAACACATTATTTAACCTTAATTTGCTGCCCACTATAAGATTCTGCTGATCAGCTGAGTATAGCTTTGGCAGCTTTTAATGGTTGGACTGAATCTTTTAATGCTGTTCTCAAATAGTTTTCTTTCTCTCCCTTCTTCCTGATAGAAAATATAGATAAATAGGATGTAATTAATCTGTTGCTTTGAAATACAAAATTTATGATAATCTAACACAGGCTGTGAACTCTATGGGATGTGCTGATTACATCTCAGGGACTATACAAGGAATCTGTGGAAATTATTTTGGGTGTAGAGGTTCACATTTTAATGAGATAACTCCCACCCAGGGCTCTGAAGGAACCCCCCCATGGGGAGAGAGGCATTTTCATTGTGTCTTTGGGACATGAGTCAGCCTGTTTCAAACTGAGCAGTGGGCACGTGGGAGAAGAGGGGATTTCAGCTTGGTTGGATTGACGTGTTCATATCCTGGGTTTCACTGGGATGCATGATGACAAAGTTACCCAGTGGAAAGGAATAGCACTGTGATTGTTTTCTGAGCCACCAGGGATGTTCCAGTTCCACGTGACACCAAAAGGGAAATGTGAATCACAACAAGTGGGGTTGTGTCTGATCCAACGACCACCCTGTCAATTTATAAACTCCATCATCTGACAGCTTGATATCTATAATCAGGATTTCCAGCTTTCACTTCAACAGACACATCCAAGAGAGGAAAATGATCCAGGTTTTCAGTTTTTACTGTCTCCTGTTCACACAGAATCTGCAGATAAGATTGCTGCTGTAGTAGCTTAAATTTTACAGAAATGTAAACAATGCTGCAATGGATACAATTGACATCTTCTAGCTGTGTTTTGGTGAGTTTCTTTTAGGGTTCTTTTGACACCTCCAGAATTGATAAAATAAAAGAACACATCATTTATTGGCCAATGAGTTCTGCATGTACCTGTATGTCTGTGATTGCTCATATGAAATTGTTTTGGTCCTGCAATATTCTGCCACCCTACAGAGCACACAGGACCAGCTCATCTTCTAGAAATCTCATAGGAGATCCATGGGCAGATATTGAAGATGAATATAGAGACAGTCTTAATCACTGGCTGAAAAGATGATTATTGCATGGGAATGAGTCACTTCCATTCATTTATATTTGCCTTTTTTTTTTCTAGGAGTGGTAAAGCCACTTTATGCATAATAATAGTGAAGTGGTGGTGTATGAATAAAACTGAATATTTAGGGTATAAGGAAAGGAAAGGAAAGGAAAGGAAAGGAAAGGAAAGGAAAGGAAAGGAAAGGAAAGGAAAGGAAAGGAAAGGAAAGGAAAGGAAAGGAAAGGAAAGGAAAGGAAAGGAAAGGAAAGGAAAGGAAAGGAAAGGAAAGGAAAGGAAAGGAAAGGAAAGGAAAGGAAAGGAAAGGAAAGGAAAGGAAAGGAAAGGAAAGGAAAGGAAAGGAAAGGAAAGGAAAGGAAAGGAAAAAGGGATCTTTCTCTAGACTCTTTTCTCTAGACAATATTTTTCCAAAGCTTTCTTCCAATTCTGAACTCAACCTTTTGACCCAACACTTGGATTTCAGTCACGTTTCTTCCTCTTTAATTTGATCCTTCTGCTGTTCTCAGAGCTGTGCCTGTTCCACACAGGCTCTCCTGAGCTAATCAAACTGATTTTGGGTTTGATTACCCTGTGTTTGCCAAGATGGGTAGCACATTTTTGGGGAGCAAGGCAAAGCCATGTGCTGCTGAGGGCAGTTTCTTGTCTGTGGAAGGAGCTGAGAGAAGCCAGCATGGATAGAGATGGTTCCCTTTCAGACAGGCAGATTTATGTGCCTTGGATTCCATCCTGCTGTTGCAAGAGCACGTGCTGTGGAAGGTCCTAATAATGTCCAAACATAATGAGTTTATTAAGCACAATATGGGACACAGCTGGGAGCCCAGGCTGTCAGAAATGCAATGGGAAAGGAGGACAATAGGACATGTGGAGGGAAAAAAAAATAAAATACAATTTCCAAATGCTCGTGCATTATCCTTCAGTGTAGTAGAGAAGAGTGAAACTGTTAAAACAAAAAAAAGGGATTTTCACCTCCCTAAGAATGGAAGAGGCAGGGTTGTAGCCCCAGGCTGCTCTGGGAGACATTTTCTTGACAATATTTGCTTGAGGAATCTTTTAGATTTAGAGGTATCTTTTTCTCTACCCAGTGAGAATTTGGGAAACACATTATATCTGTCTATCCCTTTATCAAGAGGGGCTGGAGTTTGGCCCATGGAAACTTTTGATGCTGATTAGAAGTGTAGAGGGGGAGTGTGGATGTTCATCTGGGCCATCAGCACAGATTGTCTGTGAATTCTGTCTGAGTGCTCAGTGAATACCAGCTCTTGTGCATTGAGAAAAGTGACAAGGAATTGTACACATGAACCAAAGAAAGATCATTTGATCATCCTCTCTGAACAACATGGACATTTTTCCACACTCCCAAGCAGCCTTTTCTCAATACCAAGGTTGTTTCAGACTGTTTTCTTCACACCATCTTGTATTTATTCCTTTGGCATCAGGAAATACAATCAGTTGCTCTTATTATTCACCAAATTCCAAACCAACAGATTACTTAATTTCATTGCCTATTTTATTACTTTTGTCCTGCTCTCATCTGGTTTCCCAGGGGTGATCAGAGTTTGCTGTGCTGTTGCTGGAGCTCCAGGACTGGAGTCTTGCAGGAACACTCCTTTGGAGTCTGCCTGTGCTGAATAAATAGAGGAATGTTCTGTTAAAGGTACCCTTGGCACTTTCTCAGGGCTAAGAGCACCTTCCAGGGAGCCTGGCTCGGGTCTGGGGAGCAATGCTGGCTTTATAAAGGCAGTTTGATCTTAATGTAATCACTCAGCACATCAACAGGGCTAATTGAGGCTGTTAACAGTGGCACCACACTCTGATAAATAGAATATTTTGAGTTAAGGAATTATTTTGAAGGTTCTGCCCAGGGAAGATCCTCAGAGATAATGGGAATAAAAGGCTCTGGCCTAGAGCTGCATTTTCTGCTCTTCCTCTTTCCTCTGCCTGTGAGAGATGTCTGTGCTGAGCAGGTTCAGAGCAGAGCCTGACAGGTTGATGGACAGGTTGCAGCACTTACAACCTCCAGTGTGATCAGGAAAAACAACACTTACACCTACAGCCAGGGAAGGAAACACAGACCACCAGTCAAGGAAAGCAAATGAATCAAGGAGCTCTTGCAAAACTTTGATATGCCAGGTGGAGAATGAGTTTTCCTGGTGGTGGAGGAATAACAATTCTGAAAGCCCTTGCCAAGCAGCACTTAAAGCCCTGCTGGAATGGAGCAGCACATTGTTATCTTTATGGTCCCAGGATTAATTTCATATTAGCAATGAAGTATCACATAGCAGATGCTTAAAAAGGATAATTGATCTGCTGTGAAAAGGGAATATTCTCACATTATTTTGTTTTGTTTTGTTTTGCCTGATGCTTCCTGAATGTGTGCTGGTTTGCTTGCCATGTCTACAGCCTTTAGTTAAGAAGTTTTGTCATTTCACCAGACCTCTGGGGACATCAATAACAAAAGGGCACAATAAATCTGATGGATAATGCAATAGGGAAAATAATGCCAATCAAGGCAATAATTTTATTGATGATGTTATGTGGGAGACCTGCCAAGAAAAGCAATTCTGTGCCCAGGGAGGGATGAATTGTGCTCCATAGCCCCTGCTATCTTGAGTCTATCACTGCAAAGATAAGCTGGAAAATCTTGACCTCTGGATGCATGACCCACTCATGTCCATCTGACTTTTCAGAGAGCCTGAAGCAGCACCTCCATCAAACAGACATTCAAAGTTATTACAATGTCAAAATACTCAGATGTCCAGAACTGAGATGTCATTAACCTTCAATGTCTCATCATATCTGTACTGGTGAAGCAGCATAATGTGAAGGAGAAGAATTGTTGTGTCATAAGAGTTTACTTTATTTATAAAATTCAGGCATTTTAAATGGAGTTTGTTTTTAAAAATAACAAGTCTTGTTTAGTTTTATACATATGTCCCAGAAAAGCATAAACTGTCAAAGCTCAGGAAAGGCTGGGCTTTATGAACACATATATGAAGGGATGGGATATAGAGGATTAGGAGTTTCAAAGAGTTTCTGACAATTTGCAGATAATCAATAAATTAATCCGATCTTTATATAGTGTAAATTTGGATATCTTTCTTGAATTGGCTGAGCAACACTTACTGAAATCTGGTTTAGAATAGCTTTAGATGGGTTTTTCTATTTGTTAGGAAAATTCTGTAAAGCTACTGGAGTAGGAAATGCAGGAGCTGTCAGGTTATACAGAAGTGATAAAGAGTGTACTTTGTAAGGACAAATTATAATGCTCATATCTTCAGGGAATTTCAATTTAATTGAAACCACTCAAAGGAAAATAATAAAAAACCCAAAAACCAACACTCCACCAAAATTGTAATGGGGGACAGCTGAAGTAAAACATAGATGGAAGTTATCAGGCTGTGCTAATGGAAGGAACTAAGTACTGAAAGTAAGAAAAGGCTGCAGCACAGAGGGAAGTCAGGGCTCTGTTTTGCTTACCATTAATGCTTTGGTGTCTTAAACTTTGGTAATGGAATTTTCTGTGCTTGCTCTCATCAGGCCTGAACAAACAGAGGAAAAGAAAATTGGTTCTTGCAAAGCAGTAATTTGTCCAAAATTAGGCATAGTGTCTTAGAACCATAGAATGGTTTGGGATGGAAGGGACCTTTTAGAAGTCACCAGTCCAACCCCTGCCATGGCAGGGGCACTTTCCACTAGACCAGCTCCCTCCAACCCCATCCTACCTGGCATTAAAACAACAAGCTTTAGGATATAGAAATTGCTCCCTGAGCTTACCTACACCTCCACTGACTGTAGAGAGAGCCTGGGCAGGCTGGGCTGAGCTGTGAAGATCTTTTTGATGTGGCAGTGCTGGTTAATGTCTTCCCTAATGATCAGGAGGATGGGGCAGAGTGCACCTGCAGGAAGGTTGAAGGTTACACCAATTTAAGAGGAGTGGTTGATAGACCAAGAGGTTGATTGTGCTGCTGCTCAGAAGGAAACAGGGAGGTTTGAGAAACAGGCAGAAAGATGAAGAAGGAAGAGACATGCAAACTGCTGCTCTGGGAGAGGAATAATTCCATGCACAAGGACAGGCTGGAAGCAGCTGCTGGGAAGCAGCTCCACAGAGAAGGACCTAAAGCTCTGGGTGGACACAAAGTGGATCCTGAGCCAGCAAAGTGCCCTTGCAGTGATGAAATCCAAAAGCATCAGCAGCTGCAGAGGAAGAGCCTTGGCAGCTCGTCAAGGGAGGTGATAATTCCTCTCTCAGCCCTGGAGTGCAGGTCCAGGCTGGGATGCTGAGAGCAGGAACACAGTGGGCTCTGTGGGGAGCCACAGAGGTTGCCAAGGAATTACAACTATGGCTGTTTAGCCTGGAGAAGAGAAGATTTGGGGGGATTTTATCAATGTGTAGAAATACCTGATGAGAGGGTGCAAAGGAGATGGACCGAGGCTCTTCTCTGTGCTGACAAGAGGCATCAAGCACAAACAGACATCCAAGAAATTCAGCTGTAAGATAATAACACTTTGTCATTGTTGGAATGGTCAAATACTAAAAGAGATTGATCAGATAAATTGTTGATCTCAACATTTGAGATATTCAGAAACTGATTGAAAATGGGTTTTGAATAACCTGCTGTAGCTGACCCTGCTTGATCAGGGGACTTGGACTAGACAATCTCCAGAGGTCCTTCCTCCCCACAGTGCTGTGAATCCTCTTCAGCAGTCATTCTTCTTGCAAAACCACGTTGCTTTAATTTATTTCCTACACAAGTCCTCATGGAAGAAAATGAAAATGATAATCCTACTTCATATAGAAATATTTGGACGCCTAAACTCTCGTTTCCATACCAAGTCTCAGCATCTGCAGTTTACAGTTTCCTACTTTTGCAATCACACCTTTATCTTCAGTTTTAGAAAGGGAGTTCTAATAAAATTCACAGGTGTTTTCTGAGTTTTATGCAAGGAAAAAAAAAAATCAAAAGCCAATTCCTCCAGAAAGTAAAAGGATTATTACTGAGTATTGCTAACAGACTTCAATATTTATTAACATTCAAATGCCTAAGCCAGGCAGCAGCTCAATCTATTTCTTTCAAATATATCCCTGCAAAATTGTTTTAGAGCTATATCAGCTCCCTTATAAATTTTGTTTTCTTAAGCAGCAATTTTCCTGCACAGTGAAAAAACTTGATACCAGCAGAGTCTGCCTGAATATATCTGTCATGAATGGATGTTTTTCAGCCTATGATTCCCACATCAGCTCACATGCTAGAACAATGTTAAAACAAAGCCTACATCCATCCTTGTGGGCCATTCTGTGAAAAAATTCCTCATTGTTTACTGACAGCTCTTTCAGGCCAAGGTGTGGGATTTTTGCCTGGGACTCTCAAGACACTCATGTGCAGCAGAGAAGAGTTTTGTCCTTTATAGCAGTAAATCCTTTCTGAAAATCCACCTCCTGATGTAATGCCCTTTTGAATCCTGTTTTGTCATTGACAACAGACTTGGTGAGTGGGAACAAGGACTTGAGGGACTTTCCCAGTTAAGTACACAAAGGGAGAATAAAAGTCTTCTTGGTTTATAAAAGAAAATAGAATCAGATCCTCGGCTGCTGTGACCCATGAAGAAGCTTTAATTTCAGCAAAGTTAGAAAGTAGGTAAATAAAACCAATACAAAATATTTAAACTTCAAGAAAAAATAACTACTCTATTAAAGATAGTGGAAAGATCAAGATGTTCTTTTCCTTTGCCTCAAAAAGATTGCTCTTTATGGAGTATTTTCCATAGAACACTTTAGAGCTTTTGCTGTCTGGTATTAAATCTTCTTTTAGCTTTTCTGTTGCCTTTAATATATCAGCATCAATTTATTGACACTCAAAACAAATTCCTCTTCAATCCTTTGTGGTAGATGAAACTTGGCTGGTTTGGGTTTCATATTGCTGATCCATATATTTCAAACTGGAGGTGGATTATTCTGTCCAGATTTAGATATCCACAGTGTAGATGTTAACAAACAAGCTGGCTGCTCAGAATTCCTTCACACTCTGGGACAGCAGCTTAAAGGACATGGTTAAAATGGGTCAGACAAAACACTTTCTTCACTTGTCTGCTTCTCTCTGTTGGTACAAAAAGAGACTTGACAATGAGCTCATGTGTGAGGATGTCTCTCCCAGGTTTCTAAAATTAGGAAACACGTCCTGGGTCACTGAGGGGTTGATTTCCCAACTCTGCTCACAGCTGGTGAGCAGGAACATGAGAAAGGGGCACTGTGCCTTTTAAATAAATGATATCCATTTATATATAATGGAAATATATATTTATTTATTTTTTTTTTACTATTTATATTTTATATATATATATTTATGGAATATCACACTTAGGAACTTATAGGGGGGAAATCATAAAATACAGTGGGGTTTGCACCATTTATTGAGAGCCTAAAGACAGAAAAATATCAGGTGCATGATGAAAGGTGTTCCAGCCCTTAGGGAAGACACTGTGCTGCTCAAGGGTTGGAAAATCTCTCCTATGAACTCAGGCTGAGAGTTGGGACTGTTCATCCTGGAGAAGAGAGAGTTCCAGGGAGATCTTAGGGCACCTTCCAGTGCCTAGAGGGGGGTTAAAACACGGCTGGAGAGGGACTTTTCATGTCCTGGAAAAGGGGAATGGCCTTAAATTGAAGGAGGGTAAATTGAGATTAGGTAATTGGGAGAAATTCTTTCCAGGGATGTTGGTGAGGCTCTGGAACAGGTTGCCCAGAGAGGTTGTGGACTGACAATCCCTGGAGGTGTCCAGGGCCAGAAATCTGCTCTGGTAGAACATATTCCTGCCCATGGCAGGAGGTTGGGATGATGATCCTTAAGGTTCCTTCCAACCCCAAGCCATTTAGGATTTTATATTTACCTGCTCATATATTTTGCACCCAGTAATTCTTCCCTCATATGGAAATGTTCTGCATGTCTCTAAGAATTATTGGAGTTACTGTGCATGGGGTGGTTGATTTTTTTTTCTGAGATGTATTCAGCCTGCAAAACCTCAGTTTCTCCTGCACATTGCCAGAAAATTTCAGATTCCCACACCTGAGCATGGGGCAGGGAGAGGATTGTGGTGGGAGGCTCTGCCTGGACATTGAAGTGAGATTAATTAAATAATAAATTCCCATTAAATCATCACTGGTCTGATGGGTTCTGATGGGGTCTGAACCACTGTGGGTAGCTTTGAAATGTGGTGGTTTCCTTTCAAACCACTGGCACAGGTCCCAGAGGAGCAGACAAGGGGCCCAAGCAGATCAGTTGGTTTCTTTGGGTGAGATCTCAGTAAGAGCTCGTAACTGCCTTGGAAAACCACTAAAAATCCTCTTTCATTCATCAAAAAAATTCCTCCATTTCATTCATCCAGTGGGTAGACTCTGCAATGCTGTAAAACAATTTTACCTATGTTTGATACAGGGACTTTTTATCCTCTTGAGCAGTGATTTTTACTTTTTTTGTGCCTCCCTGGGAGCAGTCCCATGGTAGCTAGAAAGGTCTCACTGTGTGGTTTTGTTCACTGCTGATATCAAATTGTGCTTGTGGGCTTCTCATGGAGGAATTGTCCTCACCAGCCTCCAGAGACTTTTTAGATGGAGAAAGAAATGGGCACTTGCAGCAGAACAAGTTTTGCCAGAGTTTTTCCAACCTGCCCTTGAAGCAACTCAGATACTTTCATAAAGAATCTGCTGTGGCACTGAAAATGTTTCCAGTGGACAAACAATTTCACCTTCAGAGGGGATGAATTATTTCCTTCAGTCACTAGGTGACCAAAGCAATGTTCTTTTTATTTTTTCTTCTCCCTGTATACCAACCATGCTTGAAACAAGCCCTGAAATCCATTCTATTTTGGCAACAATCTGATTTTCAGATTCTCAGACACTTCAACAGCCCTTTTGTCTCACCAGAGATAGCTGAAGATTATTTTGAGGAACTATTTATCCATAACTGAAAGGTGCAACTCCTCTGCTATTGGCTCTTCTGACTTCACTAATTTTAATTACAGTGGCAGATGCAGATAAAACAACATGAAGCCTCGGTTAAAATTACAGAATTTATGAACTAGTGACATCAGAAGAAAATATAATCATTCAAGCTTCCCTTCCAAATTCAATACTGATGTATTTATATCTTTTCCTCAATACTGAATGGTAATGCTTTATCACCATTGCCTATATTTAAAAAAAAAAAAAAAAAAAAAAAAAAAAATTCTGGTATAACATAGCTGGTAGTACTTATTTGGGAGGTAGCTGGGCTTTAGTTGGTGATAACTACCCTTTAATTGATAATAGAGATTAGTTACCTTTAATTAGTAATAGGAGGACTCTGAATGTATGTATAACATACATGCCAGAACAACTCAATAATAGAAAAGGTTCTGCTGCAGGTCCAGGGCAGGAGTTCTGGAAGCTGTTATTCCTAATAAACACTCCAGTCTCCGTGGATGACACCAAGGCCTCAGCCCAGTATTTGGTGCAGGTTTCCATGACTACCTTGAAGGCAAAAAATGAAGTAGATTCTTTTATTTTCCCTGCAATATGTGAAAGAAAAGCCACAAAATGGTTTGCAGATGTTCTTGTTGTCTCCTTAGAAGCTCTTTTGAAACTCAGACTCCAAACCTAGGATTGCCAGGTTAAAGTAAAAAGTATGTTCTAAAGTCACCACTTTCCCCAGGGCACCTGTGTGTGTGTCCAGCTTTTAGTCAGGCATCTCCCACCCTTGCACTGCATTTTAATCATGTGCTGGTGCCTTGCAGTGGCAGAATGAAAGGACAGAATAAACCTCAACCTCCACACCCCTCTGTGGCTCCTCTGGCTGAGCCGCACACGGGAGTGCAAATGATCAGGAAATCATTTCAAACCCAGTGGCTGCTAATGCCTCTGTCTGCTTTTGTCTTGCTCCTGTTAATGGAATTCTGAGTCCTCACTGCTGAATGTCACCAGGGATGTTTGCTGTCCTCCTCAGCTGAGATCTTATCAATTGCTCATTATTTGATAAACCATCAGAAATACAGTTAAGTAATTAAATTCAGTGCCAGAACAGAGCATGAGTGACTGATCAAGTGAGGATAGAAGAAAACAGATCAGTTTAGAGTGAATTTCATGAATCATTGTTCTCCCAAAATTTAGAGAGAGATTAAATTTCCTGTTTTATTTTTTAATTGAAAGACTCTCTCCTTTCTAATTACTGATGTCCTGGCATTGTGTTGCAGTCAGTATGAAACTTGAGTATCCTTTGGTTCTAAAAGTTCTTTTACAAATCTTTCCTTTACAAATCAAAGTAAGATAATGAGAAATAAATCCAAATCATAAAACACCTTCCCCCCAGTCCTCAAATCTTTTTGGGCAAATGCCAAGCAATGGAAGTCACAGATATGGATGACATTGTTGTTCATATAAATCCTTCCTGATTATGTCCTGGAAGAATCTTTAGCCTGATACTACAATTCATTCCTTTGCCCCTCTACTTCCCAGAAAAGTTATTAACAAGCTTATTAACAGGTTCTTAACAAGCCTGGTAATGGATTTTGTTATCTGGACAAACTGCCTTGGGAACCAGACCCCTGAGAAGTCCCCAGACAGTTTTCCTATTAAGACACAACTGAAAATCATGAAGAGCAAGCCACATTTTCAGAGATGAGGCAGACAGATCTTTTTTCTTGTACAAAATAATCCCCCCTTCCTTCTCCCCTGGGTACAACAGAGGTGTTTGTAGCTACAGAACCTGCTCCAGCACTTCTTTGACACATTACTGATTATACAAAATCCTTTGCTTTAAATTAGATATCCAAGCCCACCTTTAAAATCTGCAAAATCCTGGTTACTCTGTAATGAGTGCAAGTGTTGGGTTCTCTGTTTTCTGTCCATTTCTTTCTCATATTTACATATTTATGATGATTTTCCTCTTTTGCTGCAGAGATCTGAGCCCTGACGTGAAGACCTCAGCCAAAATATCTGCAGAGAGCCTGTGCTTCAGCCCTAATCAGTGCTAAGGAGCTAAACTTGTCCAAAGTGAGGGGAGAAGATGGCCATCAACTGGAAGGTCTGCTTCTTCAGCCTCGTGTTGCTTCCTGTGGTAAGGAAAAAATGATTTTATTTCCATTGCTCTGACATAAATACATGTTCTCAAGGCCAGCACTTGCCAAGAGGGAGGGATCTGATGCTGACACTGATTCTGGGTTTTTCTGCGTGGTCTTGTAGCTTGGGTTAAGACTTTTCCAGCCGTCTTTGTTATGAATTAGGGCTGTGATCACTGCTCATCCTCAGAAGGGCAAGTCCATCCCTTGAGGACGTGTGTTCACTGTTTTTAACCAATATCCAAAATAAAATAAAGTAATATTTAGAAAAAAAAAATAGTGAGTATTCTGTTTCAAATACATTGGTTTAAGAATTTTTTTTTTTTTTCAGACAGAGGGATAAAATTAGAGATTCCCTTCATTCCCCCCTGTGAAACCTAAACCTCAGGATATTCCAGGCAGTGCTTTTGGAGGCTTCCCTTTTCAGAGGAGCAATTTTAAGAAACAATACAAATGGGCATATAAAGGCACTGCAGGCACTTAAAATCATCCATCATCTTTCTGAAGATATTCAATTCTTTATGAAAATGACAGGGATTAATTTTCCCCACAAGTCTTTACTTACTAAACAACAGGCTCTTCCATTAATAACTCCATGTTAACACACTTGGGGATTGTAACTCTCCCTCTGCATTGTCCCTACACACAGTGACTGCAGCTCTGCTCACACAACAGCCACAAAAACACTGAGCAAAGATATTTTTCCCTTTTGTAGCTGTGAGGAGTTGCACACAAACCTTGCAATAACCTCTTGTAGCATTTCAACACAATTCTGTGTTAAACCATTGATCACAAATTGCTTTTCAGCTCTTCCCCAGGAGCATTGCTCACAGGGATTCAGTGACAAATAGCACCAGGGTTTAAATCCTCCAGCTCATTCCCATTAAGAGCCTTCTACAACTTCCATGCAAATGCTTTACACTTGCTTAATACAGAGATATTCTCACATTAGTGCTTTAAGAGTCAGTATTTCAAAGATTTCATGACATTTAGATAGATTTATTTTTAAATAACAGCTATTCAATGTGATGGTGGTGTGACCAGAGCATCTTTCAGCAGTTTTTGTAGAGTTTTTTTACCCTTATTGTCAAGTATGTGGCCTGTCTTCTACAATGCATAGCAGGCAGCACAAAGAACTTGTTTTACTTTGGCACACTGCTTTGAAGGACAGGTATCTGCCAATAAAGGCAGAAGCTTCACTTTGAAATAGAGAATGTAAACCCCCTCCCTCCAAATTATTATTATAATTTTGAAATTAAGGGGCTCTCATGCAAAGATAGGGGAATTAGGAATAACAGTTCATTACTAGGAAAATTAAAATAGAAATGCAGTATTACAAAGAACAATCCCAACCCCTGCCAGAGTCAGAATCCAAGCTGACACCCGTCAGTCAGTCAGGGTGTTGGCACAGTCCCATTCAATGGTGGCTGCATCCTCCTGCAGGGGCAGATGTGGTTCAGCTGCAGCAGTGCTCCTGGAGAAGGTGCAGTTTCCTCTGAAGCTCCAGGGATGATGTGGGAAGGTCTGGCTTTCCTCTGGAATCCAGTGCAAAGAAGGTTCCTTGGTGTCCAAAATGTCAGTTTTTATCTGGGTAGGAAAGGCTTGGCTCCTCCCCTGGCTGGAGCATCTCCCAGTGGGATGATGGAATTTTATCAGTCATGCCCTGGGACTCACTGGCCATTAACAGGAGATATCTCCTGGAGGGAGGATGGGCTGTGGGAAGATAAAGATGATTGCCCAGCTGGTTTAAAGATGGCCCATGAGCAGATAATGTGTGCCAGGAGATCAGGGTCACTGCCCCAGCTGGGTTAACAGATGGGGACAGAATTCACATTTCTGGCCACATCAACCCAACACACACAAAAATACATTTTCTTTCCTTTTGGCTCTTATTTAGCTCTCATTTTACTGCCCACCTAAAATGTGGCAAAATTCAGCTAAATTGTGTAGGATTGGGTTAGAACTGGGACCACAGTTGTGTTCATCCAAATAATAAAGTCCTTTACATGCAAATACATGGTCTTGAAATGTGTATCTGGAGCATGGCTCCTGTGACCGTTCCCTATATTTCGTGGTCAGGTAGAAATGACTACTTATTAAAAACTGACTATGTTTAATTTTTATAATACATCTCTAAAATTATTACTGTAAATCTCCTCTCAGCAAATGGGGAGGGGAAAACCCCTCAAATTTAACCTGATTTAGGTACTGATATTCATGTGAGATATTCATGTGAGTTTAGCTCAAATTCAGATGCTTTTTTTTTTGGACATAGAAACGTTGATGACATGGATCCTGCCCTGGGAGAAACTGGAAAGCTGAATTCCCAGCCATGCAAACACATTTTTCAGACTGCAATCAACATAATTAAATGACTCAAAAGACAAAAAAAAAAAAAAAATCTGTTAAATGACCAACAACCTCAATATTTTCAAGATTTTTGGTGCTCAGCTCAAGACCCTCGAAAGGTGTCTTGTTATTTAGAGGTGAACAGTTTTTAATTAAGGGAAATTAAAGGACAAATCTCTTGAGCTCTCAGATGGGTGACCTTCCTGGCAGATGGAGAAGGACAGCAAATTCCCAATTGCTCACGTTTCAGGACATAACTGTGGTTGCTGAGCTGGATAATTAGTGATCAGCTCCAGCTTGTGCAAAGAACAATTCTTAATGAAATACCAAATAGCAAACTAGAGCTAATAAGAAAAAAACTGCTTTTTATTTGCTGCTTCTGTGAATTTTGTGATCTTATTTTTGACTATAAGGTTTTACAGCAGTCTTTTGCAGGAATCCAGATATTAAAGTTAACCATTTAAGCCACATGAATTTGTGTGTTTGCAGACAGAGCCCACCACTGAGATTACATAATAATTTGTGCATAGTATTCATTTCATATTAAATCCCTACATTTCTTTTCACAGACCAAATTTCAGGAATGATATAATGATATTTATATTTCTTCCCTTGCTGAGATTATTTTGCAGTTCTTGTGGTAACACATTTCTCTCCACTGGGGCACACTCTTTCCCTGAAAACCATCTCTAATGTGCCGTGCTTGTGACCTCAAACTGGCACCTTCCTGTCATGCAAATTTTCCCATTTTCTACCAAGGGAGTGGATGTGACTTTAAAAAAAATTAGAGCATTTGAGAGTAATCTTAGACTCCACAAAATTCCTGGAAAAAATTGTTTATATACTGCTTTCCTCTAAGCACATCTGGTCACACTCATTTTACCCACTAAAGCCCCCAAGCTGATGTCCATGCCCATAAAAAAATCAAGAAAAGATAAAAAGAGAACCAAGCATGAGTGGGAAATTCCAGGTGGCTTCAAGTATAGACTCTGACCAGGCAACAAGAATATAAAATGCTAAGAAATAATTAGAAATGAGCATTTAAAGCCAGTTCTAAGTGTCAGAGTTAAGGGTGATTGAGTTTTTCATGTGTTTACCAGGCTGTTCTGCATTAATCTAACCTATGAACCACTCAGGACTGAAGGCACCATGACACCTGCAAGGCCTTTAGAGGAATTCTTGAGCTCTACTTTTTTCTGCCATTTTTAAGTGCTTTCCTAGATTTAAATGCTTATGTTGCTATTTTAGCTGGTTTTAACCCATTTCTTTCTGCTGGCTGAACTCTTCCCAGTCTTTTCCATTCTTTGCTCTGGATGAAACTCTGAATAACCTGGGATAGTGGGAGGAGTCTGTCCATGGCAGGGGGCTGGAACTGGATGTCTTTGAGTTCCCTTCCAATTTAAACCATTCTGGGATTCTATTATGTCTTTTTATTTTTTATTTTTTTTTTTGTTTGTTTGTTCCTGAATTCACTTTCACTGGCGTTTTGATTGACTTTGCATTCCATTCATCTGTGATAACATTGAGTTATGTTGTTTTGTTGTTGTTTTTTTTTTTAATTGGAAGATATTAACAAAAGTCATCGTAAAATTATGGAGGAGAAAGGATCCTAAGCCATCTTTCCTTTGTCTGGTTCCAAATGTACTTGAGAAACAAGGAGTTTCATGACTCACAGAGTTGGCTTGGTGTATGAACTGAATTTTAAATGTAACTGCAATGCAGGTGCTCTAAATGTCCAGAATAATTTGATCAGATGTATTTCTTCACCTAATACTTGGAATTTCCTGTGGGTACATATTTAATATTGCAAAGCTTAAATGTTTCCAGTGGTAGAATATTCTGTGTAATGTTTGATTAGCTGGGAAGAATGTTCTCCTTTAAACAAGAGAGAAATGTGGAAAAGGGGAGTGCAGGTGATGCCTCCTGTACAACATTGAGGTGTGATCTCTGAGTAGAGTCAAATACAGATTTGGATGCACAGGCAGCACCTCACAGAGCAGAGAATGGAACCTGGATCTGATGAGAGTGAAGCAATTCATGAAGAGGTGAGGAGAGGAACTGAAGTGTTTGCCCAGCCCCTGTTTGCTGAAGGGGGGATATTTCTCAATTTTCTCAGGGTCTGTATAGGCTACAGAGCAGAGAACTCTCTGTATTCTCTATTATTCATCCCTGGCTGTCACTTCCAGTGCCAAGCTACCTTCAAACAGAATCATCTACATTCCAGCCTCTGTTGTTTTTAAAAGATGAGGCACAGTGCATCCAGACACAAGTTTCTATCCCAGCCTGCAATGTTTTTAAGCTCAGCCCAAACATGAGGCTCCTCAGGTACAAATGTAAAACCTTGAGTTGGTCTCTGCTCTTTAAGCAAACTGATTTTTTTATTCCAGGGTTTAATGAGAGAGCTTTTAATGAGTTTACCTGCCTGGTGATTTGTAGCATCTCATAACCCTGTTAGGGAAGTCCAGCTCTCTGTAGGACTGCAGGTTTCTTGAGCACAGTGTACAGCTGCATGCAACTTCCCTGTTATTTATGTAATGAAAATATAAATATTTTATATCCAAACACAGCCAGGGGACTGCTGGGAATGTTCTCCATAGCAGATAGAGACTCAGCTAACCAAGGCATTAATGCTGCTGGAGCTTTTCCATTTTATCAGGAGGAGCTGGTGCTGGGGGCAATTGGGAGAAAATAGCAACCTCTTAAAAGCCTTGTTTAAAATAGAAAAAGCAAGTCTGTGGATGTGTAATACTGAGTAAAACACTTTCAAGGAGCAGGTTCAGAGTTCTGGTATCACAAAAAATCATCTGAGAAAATCAGCATGGCAAAACCACAGAGGCCTTGATACCAACCAACTTCAAGAGGCACAAAAATGAGGATTTCAAGTCCCAGATGGTTTCTATGCCCTCAGTTAGGTGGGATAGGGACTTACAGAGAGTGCCAGAGTGAGAGTTCTCTCAGGGTGAGATTTCATCCTGGCATATCTCTAAGTTTCTGGGGTTTTTTTTCTGAGAAAACTCAGTGTATTTACACTCCTGCCTAAGAACTCTGGATATTGTGTTGGGTCTCTGCCTGGTGCACTGGCACTTTTAACTTCACCTGGGCACCTCAGGTGCCAGTCAGGAGTATTGCAGAAGCCAAAGAAAGACACCTGGTTCAAATGTTTTTCAATTATAGAATTATAGAATGGTTTGGGTTGGAAGGGACCTTAAAGGTCAGGTGGTGTCAGGAACAGCTCCCACTACTCCAGGATCTTCAGAGCCCTGTCCAGCCTGGTCTTCAAGATTTTTTATCTTGTTAAGCTGATTTGACAAAAGCTGATTGACAGGCAGAGAAAAAAAAGTCTAAAAATACACATATTCCACCAAAATGTGGTTCACAACATTGTGGACAAACACAGATATCTACCACAACTTTCCTTTAGACAGTCAAGATATCTCAGGCTTAGAAATGCAAAGCAGCAGGTAACAAAGTAAAAAATAGTTGTCCTATATTACATTAAAATATTATTTTTTTTTCCCCCTCTGGAAGTAGAAATCATTTTGGTGGGAGGCAAATAAAATAATGACAACACTGATTTATGGGTGTTAATTAATGTGATTTTTTTTTTTTTCCTGCTGGTTTTGCAGCTTGCAGGAGGGTTGGATGAGCAGTCAAATAACAAATCAGGCATTAGAAAGGGTTCTTAAAAAAAGAAAGCTGTAATTAGGGAAAAAAAAAAAAAAAAAAAAAAGAAAAAAAAAATCAGAATCAGTGATTTTTTGTGTTGCTCAGCTGTTAATACCCAGCTCCTGGAGGAATAGTTTTGAAGTCTCTAGCAAGAGTGTTGCCTGCAATTCCTTGGGTTTGCAGAGTCAGCAGCCCAGGAGGATTTCCTGTGCAGGCAGCTCGAGGACAGAGCTGTGATGCACAACCAAAGCTGAAGGAGAGGAGGAGAAAATAGAAGCAAAAGAGCAGGAAGAGAGGACAAAAATATGAAAAAAATCACATTTACAGCACTATTCCTCTATTAGGGATTTGGTTTTTTTATATTTTTTATATTCCCTTCTGCCCCTCTCACCAGAGCTTGCAGAAAAGGGTTTTTTCCTGATCTGGGAAATAAACCCTGCTGCTCCTCAGAGTGGGTGTGTGTCCTGTGGGCCCTGCCTGGGATCGGGGAGTGATGCTGGGAACCTCCCTGGGGAGCAGCTGGGGCAGTGCCCATCCACCTCCAAACCCCAGAGATCACTGAGCACAGCTGTGGGGCTGGGAAAGCAGAGTTTGCCAGGCTTTTTTTCCAGAACAATGACAACATGGCTGTCTAACCAACCAGCTGTGAGCCCCTTGGAAGCAGTGCCAGCCCTGAACCCCCCCTGCAGTCCCCAGGGCACAGAACCCAACTCCTCAAACCCTCCCTGTTCCCCTGGGCAAGGGGTGAACTGCTCACTCAGGGAAACCTGGCAGGAGAGTTGTGTTTCTCTCAGGTTTATTCTCCCCATGTGGAAACCACTTGGAAGTGCAGATTTTGGAGCTGTGGATCCCATCTATACCAAAATCTGTTAATCTTTGTGATGTTTTTATTCCATATAATGCCAGTGTTGGCTAAAAGGACACCATGAATGAATCAGAGCTGCCTCTGTGCTTCCCTCTGTGTGTTAGAGCTGAGTTCTGCTCCTGAATAAGTCACTTGGAGCAATGATTAGCCCCCTAAATGCTGGATGTCTGGATTAGAATCAGAGAATCCTGGAATGGTTGGGTTGGAAGGGGCCTTAAAGCTCATCCAGAGCCACCCCTGCCATGGGCAGGGACACCCCACTGTCCCAGGCTGCTCCAAACCCTGTCCAGCCTGGCCTTGGGCACTGCCAGGGATGGGACAGTCTGGGAAACCTGTGCCAGGGCCTCAGATTAAGATATTTATCTATATTAATATATAATTTTCATTCTCTTATACATAGTGTATTTAGTGATAGACACCTCTGGATTTTGGTATAACCCATCCTAAAATCCTCCTCATGCTCTCTTTATTGCAGGGCCCTCAAAAATTATCTTAGACTAGACTTTGGTCTCTTTAGTTTTTAGGAATCTCATTTTTGTTGGGCATTTATAAATGTTATCTGCATCAGGAATAGATGACAGTAACTCACTCTTGCCCAATTGATTTTCTTGGATTTTCAGTATCTTGTGACTCATCTTGGTAGGGTGGTTTGTAAGGTTAAAATGCTGTTTACTACTGTTGGTTCCTGGAACACATTTTAAAAATTGAATATTAAATGTATGTTCTTGTATGAGTGAGGGCAGATGCCAATGGATCTTTGTGTCTGGAGTGAAAAAAAAAAAAGACAAATGCATCCATTAAATACTTCAGAATCACCATAAAAAACACCCCAAACCCAAATAATATCTATTTTAAATAAAACAAGAAAAATATTTTCCCCACAGAACAACAAAAATATTCTGTAGTACTTTCATAGAGTTATTATTTCCAGTAGAATTCAAATAATCCAATTTCAATTTCAACCTCTTTCCCTTTTTTTTAACCATCTAAAATTTCTAAATGCTTATTTTCTTCAAACAAGAAACAATATGGAAATGATCACTTTTAACCCTCCTCTGCTCTTTTAAAAAGGAACACATACCAGTAGTTTGAGGGTTTTTTATTTTTTTCTTTTGTTATCAATATGGTTTAGACTGTAAATCCAATCAACATGTTAAGGGCAAGTCTCAAGGAGCATCTTTCATTCAGATTTAATTTGAGGTGCCCAGTGCTGAGCTCTCTGTTCCAGCTCCTCTGGGTCTGGGTTTCTCTGGGGGATTTCAAAGGGATAAAGGATTTTACTGTTCCCAGTAACACATTTCTGCAGTGCTCTTTTCTGCTCCTTATGGAGTGCAGAATTCTCTAAGAGAATATTAATTCTTTAATTAATTAAGAAAACACTTTATCTGCTGTGTGCTCTTTCCAAATGATTTTGGCCCCACAGTTTTTGTCCAGCTCAGAATCTGTGACCAAAATGTGTTGTTGAGGAGTTATTTAGACTAAATCCAGGCTTTGAAAACTTCCAAAACAGTTTGTCAACAATTTCACCTACTGATATTTTCACATTTGGGAAGGGGCAGTCCAGAGATTTTAATTTGTTTGTTTTTTTAATTCCCTGATAACCACATCTGAGCATTTTTGATATTTGGCATAAAACTGTTTTAGAGCTTTACTTTATTCTTTCTTGTTTGCTAAAGGCTTTCAAGATAACTGATAATGCAAAATGTAGATTTGATAGAATTGGAGATATGCTAAAGCTCAAGGGCAGCAAGTTGGTTTCACTTCCTCAGAGATATTAAAATGTTCTTTTTTTTTTTTTTTTTTTTTCCCTGCTGCCCTCTGGCTGAGCTGGTTTTAGTTATTAGGTCTCTGTTAGCCAGTTATGATCATTTTCTCCATTATTTAAAAAACATAAAACAAATAACAGATTTGCTCTGCAATAGCAATTAAATTCTCATGTAATTTCAATCTGAATCCATTTTAGTGCTTCTTCCAGCAACATGGATGTGTGAAATCTAAACCTTTTGGGCATTATATGTTGTTTATTGTGTCTGAACTAAGCAGAAACACCAGGTGAGCAAACTGCATCTCATTTAAAGTAACTATTGACTCTCACTGGGTATTTTCATTTTAAAAGTTTTCCCCCAAAATGATGAATTCCCAGGAATTCCCAGGAACACTTCATTTTCAGAGCAGCTGTGGGAGAGGCAGGAATTTTGCACCATCAGTGGGAATGGGTTGAAAGATGCTGAAGGGCTTTTAATACCCTAGGGACAGCAAACTGATATAATCACATATATGTAAATAAATTCATTTTTCTGTTCCTCCATGCCATCCATGTACCATTAAAACTTGAATGCTATGGGTCAGTTCAACTGGATTTGACAGAATCACATTCTCAGAAAAATTAATGTTCTAACAGTTTCATGTGAATATTTAGGCAAATATTTTTTTCTTAATTCCTTACAGAAAGACAAATTTCACAAGAAACTCAATAAACTTGTTAGGCAGAAGAGTGTCCAGACTGGAGCTCATGTTAGGACAAGAATTATTGGTTTGAACTGAAAGAGGGAGATTGAGATGGGATCTGAGGAAGAAATTCCTCCCTGTTGGGGTGGTGAGGCCAATCTTGGCTTTCAGCCATTCTGAGCTTTGTATCTCCAGCTATCCTAAAATAAAATAAAATAAAATAAAATAAAATAAAATAAAATAAAATAAAATAAAATAAAATAATATAAAATAAAATAAAAATTAAAATAAAATAAGAATGTTGGATTGTGTATTCCATTTTTTTTGTAACTCAAACCCTGAAAAATTTCATCAGTTGGATCTGATGCCCTCAGGTCATTATTCCATGGCACTGAAGTGATGATCAAACATCTCTATTTTTCTGCCTTTTCACACACATTTCTTTATACATGGCCTGATATCTAAATTTTTCTCACCTCCAAAATCCATGTACTGGATAGCACATGGCAGAGCAGCTGGGACACCTGGGTGCTGTTTCTAAGCAATGCCTTCACTTTTGCATTGAAATCTTTTTCCTTCTTCATAGCAGCTTATTTATTCCATTTATCCACCTGATTCTCTTATAATATTCAAGGGATTTTTTTTTTCTGTGAATTAAAGCTGTAGACAGGAACAAAAAAATAAGAAAGTTTATTTTCCATTGTTTTTCACCTTCTGGTTATGACATGAATTCTGCAGCTATTTTATTTAGGGAATACAAAAATAAAAATAGAACTTCTTTTCCCTTTTGTATCCCTGGATTTTTGCTACACCTCTGTTAACAAAAAGAACTAATCTAGAGAAAATTCTGTTCTCAATATTGCTTTATGGTATTTTGGGGCATTGTTTGTATTATTCAGAGCTTTGTGATTTTTCTCACACGTGAAAATGTGAAATATTTATCTGTTATCAAATGTGGAATGTAGAAATTTTGGACACAGTAATCTTGAGGATCAAATAAATGAGTTAACATACTGGAATCACCCAGAATAATCCATGAGGGACAATATCAAAGAGGTTTCACCAGTTTTGCTTTCAAATCTTTGTTTAGCTGAAGAATGACAGCAATTTGCTCTCCTGGCAGAGGAATCCCTGCTCTGCTTCTCCCTTCAGCATGGATTACAGAGATTATTTACATGTGTTAATGTTTTCTTCTAGAGCAGGGAAATCAAAGCAGCCAAAAGAGCTGCTCCCATTTCTGATCCTGTCATTCTCCCTGGAAAATGAAACTTCCTTCTTTCTATTAACTTCAATCTGAATAAATTAGAGCGTTGCCACAATTCAACATTACCATTTCAAAGGCTTTGGAGCTATATTATTTTTTTGTTTGGTCATGTTGAAACTCAGAAATAAATGGAGAACAAATGCTCTGCATGTCTGTATTCTATTGCATATGCCTGTTTCTAGGATGGAAAATTATCAGAAAACCAGAGAATCAGAGAATTATGGAAAGTTTGGGTTGGAAAGGACATTAAAGGTCATCCTGCCATGGCAGGGCCACCTCCCACTGTCCCAGGCTGCTCTGTCCAGCCTGGCCTTGGACACTTCAGGGATCCAGGGGCAGCCACAGCTGCTCTGGGCACCTCTCCCAGTGTCACAGCAAAGAATTTCCAACTCCTTATCCCTCCCTGCCTCTGGCAGTGAAGCCATTCCCTGTGTCCTGTCCCTCCATCCCTTGTCCCAAATTCCCTCTCCAGCTCTCCTGGAGCCCCTTTAGGCTCTGGAAAAGGCTCAAAGTTCTCCCTGGAGCCTTCTCCTCTCCAGGTGAGCACCCCCAGCTCTCTCAGCCTGTGCCTAAACTCCCTGAGAAGTAAAATTAATGTACATGCTGGAGTTGTGTTTTCTTTCTGTAACTGGAAATTCGTCAGCAGAAGAGAAATGAGCACCTGGATATGAGCAGGGAGGTGAAGATGAAGCTGTTAAAGGTCAATAACTGAGAAATTCTGGGCACTTCAGGTCCTGGACAGGCATTTATGAGGTAAATCCAGCAGAAACTGAGCAAAGACTTCTCTGAGGTTTTGGTTTAAGAACAAGACACAGGTACAAACTCACAGCTGTCCTGCCAGGCAGGGAAGGTTTTTGAGGTTGGGTTGAACTTCTTGTGTGGTTCTCAGCAGCCACCACTGAGAAAGAGGCAAAATTTGGCTTGTGCTGCTGGTGGGTGCTAGGTAAAAACACATCAAGGATGGCTGAGGATTCCAGAAGCAGCATCACTGAGGTTATCATGTGGTTGGAAATCAGGAAAGGTTTCTTCCCCCCAGAGGCTGGTCAGGCACTGGAACAGGTTTCTCAGGCAGAGCTCAAGGAACATTTGGACAATTCTCTCACCAGGTGGGATTTTTGGAGTGTCCTGACTCAGTGTTCCTTCCAACTGAGCATGTTCTGTAATTCCATGTCACAGATGAAGTAGGATCTGGTATTTTCAAGCTCAAATACATGAGATTGTGCTCTCTTAGTCACCAGTCAGGGACCCCACTTGTATGGCATGCACAAAAACCTCAGCAGAACTCTCCCTTCTTTCCCAGGGTGCCAAATTATTGACACTTCTCCAGCTTTAGCACATTAAATATAGGAAGAGATGCTTGACTGTATCAGCCAGCACTTCTTATCTGTCATGTAGAGCTGAAAACATTTATACTTTGGCTCTAAAGCCTTTAAAAAAAAAAAAGAAAAAAGAAAGAAAAAAAGAAAAATTGTCTCTTGTTTAAATATGCAAAAGGTTCTGATTTTCCAAGGCTGTGCATTGCAGTCAGCTGCAAACAGCACAGCTGAGGCTTCTGCTGCCCTGGGAGGAGCTCCTGTGCCACCAGTTCTGCATCCTCAGGGTCCCTGGATCTGCCAACACTCAGAAATGTCTGTTTATAACTCTTTATTAAATGCAGATTAACTGCTGCACCTTGCTGGAGCTGAGAACAGGTTAATAAAATCCTGATTCCTTTTGTGAGGTTTCTGTGTGGCACAAATGCAGAAGATGCTGGAGCAGAATCTGGGTCATGACAAGGCTCTGACAGCGAGACCTGTGGCAGATCTGCCAGGGTTTGAGAGGCAGCCAAGCCCTGCTGCTTTGTTTGGAGTGAAGTCACCCCTTAAGGGGGGATCTGCTGGAAGCACCAGCCCATCTCAGTCCCTGCACACTGTCCCTCCTTAAATCCAGCCCTACCCTGCAGTGAGAAAAGAGTAAAAGAGGGATTTGAGGCTGGGTGTGCAATCTGGCACTGGGTTTTGTTTGGATCGGTTTGGTTTCTAGTAATTCTTGCAATGCTATTTTGCAAGACATTGCTGAGCTTTTTGAAACCTCCTGGAGGTTCAGCTCAGGAAAATTTGTGTGGTTACTGGTGGGGTTTTCAAGGAGGCTTCATGAGCAGTGCATGTGTGATAAACTAATTTTTTCACACCTTTTATGCTCCTATCCTGAGATAAGGAATCACACATAGGTAGAAAATGCACTTTTTTGCAGGATTAACTTATAAATTGCATTTTTACATCAATGTCCATAAGAAAACTTTGAGTTTGTTTATAATGGCAGAGTATTCTTGATACAGCAATAATAAATAGTTATATTATTACACATAAAATCTTAGGAAAAATATGAAAAAATTGGAAAGAAAGAGTGAGCTGGATGTGTAACACACCTGCAGCAAGAACTGCTCTCAAATGTGTTGTTTCATGCTAATCCAAATTTTTACACAGTACATTACCCTTCCAAAATCTCAGCTTTTGGGGATCCCATCCCATAGCAATGTGGGGAACAAATAAAAATCAGGAGTGGTCAGGGTTGGCTTTAACCAGAGAAGATTTTCCAGCATGTAGAAAAGCTCCAGCTGTTGGTAGGAAACATTTCTGGGTATTCTGCCCAGGCTGTGCTGAGGACCAGAGGTTTCATCTGCTTTTTTCTGGTAATTTGCTGTTCCATCTCTGCTCTCCTCCTGTATCTGCTGCTCTCAACTCCTCAGAAAATGGATTGAGGTGGATGTGTCTGAATTTTTCATAATGTGTAAGAAGAAAAGCCCTCTAATTGTCACACCTTGCCTGAGATGTTCTGGAGTTCAGCTCTTGTGATTGAAGCAGGAACTGGTGTGATTGTGTTTCCCTGTCTCTCAAGCTCCTGTGAAAATGTCAGTAATTAATTACAGCTTATTTTGGTTTTATTGTGGCTAATCCACAGGTCCCTGCTGACTGTGAGTCTGGGCCTCTCTTTTAAGGCATCTCTGAAGGAATTGTGTGGTTTTATTGTTCCTTTGAAACATCAGGGATGGGGAATTGAGGTCCAAAGTTATTTTTCATCACCTGTTCACTGCCTGTCCTTGAGAGGGGCACATTTGTGCTGACCCTAATGCAGAGCTGTTCTCAGGCTCTGAAAATATAATAGATATAAAATATAAATAGGGTTATAGAGTTAAAGACAAAGGCCAAATCTCCCACTGAAAGTCATTATTTGTTAATATGCATTAATGGAGAAATTAAAACATTTAATGAGACAAATACCATAAAACAGGTAATGTGCCTTCCTACACTCAGTGGTGTCCAGGGCATCATTAAACGACATTAAATTGTTATTTTTAAGCTTACAGATGCTCAAGACAGAAATGTTGCATGTGGTTAAACAACAATGAATTACAAAGATACCAAATCCCTTCTGCTGCATTGATGGGGGGATTGTGTTGGTGGAACTGATCACTCCTCTGGCAGGGATTTATCTGCCCAGAAATCCCTGGGATTGGTTATTCACTCTCAGGATGTCTCTGTGTGCCATCAGAGATTTTGTTTCCTGAGAATTGCATTGAAATGTTTCTGTTCAAGAGCTGTTCCCAGATATTTAAATGCTGGTGATCAACCAGCCCACCACTTCTGCTGGCCTCTACAGCCTGGGGTGCTGAAGGTGAAAGAATAAAGCAAAAATCATTTTCCAAGAAGGAGGATGGGGATGGGATTCACCAGTGCTTTGGGATTCCATTTTTGTTCCAGCAGGAGACAAACACTGACACTGCAAGTCTCCCTCTCTCTCTCTCTTTTTTTTTATTTTCACCCTGATAACTCAAGCCATAAATATTGATCAAAACCAAGTGTGCAAAGCATTAAGTGGATGTGGGAGATGTTTCCTGGTGCTCCTCAGCAGCACAGCACTGAGACAGCCCTAAACCCAGGCAGACAATCCTAAAAGCAAGAACTCTGCTAGATCACCTAACAAAAGTGGCATTAGGAACATTCTCTGTGGTATAAACTCAGACTGAGGAATCACAGTGGATAATTATGTTAGAGGGGAAAAATTTGGAATTCTCTAGTTTGTGGAAAATTCAGTTGTTTTAATATCTTTTGTCATCCTGCAAGAGTGTTAATATATCTCAAACTTTTTTTCCTTCCTTATTTTTTCTTTCTTTTTCTCTTTTTATTTGTTCTTTTTTTTTATTATTTTTTTTATGGTTTTGTTTGTGTGTTTGTTTGGCTTTTTTGTTGTTGTTGTTGTTTAGTTCATTTGTTTATTTTTTTTTTTCCATGGAGGAGGTTGCATCACCTTTTAAAACTCAAAGCAAAAATTTTCCTTACCCCTAAACTGGATTACTTGAATGTCACCTCTCTCACTAGAGAGACTTTTGATGAGGGCATTTCATGATAGAACAAGGGGGAATGGCTTCAAATTGACAGAGGGCAGCTTTAGATGGGATGTTTGGAAGAAATCCTTCCCTGTGAGGTGGGGAGGCCCTGGCACAGGGTGCCAGAGAAGCTGTGGCTGCTCCATCTTTTCCTTTCTGATCCCTTCAGCTGAGCTCCACGCTGGTGCTCTGCCACCCCATTCATTCTACTCCCTTCTTTTCTTCTGAAATAGGCACTTTATTCCCTTCCTTGAGTTCTTACAGCAAAATAATGATGAAACCTTCCAGAAAAAAAGAAGAAAGAAAGGCTTGCTGAGAAAACAACTCTAAGCACAGCCTTTTGTACAAGGATTTGATTCCTTTGGGATCACAGTGGGGTTTTTTCAGTTGTGAGGTGATTTGTGTTTCATCCTCCACTCCAGCACAATACCCAACCCAATGAGCACTGAGAGGAGGAGGAGGGAAGTTGAGAATAAGCTTGAGCACTCCCAATTGCCTCTGCTGGAATGAGCTCTTTGCCTCCCTTCTGCAGTGGTCTCCCCATTCCTGGAGTCCCTTTGGAGAAAATTGGAGTAAGAATCACAGAATGACAGAGACACAGAACCACAGAATGGTAAAATCACAGAATGATAGAATCACACACAGAATCACAAAATCACAAAGAATCACAGAATTACAGAATCACAGAGACACAGAACCACAGAATGGTAGAATCACACACAGAATCACAAAATCACACAAAGAATCACAGAATCACAAAGAATCACAGAATCACAGAGTCAAAGAATCAGTCACAGAATCACAATATATTAAAATTAAAGAATCACAGAATCAGAGTCACAGAATGACAGAATCACTCACAGAGTCACAGAATCACAAAAATCACCGAATCATAGAACCACAGAACCACAGAATCACAGAATCACAGAGTCACAGTCACAAAGTCACAGAACCACAGAATCACAGAATTAAAGAATCACAGAATCACAGTCACAAAGTCACAGAACCACAGAATCATAGAATTAAAGAATCACAGAGTCACAGAATCACAGAATTAAAGAATCACAGAGTCACAGAGTCACAGAATCACAGAGTTGGAAGAGCCCTTCAAGATCATCAAGTCCAATCCAGCCCAACACCTGAACTAAACCATGGCACCAGTTGCCACATCTGGTCTTTTTTTAAACACGTCCAGGGATGGTGACTCCTCCACCTCCCAGGGCAGACCATTTCAGTACTTCATCACTCTTTCTGTAAAAAACTTCTTCCTAATACCCAACCCACACCTCCCTTGGCACTGCTTAATTCTGTGTCCTCTGGTTTTGTCAGAATTGCAGTATGAGACACTCACTGGAGCTGCCTGCAGGGAGGAGAGAAAGGGAAGAACGTGTGCTCTAGCTAGCTGAGGGCAAATAACTTTAATTTAATTAGCAGATTAATTAAAGCTTCCTCCCCTGGGCAGGGTGTGTGTGTGTGTAGAGAGTGTTTCTGCAGCCTCCCATAGCTGCTCATCAACACATCCCTGTTCCAAGTGTGACTCAGATGGGGCTCCACTGAACTCTCTGGGAGCCTCTACAAAACAAATTTCCTGCTGGGGACCTTTTCTCTTCAGGGTTTTGTTTAAATGTAATGAAGTATAAATGGGCAAATAATAACAAGTGATGGCAAGAGCTTGCATTGCAAATGAAGGTGGCATCCAGCAGCACAGCAGCTGCAGAGCTCCTGAAACTTCTGTTTCCCAATGTCCCTGCAGTGAGAGGGGCCTGATGTTAGCACAGATCCCCTCAGTGAGAGTCCCCAGGAGCTCCTTGCAGAGTGAAAAACCATTCAAGAAGTTTTGGCAGCCTTGATTCTGCACACTTTGTGCAGCTCCTGGGGAAAGCAGAGGAGGACAGCAGTGTCTGGGCTGGATTAAAACAAACAAGGAAATGTTTATTTCTATCTGCTCAGCATTGATGGATCATTTATTGCATCACAGAATCCCAGAAGGGTTTGGGTTGGAGGGGACCTTAAAGATCATCCGGTTCCACCCCCTGTCCTGGGCAGGGACATATTTCATTATCCCAGGTTGCTCCAAGCCCCATCCAACCTGATCTTGGACAGTTCCAGGGATCCAGGGGCAGCCACAGCTTCTCTGGGCACCTGTGCCAGACCCTCACCACCCTCACAGAGAGAATTTCTTCCTAATATCTCACCCAAATTTACTACTTCTGGAATATTGCATCCAGTTTTAGGCTCCTCAATATATAAAATATCTCAATCAACTGTAGCAAGTTCAAAGGAGGGACAGTGAGATTGCCTGTGAGGAGAGGGTGAGGAAATTTGGCTTTTTTGCCTGGTGGAAGGAGAGAAAATTAGGCAGCAACCTTGTAGCAGCATTGTGGAATTTATGAGGAAACCATCAGGAGGAAAGAGCCAGGGTTCTCATTGTGAAGTGTGGCAGGAGGACAGCAGAATTTTGGTGTAACCTGAAAAAAGGGAGGTTCATATTGGAGAGAATCCTTTTTACTCTGAGAATAAGTGAACATTGGACTAAGTTCCACCGAGGCTGCAGTCCTCATTCTCAGAGTTTTCCAAAACTCAGGTGGAAAAAGCCCTGAGAAGCCTTAACCAATTCTGACTCTGCTGCCAGAGGAAAGTTGAGCTGGAATTTTTTGGGAGCTCCCTTCCAGCCTGAATTGTCCTGTGCTTCCCTGGCTCTCCCTGGAGCACAAATGTGATTTTTGACACCACTCAGAGAAAGCCACCAGAGACAGGGTGAAGCAAAGAGCAGGAGAGACTGAAGCTTTAAACATCAAATCTGTAGGGCAGGAAAAGAAGGGTCAAGCTCTGCATTATCTTTTACATCCTATTGATTGTGGGATGCTCTGGCAGCTGATACAGACTCTGCTCTAATCAGGGACATTCCTGTATTGACAGTGCTGCCTGAAGAGTGAAAAAGGTGCTTTTCCTGAAAATCCTCTGGATATTGTAGGAGAGGAGAAAGTGCCTCTCTGTTGCTGACAGAAAATACAGCTGTAAAAATGATGGTTCAGGACCTTCTCAAGGATCATCTGGAACCTCCTATTCAGATTTTATGAGGAAATTTTAGAGTTCAGAGTAACCAGTGCTGTCTTTGCCAAGACAGCAGATTGATCTAACAGAGAAAATCTGGGAGCTGAAAAATCAACATCATTGTCACCTCCAGGTTTACCCCTCTGGATCAGCAGCTCCTCAGATTATATGAAGAGCCTGTCCCAGATTGCTCAGAAATTAAAGTTTCTATTTCAACTCCCTCATTTCAGGTGTTCTGAATCTGAACATCTCATCCCAGATTTATGAAGATGTAAATCCTCACTTCTCAGCTGGGCACAATGTGTTAAAAAAACATAGATCCCACCCTCCAACTTCCACTCCAGTCATTTTTAATAAAAGGATTAATCTGAGTTTCTGTGCTAAATCTGAAATGGTTACCTGAGTTTGGAGTAGTAGGACCACAGAGGAAAAAAAATACTCAATATTTTTCCTCCTTTGTCAATCACAAATTCCAGCAATTTACTTATGCATGACTTGCCTGTAATCCCCCATCCAGGAAATCTCTTGCTGAGGCAGAGACTTGGCCAAAGCCAGGATTCACACTGGGCTGTTCTCTTGCCAGCAGCTCTGCCGTGTCACAACCTGTGTCAGGAGCTGGAAAATGTCCTTGGAAGTGATTGCCAGTGATATTTGCAAGCCCTGCACCCCTGGTATCCTGCAGTGAGAACATGCAACCCAGTTCTGCTCCATGCTCAAAGCTCTCCAAGTGGGGGAAAATCTTCCCATAAAGTTTTGTAAGGAATAGATCCTGATTGGAACACCTGAATTCTCTTTCTTTTGAACAATTTGGAAAATAAGTGGGAATTGCAATGCTGGCAGGAGGTTATCAGCTCTTCAGGCCAGCACTGGCCTCTGAGGAATGAAGGGAAGATCCAAACTCTGCTGTTGGGATTGTACTTCAGAATTATATCTTTGGAGAAGAAACTCTCAGGAATTGCTGGAGAAAGCCATTTTTATGAAATATAAAATCAGCAATCAGAAGGGCTGTTAAACCCTTAGTTTCATCTCAAGCTCATTATGTCTAGCAGGATTTTTAATCACTTTTCCAGTGAGTGGTTCATCCTGCCAGTACAAGGCTTTGAGAAGCATCACCTGCTCTTGGAGATTGGGTAAAGGGATGTATTGGTTGAACCCAAGATGACATTTCCCCTGAAAGTCCTCAGCTGTCCTGGGAATGCTTCACAATGCTCAAAGAGGGGATTTACAAGATTTCCAAGACAAGAGATACAGGGAGGTTATTTCCAGGAGTGGTGACAGGACAAAGAGAAATGGCTTCAAGCTGAAAGAGAGTGGGTTTAATGGGATATTGGGAAGGAATTGTTCCCTGTGAGGGTGGCCAGACCCTGGCACAGGTGCCCAGAGAAGCTGAGGCTGCCCCTGGATCCCTGGAAGTGTCCAAGGAAGGTTGGACAGGGCTTGGAGCAGCCTGGAATAGAGGATGGTGTCCCTGCCCAGGGCAGAAAATTGGGAAAATATCTCTAAGTTCCCCCCCAACCCAATAATTCCATGATAATACAAAAAGCCAGTTCAGGCAAACTCAAGAATAGTTTTCCCCCATGTTGTGTAACTCTTTTTTCCAGCATTCCCTTCAGAAGGAATCCACTGAGAGAAGGGAATTGTTGATTGTGCTGCTGCTGTTTTCACATCTGCAGTGGGATGTGCATCCCCCCAGGAGCCAGCAGTGCTAGAAGGTGCTGATATCTTAAATTTACATCAGCCACTTTGGAAGGGATCCATGCCTTTTCCTGGCAGTGTGTTCTGCTGCTGGTTTGCTGGTTTTTTTTTTTTTTTTTTTCTTTTTCCCTGGACAATTTGTTTAAATTGTGCAGGTTGTACCATTGTGGCTGGGTTTGGATGAGTTCCCAGTGGCTTCACCCTTTCCCTCAGGGTGAAATATTTTAAAATCACAGAGCTTTGGGTGCCATTTACACAGGAAGGCAAAACCACAGTGTAGTGACAAACCTCAGCCCTTTCTGGGGACAGCAGCTTGTTGGACTGCCAGGCCAGTGTTGTGGGGGCCAGCAGTGATGCAAATCAGTTCTGGAAAAAAAAAAATCCAGATAATCAGAGCTCCTTCCCAAAGCCCTCTATTTTTAACACAGCATTTTGCAAGTCTTGGCCCTGGTGTGCCCAGTTGAATCATTGCTTGGTGAGAACAGGGATCAACAGTGTTGTTTCCATGACAAAGTGAGTCTTTTTTGGCAATGCCCACAGAACAATTTATCATTTTTGAAGCTAACTTTTCAATACTGGAAGTCATAATAGAATTAGTAAAATGTGTGTAATGCAGCTTGAAGTGAGTGATCTCATCTACCTTGTGGATTAAACTCCTCTCCTGCATTATTTTAGAAACAGCACTTAGGCAAAGGTTGAATCACACTCTAATTCATCTTTTTGTTGATGTAAAGCCATGGCCATGAAGGATTTAATGAAGATTTGCTGCCATTGTTGTTGTTGATTCTTATGTGTCCTTCTTTACCCCTCTCATTGTCACAGTGCCTGATGTGGCACATCCTGAATGGAGTAGGAATGTTCCAAATCACTTAAAAAAAAAAAATAAATCAGGACTTTACAGACTTTAAACAAAAATGCAGAAGAGGAAACAACAGCCAGTGGTACTGAATTGCCATATTTGATCTGGTCTTTACAGAAATGAATTCCCATCTCACCATCATATCATTAGTAGGAGTTCAAAGCAGATTTTCTGATCCTGGATGTTCTCAGGAATGCTGGGGACATCCCACTTCTGCAGATCCTCTGAGTAAATCAAGTTTTATAGCAGTTGTGAATATTCTTACTGAGAACAAAATGAGCAAAATGGTGGTTTATGAATAACTGAATTTAGTCAAAATTCAGTTTTTTTGGCTAGACTTTTCTGCATAGTTGGTGTGTATATATAATTATATATGCCAAATTGAGATTATATAAATATTTATGAAAAATATAATTGTTATACCAAATTTATTGTAAATATGTAAGTTGTAATATAACACAATTGTTATTAATTTCACCATAATTTCAAGGAAACAGCAGAGAGTTAAGCACTGGAATTTGCACAAAGCACATACCAGTTTATATTTGTGGTGGCCACAATAATAAAAATATAATAAAAACCACATCAAGAAAATGAAAGCTCTGAATTTATTGTGCCTCTACATTGTCCTTCCAGCTTGTTGTGTTCTCCCAGAACCAAACAGATCTTGGCTGTCTTTTGCTGTCTTTGTACCTAAATGAATATACACATTTTCTAAACTGATGTGAGTCAGAATCTTTCACTTCATTGAGAGTAATAAATCTTTCAAAGACCTGTGAATTTCTTGCACTATTGACTTGGATCCTTGATTTTTTCTAGTATGTGTCAAAACACTCTTTAACAAATCCCTGATCTCTTCTGGGAAACTGAAACCAGGCTGTGCTGAGCACAGGAAATTACAATTCCATGTCACTGCAGCCTGGAGTTCCAGCTCTCCCTGCCTTTGGAATTGAGCTCTGCCTTCAGTTTTTGAAGCAGCCTTGGCAGATTAAAGGCTCCACCACTCCATGGAGAAACATCAAAGCCCTGGATCCTTGCAGGAAAATGTGATAACATTAAAGCATCCCTGCATTCAACAGACAAACCTTTGCTTATGGACAATTCAAGCCTTTCTGATTTCCCAGATATGGAATTGTTTGTGATGACAGGCAGCTCCTGTTCTCTCCTTTGATGCTGAGGTTGATGCTTCCTCCTTTTCTTTGCTTTCTGTTTCGGTTTTCATGTTCCACAAAATTATTTCTGTTTAAATCTGTGGATGAAGTGCAACCAAATGGCACAAGGGTGGTGATGGGAAGTCACATCAGAATATTGTGGCAGCAGTGAAATCCTGAGGAAAGCTGCAGGGACAGGTGAGGCACGTGGCTCTGGTGCTCTGACCACACCTGAGCCTCCTAAGCCAGACTTACTGGGCTACAGTTGACTAAATTGAATCAGTTTAGTCAGAGACATCTGACCAGATGTGCCTGTCTGCAAGGAGAACAGTAAAGTCTGAGCTTTTAGCCTTTGGCTTTCTTCACAATCAATAAAGTTCTGGCTTTGATATACCTCTAGCAAAGAAGATAGCAAAAAAAAAGAAAAAAAAAAATCACACTTGTCTTTTCACTGTAGATTGAATCTAAATTTTCTTATCTAATGTCTCTGAGGACAGGGGCATGGTGGGTTTCTTAATATTCTAGAATGGAATCATAGAATAGTTTGGGTTGGAAGGGACCTCAAAGCCCATCCAGTGCTGGGCAGGGACACCTTCCACTGCTCCAAGCCTTGTCCAGCCTGGCCTTGGGCACTGCCAGGGGCAGCCTGGAATAACCTGTTCTAGTGTCTGACTACTCTCCATCATCTGATGGACTTTGGATAGATGTATGCATCTATGTGTGGCATTTAACATCCACAATTACAAGCTGAAGAGCTCTGCAAGTTAACAATAAGTGTGTGAAGAAATATTTCCTTTTGTTTAGTTACATCCTGCTTGCACAGACAATGCTTCTTCTTCTTCTTCTTCTTCTTCTTCTTCTTATTATTATTATTATTATTATTATTATTATTATTATTATTATTATTATTATTAATTACTATTCCTATTCCTATTCCTATTACTACTATTATTACTATTATTACTAATAATAATAATAATAATAATAATAATAATAATAATAATAATAATAATGACGATGATGATGATGACAATTTTATTACTAATGACAGTTTGTCTAATCTACATCTGTTGAACTGCCTAGAAACTTTCACATTTGTGTATTGAGACAAGCCCTGGACACTCCTCTCAGATTTAGGCAGCTGTGGAGAGTGAACCTGAACAGCAGAACTCTGGTTTTCTTGCCTTTATATTTTTAAAATATATTATAAGAACTTGAATATCAGCCAATGTAATTTTCTCTATATTTGGGGATGCTTAGGGGATGATGTGGCAAAAGCCCTTATGTTCTTGGGAATCCTGGAGATTTGTGACAATTTATCTTTTCCAGGCACTTGGGAGCCCTTAGAACAGAACTGTCTTTCTTTTGAAAACAAACAAACCTAATATGGTTTTTCCTGGTGTGTCCCCTGGGGGGAAAATTGCTGAAATTTATTACTGGGATCCTGGAGATGATGAAACTGTGCAGCATTAGGAGTTCCTACAAATGGTGAGGAAAACTTTCCAGGAGAGTTCATCAGGAAACCCTCTCTTGAAATAGCAGGGGTGGCTTTTAACATTTACAAACAAAAGTGTGCAGATGGTTCAGAGCATCATCACACAAACAAAAGCACAAGACAAGCACCATCAAACTGGGTTATTACAGACTCACAGTGTGGGTTAGAAAACCTTACAGATAAATCTCATTCCACACCTGCCATGAACACCTTCCACTGTCCCAGGCTGCTCCAAGCCCTGTCCAGCCTGGCCTTGGACATTTCCAGGGATCCAGGAACAGCCACAGCTCCTCTGGGCACCTGTGCCAGGGCCCCAGATTTCCTTCTTAAGTCTTGATCTGCATCTCCCCTCTTTTATTTGGAAACCATTCTTCCTTGTCCTTGCCTGGCTTGAAATTTCTCTCCTTTTTTGTTATAAGCTCCTGCAAGGATTTCTCCTGCCTTGGGAATTTCTCTCAGGTTTTGTTGGTTGGTGTATTCCTGATCCAAACTCTTCACTCCCTGCCCTGGGTTGAAAAGTTGAATTGTGCAGATGAGGCTCCAAAATAACCCCCAAAGAGGAGATTAAATGTGGGTGTTTCTTTCCCTGTTTGCTTGTCCCTGCTTAGCATAAAGGGGAAGCAGCTCACCCACCACTTCTTCCTCTGTGGTTTTCCTTTGTCAAGAGTGAAGGAAATGAGATGGGAAATAAAACAATAAAATTGCTCCACCTTCAGCCAGGGCACTGATTTTCATGGTGTGTTCCACTGGGTGGGATTTGAACCTCACCTGTGCCCCTGTAAAGTGATCTCTTGAAATCTGAGTTTTTTTTCTCCTTGGATTGATTTTCCCTGGCCACTCTCTGCTATAGGAGTGAAATCCTGTATTGATTTACAGAAATGGGTCACATCCTTATTTTGTTGCTGCCTGGATTGTGTTGGCTGCAATGATCCTCTCATAAACTACATTTTTTATTCCCTTCTTTTTCCCCCCTTTACTTTTTTATTGTAGTTGGCTGTACCAGAGAGTTAAGGATAGAAAAATTGACAAAAAAAAAAGAGAAAACATTTGGATCAAGTTATATGACATTGCATTATTTTTGTCAAAAGAATTTGCCTTGAATTCCCTGGAAATAAATAAAGGTAACACTGAGGAATGAACAGGGTGACAGAATAAGAGAAACAGCTTTTAATTTAGATTTAGATTCCAGAGAGATTTTAACGAATTGTGCAAAGAATTCTCATAACAAACTGGTGGCAGATAAACCAAGACTAAATGTATTCCTAAGTCTTTAAATTATTTCTGTACTTAGACATACCCTTGTTCAGTTTTATGTGAAGAAGGAATTAAATTAAATAAAACAAACATGTTAGAAATCACATTTTGTCAGGGAGAACAATATAAAACCAACAAATAATTTATGAGAATTTTAATTACTTAATCCAGCCTTAGACCTGCTAGAAGAAAAAAGGAGTAAAAATAAAGAAGAAAAAAAGGACAGAAAATGAAGTTTATCACAGTTTTTTCTCAGCTTTAAATGATATTTTCTTTCTTCTTTTTTTTTAATATTTTTTTTCTTGTAATGGGATCTTAAAACTTACTGACACTTCCTGATCACCTCACTAACTATTTTATTTTTGTAACTGGTGTTTTGTTTTGTTTTATTTTTTCTACTTATTTCAGGTTGCAGCAACCCATTCCAACTGCATAATCAAAAAGGAGCAAGAGACTTGTCTGGAGAAAATCCGGAGGGCAACAGCCCTGAACCCCCTCAATGACTCTTCTCCAGGTGAGTTCCAGATCCTGCAGACTGAGCTGACAAATTAAAGTGATTTTCACCATTTCCTGGGGTGCCTGGAGAGGTTTTCAGCTCTGTCAAAGCAAACACTTTGTGGTAAGAGGAGCATCACTGCTGCTGGGTGAGCTTGGGGAAATCAGGACAAAAATTCGATCAGTGGGGGTGCATGAGAACCATTCCTGGTTGTTATCAGAGGTCAGGGATTTGTTTCTGTAGGTAATAGAGGTACAATATGTCTACAAAACTAATAATAATTGGGGAAAAAAAAAAAAAAAAAAAAAAAAAAAAAAAAAAAGGTAAATTAAAAAGAAAGGATAAACAAAAAAAAAGGTAAATTAAAAAGAAAGGATGCCTGGATGATTTCTGCCAGGATGACAACAGCTTTGGGGACAGGATGTGACACAAAGTGCTGCCCTGGAGCAGCTCGATTTCCTTCCTCATCCCAGGAATAATTTGTGCATCTCTCACATGATCTGAAGCCCTTTACAGGGATGAACGTTGTGCTGTCTGTAATCTTGATGAAGGATACTTGTGCTGTTGCTGAGATAAGAAACTGAGGCAGCAAGGAAAGAAATTTATAGTTTAATATCCTGTGTTATTTCCTCCTGCCTGCAGCAGGAGCTGCCCGTGGCCAGCACCAAGGAGAGAAGGGCAAAGAATGACAAAGAAACTAATTGGAAATCAGGGTCCATTTACTGAGTCCTGTCCAAACTGCTTCTGCTGTGACTGGAATTGATAAAACCCCAGAGAAAAGCTGATAAAACACATTGTGTGACATAAAAAAGGGAGGTTTTTCCTTTCTTTCCCCTTTTCCTTGCAGTGTATTTCAGTGCTGAAGCAGGTATCTGTTACCAGTGTCCTCCAGAGTGACCAAGTCCTGCATTTTGGCTGCCAGGAGTGTTTCCATCAGGGAGGAGGGTTTCCATCAGGGTCCTGCTGTTCATCTCATGCATAAATTCATTTCTTTCTGCTGCCCAGCTCTGGGCAGATGCACTTGGGCTGTGGTGGAAGTGAGGAAAGCTCAGTGTGCTCCAGGCAGTTCATCTCACCCCCAGGGGTGAGTTTTGAGACCCTCTTTGTGCATTACAGGACAGCTTCCCAATTTTTCCCTGGTCCAGAAGCAATGAAAACAGGGGAAAGATCCTGTTTCTTGTCTCCCACCCCCAGAATGGTGCCAGGAGCTGATGATGAGACTATTCCTTATGCAACAGCTATTGTTTGTGTTCAGGAATTCACAGAGCTCCCCAGGTGAGAAGACACCATTCAGCAGCCAGCTTTTATTTCTTTCTCACCCAAATCCAGAATAACCCTGGCAGCTGGGGACTATTGACATGAGCTCCTCCAGATGGAGAGGACACAGCTCAGAGAGAAAAGGAGCCCAGAGCCACTGGAAAGGCTTTTGCACCTCACTGTGATGGGATTGCATCACCCACTCAGGCAGGAAGGGGCTGGATCCTTTCAGGCTCTCACTGCTGCTCCCTGCTCAGTCTTTGCAGGCTGAATCACTGGGAGGATTTTCTCTGGCTCATTGAGCATTTTTCAGTTGTTCCCCACATCCTGTGGCAACGAGTTCCACAGCTGATGTGGCTTAGAGAAAAAAAAAATAAATATCCCCTCCCAGAGATTAATCTTCCAGTGAAGGATTCTGGTGTATTTCTTGTTTGAAAGCGCTTTCTTTCCATGGATCCTCCTTGCTGGCCTTTTTCTCTGCATTTTATTTTTTTTTTAATAATTTTTTTTTGTAGACACGTTTTAAATTTATTTCATTTCACCTCTGTGACTAAAGGAATTTCACTCTAAGTCCTCAAGACTCACCTTCCATTATTTCATGATACATATTTCAATCCAGATCCTGCCACCCTCATTCCCAACATTCCTTTCTTTCCTTAAAGAATGGGATATCAACAAAATTCTACCATCTCCTTACTGGTTGAATTTCTGGGAGATGTTTCATCACAAAATTACCTGAATTTGCAGTAATTCTACAGAAATTAAGCAGTCATAAGTGCAGGGTGTTGATTCCTCTTGAATTTCTCCTGCTGCACACAAACTACTTTTTTATTTGGGAAAAGTAAAAATTGCCCCATATAATTTTTTTTTTATATTCAGCACTAAGACTTACTAATGATGGCAGTGAAGAAATGTTATCAGTGTTATCAAATGTTATCTTCTTAGTGATGAAATGTTATCAGCTTGTTTTTTTTCAAAGATAAAGATAGGGAATAACTCCCTTGGCTGTCAGAAACAGCTGTAAGAAGGAAGAAATCCCTCCTGCCTGGTGAATAAAATTCTGTTTACTCAAAGGAGAAGCACACAATTCTATTGCTGCATGAAAATTCCTGTAGAAAAATTCAATATATAATTTTTTTTGAGAATTTATTTATTCTCAATGGGGCTGCAGGGTCTGAAATGGGATCATGAGCTTTTAGGAAGTCTGTAGGGGCTTGTGAACTCAATCAAGTTACTGTGACTTGAAAGGAAAATTCACATTTTATAACAGGTGACACCAAGAGGATCACGTACAGAACTTGGGTCTGGGACATGAACATCCCTGTGTTCTGTATTTCTACAAAATCTAGAACAATATTATAAAAGATTAAGGTTCATGAATCTTTCTCCAAGGTGCCCCCATGGTGCAAAATGTGACAGTGGCAAAGCAGATTCTCTGCTGCTGTTTTCTGCTCTGGTAATTCCCTGCATGGGGAGCTCCATCCTTGGGTGGCAAGAGAGGAAGAACAACTGATGGGTTCCCACATTTTGCAAGAATTCAGCTCTGCTGCCTTTGCCTTCCCCCCTGGCTGTGTTCAGTGAACACAAACTTCCACCAATGGGGTTTCTGATGTTTCCTTTCCCTCTCCACCTCTCATGGCCAGATGTTCTGCTCGTTGTTTCTTCATTCTCCACAGCTCTGTTTTCTGTCCTGCTGCTGCTGGGCCATGCCTTTAATGCTTCAGAGGCAATGACTGCCTTGAGATTTTCTGTTTGGTTTGGTTTGGGTTTTTTCCCTTTAGTTTTATGATAGATCCTTCCTCTTAAATGCTTTAAATTCTTTAGGAAACTTTAGATGAGAGGAAATAGGGGGCTTGTGCTGACCCAATGTGTCTGTTCTTCTTCAGTCATCACTTACAGCCTGAATGGAAAAGGGAATTTGAAGGAAATGAAATCTCAGCAGGACCCAGAATCTGACTCCCTTGCTCTGGAGAAGGAATTAAACTGATAAAGGGGAGTAATGAAAGCCAAAGGCAGACAAGAGAGGAAGGAGAGCAGTGATTACTTCATACTCAACTTCCCCAGGCAGAGGTGCCAGGCTGTTTCTTACATCAGTGTTTCCAATTTCCTTTGTTTGAGTTTTTATCCTACTGTGGAGCTGCCCCAGTTTGTGCTGGACCCTCTTCCAGCTCTCACCAGCCCAGCAGGTATTTGCAGCCAGATCAGAATTGATAAATCTCACTGCTGATCCACAAGAACCCCTTTTTATTTTTATTTCTTCCATCCAGACTCTTCTGACCTGTTCCCAACCCTGGGGCTAGGAAAGACTGACACAGGAGTTACTCAGATGTTAATGACAGTTTCCTGGGTTATGTGCATTTAGCAGGGGATTTATCTAATTAAATGTTGGTACCTGCAATTGCATCTGCACTACAAATGAGCAAGTTCACCTTCCTCAGTTTGTAGCTCTGGATGTCAACCAAGTAGAGCCTGAGACATAATTTATTTCATCCTCAACTTAGATTAGATGATGTCTGTTTTTCCTCTCTGGACACATGGAATAAAGGGTGACCATGTCAGCTCTAAATAATCACATTTAGGTATCTATATTTGATCAGACAAACCCCACTTTTAGCCTCTGCATTTGTTATATTGACTAGGTCATGCTGGAGGTCTGGATTACCCCAAAAACCTGAATTGTGATAGAAAGAACCCTGCTGATGGAATGAAGAACCATAGATTGGCATGAAATACTTTTCCCAGCCTGTTCCCTGTCTTGCTTTGCACTGTTGGAACCAGATATTCCAGACTTGTCCCTTGAACGTGGCTCTCTCTCAGATGGTGGGAGAGTTCCCTGCATGATTTTCAGATTTGTGTCTGCAATTCAGTGTTCAAAGTGCTGAAAATGCACTAACCTGGGAGGAGCCAAGGTGTGACAAAAGTGAACTCAGCCCCAGAATTTGAATAGAATTTGAATAGAAGTGATGAGGACTCAATGCAGTTCATGACTCACTGTCAAATCAATCTTTAACTTGCAGCCCTTGTTCTCCAGTCCCACTCCTCCTGCCCTTCCTCTGAAAAATGTTGAGGGGAAGCAACATTCCCCAGCATGTCAAGGGATTGGAAGGAAATAAAGATTTGAAGGGATGTGATGATTCCTGCAAGGAATCCTTGTTAAAAGTTACCCTGTAAATCAACAGGAAAGAAACTGGTGAGGGCACCAAGGGGTAGGAGATGGTAATTAGGAGGCAGTGTGGTGATGCAAGGAGAGATTTTGAATTATGTTTCCATCACAGGAAGATGATGGAGCAGGTTTTTTTTCAGTTTCACATTTTTTTATTGAGTGTTTCATCAGCCTCTGGTTCTCTCAGAGCCTTTGAATTATCTGCTGTTATTTCCCCTGGCACCACTGGGAAGACATTACTTCACTGTGTCTCCCTTATTGAAGCAGCTGTGCCCAAGAACAACAGGACTAGGATTGAATCCAAGCTAATGAATTCCTAGAGCTGGAAGGGCACAGACCAGAAAATGTCTCTACACCTGAAAGTTTTCTCTGTGGCTCCTTTTAAAGCATAGACCTAGATAGCTTTGATCTCTATGGATACATCTCTCCTTGGTCAAAGATGCTTTTTTTTGGCACTGATGGATTTATCCATGTGACACTGCACAAAGTGTCTTCTCCTACATTCACATTAGAGATGAACTTCAAGGGAGAAGCCAGGGACATGTGATGGCAGACACGGGGTCTGTGCTTATTTCTGGTATCCACTCTGCAGAGTTTTTGTCTGAGCAAGTCTCCTTTTCACCATTTGGGACCCAAGCTGTGATCAAACTTTGCTTTTTCTCAGGCAAATGCAAGGAAAAGTGCTTCACTTATCTCTGTGTTCCAAGCATTGATTCATTCTTTAGCTCTTTGCTGAATTTCTCTGACTTTATCATAATGATTTTTCTGCATGTTTTTGGGAAAGGAGAAATGGTTTTAAGTGAAAGAGGGTAGATTTAGATTAAATATTGGGAAGAAAATGTTCCCTGTGAGGGAGGTGAGGCTCTGGCACAGGTTTCCCAGAGAAGCTGTGGCTGCTCCCTGATCCCTGGAACTGTCCAAGGCCAGGCTGGATGGGGATTTGAGCAGCTGGGGACAGTGGGAAGTGTCCCTGTCCATGGCAGGGGATGGGAACTGGATGAACTTTAAGGTCTCTTCCAACTCAAACCATTCTAGCATTCTAAAAATTTGTTCACCTGATAGAGTGGATGAATTCATGTCACCTCAAAATGGATTTATAAAGTAGAGAGATGTTTATCAGTGCTAGATATTGAAATTGTGTTTATAGTCACGGTCAAAATCAGAACTTGGAACTCACTGACACAAACACTTACAGAACTCACACTTGCCCTATTTTTGCATCCACCTTCTGCTGAGAAGGCTGGATGATAAATGCCCTTTTTTTTTTTTTTTTTTTTTTTGCATTGCCTATCAGCACAATCATTGTGGGGGGTCTGAAGTTGAGTTGAATTAATCCTGTTGGTGATAATGACCAAAATCTTCATTTTCCAGGCATAAACCAAGCTTCTGGCTCCATAAAGAATCTTTTCATGAAATGGAGCAGCTGAAGCTACAATGGTTGATGCTGACCCCCTGTGAATTCAGTCTCATCAGTGAGGCTGAAAGCCTGGAGGTGCATTGCCATTGGAAAAGTTCAGGGTCAGCTTTGGCAGGGGAAAGAAAGGGTGTTGTGTCACAGTCAAACTGCCCTGGAATAATTTAAGGAAAGGTTTGGCAAACCTCCAATGGATGAACCACCACATTTGTGGGAAAAGTCTCTAGGATGTTTCTTTCTCACCCCTCTTTAATCCACAGCCAAGCTATATTTACCTAGATGCTCTGCCTGGGGAGGCAAACTGTACAACAATAATTTTTCTGGTGAAGAATTCCTGGAAAGGAGGATTCAAATACCATCCAGACATAGCATTAATGACAGATGAGCAGGGATATTCCTTCAGCATTGTAAATCTCATGGTACTGGGAGCAGAAATAGTGTTTGTGTGATCCTACAGCTTTTTCTTCCAGGCCCAGCTGGATTGCCACTAGCCTGGGAATCTCTGGCCAGTCTCCATCAGGATCACAGTTGGGTTGGAATTGTGTGTGTTTCACTTTCAAGAAGATAATTCCTACATACAGTGTCCCCTTGAGTTCAGAGCTGTGTGCTCTCCATGGGATAGGGGTGGGGTGTGCAGGTGTGTCCTGCCTCCCCTGGGCACAGCTCTGCCATGGATTTTCCAGCACACAGCAGAGATGTGCTTACTTCAGTCTCTGCCATAAGAATCTCAGCCTCAAACCTTGCAAGTTCTTTTTCACTGCTTTGTCTCCAGGGATGGAATTTGCCTCTTTGGATTTTAGTTTACAACACATGATTCTCTGACCTAAACAAAGTTTGAACCCTGTGGAGCCTCAGGTCCTTCCTTGGAGCTATTCCTCTCCAGCTCTGATTCGGGATAAAGTGTATTGTCCTTTTTCTCCCTCTCCTGACTCGACAGGATGAGTTAAGCCCTGTGGACTCTCTGGCCTGGTTAAAACTTAGGCAAGGTGATCATCAGCCTGGGGATGGTCAGGGAAGATGACTCAGAGAAAAAGATGCAAAAATTGCTGTAATGGGGCAGAAATTTCTATTATCTCTTCGGGCAGCAGGAACACACTTTGGTGGTTTAAACAAGGACAGCCACCTTGGCAAGCTCTGCTGATAAAGCTGAGTTTAGTCATCTTCTCAGCATTTGCTGGACTTCCATTCAAAAAAAAGGGAAAAAAAAAGTAGTGGAATTTAATACCTACATCTCTGAAAACACCATTAGCTGTGAAACACATATATGAGCTGCTGTTCCCATCCCTTAGTGTATTCACTGTGGTAATTCCCACCTGGTTCCTTCTAAGCCATTACTTTTGTCATCTCCAGAATTGCCAGGAAGTCCTTCTGTAATAGGCAAGGAACATGAGTTAAAAGAAAATGAAAGGTGAATTAGAATTTGTCCAGGCAGCTGGGTAAGATAATGACTCGGATGAGTTTCTGGGAACCAGATTGAATAAAAGTATTTCTCTGTGAGCAGTTTAGTCATTGAAAAATGCAGCTTCAGGTTGCATTTTAAAATAATTAAGGCTGAAAAATAGCAACCATTAACAAATTTGGAAAATGAAAACATATGGCCATTTCATATTGTTCTGTTCAACAGAACATTGTTTCAGAGGTATTGGTACTTGAATTGGATTAGGGATAAAAAGTAAAGAAATGATCAAATTCAAGATAAAAAGCTAAAAATGAAATTTCCTCTCTGCCTGTCTGACTCTCTGTTTTCATGTCAGACAAGACAAAGCAAAAACTCTCACTTAATTGAACAGAATGGGATTTTTGTGAGTGGCATGTTTAAAAATAAAATATGCATTATTTACACAGTCCCACCTGTGAGTTCCTTGTTTCTATGGTGACATCCAGTTCATTAAATCCTCTCTTTTCTTTGGTCCAGACTTAAATATTATCAAGAAGACCACTCTGACCATCTAGTTCATGGTGTATATGATGATCTAGAGCAAAGGGAGCAGTTTCTTTCTATGCAGAGATTATTAAAGTGGGAGGGTTTCCCCATCTATTGTTTACTTTCAGTGCTATTTTTTATTTATGTTTTGTTTAGTTTTGCTTGCTTGGTTGGTTGATTTGGGTTTTTTAATGAACATTTTCTAATACAGAGCAATGCAGCCTGGTCTGGTGTAAAGTGTCCCTGCCCATGGTGGGGTGAAATGAGGTGACCTTTAAGGTCCCTTCCAACCCAAGCCATTCCGTAATTCCTTGATTTTAGATGCTTTTGCAACTGATTTTACTTCTGGGACACGGATACTCTTCTAATTCACATTGTCCCAAACAATTGTGAGCAGCACATGCAATTGCAATTAGGTTCTAGCACAGCACTGCAGTTAAAAAATGAATGATGAGCAGCAGTAAAACTTACCCAAATAATGAGTGATGGTTTCATCTGTCAGTATCTGCAGAGCCATGAGCAGCTGGAAGTTCTGACAATGTGCACTCATTGAATTTTTAATGTCTGTAGTACCGTGGCTAAAAACAAAACCCCAAAAAAACTGTTCAGGAGCCATCTGAATTATAAGTGAGTGATAATTGGTAAGTGATCTGTGATGGTCAGCTCCTGTTAAACCACTGCTCTATCCCAGCAGGCAGCTGCTGCACTCTTCCATAGTGCTGGAAAATGGACATTGTGTTTTCATGAAGGTCCTGCAAAGCTGTTGTGCTTCTGTAAAAATGAGTGAGTCAGGATCTTCTTTTCAAAGGGAATTCAGTGCAAATCTCTTTTGTCCCTATTCCCATGGCTTGTTCTGTGGCTGGCTGCTGGGTTTCCTGACAGAGCAAGGCTTTATTGCTGCTTCAGCCTGTTTGTGTCCCTGGGAAAACACTGCAGTGGGGGACACAGCTCCATCCTTGCTGGAGGCAATGGCACAGGTGTCTGGTTTCCAGGGATGAGACATGGAGTCAGACAGCACTGGTGGACTTTGTGTTTCTACACTCTGGCAGTGATTACATTTCAGAGGAACCCTGAATGAACCCTGAAAATTGCTTTCTAGTGTCCAATAAGAGAGAGAGAAATTGGGAATTACTTTGGAGATTTTTAGGACCAGATGCAGGTTCACATGAACACAAGAGTCCCTGTGTTCCTTAGGGTATCCAGACATTCTGACATGGGGCTTTGAGAAGATTTGTGTCCGTCCAGACTGGAAACTCAGCTCCCTGAAAAATCTAAGGCTGCTGTAAAACCTGACCTTTGTTCAAATAAATTAAATCCTCAGAGTCAAAATACCTGACAGAGCTTCCTAAAAACCCCATGTCCAGTCTAAGTCAGTCACCCAGGCTCCCTGAATAACCAGTGATGGAAAATGGAAGATTTCAAAGTGCAGATCACTGCCCAGAGACACCTTCACTTCCTTCATTTCACCCTGGGATTACTTTCAAAGCTTCAGAAATACATTGAATTCATGGGCTGGAGTGGAAGGTGAGACACTGAAAATGTAGGTTAAGAAGTCTTTGATCACTGCAGCAGATTGGGACTAGATGATCTTTCAGAGTCCCTTCCAACCCAAACCAATCCATTATTCTCTGAATCTCAGTGAAAAGAGATAGGCATTTCCAGAGAAGCAGTCCTGTCTGCTAATAAAACCCAAAAAAAGAAAAAAAAAGTTTAAAAAAAATTAAAAAAAAAGAAAAAAAAAAAAAATAAAAAGAAAAATAAATAAAAAGAAAGAAAGAAAAAGGAAGGAAGGAAGGAAGGAAGGAAGGAAGGAAGGAAGGAAGGAAGGAAGGAAGGAAGGAAGGAAGGAAGGAAGGAAGGAAGGAAGGAAGGAAGGAACATAGTTTTATTTGCTGGAGGATGTTAACCAAGCTATGAAAAAATGCATTGATTGGAGACACAAAGAAAAGAAAAAGTTTCCTAAAGTGAATGTTTGTAACAGAGCAAACACAGGATTACTGCACTGCACATCCAGGAAATTTGGCTGCTTTAGTCAAATTAGCCAAAGGCAAGGAGAGAACAGTACAGCAATAAAGAACAGTACAGCAAAAATTTATGATCCCTGCTTGAGCTTATGAAAGCCTAGAAGGACATAAAAGATTCTGATATACACATTAATATAGACAAAATACAGATTTTGATCCTTTCCTTAATTATTCAGCGTTGGGCTTCTGCAGCTAATTAATTTATTAATATGGCCAGTGACTAGAACAGGATCTACCAATGGGGACTGAAATCAGGACTCTGTGTTAAGGGCACCTTTATGCCCCTGGTGTGATGGGAAATCTCCAGTATCTGCCCATTTCTGTTGCAATTGCTCCCCATTTTTAATGGCAATCAGGATCCCTGCTCCCTCTGGCTCTGTGTTGGGCAGGAGCTCAAAAAGGAGCAGAGGCACTGCAGCAGAGACTCAGTGTGTGGCACTGGTTTGTCAGCAGCTGGACTCCAGCATCCTGCTGTGTCCCTTCCAGCTCAGGATTTTCTGGGATTCTCGGAGTTTTCCTCACAGAATTTGAGCTTTCTGTGCCTTTCCTGTGTTTCCAGCTTGGCCATTGCCCCAAAGCTGCCATCCCAGCCCAAGGACAAAAGCTGCTTTTTGGGGGAATAACTCATGAGATGCATTTCCAACATCTGCTTCCCAGCGAGGACAGTGCTCTCCAGAGCTGCCTGTTCCTGTCTATCCCAACAAAAACCTCGAGGGTCATTCCAATGTAGATGTTGGTCCATTCAATCCCACCCTGGAAAAAACATGGGCCAGGTTCTGCTTCCTCTGTTCAAGGGAAGGGCTGCCTGCTTAGACCTGCTGAGAGAACAGTGCAAGTGATGGGAGCAAAAAGAGTTGGGAGAAATTCCCATGGCACTCTGTTGATAACTTCCATGTTTTTCTTTTGATAACTTCGATTGAAATTTCTGTGCCCACTTAAGAATCACCTCTTCACCAGCACTTGGGTTTCTGGAGGAACATTCTGACATTTTATTTTAAATCACTCCTTTTTCTATTTGCCTGTACTCTACAATCACCTGAAAAACTAGCTGTGAATAAAATTTTATTAGACCAAAGACTCAAGAGAATCTTCTCAGCCTGTTTCTTACCATGAAATGTTTTTTTTTTCTTGTGAGCTTTCACCACACACTGATATCCTCACAGAGGTGGCCAGTGCTTAAAACTGCCCAACTGTACAATTTCATTTCTTGCTGCAGCTTCTTCTGTGCTACACCCACTACTTCTTAATATACCTCACAAACTTAAGCCAAGAACTTCATTACAGGGAGCTGCCTACTCAATAATACATGCAGCTGAAGAAGTGTAATAATTTGGACTCCTGACAGGCTTTGCATATTGATTTTTCCTCAGCAAAATAAAACTGAAGCCCAGTGAGTTAAATCATCCTCAGATGGACAAGTTACAGTGCTGTACCGTGTTTTTAACTGCTTTGTCTGCTAAGTGGCAGAAAAATTCCTGTGTGCACTTATCTCAGCATGGCAAAAACGAGATAATTCAGCCTCATTTACCCTCAAAAGCAGCTGCACAGAGTCACATTTATATATTCTATGCCCATGGCAGGGGAATTGGAATTAAATGGTCCTTAAGGTTCTTTCCAACCCAAACCATTCCATAAATTTCAACTCCCTGAGCCCTTACTAAGCTTTATTTTTTTTTCCACAAAGTTCTTGGCCTTTTCTGCCACTGGAAGAACAGAGGAGGAGCTGTGGGTCCAATTTCATTGTATTTTTTTGTAGTTTTTGTGCAAAGGAGGATGAGGGTGGGGAAGGGAGGTCCTTGGCTTTGCCCATGAGCTGCTATCCTGCACTGCTAGACATGATAATTTGCTCCTGGAAAAAGGCAGGGAATGAAAAATGTGAAACTCCTTCCCCCCAAAATCCTCCCAAGAAAAGGAGGGAACAGTGAAAATTCTGTCATGTGATTTTTCCAGTCCTTTGTAACAGAAATGAAGGAAAAAAGAACCCGTGTTTTGTTTTGAGGGTCATAAAGTTTAATATTTCCATCCAGAGAGAAGAATTTTGCATTCTGTGCAAGAAAATAAATTAACTTGGCCTGTGCTGTTCTGCTTCCCAGCTTGAGATTTCATTTCCTAATATGAGTTCCACCACAGAAACAAGTTATTCTGTGGTGCAGGAATTCTTTAGCAATGTCACTCTTGGGTTTAAAGGTGAAATTAATCTCACTTTAGCTGGATAAAAGCAGAATATTTGCTTAAAGTGGACATGTAGGCTCTCCTATGAAAAAAAGAAAAATTAAAGTAAAAAGAGGAAAAGCTGATTTGACCAGCCTATGTTTTATAACTATTTTAAGAAAATATATTAATTTAAGATACATTAGAAGTAAGATAGAAGACTTTCTGCCCTGTTGATGTGTCATCTGATTTTCCTGCATTTCCTATCAACATGAATTTTGAATGCTGGAGTCCATTTTCTTCCCAGTATAACCATTATTCCTGCAAAATAGTTGGAAAATAATAGAATTTAGAAAACTTGCTGACAAGACTTCAAATTGATCTGCTAAAATAAACATTCTTTCCTCCTGTTTTCTCCTCTGAATTTTGCTCCTGGATGCCATCAAGGCTCACAATTTTGACAGTTCAATGAAAGCATAATGTCTTATAAATTATTTACAGAGGAATCAAAGTAATTACCTGTCTCTTGCACAACATTGTAAACATGGAGTTTAGAGGCATTTTTAGTTTTAACTTGAATATTTTTGAGCCTCAAGCCATGTGGAAATACCCAAAAAAGCCTCACTTTCCAGCTAATAAAATATTTATAGCTATGATCAGCTTGTTTTTTAAAAAGATCTTTGACAAGTCACACCTTTAAAATTTTGATGATTCCTTAAGTAAACACGTTTTTTACCAAAATGAGAGCAGCCAATCCCCAGCTGGCAGTGGCTGTCAGCACCAAGAACAGGTGGAATTCTGCTGCTCTCAATCCCATCTCAACTGAATCCAACAGGAATTTTTGGTGTGTGTTTCAGTGAACTGTGCTGGGCTCTGTATTTAGGGGAGAAATGCCCCTCTTGGGGAAAAATTCCATCACTGGATGTTAGACATCTAAATTATTGGCTAAATTAGCTGGCAAGTCTCCCAAGGCTCTTTGTAGAGCTGAGAGATACAGAGATTTACATCCAGTTTGCATATTAAAAAACCAGATTAAGGTGCCTTAATAAACAAACTAGTCCCACTGAAAATGTTTCCATAATCTCAGAGAGATGAGCTGCATATTTCACCTCCCAGTCCTGGAATTCCTATTTTTTATAGTGTTCATAGATATTATTTTGCTTTTCTGGTTGGTATGTTGGTTATTGGGTTGTTTGGAGTTTTTGGGCATTTTTTTTGTTTGGTTGGTGGGTTTTATTTTTCTTTTTGTTGTTGTTGTTTTGCATTTTGGGGTTTTATTGGGTTTTGTTTGATTTTTTTGTAGGTTTTTTTTTTTTCTTGTTTTTGGGTGTTTTTTTGGTAAATCAAATGAGAACCTTACACAAATAGTTGGGCATTTATTTAAAAATATAATTTTTACCCTTCAAAAGCAGACAGCTGAGTCTTGAGGACATGCACCTGCAGATGCTTTTCTCATTGATCCTTTTCCTTGCCTTTCTGATTTCCCTAAAAGCCATTGCAGACTTCCATGGCAGCCTGTACTTTTGGTAATCAAGCCATACATTTCCTGCTGGAATCGATTGGTTTGTGTCCTTCTGCAGGAAAACAAATCAAAGGGAGCAGAGTGAAACAACAAAGTGCAAATCACAGCCCAAACAAAAGGCAAGGCTGGAAGGATCCATCACTGAGTGACCAGCCAGGACCTGGCTGGAAAAAATTCTGGATGCAAAAGTCAATGCAAAAGGAAAAGCTTTAGAGGAGAAAAACAATTATTAGAGTGTGCAATGAGTATGCCCAAGCCATGCCAAGAGAGAAGCCAAATTGAAATAATGAACACAAACAATTAATGAAATGCTCTGAAGGATTGTTGGGTGTATTTTAACAATGTGCCTCATCCTTATTCCCAAGACAGGAAAGGACTTGAGTCTGCTCCAGATTTTTTGGCCATAAAAAATGATGATTAATGTAATTCCATCACTTCTCTGCTAACCTGCAGACACCAGAACCCAGTGTTATCATAACTGAATAATCCTGAACAGAATTGAACAGAGTGCTCCCAGTCAGCAAAACTCTTCCAAATCACTGATTTGTTTCCCATTATTCCACTGGATTGAGAACTGATAAAGAGATTTTCCAGTGGTGTGGTTACAGCAGCTGAGCATTCCTGCCCACATGAATAAGATTTCTCACTTGGGTTATAAAGTGAGGGGATTTTGTGCTGCCTAATTCTTCTACCTGTATCTCAAATAGACTGTGGACAGAGTAATCTATCTGAAGATAAATATAAATATAAATATAAATATAAATATAAATATAAATATAAATATAAATATAAATATAAATATAAATATAAATATAAATATAAATATAAATATAAACCTGTACATAAATACACACCTACAACTATAAAAACTTACATCTAACTGTGGTTTACATCAGGATTTTATTTTAAATCTGCTAAGTTACACAACATCTGTTCATTCAGAGAATACCAGGAAGAAATTTATGATTGTCTTTACATATGACACTGAAGTTATTGTCATCCCTGCAAGTCAAAAATTCTCAGGTGACTGAAACACAAAGAAATTTCTGGATCTTTGTAATTCAAGCACACAGATTTGTGCCCTGTAATACTGTATTTTTTTTTTTTCATACTTTGTCCAGCTAATAAAAATGTCACAGACAATGAAAACTCCCCAGATTCCTTTTAGATACTTTAGTTATGGTTTATTTTGCCTGGGTGCAAGGAAGGATTGGTGTGAATGCCACAGGCCCCTTTAGGATTATTTTCCATTTTTCCACAATGATTCCACATTCCAATTACAAAATATTGATTACATATATGCAAATTCTCATAGTTATTTATTACTTCATATGGGAGGGTAATTACCTGCCCACACATATTTGTGAGAAAGACTACAGAAAATTTCCTTCCTACTTGATCTTTAATTCTTTCAAATAGGAAGAGGGGGAGAAGGAATAATAATACACTTACCTAATTTTCATATTTCTTTTTTATCCCATCTCTAAATTGTCTAAATCAGTTAATCTCTGATTTATAGCAGCTTTAGACATGGAGAATTTATCTAATGAGCTCTTTTGGAATTAACTCTTTATTGACAGGAGTAAGCCATAAGAAATTGAGGATCTGCAAATTTTTTTTTCACAAATATTGTTAAATCCACATTCTTTCCAAAATACTTCCTCCTTCAATGACTCCATTAATGGTTTTATGGTTAGTGACTAACCCAGCACTGCTGAAGTTTTGATCCCCATCTCTGTATGTTCTTGGTGTTGACCATAAATTGACATTGTCTCTCTTGGCAGCCACTTCCCATTTCTCTGTGTGACCTGCCAGCCTTTAGCAAAGAAAGCCAAACCCATCTCACTTCTCACTTCTAGTCCAAAGACAAGCAAAGAGGAATTATCTTGTCTCTATTTATTCAGGTTTTGCATTAGCACAACTGTAATTTTGGGTCTTCCTGTGTTTTCTGGACATTTTCACCTGTATCTAAGCATCAGAAATACTTCTGACATCTTCTACACTGTTTATACCATTTCCAATAACCCTAGTGGGGCTGGATCACACTGAATTTGCAGTGTTAGTTTTTTTTTCCACTCTCTGAATACACTGTGGGCTCTCAGAGAAGTTCAGTATAGAAGAGAAGACAGGTTTTGTTAAACCCTGACATTGTGTTGCTGTCCAGGGCCATGAAAAGCAGCACATGCACATCTCCCTTTGCAGATAATATATTTATTTCCTTTGTTTCCTCCACTAGACCAGAAAGTCCCACGAGCTCTAATAAGGAATTGTTTGACTCACCACTAGAACAATTTCCAGGACAGATTATGGAATTTGCACGCTGGAAGAAATTAAGTTGTTTAATTCAGTCATTTCTCATCCTCTGAAGGTTTGAAGGAGCAAACAAGGAGCAAATGCCTCTCAGGAGTGTCCCCACTGGCGTCACTCTGGTTACATCAGGAGTGAATTTGGCCCAAGATTGTTATCAGTTATCTTCTCCTACATTTTCCACTGAGATAATTCTATTTATAAACACCAGAAGAGGAAGAAGGTGGGGAGCAGGAGTCAGAATATGAAGGGGAAGCTTGATTTTGCAATTCTGGCTCTGGAGAGCCATTTAGATTTCAGTGTCACCATTTATTGTGGTTACTTTGGTTTTGTTTTCCAGCTGTAAAAAAGAGCAGAAAATCTTCTTAACACTCAGAGCTACCCAGAAACAAAAACAGCATTAATTTTGGAAATTCCTTTTGAGGGATCTTAAAATATCTGTACCACAATCTAATTTGATTGCTGAAATTATCAATCATGTAGACTTGAGGTCAGTTGCTCTTTCCAGTTGTTTCTTGCTTGCCTGTTTCCTTTGGTCTGTTTATCCTTTTAGAAACAAAATTCCTGAAAAATGCTATTGACTGGGCAATTATTAACCTCTGCCTGAATAATTCCCACTGAAAATCCTGTGTTGAGATTGAGACTCCAACTCAGAGAGTTTCAAGGTTTGTGTCCCATTTCAGTCCCACTCCAGTGCTGTTGTGAGATTAGTTAGAAATGAACAAATCAAAGGAAGATGTTATCATTCTTTTCTTTTGAGACAGAAAAGATTTGAAGCCGTGAATTTATTATTGTGACTCCTCAAGGCTCAAGAGACCTGCTGTTAAATTTTCCTCCCTTCCTTCCATGCCATTAAATCCTGTCTCCATTTTCAAAGGAATGCAGACTCCAAATTACCAAAAAGGCTGTCTGACAAAATTTCTACTTTCTCTGTCTCCATGGCAACAGTTTATCCCAGAGATCTTTCCAGATGTCTTCTTCACAGGCCCATAAATCTCATAATGGGCCAAATGTCACTCCAAGGGTGGCAAACTCTCAGTGGACTGTTCAGCTCTCCAGCTTGGGAAGATTTTTTTACCTTTTTAGCCCTAGATGAAAGCCAGGTTCACTGTGAGCCACATTAATACTTATGGGAAAAAAGACATTAAAGATATACAATATTTTATATATTATTATAGTATTATATATTACATTAATACTATTTATATAGTATTTCTTTCTATCCAGCTACTTCAACATCACAACCAGTTGCATGCTTAGATAATATTAATTAAACTATTGACAAAGACAGGTCACAGCTGGCACTGCTCCACCCTGCTGTGCTTGGGTCAATCCCTTTTTATGGCCATAGGATGTGACCAAGGGGAGATGAGGCTGTGTGGAAGAACAACACTTTTTTATGGTTATTAACCCATTTCCTCAAACACTGTCTTGATTCTGCAGCCTTCAGGCAGGGTTTTTTATGATGCTCTTCCCAGAAATGAATCTGAGCCCAGCTGTGTAAGGATTAAAATCTGTGGCACAGCTGGAGCAGCTCCCTCTCCCCATCTGTCCCAGCCTGGAGAATCCATGGGAGACAGGGTTGATAAAGGGCAGGATGTGTCTCCTTCCCCTCAGAAGGGAGGGAACTGAGTCAGACATGCTGCTGGGGAGAAGGATGATGCTCTGGCTTCCCCCAAAAACGAAGGAAGCAGTGGGGACCAGGTGGTGCCAGGCAAAGCTGCCTCCAGCAGCTCCTGTGGTCTCCCACATCCCGTGTCCTGGGTTATCTGCAGCTGCTCAGCCTGGCACTGCCTTGCTTCTGGCAGCTTGCAAGTGTCATCCTGTCCTCCAGCAGTGATGGAAAAAAAAAAATCTGGTTTTTTTCAGTAATTTCACAGCAAAGCAGTTCTTTCTCAAAGAGGAGTAGCCAATCCTTTTTGTTATATTTAAAGCAGGTTTTTAAAAAAAAAAAACTAAAACAACTCTACTCGATTTCCCAGCTTATTGGCTTTTTATTCTCCTGCCTAATTAGACAAAGAAATGTTCTGGAGATTTTGCCAAATTGAAGTTTCCCTTTAAAACTCTTCAGAGCTCACCTAAGGCCAATTGGCTGGCAGCACTTAAAAGATTCTGGAGATGTTCTTGGATGAGGTTTTCTTGGCAGGTATCAATGCAAGAGCAGCAATAAGTGTGACCTTAGAAATAAATATCCTGTGGCTGCAAAGAACTAAACAGCTTTAAAAGCTAAAAAAGGATTTACACTTCTGTGATTGTAAATAACAGCTCCTGTAATTTAAAAGCTGGTCTTTGCCATGAATAAAATCTTCAAGGAATAAAAAAAGTTATAAAATACAGCATGTTTCATACATCAAGTATGATATATTTTTAAAACTATGAATGCTTAGATATGTAAGAATATAAAATATTTACATAATATAATTAGCATAATAATATACAATGAATGTGTATTTATAATTAAAATATGTTTTGAATTTATCACAGAATCGTATTTTTATAATAGCATAATATTTCTTTCATAAAAATAATATTCTATAAAATCTTTTATTCCAATCAAAAAACTCAGTGTTTTGAGTGCTTTCCCTTTTAGATTTAATTTAATTTTAGATTTAGATTTAATATAATTTAGATTTAATATAACCTATTATTAACTCAGTACATTAGAAGAGAAATATCTCAAATATTTTTTTCCTAACATTCTCTTTGATTAATTAAGGTGATATTTGGGGCAGTGGGAAGTGTCTCTGCCCATGGCAGGGGTGGAATGAGATGATCCTGAGGGTCCCTCCCAACCCAAACCATCCCATGATTCTCTGGTTCTGTGATAATTAGGAACTTTCTAGCAGTGCCCTCCACCACAATTATCTCTTTTGGTTTTTTTTTTTTTTTTTTTTTTTTTGTTTTTGTTTTTTTTTTTGGGTTTTTTTTTTTTTTTGTTTGTTTGTTTTTTTGTTTTGTTTTGGTTTGGTTTGTTTTGGTTTGTTTTGGTTTGTTTTTTTTTATTATTATTATTTTGTGCACTGTAAAAGAAATCAGAGCTTCCCTTAGAGTTGCACATCAAGTTTTTATACTGATGAGGTGAATGAAAACCAGGTTAGACAGCACAAGCTGCATCCCTGGGCAGCAGCAGCATTACTTGGATAGAAAAAATTCTTCCTGGTGTAAAAACTGGGCCAAATGACCAGATGAAAGAATAGACTTTGTTCTCATAATTCCAAAATTTATCAGGAGCAGAGCTGGGAAGGCAAAAAAAAAACCCAACTTTTTCTCTCTTCTAACTTACTCTGAGATTCCAGTTGATGTTACATTTCTACTCTGGTATGGTCTGGACTTTCAAATGAAACTAAAGAATTCCAGAAGCCCAGAATGGTTTGGGTTGGAAGGGAACTTAAAGCTCAACTCATTCCATTCCCTCCATGGGCAGGAACACCTCCCACTGTCCCAGGTGCTCCAAGCCCCATCCTTGGGCACTTCCAGGGATCCAGGGGCAGCCACAGCTTCTCTGGGAACCTCTTCCAGTGTCCCACAGTAGAGAATTCCTAACACCTTATCAATCTCTGGGAATTCCATCCCAGCCCCTCACCACCCTCCCAGGGATCAATTCCTTCCCAATATCCCACCCATCCCTGCCCTCTGGCAGTGAAGCCCTTCCCTGTGTCCTGTCCCTCCATCCCTTGTCCTCTCCAGCTCTCCTGGAGCCCCTTTGGGCTCTGGAAGGGCTCTGAGCTCTCCCTGGAGCTTCTCCTCTCCAGGTGAGCATCCCCAGCTCTCCCAGCCCTTGGAACATCCCCATGTTCTCCCCTGGGCTCATTCCAGCAGCTCCACACCTCTCCAGAGCAGAGCAGCAGAATCCCCTCCCTTGTCCTGCTGCCCAGGAGTAAATTTTGGAGTAAATTGTCCCTCTGGGCTGGGAGGGCACAGTGACAGAGCTCCAGGGCTGGTGCCCAGCTCCAAACCCCTCCAGAAACATTTCTGTGACAGGAGCTCCTCAAAGACACCTGCACTTTGAAATGTCAATTCCTTTTGGAAATCATATCCCCACACCCAGGCCACGCTCAAGCCCGTGTTTATTTTGGTATTTACTCAGATTTATGAAGGAACAGAGAGCTGCTATCTCACACTCCCCTCTCTCTGAAAGGTTTTATATGTAGTGTGCCCTTTAGAAGTTATTGTGCAGCACATAATTCAGTTTAATATGCTGCTTTGTTACATTACATTTCCTTTGATATTACTCTCCTGAAGGCAAAACGACCTTGAAGGTGATATTTTAAACCAATAAATGAGGAGAGGAACTGAAAATCAAACCAAATGCTCTAAGCCAGAAGGCTGGATTTTCATCTCAGGCCTTTATTTCCCTACATGAAAATACAGAAGTCTAACATTTATGTAATTACATTTTTTCTTGATTTGCCAAGGGAACAAATTTTATGCAAGTTCTTGTCTATTACCTCCTGTCTATGTATGACTTCATAAATTCCATTGCCCATCACACTATTACTCCTTTGTTCAGTCCCCCATTTTTTAAAAAAGGGAGCTGGGTAGAAGAAAAAGATCAAAATAATAATTTTGATAGAGGAGCAGACAGGTAGGAGTTACCCACTTGGTTTAGAGGAGGGACTGAGTAAATAGGGATTTGTCATCCAAAAATCCATCTCTGCTTTGCACCTTCTCTGCTAAAAAGTTGTCAGGGATGAGCAGAAGGGCAAGATGGGGACATGGGAGGATGTTGTGGAGACTGTGAAGAGGATTTTAATATAGAGTGAGTAAATAGAGAGGAGATTGAGATATAGGCACCATAAGAAAACAGGAGATAAATTACCCAGAAGAGTTTTCACACAGTCCTGGTGACACAGTGACTCTGAGTTGGTGAAAAACAACATGCCCTGTCCTCAGTTGGTTTAAAATTAGGTAAATTCCTTTAACTCTGTGAACTTCACCTATGGGGCTGCCTAAAATCTGATTTTTGTCTGGTTTTAATCTGATTTTATAAACTGTGACTCTCAAGACAGCCCTAGACAGAGAAGAAAAGGAATATAAGGGATTTTTAGCTTTGTAGATTTTTTATATCTAGCTGTAGAGTTTCTAGCACTTTCTTATACTTTAGAACAGTGGTTTGCCTTTCTCACACATTGTGTCAGCTTCCTGAAATTCTGTTTGGTCCCAGGGACACCTTCCACCATCCCAGGTTGCTCCAAGCCCCATCCAACCTGGCCTTGGACTCTTCCAGGGATGGAACATCCACCACTTCTCCAGGCAGCCTGTTCTAAGATAAATTATCTGGAGATGCAGATTTTCTTCCCCTCATTAGAAAAGGCAATGAGAATTTCAGAATTTCTAGAGAAAAGAATTTTAGAATTTGAAGAAGAAAATAAATTTCAAACAAGGACACCCTCTTGTGCACCAGCACTTGGGAGACATAACAAAATAGAGGGTTAAAAACTCCTGGAGGGACTCCAGTGGGGCAGGGTGGGTTACCAGGACAACCAGTCCCCTATGGGATGCAATTTCTATATATCCTAATTATTAAAAATTCTAAAAATTATGAAAATCTGATGCCATGCCTGCTCACAGGGATATTTTGTGCACCTGAAAGCTTTCATTAAATGACTGCTCTTTATGTTATCAACCCTAATATTGCTTTAAAGATTTCTCTTCTGATTCTGGGCAAGGGGACCATCAGCAATTTCAGGAGAGCTGTTATCACTGCTCTCCTGCCAGCATGGCTTGCTTTGGGGATTTTTTTTTTTTCCTGGTGCTTGTCCAGAAATTTCAGGCAAGTGGGAGTCTTTCAGCTGCCAGGAGTAGCAGGTTAGGGAGAGTGTGAAATGAAAAATGGGAATAAGGATTGTGAGGACCTCTATGGAGGCAGGATGACTAGAATGGTTTTAATGCTGGGTATCATTTTAAAAATGCTTCAGAACACTCTGCAATGATAAATAATATGTTGTTTCCTTGTTAATAAGTGTGGCTTTTCTCTGAAAGAGCTGTTCTGCCAAGTCAGATCCATCCTTAGGTGTGTGAGGCACCTCTCAGCTTCAACAATGTGGAATTTCAACTTGGGTGTCATGGGCTTTGCACAAAATTTATATAAAATCCACAATCTGAAATTCACATAGAAATTCACATAAAATTTACATAAACATTGTGCTTCAGCAGAAAGGATTCTGGTTTTTGAAGTAAAAGAGAAGTGCAAAGTGGATCCAGTCACAGGGAGCTCACAGTCTAAACATGAATTTTATTCCCCTTTTACAAGTTTGAGGCAGAGATGTAGGGACTGGTCATGGGGGATTTTAAAAGCAGCAATTTTAAAAGTGGTTCAGATTCCTCATGGTCATTCCCAGTCCCCAGCTGACTGCTTTTCTCAGGATTGGGAAGTGTCTAAAAGATTGTGGAGGACTGGTGATCCCTCTCACCAAAGAACAAAGTTGGTTCATTCCTACAGCCCCAGCAGGGAATACAAACATTAAAAAAAAAAAAATTAATTCAAAGGCAGATGTATAAACTAAGTCAGTGAGGAGATGCAAGTCCACTTTACAGGGTGATTCCCCACCAGTGCCACCATAAAATGGGATTATTCCTGTCTGGAAAATCTCTTTCCTTGAGCTACAGAGGAAAATTTGCTTTGCTGAGTAGAGTAAATGGGTAAGAGGAAAAAAAAAAAAAAAAGAGTTATGCATCTGAAGTTCAACTAATCCAGACTTAACCTATAGTTAACCCAGATAGATTTTGTGTTTCCTCAAAAGTCAGCAGCACAGAATAGGGACTCCTAAAGGATCATCCATCCCTCAGAGGAGAGGAGGGAATAAGTGGAATAACTGAGTAAGTGGGAGCATTCTCTGCCCATCCTATGAGAAGGACAGGAGCCCTTGCCCAGGACCAGATGCCAAATTTTGAACCACTTCTGTTATTTGGGATGAATCCCACAGTGTTCCCCAAACTGGAATTCCAGCTGCAGGCTGCAGTGCAGGCACGGGAAGGGAAGGCAGGGTTTGTGCTTTCTGCAAACAGCCTTGGGTTGGCCAGGGGGGGTTTAGATTGGACACTGGAGGAAATTCCTTCACTGGGAGGGTGGTCAAGCATTGGAACAGGCTGCCCATCACTAAAAATGTTCAAAAAACACGTGGATGTGGCACTTGGGGACAAGGTTAGTGGTGGACTTGGCAGTGCTGCTTTGATGTTCTGAGAGGGTTTTCCAACCTTAATGACTCTGTAAATCTCTGATTATTTTGATTCCAAGACCATCCATTAGCAAGATCACTATCTATATTTTTTTTCCATTTTGTCCCATGTAGAATCCTATTCTTTAAAACTTTTCCTTACTATTGATGATTTCCTAAGATGCTAAAAATTAAGAAAATGCGTCCAGCTTCAATTGGAGTGTGTGAGCCACCTCTTTCCAAACCTTCTTGGGCATCCCTACGTCACTGGGCAGAGGGGACACCCTGCCAGTGCCAGAGGAGACCCTGCTGGGCAGTTTCACACCCAAGTCACTTTGATTTCCGTGGGCAGGTTTCACCCAGCAGGAATTCCTGGCTGCAGCATGGTTTACAAGTGCAGGGAGATTGTGCACGCTGCCCTTCATTCCATTTAATTTTTTATTTCTTCTTTTTGTTATCATCCTTTTCTTTGCTCTTCTAAATCGTTTTTTTCAAATGTGCTTTTCCAAGTGGGATCAGACAATGTTCCTGTTGAAGGGGAATTCTTTGCAATCTCCACCTCTCCTCTATTTTAAGGTAAATTACTTGACTTGCTGATTCTCTCTCCCCTCTCTCCCAATGTCAGCACATCAGTGTTTTCTAACACAATGAACTTGTAATTTCTTTTTAAGTGGGGCTGGTTTTTATCTCTGCATGGAATTACCACAAAATCAGCCACCTGCTAGAACTGAATTTCATCCACACTGCCACAGGATATTTATATTGTGCCTGTTCCTGTTCTGCAGCCTGAGGATATCCTTGTATTTCTCTGGTTTGCATTATCCATTGCTGGGTAATATCTATATCTTGGAACATATGTATGTTGAAATAATAAAAAGAAATAAAGTTTTTCCTCTTCCTATTCAACACAGTTAACTCAAGCAAGACTGTACAAAGCCCAACAGGTGTTTCTCCAAAGATCTCATTAACCACTGATTATCTCCAGCATCTCTTGTAAGCAAATGTCTCATTAACATGGATGTTCACACATAATTTACTTTTGTACATAGTGCCACACTTGAGAGAGCTATAAACCTGGTGCTGCACATCCTCAGGTTTACATGGAAAATGCATTTCCTGCTGTGTGGACAGACACAAACTATCAAAGACAATAAAATCTAGCACAACTCAACATGGGCTTGATTTCCGTCTTTAGTATATAAACAATATTACAAAATTATAAAATCAGAATATCCTGAGCTGGAAGGAGCCCACAAGGAGCACTGAGTCCAACTTCTGACCCTGCACAGGACACCCCAGTGTGTGCTGAGAGATTCCAAACCTTTCAAACCCCAGGTTTTGAGACTTTTGGAAATATTCTAGTGAACTGCAGCATTCATGGGATGAGATCCTCATCTGGCAAAGGAAACAATCTGGGATAGGAGTGGGAAAAGAGAAGCAGAAGAGGAAATGCAAAGGATTCCTTTATTTTTTTCTCCAGGTTCTGTGATGATTTAATGATAATTTTTGCCACAACTTTGTATTTTGGTGGGGCTGGTGGGTCTTGTTGTTCTGATGTTGAACATCACAACAACATTGTTTGACACTGAGCTAATTCTTCAAACACCAACTCACTCAGAACTGCTCCACTCACCACACCTGGTGCTCTCAGCCTTATATTTTTGTGAGAAAACACAGGACTGGGTTTGCCACCACTGAAACTGATGGGAAAGAAAATAAAAAATACAAGTTCCTGTCCTGAGAACATTCAGCATGGGGATCTGCTGTGTCACCAGAGCTGATGGAGCCCACACAGCTTTTACAAGTTCATCACCCACATCTCGTTAATTGGACTCATGCCAGGCAGAAAAAAACCACTTGGAAGTATTATCTGCTTTTCCTGGAGGTTTTATTTCCCTTGGCATGCAGTCAAAGAGAGAGATTTTTGACAGAAAGCATCATGAAAATCATGGAGCTGGAGGCTCTTTTTCAGCTGATAGGATTATTTCCTCAATCTCAACATCAAATGCAAATGAGCAGTGGAAATATTTAGGTTTGGTTCTTTTTTTTTTTTTCCTCGTGATTTTCATTTGAGATTCACTCACTAAGTAATTTTTTAAAATATATTAGTAGAAAATTTGAGACATTACTCTGAGTTTTTGTGTGCACTGGATAAGCCTTCTAAGTTTTTTGGTAAAATAGAGATTTGCCGAATTTATTCTTGAAAGCCATTTTTTCACACCTCTGCCACAGAGACCAGAAAGGAGCAGGAGATGGGTTCCTTTACTCTATTTACAATACATTTTGAATTAATTTTTCTTATATCCCAGGAGAAGACAGCTCCCACCCACAGTCCCATCACCTCCTCTTTCTGCATTCATGTAGCAGGAAATTGGGACTTTTTACCACTCAGAGCTTTGCTTCAAAGTTTGTTACCTGAAGTCTCATCTTTGAATGGATATTAAAGACCTGAATTTATTTCTAGCTTTTACAAGGAACCATTAGAGGTCAGAAAAATCCTCTTTTGACACTGTGAGTTTATATTCTCTAGAGTGAAAATAATGAATGATGTTAGGACAGTTCTTTGCTAAGGAAGGACATTTTTTTAGAAAATAAGCAGAGTGAGTTTGTCTCACATACCCACAGAAATGGCTGCAGGATGAAGCAGAAACTGCTTTTCAGTTTTCAGACAAATTCCAAAATGAGTGAGTTCCCAAACCCTCACACAAATTACAGCCAACAGAAATTCACAGAATTTAATCAAATGTATGATCCATAAGTTTATAAGGTTTTTGGCTGGTTTTGGTTGTTTTTTTTTTTTTTTTTTTTTTTTTTTTTGTTTGTTTGTTTGTTTGTTTTTTTAATTAACCCAGCATTTCTGAAAGATAACAAAATGGCAGCAGGTTTCATACTCAAGGAAAAATTTATTTCTGGCATGTTGGAGTGATTTCATTGGGACTAAGGAATGTCATCTTCTGGGAGAATGGAGTCTGACCATTACTGTGTGATGCCACTCTGGATTTTGTGCTATTCCTATGAATGAAAAATAATTTTCTCAGGGAAATTGACGCTATTTATTATTCTAAACAAGAATATTTTATTTTTACAGAAGGAAGAACCAACCACAAAGCTCCATAACAGTGTGAGGAAAAGGATGGATTTCCACCACTAACATTTTTTTATCCCTCCTTTTGTTCCACAGGTTGCCCAGGAATGTGGGACAACATCACATGCTGGAAACCTGCAAGTGTGGGAGAAATTGTCTTTGTCAAGTGTCCTGCACTGTTCAGATTTATCATCTCTGAAGATGGTAAAGTATTTTCTCTTTGTTCTTCACCCCTGCCTGGTAAAACCTTGTGATCAGCACGAGTGTAAAACCTCACTTAGATCCTCAGGATAAAGAGACATCAAAAACTCCACAGCTGGGCTCCAGTTATAAATAAATTGCAGAAAACCAGGATATTTGGGTGTAGATGTGTGAGTGTGCACGGGGTGGGAGGGAAGGTGTGAAAAAAGCCTTCACAGACTACAAACATGAAAATATCAGAAATTTGAGATGCTAAAGGGAGTGTTCTGCCCTTGGGTCTCACTGAATTCAGTGTTTGGGTCTTGGATAACTTGCTGGAATCTATTTTAGCAAATAATTAAAAGGTAGAGCAGGTTCTGCTTGTGCTGAAGGAGGACAAAGGTGTGAGATGAGCAGTGAGGAGCTCCCCTGCTGGGGTCCAGGGAGGAATTAAAGATTTCTGGAGAGAGGCAGAAGTTCCATCCCACTTTTTCTGTGATCTGTGGAAATGAGACAAAACCATCCTTCAGTCCCAGTGCAGGTAACGAGCACAGACTGGTCCATGTGCCCCCACACCCACTGCAGTCCCTCAATGAGCTCTGTCCTCTGAGGAACAAATTCATCACTGTCCCAAAAATTTATTTTACCAATTAATTATTTATTTACAGCCCTGAGTCCTAAAATCTGCTTTTTTTTTTTTTTTTGCATTGACACACACAGAGCACCATTTTTAGGAGACAGTGTTTCATACAAAGCTCCAGGAACTCTGAAATCCTCACTTTTAACACATCCACACCAGGCATCACCAATGTCACCAAACCATGACCCACTTTACAAAGATTATCTCAATTTGAACTGTTCCAGGAAGTAAATGCTTACCTGTTAATGGAAAAAAAATCTTTTAAATATAAATATTTTTATTTATTTGCATTAAATTATTTAAATAAAAATAATTAAATTTTTATTATGTTTATTTTGCACTTCAACAAAATTTTTATCTATTTGAATAAAATCAAGATTTTCATTGCATTTATTATATTTCTGGCTTTTTGTTATTTAAATAAAGATTTTATTGATTCGCAAAAATTATTTAAGCACAAAGAATAAAAAATCGTTTGCACTGAAAAATAATTTCTTTAAGTAAAAATAGCAGAACCTTTAGAGGAGCAATGATATAGATATAGATATAGATATAGATATAGATATAGATATAGATATAGATATAGATATAGATATAGATATAGATATAGATATAGATATAGATATAGATATAGATATAGATAGATATAGATATAGATATAGATATAGATATAGATATAGATAGATATATAGATTAGATATAGATATAGATATAGATATAGATATAGATATAGATATAGATATAGATATAGATATAGATAGATATAGATAGATATATAGATTAGATATAGATATAGATATAGATATAGATATAGATATAGATAGATATAGATATAGATATAGATATAGATATAGATAAATATAAATATAAATATAAATATAAATATAAATATAAATATAAATATAAATATAAATATAAATATAAATAAGCTCTATTTATTTATTTATAGCTCTATTTATTTTAGCTGTGTAAAATAAAGGGCTGAAATAACATTTAAAAATAATTTTCCAAGGATTTACAGATCTCCTCACACACTGTTCTTGCCATTTGGCCTGTGGCAGGGTGACAGTACAACCCTAATATTCCATCCAGTGCAAACATATGTCCCATTCCCTTATCTCCCCCTGGGATCCCCAATAAAAGTGACAGCTGTTACTCGTGTAGGGCTGGGTTTGAGGGGTTTTTGGACATCTGTTCACCAGGAACAAACCCAAGATCCATAATTTGTGAGATAAACAAATCAACATTTAACCTGGAGTAGCTGGAAGTCTCAGCAGATGTGGCTGGGATTGCACTGCTGACCCCAAGCTGGAATTATCAACATCCCAAAGCACTCTCCTGGGTGAATCAGCACCAGCTTTGCAATCACTGCTGCTCATTTTAATTAGCCAAGTCTAGTTGTTCAATGAGGGTTTAATGAAAAAAGTCACATTTCATGATGGTTCCCTAAATAAAGGGTTATTAGAGAACTATAATGTTCCTAAGACATGGATAATCACATTTTAGGGATTGTTATAGTGTCCTCTGGCTGCTGCTCTGTTTCTAGAATATGGAGCTAGGCTGGGCATGGACATTTATATTTATTAATAGCAAAATCAGTCCTAGTTCAGCAACATATTTATATGGCCACAAATAATTTTTATAAATGCAGCAATAACTTTAAATTATATTTTTAAGAGTTTGTGCTCTGAAGCACCTGTAGGTACAATGTAATCACAGGGATATCATGGGGTGTGCTAATCTTGAAGAGTGGGTAGGAAATATCTCAGGTTCTTTGGATATTTAAATTTATATGTGAATTTATGAGATGGATTTCTGGTTCAGTGAATAAAAATCAATGGGCACTTGCAGAAGGTGCTTTCCCTGACCCCTCTCAAATGCTTGTCTGGAGGTGAGGGAAGTCACTGCTTGTTTTATGATTTTCACAAAGGAATCTGACTGCCTTTACTTGGATGTCTGATTTGCATATGGAGGAAAATGGGAAAAAATAAAAGCAACTAGAAAAGAAAAATTAACTACTTAAGCTGTCATCTGGAGGGATGCTTTTGGAAAAAGTAGCTGTGTATTTAGCTCAAAATACCAGCTGGTTTTAACCTGCTCTGCTTTAACCTTCACTGCAATTGAACCAAGGAGTAACATTTGAGCTGCTGTCAGCATCATGCAGGAAATTCAAAATGAAATTCTTGTGCTTGGCAGCCCTGCCTTCTAAAACTTTATCTCACCTCTCTGATCCTCCAAAATCACCAGAATTTTTCATTCCTTTCAGAAGCAGACTGTGAACAAAAGGATTGTTCTCAAAATCTCTCTGCTGGAGATTCCTTTCCTCCAATGGAAAAAATCTTATTAATTCCTGAGTCTTTTCTCATCTTGTAAATTAGGGGTTATAGTGGTTTTCCTTCTAGATAGTTCCCAAAAATTATTTTTTTTCCTCTTCCACATGGATTTCTTTGATTGATATCCATCAATCATTATTTCCACCAGGATATGTCACTTCCATGACCATTCTCTTGTTAATTTTTCCCCAGTGCCTTCCCAGCACTGCCTCCAGAAACACCACTACACAACAGGACAAATTTAAAGTATTCTAAGGCATCTTTGCAGAATAAAAGAGAGGAAACCAAGTCAAGCTGTGTTGTTACCTTTCAGTAGGACACAGCAATACCTAGAGATGATCTGCACTTCCAGCTGGAGAATTTTCTCTTCTTTGGTGTTTTTTTCCTTTTTTTTTTTTTTTTTTTTTCCAGGCAGGGGTGATACTACCTGGCAATGGAAATCTGCAGAAGCAAAATCTCTGGGTTTTTTTCTACTTTTCACTGTGCAGCTGAAATATTCTGGAACCAATAAACATCCAAGTGGACTATGGAATGAAACTCAATAACCAGACTTATTTTCAATCCTTTGATTTGCAGTAAAAAAAAAAAAAAACAAACAAATGATAATAGACAGTTTCTGAGCATTGCCATATGCTCTACATTTGGAAAACACTTTCATTCACAAATCCAAATAATAAATATGAGCAGCTCTTACTGAATCTTCCAGCAATTCAGGCAGTTTATCTGGTGCTCAGCTTAGGACACTCCCTGCTACATTTTCCACAAAACATGGTTCACTATGTACAACAGAGAAAATTCTCCTCATTTTTACCAAAGGCATAAAGCCTATCCTGTGTTGATACCAGGATTAAGGGTTCCTAATTAAAATCCAATAAAATAAAGAATGTAATCAGGTATTAGAGAGTTTAAGAGGGAATTACATCCTATGCTCACATTTCAGAACCAAACTCTTTGGTTTGTTGCTTCTCTTGGTTGAACACAATCAGTGCTCAGACAACGAGCTCTGTTATCCCAAGAAACTGGAAATAATCTGTCACTGATCCCATTGGAAACACAGGGAAACACTCAAGTACTTAGTTGTACTAATTAATTGATTAATTGATTCTGTAAGAACCCCAAGCCTCATAAGTGCTGCACTAGAGGTGCCATGAGTGGACAGTGGGATTTATGGACGTGGGGTTAATTTGATTTGGGAAGCAGTCTGTGCCCAAGTTTAAATGTTATCCCTAATCAATTAAAATAAGATGACAAGAGAAGTGTTAATGAGAAGGGAAGTGATGCTCCAGCTTTGAATGTGCCTTTTGTGTCCTTTCTGGGGACACAGTCCTGGTGAAGCCTTTAAAAGCTGAAAAGGGAAAATGGTACAAAACCCCCAAACTAGGTGAGAAGACAATAAAAGTCATTGACTTCCCAAAGTGAAAGCTGTTGAAAATATTTGCAGTTTCTATTAGTTTGGGTTATGTACTGATAGTTTTTTTGTTTAGACAGGAAGAAAAGATGATAAAGATCAGGGGCCTCCTAAACACCCAGATATCCCTGGAAGATTGTGTGCTTATTTTCTACTGAGGTAAAAGATTCAGGGTTTTGTTGCCACTACTGAAATTAAGGTCAGCATTGCAGCAGAGTGAAATTGGAAATTGCATTTGCCTGTCAAAGGGCAAAAGATCAATGCAAAGGTCCAGATTTCTCTTCAAGGATGTTTTGCCTGGATGAGTATTCCAACATCCTGCTTGGAAACAGGGAAGGAAAAAACCTGTAACCAAATTTTCTCTGGAAAACATGAATGACCCATGCCAGCACTCTCACCATGGGAATAATAATGAGCTATTGGAGCTTATTTATATATTTATTTGTTGAAGCAACCAGGACTCTGAAACCTTTGTTTCATCCTTAATTTTATAGAAGATCCTACACAGCAGTCACAATGAAGTTCAATGCAAGGGTATCTATTTTATATATGAACCATTAAAAAAGTTTTAAAAAGAGAAAGAAAAAATATATATATAGAAGAGCACTTGATAGATAACAAGTTGTTTCCAGCTGGTTTTCACCCCTGGGCTTTGCACAGGCTGTAAAGCCACAGGATTGCTCCAGCTTTTCCAAAGAGAGGAGGACAAGCTGTAATTAAGCCTCCATGGTCACAGCATCCCAAAGTCCATCTGCAATGCAGAGAAAATGTCATCAAAGAACAGTAACTCAATCTACATTTCTAATCTGAGGCTGAGGCCTCTCAGATGTTTTCTAGCAGAAAGTAAAAGACATTTTATGGCCCTTCCCACCAATTTATGGGGACATGAGGCTCTGTGCCTCTGATACTCAAATGTGCAGCATGAGCAGGAGTGTTTCAGCTAAATCAGGTCCTTGGTCCTCTGCAGTGGTCAAGGGGAAGCTGCAACACAGCTCAAGAGCTTTGTCAATGATCTGAGAGTTAATTTGGCCTTGGGGGAAAAAGAAATCCTGCATCTTCAGGAAGCATGCAAGGGTGGAAGATGTTGAGAGCTGCTGAGTGGTTTGGAGAACACTGGACTGCAAAATTTAACAGATTGAAGTATCACTGTAGGGGCAACATGAGCAGATCCTTCAGCCTTTCCTGACAGCCTTTGTTCATGTTTCTCCTCTTGACTCAAATGACTGGGACAAGAGCTCCAGGTGACTGCAGGATTTGAGGTGTGGGCACACATTCATTCTTACCTTTGATTTGCCAGTTTAATTCTTCTCTAGGAGTTATTTCAGAACTGACAATCTCTGTTGGGCAACGTTTCAAGTTTTTTTCATGGTTCTTGTTTGAAAAACTTTTGTTTTTCTCTCTCAAATGTGATTCCTGCCCTCTTCAGAGCTAGGAGACCCTTCAATAGTAATTGCATTGATCCTGCACTCTGATGGATGCTCCTGTGGCAGCCAGACTCAAAGGAAGGACTCAGATAACGTTTAGATGATGCTTAGTTGCTATGGTGACCTCAGTCCACTTCTAGCTTCACATCCTTTAACAGGAAAGAGGAAGAAAAGAATAAAGCCATGATTTCCCTTAAATGTTATTGATCATATCTTGCATCAGTCCTACCTGAGCCAGCCCTGTGTGCTCTGGCCTTTCTGTTCTCCGTATGGGACCTCACTGGAATTCTCCCATGGTTTCCAGGCAGGATTCCCTGGATCCTGTTCCTGTGCCCTGAAGGTAAACTGGGATATAGGAAGAAATTAATTCTTATCAGTTCTTCCTTGCCTTTATTGCAATGTCATGCACAAACCTCTGGGTAACAAAAGCTTTGCAGAAGGTTGTTCCTTTCATGGTAGGACTGATATCTAAACCCAACCATCCTCTGGAAATTCCAGTCTCTCTGTCCCTTAAGGGAGAAGACTTAAAACCCTGGTGAACTTCAGGCAGATAAACTGTATGGAATGAGTTTGTCCCACAGGATCACTTACCCAGATGTCCTTAGGCACCAGCTCTTATTCAAACACACAAATATGAACAAGGTTTCCTAATCTTATCTTTGATTATCCTCCACTCCAGTTTTCTTGTTTTCTAAATAAAATGAACCCTACTTCATTTTTTACTGTCTGTCTGTGAGCATTATGTTCACAAATCCCTTTGTCAAGGCAAATGGAGACATAGAGTAAATGATGGAATAATGGAATCCCAGAGTGGTTGGGGTTGGAAAGGACCTTAAAAATCTCAGTTCCATCCCCTGCCATGGGCAGGGACACCTTCCACTGTCCCAGGCTCTCCAAGCCCTGTCCAACCATGGACACTTCCAGGGATCCAGGGGCAGCCACAGCTTCTCTGGGCACCCTGTGCCAGGAGCTTTCCACTCTTACAGGAGAGAATTTTTCCCAATATCCTACTTAACCCTTCCCTCTGTCAGTTTGAAGCCACTATCCCATGTCCTGTCACCTCCTGTTCTTGTATAAATGAGTTTTAATCTGTAGTTTAAAGTATTGGCTATGGGTCATGAGGTTGGAGAGACCCAAACCCCTGGAAATAGTTGGACAATAGTAAGTGGGAAGCTCTTAACACAGGCAGAGGTGTGTGAGCCTGTAGGACCATTAACTCTGTGGCCTTGCCTGCCTGCTACTTCCTACAGATCCTGCTGATGAAAGTCCAAAAAGCTAATCCTGGATTAATCAGTTAATTATGGAATCAGAGAATGGTTTCACTTGCAAATAACCTTAAAGATCATCCAGTTGCCACCCCCTGCCATGGGCAGGGACACCTTCCACTATCCCAGGCTGTTCCAAGCCCCATCCAGCCTGGCTTTGGACACTTTCAGGGATCCAGGGACAGCCACAGCTTCTCTGGTAAACACAAGAGCCATAACAAAGGATCAAGGATGGCAGGATAATGTGTGTGGGGCAGTGTGTGTGCAGCACAGGATGGGGCAGAGGGCTGCTGTCCCTGCTAGGGCAGCAGCAGGCAGGGTGTGGGATCAGAGCCCGTGTGGGGAGCTCAGAGAGCTGCAGAAAAGCTGCTAAGTAGCCTGCTGCTCCCGACTGTGGCTTTGCCAGCCGGCTGAACAGATTGCTGGAGCAGGGAGCAGCAGGCAGCCGTGGGGAGGGCAGGGAGGAGGCTCAGCGGGGTGGATGCGCGGAGAGCTCACAGGTTTATTTCATGTTTAGGAATCAAATGTAAAACTTCTAATCAGTGCCATATAGAACGGGAAAGAAAAAAATTAAACTCCTGCCCAGCCAGCTTGTTATCCATATAGTTGGACAGCAGAATAACAAGGGCTTGTAAATTTTTTCCACAGCACCTCCCTGCCACAGTCGCTGCATTTTCTGTAAGGACACAATGTGCAGGCTTTGCATATTGATCTTAATGCTGTCAAAATCCAAAACATTTTGGAGAATTTCCTTAGTGCAGCCGCCCTCCAACCCACAACACTGAGATGAGAACAACAGGACTGTGGGAGAAGCCTGGGCAAGCCAGTTCAGGAGAGAGCAGCTTTGGAAGCCTTTCATCCCCTCCCGCCCCGCCACTAATAAGGGACAAACGCTGGAACAAAAGGGTTAAATGCAAGTTGTGTTCAGATAAACAAAGCCATGGGAGGGCAGGCAGGTGGAGAGCAGCCAGCACAGACTTGGCACCGAGGAGGAGATCTAAAAGGCTCTGAGGCTCATCATGCACAGGCTGGTTCTTGGCTTCAGCTCCCCCATCCCTGTCCACTCTACATCAATTCCTGTCGCCGAGTTTCTCGTCAGTTGTTGCATAGTGAGGAGTGAGTTACGAGTTCTGGGTCTCAGTAAATAAAAATCAAAGAGGAAAGTCTGATAAATGTGCAAGAAAAGGGCAGGAAGGGTCTGGGTCACTGCCACCAACTCTATGGGGAGCCATTGGCAAGTCCTTGGAGATTTTTTCCTTCCTCTTTTCCTTCTTCCTGCAGAAAACAGAAATAAGGAGTATTTTCTGTACTTGGTCTTAAGAACTGGTAACTCAGCATTCTGATAGATCTTCCCTAGGATCTCTAAGCAGTGCTGCAAATAACATCTAATTAGCAATGTCAATTAAAGCATTAACTGTAGATTTACTTCCCAAAGAGTGACACTTACTTAAGTCTGGTCAAGCAGTGAATAGCACAGCCTGTCAATACACTGGATAAACCACCCTGTGTCAAGGACAGCAGCAGCTTCCTCGGGAGCTCAGTGACTGATGAGAGCAATTATTGATTTAATAAGTGCTGCTCTAAGGCACTGTTTAGTATCTGCCCTCGAGAAGCACAGATGTCATTCAAATAAGTCATAAAATCATGATATTTAAGATGCTGTTATCATAGAATAATAGAATTATAGAATGGTTTGGGTTGGATAGGATCTTAAAGCTCATTTAGTGACACCCACCTTCCACTATCCAGGTTACTCCAATCCCCATCCAGCCTGGCCTTGGACATTTCCAGGGATCCAGGGGCAGCCACAGCTGCTCTGGGCACCCTGTGCCAGGGTCTCACCATCCTTTGAGTAAAAATTTCTTCCAAATACCCAACCTAAACCTGCCCACTTTCAGTTTAAAGCCATTCCTCCTCATCCTGTCACTCAAAAGTCCCTTGTAAGCATAACCCTCAAATTAAACCCCTGAAAAATGTGTTTCCAGTGAAAGTGCAGATGAAAATCATATTTTATTTATTCTTCATTTCTGAGAGAGCAATGCATTTCATTAGGCCATTGTATAATCCCATCAAGGGGCTTTCTCTGCTTCATCAGTGAAGTCAAAACCACCAATTTCTCATTGTTTGTGTCCTAAGAGAAGGAAAACAAGAATTCTTGTGGGAAAGCAATGAGGGGTCCTGTATTCCTGCCCACTCCTTCACTGGCGGCAGAGTCAATTTATTGAGGTCTCTCTGGAGTCTGGAAGACACTAAGGTGAAAATATAACCCAGAAAAACAATGTTTTGAGGTAACATTTTGAAAAATGAGAGTGACTCTGGGATTCCTTACAACCCTTTAAATGCAAGGTCAGGTCTTGTTGCTCTCTATGTAAAAATGTTAAATTTACATATATATATATATATTTTTAATATACATTTATATATAAATATATATGTTTATGTATTTATATACAATATATGGTTTTATATATTTATAAATCTGTTTATATGTATTATAAATATATTTATATATTTGTATGTGTATCTATATATAAATATATATCTATGTTTATATAAAATATATCGATATATATAAATATATATGCTGATATATATCAGTTTGTATATATATAATAAAACAGAAAATATATACATATAAAATATATGCATATATAAATACGTAAATATAAAATATAAAAATACATAAATACACTTTTGTAGATATGTTTATACACAGATATATTTTATACATTTATAAAAATACATATGTTTAAATAATTACATAGAAGTACAAAAAATATATTCATACACCCACAAATGTAATTGTATATGTGTTCATTTTATCCCAACACTCAATAGATGAACTTTGACTTTTTGTTGTAACTCAAGGCATGATGTTCAATGTAAATCTAATTAAATTCCTGGTATCTTAAGTTATTAGTGAAAATTGAGTTGATGAATCAAGCCTAAAAGCCTGTACAGACAAATGTTGTGCTGGAACTTTCTTCAGTACATTAGTTAGGACTCAGATATAGAAATATATGTTAATAAAAGGCTTGTCTGCTCCTACAAATCAGAAAATTAATGTAGTTGGAAAAGTGAATCCCTCCATAATGTCCAAACACAGTGAAATGTAATAATAATTTCAGTATATATACAAAAATATTTATATAACAAGCCTATTAATTTCTGGAAAACTGCTTTAATGTGTTTAGCTGTTATTAGAGATGTCATGAAATTTAAAATGAACTAAAATTTAATATTTTAATATCAATGAGACTAATTGCTATCTCTATATAGAATGAAATAGTGATAATTTTTGCTTCATGCTTTTAGATTGTAGGGCAAAAATAGCTGCATTCAAAACATTTAAATATAAGAGAAATGTCTTTTTCTGAGCCATCACTGTAAAATGCAGGATCCAGGAACATCAGGCATCACTCTACTTAATACTGGCCTGGTCTTGCTCCAGAAATGATTCTGCACAGTTTTAAAGTCAGATCACTCTACAAATGATAAACTAAAAGTGGATTTTTATGAGTAAAAGAAGTTTTTGGGGAATTTTTCTTGCAGATTTTTCTACCCTGCTTGTGTGGTCAGTGTGAGGTACAGGCTGCTGAGTTAGATGATCTGCTCCATCAGAGCTGCTGGTTTGAGTGGCAGAAAAATGCCATGAAAAGCCATGAAAGAAGTGATAAAGGAGCAGTGGTTTCCTCTTTGATCCTCTGGTTTCCTGACAAACCCCCAGATAAAAATTCCCACACCACAGCCTCAATATCCATGCTCTGGATTCAGATTTTAGCAACAATTTCCTAAAACTGAGCTAGATCTCTGCTGATGAACCTGGGGTTTGGTGGGTTTGGGAGGAAGAAAGATCTCTCCATCTGTTCTGCAGAGCCATCCCTCATATCCTGGCAGGAATGTGGAGCCACAGCCAGTTCAGCCCCATGCAGCAGCTGAACCACCTTGGCTTGGCTGGGAAATTGCTCAGAGACCTCCCCAGCACCTAAAAACACCCAGGAATCAGTCACAGAATATCCTGAGCTGGAAGGGACCCACAGGCTCACCCAGCCCAGCTCCTGTCCCTGCACAAAATCCCACCCTGTGCATCCCTGGGGGTGTTTATCCAGGAGCAGCCTTGGGAATGTGAGTAAATCCTAAAATCCAGGCTAATCCTTCCTGTGGAATCCTGGCAGCAGCTGGAGCTGGGCAGGGGAGGATGGAGGCTGCAGGTGTTCTCACTGTGGCTGCCAGCATCAGCCCTCCCAAGTCCCAAGTGGGTTGGAAGTGTAGGATTTATGTTCAATAATCCATCCAAAGTCACAGTGCAGCTTCAGATGAGTTTTCTATACTCCCACCATCATTTTCACATTAAACCCTCTTTTTTTCTGTCTTAAAAAACATAAAAACACATCTGATTTACTTAAGAGGAGACACAGAAATCAAGGAATTTTAAATTATTATGTGAATTATAAAATAAAAAAGCACATTTTATGCTGTGCTAAGACTTCTGTTATTATTTCATTTCTTTAGCTGCTTTCTCCTTTCCCACAGGATCAAAATCAGTCTTTGTTGGATTTTACTTTTTAAAAAAAAACCCTTCTCACAATTTGGCAAAGGTTTTTCCCATCCCTAATTAACATTTGACTGCTGGGGTTAAAAGGGGAATAACCTGAAGCCCTGTGGCTGCTCCAGAGGATGCAGAACTAAACTGGTTGGACATTTAACCTGCTGTAGTGGTCAGTGGAGTGCTGGGAATGTTTTCCCCTGTTTTTTTCTTTGTTTTTTGGTTTTTTGGTTTTTTTTGGGGGGGGTTGGTTTTTTGTTTGTTTAGTTTTTTTGTTTTTTTTTTTTTTTTTGTTAGTGTTTTTTGGGTTTTTTTTGTTTTGTTTTTTGGTTTTTTTTGTTTTTTTTGGTTTTTTTTTTTGTGTGGTTTTTTTTTTGTGTTTTTTTGTTTTTTTTTGTTTTGTTTTTTTTTTGTTTTGTTTTTTTTTTTGTTTTGTTTTTTTTTTTTTTTTTTTTTTTTTTTTTTCCTGGCCACATTCAGGGTGATTTGCAGCAGCTCCCTGAGGCTGCACGGTGCAGCAGCTCCACTCCCTGGCTCAAGGCAGCTCCTCCTCCTGCAGCCACCCAGGATTCCTCAAACTCTGATTTCAGCCCAATCCACATTAAACACTGAGCACAGGGGTTGGGATCTTGGCTTGGCATCATTCCAACGATTTATTTTGGAAGAACAGAAGAAAGGGAAAGGGAGATTTCTAATGTAAACCCAAATTTTTATCATTTCCCACTGTCATAGTTGTGTTTTTAGGATGTTAAGCAGCATGGGTTTGGGCACAGTGTTTTGGAAATTTGTGAGTCTTTCTTATTTCAGAATATTCCCTTAAAAATATTTTTTTAAAAATCCACAAAAAAGCTCCTACATCCATTTTTATTATTTTTCCTAGAATCTGATGAAACTTCATGATAACCAGATATTTCACAATATCAACCATCTTCTGAAAATCCTTTTCCACTCATAAATACACAGGACTAACACAGAAATGCAGATTTAAACTTGAAGTTCTTCTCTGGGCTCTGCTACATCCATTCATCTTATGGGATTCAAACTTTTATCAAAATTAAATTACAACCTATTATCATTATGAATTAATTCTTTCATTCTTCTAATTTCAGGTTGGGAAGTGGATAATTTGGGGCAAACCCATGCAGGTAAGGACCAGTTGTGCTGCCTGAGTCCTCAGTACTTCAGTTATCAAAAATTGTGTGCACATGAAAATTCCAGATTATTAAAAAGTTGCCTGTGTATCAGCCATTATGGTAATGATTCATGTACTTAACTCTAGTACATGCACAAAAAAGTGAAATAAAAAATCTCTATGAATCAATGTGATTTTACCTAAAGCCACAAAATTAAACTATCTTATTTAAACCAATTAGTTACTGCTCTTTGTCATTGATGGATGGAAATGATTTTTCAGTAATTCTCTGAAAACTGATCATATTTCAATACCTGTGGGTTATAAATATAAATTCCTATAGAAATAATATTTGACTTCTATATTTTTACAGTAAACTTTGCCCCTGTTTATTGTATGTGTTTTTAATTCTAAATTTAGAGGTTCAGCCTTGATTTAAACTCTCCAGTAAGGCTGTGTTTACTTCCTGAGAAGACAGCAGCAAGTATTTATTGCTTTTGGGCTTGATCTAAACAAATAAAAATCAATTGCACTCCATTCACTGATTTCCACAGAGACCAGTTTGGGCTCTAATAGAAAACACAATCAAAACAATTTCATGCCAAATTTCCACTTTTCTAGGGGATTATGACCTGCTGGAAAGCACAGCCCAGTCTCTCCTAGGTAAGAAACACAACCATGGAGATTTTTGTCTCTCTTTTTCATTATCTTTGTTAAAAATGAAGCTCTCAGCTTTTTTTTTTTTTTCTGCTTTTTTTTCTTTTTTTTCCTGCAATTTAGGTATTATTTTCTAATCAGTTCTAATTGTTATGACATTTTCTGCTCTGTTACTTTTAGCAATATTATGAAAATTTATTCCTCCTCTATTAAGCCTTGCAATCTAAGAAGTGTGCTGCTATAAATTATATCTACCTGCTTAACAGTAATTACTAAATGGTGTTAAAGAAATTCAGCATCATGATCCAGTGCTTTTTTTTCTGTAGAAAATTAGGGATGAATGTGCAAAAGTAATTTAACAAAATCTGCTGAGTAATGCAATGCTCTTTAATGAATGCTGTGATTAAAGAGATATATTCTGCTGCATGGATGGCAAACAGATTCTCTAAAATAAGGTTAAAAAGAAGGTTATGAGATACTAAACTGCTCTAAGAATGCAAACAGCACAACTTTAATAGCAAAAAGCAAACCCAAAACTTGGAAATTTCCATCAGTTTTGGTCAAGGTGCAACTGAAACTCCAAAATTGTGATAATTTGATAAATATTGGCTTTTCCTTTGTGCTGGAGAGGAAGTGCAGCATCAACCCACCCGTAATTTTTTTTAGGAAAGCCACTTAAGTTTGGGAAGAGTAATGGTGCTTCAAAAGAGCCCCACAGGGGCTGTCCCACCTCAGGGACATTACCTTTGTAGGTAAATGTGTGTCAGGAGATTCTTCCTCTTCTGCCCCCAGCTCTTCATTCCCAGTATGGTTTTACAGCCTAAGTGTGTCAGTGAAACCTTTTAGGAGCTGGTTCTTGTATGAGATTAGCCAAAAAAAAAGTGATATTTGAGCCAATATTTAGGAATTAAATCTATGGATAGGCAGATAAACAATGCTTCCAGTAGAACTGTGGGGTTTTCTTTGCACTAAGGGAGGAAGGGGATGCTTTAGGGTTTTTTCTGGGGATGTCACATTCCCACCTGCCCTTGGCACAGGGGACATCAGCAGGAATTGCACTGAAGATGGCTGGTCTGAACCTTTCCCTCATTATTATGATGCCTGTGGCTTCGATGAGAACGAAACAGAGTCGGATAACCAGGTGGGAATTAATCTCATAATTAAAAACAAATGAAGGGGGGAGGGGGGAAGCAGCAGACTGCTTTCTGCCCAGCCTCTGGTCATGTTCTGATTTGATGGTGATTAGAACAAACAATTAGATGTACATGGGTATAAAACTGTGAGAAGTGAGATCTGAATCTTTGCTGGCCTGTATTGAATATTTACAGAAGATGAGCTGTTAGTGTTGATGTAGCTTGGAACTTCTAGAATCACAGGCTAACCCCCAATTCCAACTCTGTTGATAAAGAATCTCTTAGCCAAATCTTTTTTCTACACTTTTCTACATTTTTTAATATTTATTAAAAAAAATACAGACAGCCTTTTTTAGCTCACTGATAATCAACCTCACGGTGTGCAGACCCAGCCATAGAGCAGAGCTTGATGTGCAGCGAGATCTCAGAGGAAATGAGCAGAAACCAGGCTGTCCAAGACACAAATCCTGCCCCGGGCTCCCCCTGCAGCTGTCAGGCTGACCATGACCCCTTTAACCTGTGGATTTTCCCCCCAAGGATTACTACTACCTGTCGGTGAAGGCTCTGTACACGGTGGGATACAGCACGTCCCTGGTGTCCCTCACCACTGCCATGGTCATCCTGTGCCGCTTCAGGTGAGTGGGGACACAGCCCCTGGAGGAGGGAGGCTGGAGCTCAGCTGCCCCAAAGCACAGTTAAATGTCACAGCACAAGCTGGCTTGTAGCTGGGCAATTAATTTGGCCTTGAATAAGAGATTCAGTTCTGTGAGGTTACAACCTCTGGTGCTCTTGGCACCAACTTTGTTGGGTTATTTAAATGAGCAAAGCAGCCAATAGTTGCTGAAAGGTTATTTATTACAAAGCACTTCAGTCTCAAAAGGCACAGCCACAGATGTCACAGTCCATGCTGAGTTTTGGTATAAAGTCCCAAACAGGAGCAGAACTGCTCTTGTCAAGGTCCCAGGAAGCTGATGTTGCTGTGGCAGCTCCTGTCTTCTTCTTCTTGGGAGTTGATGATGATGGGGAGAGCAAAGCAGTAGAAAAGAAATGGCAAAAGCTGTAGCAGAAGCACCTGCTCTCCTCAATTCACGCTCTTGTATAGAATCTTCCCAACAAGCCAAGACACAAACCTATTACAATTCTAGTTTTTTAGCACACCAGGTTACATATAGACTACACATAGAGCCTATCTTGTTCTATCTGAAAAATGTCAGCAATATTCTTACTAGAGCTCTATTATGACTGAACACTGTCTAAAACTACAGTCCTGGAACCTCTACTGAAAACATCAGTGTGTTTTTCAACCTTCACTAGAACTTCTACTCTGGCATTTGAACCTTTCACTTACTAAAAGCTATAGAGCTCATACTAAACTTACTGACTCACTAACTTATCTTAAACTTACACATCCACCTTTTGTGTGAGTGGCTTAATATACTTCAATCCATCCACAGGCTTTAATTCAATCCCTGCACTCTGATTTCTCCCTGAAGAATTCAGAAAGACCCCTGACTCCCTGACTCCAGCATGGTTCAAGTAGCCTGGTTTGATAAACAGGCCCCTAGGTGAACAATAATAGGATGGATTCAAACCCAAACAGGGATTTCAGTCAGTGAGTTCCATCCTAAGCTGCAGAGAGCTGAGCCATCCAAACTCCCAAACAGCTATATGTGTTTGCCTGGGAACTCCAGACTCTCTGTTAAGGAGAGTTCACAAGAATAAAACACTTTTGTCACATGGACCATAGAGTGCTGTGCCATTTGTCTCTACCTGGCACCAGCCAACATTACAGTTAAAGTTTTATCTCACCAGAGGTAGAATAAGAAGGGGAAATCCTTTAGCTGAGTTTCTCCCCCAGTTTGGACACACACCAGAATCACATTTCAGCAGAGGGTAAATGCAGCAGAAGCTGTGGGTCTGGTTTATGAAACTTCACGAGCTGCACTGGGCTCATTCTGTTTATTTTATGCTCCTCTGCACCTTTTTACAAGAAAAACCCCAAATCCTCCTCAGGTTTAGAGTCAGTATTAACAGTCTTGGCTTAGATGTTGCTGTTTCTAGCACCAAAGTGCTCTGGTCAAGTGTGTTCAGGCCCAGTGAGACATTTCCACTAAATAAAACTATTTTCTTCTTTATTTCTTTGTTTCTCCCCTCCCTTCCTCTTTGCTCTCCAGGAAGCTTCACTGCACTCGGAATTTCATCCACATGAACCTCTTTGTTTCGTTCATCCTGCGTGCAATATCTGTGTTCATCAAGGATGGGGTTCTTTATGCTGAGCAGGATGGAAACCACTGTTTTATCTCCACGGTGAGTCAAGCTGAAACCAAATCCTTTCGTTTTTTTTCAGCACAAGATAAAAAAGAGCAGTGGGGCAGGCAGCAGTCTGTGGAGTATCATGAGCTGAGGAGTTATTAGGGGAAAGGGTAGTTGGTGTTTAACTTCTCTTCCAGTTCACAGCCAGGCTAGATTTTCCTCTCTTGATGTCACCAGTGTCCTTCTAAAACACCTGCAGGTTTTATTTTCTGAGTCTGCCCTGATTGTTCCTCCCCTTCCAGATCTGCTCAGTGGTAGATGGGATGAAAGCAGACATGAGCAATTTCCTTCACCTGAAGGTCTGGTTTTCCTCCACAGCCTCATTTGTTCAGGATGTCAGGCAGAGTCACATGTAAACAGGGTGACCATTCACACACAGAGAATGCACCTGATGCTCACATTCTCAAAAAATCATCAGCATTTCTCACATCTTTGTCTCTTAAATGTATAGTTTCATGCAGAGCACCCTTTCACTGATGCATTTAGCATTTATCATGTGAAAATCCCAGTTCCTTCCACATTTAAGGCTAGTATTTGATATGATAAATCAGCTCACTGGGTGTAATTATGATAGAATTACAAACTGAGCTCTCCTTTATCCATCATAGTTATGAGCTAAACTCCCTGTGAGTCACTTCCACAAGGCAAGTGCAGCTGTGCAGTTTCTTAGTCAGCCTTTTCTTTGTCATTGAAACTAGTTTTTGCTCTCAGTTCTTCTCCACCAGGAAGCTGAAGCCATGTTAGGTCTGTAGTTTGTTCCTGCCACTCCTCCAAGGGTGGCATCTGCCTCTTTGTTTGGAAACACTTAAAGCATAAAACACATTAAAATCAACCATTTTATGACCAGATCTGGGCAGAGCTTCCATGAGGAAACTTGAGATGTGATGGTTTAAACACCTTGGTGGTAGATTTGGCCCAGAGGATGAAGCCAAAGTGGGAAATAGTCAGTGCCTCCAGCAGGAGCCTCCATTTATACAAATCCTACACAGATTTTACACAGATTCTGCTCAGATTTTTGGAAAATCCTACTTTTGTAGGACTAATGGCATTTCTCTGGGCAGCACTGGAAAGACCAGTGTGCCCTACTCTCACAGGGTAGAGCTTGGTTGCCACCCTAAAAACCCTTCTAAAACTGAATCCAACCATTCCCAAACACCACCAAATTCACCACTAGACCACATCCCCAAGTGCCACATTCACAGCCCTTTAAACACCTCTGTGCAGGTGACTCCACTGACCTGAGCTGTAGAGAGCAATAATGTCCTCCCTGAGCCCCCTTTTCTCAAGCCTAAACAAACTCAGTTCCTTTCAAAAATATTTTTATATTTTAATTTTATTTCTAGTTTTCTTTTTTCTTTAGTTTGCTCCTTCCCCCTCCTGCCCATGAATGAAAGCTTCCATTTTTTATTTTTTTTTACAGCTGATCACTCAGCCTCCTTTTTCCTCACACTTTCTTCCAGTTTTTGTCTTTGAGTGACAGCACTGCTGATGGAAGGCAAGGAAATGCAATTTCCAGCTGCACACAGGAGGGTTCATCCTTTCAGATCTCACTTTCCACAGACATCCTGCCATTTCACATCCTTCTCTGGGTTTCTCAGTACACAACTGGATCCTTTCCTTCCCTGCATTTAATCCTGGAAGGGGGCTTAAATCCAGCAATTGCTGCTCCCTGGGGCTGTGAGCCCTCAGCAATACAGAACATGCTCAGGCTGCTCTGAAATGCTCCCTGACCACTTCCCACTGGTAAAATTGGCTTCTTCCCCTTCCAGGCTTTGCTGTCTAAGTGACACCTGACATTCTTCACATTTTTAAAAGCTTCACCATTAAAAGTGTGTAATACCAGCTCCAGCTCTTTCCCCTGAGAGATTTGGAGAGGTTGGAAGGATTTTTCCTGTTAGGCCAAGGCAATGCAGAAATAACCTTGTTCTTCTCCATCCTCTGCAGGTGGAATGCAAGGCAGTGATGGTGTTTTTTCACTACTGTGTCATGTCCAACTACTTCTGGCTGTTCATCGAGGGCTTGTACCTCTTCACCTTGCTGGTGGAAACCTTCTTCCCAGAGAGGAGATATTTCTACTGGTACACAATCATTGGCTGGGGTATGTGGCTCTTCTTGTGTCCAACGTGTCTTGGTGTGCAGGGTGACTCCACCAGCCATGCATGGTGTTTCCACATCAGGTTTCAAATTATAATTTCAGTTTTTGTATAGAAGCACCACTGCAGCCCGAGCTGTGCTGGGAATTTTTGTGTGAGCAGAGTTGCACTGAAATCTGGAGGACACCACATCTCTGTCAGGGGTAATCTAAAACAGAAAATTGCCTCTTACAATATATGATCTTAACATCATCTTCTTCTGCTTAATCAAATCTTCAAGGCTAAGTCCAGTCCATTTTCTAAGGCTTAATTCATGCCTTTCTTCCAGATAATGACTAAATTGAAAAAGTATCTAAAGGGTTTTCACATCTGCTTATCCTACCTGGATGGGAAATAAAAACTTGACCTGGGAAGGAACAAGATTTATCTCAGAAAAGCCAGTTAAATGATGATCACCATGGTAATTATTTTTCATGCTGGCCTTCTGGATATAAATTAATTCCTGTGATGTGTTAATGCAAGCAATTCTTTGCAGAAGTCAGATGGAGAATGAAGAAGAATATATTCATTTAAAATGTTCCCTGAGAAGGTTAAACTCAATTTTTATACTTATAGACACTTCTGAAACAGGAATAATCCTGTATATTCTTGTGTAAGGTCTATACACAAACCCCATGCCTTTGAAAAAACATCCTTATGTTATGGTCAAGAAATCAACAGATGGTCTTGTTTTTTCCCTCCTGAAGCAGCTGTACACAACCCAAAATTTTCATCTCCTGGCAAAGACTCTCTACAGGAGGGAGAAAAAATGTTTCTAGAAGGTATAGAGGTAGAGAAGGTATAGAGAGAAAGAAGTGACAAATTATCATAAATAATCTGTGCCATTAGAAGTCTGTTGGAAATAGATGGTTACTGGAAAAGGCTTTTGGGAAAGAAATTGTTGGAAAGGGTGTTCAGGGTTCCTTTTGCACCATCCAGAGCTGTATCATCACATTGTAGCTGAGATAAAAGTGTGTTCCCAAGGAGAAACTGGGGGCTATGTACATGAAAATCTGACAATTAGAAAACTATGCAAAATTGCAAATTGTAAAATCTCTGTAATCTGAACATAAAGCAGAGGTTGTGTTCCTTTAATTAAGTTTGCACAATTTTCATATCTGTAGATTTATCTGAATGTGGGAACACTGAAAACCAGCCTATATTAACTGACTTCAATATTTTTCAATCAGTCCTTGTAATGATCTATCCAGATCAATTCATTCTGTAATGCTGTCTCGAAATATTTAGTTTTTAGTTGAGTGCCATAAATAATAACTGTTCAATTTATAGACTTCAGAGAATTCCAGAATGGTTTGGGTTTGAAGGGACATTAGGGACACTTCCCACTATCCCAGGCTGCTCCAAGCCCCTTCCAGCCTGGCCCTGGACACTGCCAGGGATCCAGGGGCAGCCACAGCTGCTCTGGGAATTCTATTCCAGCCCCCCACCATCCTCACAGGGAAGAATTCCTTCCCAATATCCATCCATCCCTGCCCTCTGGCAGTGAAGCCATTCCCTGTGTCCTGTCCCTCCATCCCTTGTCCCCAGTCCCTCTCCAGCTCTCCTGGAGCCCCTCCAGGCCCTGCAAGGGGCTCTGAGCTCTCCCTGGATCCTTCCCCTCTCCAGATGAACATTCCCAGCTCTTCCAGCTTTTCTGCACAGTAAAGGGACTCCAGCCCTTGGAGCATCTCTGTGCCTTCCTATGGATTCATTTCAGCAAGTCCAGACTCTCAAATCACATCAGATCCAAAACAGCATCAATAAAATCCATCAGAACTCTCCAGGTTTGGATGGTTTTGGTTTACTTTTTTTTTTTTTTTTTAATCACAATTATTTTCTCATCTCCTTTCAGCTCCCCTGACCTGGTGGGGACAATTGGCAATTTGCAAAGCCCACAGAGGCTCTGGATTATTCAATCCCTGGAGGGCTCAGGGCTGGTGGGAGGGAGCTGCTCTGAAGCAGCAAGAACCAAGAGCTCAGCACTTTGCAGCACCTGGATGCTGATGGTCTGTTTGTTCAAATGTGCTGAGACTTCATCCTAAGGGATTAATGGGAGCTGGTGATCCAGGCAGCTTTTCCCTCCCCAATCTGTGCTGCTGAATTCTCTGGATGGAGAGCTGCCTTCCTGAGCTCTCTGCTCCTAACAAAGCCAGCAAGAATGAATCTCAGCCTTCAGGGCTTCTGTTTTCTGAGGTTCCTCAGAAGCTGGGAAGGAGGCAATGGAGAGATATAAATCTTCTGATGTAAAGAAAAGCAGTGTGAGTGTGTGTATATTCGTGCAGCAGATGGTTCAGAACTCCAGGCTGATCTGAAACGTGGGGTTTTTAAATGACACATTTAGTTTTAGTTCTGCCTTCCTGCACATTTTATAGATTGGGAACGCTATCCATAGCATCAAAATTTATACAGAGGAAATTAAATAAAACATGAGACCCATGGTTTATAGAATCATAGAATGGTTTGGATTGGAAAGACTTTAAAACTCACTCCCACCCCCTTTTCCTGGACACTTTCCACCATCCTATGTTGCTCCAGTGCTCCAAGCCTCATCCAACCCAGCCTTGGACACTTTAAAGGATGGGACACCCACAGCTTCTCTGGGCAAATATTTGATAATGCAAAGTTAATTTGATAAAATTAAAATTAAAGTTTGATTTTTAAAAATTAATTTGAACTCCTTTAAGGGCAAAAAGCTTTTTTTTTTTTTTTTTTTTTTTTTTCTTTCTCAGCGTTTTCTAGGTATTCACCTGGGAGAAAAGCAGACTTCAACTGAAATTAAAAATGCATGATTTTTTCTCCCCTAAGCCTGACATTTAATTTTTTTATATCATTTTCCTTTCATATTCTTCTGTGTGTGTTTGTTTGAAGGAGGAGGGCTCCATCAGTCACCCAGGTGTAACAGGGATATTTTTATTTCTGATGGAGGGAATATGATTAGACAGAGACTTGTCTAAGTGGGTTCAAATGACTGACTAATTAATGTGACATCAACATAGCCTTGCAAACTGTATTAAATATAATTGTTCCTGTCAACTCATCACAGTCTTGTTCACTGCTGGGAGCTGGGGTTATCAAGGTCCTTGTTTTGTTTGCTTTTTAGCACTTTATTTTTCCAGTGGTGCCTGAACAGATGTCAGCAGTTTCTTAGTCAAAGATTTTATTTACCATACATGGGAGATCCAACTGACCCAGGGTTGTCTTGCATAAATGCATTATTTTATAAAAATATTTCCACTGGAAACAAAAAAATCATACTTCTAGTATTTTCAGAAAGGAAAATAAATCCAGGTTTCTCAGTAGGTTCTTATTGTTTTAATTAAATTTGCATTTTACATGCATTTTTTGAAAGTGAAGAAATGTCTGAAATAGGAATTGAATCCTTACTCTAATATTCTCTTTTTGGAGTCTGTTGCTTTATTTTGGTATTTTTTTAATGAAAAAAACTAAACATTCCTATGAGCAGAGGAAACTGCTCATCTATGGATTTGTTTTGGTTGAATAAGTAAAGAAAAACTGGTTATTTAAACAGCAACAGAGAAAAATGCAACATGTGTAAATCATTTACAACAAAACCACAGGAGAAAGAAACAAAAAATCCAAAACTGCCATTCCAGCTCCACATCTGGCACTGCAACTCTTGCAGGATTCCAGTAGCTCTAGACACGGATGTGGTTGTTTCTGTCCTGCCCAGATTTGTTTTATTCTTCATGCAACCAGATGCAGTAAAACCCTGAGCAGTAATGACCTGGCACAGCATCACTCCTTCCTGTTCCCAGTTCTGCTGCTCCAGTCCCACCCCTGATGGAGAGGGATGTTTCTGGAGCTCTGAATTGACTCAATAAAGTGAATTATCCCATGCACAAGTGCTGTTAGGAAACAAAACCCCAGTGGAGAGGTTGCATCAATGCTCCTTGCTGAATTCCAAGTGTGTCTGGACTGTTCATGTGTCACTCTCTTGTCCCCTGCAGGTACCCCAACAATTTGTGTCACAGTCTGGGCAGTGCTGAGGCTTCACTTCGATGACACTGGGTAGGTGCTGCTGTGTGGGGAATGATCCCAGGTGCATCCATGGCCACAGGAATGTGGTGGTTGGAGAGCACAGAATCACAGAGTGAGAGAATCACTCAGGTTGGGAAAGATTGTGAGGCTCTTTGGACCTCCAGTGCTCTATGGCACAAACTCCAGAGCTCTGTAGGCTCCTACTTTGAGCTCTTGGCTCCTACTTAGTCAGGTAATCTTATAAATAAGCAAAGCAGCTAATAGTTAAAAATGTTATTTATTACAAAGCACATCTTATTACAAAGCACATCAGTCTCAAAGGCAATGACAAAAAGCAATGGCAAAGCAATGGCAATAAGTGAATTGCTAGAAGCCAGAATGACTAAAAGCACCAACTCTCCCCAATACAAACTCTTACATAGGATTTTTCCACCTAGCTAAGATGCAAACTCAGACCACCACTCCTTAACCTATTAGAATTCTAGTTTCTTAGCACACCAGGGTACATATAGAACTATGCATACAATCTATCTTGTTCTATCTGAAAAATGTGAGCAATATTCTTCCTATAGCTTTAGTATGTCTAAGCACTGTCTAAAACCATGTTCCTGGACCCTCCACTGAAGATATCAGTGTGTTTCAACCTTCACTAGAACACACTCTGCTCCTCTGGCATTTGAAACCTTTCACTTACTGAAATCATTAGAACTCACCCTAAAATTACTGACTTACTTCTACTTAAATGTCTACTTTATGTATGAGTGGCTTAATTCCATCCAAAGGCTTTAATTCAATCCCTGCACTCTGATTTCTCCCTGAAGAATTCAGAGACACCCCTGACTCATTGACTCCAACAAAAGACCTCCAAGGTCACAGAGTCCAACTGTGCCTGATCCCCACCTTGTCCCCAGCCCAGAGCTTTCAGTGCCACCTCCAGGAATTCCTTGGGAACCTCCAGGGATGTGGAGTCCAAACCTTCCTGGGCAGCCCCATCCAAAGTTCACAAAACCTTTTAGTGAAAAAATTCTTCCTGATGCCCATCCTGAACCTCCTATGGCATATTGAGGCAATTTCCTCCTGCTCCATTTTCTCCTTTCATTTCTGACATCCATTTGTGCACAAACATAATTTAGGTCCAGAGTTCAAGTAATTTTCTGTTCATAGAGTCACAGTTTGGTGTCTGTTCCACCACTGCTCTGGGGAATTCCTAAAAGAGGATTCAGGCTTGTAAACCTGCAGCTGACCCCATTCCCTGCTCCATTAAATTACTGGAGTCCAGGATATGGTTTGTCTCATCCTACAAGAGCTGTGAGTGGAATCCCATGAAATCCTCTGCTTCTTTCCCTCTGATTGTGGAGGAAGATGTAGAAATTATTTGAGATAAATCTAGTACAATGGAGGAAATCTCACAAGGCATTGCTGAGCTTTGATTTAACAGGGTAATTAGTTTAGCTTCCCACTGAGGAGGGTTTGCCATGAATTTTGGAGGGGAGATGAAGAGGGATGAGACAGAAATCCACATTCTGTCTTCTGTGTGGAAAAAATAAATTATTTCATAACGAATTCCAAAGGGTAGGTCCTTCCCAAATTGTGTTGTTTGATAGAGAAAAAAACCTGCAAATATTCTGTTCTAAAGGACCAAAAGGAAAAGTGCTCTGAGAGCTGGACCTGCATGTTTTGGTGGTCAGGGTCTGTCTGAGGGAGCAGCAGGTGTGGCAGGTAGGAATGGAGGTGGAGTTACACCTGAAAAGACAAACTTGGCAGGGCCTTTTCATGAGAGCTATGTTTGAACCTGGTGAAATGCTGGAAAAGATGAGGCAGACTGAGTAAAATTTCAAAAATCAGTCAGTGGTTCTGTGAAAACACAGAACTGAGGGAAAGGCACTTTGTACCCAAATCCCATTTCCAATTCACTGAGGGTTATGCTTTAATTTTGCCCAATACTGGATATACCTGGATGCAAAATTTCCACAAAGCTCTTTGTTCTGTCAGGTTTTCTTCATCCTTATTCTTTCAGACTCTCTCTGGAAAGCAAATAAAGCCTTTCCTCCACTGGGGATGCCAGTGCTGTGACCCAATGTTCTATTTTGACATTAAGACAAATTAAATCATTTATTTCTGTGCAAAACAAGCCAGAAACCCCTGTAGTGTCATTATTAGGATTACAGCACTGGCCCTGAAAGCACTAATTTCTCTTACAAGTCCAAACAGCCCTTGCATTTTGCAGGTAGGGAAAATGTCTCACAGAAGGAAAAAAAAGAAATAATTAAAAAAAAAAAAAAAAAAAAACAGAAAAAAAACCAACAACAACCAAAACCATTCCTTTTATGTAGAGAAGCTATTAACATGCAAGACATTTAGACAGGTTCTAGCTGAGAGTTTCAGTGGTTATTTTTTAAAAAAACCAGCCAGCATTGTTCTGGGAGTGGGGGGGAAGCCAGCATGAGCCTGAAAACCTTGTGGAAATTACTGAACTGGAAAACCACAGAGGCAAAGGCATGGACTGAAATTCAGCCTGAGTTCCCTCCTGCCTGTTCCTTTTAAACCTGGCAGAGCTCCCTCAAGTTCAGCTCCTGACTCCCATCACTGCAAGTGCCAGGATTGAGGAGATAAATGCAGTTTATCCAGAGCTCTGCTCCTGATTTCAGTGGAGTTATTCCAGACCTGCACCAGAGATCATCCTCTGGCCTTTGCAAATGGGAATCACATCCCTTCCCCAAACCCCTGGCTCCCTTCCCTTCATCCCTCCTGGAGAAGAATAACTTCTTTTCATCCTGCTCTGTAGGGAAGCATGTGACAGAAATTAGGGAGCTTGTTTGCATAGAACAGAAAATTCCAAATGTTCTGTTGTGCATTCCCATTTTTTTTTTATATTTTTTTTTTATCTGAGGAGGAGATGGTGGTTCCTTCCCCCACATTTTTCCTGTAGGTGTCACAGGGATTGTACATCCTTGAAAGTCCTTGGAAAAAACCTCTGTGTGAGCTTGATCTGATCCATTGTTGACATCCACAAGGTGAAGTTGGGAACTGAGCTCACTGGGGACTTGTCCTGTAAAAACAGAGGAGTGGTCTAAGCAAAAGAAAAGGTCCAAGAAGAGGAGAAGGAAAAAGCAGAGAGATCTGAGAAGAGGAATTTGTAGAGGATGATGCATCACCCCAGAGTACACATTAAAAAAAAAAATGGGAAAAAGAAACTCAAAACAGCCTCCAAGGTTCTCTTTGTCCCACCCAGATCCTGGGATATTTAACTGGGATGTTGGTCTCTACAATCAGATAAGTGGAATTAGAGGAGGTGAATTCTTATCCCTTTAATTCCTCATTTTTCACAGACAAGCTGCCATTCAATATGTTTTTTACAGCCAAATTAATGTGAGATTTTGCCCAGATTCTTCCAACATTTCTCAATTCACCAAAGACTTTCAGGGCAGATTTCATGTCCATCATAAGGAGGTTGAGCTCTGCAAATAATGGGTAATTTTCAGCAGACAACTCCTAATTTATAAATGTATTTAAAGAATTTAAAAGATAATTGGTGATTTTAGGCCCATACCATTGTTGATCACTGACCTGATTTGCAGGCTGTGGGTGAGGAGATCACTCTGAGCATTTATCCCCTCTCAAATATTTTTAATGGGGCATCCAAAGTGAGATAATTCAGAAATATTAATTTGCACTTGAAAATCTGTCATCAGCCCTTTAAATTTTGGGTTATTTTAGGTTTCCATGCTGTGCAAACAGAAACAAAACTACATAATTTTGTGTAAATTTGACACCCCACCTCTAAATTTTCTTAGTTCTCACCAGCTGCACCACACACATCCTTATTGTTGGTTTTATGGGAATCCAGTAAAATATTGCCCATCTGAATGAATAAATATTGTTCAACTGAAAATAATTAATATTGTTCAACTGAAATTTCTAAACCAGGCATCATTCAGCCATTTGGGATTTCTCTCAGACCTACTTTGAGGATGGGATTTTAACTTTTACACATGTATATAGTTTTGTTTAAAGATTTTCACTTTTCCCCAGGTGTACCACACAGCCATTTAAATGACACCCAAGTTGCATTAAGCTCTCATGAGACCAGCAGTGTTTTATTCCTGTATGTTCTTCCCAATTGTTTTTTTGGCATTTGATAAATGCTCCATGACAGCCTCTGCTGGGACTTTGGCTCTTTTCCCACTTTCTCAGAACTGCAGGTACAAAGTAGACAGATTTCTGTGATTTTTTATTTTCTACGGAGAAAAGCAGGGGAAGAAAGTGGAGACAAAGGAAAGAAAATTTTTAGCTGACCAATTCTTGATGACTTAAAATAGTCATAAAGACATTTCTCAATAATAAATAGTAGTCATTATAATAGTGTAGCACAGCCTGGAAAATAAGATTATTTTCATTATTATTGGTTTTCTAGCTCTAAAAATGTGTATTAACATTAAAAACCTCTATGAATATAAACCATATATTTGGATGTCCAAGTGCACCTGTGTGAAATAAAGTTCTGCAGAATCCTTTGGTGATTTCAGATGAAGATTTTAAACTCTGGAGTAGAAATGTCATTTTATTTATGATAACTCACTAGCAACAAATCAACAAAGGAGCTGACCCCAACTGTTGCTCAGTATTTGATCCTTCTCAGATGAATCCTGGATAGGACTTGAAACCAAATGACTGGAAAATTATTCCAGTATGTAAATAAAACCAGGATCCTGGTGTACTGGAAATGTGCAAAAATCCTTGTGTCAGGGTCAGAAACCAACATTCATATCTGTTAACTCTGGAAAAGGAAGTAAGACATCAAACTTTGGAACAACCATCCAAAAAAACTCCATCCACTGATGTATATATACTTTTTTTTTTTTTTTTTTTTTTTTTTTTTAGGGGATAATTTTATGGTTATGTCAAAGACACAGAAACACACTTAAAGGGTTTTTCCAAAATATCTAATCTGTTTCATAGGAAGTAGGAAGCACCATTGAAACTGCCACATAAATCCTTATTTTACTTCCAAATTATAATGTGGAGGCTGTAAAAAAAGCTGCAATAAGAAAGTAAAGAACTATCACTTCGAACTTAGATAAAATAATTTTGCTGCAAAATCAATCTCCCAATTGTGCCTTCTTAAAACTAGTTGTAGTTCATTGATTTCATTGTTATGTCTTGTTTTCTTTCCCTCTCTTTCCCCATCCCATCCTTTCCTTGCCGACTGCAGCTGCTGGGACATGAATGACAACACTGCCCTGTGGTGGGTGATCAAGGGTCCTGTGGTTGGGTCCATCATGGTGAGTAGCACCTGGAGAAGACACAAATAACCAATTCAAACATCTCCCAATACTCCACAAACCGTGCTGCATCCCTGTGCTGGATTATTCCCTCGTTATTATTTCATTATTAAGAAGGATTAATACAAATTTAATGATGGAGCGCTGCCTGCAAGCAAAAGAATTATTCAGTTCCTTAAACACAGACATAAATGTCATAACCAAGACCCCCCAGAGCATGTGGAACATTTTCTGGGGCTGGCAGATGTGATATATGGAAATTTTGGGCCAATTGAGGTGACATCTGAAAGCCAAGTGGGACAATCCAGGGATTCACTGTAAATGTCAATAACCAGGAAAATAGACTGGGATAAACTTCACATTTATCTAAAATTAGCTTTAAAATAGCACCTGGTCACAGTGCAGGATGGAAAATTATCAGCAAACGCTCTTTAATTGATGGAGGTCTTGGATTTGGCTCAAATCTTGGCAGATACCAGAGAACTGAGGGGCTCTAAAGTGCCCTGTTTGGTCTTCACAGAATGCTAAAATTGGAAAGGATCACTGGAAGTCATTTGGTCCAATCTCCCTTTTTAAACAGGATTCCCTAGAACATATAATTCAGGGTTGTGTACAGATGGATTTTGAATATCTGAAGAGAAGGGGGCTCAAAATAATATGGGGATTTTAAAATGGTGCTGGGATCCTGCATTTGGGAAAATAAATTGAGCTCCTGGACAATATGGTCAGTGGCACCTGAAAATCTGTCAGGCTTGCCACATGTCAGTGTCTCATTCTGGGCACCCTAAAGTTGTTCTCCACTCTCCACAGACAGAATTAAGCAGGTTTTCAGTGACTTTAGTGGGAATTCAGACATCCAGCTCACAGGTAACCAATAAAACTGGAGGTTTTCTTCAGGTTTGGTGTTTCTCCTATGAAATCTTTGTTCAGCTGTAAAATCCAGCAGTCATCAGATAAATAAAAGGAAATTCAGCCAATTTCAGCCCCAAAACAGAGACAGTTCAATGATCCAAGGGTTTGTCCATGTGTGAATTTCCCTGTTTTGCAGGCTCTATGAAGGATCATGTTCTGCTTGGGGAGCCAGTTAAACCTGGTTTCTATTGAAGGCATTAAAGAAACAAGGGACAGCTGGGCTTCTCCATCCCTTTGTAGTCCTCAAATCAGACACTGGAAAAGATGCTCATGTTCAGTTCCTGATCTCCCTATAGGAGTATGAGATTTTATAATGGACCAACATAATTTGCCACTGTTCTGCCTTTAAGAAGCTGTGGAGTTGATAGCCAAATCTCAAGCCAAAGCATTGAAATAAAATACTTTTATCATTCTCCAGGTTTTTAAAACCAATGGAAACTGTTAAACTGGGAAGTCCATTGGTCAAAAAATGGGAGTTAAAAATGTCTTTACTCTTGAAGTGTTTTATGATTTTATTTTTTTTTTTTTTGTAGGGATCTTTCTTTTTACTCTGCACAGGTTGATAATGAAAAATGTTGAAACTTTTCCATTTATGCTTCTCCTTCTCTTCTCTTCTCTTCTCTTCTCTTCTCTTCTCTTCTCTTCTCTTCTCTTCTCTTCTCTTCTCTTCTCTTCTCTTCTCTTCTCTTCTCTTCTCTTCTCTTCTCTTCTCTTCTCTTCTCTTCTCTTCTCTTCTCTTCCTTCTGAAATTCTGCCTCATTTTAGCTGCAGCAATGGAAATAAGAACCTTGTGAACTTTCCCCATTAATCCTGACCCTATAAAACTTTTAGACTGAGTTTTGGACAAGAAAAAGGGGATGTAACCAGCAAGTGACTGGGAATATCTCATTTTCATACTTTGTAAAAGTATGCAATTGTCACAATTTTTTTTCCTTTTTATTTCTTTTTCCCTAGATAAACTTTGTGCTTTTTATTGGCATAATTGTGATACTTGTGCAGAAACTCCAATCACCTGATATCGGGGGTAATGAATCCAGCATTTACTTGTAAGTACAAATAAAGCAGTAATCAATTTAAATTTCTGATATACACATAGGAAAAACCCACAAAGTAAAAAAAGAAACCTCTGTTGAATTAGGATAATTTTTGAAAAGAGTTGCAAGGCCTATTATTTTGGTTGATTTTTACTTTATGTATTCAATCCATCAGCTGTGAAAGTGCATTTTAATGCCAGCTTTCACCTTTCTTTAAAAGGCCTATAAAATAAGCATAAATACAAGATTAAAAACAAACCCAAACCAAATTTAATGTTTTTACACATCAGTTAACTGAAAATTAACATATTAACCAGGTATAAAAATTGTTGTTATACTCATGGGATGGTTTGCTGTGCTTCATAAGTTTAAGGTTCACTGAAATCAACTGAGATTTGGGAAAAGGTTTAATTAACTTTAGGCTGAATTACAGTGTAGGAAGATCCCCTAGACATGCTTATGTCCATGTTTCTTGTAAACTTAAATACATTCCACTTTAACCAAATATTTAACACATTAAAAGTTGTTTTAAAATGCACACAAATCCTAAAATTTTCCTCTAGATGTTTTTAGCTTTGTGGTTTTTTTTTTTTAAGCTGGAATCCTTTTTATTAGTTTCCACCTCACAAGAGGGCAGAGGTTGGCCAGTTGAGGTGGTCATCATTATTATTTTGAGTGCATGAAGTCATTCTCCATAAAAAAATTATATAATCCTCTGGAATAACTGGGATATGGGGCAGCACATCTGGTGTTGGCCTAAATACCACACACATTTGGTTTGGGGATTTTTTTGTCAGCTTGAGTGTTTTCTTGCCCTCATAGACATAGGTAGGACTATTTAATTTAGTACTAAATTGCTGATGAAAGTAGGCAAGCTATGAACACCTTAAATAAAACTAAAAGATGTTAGGGTAAAGTAGGAGATGCTCATTTTGTAACAAATATAATTATCCAGTGATTAGTCTCAGCCTAAGTAACCACAATCATGGTATAATGATGTCATCCACCTAAAAGACAATTTTCAGGGTAAAATATGTCCTCCAGCTGCCTACTTTTCTTTTCCCCTCCTGTTATCTAGTTTAGATTTGCATTAAATAATAATATTTTCTACATCAATTTTCATGTCTGTAGGCAGACAACCACTTACTGAAAACACTGCCCCTTTCATTTTGCTCTAAGCTCTGTTTCCACAGCCAAAAATAACGCTTTAAACTGATTCTGTGAGTGGATTTACCTCAGAAATAAAACTGGGGATGAGAATCAGTGACCAGGTTAACTTGTGCATGGTCTGCCATGGGCTTGCATGGAGGCTTCCCATGGATGTGCTGCTGGGAAGTCCCCCCTGAGTCCTAGATTGTAATTAACACCTGAGATGTGCAGAGCTCGTTCTGAGGCTGAGTTTTTAATTGCATGTTTGGTGTCTGCTGCACATCTCAGCTATGAAGCAAAGCATGCCATGGACTCCAGAGGTTTAACTGGATTATCAAACATCCCTTGTCATCTTGGGTCAATATGGTGACTGGGTTTTGCTGGTGTTTTTCCTATGTGTATAGTTGGCCACCAAAACCAAGAGAAAACATCATATTTTCTGTTCCATTCGCTGCCATTATTTTTTTCTCACATTTTTTTGCAACTTCTATAAGCGGGCGTGTATAAATCGATCTGGCATTGATGTGTGTGTTATGGAGTGTTGTTTATCCAAACAGATTTGACAGCAGGAAAGTTCACTCAGGGACGACAGAAAGGAATGAAATTAATAATTCTGTGCAGATATCCACCAGACAGAGTTGATATTTGTGCACACATACCCTGTAAAATGAGAGCTTGTCAGGAAGGAAGACCATAGATCATAATCTGGTTCTGTCACCATATTGAAATATTTCACATTTAGACTGTGGCTCATATCAAGCATTTTCCATGTTCTATTTTGCTCTTTCAACCTATTATGGCATCATTCCATCAGACCAAATTCCTCATCCAGATCTTTACTCCAGGACACCTTTAAGCACATTCCCTGTACTAGGTGAGGAGTGATGAGGTTGAGGAAGGATTTTCAGCCTGTTTCTCAAGGTAATACCACGTGGATCTGCAGGGATAGAGATTTATTCCAATATCAGTGTTTTGTTTTTTGGAATAATCCTTTAGACAGCTGGTACAGGATCAAAAAAATAAAATGAAAGGCACCAAAAACTTGGCTACTGACTTTGAGCAGGATTTCTTTTTTTTATATGTTTCTGTACATGTTTAAGTTCAGTTCCTTTTAATGACTATTTTTGTTAGAAAAAATCTACTTCATAGACACTCTGGTGATGGTTCTGCAAAGCACTTAAGCCTGTATTTGATTTTTAAAGCCCTGGGGATGGGCTTAAATTCAAAGATTAATCATATATTGGTAGCATTGTGCATTCATTATTAAAATCTCCCAGTGGAGAAGTTAGCTGGGAGCTATGACAGGACCATGACAGAAGAGAGCACTGCAGGGGAACTGAGGTTTAATTAATGCAGTGTAGCCACTGGAGAATGCAAGATTTGCCTTAAAATAAATCAAACAATTTTTGCTGAGCATTATCAGGGCTTTACCCCCATAACAAAAAAAAAAAAAAAAAAAAAGAAAATTAGACTTCCTCTCTAAGCAACCTGAAAATTGTGTGCAACAGCCTTTGCCTTTAGGCTGACAAAAACTTGGAGACATGTTGCTAATTCCTAACAATTTTCCTGGAGTGGCCAAGTGCTTCTGTGGTTATAAAGTTCCATTTTATCCACTTGTGTACTCAGTCATTCATCACCAGCCTCATCCCTGCCCACCTTTCCTCATGCCTGGAGCTGCCTGCATGCTGCTGGTCCCATCTCAGCCTGAGACCAAAAACCCACCAGGTCCTGCCAGAGCAATCCCCCCATCTTTCTTTTGCTGATGTTTTTGAGAGAAACTTCTCTTTACAGCTGAAAATATTGGGGGTATCTAAAGGATAGGTTCATCAAAATGTCTAAGCAGCTGAGGTAGGAATTCAAAAGAGAAATAGAAGACACTCCTTTAATGATAATTTTAATTCTATTATTATTTTGGTTTATTTTCCTATGAAATTTTCATACTTCCCCCCAATAGTCATCATAACCATTAGTTACTTTTTAGTGTGAGGAGTGACAAAGTTGTAAGATTTTTTTTCTTGTGTCTGGTTTTGGTTAATCTTGTGTCAGTCCTGAATAATTCTGCCAAATTAAGCATCGAACTGAAGCAAGATCAGTAATGCAAATGGAATAGATTTTTATCTGAGGGAGAAGTTCTGAGATCCCCAGGTGGTGGGGAAGCATAAAGAGCTATTGATTGTATTCTTGGAGTAATTAGGACAGCTATTAACGTAGCTCAGGCAGGTTTCTCACCCCAGCTGGTGAAATAAACAGCAGTAATGTGCCATGATTACAGACAGAAAATGGTTTGGGTTGGATGGGGCCTTAAAATCACCCAGTGCCACCCCTGCCATGGCAGGGACACCTCCCACTATCCCAGATTGTCCCAAACCCCAATGTCCAGCCTGGCCTTGGACACTTCCAGGGATTCAGGGGCAGCCACAGCTGCTCTGGGCACCCTGTGCCAGCCCCTCATCACCTCCCTCACAGTAAATAAATTCTTCCTAATTTTCAATCTAAACCTACTGTCTTTCCATTTAAAGCCATTCCCCTTGTGACACGTCCTGTTTAATCTCACAAAATAAATGACCATGTCTTGAATTGATGCCTGTATTTCCCATCCAGTTATAAATTAATTCACATGATTCCAAGGAGAAAGAACCCCCTGATTTTTAGCAATCTCCAATTGCAGTTTGTAAATTGAAGGAGATTATTTAGGGATAGTTACCCCATATGCTGAGAGCCAAGGAGCACCACGTCAGGATCCATGAATTAAATGGGATCTCACAGTTCTGGGGACTGCAAACACACATTCACAGCCCTACAATGGTTCAGCACACAGAGCAGCACATCAGGCCCACACCATTTGCATGGGTTTATCATCTCTTAGTTTCTTGCCTGGAATTTTAGGAAATGGATAATAAACTGATCTGGCAAGACTTCACTGTTTTTACAGTGAAAAATCCAGCCAATGGTGTTCAACCTTGTCTGTTTTCAGACCTCCTGGTTTTGGTCAAGCTGCTGTAGAGAGAGTACATCACCCCCCAAAAAAAAAAACCAAACATATTTCTACAGAAATGCCTACACAAAGCTTAAATCCACCTGTTATTTTGACAACCATTGTTGCATTGCTGAAATATTCACTCTAGAGAGAAAATCATCAGCATCACTACCAGAGAACACCACAATATTTAGTAGGTGCATGATGTAGATGCATGCTGGAATAACCCTTAAGATTAAAAAGACCCACACATTTCCATTGAATCTTTATTTCTTCATTCATTTTCAAGGATCAAGCACATATAACTGAAAAAAAAAACCCTTTTTATTTTATGATGATTTCCAGTTTATCATAACTGGTATAATTTGGGAGGGGGGGGAGCCTGTTTCTTCTTTTGCTTTGACAGATTTCTTCATAAATTTTGTATCACATGTTGAAAGCTCAATGAAAAGAAAATAAACCCCACATATATATATATGTAGCTAATTCAGGTCTACGTCATTCCTCCAATCAGCATCTTGCTGGAAAGAAAGGAGAATCATGGCATATATCATAGGTAGGTATGATTTTCCCTATGGTGCAACCTAGAGGGTTAGGGCAGCAAAAGCAATGTTGTAACCCAGATGTTTTGGTAAACAACACTCCTCTAAAATTCACCTCCAAAGTCACTGGACACGCAGTGATTCATTCTGCTGCTGCTTTGTCTTGCTGCAAGTGCTCAGACTGCCAGAGTTGATAATTATTGGCAGGGTCTTGGTGCCAAAAGGCTCATTTTTGGCAGATGTTGGATGGACAGGGTGTTCTCTAGGAGGGCACTGCAGTTTCTGAGCCACAGGTGGTGCCAGCTGGGTGCTGGGATGCCCAAGGACCCAGCAACAAAAGGAATTGGTGTCCTTGGGTAAATCCTTTTCTACCACAGGAAAATACTGGAAAACTCAGATGATGGTCATCTGATGTCAGTGCATGATCAGCAAGGACCTAAAGCTGATTTCTGAGGAATGCCAGGGGAGTAGATACTTGCTGCTTTGACTGACAATAATTCTTGATGGGTTTATTTAAAGTTCTAGGAAAAATGTGCTCATTCACTCCTGTACTTTTCATGTGCATTGCCCAAGGCAAATTATTACTTTGGGTGCTGGATTAATTTTTTTTTAATTTGTTTTTTACTTTGGAAGTTTTGGGTGGAAAGGATGTGGGTTGTTCATTTGTGCCAATCTTTTCAGGTAGAGATTGGAAAAAAACCTGAGTGTACTAATTAGGAATGTAAGCTCATACAGGCATAATTAGCCTGACTGTAATTAGCAGGGATTTATTTCTTTTCAGATAAAATAATCAAATCCCTTATTCTTCTTTGATTACCTGTGTGTGGTTTCAGCTGCTGTAAAATCAAACAGCACAGAGTATTTAGTGTGGTTTTTAATGTTCCTGGGAGCTGTTATTGCTACTGAATAACTGAGGGGAAAATCACTTAAATCCCTCAGGTGCCTGTGGCAAGGGCAGGAAGATGAATTTTTGGTTGTCAAATCTACTTTTCCAACCTAAACACCATCCTGTCATCCAGTGCATCCTTTACATTCTTAAATAAATGATGAGATTAGACTTAAAATTATTTTTAACTTGAAAGGGGTTTTGTTATTTCATGAGGCACCTGCCAGAAGAATATTCCAGAAGAGCAAATCAATATTTAAAAAGGAAATTCCATTCCATTTCCAATGATATGCAAACACCTGGCCAGAGCTTTGGTGGGATCTGATTTTGAAATCATGGATCACAAATCTTATTTCTTGTTGTTACAACATCACCTGTGATGAATGCAACATTAAAAATGGTTCTGCTTCTATTATTTGGAAATCTTTAGAAGGTGGATTTTAGGTGCAAGGCCTTGGCTTGCACAGGTGTCTGTGTGGTGGAGGCTGACTCCTGTCCTTTTTCCTTTTGCAATAGCATTGAAAAAATAGGCTGACTTTGCTTTAAACACTATTTCTGGTGCTGTAAGGCATTTTTATGGGGAATTTTATGGTTTAAATGGATATGCAGACAGAGAAATGATACAATGGTGATTTTTGTTGTTGATGAGCTCATGAGATTTTGAAACTGCCTAGGTTTGACATGTAAGAATTCTCTACTTAAAATTTTTCCTTGGCTCCATGATCTGTGGCAGCCTCAGAGAACAAAGTTCTTTGCCCTCAAGTTGCACCTAAAAGAGCAAAGCACAGACCTTTTATCCCCCATCTGCCACAAGAGCAAGCCATGAACTGAAAAAGAACAATTTTGCATTAGAAGAGAAGCCACTAAAAGATTCTCCTTCTCCTGGAAGATCAAGGAGAGTTGCAGGTTAGTGAGGAGAGAAAAATGCCGGTTTTTATCCAACACTGCAATTGTCTTTATAAAATTATTTTGATATCTATTTTTTAAGAAAACACAGTAAAGTTTGCTGCACTTTCAACAGTTCTGTGAAGGGTTGGATGAGCCCTAGCAGCCCTGTTTCCACAGAGTCTGAGGCACCAAAAAAAGGCTAAACTGTGTTTTATGAGTTCCTATGGAAGTGTTAGCAGCATGCATCTGGAAATTCCAGATCTAAACACCTTTCAAAGACAGTACAAAGCCATCGTGGCCTGATTGCCATGGCTGGTGTGGAACAGAGCTCAGAGCACCCAGAGGCTCCAGCCAGAGGGATTTATACATGAGTGCTTGCCTCTGTAGGGTGCTTGTGTAAATATAGAATTTTGCCCACACATGTGCTGTCTGAAACATTTTAGATATCTAAAATTGTTCCAGCCTTGCTTCAGCAATGTGCACAATAAAAAGCTTTGCATTGTAAAGGGAGAGTGGCTGCACTTCACTGAATTTGCTGTAACCTTGTAAATTCTGCCACACACTGGAGCTTCCTGATTAGCAAAAATAAGGCAGCTTTCAAAAAGAAAATGTAGAACAGATCTCAAATGTGCTTCTGAAGGCACTGCACTTGGTCAGAGTGAATAAACTAATTTTGATGTGTATGGATATGCCTCAGTTTTCATGGAGATCAGCAGGGTAGAGAATATCCAGTGCCCCAGGCCACTCATCTTTTTGAATTAGCCAAGGATTTGGGCACAGTGTCTTCTATCAGAACAGATCCTGGGAAAGATAATAAGTTTGGAGAATCAAGTTTCAAATTGAGCATTAACTTGGGGATATCCAAATTAGACATTTCTGGCTGTTCCCTTTTACCCATTCATTAATCATGTCTAAGTTTGTTGGTTTAGACTGAAAGGGATAAATCTGAATTTTCTTTGTCCCCAAATCAGTTTGCACCTCTGATTCTTTGAATCAGTTACTTCATGTAAAGATGAAGGTGGAGCTGAAGCAACTGGTCATGCAGCAGCTGATGTGAGACTGCAGGAAATGGGGAATAATTCTGACATCTCCTGATGATCCTGAACTTGCTCTCTATTTATACCAAGGCTCAATGCCCACAAGCATCCACGGATTTCCACTTTGTTTTTCCCACCATTCACATTTTTTCCTCCATCATATGAGGACAAGAGGAATTTACTTTTCCCTCAGTGTCTCTGTTTCTCCTTGCCATTGATTTTTTGTGTCTCACTTCAGCAGCTGGCATTGCTTCACATCCAGTGGGGTTAGTTTTACATCTGGAGAATTTTTAGGGTGCATTCCAAGCAAGTACACAGCCTGAGGTAGGGAGGGACAAGGAAGATGGTGCTGTCCCAGTGCAGAAGGTTTTTTGATCTGGAAAGATGAATTTCTTCTGAGGATCTTGTGACTAACACTGTGTGCCAAAGGAACTGTGTGGTGGAAAGCTGATCATCAATTTTCTAAGAACAAATTCTGGCTGCCTTGGAGAGTGAAGGAACATCCTCAAAGGCCACCAGGCTACAGTGGCTTAATACAGAATAAAGTCTCAGTGAAGGTTGTTTAATCAGATACAAACATCCTCAAGATAGAACCAATCCAAATCCACGTGCAGGGTTCACATCACAGTCTCAGTCCCACCTGTATCACTACTGAGGGATTTCCAAGCTGTAATTCCTCTTTATATTTCCAATGAAAACACTCGAGCTGTTCAGCTGATTAAATGTCTGCAAGCCCAGGTTTTTTAAACAAAGGCACTGCTCTCTTTTTTCATGAAGGAGAGCTGTAGAGATGGGCTGTGCCATGAATCTGAAGGGATGTTGTATAACATGTAAGGCAGGTGAGTCAAAACAGTGTAACTGAAGCTTCAGAGCTCCAAATTACATAAAGCCAGTGTATTTATACTGATGCTGAGCTCTGCCAGCTGACAGCAACCAAAACCTGCCTGTAATGCTTGAAAATCCACTTCTTGTGTCAGACTTTCTTTCAAAGACAATGAGCTAAATCCCATTCTCAGATATTTATGCCTGGATTTGGATATGCACATTCTTCATCTGAAACAGTAAAGTATTCAAAATCTTGATTTATTTAAGAATCTCATTTGGCATGGTACATTTTTCTCATTGAGCATTCTTTTGTCTTCTGCACCTCCATCAGAATTATTCCACAGTGCATGACTTGGATCTGTGCTCTGGAGTCAGAGACAATAACCCAGCTTGGTAAAACCAGAGCTCCAGAATTAATACAGGGGAAGAATCAGGACACAGAACCTTGAAGCTACAGTTCATTTAAAGGCTGGAAGAATTTTTATTGGAAGAATTCTGCCCTCTGCTACCAGCTTTATTCTCTAGGCAAATATTAGGCTTAATCTCTTCATTATTTCACTCCAAGTATAGCAGTGGTGTTCTCCTTTTTATGTTGTTTTTAACTCTCTAGAAGTTAGAAAAGCCAAGAGTTAGCACTGCAGATAGAATTTGAGTCTCTCTTTGACCATTCAGTTTCACCTTCAAGCCTCAGATCTACTCAAGGGTCAGATTTACTGGACAAAAAGTTGCAGTCCAAATTAATGTTTGTAAAACATTTGTTTTTAACCATGGCATTAATCTGCAAGCACTCATTCAGCTTCAGGTTCTTCTTTTGATGGCATTACCAAGAAAAAGTAGAACCCTAGGAAACATGGCTAAGAATTTGGGATTTGTTTTCCATTAAAGGCTAGAGACATATTTTCCTATTTTTTTGTTGGGGTTTTTTGTTTGTTTTTTTGTTTGTTTGTTTGTTTTTCCATGGAGAGCACAATCTTTTTTGTACTTTTAGCAGGACAGCAGGGGATTGACCTGATTTAATAAAACAATCCTGCTGGGCTCTTTCCACAGTCAGTACAGACCTACTCAGTCCAGAAAATAAAATCCTTTAGTATAGCTTATTTCACTTTAAAGAAGTTTAAAATAAGTCATGCAAATCTCACTTTATGGCCTGTTTCTCACCAGTGACTGCCAGGCTGGCATGGGGTGACAAGGAAAAAGACACACAGCTATTTTGTTAACCTCAAAAATTAGAGGAGATACAACTAAAAGACACCTTTGCTGAGGAGCAGATGTGCTCACTCTGTGTCTGGATGGGAGGGTGAAGGATTCTGCCTGCACTCAGTGGGTCAGAGCTGCAGCCTCTGCAGTGAGATGGAATTACAGAATCTGTTTGTTGCCCAAGGAACAAGTTCTGTTTTCCAAACTTTCCATCTGATCTGTAAGGGCATGGGGCTTGTGGATGTAGTTGGTACTTTGAAGGGAAAATAGTGCAGCTTCAGGGAATCCTCAGCTACTGAGCAGCAAGGAAAAGATGTCTCCCAGCCTAGAGAAGAATCAGCTGAGGAGAAGTGGGTGTGTGACATAAATAATATATTATATGGATCCACTTTTCAATTTTCTCCTCTCTCTCCCATACAATCTCTCTACTTTTACTTTGGTTAACTTTCTACTGTATTTCAATGCTTTATTTCATTGATTTGTTTCTGCATTTCTTCTCCTGCTACTACAGAGCTGCCAATCCCACTCATGGTGAGGTTAATCGAGCAGGGTGCACAAAGATCCTTCATGAGGAGCAGTTTTAATTTGCATGAATCAAGTTCCACCTTTACTGCATTTCCCCAAGGATTGCCCTTCAGCACATCCAGAGACAAGGCACAAACCTCATCATTCCCTGTGTGTTGGTAGCAACCCAAATTCAGAACCCTGACCGTTTCCATTATGGATGTACTGGGATAATGCAGCATAACGTTCTTCCCCTGGACCAGCATGCTCTTTTCACTCCTCTGAAGCACCTCTGAGACATCTAGAACTGAATTGCAACCCCTTTAGCCTCAGATTTGTGCTCTCTCTCATGTGCATTGAGACGTCCAGGCGTCGGGTCTGATGCGGTGGCCTTCAGCCACATCATCCATCGCTCGTTCCATCCCAGGAGTGTTTAACTTTTTCTTTCCCCTTCCACCCTAGCACCCTCCCTCTTCCTCCCAGATGCAGCTGCAGTCCCTGCCCAGGACACTTGCGGTGAGACTCAGCTTGTTTGCCTTCAGCTGTCTAAAGTCTCGTGCTCGATCTGAGCGGTCCAGTCGTCGTCTGTGGTCACTCGGGGAGAGCAGGGCGCCTCGGCCAGACAGAGCATCCCTGTGCCTTAGGTGTCTCTGTCACACAGGCCAGCTCAGCCTGGGAGTCCCTGGCCTCTCCCCAAGTGAGTTCTAGGTGGTAGTTCAGTTTGGAATCTGTCTTTGGCACGTAGAGTTAGATGTGACCGATTCCGTTCTCTGTGTGCCGACAGAGGTCTGAGGATCCTGCCCTGATCCGTGCAGTGTTTTCACACCCATGATCTCATTTCTGTCCATTTTCTTATATTTGTCTATTTTTTCCCTCCTTCATATTTTTTTTCTGGTTCTTGCCTCCTCTGTCTCTTCTCTCTTTCTCCCTTTCCTTCCACCAATGTCTCTACTTTGATAAAAAATAAAGTTTGCAAAATAAAAGGGGAGGGAGAAATGAAAAACATGGCAATAAATTCTGTATTCTAAAGATCTGGGACACTTTACACCATCTAAGATCAGAGAGATGACCCTGCTGAAATTAGAAATGGCAAAAAATAAGTGCTAACAGCACTAAAATATTAAGGTTTTCCTAAGAAGTGCTAGTATTGTTTTCCATCCCAAACCTGTGAGTAAATGTCCCCTCACTGGGTGGAGAGAAGCAGTTAATCCTTATATTTTATCCTTATTTTATATTATCCTTATTGTATATTATCCTTATTGCATGTTATCCTTAGATAATATTTTCAATATCAAGTCTTTTTTTTCAATAATTCTAGTAAATACTAAATGTTGTCACAATAGGTCTGTTCACCAAGAAAACCTATAAAAAAATCAATCCCTGTCAAATAAAACAGGGCATAAGCAGTAAAGGAAACATGGATGGGAATTTATTTCTAGATTGCCATGGTAACATTAAGTATATCATTGAAGACCATGAATTTCTACAACAACCCACGGCTAAAACTTTTCAAAGTGATTATTGATTTTTAGATGTTTCCTTTTCAGATTCTGTACCTTCATGTGCCTCCTAAGTGCTTCTTTTCAGCACAGGCTGAGCAGCCCTCTTGTGGTAAAAATTGGTCTGAGAACTGTGTTTCAGATCAAGTGGTGAAAAAAATGAGTGGCACTCCAAATCCATAGTCACTTCTGAAAGCCTCAGTCACAACAAAATGGAACTATCCCTAAAACCTCCTTACCCATTTTTGATCAGTCTAAGTGGACAATTAATGCCCAACTCAGCTCTGTGAAAAGCAGGTGGTGCAAAAATCTAGCACAGAAATTATAGTGCAAAAGGAGCAGTCATTTTCATGTTTACTTCCTCAGCAACATCCAAGAAATGAAATTCATTTTATGAGTTGAAACACGGTTACTGTACCTATTTGCTGGATGTGTACATGCCACAAGACTGTGTTCTTTCCAGCTCTCATACTGTAATCTTTAATAACAACACAGTTATCAGTTAATTATCCCAAAGGAAGCAAAACATAACTCCAGTAATGGGGATTGACTTAAAGGAGGTAAAAGTGGGGAGAAATTCAGTGTTTTCAATTCATCTTGGTTTACTGTTCAGATCATAAATTGCATGAGTTGTGAACATAGGTCTTAGACTGTATAAGAAAAAATGAGTAGGGCTTATTTGAACAAACTTAAATGTTTGCCTTGAAGGCAATTGCTTTAAAAATCAACATATTATCCTTTATATTAATGGAAATTTAGTCAGGGAACTCTGTGGTGTTTGGTGTTCATCCCATCCTAGATTGGACATCTAAATCAGGTCAGATATATGGCAATGTACCTGGCCAATAAATGTGTATTTCTATCTCAACTTTATTGAGAGTTCATTCTGATTATTCTCAGGATCCTAAGGATGTCCATTTTACTTGGACATCTCTACTGTAAAACTCTCCCAAGGTGAATCTCACCAAAACAATCACATGTTGAAAACAAACCAAATCTTTTCCCCTTGAAAGTCGCCAATAAGTCACTATTTTCAATTTTGACATTTTTCAGCCCAGATATAAAATCTTCTGTAGGATCCCTCCAAATGTTTTTCCATGTTTCAGATTACCCTTTTTGTGATTGGTTTTAAATGAGCCTCTCCTAGCTGGTTGGAAAGGAGCTGTTTTGTTCTCTATAGCAGCTGTTCCTCGATTCCAACGTGCAGGGGTCAAGGTCCTGCTCCACAGTGCATGAGCCTGCTGCTTTGATGAGCACACTGTCTTGGTGTGTGTGATGAAAAATAAGTGGTGCCTCCAAAATTACCAGCCAGACACGCACATTCCATACTGAGCTCCCTCCCCATCACCAAGATGGAAATAGTGCTTTGGTGTCCTTACTAGAAACTCTGTGTTAAAAAGAAGGGATTCACACTACAATGAAAACAGGAACACCTGATCCAATTCACCTTAGACTGATCCCCATTTTACGAGTTTTTGTTCCTCTCTGAGTGTCCTCCATGAGCATGCAGTCAACTTTCATTTACTATATTGTTCTGTGACCCTCTGTACAAAAGCAGACCGACGGGTCGTGTGTATTTTGGACGCGTTAGCGCTGCCCGCCTGCCTTCAGGGTGTTTGAGTTTTGGTTTGTCCGTGGATCAGCACATCCCAACGGCCAGCAACAGCCAGTGCACCTTAATTTGATTTGATTTTTTAATTTCTGCTTCAGTCAAGCAGCTGGTTTGTGCCGTGACTCCATTCTGTCGTGTCCGCTTTCCATCTCTGTGACGTGTCTCATGAAATGTGTTGAAAGTGACCTACCTTGGCCTGTTCACGATATGCTGAAAAAAATGCTAATCTTGTCATATTTAGCAGCTGCGTTCAGAAATGCTACTGTAAGCCTAAGAGGGCTAACCAGCACTCTTGCAAGATGTCAGAACTATCAACCATTACCCTGTAAGTGTACGCACTCCTGTGACATTACTGTGTGTGTGTGACGCATGTTGCAATTAAATGAATGGATGAGAGCAGAGGGGAAGTAACCAGAGAGCAAAGCATTCATTTAGTTCTTGTTGCATGTAGAGTTTTTTTTTTTCTTCTTGTTTTGTGCTTTTGCTGATGCGCCACAATCGAGGATTTTCAGGTTGTTTTAAATTTTTTTCTCTCTATTTGTTTTGTTTTGTAATTATGGCTGATGCTGTTTATGGTTTTGGGTAGAGTCTGTACAGAATTAATAGCTGTCCTTAATTGTACTGCAAAGAGGTGAGCACCTTCATAGTGAAAGAAAATGTTTCACCTGAAAGTTTCCTAGAAAAACTGGGTGAGATTGAGTCAATCAGACTCTTAGTGGGTATAAAATATCTTTTGTGCATTGAACTGAGCAAAGTTAACTTAGTAAACACCCAGGGGTGAAAAAGTTGACCTAATATAAAAATGAATTGTGTCCATCAGAAGTTATAGAATCATACAATCCCTGAGTTGGAAAAGACCTCCAAGATCATCAAGTTCAGTCCAACATTGTCAAATATTGTCATATATAGAGTGAAGCATCCAGAAGAGTGAATAAAAGCCAGTCAGCCAAGAGCTGTGTGAATTAATCGTTATCCCACAGTCCACCTGACTCTTTGCTCCTTGCACAAGAAGCTCACAGGTTTTCATAGATTTGTGGAATCATTAAGGTTGGAAAAGAGCTCCAAGGTCATCCTCTCATTTTGTTTAGATCAGGTGCAATTTCAAACACCTATTATGTGCTTTCTGATGATCTGTCTCCTGAATTTCTCTGCAGTTTTATAAGTGTGAACCAACATTCTCTGAGGTGTCCTGACACACAGACCCAAAGCTCCAGGATTTTGCTAAAGAATATTTACTCATTATCTTCAACACCATTAAGGAATAAAGACTGGCAACTTAACTGCATATATGTTTATGTTTTTTAGTTAGGAAAAAAACTGAAGTGAATTTTCTGTGTGATTTCATGTATCTTTGAGATATTTGAGAAATAGAACAATGAAGATGCTGAAAAATATTCAGTCAACAGACTGGAACCATGTTAAAGCAGATAGAAATAGAGAAGACAAAAAGGAGCAGCTCCATCTTCTACACAGAGAGCAGCTGAAGACTAAGGACAGTTAGGTAAAACTAGGAGTTAGGTTTAGAAAGAGAGTTTGAAATATAAAGTTCAGTGCCTAATAGACAGCCTGATGCAGCACAGGTATCAAGGTGGGCCTTTGCAGAAAACCAAATTTTACATTAAATGCAGTGTTTCTGAAAGATAGGGGCCTGATAATGCTCTAAGGTAAAATCCTCTCACCTAGTCAAGGGCAAGAAGAGCTCAGCCTAAACAGGAGGAATTAAAACCTGTGTTTTTTGTGTCTGTTGAAGTGTGAAAGTCTTGGTAAGCTTCCCTGTTTTTCAAGTCCTTGGTCTGAAGATGGGGTTTATGTATAGGAAAATAAAAAAACTGGAATTATTCTGGTGTTCAGGTGTTATCTCAAGTATTTTGGAAATGATACTACAGACCTAATTAAATTTTTGGGAAAGACTGGAGAAGATCTGTCAGGGAGATTACTGAGGTTCCTGAAAGTCACATTAACATGTTCAGCATTTTATGATAAAATAGCTCCTTCAGTTTATTAAACATGAGCTGTGTTGAGCATTTCATTCCTAATGACATCCTGTGCCTCCCTGGTTTGCTCTTTATCCTTCAATTTGAAATATTGTCACATTCTTTTTTGTACAGACTATCATGGAGATGATGAATATGTACCTTTGGCCAGAGAAACTGGGCTCCTCTAATCTCAACCTCACAAATCTACAGGGCAGAAATTTGTGTGACAAACTCAGTCCAGGTTCCCTTTGAGGTCAATGGATGGATTTAGGATGTGATAAGAATTTCTTTAGGGGCAAAAGATTTGTCCTTGTGTGTCAGTGATTCTTGTTCTTAGACACTAAAGGGAATTTAAGTGTGCATTAATTTAACTAAAAATAGATGCCATCATTGCAGATATGTCACAGCATTAAGTTAATCAATATATACATAAATAGATGTACTCAGTACCCATGGGGTTTACAACAGGAGTCACCTCTTGTTAAAAAGACATCTGTAGCACAAAATAACTATGTTTTAAAAGTGTATTTTTCTCTGGATTGATTTTACAGACATTTTTGAAATCATTTCATTATCAATAGCTATGATGTGTATACCCAAACCTTGGTGAGATTAATGTTGCTTTTCAGGACTACAGACTTGATGTCTTCATTGCAAAAGTTCATATTTGGGCAAAAACATTTCACTTAGGGCAGTTTTTAAACTGGGAAATTCTCTTACTTTAGAGAGTCAGGACTAAATGGAAAAACAATTATATAATCTCCCTTCAAAGTCTATGGTTTGGAGATTTTTGCTCCTTTTTTTAATTTTTTTTCTCAAAAACATTGAGTGGTTGAGACTTTTGCAGTCTCCTTAATAAATGTGGACGTGCAATGGAAAAAACAAAAGCATGATTCCTTCAAATACTGGTCAAATTAGACAACTTTCCTACTTAGTGTTTCTTTTAGCATAAAGTTCTAATTTGATTATTCAGTAGAGAAGTGAGGGAGAACAGAGGACACCATTATTTTATACTAACACTTAATGGAAAGTCCACATCCATAGCCATGCTACTGGAGAAAGTCTTCTGTTTGAAGTGATTTTAAGGAAAATAACAGCTGGAAAGCAGAATGTCAGCCTCAACAAAAAATTGATATTCAAATTGCTTTTTTTTTTTTTTTTTAAAGTAACCTTAAGGCTTTCCTCTCCCTGTGGGAATGTGAACAAGGCTTTTGCTAGACCTTTTGGAGAACAGTCTCTCCCAAACAGCCACTTGAACAATTATTGTCCTCAGAACTTCTAGATCCAAGTTTCTTCTGTCTGAAAGGATGGGGAAGAAAAGAGAATTAATATCTTTGGCTGTTACCATACTAGAGAATTCCACTGTATCCTTTAAGATTTTCATTTCCTGTTGCACATAAACTTACAAATCTCACAGGACCTAATGGAAGTCTTCTCTCTTCCCAATGTTCTTAAAAAAAAGCAATTTATCATCATCCATACAGTCATTAATGCCACTCAAGTTTTTTCTTATCATTGAAATCTTCTTTTCCTCTTTAATGAGCTTAATAATCTATAAACTTCAGAATGTGTTATTTAATGCATTTTCTTCCTCACTTTTATGACAATATTGAAGACTGCACCTCAAATAAATTGATGATGGCATTATATTGCCAGATCCTACAAACTAATTGTGTGATTAATCAGGTATGATTAATGCCAGAAAACTGACAATTAAGAAATACTTCCTCTGCATCTTCCCCTAAATTAATCTCCCAAGAGTGCAGTGAGACAGAACATATTAATAGACAATTCTATTCTGACTTTTAGATCAAAACAACATTTATTCTTTTGTTGTTGTTAAGTCTGAATATAAATGATAAAATATATGGAGAGATTATACTTTTTCATCCAGTTTATTACATTTAATTTGATTTTTATAAAAAATTCCATGACTAGTTTAAGACACTGATATTCTTTACATCTCTTTTTAATGAAGATAACACTATTCTATTATCTCTTCCTCAACGTTTCTGTTCCTTTTTATTAACCTGCTTGCATGTCCAGAGAGAAAAAGGATTCCAAAAGCTCTTTTACACTGGCTCACTCCTGCATAGATTATTTTTTTTAGAAATCATCAAAGATGGATGCTCTGAATGTTCTTCATCACCCTGTTCTGAGGTTGTTCCTCCCTTTTGAAATGATTTTTTGCCAATGTCTAATTTATAACCCACAAGAACAGTGTTCTCTGGTTTGTGGGGTCTTCCACCAAGACCTGAGCTTTGGTGTCCATCAGATTTATGGCTCAGCTGTGTTTAGTGAGGTCTCCAGGCAAGAGCTGGGATGAATTTATCCCCATTGTGGCCCAAAGTCTGACTGAGACACACCAGCCCTGCACTCCTGTTCCATTCCCAGACCTCTACTGGAGGTAATTGTGCTCACAAAATTCTTGAAAGTGTGTTAATTAAACCTTCAGTGCTGCTAAAACAAACCAAATCATTTTGGGTTATCCTTGAGCATCTATTAGCAAAGTTCAAATCTGTCTGCAATGCACCAAATGGATAAAAGCAGAGGGGACATTTGAGTTTTAACAAATATGCAGCTCTTGAAAAAGCTCTATGGCTTTTTATCTTCCTTTGTCCTCCATCTGCGTTCTTCACTTACCTGAATGTAATCAATGATATTCTTCCCCTCTGAAAATGTCCTGGAGGATTTTTAGGTCACCTTGTAATAAAGCATTTGCCTTATTTGCAGAACAACATTTACTTTCTCTTTGTTTTTTGTTTTTTTTTGTTTGTTTGTTTTTTTTTAATTTTTTTGCTTTTTTTTTTTTTTTGCTGTTCAATCAGATAGCGACACTCACCAAAATATGCACAAGTCTTTCCTGGGCCCTGCTTTGAGGGAATTTCACCAGTTAAGTGCTGACATGTGATACATTAATTTCCATCTCTTTTTTTTTTAATATCTGCTGAGCTTATTTCCCTCTGAATCCTCTTTATTCTGAAGCAGTGAAGTAGGTAAACAGTGGAATTGCACTTAGGTTTCCAACAGTATAAATCAAGACCAAAATCAAACTTTCAGGAGTAGTTTGGAGTACAAGAACATGCAGGGGGGTTAACTTCTATTTGTTTGGGTAATGTTTTTTTAGCTTTATTTGTGTTGTTGTTCTGGAATTTTTTTTGCTATGCAGGAATATATTCACACACACACAAAAGTCAACAAAAAGAAGTGATCTCAAACATTCCTCTGTGATTAAGCAATGGGGTGAGGGGTTTATAATTGTACCATGGTAGCAGTCTGAATCCCTTAGCAAGATTCCCCTCTTTTTTTGGCATGGTAGGAGAAAATTCCTGGTTATAATAGTGCCAATTAAAATAGCAGCAGAAATCATTAAGCATAATTAATGTGCCCTTGCTGTAGCAGTGTGAAGAAGGGGGGAGCAAACTGCAGTGTGTGTGCAAACAGTCTTTGGGAACAAACAGGGATGTTGCATATTTGTTTGTATAATTATGCAGTGTACGTATTTCCCAAGAGTCTGTCAGCAAAATATTTTCTGTGCTTTCTTCTTTAATTAAAGTGCAGGTTGCTAATTGCAAGGCTGCATTGAAGTTCTTTCCCTCTGTTGTGACAGGAGGCTGGCTCGCTCCACCCTGCTGCTGATCCCCCTGTTTGGAATTCACTACACGGTGTTTGCCTTTTCTCCTGAGAACGTCAGTAAGAGGGAGAGACTGGTGTTTGAACTGGGACTGGGATCCTTCCAGGTGATTGCTCACTGAATTCAGCTTTCCTCAGAACCATATCTCCTTTCTCTGTGACTTCTTTGCATGCACAGCTCTCAGAGTGTGTCTCTGCTCATTTATGTGTATGTTCTGTGTATCAGGATATTGGGTTTGTTTGCTTGATTTTTTTTTTTTCTTTTTGTTTTTTTTTTTAACTCCACCTATTTTCTGTCATTCCTGCAGGATTTGAATTACTTTTTTTCTTTCTCTCTCCCATTTCCCTAGGGTTTTGTTGTTGCTGTTCTCTACTGCTTCTTGAATGGGGAGGTAAGACTTTAATATTTAATGTCCCTCACCTGTCATCCACATCCCATTTTCTTGTGGGAGTAACTGCTGTTCCAACTGTCCATTCTAACTCATCATCTACCATAATCCCTGATACTTTAGTCTGAATCTCACAATTCTCAGAAAAAACAAGCAAACAAACAAAAACAAAAACAAAAACAAACAAACAAAAAAAAAATCTGTGATGTCATTATCAAACAAAACATTGGCTTTACCAGAGATGATGGCTCAGATTAAGCCTTGCTGGCAGGGGTAGGATATAGACAGGTCTCTTTGAAATGTCATCCCAGGTGCAGAATTTTGCACTGGTTTTGTTGATCTTTGCCCTGTTGTTGCCAGCCCACTCCCCCAGCCTGTTCAGCTCTCTCCAAGGAGTCTGACCTGCCCCTGTCACCCCCAGTTTGGAGCCCCAGCCAAGTTGGTGCTTTCCATCCCATCACTGAGATTGTGATGAAGATGGTGAGGGCCTGGCACAGGGTGCCCAGAGCAGCTGTGGCTGCCCCTGGATCCCTGGAAGTGTCCAAGGCCAGGCTGGATGGGGTTTGGAGCAGCCTGGGATGGTGGAAGGTGTCCCTGCCCATGGCAGGGGGTGGAAGGAGATGACCTTTAAGGTCTCTTCCAACTCAAACTTTCCATGCTCTGTGTGGAACAGAATATCAATATCAATATCAATACCTGGATGACACCATCAGAGATGAAGTGCCAAGCTAAATAAAAACCATTGTTCACCTCTCAGCGTGGTCTCCTTCCCCTCTTGCAGTTCATCCACCCACTCTAAATCTTGCCAGCTTTCCTAGGAAAGGGCTGAGGGAAATAGCATCAAACCCTTCACTGGAGTCTGAATTTTTGTGTGTCCTTGGCCTCTTTTGCTGACCCAAGGGTGTCAGACACCCAGAGCCATCCCCCAGACACTGCCTGGGTGCCTTGCACACTCCTCTCAGCACATGGCAACCATTGCTGCTGCTGGCCACATTTGTGGGTTTTTTCTGGTTCTCCTGCTCCAATCTGCATTTCCCTGCCCATTTATCTGACTGGTTATCTGAGGTAATTGTTTTCTGAATTGATGGAGAAGGGTTCACTGCTCAGTGTTGCATTAAGAGGAACAAGGGACATCTAGAGTTCATCCATTCTCTCCTCCACTGCTACACAACTCTTGTGCAGCCCAACAGTTGGAGTCTTTTCATAAAATCACCTTTTCTTCTTTTCAAGGGGGCTGAGTGCAGGTATAGCCTGGCATTGCTGATCTCTGGTACAAAAAGGTCTCAAATTCCTTAATCCAAGTGATTCCTTCTCAGATAAACCACAACAATCTCCAAGCTCATCAAACAAACTTATGGATTATCTTTGCTCATGGGCATAGTCAAGATCTCCTGAAGCCCCTTGGAAGGAGTGGGGGGTGGTTCTTAGCCAAGCCAACACAACTAGCTTAATTAAAGCCATTTTCCCTGTCAAGATATCAGAAAATGGTAATTAGAGAAGTCTTGTGCCTCACTAAATTTCCAACAGCAAGAAAATTTTTGGAATATTTTTATATTTGGAATATCTTCCAGATGAAAACACTATTCCCTTTTTACAGACATAATATAACTTCATGTCTATCTAACCTATAAATATCTATGCTTTAACCAAAATAGGAATTCAGAGGTCCTAGAAGGAGAATGTAAGTTTTCCAATTGGATTTTTCCTCCCTGAAGTTTTTTGTACATACAGTTGAAGCCCTTGTTTAGCATTTTGACTTATACTGATCCATTTTGACAATGTTAATCCAGGAAAATCCAACAATGACTGTTACAGACAAGACAAAAATCTTTTGACACAGCTCATTGGAGATTGGAAAAAATATATTGGGAAAACATCTCTACATATTTCCTTGTTCTTACACTATTTCATTCAGAAATATGATACAGAAATAATTAATCAAGTAAATGTTGGTCTGAGCTACTCGACCTCTCTTATATTAAATCTTTAATAATTTATATATTTATACACTTTTGCACATCTCAGCAGTGTTGCCAGGCAGCTGGTAATGAGGGAAAAGTAGAAAAGCTGTGGGATTATTTATTTATTGCCTAATTGAACTTCTGACCTTGGATTGTTTTCCTCTTGGTAATTTACTGTGGGTGCCCATAAAAAACAAAACCTCTCAAGAAAAGGAGGGTGGCACTGATGTACATTAATCCCAGAGCTGATCTGCCTGGAGAGGATCTGAAATCAGGAGACAAAGTTTTCTGGAAACCTCCATCCATTAGTGGTGAGAGAAGCTGTCTCTGGACAGGGTGTTTCAATATTATCCATTACTTTTTGATTGCCCATTTCTTTGGCTCTTTATTGTACCTTTGGTACTGGCCATTGATGGAAACAGGTTATTTTTAACTCCAGGTGGTGTTGGTCAGGTCTTCCATGCAACTCTGGGCTGATCCTAAATTATCTAAATCAGACACAGAACTTGGGCTGGGCTCTAGTTCCCAACTACATGCCCAAATCTCTTCCAGCCATGGAGAAGCAACTTCAGATTTTACTGAAATGAGAAGTTTAATTGTAAACTTAAAAAAAAGTTCTGTTGAATTGTGGGTTTTTTTCTAATCTTGATACTTTGTCAGCATGTCCTCGAGCGGCTAAGTACATAAAAAATGACCTTTTGAAGTTTCTCCCTAAAGGTGCAATCAGAAATAAAGAGAAAATGGAGGAGCTGGAAAGTCAACCGGTATTTTGCTGTGGATTTCAAACATCGCCATCCTTCTCTAGCGAGCAGCGGAGTGAACGGGGGGACACAACTCTCCATTCTGAGCAAGAGCAGCTCTCAGATTCGGATGTCCAGCATAAATGCAGAGAACCTGGCGACATGAGCAGCTGAGGAGAGCAAAGCAACCAACGAGCAAACCAAAAACCATCCTTGAAAAAGAAAAAAAGGAAATAATAGTTTTGGTGGTGGTGCAGGTCTCTTTCCTTTCCTTTCCTTTCCTTTCCTTTCCTTTCCTTTCCTTTCCTTTCCTTTCCTTTCCTTTCCTTTCCTTTCCTTTCCTTTCCTTTCCTTTCCTTTCCTTTCCTTTCCTTTCCTTTCCTTTCCTTTCCTTTCCTTTCCTTTCCTTTCCTTTCCTTTCCTTTCCTTTCCTTTCCTTTCCTTTCCTTTCCTTTCCTTTCCTTTCCTTTCCTTTCCTTTCCTTTCCTTTCCTTTCCTTTCCTTTCCTTTCCTTTCCTTTCCTTTCCTTTCCTTTCCTTTCCTTTCCTTTCCTTTCCTTTCCTTTCCTTTCCTTTCCTTTCCTTTCCTTTCCTTTCCTTTCCTTTCCTTTCCTTTCCTTTCCTTTCCTTTCCTTTCCTTTCCTTTCCTTTCCTTTCCTTTCCTTTCCTCTTTCTCCTTTCTCCTTTCTCCTTTCTCCTTTCTCCTTTCTCCTTTCTCCTTTCTCCTTTCTCCTTTCTCCTTTCTCCTTTCCTTTTTTCCTTTCCTTTTTGCTTTTCCCTTTCCCCTTTCCGTTTTCTTTTTCTCTTTCCTTTTTCTCCTCTCCTCTCCTCTCCTCTCCTCTCCTCTCCTCTCCTCTCCTCTCCTCTCCTCTCCTCTCCTCTCCTCTCCTCTCCTCTCCTCTCCTCTCCTCTCCTCTCCTCTCCTCTCCTCTCCTCTCCTCTCCTCTCCTCTCCTCTCCTCTCCTCTCCTCTCCTCTCCTCTCCTCTCCTCTCCTCTCCTCAAAAAGCAAAGGAAATGTGTAAATATCTCTTTCTAACAGTCACTGTAAATACCCAGCTGTACTCAAGGCCATTAATGGAGAATGTTTAAAAGACAAACAAGAGGCCAAACCCACCCACTCAACTATTCCCATTTCAGAGCATCTGCGAGTGATCCGTGTCCGTCCAACGTAACAAGTGATTGCTGTGCAGTTGTGACCCTTGGTTGCCAAACTGACCCTAGTCTGTCAATGGACATGACCACTGTCATTTTTCCACTTGGTCTCCATTTTGGGTTGGATCTGCCTATATTTCTTTTTTCCCCCTAGTCCAACATGTCTTAGCCTGTCCCTGTCTTTTGGCACGTGAATTTCCGCAGTGTTTCTCTTTGGATGGAGCTAAGGCGCTTGGGTTGATCAATCCAGCTGATTCAGGAGGATCTCCAGAAAATTAAGTTCATGGCTGGATTCAGTCAGACATTCCCAATGGATTTAAAGGAACAGCTGTGCCAACATGAAACTGCACCCCAGTGCAGGAACTGCAGTGAGAGCAGTGGGATCTGCTGTGCTTTTCCGTCCCCAGGGACACTCCCAGAAATGCTTTCTGTTCTAGCTAAGCTGTGAATTTTCTAAAAGGGCCATGCAGTTGAGATATAGCTCTATTTTTGGCATTGATTGATAGATTGATCATTTGGACTCTTTGAAGAACACAATAACTGTCCCTTCCCTCCCACCTTAAGAGCAGGAGTCAGTTCAGGGCAGCTTTTCCCTCCAGATGACCTTGAACCCTCGGCTCCAGTGGCCACACGTGGCGTTGGTGGCTTGGGGCAGTGCTGTCACACAGAGCGCCCTGCCTTTGCAGCCTGGTTGACTTCTGTGTGCTGACTCTTCCCTGCCAGAGCAAAGAGGCACGAGAAGGACCTGGCAGGATCACCCTGGAAGGTAAAAATCATGTTTGGTGAGGAAAAAACCAACTAAACTGAACAGTGAGATGGCACGGAAAGATGAAGACTTTGGATGGCTTCCCACACCTGGCAGTTCTCTCTCTTGGAATATTCTGTTTGTTTTACCACCAATGGTCTTACTGCTTTTCTTGGAGAGGAACTCAAATGTTCTTTCGACCTTTGCCTTGTAGTTAAAGCCACGACTGCTACAGATCTACTTCAACCCAATGTCGATGATGTCAATTCTTAAGAGTCTTTGTACAGCTCAAAAAAGGCTTTGAGGGCTGTCCTAGCACTCCCTTCATCTTGGATTTGTGAATTTATGAATTTATGAACTGAGAAATATATATATATATCTCAAATATATATATATGTGCGTGTATGTGTGTGCATATATTACAAACAAAGATGAAAATGGCATTTTAAATGTGAAGTTTTGAACTGAAACTAATAGTAACCAGGAAATTCAAAATTCAGGCTTGTTCTTCGGTGTTAGTTGACATGATCATAAACTAAGAACAAGGAAAAAAGTGAAATACTTGGAATTTTAGTGTCAGCTGAGTGTGAGCTTTTAATTTCACTGGTTTTTGTTAGTTCAAGCAAAAAAAGAAAAAAGAGTTTTGATGTAATTTTAAGCAAAGATTTTTAAAGATAATCCTAGTTTACTTATTTTTTAAAGGAGAAAAAAGAATGATCTCAGAAAGTTGTGAAAGAAATATTAATTATAATAATATTTAACACTTATATAATCCTTTATGGGAATAATCTGCTCTTGGCTGGAGCCATCTAAATGAATGTAAATTTAATTTAAAACAGAGAGAAATGTTGTTTGAGGTCATATTGGTACAGGATCATGCTCTTAAGAGATGGGGACAGCCCTGTCATGTGAGATCTGTCATGGAACAGAGGACCAGTAAAACAGTTGAAACCACTTCCATTTTACTCCAGGTCGTAAATGGGATTTATATGATCCAAACACCTTTTTTTCCCCCCCAAAGTCTACAGCACCAATTTTCTGCTCAGACAGCAGAATTTGTTTCCCTCTTCCCAACTCTCTGCAAAAGTCAAAATGTTTTTAACTGGTAGACTGGCCCTTCATCTCTCTTCAGAGGCTTCTTAATTTCAGAAAGTTTCCCCAGGAACCAGGTGCTTTGCTGTCCAGGCAGAGTTGGGGAAAGGCAGATTTATCAGTTTAAATGCATCCTTGGCAATTTTCTGTAGGATGGGCTTTCACAAGGATTATATTGCCAACACTGTAAATGTATTATTTAAAAAAAATAAAAAGCTATTTTTGCATGAATGGCTATTAGCCAATTTTCAGTCATTAATAAATTAGAATTGTGGAGAAAAAGATGTGAAATAACTGCCTCTAGCTGGAGACTTTTTCTTGTTTCAGTCCAGAGCAAGGAGGTGTTTGGATCTTTTTTTTTTAATTTATTTTTTTGCTGTTGTTGAAATTTTTCTGAGCTTACTTCTGGGATTTGTTGTTTCCCTGGGCATTCTACAGTGCTCTGAAGTTTGAGTTGGTGGATCTCAGTCCAGTGCCTTGTGGGCAAATGTCCACATCACCAAAACCACCCTCTGACCCTGCACACTGGAAACCAGGTCCTCAGCTAAATTAAAACCAGGACAGAAAACTGCTGTTATGGCTAAAATAAACCCACTTCACCTGGAATTGGGATTTGGCCCCATTGCCATAGGATATTGTTATTATCATTAATTTTTGGTGGTCCCAGGTAGAGAGCCCTAGGATGGAAATGCTGTGAAAAGTTGGATTTGCTCCTTAATTCCTTGAGCCAATGATCAGGAATTTGGACAGCAGTGAAGGGGAAATTTCTACAGTTGCAGATGTTGTGTTTCTTGTCCAGGAGAAAATTTTGAATGTGGTCACCAGCATTAAATTTACCAGAAGAAATGGGATCTTCAACATATTAAATATAAAATATGCAGAAAAAAAAGAGAAAAAAAAAAAAGAAAAAAAGAAAAAACCCTTCTATTATGACTTTATTTCTCTGAATGAAAGTGTTGGTGCACTGGCAGATTTGACATTTCTTGAGCCACTGGGACTTTCCCAGTGTCCCTGGAAATGTCACACTTGAGGTGGGCACAGCAATGGGATCCAGGCTCTGATGCCAGGGCACAAATGAGCTCTCCACAAATCTCTCTGTTGAATGTAAGCTGCAGGTGCTGGCCAGGAGTGGCCACCCCACAGTGGCTGTTTTTTATTTGTTCAGGAGGGAGGAATCCAACAGGCAGTTTGCTTCTCTGTGTGTGTAAATATCAACTGAGTGTAACAGTGCTTTGTTTGATTTTTCACTGTGAAATATATTTTGGAGCTAGAAAGGCTGTGTTATTAAAAACAGTACACAATTAAAAAAAAAAGTGTTCAGTGCTCCTTGAGCCATCTTTTCTACCATGTCCATAATGTATTTCTTGTCTAATTTTCTTATTTTGCTTTTATAAATGTACAAAAACTTTCTGTGCTGCAGGTTTTGTGACTATTTACTGTATCTAACCACTGTTTGGATTATTGACTTGTCAGTGTGGAGTGCTGGTACTGCAGGACAATTCACATCCCAAAAATGAAAACTACAACCTAGATTGTAAAGGACCAGGCTGTTTCATTGCTGCATGATGTCACCTCCTTTTACTTTCAATTTTAGTATTTCTGGAACTCAAAGCCCAGGGAAAGAACCTTAAATGCTTAGTTCTGGGAAGTTTTGAATCATAGAGGAAAATCACCCAAGTTCCTCTGCATCATTTAAGAATTTGGATTTGAAAACCAGGTGTTAACATGGACTGGTGGGAGAAGGGATGAAGGTAGGTGAGTCCAGAGGAAAATGCAGTTTGGAAATTAAATCCAGACACTTTCTTGGGTGTTTGGCTCCTCCCTTTCAGCATCTGTCTCTCATTGCACCTTAAGGAAGTGCCCTGCAATGACAATGCTGAAAAACAACCAGAAGTGGGCATGAACTGATAATTTGAGTTTACCTTTGCAAAGATGACTCTCCCTGGACTCTCATCAATGGCAAGTGTGAGATTCCTTCCAGAAGGGAATGAAGCTCACAGAATCAACAACCAGGGCTGGAGGTGACCTTGAATGTCAAGTTTGGTCCAACCTTTCATGAGAAAGGGAGCCAAGATGAGTTTATCCAACACCCTGTCCTGTCACCTCTTGAAAACCCCCTCTGGTAGGGACCATACCACACCTCTGGGGAGGTTGATCCCATGGATGGCTGTTCTCACTGTAAAAAAAAAAAAAAAAAATTCTTTTTTATATCAAGATGATTCCTCTCCTGATGCAACTTGTCACCCTGGTACTCTCCATGTGGATCCTTGTGGAAAAAAGAACCTTTATCCTCTTTCTGACCATCTTTTAGTACTGAATAGTTTGGTGTGGTCACCACTAAGGCTTCTTTTCTCCAGGGAATAATTATTTCAGTTTTTCTTCACTGTCCCCATTGTCCATCCCTTTGATGATCTTCATGTTTCTCCTTTTGACCTTCTCCAGTCTGGCCACTCCTTTCTGGCATTTTGAGGACCAGAATGGGACACAAGATAAAGTTTCTTGGACTTCTGCTGTAAACCTGACCATGAGACTGATCCCCCTCAGCAGTGACAAGGATTAGTTGCCAGAATTTACCTTGCTCATGTATTATAAAATTGTATCTTTGGTAATATTTTCATATCAACGATGGATGAAATTCCACTTCTAAATAGCAGGATAGATCCAGTGCTTGCATATGAAGGGACCTCTGGTCAGCTCAAAAATTCAGTTTGTTTTTTTTTTGTTTTTAAAAGTCCCATGGACAAAAGAAACCAGTAACTAAAAACAGGCAAAGCCAAAATGATCAAAACAAAACATATTCACTCAATATGAAGGAAGCTCTTTAACTGCCATTATTTTCATATTATTTTACTCCCATTCCTAAACTGATCACCTCTCCTTTTAAAATTCAGCATTATTTTTTTTTCAACACCTTCTCCTCCCACTTCTTTGGCAGTTAAAAAAAGCCCCAAACCTTTATTTGAACCTGGAGTTGAAATAACTCCTGGCTCACTTGAATTCCTTGTCATGCTGATTTGCCTCCAGTTTTCTTCTCTTTTCCTGATATAGAAACAGCTTTATTAATTTCAGATGAAATCTGCAGTTTGATGACAGAGCTGCAAGATAAGACTAAAAATAATCATGCTACTAAGCTGCATTTCTCTCAGCTCTAATCCAAATCTGAGCAGCAAAACCAATGCAAAGAATCAAATACAGACAGACATGGATCCATTAAGAATTGCAGGAAAATTTCCTGGAAGCAGCAGGCCATGCATCCTGGGGGGAAAAGGAAAGGAAAAAGGAAAAAAAAAAAAATTGAGAGAAAGATTTCCAGTTCTTGAAAGTGCATAAATGAGATTTGGGAGGTTCAACAATTTTTGTTCAGCCAAACCTAAAAGGAAAATAACTCCAGTATTTTGCTTTTCTGTTTTCATTTATAATCTTGCAATGGAAGCTTTTCCAATCAAATGAATGAGACACTCAGTCAAAATACTGCAAGAAATCATCATTAAAATAGATTAAAATATGGTGTCAGTTTGGAGGTTTTAGTGCTTTTGTCTGATGCTACTACTAAATCTCTATAAATTTGGCCTGTGAACCATACAAATATCCAGTTTTACACTATTTTTGCAGCCCAGCCCTGACAGAAATGAGATATCAAAATTTCAGAGTTTTAGAAAAAAGGAAAAAAAAAAATGTTGACAGTGACTTTAGCAAACAGTTGCACCAAAAGAAATGCAAACCCCATTTATTTAGTTTGCTTTGCCTTGGTATTTGATCTTGGTTTTCAATAGTGTTTCAGAAACAATTGCCCATGGCAGAAGTTTTCAGTCTGTGGCTTGTGGAGGCTCCAGAGCCCAGAGATGGTGTCTGAAGTCTCCAGGGATGATTATTAAGGAAAATAAGTCCATTCTTTGTATAACAATAGATTCTTTAAGGCTACTGAAGGGCTTTAGTCCTTTTTGTATTGATGCAAAGGCTATCACAGATCAAAAACCTAAAAATTTAATAAATTAAGATTTTCCCCATAGGATTATGTGATTCCATACCAGATCTTTGAGATCCTTCTCCTGTGGGCAAGGCTTCCAGAGCAAGGTGTGATTATATTATTAATATTGTTCTGTGACACTGCAGAGCTCAGCAGAGCTGTCACAGCATGGGAGATCTCAAGGGCTGGTAAGAACAGGATATGTGGACATCAAAGGGATCCTGTTGGGCATCCAGACAGGATTAGTGTCTGCTGTAGCTCCTAACTCATACCTGTGCATATCTAGAGAACAAACAAACTCACAGGGTGGCATTCAGTCCAAACAGACTTTATCAGCTCAGTGAAGGCAGAATTCCTTGAGTTCCCATTTCTGCAACTGTAGAAACATACATAATGCAAAAATACAACCAAATACCTGCTCTTAAATAGTTTTCATCCTTAGGAGTTAAATATTAAAGGCTATATTAGATATGTGTCCCTTTCAACATCTGGCACTACTGGCATGAGGTGTTCTGGCTCAGAGTTAAACCTCTGGAAGAGATCTTGTGCTGCTGAGCTGAGGGCTAAGGAATCACCCACATCATTTAGACACCAAAAGTGAAGATTTCCTCCTTTAATCTGGTCTCTCCACTTTACCTTTTTGGTCACAAGAGAGAAATGAGTAATTTCAGAGGACAAGCATCAAACTTTTTTGATGTCTGCTCCAGGGTGAGATGATTCACACTTTGCAAGTGGCTGTTTCTGTCCACCAGGATTCTCCCTGACCAGGCCAGAGACAGATGCTGACCCTGGGGAGGCTGGCATAGAAATGAATTTTCCCTGGCAACTTTGCCCAGTCACTGTTGTTCTGTCTCATGCATGCTGAGAAATGATGGGCTTGAAAAGCTCCTGTTGGGTATTACCAACCAGATTTGGGGGAGGTGGATGCTTATTTAAGAGCTGGGAGCTCTCATGGAGAGTTTTCAGGATGTTTTATTCTCCCTGTCAGATCGTGCCCACACAACCAGCATTTCTGTGTCCAGGAGCAAACCACAATATATTGTGCACATGCAGTAAAAAAAGAAAAAAGAAAGGATTTTACCCTCTGATTTTAGCAGTCAGGCACATGCAACCAGTTCAGAATTGCATTTAAGAACAAGTTAGGAGGATATGGAGGATGCAGTAGCAGCTGAGGATGCTCTGATGTCAATGATGCTCAGTGTATATCTGTACTAAAGAGCTAAGTTCAGCTAAATACACATTGTACTTTGTGTATGAAAACACACCAGCAGAGCTTGAACAATGTCTTGAACCTCATGGTCTTTCACCTTCTGATGATTCAAGTTGCAATTTCCCATTGGCTTTCTTTTGGGGAATTCATCCATGTGAAGAATTACTGTGTGATATGACACTGTGTGATATGACACTCTTCAGTGTCTGAATTACCTAGGCTTCTGCATATGCCTTTCCCAATGGACTTTGTGCTTGCAGAGAAGTCTCAAGAGGCCTTTGTGTATCAGTATATTCTGTAAAAAACAAATATTTGGTGTGTTCATTCTCTTTCCCTTCTACTTGTCAGTTTAGTGGCAATGCAACCTGCTATAGCTCTGAGAAGAACCAAGTTACTGGATGGAAAGCTGTATTTTGGCTTTTGACTGTGTCAAGGTACAAAGTTACTGGCCTGTTGGGTCTAATACTGACCTTTTTTGGTCAAAATTGGTTTAATTGGTAATGGGATCTGGGGTTATTCAGCTTTGTTATGAGGTGGAAACACAGATATCAACTGCTGCTTTCTAACCTTTTTTGTGTTTTGAGAAATTGTTTTTAACATGTATACTGCTGTAGATGACACAATAAATGTATTATCATTTTGTAAAAGTCTGTTCTGATATAAAATTGCACCAAAGAGAACTTTTTGTCTGTGAACTTACAGGGTAGTGTATTCTTTTCCTGAATTAGAAGCTCTTTGGGCTAAAAGGGTTTTCTGGCTCCTTCATGGGAAGGAAACCCTGAAATCTGCTGGGTACAGTCAGTCCTGGAGCAGCCAGGGGTGAGTTCCTTCTCACAAACCACTGATGTTTATGTCCCTCCATCAGTATCAGACAGGAGTGTGGATTATTATCACATTAAAATCAAATGCAGCATAGTCTCCAAAAGCCCCTGTGGCTCTGGTTTTGATCCACAGGTCCTCTGGGCACTAAATATTATTCCTACAGGGAATAACAGGAGAACAAATTCTGTTGTCCTCAAACAAAGACGTTGCCAGTTGGAAAAGGTGGAAATAGTTTGGTCTCTGTAACATCTGATGTGCTTCAAGTCTTCCTGTCTTTAATAGTCAAAGCAAACCTGAAGAGTAATCAGGGTAATTTATAAAGCATCAAGTGCATTCAAACTCCTGAAACAGGGGATTCCACAGAGAATGAGCCATTTCTGATCTTTTTCCCATCCTTTGTTTCAGTTTCCCCAAGCCTTTGCCTGTCCCTCATGAATCCATGAATCCCCCACTCTGGCTGAATCTTTTAACTCATTGTTTAGCCACTTGGAGCCATGAGTTTTAATGGAAAAATGGATTCAATTTTGGTGAAACTGAGATCAGAAACGTGTCAGGGAGCAGCAGGGCTGGAGAGCAGGACCTGGGAGCAAAGGGAGCCAGGGGTGGGTGGGCAATTGGGGAGGACAGGGCACAAATATACATTTTCACTTTTCCTACACTTCAAATCACTGTAAATGCCCTTCACAAGGATTTCCACCCTGATCTGAAGCAGTCTCAGCCCTTTTTTTTGTTTATTTATTTTTTAATTTGAGGGCTGGATAATGGAGCACAGGCCTCTCCTTCCCACCATGTGCAGAATGGCTGCACCAGTCAGTGTCTCCCTAATCATGGAAATCAAATCAAAAAGCAAAAGTAGAACAGGGAATCTGGAAAACACTCTAATTGTTGAATGTTTTATGTAGCCTGAGCGATTTTTTTTTTTTTTTTTTGCAGAGAAAGAAAAGGCACCTCCAAAGGTATTTCAGCCACTCTAGAAGCTCTATGTAAATATCCAGTATTCCAAAGACAAAATACCACACTAGAACACATTTGCTCCAAATCCCTGATTTCAATTAAAAAAACTTCATTTAGTGGGTGTGTCAACACACCAAGGAGCAACTACCTTGAATTCAGTTGTATTTTCTGCAATTGAAACCCTCCTCAGATACTCAAATAATTCTTGCTCTGGGGGCATTGGGCAGCCCCAGGGATGCTCTCAACATGTAAAACAGGTAAAGCTGTCTGCTGGAAGGATTTCTTTTAATTTGGAGCCAAATCAATCAAACTTTCTGAAAAAAACATGCTGACATGGTCATAGATAGAAATCTACTCTCAGTTAGAAATTTCAGTTACCTGAACAAACTGTCTTTGCTGCAACACCATAAAAAGCAGGTTTTGATCTTTTCAGGGTGTCATGTAGTTTGTAAAGGGATTTTAAAAGAATTCTTGGGGAGTTAAACCCTGCAAGAGACATCAGGGGATCAGAGGAGGAGAAAGCAGCTGATGGAATTTAATTTAAACTCATTCAGGAGGGTTTGGGAGCCCTGCCTGGCTCTGTGGGCTGCACACATCCAGCTCCAGGAGGTGGCAGTGGCTCCACACACAACACTCAGCACAGCTAAACACGGCTTCAGACACTTTTGCTGCCTCCCCAGCCCTTCTGAGAAGTAAAAATCCCAACCTGAAGCGTTCCTGACTCCTAAACACACCCACACAAACTCAGGTGTGCCACCAGAAAGGGATCAGGGTTATTTTCACAGCCCAAATCAAACATTTACCAAGGAATTTTAGCACTCCTCAGGATTATTAACCTTTTATTTTATAAAGCCTCAGATGAAATATCCAAACTGACACAAGTTAAATGTACAAACTCAAATCAAGTATCCAAACTGACATAAACTAAATGTACAAACTCACAACAGCTGTTATTGCCACTTAAATTTGAAAGATGTACATCATACATTTTGTCCACAAATTCTCATTATTGTGCTCTGCAACAAAACACAGGAACAGAGGTTACTTTTACAAATAAAGAATGAACAGACAAAATTGCTCCTTACAACAAACATATGACATTGTGACAGATGAGTTAAATGCCTAATTAATAAAGAACTTCTTTGAATATCATATTTATAGAAGCCTGAACAATTCATCTCTGCTCTAACAGAACTAGAGATGAAGCAC